>NC_140590.1:1561571549-1562771549 GCF_964204655.1 Triturus cristatus
GCCATTTAGAATGCGGTTTACATTAAAAAACGTTGGTGTTAGCTTGAGAGCAATGTTTTAACCGGACATCTTTATACTGGATCACATCCATCCTCATATTTCTTTGCATGACACAACCTTTGATACTTGAATTAAGCATTCAAATTGATTTCACTTAAGGGGCTTCTGACACATTGTATACATAACCTTGAACAGAAAAAAAAAGCGTTGTTGGTGGAGCCAACTTATTTTGAGAGACACTGGTCCCTGAGTAAGCAAAGAAATGAAAAGAAATCAATATAGCCCCAATCGGTACTATATTTTAGCCTTTATCCAGCCGGATAAGGACAATTTAATATGCAATAAAATTAAATAAGCGAAACATGTGAATTAATTACAGTGGGACACAGACCTGTATCCATGAAATCACATAACAAGGGAAAAACAGAAAAGGCTCAGGCAGCATGTGGTTGTCTCTATCAGTTAATCACAATAGAACAAACAACAATTGCAGAAAGGTAACCTATACACATAATATTACATAAAAATCACTGTGTATAAGGTTAACAACTGGTCGACGGTGTTTCGATCCTATACAGAGAGATGTAGGATCATCATCAGGACATTATAGATATGATGCCTGAAAACAATTGCCTGTAATTACTCCTGTCAAGCCGAGGGGTGCGAAGCAGTGCTGTTGGATAAGGAATGTAGTCAAGTGATGCAATGATCACTGGATGCAATCGTAGGCCCTATTATGGGTGAATTAACGCATGGATGAGAATAAGCGTCTCATGCGTAATTTGAGGACGGCGTTCCTCGATGGTGATTTGGACACGGGGAATCCTGTGTGCGTGGTGTACGTGGTCCTGAACAATTAATATAGAGTTTCGATCATATGTGAGATTGCGACATCATGGCAGCAGCTTCTACAGGGACGGGAAGTGAATTCACAAGGCAGAGTGAACTAAAACAGGTAATTTCAATTAAAACAATGGTAGTCAATGGTCATCACATAGTCCCGATATATGGGAGTGCTTCTGGCACTACAATATGCTACAGTGCGTTACATAAAATTTAGCTGGTAATATTTCCTAAACCAAATTTCCAAACTTGGTGAAAAACACATGGGAGGCTTTTGGTAGAGGACGCAAGTGAAATGGGGAGCATAAAGAGTTTCCACCCATAGGGTGGGTAAGGTACTGGGTGGGGATGGTACTATGCAGAGCACTGGGGGTTGCCTCCCCATTCCAAATTCAGTGAAATTAATTTTTGGTGGGAAAAACAAACGTGAAATGGGTTTTCAATGGGCAGGTAGATGATAAAAACTATTTACGGCACAAATCAGTTATAGATTAACATAGCTTGCCTACTCCTGCCATTTAGAATGCGGTTTACATTAAAAAACGTTGATGTTAGCTTGAGAGCAATGTTTTAACCGGACATCTTTATACTGGATCACATCCATCCTCAAATTTCTTTGCATGAAATAACCTTTGATACTTGAATTAAACATTCGAATCGATTTCACTTAAGGGGCCTCTCTGACACATTGTATACATAACCTTGAACAGAAAAAAAAAGTGTCGTTGGTGGAGCCAACAGCAAGTCACAGAATTACGCAGTTGTGGTCTCGGGGTAAAACTGTTTTGTGAATTGGATAAACTTATCTATGAAATAACAGCGCAACGAGATCACATTTTTCCAGCTATCGCAGAATTATCAACACATGTTCTTGTGGGAGACTTATGCAGTGAATTCCTTCCATGTGAACTGGTGGCAACCAAAAGGATGACATGTCAGGAGCTGTTACTTGCTTAAAACCTTCAGAAAAGAACTAAAAGCCAATATTTTCTACAAATTCCTGTGGCCCACTGATCGACTTACAATTACCTCCACCTGCCCTTCATACCAGTCATCTCTTGTCGTAAGAACCCTATGAAATTATGCACTCTGGTATCCTTTGAGTTATGTAATCACTGGACACAGATGATCCTAGCCCAGAAAAAATTCCCCAAACCAATATGAAAGAAAATGATCATGTCACAGACTCCCAAGAGTGGCTCAATTCTCTTCCCCAGGAAGGGAACCTTCTTTCCCCTTTAACTCCTCTAACTGATAAAGTTGGGTCTGCATAATAATTCCCTTTTTCGGGCGATTAACTCATAATTGCATAGTTCTGGCGGTTTGTTACCGCACAGTAATTGTTAGGGGTGGGCGGAATCTGCGAAATTCACTTTCGCAAACTATCGCGAAAATGTTGAAAATCTCTGCAAACACGCCGGAAATATTGCAAAGACGCGGACGTTTTTTTCCCACCTGTTCGCGGTATTTTTTGCGTGATCGCGGCTCGTCAACTTACCCATGCGGTTGCTCATGGGCGCGGCCATCTTGTTTTCACTTGTCTTGCCCGCTCGCGTTCGATATGACCTGCCCGCGTCCTCACGCTCTCGCTCGTGGTGGAGAATAACGTGTTCGAGATCTCAATCTTCTCATACTCTTGCGGTGCATGATCGCGAGAAGAAAGACGTGATCGCGCGACAAATGACGTTAATACGGGCACGAACTGTCGCGAGACAGCGCAAATGGCTACCAACAATCCAACATCTCGTGGAGAACGCGACCGGATCGGGAAAACTTGTCGGCGAACGCGGGGATTCAGGTAAGGCAATCGCGCGCGCGCAAGAATGTATTTTTTTACAGCGCGAGCAAGATTAAAATGTACCGGTAAGATGCGGATTGCGGCAATTTTGACATTTTCGCGCTTTCCACGGAACGCGAAAATGCCAAATTATCGCAATTTCCGCGAGGGGAACGGAATTTTGGCCCAGGCCTAGTAATTGTAAGTTTGTGAGCGGTGTTTGCACCCTGCCAGTACCGTGCAACTCACAATAAGGGCCATTGACTTTTCAATGTATTTGTTTATATATTTATGGAAATGTATAAAGTGCTGTGTTAACTCTCAAAGTGTCTCTTGGCACTATCTCAAGGACAACATTAAGCTACCCAGAGTCAGAGGCACAAAAAAAAAACTTTCTTAAAAAGAGGATTATTACTGCGAACCCTCCATTTAACAATGACCAAAAGTCTCCAAAATAAAAATGGTGAGAATAACCATGTTTTCAGCTTTGCCCTGATTCCAAGTAAGGTCGTTTCCTGAATCCGAGCAAGGTTGTTTCATAAAGCGAGAGGAGCAACAGGGTATATGACATACTGTTTACAAACGCCGCTCTCACCGGGCGCTTTCTAGTGAGGCGCACCCATTCATTGGCAGCTTCAGCCCAGCCCACAAGGGGGCACTGTTTCCGAGATCCAAGTGAGGGCACATCCAGACGATCAACCTTCAGGCGAACAACCATTCGCATTCACAACGAAAACGAACCCCCAGATACTGCAGTGAGCAAAGCCAGACGTCTGGATTCAAGCAATAAATTGATTTGAAACTGTTAGCAACAAGCGCGTGCCATTCTGCACATACACCCGTCACTGCCTGCTCCATCATGAAAACCTTAGCGGCGTTAATAGAATGTTCTGACTGACTTTCGTTATTTTGAGTGACAGACCGCCCCACGCACTAAACAACAGCTCCCACTGTCGCCAACGCTAACGCGCCCGACTGCATGCACCCTTTGCAACAGCCAGAAGGTGGCATGCTGATGTGATGTAAAAACACCAAAATACAGAAATACAATGCATACCTGCCAACTTAATTAAAAATCTCACCTTATGAGGGGGCGGAGTCTTGGAGGGGACGGACCTCGTGCCAAGAAGTACTTAAGAGGCACTTTTGAACCCACCCTGTCCCAAACCCTCACCCCCCACAAAAAAATAAATTGCTGAGTCTGGTGCTGATGTCCTGGAGTGTTTTGAAATCATTTAATGGACGTCTGGAGTTGAAAGCCTCCGAAAACGAGCTTGAAAACCTAAAACCTAATCTATTTTGCAGTGATTTCAGCCCGTATTCCCTACCACAATGTGAGTTGGCAGGTATGATAACAAATGAAGCCCAGGCCAAAAAAGAAAAATAAACAGGGTCACACTAGCTGGCATATCAGAACACAATTTGCCCAGATGCATTGTGGTAAATGAAGTGCCTGATAACACTTACTTTATTTGAAAGTGTTTGGTATTCTCCATTGTTTGTGCAGCTACTGCAGTGTATCTCGGAGAGCAACATCTTAGATTTGAAGGTGCTGGTAATGCTACACACAGCCTTCTCAGGTTTCTGTACCACTCCCAGAGCGCAGGTGCATCCCAGTGAGCTTGTCAGACCAATAATTGAACAATTAGCAAATCACAAGAGGGGAAGGGAGAAACTGCCTAGCATACCAGCCCACAATTTGCCCAGATGCATTGTGGTAAATGCAGTGCATCACAACACTTACTCTAGTTGAAATTCTTCGGTATTTACCATTGTTAGTGCGTCTAGTCCAGGGCCTCTATAGACACGTTTCAGGATATTTGTCCTCCTTCAGTGGAGAGCAACGCCTTAAACTGGGCGGTTCTGGCAAAGCTGCTCACGGTCTTCTTTGGTTTCTCTGCCACTCCCAGAGTGCAGGTGCACGCAATGAACTCGTCAGCCCAGTAACTCAAGACGGAACCAATTACAAAAGGGGGCCATGGAGCACATTGCCTGGTATACCAGCACACAATTTGCCCAGATGCATTGTGGTAAATGCAGTGTGTGATTATTCTCACTTTAGTTGAAAGTCTTTAGTATTCATCATTGTTGGTGCAGCCAGTGCAGGGTATCTATAGGCACATGTTTCTGGATACCTGTCTGTCTTCAGTAGAGAGCAACACCTTAAATCTGAGTCAAAGAGTCTAGCAGGTAGCAACAACTGCCCATCCCACTGCATTGGAGCGCATCCATAATTTCACGCCTTGTATAACCACAAAATACTGCGGTTCGATTGTATGGTAGAGGCACAGTTGTTTTCTGTTGGACACCGGAGTACTATGTACCATGGGAGCAGGAAGCTATGGACCTCAGGTTGTTGGAACTATCCTCCCCACCCCCCTGTGATGACTGTCTTTTTCCCACTAGGTAAAAATGCACCCTACCCGAGGATGCGAAGACGACTAATCCGCTACTACGCCATTCCGTTGGGTATGTTCTTGGCAGCCAGATTATGCGGAGGTGAGTGCTCGTACTTGATGAAGGACTGGAGGTGTTCAAGAGAGGTGGAGAAGAGTAACTCGGTAATGAGGGCTACAACATGCCTCAAGATATCATCTGGGCTAGTCTAACTACGAAGCTGCGGAGTGCCACTTACATATCCAGATAAAGAAATTATGAATTTCTTTAATCTGCTCAAGTACAATACTTCATCTGAAATTAAAGCTCTCCATTTAAGAGTTTATGGAAATCTTTACTGCCCTTCCCACATGCCAAGGTTTTACTTTTACCTTTGTTTCAGTGGCGAGAGGTGCAAAGCCGTGCTTTCCAGAGGACAACGTACTCTACTGCTCGCAGTCAGCTTCCTATCTCATAATGGTGTGTGCATCATTCTGATGCTAATTTTATATGGAAGCTCCTAAGAAACTACAAAATGTACTCAGTTGTGCTAAGATAGTGTATTAATAATGCATTACAAAATTCTACGGTGAAGTACAAAACTCTGATTTCTTGTGAATGCAAGAGACTGCTGCCCTTGTCACACTACAGCTAGTGTCAGTGACTAAACATGGCTGCCTGCTCACATGCACATAGAAACACACATACTTGCATGGATTATTTCATCATGAGCGACTCACAAGTGTTTATTATATACCCTCTATTCCCCAGTGTGCACAATCTTAAATCCTTCCTTACTCTTCACCCATTGACTAAATGCTCTCACGCATTGGGCTCCTATCTGGTTATGAGGTGTGTACTATAAAGGTTCCCACATGTTATTAGAACATTGGAATGTGGAGCACTCCATTGTAGACAATGGAGTGCTACGTGCTTCTACGGGCCGGTAAAGGCCCGCAGAGCAACATTCCAATGTTTTACAAAAGCCTCTCGAAGCTCTTGGGGATTTAAATCCCCTCGAGCTTCGAGAAGCCTTTGTTTAATTTATTAGAACATTCTGCCGTCTAGTGGCAGAATGTTCTAATAGCCTTATAGCCCTTCATAGCAGGTTATACCGGCTATTAAAGTCCCGCTGCTTTTGTTAAAGTCCCTCGCCTTCGGCTCGGGCCTTTAACGCTGCAGCGGGCCTTTAATAGCCGGTATAGCCTGCTACGAAGGGCTATAAGGCTATATTGTAGCCCCAAGAACTGCAAAGTTAATACAATGGTTTCTATTTTAACCCACTACCCCATGGATTCCGACAAAATCAGCCACGCTAATAAAATTAAACTTTTTTTAACTTTTGGAATAAAGTTAAATACTGTCAAGTCAAGGAGGGTAAATGAAGTCTTTAGTGGAGTTTTTTTTACCACCAATAACCGCAGTGCCAACCATCACAATGTCTTTCCCGGCAATACTAACGATAACACCACAGGTGACATATACACAACCTTTCCAACACTGAAGGAACTAGTAGAAGACAAGCTTGGGCTCTCATGATGCGTTTAATTATTTAGTATAAAATTGGTCCATGACAGCCATTGGGGACCGCAGCTTTCTTGACATAAACTGTAGTTTTCCTAGTTTCTGTGACCAGCCTCCTCTTACCTCATTTGTAGATTTGAGATCCACAGTTGGGAAAGATATTAATCTGAACAAAATATCCTTACTGTGATATTTCAGAGTTTTTTCTTGATAATTGTGCAAAAACACTAGAGGTTCACTAAATCACTACTTTGATGTTCAAATTAGGGCTGCTTGATCAAAAGAAACTGACAGCCATTGATCTTCTATTTTATTGCCCTGTTTAGGTCTCCCCCAACAGTGTGCATGTGCTGTTGCTGCGAGCGTATTGTATACAGCAAAAAGGACTTGGAGCCCACCCATTACTTACAACTTGTTGGCTTGTCATTCCTTTTGCTGCCTCCTAATTGGCCAGTATTTGGCGCATGTCACTTCCTTTTATTTCTCCAGAGCATGGGCCAAGTACTAATTGATTTCATTTGATCAGTGTCCCTCCGCTGCTCAAGCTGTAATTCAGGGTACTCCCCCCCCCCCATTTTTCTAATGCATCATTTCCAAGTACATGCTACACCTTTGGGTTGCTTTTAACTTCCACCCTACAGGTTTTGTTTGTTTATGCCTTAATTTTTTGTAAAATTGGGTACTTCCTTTTACAGCACCAAACAAATGACACAGACTATTAAAGTAGTTTGTGACTTTGCTTACCAGTTACGCGCTTCCTTTTACAGCACCAACTAGATAGCATGGAATATTAAAGCAGTGCATGTGACTGGATGTGTTTGTAGGCTGCGCCTCCTCTCTACGCATATATAGTATGTGTCTGTGTAAAGCACATATGGACCTGAAGTGGGCTCCCATATTCTTTCCAGACAAGCATTCCAGTCACATGCTTCAGGCAAGGCTGCCAATAAGCAACACAAACATTTTGGACACATCGGTGCCTTTTCAAACACAAAGTACGTGGCTTTTTAAAGTGCCTCTATTTCGGACAGCGCTACAGTGAAACCATTTCTCCTTAAAACCTCTGTATACAGTCTCACATGTATTCCATCTCTTCTCTGCTCTGCAAAGCACCTCTGTTTAAAGCGCTTCAGTTTTGTGCAGCACAGCAACTACTTTATTTCGCGTTAAAACTTGTGCCTAAATCCTCAATCTCCTATATAGTCTACTGAGAGCGCTTTCAGGCGCCCTATATAGATATGCACTCAGATGCAAGACATGTAGCCTAACGGTCACAGCTACACTCCACTCCAACCTATCCCTCTTCACAGCACTCCACCTCAATCTACCCCACCCCACTCCACCCCACCCCACCCCAATCTACCCCACTCCACTCCAATCTACCTACTCCTCCCAAATTTACCTCACTCCACTCTAATCCAATCTAGCCCACTCCATTCTTATCCACTCAACCCCACTACATTTCAATCTACCCAATCCGCCCCAGTCCACTCCAAACTACCCTACTCCAATCTAGACCACTCCCCTCCAATCTACACCACTCCACGCCAATGTACTCCACCACTCGATTCCTATCTACCCCGCCCCCACCCCAGTCCACCCCACCCTACCCCAATGTATCCAACTCCAATCTACCCCACTCCACTCTACCTCACTCTAGTCTACCACAATCTACCATACTACACCTCAGTCTACCACACTCATCCCCAATATACCACACTCCAATCTACTCCCCTCTAATCCACCCTAATCTATCCAACGCCACTCCAATCTAACCCACTCCAACCTACACCACCCACTTAAATCTAGCCCAATCCACCCAACTCCAATCAAGCCCAATCCACCCCACTCCAATCTACCCTTCTACTCCAATCTGCCCCACTCCATTCTACCCCAATCTATTCCACTCTACTCCAATCTACCCCACTCCAATATACCACACTCCTTCCTACTCTACCCCAATATACCTCACCCCAACCCACCCACTCCACTAACTTTTAGCCATGCTGAACAGCAGCCACAGTGGTGTACAGCATGGCTAAAACACATTGCCAAAGCCAATAGCTCTTGCATAGGCAACACCTATTGACTTTGCCAATGCTTGTTTTTTAAATCTAACTATAACAAACAGATCAATAAAATGCGTTTTGCATCAAAGCTATTTGATTATTTTAAAAATATTTTTAGATTTGTATTAAATAGGTTTACGGGTACGATGATTCTCTTTATACTCATTTTTAGGTCTCGCACATACACCATGGTGCCGATTACGATCCGGTAAAAAAATTCCCCTTGCGACTCGTATCCGGTCTTTTTACCGTACGAATCGTACAAGTGCCGTACGAACTGGCAATCACGATTCGCATGGTAAAAAGTCCATACGAACCGCATTGGGAATATTTCCCCACACGTCCTCGGGTCGGAAAATGTGTCCGACACGTCCTCGTACGATTTACCGTACAAATGTGAAAGGTGAAGTCCGACCGAGGAATCACGATCCATCCCGTGCGTCCGAGGCTACAACCGTATGGAAAAAACACCGTCCGCACCGAACTCCCATAGCAACCATGGAGACATGTGCCCGCATATGCGCCCAACACTCCCCCCAGCCCCCGTACGTCCGACACGTACCCCCCGTGTATGTACACCCCCACCCGTGTATGTACACCCCTGTACGTTCGAGTCGTACCCTCACCCCTGTACATGTCGTACCACCGTCCATGCACACCCCCCACCCCTGTACGTGTCGTACCACCGTCTATGTACACCCCCCCACCCCTGTACGTGTCGTACCACCGTGTACCCACACCCCAGTAAGTTCGAGTCGTACCCCCACCCCTGTACGTGTCGTACCACCATGTACCCACACCCCAGTACGTTCGAGTCGTACCCCCACCCCTGTACGTGTCATACCACCGTGTACGTACACCCCTGTACGTTCGAGTCGTACCCCCACCCCTGTACGTGTCGTACCACCGTCAATGTACACCCCAGTACGTTCGAGTTGTACCCCCACCCCTGTACGTGTCGTACCACCGTGTACCCACACCCCAGTACGTTCGAGTCGTACCCCCACCCCTGTACGTGTCGTACCACCGTGTACCCACACCCCAGTACGTTCGAGTCGTACCCCCACCCCTGTACGTGTCGTACCACCGTGTACCCACACCCCAGTACGTTCCAGTCGTACCCCCACCCCTGTACGTGTCGTACCACCGTGTACCCACACCCCAGTATGTTCGAGTCGTACCCCCACCCCTGTACGTGTCGTACCACCGTGTACCCACACCCCAGTACGTTCCAGTCGTACCCCCACCCCTGTACGTGTCGTACCACTGTGTACCCACACCCCAGTACGTTCGAGTCCTACCCCCACCCCTGTACGTGTCGTACCACCGTGTACCCACACCCCAGTACGTTCGAGTCGTACCCCCACCCCTGTACGTGTCGTACCACCGTGTACCCACACCCCAGTACGTTCGAGTCCTACCCCCACCCCTGAACGTGTCGTACCACCGTGTACCCACACCCCAGTACGTTCCAGTCGTACCCCCACCCCTGTACGTGTCGTACCACCGTCAATGTACACCCCAGTACGTTCCAGTCGTACCCCCACCCCTGTATGTGTCGTACCACCGTGTACCCACACCCCAGTACGTTCCAGTCGTACCCCCACCCCTGTACGTGTCGTACCACCGTGTACCCACACCCCAGTACGTTCCAGTCGTACCCCCACCCCTGTACGTGTCGTACCACCGTGTACCCACACCCCAGTACGTTCGAGTCGTACCCCCACCCCTGTACGTGTCGTACCACCGTGTACCCACACCCCAGTACATTCGAGTCGTACCCCCACCCCTGTACGTGTCGTACCACCGTCAATGTACACCCCAGTACGTTCGAGTCGTACCCCCACCCCTGTACGTGTCGTACCACCGTGTACCCACACCAGTACGTTCGAGTCGTACCCCCACCCCTGTACGTGTCGTACCACCGTGTACCCACACCCCAGTACGTTCCAGTCGTACCCCCCGTTCAATGTACACCCCCCCCCTGGATGTACACCCGTGTACGTGTCGAACCCCCACCCGTGTACGTGTCGTTCCACCGTCAATGTACACCCCAGTACGTTCCGGTCCTACCCCCAATACAAGCTCCTAAGTACGGAGCGCACCCTAGGCCCCAACATCACAACCGCATGTACGAGTCGTACCAACCCACACACAAGGACAGCACCGTACAACCAAATGGCCCATGTACACACCGTACACACGCTCAAAACGCACGTACACAACCAGGACAAAACAAAACCACACAATAATACACTATACGAATGGCACAAAGCCACTAAACATGGCCAACAAACACTACAAAAACACCTTCACTGACCTGCAACTGCCAAAGACAAACAGAGGCCCAAAACACCACCACTACTTATAACACACCCACCCAAACTTCAAACACAGCCACACCCACCCATGGACCAATAAAAAGGGCCCACACACACAAACCATGAGCCTTTGCAACAGACTCACTGCTGCCAGACACCACAGCACCATACTACAAGCTTCATCACACCTTACACTTGCACACCTTCACACAACCACCTTCACAAACACACCCTCATCACATTCACACACACACACCCACAACCATCCACACACACCCCCCAACATCCACACACCCCCCCCCACCATCCACACCCACACCCCTCACCATGCCCACCACCAAGAATCCAAAGTTCAGTAACCGAGAGTTGGAGGTCCTTGTTCATGAAATCCTCAGAGTCGAGCCACAGATCTTTGGAACATTGGTCAGAAACACCAGCATGGCAGCAAAAACAGCCATGTGGCAGACCATCGTCGATGTTGTGAATGCTGTTGCGGACACCAGAAGGACCAGGCAGGAATGCCAGAACAGGTGGTACGATCTGCGGAGGAGGGTCCGAGCCAAGAGGCAGGAGGAACACGACCAGGCCAACGCCACAGGAGGAGGGCCCTCCCGCAGACCCGTACACTACCAGCCCTGGGAGGAGAGGGTGATGGCCATACTGCCGGTGGAGGCAGTCGAAGGATTAGAGGGACTCCGAGACCCGGGTGAGTACACAAACAACGCACCTCACATGGGGGGAACGGCATCCACAACCAAAATCACTAACAGGCACGCAACCACCACAAGCCATCGCATGACTCAACCACACTCCATGAGCACGCACATGCCACTGCTGCCACCATGCCCCATGCACCCAGCTGGACAATGTCAAGTCACAGGCCACAGAAGACACCAACACATGACACGGTAACCCGGATGGCGGGAGGCTGGGCCACAAAAATCACTAAGTGCTACTCAGAAGCAGACAACAATGCCCTCTGCCCATATGGCCTAGGTCACAGCCAGACAAACAGTGTTTCCCAACACAGGAATGACTTGCCAGCAAATGCCGGACGCCTTGCATCAACACATGGGGGTGAAGGCACTGTTTTGCACATGACAGCAGCTAATGAACAGCCAACATTGTGAAAGAGTTGCAGCACACACCACCACAGCAGCAGCGCACAGACACTACACCCAATGGGTGCCTGCAGATCAGAAACAAACTCACATCAACAAGCCAAGGGCCACTCAAAGATCTGCTAACAGTGTGTGCCCAGGAAGCTGGGCTGAGGTGACAGAGGGTGACACACAGAGGGAGGGAGAGGGGGACAGAGAGGGAGGGAGACGGACAGAGGGAGGAGGCTGACACACGGAGGGAGGGAGAGGGGGACACAGAGGGAGGGAGAGGGGGACACAGAGGGAGGGAGAGGGGGACACAGAGGGAGGGAGAGGGGGACAGAGAGGGAGGGAGACGGACAGAGGGAGGAGGCTGACACACGGAGGGAGGGAGAGGGGGACACAGAGGGAGGGAGAGGGGGACACAGAGGGAGGGAGAGGGGGACAGAGAGGGAGGGAGAGGGGGACAGAGAGGGAGGGAGACGGACAGAGGGAGGAGGCTGACACACGGAGGGAGGGAGAGGGGGACACAGAGGGAGGGAGAGGGGGACACAGAGGGAGGGAGAGGGGGACAGAGAGGGAGGGAGACGGACAGAGGGAGGAGGCTGACACACGAAGGGAGGGAGAGGGGGACACAGAGGGAGGGAGAGGGGGACACAGAGGGAGGGAGAGGGGGACAGAGAGGGAGGGAGACGGACAGAGGGAGGAGGCTGACACACGGAGGGAGGGAGAGGGGGACACAGAGGGAGGGAGAGGGGGACACAGAGGGAGCGAGACACAGGGAGAGCAAATCAGCCGTGTGGCGTGTGCGAATGTCTGCTCGTCAGCAGGTAGACTGCGTGCATGTAGACAAGGGTGGCCAGTCCCAGAACCCCCCCTCTTCCCCATGGCAAAACACAGGGCCATGTCACAACCTGTTCACGAGCACAACGACAGCTACCTGGATCATATAAGTGTGTGGATCCACTCCATGTGCACATGTACAGTGCTACACGGAAGGCGCCAATGCATGGCTCGCCACACCTGCCCACTCCACTGCTGACTGCAGTCACACTTGACGCAGCAAGTAAGACCGTGCCACACATAGTGAAAAGGGCAAAAGTGGTGCACAAGGGACACACCCATGCACAAGTGCACTGTGAGTGGAATGCAAGACAGATCCCAATTCCAAGAGGAAAAGTGCCAACTTTGACACTGATGAAACATGGATGTTGCATGGACCAAAATTAACATTGTCTCTCTCACACACAGGTCAACGTCGTGGTTCACCCCCCAACACTGGGGGGGAAGCCTCACAGGACCCGGATCTGCAGGAGCCCGATCCCACCGGCAGCGACCACTCTCACCACTCTGTGGACGACCCCGACCGACCTGGCCCCTCTGGTGTCCAACCACCTGCAGCACCTGCGTCAGGTACAACTGTGCCAACCACCACCCCCACTCCTGCCACATCCCAGGAGACACCCAGGATCCCTGCCCCAACACCACAATGCAGCCAGGCTCGCCAGGAGGGACACGGTGTCCCGGGCACCCAGGAGGAGGCAGGCGACAATGCCAATGCCACACCTCAGGGGTCCCGGAGACCCGATGTGCCCACAAGGGCAGGCCAGGCGCAAGTGGGCAGGGGTGGTGGGAGTGGAGGACGGCGGAGGCGCGAGCCTGACCAGTTGGCTGGGGATCCGGTATTTTCCCATGTCCGTAACATCCTGGACTCATACCGGCAGGACACCACGGGCATGGCCCAGGTTGTGTCCGTACTCGAGGGGATCAAGGCCCAGCAGGCCCAGCAACATGCGGAGCTACATGCCTGTCTACTGCAACACCAACGGAGGATGGAGGACAGACAGGCTGAGCAAGTGACGGCATTCCAGGGGATTCACGCTACACTCCGTCGGATGGCTGACAACATGGCCGACCCTCCCTGTGCCAGAAGGCGGAGAACATCACCACCCACAGGGAGGGATCAGGAGGAGGAGGAGGAAACATCCGACGGAGCATCCCAGATGTCGTCACGGCCTGCTGCTGAGGGTCCCCGCAGGAGGCCGGGTCATCCACGGAAAGGACCGTGAGGGTCGGCGCAACATCACCATCTCCCAGGACACCTGGCCTGGCACCTGGCCCACTGGAGCAACAGCATCACAGCATCAAGAGACATTCTCTGCCACATGGCCCTGCTGGTCACTGGCTGACCAATGTTGACAAAGACTGTGGCATGGACTATGAGGATTTCCAATGGCAAGGACACCAACTCCCCTACTGAACTTTGGATTCCAAAATTCCGGAAAGCCCCTCACTTTGTCCCCCCCCCCCCCAATAATAAATCACACTATGAAGAGTAGATGCCTGCTGGTAGCATTATTACCTAACATGTGTCTTGTAAAGTCTAAACATGCCTGAGTCATCTTTTGTCTTCAACCATCCACACCCTGGGGCCTGAGTCTGGCACAGGACACATGGGTCACAGTGTATTAGGCAAGACAGACATGGAGCACCATACACACCCGTGATGGGCCCAACCAGCTGAGGGGGTTGCCGAACAACCGTGCTGACAGACACATTGAGTACAGCAACAGTCATGCGCAGAGGTCAGGGATCCAGTCCAGTGTCCTGGGGGGCACCCAGGTATGTGTAGACAGGTGGCAGAACCATGTCCTGCAAGCTTGAGTCCGGTGGATGCAGAGAATGGGGGCCTGGCCAAAGTTGGATGCATGGGGATGGCACATGTCACAATACCCACACAGTCATGGACATCATGCCCAATACACAGTCTCAGCCCACACACAGCTTGCATCTTGCTACTTGACACATTGACACATAGCCACAATCAGGGAATACCATGCCAGACATGCTGGATGCACCGTGGCAACACAC
This sequence comes from Triturus cristatus, assembly GCF_964204655.1. NCBI lineage: Eukaryota > Metazoa > Chordata > Amphibia > Caudata > Salamandridae > Triturus > Triturus cristatus. Next base: position 1,561,586,431 of record NC_140590.1, read on the forward strand.
CAGCATTGACTGAGAAGAGGCACCTTGGAGGCATAGGGACACCTTTATTAGTCATGTATTCGGGATTGCAGAGGCAACTCGAAGTACACATGGAGACGTCATGTGGAGTAACATGTGGGTCCAACACTGGCACCCCCCTTCTGCAGCACAAATGCGTGTTCGCCATGGAACTGGCACACAAGCGTCGGCTAACAGCTAAATACCCACAGCTGCACACGGAGAGCCTGCCATACACCATAGATCCGCTGATGTCGAAGTCCCACACCATGTCAAGCCAATGCTAACCGTATGTGGCCGAGGGCAGTGTCACACACATTGATGCCATCATCACAATCCCCTATCCCATCACTGATGACGGTCAACCAGGCAGACCATCAGTTCAGGTGTACACAGCTGCATGTCGTGTCCCATGGGGATGCGACATGGCTGCAGAGGAACCAAACATCGACAGGGGCAGTGTGCATACATCGTGAACAACTGCCACACCCAATACACCCCAGATGCATCCCTTACCCCATGGAGACTTCCAAACGTGTCCGTGCCTGTAACGCTGAGTCAGCCCACGATGTCATGTCCATGAGGAATAGCAGTGCCACAACAATGCAAGCAGCAGACGGCATGCGCAAGTACCTGGGGAAGAGAGACACACAAGAAGTCAGCCACAAAAAGCACAGCCACTTGCATGTGCATTTACTCGACACATGTATGGATGACAACATGCTAGTTCACAATTATGACTGGGGAAGTACAACCATCACTGCCACCATCACTCCAGTGACACACCCACACACACCTCTGACTCACGTGCCATACATGCAGGTGGACACACACATCACAACACATGCCACACGGGGACCAATGCGTGCACACTCAGACACTGGTACTCACCACTAAGCAAAGAAGTCGCGTATGAGCCGAGTCCGGATGTCCTCTTGCGGCTCCACATCCTCCACATCACTAGCCCCATTGCCAAGCCCTTCGTCCTCCATGGGTGGATGGTCCTCGTCATGTTGATGAGTGGCACAGCTCTTTCAACTGCCATGTTGTGCAGCATGCAGCAGACCATGAAGATCTTGAAGACCTTCGCCGGGGCATATGGGAGTGCGCCGCCGGTCTTGTGGAGGCACCTGAATCGGCTCTTCAGCAGGCCAAACGTCCTCTCGATCACTCGCCTTGTCCGGCCATGGGCGGTGTTGTAGCGGAGCTGGGCCGGCGTGATGGGGTTGCGGAGAGGTGTGAGCAGCCAAGGCATGTTGGGATAGCCAGCGTCCCCTACATGGGAAGCACATGGACATCGTTAGAACTGGTGAAGCGGTCGTGCTGGTAGGTTATGCAAAATACAGGACAGACAGACTGTACCCACCAACACATGCCCGTTCGTTGCGCAGCTGCATCATCATTTCAGGCATCCTGCTACGCCTCATGATGTAGGCATCGTGTGCTGATCCTGGAAAACGAGCACAGACATGTGAAATCACCATGTTCGACAGACACACCACAAGGGCATTAATGGAGTGGTAGTGCTTTCGATTGCGGTACGCCACCTCCCGTGCGTGTGGTGGCACCAAAGCTACATGTGTCCCATCTATGGACCCAATGACATGGGGCATCCCTCCCAGGGCATAGAATCCACGTTTGACCTCAGTCATCTGTTCAGGGGTTGGGAACTTGATGAAGTCATCCAGGTGAATCAACATGGCCTCTAAGAAATCATGCAGCACACGGCAGAACATGCTCTGGGACATGCCACCAACATGAGCTATGGTATTTTGAAAGGTACCCGTGGCAAGAAAATGTAGGGCAGCCATTACCTTCAGCTGGGGTGTCAGTGCCGTAGGATACCTGTGCTGCGGTTGCAGGTGTGGTGCCAGTCTCGCCGTCAACTCCAGAATCAACGGTTGGGTGAAGCGGTAGAGCCGGATGCTGTCATTCTCCTGCATGGCAGCCAAGTCCGGAATAGGTCGGGCAAGAGGCGGCGCTCTGCAGTAATTTGGAAGTGACAAGGAAGAGTGAGTGCACTACGACAACAAATCATGTGTACTGAGCACATGTTAATCTGTCAATACACACATGCTACATAGGGAGTCAGGTATGTGCTACATGGCCAGGACACGTATGGATGCAAGGTGACACTCCTACCAAGACCCAGCTACACACGGAGATTGAGAACCTCCCCATGTCACACCATGGGAATAGCTGTGTCCCAGTGCAAGTGAACAGCCAGACGCAAGACAGGAGTGACATACGCCCACACATCAGCAGCCGTAGGATGCCAATTGCAGAGACTGGTAGCGGAACACTGGAGCCACAGGTCACATGACATTACACTAGGACAGCCCACACACCTTGCCATGAAGGTGCACATGTCATGACTCACCACACATTCCTTGTGAGGATGCTGACATGTCCTTGTCACGCTACTCCGTGTCCCATGCATACATGTGCACCTCACATCCGATACCACATGTGGCATGGTGTGCGGAACAGTGTGCACTGACAATCTACACACAGACACATGTTGGTTGCTGCAACGGCTGCAGCTTTTGAGGGTGCTCCAACATCAACCTGATGGGAAGCACCCACACATACATGACATAGTCACATTGTGCACCGTGGGTAGTGACAAGTCAGGTGTCATGACCCCTGTACCGGGCATCAGGGGACACTTCCGTGTGTTGGTGTCCGTGCCATGCCAGTGCCGCTCACCCCAAGTGTGCAGTACGACATGCACACATGTCAAAGGAGTCAAGGGCATGCCTGGCACACATAACACCATCACACAGTACATCTGTACACATCTCATCATACATCTGGTGCCTTCTCGACTCAGGAGTAATGTTCCACATCACAGCCTGTCACACCTGTGCCCCACACATGTAGTGATGCACAGACGATGCCTTGATGTCAATTAATGGACAAGTATGTCCATCCATGGACAAGTATGTCCGCCCTATCCCTACCTGTGTGCCGCCTGTCACCACTGTGATGTGTGAAAACCGCTGTACTGCTGCGAAGAGGGCCTGTGTACGTTCCCATATCACTATGGGAGTGCTGCCGTATGTGTACCCATCGTGATGGCGAGCGTACAGGCGTGTGTACGGCCCGTACCACTACGAGTACGCATACGCGTGGACACCCATAGTGGTACGGGCCGTACACACGCCTGTACGCTCCCTATCACTATGGGTGTCCACGCGTATGCGTACTCGTAGTGGTACGGGCCGTACACACGCCTGTACGCTCCCTATCACTACGAGTACGCATACGCGTGGACACCCATAGTGATAGGGAGCGTACAGGCGTGTGTACGGCCCGTACCACTGCGAGTACGCATACGCAAGCACACCCATAGTGATAGTGAACGTAGGGACGCGTGTACGGGCCGTTGCAATGCATTTGGGGTGCCCTAGGGCCCCGGAACGCACCGTACCTGTGTGTGAAGCTCCAAATTACATAGGGGACACATGAGGGACAAGTATTAAGGCCTACATGCATGCTGGTTGTCATGGAGACCAAGTTCAAAATTCGATTTTCTTCTGGAAGGTGCACAGCAGAAGTCAGTTGGAATTAATCTACTTTGTTGCAATGTGTTTGTGGAGCTGACATCATGCAGGAGAATGAAACCGATAGAGTACACACAGACTGCTAGGTTTGAAGGGATTGGTGGAAACATAGGATGCAAATGTGAGTGACCAATCACTCTGTACTCCTGTGCATGAGACAGGGCAGGAAGGCACATATAAGGCAGCCAGGTCCCATGAGGGAGTACTTGCCTGCACATCTTTGAATTCGTCGACCCAGCTGCTGCTACTGATTCCCTGGAACCATGTCAAGGGCTGTGGAGAGGACACAGCCATTCACCCTGGAGGAGAACATGGCATTTCTGGATGTGATCCTCCCACAGTACCCCATGCTGTATGGGCGACCAGGGTATCAGGTGAGTGCATAGGCCACTGGCACAGACTGTCCCTATGTTGTGACTGTGACTTCTGGCATTGTGTCCTGGTGTGACACACATGCCATGTACTGTAGGGGGGGTCCCAGGGGGGGGATGCCTGATGTCTCCCAGCCAGAGCATGCTGTGGTGCATGTCTGCTCTCCTCATTTGCATTGTGTTTACTGTGACATTCACTGCATGTGGCATTACACATTGTGCCTGTCTAATCCTCCAGGGTATGGGGCTACTACAGTCCTCCTGTGATTCTGTGGTTACCCCAGTGTGACAGTTGACTGTGCCTACAGATGTGTGTTTGTCCACTGTACCTATGCTGAGAGTGTCCACATGATGTGTTCGTCCCCTGGACATCTGTGTGTGTAAGTCCAATGTCATTTGTGTGGGTGCATATGTGTAGTGGACCACCCCAGATGCATGAGGCCTGGACATCTCATGTGAGCAGGGAGCAGTGCTGTGTGTCTGACGTGCAGAGACAGCCCCACACCTGTGAGCCCCCTCGATCTAGTGGCACATGTGCAGTGAGGTTTGTATCTGCATTTGGCAATGGCAGGTGAATGTCCTGTGCCTGTGTGTGTCTGTGTACTCTGCTGAGGTGGCGTCAGTGGCCTGTGGCATGTGACTGCTTTGAGGTGCTGGCCAGACACAGGAGGTGTGTGTGCAGAGTCCTCCCAGCAGTGCCCTGAGACAGGAGGGGTGGGTGCAGAGTCCTCCCAGCAGTGCCCTGAGACAGGAGGGGTGGGTGCAGAGTCCTCCCAGCAGTGCCCTGAGACAGGAGGGGTGGGTGCCTATCACTACCAGCAGTGCCCTGAGACAGGAGGGGTGGGTGCAGAGTCCTCCCAGCAGTGCCCTGAGACAGGAGGGGTGGGTGCGATGCACAGTGTGAGCCTTGATCATTGATTGTGACATTGCCATCATTCCACCTGTGTACCCACTATGGCACGTACTGCTTTTTCCCTCACCAGAGGATCATGTCCCTATGACAAAGGTGCAATGCGTTGGCTGCATGACATGCCTTGTTGTAACCAGCTAATTTGTTCTCATATGTCTCTCTGTGACATGTGGCTGGTGTATTGATGTGGTGTCACTTGTTCTTCCTCACAGGTAGGCGCCACTGCCAAGGAGCAGATCTGGCTGACCGCCGTCAGTGCCGTGAGGGGTGTGGATGGTTGGAGGCGGAGCCTGTCCCAGGTGAGGAAACGCTGGCAGGATATCCGGTGCTGGACGCGGAGGATTGCACGGGTCCTGCTGGGGGACTCACCTGTGAGCCACAAGAACCGCGGGCGCTGACGTCTGAGCCACCTCCACAGGCGTGTGCTGCCGGTGGTCTTTCCAGACTTGGAGAGGCGCTTACAGGAGATGCAGCAGCCGGAAGGGGGTAGGTACATGTGTGTTTGTTGTGTGTCACCGGCATTTGTAAGGGCACAGTAGCATGATTTCACTGCCAGGGTTTAAAGGTGCTGTGCAGATCCAGGTTGCCCCAGTATAGCGCTGCGCTCCTGCCAACCTTCCCCTCCTTGCAATGTGTTCCCTGGTCTGTGTGTAGTCACTCCATCACAAGGTAATGTAGGCTGGCGCTTTGTCCACGAGAACTATGCCTGTAGCGTCATGTGTGGGGGTGGTGTGTAACAGGTTTTGGGACCTTGGCTGTGCCCTGTCCAGTTCACTGCATGTGGGTTCCATGTCAGTTGGCACTGATGCTGAGTCCAGACATGGGAGTTAGTCCCTCAAGTGTCATGCCTTACAGCGCGCATGTCCTATGTAGTGGCCTGTGACATGATGTGCATGAGTGTGCGATACGCATAGTGCAGGGATGGTGGCGTGTGTTGCAGTCATTACCATTCAGGAGCATGGAGTTGCGTGGCCACTACTGTCCCCTGGGGCCCCTTTTCGTCAGTGTTGTATGTGTCATCACAAAACGTGGACACTCTCAGTGTCTACAGCGTAGGTTGTGCTCTGTGCCATTGTCCCCTGGCACCATGTATATAGACGTGCAATTTTGTACAGGTGTCCACTGTGCAGCCTGACCTGAATGTCCTTCTTCATACTCACAGTTGCCAGTGCCTGTGTGTCTTGTTATACTCATCTGAGGATGGGCACTGGTACCTCATTATTTGTACAGGCGCACCTTGGCTGTTTGGCGTACACTCTTGCATTTTGGCTGCCCCTGTGTTTATCACCCAGACTATGAGATGTTGGTGCCACCTGTGTCTCAACAATTTGCCTCGTGTAGGGGGTGGTTGGGACGGGCAAAGCCTATATGTCAAATCCTGATTTCTACTTGCTGGGTCTGGGCAGTGTGTGATGTTTGTCTGGACACACACGCAAGGTGCAGTGACCCAGTCATGTTGGGCATGTTTTCAGCATTACCTATGCAGCATGTGTCTCAAGTTCAGGGATATGGTCCCTGGTCATCCCTATTTTCGCCAACGCTGTGTGGTGCAGATGCAGTGCTGGATTGTCCCCAGGGCCTGGGTGCTATGTCAGACTCCGTTTCCTGTCTTTTGCTATTGTCTCATGCTCTCCATGGTATTTCAGTGGCATGGTGGCTCAACCAACTGTGTGTTTCATGCCCTACATCGGTACCTTGTTTAGTAGATGTTAGGGATCTTCCTTTTCAGGCTATGCAATGTAACCTATGTAGATTGGACTCATGTGACAGATGTGTACAGGTGTCTGATTAATTTCTGTCTCTCCACCCTGCCCACAGCATCGTCGGGGGACACAGAGGGAGACATGGCCACAGACCAGGCGGAGGGACCGAGCACCAGTGCCAGCCGTGACATCGGGGCTGGCACATCGAGTGGGACAGAGGCGGAGGAGAGTGCGGGCGAGGACCTGTCGACTGGCACGTCAGAATACGAAGCTGACAGGTCCGAGGAGGATGTCTCCGAGTGGGCGGAGGCTGCACCAGCAGCTGACAGCGGAACAACACCTCGCACCGCCCCCTCAGTTCCCATCAGCCGCCTCCCACTTGCTCGTGTCCCTTCCCAGCGTGCCCGGTCACCGCATGTCTCCTTCATGCCAGGCACCGCACCCCCTGCCCCTGCCCCCTGCCCCTGTCTCCACTGCTGCCGCCAATGCCGAGTCGGCGATCCTTAATGTCCTCCATGCCCACGGGCAAACCCTCACCAACATCGAGGCATACTTGGAGGGCATTCATTCATCGCAGGCTGACCAACGCAACTTGCTGAGGTCCATAGACTCCACACTGACTGCATCAGTGGGTCTCCTGCAGCGCGACCTCCCCCCACCTACCCCTGCCCCATCCACACTTCCCACTCCCATGCCTGTCCCACGTACACCCAGACGTCGGCATGCACCCACATCAACAGACACAGGCACCACACCAGCAGGGAAGGTCCACCGCACTCCTCCTGACACGCACACACAGGGTGAGGTAGGCACACCCACTGGGTCGGGGGGCAAACGTGTGACACGCAGCCATAGTGGGAGTCCGCATTCCACCCAGTCCACTCCCTCCAAATCCCCTCCCCTCAGCTCTCCTGGCCACATCTCCCCCAAGGACTCCTTCATGGCCGCTCTGTCCCTGAGCCCCACAGTGACACCACCACGCAAGCGGTCAAGGAAGTCCTCGGTCAGGGTGGTTGATTCTCCCCCCCTGTCTCCACCCTCCCCCGGTGGCGCTGCGACCCATCCCTCTGACCCTTGGGGCCTGTGGATCCTTCGTGTGCAGGGGACTTGCAAAGGTGTGTAGTGCCATCCTGGCCTCTGCCTTTGGCCCTGCCCCACCCCCTGTGGTGGAGTCCTCCATCCCTGCACCCACAACGCCTCCCCTTTGCCCTGATGTCCCTGCGGTGCCTGGTGCTTCCCCCCCCCATGATGCCCTCACCCCTGTGGAAGACGAAGGCATGTAACTGTGCAGGCAAGGTAGGGGACAGGCATCCCACTGTGTCCCCCATCCAGCTGAGACTCATTGACTGCCCTATGGGCTTTGTGAATATTGAACTGCCAGCGATCCACGGACATTGTGCTCATGCTGAATAAAGCTTCATTTTTTTTTCATTATAACACTACTGCTATGCTGGTATTGGTGTTGGTGGGGCTGCTACATGGTTTTGGGTGGTGTTTATGTGTTGGGTGTGTGGGAAATGTAGTAGTGTGCTGCTCATTGGGGGGACCCTGGGATCTGTGTGCCATCACAAGGTGTTAGCTAACTTTCTTTGTTCATGTAAGCAGTTACTGCATGGTGCAATTGTCCCAGGGTGTATTCTTTCCTCTGTGTACCCTGATATCTTCCCTGCAGGGTGTTCCCAATATTTAGCGCAGAGCTGTGTCTACATGAGCTGTGTGTGTGACGGAGCCCTGCTACTTTGGCCATGCATGCAGGGCCATGTCTCCACCTGCAACATTCGTGGCATCCTTGGTGATCACTGTACTTGTGTATGGAGTCTGTTGACATGAGTTCATGGGGACATGTTCCCTTGTAGGCAGTATGCATGTGTGTACTTCCAGCCTCACACACATGTGTTACACCCCTCCTGTCTCAGGGCACTGCTGTGAGGACTCCACACCCACCCCTCCTGTCTCAGGGCACTGCTGTGAGGACTCCACACCCACCCCTCCTGTCTCAGGGCACTGCTGATAGTGATAGGCACACACCCCTCCTGTCTCAGGGCACTGCTGGGAGGACTCTGCACACACACCTCCTATTTCTGGATATGTACGCATGGAACATACACGGTGGGGGTACGCTCCATGCATTCGAGGTGAGGTTACGAGTCGTACTTACACTGGTGGGGTGGGGGTACGGTCCGTACGTCCGCGGGTGAGGGTACGAGTCGTACTTACACTGTTGGGGTGGGGGTAGGCTCCATGCATACGCGGGTGAGGGTACGAGTCGTACTTACACTGGTGGGGTGGGGGTACGCTCCATGCATACGGGGTGAGGGTACGAGTCGTACTTACACTGTTGGGGTGGGGGTACGCTCCATGCATACGGGGTGAGGGTACGAGTCGTACTTACACTGGTGGGGTGGGGGTACGCTCCATGCATACGCGGGTGAGGGTCCGAGTCGTACTTACACTGGTGGGGTGGGGGTAGGCTCCATGCATACGCGGGTGAGGGTACGAGTCGTACTTACACTGTTGGGGTGGGGGTACGCTCCATGCATACGGGGTGAGGGTACGAGTCGTACTTACAATGGTGGGGTGGGGGTACGCTCCATGCATACGCGGGTGAGGGTCCGAGTCGTACTTACACTGGTGGTGGTGGGGGTACGGTCCGTACGTCCGCGGGTGTGGGTCCGAGTCGTACTTACACTGTTGGGGTGGGGGTAGGCTCCATGCATACGCGGGTGAGGGTCCGAGTCGTACTTACACTGGTGGGGTGGGGGTACGCTCCATGCATACGCGGGTGAGGGTCCGAGTCGTACTTACACTGGTGGGGTGGGGGTACGCTCCATGCATACGGGGTGAGGGTACGAGTCGTACTTACACTGGTGGGGTGGGGGTACGCTCCATGCATACGCGGGTGAGGGTCCGAGTCGTACTTACACTGTTGGGGTGGGGGTAGGCTCCATGCATACGCGGGTGAGGGTACGAGTCGTACTTACACTGTTGGGGTGGGGGTACGCTCCATGCATTCGGGGTGAGGGTATGAGTCGTACTTACACTGGTGGGGTGGGGGTGCGCTCCATGCATACGCGGGTGAGGGTCCGAGTCGTACTTACACTTGTGGTGGTGGGGGTACGGTCCGTACGTCCGCGGGTGTGGGTCCGAGTCGTACTTACACTGTTGGGGTGGGGGTAGGCTCCATGCATACGCGGGTGAGGGTCCGAGTCGTACTTACACTGGTGGGGTGGGGGTACGCTCCATGCATACGCGGGTGAGGGTACGAGTCGTACTTACACTGGTGGCGTGGGGGTACGCTCCATGCATACGCGGGTGAGGGTACGAGTCGTACTTACACTGGTGGCGTGGGGTTACGCTCCATGCATACGGGGTGAGGGTACGAGTCGTACTTACACTGTTGGGGGGGGTACGCTCCATGCATACGGGGTGAGGGTACGAGTCGTACTTACACTGTTGGGGTGGGGGTACGCTCCATGCATACGGGGTGAGGGTCCGAGTCGTACTTACACTGGTGGGGTGGGGGTACGGTCCGTACGTCCACGGGTGGGGGTAGGGTCCGTACATATCCGTCCCCACGCTATGTGATGCTTGTGCGGTCCGTACCCAGGCCTTTGCCACGTGGGTACGATCCGTCCCGCCATTGTTGGGGTGACGTGGGTGTGGGCGTGGTACGTCTCGTACCCACGCTCTTCAGGCGTGGGTACGGGACGTACCGGTCTGGTTGTGTTGCCGGTTCGCGTGGTGACGGACTTCCGTTGTGGCGGTCGCTGGCTTGGCTGGACACGCCCCCACCCCCTCGTAGTGACCAGGGCATGGGTGTCAGGTATGTCCTGGGCATGTGTGGTGTGTGACTTTGGTGGGGGTTTTGTGGCCTGCCCTGGTCCTGCCACCCCCACCCCACCCCACTTTCCCCCCTCCCTTAGTTATTCTGACCTTCTGCGGCGTCTGCGTCGGAACCTGTAGAGGAGGTGGACTGCTATGAGGGCCGGGATGACACGTAGGTTCGGGTCCATGTCTGTCCGTTGCGTACGGGTCCTCCTTGTTTGCGTCGTCCTGTGTGTCCGTCGCGTACTGGTCCTCCTTGATCGCGTCGTCCTGTCTGTCCGTCGCGTACTGGTACTCCTTGATCGCGTCGTCCTGTCGCGTACTGGTCCTCCTTGTTCGCGTCGTCCTGTCTGTCCGTCGCGTACTGGTGGTCCTTGTTCGCGTCGTCCTGATTTCCCGGCAGTTTTTGGCAGCCGGAAAATATTCACCGTGCGGGATGACGTCGGTGCGAATCGTAATTCCTGGGTCGTGAATGGCTGGCTGCGAGCGTCCCGACGTCAGGTCGGCGCTTTCCCGGATCGCATTTGTAGGTTTATTTTGTTCGGTCGGGCTTTTTTACGATTCGTACGGAAATGGTGTTCCCGTGCGAATCGTAATTCCTTGTTTGTAAATTTTGACGACCGGGTACGCGTCGGACGGAGAATATGCTCCGTCCGACGGTTCGTACCCGGTTTTTAACGGATCGTGATCGGCACCCATCTGTTTCACGATGTTTTGTTACAGTGGGCTAAGAGACCGTACATTGCTCATCATTGGTTACCTTCATTGTCAGTCATATTTCCTTCAAATGTCCTTCTAAATTTTTAGCACATGTGACCTTCACTTCCTCTTCTTGTGTTAGGTCTCTCCCTCATGTCCGTATCCCTCGCTCTGTGCAGCTTGTGTTCCACATTACCTGCCCGTGTGCCTCCCCCCTCCTGCCTTCCTGCCTAATGCTTCGGTGTCACTGTAAAGCTTGGCTAAAAGCCATTGCCAAAGTCATAGGTCTCATAGGCTAGACCTACTCGGGGGCATATTAACAAGGGCTTTATCTCCGCTTTTTTGGAGATAAAACTATCGCCCTATTTACAAGAGGGTGCTAACATGCATAATCGCATGTTAGCACGCTTTTTCCTGACGCCTCCCTGTGCATCTCTAATGAGATGCAAAGTGGGCGTCACTGGGCGTACCCGGGATGGACTACCTTGTAAAATATTGCTGATGTTCACTTCGCGATATTTGCAAGGCAGCCCACAGGATTTTAGCACAGGTTAGATTTTGGCGAAAACTGCGGTTTTCGCCAAAAACTGACGTCAGCTAAAATCCTGACTTACCTATGCTTAACATAGGGGGTAGATTATGCTGATACTACCACAGGGTCGTATCATCAAGGTTATTGCCGTTTTGCAGGGAAAAATCGCTGGAAAACTGGCGATGTTCCCTGCAAAACGGCGATTTCCTCGCTATCACTGGATTTCTTATTGCCGCTGTGAAAAGCGTTGTTTATACAGCATTATCACTGGGATGAAAGCCATCGATAGGATAAACATCGCTAAACACGCTTAGCGATGTTTATCTCCAATCGTTGTTGATATGCCCCTAGCTTTGCCAACATTTGTTAATACTTTCATGTGCTCATGTTAACATGTTCCTAACATTACAAAGTGTGTGTATTAAACATCATCTCCCTTTGCTGAGGTGCTTGCTTCTTTGCTACCACCTCCCTCTCATATTCCATGGCTTCCATGTTCTGTCATGAAGGCGTTCAACTTTAACCCATTTCCGGTCAGTGCGCACTGGTCCGAGCAACGTAAAGGAAAGTTGACCTCAAACTTGGGCCCAGATTTACTAAGAGTTCACGCAACACAGAGCAGCAAGCAAAGTTGTCGCATTGAGTGAACTAGAGAGAGCAGGACTATACCATATCTGCAAAGAAAGGGCACAGTTCTGGGCTCCCAATGTGCTGGCACACTTTATGCAGCCATGGGCCAACACAGACACCCTTGAGCCATAGTACAAGGGTGTCCGGGTTGTGGTCTGCATAGTTTTTGTACAGGATAAGCTTTCTTCATGCACAAAAACTATGCTTTAAGGCTATTTCCTGTATGTATGTGGACTGCAGAATGCAACTATAAGGAAACAGGCCATTTGCAGGTTTCCCTGCCCCCACTTTTTGCCCCCATTTGGACTACGAGCTGCTAGTTTTCGACTCTGAGAGTGCACTGAGGCCTGCTAACCAGACCCCAGTGCCAGTGTTCTGACCCGTTACAAAAGATATCTCCAATTGGATGCAGATTCAAAAGGCAATGTTTAAACTACTAGTTCAACTTTTCCATTACCATTAATGGCAAAGCCACCACTTACTTCCCTTAGTAATATATGTAAGTATCCCTAAGGAAGGCCTATCAAGCTCTATGGCAGGGAGCTGTAGCTTGTTAAGCAAGACATCTAGGTTTATATATGTCTTAGCTGCAAAACCCCTAAAGTTAAAATGTTGCTGATGAAAAGTTAGTAGCCCCATTGGCTAACACAGGACTACTAGCTGCCATCCCAGCCTGGCTAACTACTTAATGGGACAATCTAAGTGGATACTGTAAGATATCAAATTAATCATAACATTAAAGCTGACTTGATGATCAAGTCGAAATTAATGTCACTATTAAAGTTACAACAAAGAAATGATGGACGGAATGCTGCCAATGCAGACATTCTCCCCCAGTCAAGAGATCTGGGTTAAATCCATCGTTCTTTTGCCCACCACGCCACCCCAGTTCAGACATGGCCATATGCAAATCAGTCTTGACCCTGTGCCTCATGGGAACAGTCCAGCCCGAACTGCCAAGCCATGTCTTCCCTGGACCGGAATCAAGCATCCTAGGACCGGTTTCTGGCTATCAGCCTTCATCAGCCAGGATAGCTTGACTCCAGTGGCGTAGTGAGCACGGGTCCCAAGTCTGGGAATACCCATCCCACTTAGGGCGAAAAGCGTTACAACAAACAAATGATGGACGGAATGCTGACAATGCAGACATTCTCCCCAGTCAAGAGATCTGGGTTAAATCCATCGTTCTTTTGCCCACCACGCCACCCCAGTTCAGACATGGCCATATGCAAATCAGTCTTGACCCTGTGCCTCATGGGAACAGTCCAGCCCGAACTGCCAAGCCATGTCTTCCCTGGACCGGAATCAAGCATCCTAGGACCGGTTTCTGGCTATCAGCCTTCATCAGCCAGGATAGCTTGACTCCAGTGGCGTAGTGAGCATGGGTCCCACGTCTGGGAATACCCATCCCACTTAGGGCGAAAAGCGTTACAACAAACAAATGATGGACGGAATGCTGACAATGCAGACATTCTCCCCCAGTCAAGAGATCTGGGTTAAATCCATCGTTCTTTTGCCCACCACGCCACCCCAGTTCAGACATGGCCATATGCAAATCAGTCTTGACCCTGTGCCTCATGGGAACAGTCCAGCCCGAACTGCCAAGCCATGTCTTCCCTCGTCCAGTGACTTTTCACAAGTCCTTGCCAACAGACAGCTTTCTGCCCACTTGTATGAGCGACTCCCAGGATTAGGAACAAAGGCGGTTGCCGAATAGTGAGGTGTGACCTCCTCACCAGAAAGGTTACTTGGGGTGTTAGCCCTAAAGACAAGCTTCAAAGGGGAAGCCACCTTTGAAGGGCCGTCAGTGACAACACTCCAGAGCAGGCTGCTTTTTGTTTATGTAGCCATACCACTAAGGTGGGCTACAAAGCTCCTAACAGTTGAGTGAGGCTTCGGAAGTCTTGAGAGTGGCAAGAATATTGCACTCTGGAATTGTCAAAAGCCACACATCACCTGAACTTTGACACCAAAAAGGAGAGGAACTACATAGTCCATTGGCTAATGACTGTTGTACCTTCTGGGTACTTTCCTGGGATATAATGGCCACCCCAAACCTAAGTACATTTTGGATTTGGAGAAAGGACTGCCCTGCTGCCCTTGAAACTGCACTGCGAGAGGCTGCACCATCAGAAGGACTGCATCTGCTGCATTTTGGGCTAGCAAAGTTTGGACTGTGCCTGTGACTCCTGGCTTGGGGGAAATTTGATTCACAGCCCCTGATCAAAGCAATGACTCCAAGGGTCAGTCAGCTGGCCTACTGGAACAGCACCACGGACATCAAAGCTGAGGAAGCCCAAACTGGCACAGCAGTAGGCACTTTTGAGGAATCGCCACTGACTACCGCCGGGCGCACCTAGACACAAATCCAAGATAGCCAAAAGTCCTACCCAAGTCTACTGGACCTGGGGGTGCTTTCCAAGTCCATATTCTTTGCCCAAGAGGGACACTAGCCCCCACTAAAAACATTTGTTGTGACCGCTGTGCTGCGGGATCGGTGGCCCAGCAGCAGCTGGCCTTCTACTGCCGCAAAAATGACATGGAAGGACCTTGAGTGCCGTGGTCAAAGTCACCCCACCTCACCCGTGGACCAATGATTCACCCGTAACTTACCCCCACAACTGCACAGCTCCAGGGGCATCTTTAAGTATCTTTTCTGCCTGCACCCTCAGCATCAGGACCACTCCATTGTCGTCTATGGAGATAATTTCCTAAAAGCTAGAATTTGACTGAAAAAGGCTCTGGTGGCCAGGTAACTGTCCAAAGTAAACTTACTGAACTCCTAGACCTCCGCCCTGTTGGATTTGGTTGCCTAAATCGGTCCGGCGTCCGCAAACTGTTTCAAATTTTCCCAAAATTTGCAACTTCTTTTTGACTAATGCTTGTTTGCTCAGGGATCAAATGGTATTTAATGTTTTCAAAATCCGGAACCCTCCGGGGGATTTTGATGATCAAGGACTCTAAATAATCAAAAAAATATGCTCTAGTTTTAGAAACTGTTGTTGTGTCCTTTTCCTGATGTGTGACGTTCTTATTTCGTTGTTCGATGTTGTTAAATGCTTTACACTAAGTTTATTTTTAAAGTCTTGCTGCTTGAAGCCTCAGCTACCCAGGTTCGATCTTAAGGTTTTCAAACAAATCTGACTGGACCCAAGACAGTTTTTGCGTGTATTTCATAATAAGGCAGCACAGGCATATCATATGATATACCCAAATCCTCCCAGCAGCATACTTGCAAAAAGGAAACTAAACGAGAAGAAATAAAGATACCTTTCCTCCTTATGCCAGCCTCAGGTAGGCACAGGAATTTGGCGTAAATCCACATCTACAAGTCTTTGTAGATATGGATTTTCATCATTAATTCAAGTCCAGTTCTTCCTCTCACAGTATTTATATAGGGAATAGTTCTCTATTATGTAGCTAAAAATAAAAGGTACTTTCCAGATGGTTGTCAACTTCCACCAGTCAGAAAAGGAGGAACTTGGCAGGTTGCTGTACAGAAAAGTCATAGCTCTCATAGGCAAGAACAAATAGCTTTCCAAATGCTTGTTAAAACTTTCATGCGCTCATGCTAACATGTTCCTAACATAAAAAGTGTGTATATTAAACATCATCTCCCTTTGCTGAGGTACTTGCTTCTTTACTACCACCTCCCCTCACATTCCATGGCTTCCACGTTCTGTCATGAAGGTATTTACCTTTACCCCATTTCCAGTCAGTGCGCACTGGTCCGAGCAACGTAAAGGCAAAGAAAAAAAGTATCACACACTTGGGCCCAGACTACTAAGAGTACATGCAACATAGGGCAGCAAGCAAAGTTGCTGCATTGCGTGAACTGGAGAGAGCAGGACTGTGTCATACGTGCTAAGAATCGACACATGTCTGGGTTCTCAAAGTTTTGGCGGACTTTCTGCAGCCATGCGCCAATGCAGGCACCCTTGAGCCACAGTGCCTGGGTGTCTGTACTGTGGTCTGCATAGTTTTTGTGCAGGAATGGCTTCCTTCCTGCACACAAACTAGGCTTTAAGGCTATTTCCTGTATGTATGTAGGCTGTAGTACACAGCACACTCGCAAAGAGGAAATCAAACGAGGAGAAATAAAAATATCTTTCCTCCTTATGCCAGCCTCAGGTAGACGCAGGATTTTGGCATAAATCCATGTCTAAAAATCTTTGAATGTATGGATTTTCATCATTACTTCGAGTCCAGTTGTTCCTGTAACAGTCTTTCTGTAGGGAGCAGTTCTCTATTATGTAGCTCAAAATAAAAGTTTCCTTCTAGATGACTGTCAACTCCCAACAGTCAGAAAAGGAGGAACTTGGCATGACAGTTTCCCGATTTCAAAAGTTTAACTGAATAAAACAAAAATAAAAATCAGTCCGCAAGGAGGGAGGGCCTCAGGAGTGTGACAGGAAGACCAGAACTTGAAGTAATGAACTTTACTAGTAAGTAAATGGGTGATTACCTACTCGTCCGTCTTCCTGTCCCAGTCCTTACATAGCGAGCCAATACCCAGGCCTAAGGTGATTGATTACTTTTGCCTTACTTTAAATAAAGCTACACAAAATGGGGTTGACCCAGACACGCCACTAGGACTTGGGTGAATTGCGGTACAATAAGGGGGGTGGTCCCAGTGGAAACACAATATTACATTGACATCAACATCATCTCATTAACCTCTTCAGTGCCCATGACGGGATAGTCTCGTCATGGAGCACGGTTGCGGTGTGCCCATGATGAGACTATCTCGTCATGAACCCCGCCCGCTAATGTAACGCCCGGCACAGGAGGGGGAAGGGCGTGGCACTGAAGGGGCTAATCAATTGCAAACAAAATTTAGGCATATTGAAAATATTTAATCAGGTTGAACAAATAATGCATCATGTTCAAAACATAGCACATTTATCAAAAAAGTTTGTGCATAGGTGCCCCAGAAGGGGAAGGGAGGAGTTGGTGCATCAATGTGCAGAAGTGAGGGTGAGTGATTTAGGGAGGGCAGTGAACAGTGTGTACATCGAAACGCATAAAAGGCCTGTCCAGCCTTAACCAAGGCCAAATTATTAACAGAAATAGAATGTCAAAAAAGGGACATGGTGAGTCTATCACTGTTGTCCGCATTCAATACAGAGAACATAGAGCTGTCGACGTTTCGACCCAAGGTTAGTGTAGGAAAATCCACTCCTTACATAAGGTATTCTATTTCTGTAAATAATTTAGGCTTGGTTAAGGCTGGACATAAATGTGCTATGTTTTGAACATGATGCATTATATGTTCAACGTGAGTAAATATTTTTAATATGCCTAAATACGGTTTGCAATTGATTAATAAGGTGATGTTGATGTCTATGTAATATTACTTTAAATCAAAGCAATGAAACCAAAACCACCAAATTTCAATGCTGCACCTGTGAATTTTAATGATAGAATAAAATTAACTAAAAGTGATGAACAGAAGACAAAACAAGAGCTATGAACTCTGTCCATGCTCCCCCGCATAACTGAAGTTGATAGTGTGACATAAAGGTATGTGGTGTAGCCTAGCTCACAGCACATCAGATCTAGGGAGGATCCTTTAAACAACACCCATGAGAAAGCCATACCTCCTTGTGGATTTACATTGAATGGATGAAGGCAGATCCACCTTTGATGACTCATCATTTCGGAATGTAAAGCGTTATCCACCTTGAGAGAGGGGATGAAGTGAGACGAAGACCCTGACCTGAAAGCCCGTAGCTGACAAAAGGGGAATCTACTTTCCTGAAGGGTCCCATCCTACCTAGATGGATGGAGATAGCTCTAAGAACATACAGTGTATGTAATGTTTCTTCCTCCTCACAATAGAATGTCGAAGGAACTGTAGGAAGGAATAAGGGATTTGGCGTAAGTACAACCTTATCATGACAGAACCTCAAAAACAAAGGAGAGGCAAGTAAAGCCCCGATTTCCCCAATCCTACGCCTTGAGTAGAGGGCAACCTGAAAAAGGACTTTAGACTGTAATGGCTCAAAGGGCAATCCATCAAAGCATGATGCACCAAAGGAAGGGATCGCAAGAGGGCACCATGCAATGAGTAATAGGAAGTTGTATGAAACAATTCAGCAGCCAGGAGGCTAATGGAGCTACTGAGGAAATGCCAGAATCCCTCAATGCTTGAATTGACACTCACTGAGCTCTGATAGTGGACTCTGCCAATCTCGACCTGAACCCATCACTTAAGAAATCTTAAGCTTTGATATGATCACTGCACTCAGAGGATAAACCTCTATCTTTTACCAGGATTCAAAGTTCTGCCAATGGCGACTGTAGGTCTTCAGGGTGGAGGGCTTCCGTGAGAGTTGGATACTTTCGGCCACTTCCCTTGAGCATACTTGGGCTAAAAGATGTGACCTCTCAAGAGCCATACTGCCAACTTCAGACATCTGAGGGAGTCTGACTTGATGATAGGTGATCTCAGTGGTCATGGTAGGATGAGAAATTGCCAGTAAGGGCAAATCTCCAGTTTCAATAGTAGGTTAAACCACAGTCACCCGAAGCATTCTGGTACCACTAGAGCTTTGGGTAGGTACTCAAAACTCTGGGAATTAGGGAAAAAGAAGCAAAGGCATAGAGGAGACCGTGGGGCCAAGGAATGGTTAGGTCGTCTATTACCCAGGCTTTTATATATGCAACTAGGTTGATAAATTGTGGGAGGAGAACATTCTCCTCTGTGGCAAATAGGTCCAACCAAGGTCGATCGAACCTGAGGACATTCTCCTAAAAGATAAGGGATGCAAGGCAAAGAGCCACGGAGGAGGAGAACTGCGGTCTCAATTAGTAAGCAGGCCTATTCTCCTTTCCTGGAAGATAAACTGCAGACAGAGAACGTTGATTTCTCTAGGCACTTAGATACATCACCTGGGAAAGGAGAAAAAGTGGAGACTGTACCCCCCCGCCCACGACAGATGAGGTATGCTCTGTAGGAACACAGACAGAGCGACTCTGTATGAAGTGAGAGAACAACAGCAGAGATTTATCTATAGAGGCCTGTTCCCCCCCAGTTGGATGATTACGAACTTTCTAGACTGGTCCATTTGGCTTGGGATTTTGAATTGTCGACACTGCTGGCATCTGTCATAGGATTGTAACAGGAGGCGGAGTTAAACAGTAACCCTTGGATAGATTCTCCAGAAATAGCCACCACTGAAGATCCTGGATGGCTATCTGGGGTCACAGGCACTGTTCCCTGTAAGGTGCTTGCGTGAACCTCTGTCCTCCAGAGCGTGCAGTGCTGTGTGTGAAGCTCGCACACAGAGCGCGTCCCGGGACAGCGTTCGTGCACCGAAAGGCAGAAAATGCTCCTGCACTTGCTGCCTTTCTTTTCTAACTAGAGTGCGGCTGCGGGGCTGATTGTGGGCCTTTTGAAAGTATTTATGTTAATCACAGGGCCCGTCAAGGGCTGCATTTAACATAAATACTTTCAAAAGACAAACAATCAGCCCCACAGCTCTATTTAGAAAAGAAATGCAGCAAGTCTACAAACAGGAGGTGTGCTTTCAGAATTATCTGAAAGCACACGTTCGTGCTTTTAAACTATTTAGAAAATAAATACATCAAATTTAAAAGCATAACGTGTGCTTTCAGATGATCCTGAAAGCACACGTTTGTAGACTTGCTGCATTTCTTTTCTTAATGCAGCACAGTAGGGGGCCTGATAGTGGGCCATTTGAAAGAATTGATGTTACTCACAGCGTCTGTCATGGGCTGCATTTAACATAAATTCTTTCTAAAGGCAAACCATCAGCCCCGCATTTAAAAAATAAATGCAGCAAGGTTTATATATTGCAAACTCAACCCAAAAGTATTGGAGCACTTTACATGATTTATTAATATTTTTTTGGGTATGCATGGGGAGATTAATTGATTTGCCCAGAATCACAGGATGTGAAGCTGACCTGAGACTCAAAACGCAAGTCGGCAGCTTGAGCATTAAGCCACAACCTCTACCACAAGAGCAAAAGCATTTTCAATATTATATACAACTTTATGCAACAAACAACCATTGACAAAGCCAATAGTCCTGGCCTCTTGTAGGTGTAATGTTACTTGTATTATATATCTGGATGTAATGACAGAAGTAGCAAAATATCAGTTGGGTGGCACACTATGCTAAGCACAGATTTTCAGCTTAATTGCTTTTAAGCCACTCCCTTAATTGCATCGGTCACGCCCCTTGGAGAGACACCCGAGTTTTTTCATCCCACTTAAAGCTCTGGTCTACACGTGCGGTCGGGTTCTTGGCGCACATAGCTTAGGCTACAGCGCACAGAGACCTTACTCTTCTGCACACAGAGGAACACAATTAGAGGGAACATTGGTCACAAGAACCAATGTTTCTTAATTCTGAGATATTGGGTCCCAGTGACAAAGATGGTGTACCAAAGGATAAAGGTCAAGGGAACACCCTGTAGAATTTCTAGCTATTAGGCTACCTCCCATTGGCTGCTTATCTGGTCTCTCTGAAGCCTGGGATTTTGACAGAAGGCTTGAGAGATGGGATGCTAGCTTGGATCTTCTTTCTTCTGTAAGCAAAACCTCTCCTAGGTTTGTCGGAAACAAGGCCCTGATGAACTTGAGTGACAGTGAAGGCTGCAGACTGAATTTATTGTTGTTTAGATGAAATCCATGTTTCATAAGACAGTCACACATTTTCTGGACACGATTATGTGCTTTAAGAAAAGAAAAAAAGAGGCAGCCATTAACCATTGAAGGTAAACTTGAATTCCTCTCGAATGTAACATACCCATCAGTGGGGCCTAGAGCTTGGTAAAAACCATTGGTCCTGAGGAGAGGCCAAATGGGAACACCCAGAAATGATAATTATCTTTCCCAACCACAAAGCGAAGATATTTCTGGTGGTCGTCGTAGATGGGCATGTGAATATGGACATCTATCATGTCGAATGGTACCAGAAAATCTCCTTGCTTGATCAAAGGTAGATTGCGCTCAACTGTTACCATCTTGAAAGGTTTGTGAGGTATGTGTAGGTTTATTCCATTGAGATCCAAAACCAGTGAGTCTCCTGATGCTCTCTGCACCAGGAAGAGAATGCAATAAAAACCCAGTTGTCTCTCAACAGGAGGAACAAGAGATATTGCTGTATTGTCCATCAGAATCTATATTCCTTCGAGGAGTTCCTGAGGATGTACTGAATCATTTGGAACAGGGATGGGATGGGATAAATGACCTAGCAGGGTGGAGAAGTCTACCCAGTATCCCCCTGAAGCTAACTGCCTGGCCCAGGAGTCTGTTACTGACAATTTGTCAACCTACGACAGGCAGGTTGGAATAGATATGGTTTTGGAGGGAGGTGGTGGTGCCTGGATGCTGAAAACGGGACTTGACGCTAGCAGGAAGCCCCTGGCCTCGACCCTTACCACGGAAGGGCTGGTTGCACCTGGACCAAACACCGTCCAAAAGCCAAAGCTTCTGCCCCTGGAAACTGGTTGAATTGGGAGGGGGCAATCATTTCTTGTAAGATCTTAGACCACCCAAAAAGCAGCTTCCTTATAAATGATTTTTGGGTAGCGTCCACTTTCCAGGACCATAACCAAAAAGGACGCCTAACTGCTGTAGTTCTCCCTGAAGTAGCAGCTAAAGCACATAAATTGTCAAAGGTAACATCTGCCAAGAAATTGACTTGCTGCTCCATCATGGATAACAAAGCAGAAGTATCCACTCCTTTGTTCGTTAGTTCTGCCAGAGTTTGAAAATCCTTTAAAATGGTTTGGACTGTATAAGTCACAGTTAGCGCTCATAGAGAAGTTTGCTGCTGCATAGGGTTTTTATTTTACTGCTCCCTCCACTTTCTTGTGTGTTTGATCCAAAAGAAGGACATCCTCCAAAACCACTGTGCCCTGTGAGGATTGTCCACGGAATAGAACTTCGGAAAATCCCTCCAAAAAGGTATCCTTTGAATAGGAACTTTGGAAAGGATACTTTATCAATGCCCTTCCATTCATGCACCGCAGTGGAAAAGGCTCTAGATCTACCCGATGGTACTGGGTGAAAAAGTCTACCTCATCATCTGCAGAAGCTGGAAAACTGAGGTTGTCCCTTAGGTGCTGAAAGATTTCAGAATGCTCACACCCGGTACAAAATGGCCTCTCTTCTCCTCCTCCTCCTTCTCCTCCTCCTCCTCCTCTGGGGCATCTGTGGGAGCACTGTTAAGTGGTATCCTTGACAGCTTAACCGCTGGAGGAGCAGACCAGACCCCTCCTGCTCTAAAAGCAACTCCCACCATAGCATTTACCAAGTGCTGCAGGGCTGCCATAGAAGGAACTTCACTGGATGGGCCAGGTTGTTCATCCATCCTTCTCTTGAAAATGTCACTCCTCGCTGCCATCCATGCTGATACACAAAGACATCACTGTTTCCCACTTGATCGCTTTTCTAGGCATCAAAATCACAGGGGTCCCAAAATCTCGCTGGTGCCGCCATTTTGATGTCAGATGGTGCTGTGCAGTAGCAGAAAGCCTGCATGAAACGAGGATATAGTATTTTTGATAAAAGATATTAGTACTAGTCCAGTTGTTTTTTTTAAAGAAAACAACTCTGTGAATCCTCTGTAATAATGTGCAGTAATCTGTCTTCCTTGCTGTGCTGGATGGAATGACCAACCTATGCATCTAGACTGCTAAAGGGAAGAAAAGTAATATAGAATATACATAAAAAACACTGAGAAAGAAAACAAAAAGACACTTATTTGAAAACTCGGGCGAGTAATAGCAGAAAGAAAATAACAGGAAGTAGCCATACCAAGTTCCACATTTTCTGCCTGATGGGAGATGGTGTCCATATTGCTGGAACTTTTTATTTTGGGCTAGGTAACAGAGTTTTTGTCAAGCAGAACCGCTCACTACCTTAGTCTAGCGACAGGCTGGTCACAGTCTAGTGTTTCCAGAATGTGTTTCCAACAGCCACTCCTTGAGGGCTGGCTTCCACACTCACCCCACACCCATCCATCACAGGAGGCACCGGTCAGGTGACCCTGACAATATAAAGGGGCCTGCGCACGTGCCCTGTGCCAGTCATAGATTTGCCACCGTGTGTCTGTGCAATCATTCTAACAGCATGGGGGCCTAGGGCCCCGGCCCTTACAGTATGGACTGTGACAGGAAGGAAGACAAACACTTAACGTGATGGTGTGATTGAAAACAAGAAGAGAATGCCCAGCAGCATGGAATACTTTAATGCTACAGGTAATAAATAGTTTGGGAGTTGGATTTGGCGGTTGCCCGGAAAGAAGAAGAAACTAGCTCCCAACTGCAGCAATACTTTTGTACACACCCATGTGTGTGCTGCTATTTCTATTTGAAGTGTTTTAGTCATATGTGAAAAATGGTGCAAAAGGATCAGAGCTCCTTCTCTCAATTTGTGGAAAGGGAAATGTTTCAAAAAATTGTAAAATACCCCTCACACACTGAAACCTGATTCAGTGCCATGCTTCATCATTGGGGTCTTCCCGCCCCTCTACGGGACGGGGCGTGCTACGACTTACGTAGATGCAGGAGCACTTTATTCAGTGATTGGTGAGTATGTGTAGTGCGTGGGATCGTGAAAAGAAAATGTGAGATGGTTAAAAATTCTCTGGCTAGTGGAGCGAAAGTACTTTGTCTTCCCTGGCTGAGAATCGTAAAAGTGGGGAGGTGTAGATGATGTACTATAATGAGTCACCTCCTACAAGGTCGGCATGTATCAGCATCCATCCCCTTGTCTTTCTTCCTCAGGACCAAAAAAACGATCCCTGTTACACCTCAATGGGTGATAGAATTAATGTACATATGCCTGATAGTCACAAACAATGTTCTTTGTTCCCTGTTATGGGAGTAGAAAAATATACCACTTGTATATCTTAAGAACCTGAAAAGAAAAATATTTTGGATAAATCATGGCTTTCATCATTTATCTTTATCTATTCACATCACCATCACGTGGAAAGTTTTAAGCTTTTTTGTGATATATTTCTCTTGTGCAACTCTGTTGTAGGTAATGGTACCATTTGGTAAATATCCTCTACTCATAAATCATCTGAAAGAACACTTCTTGTGATTTCTAGTGACCTGTATCACATTTATTCAACATTCTTTCATTCATTCATATGTATCTCCTAGCAAGATACATCTTATGTTACATCTTATGTTACAATACATTCATACATAAAGGAAGTATTTGTACACTCCTATTGTGCCCCAAAAGGTTACAGATTAATGTTCACAGCAAACGAGCACTCGCATTCATACTCCCATGACGAGCCTTGGAAAAAATGGGAGATGTTTGGCAAAAGTCTGTGCACTCGTCCTTTTAAACTGCGATCTCATGGTGTGTCTTTTTATATTAAAAAAATGGTATTCATGCTCTCAAAAGGACGTGCCATAATAATACATACTTTAGAATTTAATCGTTATCACTCCATGAGCTCACACAATCGGTGTTGGGCACCTTCGAATAGACACTGTGGGTATTTTAAAAGAACAGAAGGAAAAACAAGGTTTTAGCGCCAAGGTGGTATTTAAACAAACAAGCGTGGTCTCTTTGGCTTTTTTAAGGACATGCCATTGTCCTACTTACATGCTGGAAGGAGCGCGATCACCAACGGAAGTACCTTCTCGTGGCTCGTTGGAACCTAACTGAGGTTTGCCAGAGCCCGGTCTTTTAAAGTGCAGGGAGGCATGCTTGATAGGAAACAGGTGTGACTGGAAACACTAAACCTTGAAATTTTACAGATGGCCGCCAGTAAATGGACCCAAAACAGGGTTCATTTTGATCCACTTCCTGTTGGAACGATTAACACTGAATCGGTTGAAAAAACACTAGACCTTGGAATTTTTAAAGATGGCTGCCGGTAAATGGACCCAAAACAGGGTTCATTTTTATCCACTTCCAGTTGGAACAATTAACACTGAATCGGTTGAAAAAGCAAGCATATATTTGTTTGTTTTGATTCTTATTTTGGAGGAGTTTCAAAAGGTAGCCAAATGGAGGTTGAATTCAAAGGAATTATTAAACAAAAAAGAAAAATAAATTGTTGAGCTAGAGATGCACGGATGGAGTCATCGCAGACGTGCATTCATGTATGTGGGGTTTTTGAAAAAAACACTGTGGGGGGGCAAATTTATGAACAATGGAAAACCTAATGGAAAAAAAGGTAAAGAATAAATCCCAGCAGTAGAACGCTAGAGGCTGGAAAAATATTAACTGGAAAATGTTTCCTGTCAGAGGATAAGGATTGAAAAGCAAAACCCATGTATATTTAAAAATAGAGTGTGTGTACACTCAGGTTTTAAAAATTAAAGTTTCTCTAAAAAAGAAAGAAAATTAAGAAAACCAGTTTCCAAGGGCATAAAAATCCTATTTGTTCAGTATTAGTTATGGGGGTGATTGTAGTACTGTATACTCCTTATGAGTCTGGCAAATGTTTTGGTTGATCATTAGTTGCCAGGGGATTCCTGTGTTAGATTTTGTATACATCAGAGCTGGTTCCAAGAAATCTCATCGTTCAGGCCTTTCTCATGAGTCCTCAAACGGAACACCCACCGTTATTCTTTTGTGGAACAAATACCTTTTGTTTTGGATTTGTTCGATTACTGTCCACGAGAGATCTTCCCACTTATGGCCTTTTTCCCAAAAATGGGCTGCCATTTTGGTGGTACTCTTCTTGCATTTAATGTTACTTTGTGTTCCCCTATCCTTACCTTGACAAGGATAGGGGAACACAAAAGTAACAAAACGAAAGGTATTTGTTCGAAAAAGAACAACGGTGGGTGTTCCGTTTGAGGACTCATGAGAAAGGCCTGAACGATGAGATTCCTTGGAACCAGCTCTGATGTATACAAAATCTAACACAGGAATCCCCTGGCAACTAAAAAATTTGCCAGACTAATAAGGAGTATACAGTACTACAATCACCCCCATAACTAATACTGAACAAATAGGAGGTTTATGCCCTTGGAAACTGGTTTCTTCTTTATTTAGAGAAACTATAATTTTTAAAACCTGAGTGTACACACACTCTATTTTTAAATATACATGGTTTTTGCTTTTCAATCCTTATCCTCTGACAGGAAAAATGTTCCAGTTAATATTTTTCCAGCCTCTAGAGTTCTACAGCTGGGATTTATTCTTTATCTTTTTTTCCATTAGGTTTTCCATTTTTCATAAATTTGTCCCCCCGTGTTTTTTAAAAAAAAAACACATACATGAATGCACGTCTGCGATGACTCCATCCGTGCATCTCTAGCGCAACAATTTGTTCTTCTTTTTTGTTTAATAATTCCTTTGAATTCAACCTCCATTTGGCTGCCTTTTGAAATTCCTCCAAAATAAGCCTCAAAACAAACAAATATATGCTTGCTTTTTCAAACGATTCAGTGTTAATCGTTCCAACAGGATGTCGATCAAAATTAACCCTGTTTTGGGTCCATTTACCAGCGGCCATCTTTAAAAATTCCAAGGTCTATTGTTTTTTCAACCGATTCAGTGTTAATCGTTCAAACAGGAAGTGGGTCAAAATGAACCCTTTTTTGGGTCCATTTACCGGCTGCCATCTTTAAAATTTCAAGGTCTAGTGTTTCCAGCCATACCGGTTTCCTATCAAGCATGCCTCCTTGCACTTTAAAAGACCGGGCTCTGGCAAACCTCAGTTAGGTTCCGACGAGCCACGAGAAGGTACTTCCTTTGGTGATCGTGCTCCTTCCAGCATGTAAGTAGGACAATGGCATGTCCTTAAAAAAGCCAAAGAGACCACACTTGTTTGTTTAAATACCACCTTGGCATTAAAACCTTGTTTTTCTTTCTGTTCTTTTAAAATACCCACAGTGTCTATTTGAATGCGCCCTACACCGCTCGTGTGAGCTCATGGAGCGATAACGATTAAATTCTAAAGTATGTATTATTATGGCATGTCCTTTTGAGAGCATGAATGTCATTTTAAAAAATAAAAAGACACACCATGAGATCACAGTTTAAAAGGATGAGTGCACAGACTTTTGCCAAACATCTCCCATTTTTTCCAAGGCTCGTCATGGGAGTATGAATGAGAGTGCTCATTTGCTGTGAACATTAATCTGTAACATTTTGGGGCACAATAGGAGTGTACAAATACTTCCTTTATGTATGAATGTATTGTAACAGAAGATGTATCTTGCTAGGAGATACATATGAATGAAAGAATGTTGAATAAATGTGATACTGGGCACTAGAAATCACAAGGAGTGTTCTTTCAGATGATTTATGAGTAGAGGATATTTACCAAATGGTACCATTACCTACAACATAGTTGCACAAGAGAAATATATCACAAAAAAGCTTAAAACTTTCCACGTGATGGTGATGTGAATAGATAAAGATAAATGATGAAAGCCATGATTTATCCAAAATATTTTTCTTTTCAGGTTCTTAAGATATACAAGTGGTATATTTTTCTACTCCCATAACAGGGAACAAAGGACATTGTTTGTGACTATCAGGCATATTTACATTAATTCTATCACCCATTGTGGGTAACAGGGATCGTTTGTTTAGGTCCTGAGGAAAAAAGCCAAGGGGATGGCTTCTGAAACATGTCGACCTTGTAGGAGGGGACTCATTATAGTACACCATCTACACCTCCCCACTTTTACTATTCTCAGCCAGGGAAGACAAAGTATTTTCATTCCACTAGCCAGATAATTTTTAACCATCTCACATCTTCTTTTCACGATCCCACGCACTACACATACTGAATAAAGTGCTCCTGCGTCTACGTAAGTCGTTGCACGCACCGTCCCGTAGAGGGGCGGGAAGACCCCAATGATGAAGCATGACACTGAATCAGGTTTCAGTCTGTGAGGGGTATTTTACAATTTTTTTTAAACATTGCCCTTCCCACAAATTGAGAGAAGGAGCTCTGATCCTTTTGCACCATTTTTCACGTATGACTAAAACACTTCATATAAAAATAGCAGCACACACATGGGTGCATATATATTCACATAATACATGATAGAATCCCTATGTTGGATAACAGGATCAAGAGGAGGACGATTCTACCTTTTTCCTCTTCACTCCCTCCTTTGATGTTTTGGCAATACTTTTGTATACATACAGACAGATATTGCCACCTTGTGGTGGGAATCGAAAAGTGCTATTTATTTTCTTATTAAAACCAAACATGTAAAAGTTAAGTCTCAGACAACATCACTCAAGGGAGGGCTAGAAAACACCCTTTAATTGGTCAAGTATCTAGATAATTTTTTGTGTCATGTGATTCTGTATTAGCTAGCAGCATGTAGTTTTATTTGGATTATAGATTTTTCCTCTCTGTATTGATTTAAATACACAACTCATTGATCACACACCTTGTGGGACCGACCTTCTCTTCTTTAAAAATACCATATGCTACCATGGGTTGTTGATATATGCACACCGTTAACACTTGTTGCAGTTGTATGTGGACAGCCGCACATTGTACTTAAGAATTAATACATTAAATTACTTATTACTCAACTAACTTTAATTGCTTGTAGTTCTGTGACGAAGCAACAATGCGATTATACTTTGCACCACATACCTCATGCTGATTGCTAAGTATGTGACCATATTTCGGAAAAAACATGTGTACCATTAGTGTATGGGAACATTAACTACTCCATGTAATCTTTGGCTTCAGCTATACATAATTACCATTTGTACCCTCCAACTTATTAGTTTAAGTAGTTATTTTCCCCTTTATTTATTGTGCACTCTAACTGAGGGGGGGTACTACTATTAAGTGTAAATAACCAGTTGCTTTTTGCAGTGCAAACCTGTTCTAGATTCACATGATGTACACAGATTCTGTAGTGATATTTATGCCACGTGGCGAAGGGAGTAAAGTTAAATAAATGTTTAATAGTGAGGCCTTCTTTGAGACTTGCGACATGTGTTTAGAGTTTGGCAGAGAGGGTACTCCATTGTGTACCCTTTCCACCAAACCGAAGATCCACCCGGCTCATTTATAGTCGCGCAGACCTCCTGTATGTCAGCCACAAAAACGACTCAATATCTGTCAAAAACAAACTCCTCCGACGGCCCGAATGAGTAAGGGAACGTCAAAGGTTTGGCCATTTGACCACCCACCCAGGCCTGTAGCCAGGAATATCTGGTTGGGGGTTATAGTGCCTTAAAGTTTTAGAAATAAATCTGCTATATTAATGTGATTTCAAAGCAGATGATGTATTTTCATTTGCATTTTGTTGCTTATAGTATAAACTTCCCCGAGGATTTATGGTGAAAATGTGCAACAAATGATGTATTTTAAAGCATGTTAAAGTAAGAATTGGGATACTTTTATATTACAATTTTACAGGGTGAGGCAGGATGGTCAGGTTTTCCACAAGGGTTTTTGGGAACATGAATGTGGAGTGGTGTACATTTGACATTTGTAAGGTAAGCAGCCCTGGTCAAAATGTTTTAAGGCAACTTTGGGAATGCCACCCTATAACACTGACAGACACCGGATAGGGTGATCATGTTATGACAGTCAAGACACGGGACATGACGGTACAGCCTCTGAGGGCGCGGTCGGGACTGAATGATTCATTGCATTCAGTTGCTGAGCAGACTGTAGATGCAGGCTGTTAACCATGTATTGGTAGTCTGCCAAATTAACTTACAGAGACCAGAATGCAGAGTGTGGGTTTCATCAGTGCCGCACAGTAGCACTTGCTGCGCTGCTTTTCTAATCCATCTCCTGAGTACTCTGGTCTGTCACAGTGACACTCTCCCGGCCAGCTTGTGCCTCACAGCGCATTGCAACAGGTGGGGTCAAGGCGCTAATGATGCGTGACTATGCATCTTAATGCAGTGATGCGGACCACCACATTAAAATGCGTTAGTCTAACCCCTGTTGCGTGGTAATTGGCAGGGCTGCTGTGGCTCTCTAAAGAGGTAGATGCTGCCTAGAAGCGTCAAACTGTAAACAATGACATTGTTTGCTTCAATGAGAGAAAAAAAAACACAAAGCACAACAGTAAAACATCTTGCTGGCTGTGCTTCAATAACACTTGACAAAGGTTTGAACACAGTCCTTAATTGCACTTTTAACTTTGTAATCAGGCAAGCTTTAGCGTTGGTGAAGCCCGGTGCGACAATGTTGGCTGGTGCCCCAAATGACCACCTCCATCATGGATTCCTTCCGCATCACATTTTAACACCGCCCAAGTCTCCATAACCCCTCTCTCTCCCATGCATTTAATAAGTTATAGCACCACTCATATCAGTGTAGGGAGTACTTTGCATCAAACTCTCATTACACAGAGACAATCAATCATACTTTTGTAAATCAGTATATAGGAAACGTTACTTAAGTCAGAGGTTTACAAGGTGTAGGAGTGACATGTCATCCATACTAGTAGGCAGTATAGTTGGGGAGTGCTTGGTCTTGAGAAGCACAAACTCAGAACTGAAAACGGAACACCATAGTTGGGGGTTCTCTTTACTAATAAGAATCGATTGCTACCCAAATAAACCCTTTTTGCAACATTAATCTATGCTCTAATCTAAACTTTGCAGTGTGCATTCAGATCTTTGATGATAGAATTCATTGTTCTATAATAGGATTTTAACTTAAACAAAGGATGTCTCTTTTTAAAGCAGTAACCCACTGACCTATTTACATTATATGCACTTTGTAACCTGCACAGCACAGTTCACATGTTGCATATGTGAAGGGAGGCACGCAGCGAACTGCAAATTACATGTTTGACTTGGAGAGAAAGATGTCACACTGCAGAGCTAGTGTGACCTGAGCCAGTGAAAGACTGCAGCAGCAATGCAAGCTGCAGGCTAACCAGGATAACACGTGCAAACTCCAAGATGACCTGCACAATCTCCTGGATAACCTGTGCATACTCCATGCTAACCTGTGCAAGCTCCAGGCTAACGTGTGCGATCTCCAGGATAACCTGTGCAAACTCCTGCATAAACTGTACAAACTTCAGGACAACCTATGCAAGCTCCTGGACAACCTGTGCAAACTCCAGGATAACCTGTACAAACTCCAGGATAACCTGTACATGCTCCAGGCTAAAGTGTGTGATCTCCAGGATAACTTGTGCAAACTCCCAGCTAATCCAGGCAAGTTCCTAGATAAACTCTGCAAAGTCCTTGATATCTGTGCAACCTCCAGGCTGACCTGTGAATGCTCCTGGATAACCTATGCAAACTCCAGGCTGACCTGTACATGCTCCTGGATAATCTGGCATACTCCAGACTCACCTGTGCAAACTCCAGGCCCCAGGCTAACTTGTGCAATTTCCAGGCTAACCTGTACAAACTCCTGGTTAACCTGTGCAAACTGCAGACTAACCAGTGCAAAACCCTGGATAACCTGTGCAAACTCCTGCATAACATGTGCAAGCTCCAGGATAACCTGTGCACGCTCTAGGCTGACCTGTGCAAACTCCTGGATAACCTGTGCAAACTCCATGATACCATGTGCAAGCTCCAAGCTAACCTGTGCAAACTAAAGGAGAACATGTGCAAGCTCCAGGATAACCTGTGCAAACTAAAGGATAACACGTGCAAGCTCCAGGATAACCTGTGCAAACTCCAGCCTAACCTGTGCAAACTCCAGTACACATTCTTTGCAACAGGCATATTATTACTAGCACTGCTCTTTAAAGTGAGACAACATCTAAACTAGATAAAACTCAGATCTCTCCTTAGGAAGAGCATTAATCACAGGAGTTAACCTTATCTTGACATTTTGTAGTGGCTTGAGAATTGCTGGAGGAAAGGACTGGGGGCAACAATTGCTTTAAGAAATGCAAACACGGCGCCCCCCAGAACACAATGTATTTACAAGAAAGATCACCACAGCTCAGCTTGCCAAGAATTCATCTGTTAGCCACTCCCTGTCTGTGGAAAACCAGGCCTGTAGAAAACTATCGGGGATAAATCAAAGCAGAGCAGTTCCACTCTTCAATAACTACCTTTCTCCTTTTATTCATTTACTTACTTGTTGAGCAAGCAGCAGATACAAGCCTGGCTGCTGATTCCACCTTCCTAGTCCCCACTCCCCACTGAGGTAAAGCCTCACTGCCTGTAGCTGTTGGCCCCTGGAGCCTGGACACTGGTGGTGCAGCAAGCCTTTCAAGTAGTAGTAGTAGTAGTAGTAGTAGTAGTAGTGCAGCAAGCCTTTCAAGTAGTAGTAGTAGTAGCAGCAGCAGCAGCAGCAGCAGCAGCAGCAGATGATTGGAGATCCATGCTCGCTGCTCTGAATGGAAACTTCCTGAGCTGAAGACATGTGTCTCGCTTGTTCAGGCTGCACCTGGCTTCCAGGAGGATTTCATTGTGGGCTGGCTGCTGGCAGAGTCAAGCAAGGGTAAGGGAGGGCATGTTCCGCAGCCCCTCGACTGCCTCGCTCTTGTTAATTTACTTTCGATCTCGGGGCATCCCGGGCCTGGCCTAATTGCAATGTCACTACACGAACCCAAGCCCAAATTATAAATATAATGTGGCTGTTGTGGCACATCAACACAAACAACAAGCATTAATGTAATGTCTGGGGGGGCTCAGAATAATACAGGCAGGCCTGGCCACGCTGGGCCCCCCCTAGCTACGGCCCTGCACCCACCCGATTTAGAGTGGGTGGTCAAATGGCCAGTTTTGAATTTCCATTGGTAAGGGTGAGTGAAAACTGTAAAATGATAAACAATGGGACACAACTCCCACGGTGCAGCGGTTCGTTTTTTTTTTTTTTTTTTTAAACAAAATCCTGCTTTGGGATTTGTTTTTGAATGGAAGAAAGAAAAAAAAGAGTTTGATGGACAAGATAACGATGTTGCTGGTGAGAAAAGTGTCATTTAATATAATTTACTATATTTAGATGAAGTAATATTTTAATAACGGAGTTCATTTTGTGATATTACAATGTTTTGTATTTGAATTCACTGACACCAAAGTTTATTGTATCAAAAATATATATAAAACGTCCACATACAAATGTATCTAGTCCACATAAATGATATACAAGCTGTTTAGATGTGTTGTCACCAATGTTTGGGAGTCCGCTGTATGACACCAACTATAAAAATGTGTATTCCATTGACATAGGTATACCATTTTTTGTGTCTTAGACTCCAAAGTTGAGTGATGTGTACATCTTATGATTAACTTATACATTTCTTATTTATAAGTGTTACGTGGTATAAATTCCAAAGTGTATCTATGGTTGTAGAAAACTGGGTTTTGTTGGAGTACCCGCCACATTTTTTTTATCTGGGTCAACTTTGACTGAAAAGGGTACTGGGTTCCTGCTAACCTGGACCCCAGTACCACTGTTCTTTCTCTAAACTGTACGATTATTCCATAATTGGCACCCCTTTAGGATCCCTGTAAGTCCCTGGTACCTAGGGCTTTGGAACTAAAGAGGGTTCCTAAGGGCTGCAGCACAAATTGTGCCACCCTAAGGGACCCCTCACCAAGCTCATGCAAACTGCCATTGCAGGCTGCGTGTCTTGGTGTACAGAAAACTGAAGAGTCGACATAGCACACATCTCTGTGTGTCATGCCTGCCAGCACATAAAAAATTACAAGAGGGTCCCTGGTTGAACAGATAATAGGGAGAAGAAAGCAGTGAAAACGTACTAAATAACAACAAACACTTCTCCCTAATATTTACTTTTGAAAATGGTAGCACATCCAGGAATATACGAGTCCCATCGACCAGTTTCTTATCAAAATTTATACATATCATTTTTATAACTTCATTTTTAAAGATTACAAAAATACATATGAAAATATAATAAAAAATTCATAAATATTTCAAGATAGAGAGAGCCCCAAGAGGTAGATAAGGAACAGTGACGTATGATGTACACATCAACAAAAGGAAGGAATACAAATGCTTAAATACCAAGACTACACACAAAATTATGAAAACACCCAATTACATACATACAAATAATATACAGTACAAAATTCACAACATAAAATACATAACAGAAAAAAATGTGCCGACGCGCGTTTCGGAAATGTGATATACACAACAGATTCCTTCATCAGGGCGCTGAGGGATAATCTATCAGTCAGTGGCAACAAGCCATCTGTGTTCCGTATACTAGGAATTGATATACGATGTACGGGGCTCAAAATAAATTCATTTTATACAACCAGTCTGTGGGAACAACAAAGCATGGTGTAAATATAAAATACATGTTCATCTGGAATTTTTACTAATGGAGCATGGAAAGGAAAGGATTATCCAGAGAAAATGAGCCCGCAGGATATGTAATAGTAGAAAGCCCAACCAATCTAGTGCAGCAAACCAAATAAAGTGCCACCGCCATGTGATAAGGTTTCAAGAAGAGAGTCACCAGAAAAAGGATAAAAGATCATAAAAAAGGGATCAAAACTGCAAATATATGAGGTAAGGGCAAGAGGAAGCATAACCAAAACAACCACTCTACCTGCTTTCTGCAAGGAAGCCTAGAATACTGATTATACTGGACACGAAGTTTCAAAGTGAAACGGAAAAGCAATGCTTCTAAAGCTCAATCCAAAACGGGTGTGAGGTGGATAGCGGCGAGATAGACAGGACAAAAATAAAAACAAGCATAAGCATGGCATGTATCAGCATGTCATCGCCTTATACTGGCGTCTGTTTGGGGTGGCCCAAAATTGATATATAAAGTAGGGGCTGTGTCTCTCTGACCCGCCGGAACCCAATCCGTACTTATGGACCACAAAATACTATAAGTGTCCTATAGCGTCTGGGAAATCCGTATAGCAATCAAGGAGATTTGTCCCTTCTCTACTAAATCACCGCCAGCGGTATGAGCGGATCCACGTCATATCTATAACCATCCCGTTATTCAAGGATTACGGCAGAAATCCACACATGAATCTAATCTAGACTAAGAAGTGGTTGGTAAATGGCTTACCCAAGGTGAAGAACGAATCAGATCCTGCATACATGTGGCATAGGTAACACACCCCTATGGGGGGGCCTTACAGCCCTAAGGCAGGGTGCACTATACTCATTTGAGGGCATATCTGCGGGAGTGGATATGTCCTGGTGATATCTAAATTCACCCTTTGATATTACCAGTGCACAGGGAAGCTATACAGAGAACATGAGCTGGACACTCGTCATTACAAGCTTCCCAGCTGCATGATGGCTTCACTGTACCTCAAGGTTTTTGGTGCTAAACACCTCGTCTTAATAAACCCACACTGATGCCAGTGTTGGATTAAGAAATGCACCTAGAGGGCACCTTAGAGGTACCCCAAAACAACTACTGACTTCTAGTGTGTTGGCTGACTGGTCTCAACTAGCCAGCCACCACAGGCAGGTTTCTGACCTCCTCAGGTGAGAGCCTTTGCTTTCGAATGTCAGGATCAAGGTCTCCTCTAGGCGGAGGTGTTCACACCTCCTCCAAGCAGGATGGGCATTACAGCACGGGAAGCTTCAAAGGCCCTGCTGACTGTTATGCAACCCTGGGCCTTTCCAGATAGTGGAGTTGACCACCCCGTCCTGACAGCATTTTGGCGCAAGACAGGCGGGAACATTTGTAAGATTAGGAGGTGTGCCCACATTCAGCCAGGACCACCCATAGGGCGGGACAGCAGATGGGGACCCCACTTTTCAGATTCCTTCATGTTGTTTTGGACGGTATTAGCCTTCTAGGGTCAGGGTTATGCCCACAGGAAGTAGTCATGTAGAGGGCGTAGACACCCTAAACTTAGGCAGCCCATTGGCTACTACCTGTCACTCCCCGTAAACACCCCTAAATTGATCATAATTTAGGTGCCACCCCTGAACCCAAGAACTGTGATTTGACGGTTCAGCAGAAGGACAAGAAGAATCACTGCCTGGCGAGAACTGCAGCAGAACTTTGGTGTGAAATCCTGCCATCCTCGGCCCTCTCTCTACAATCTCAACAAGAGTGACTCGTCCTGAAAGCTGGAGAACTACTAAAGTCGTGCGAGGGGGAAAGGTGGGTCAGAGCTTGCCTGGCTCCAAGATGGCCGCAGTGTAGTGACGCTCAGTCAGCCCAGCCTATCATCCAGCATAATCCGAATGCCCAAGACCACAAATAGCACCAGGCCAGCCAGCTAAGTATCTGGTACAACAAGGAGTGGCCCGGGCAGGGATAACACAACTGAAATAGCAGCCTAGAAAGCGGAACGAGATCTACGTAGTGGATCAGGCCTAGAGGAGCCTGTACGCAAGAGGTTCAACATCAGCCGAGAAATGATGACAGAGTGTGCTGGCACCCGGAACGGTCGCTGCTGAACTTCTGTGGGATCAGAGCCTAGGTACCACAGGAGGGGGCTGGTTGCTACAAAGAGGTGGAACTAAAAGGCCCAGCGGGACCGCTGCTGCAGAGACTGAGCTGGACCACATAAGAAGACAGCGGAGCCAGGGAGAGATGGAATGTGTGGCTCCATAGGTAACAGCGATAGTGGAGCCAATGCCCAGGTCATGGAGGAGACCCCCATTGCCCAGTGCATCTCCTGCTGTGGCGAACGCGCCTCCCCATGGTTCCTCTGTGGGAGAGTTTCATCGGCAAGGCACAAGGGACATGCTAGCGCTGTGAAAGTTGGGGGCCTGTGGTTCTGAGACCTTTCTAATGAATTGTGGGGGGGGGGGGTGCCGCGCACTCCTGTTTACGTATATCCGGGTTACTCCATTGTAATCAATATATAGAATTGTAGCATGCTGGGTGGGAAAGAGGTGGCCAGCCTCGTGTAAGACTATGTATGTATTGCAAGTGCAAACACGCACTTGCCCCTGCCCGCACAGCC
Source organism: Triturus cristatus (assembly GCF_964204655.1). Lineage (NCBI taxonomy): Eukaryota > Metazoa > Chordata > Amphibia > Caudata > Salamandridae > Triturus > Triturus cristatus. The sequence goes on from NC_140590.1 coordinate 1,561,623,471, forward strand.
GTGATTGCAAAAACCTTGCTAAATTAAAGCATCTTTCATTGTCAACAATCTACACGTTCAAAATATTATACACACAATATAATCTCAAAACTTTGAATTTTTCTAACCATGCTGGTCATGGGCCTAGCCTAGGCTGGCCTATACATGTGGGCTATCTGCTATCTGGAGCACATTGGCTGCTGGTGGAGCTACTCTGCAACACAGTAACTCAGTATGGTATTGGCCTAAAGAGTAAAGGGGCCACCGTCTCGACAAGTTGGACATGTATCGCTACACACATGGGGGTAGTTGGCTGTGACAGCGCTCAGGGAAGATACGTGCGTGCAGGGCAGCATTCACTTAAGAGACCCCTGCAAATCACGTGCCTAGTGTCCACTGACACTCAACAGAGAGTGATCAATATGGGAAAGATAGGTCCTAAGCTAAGCTCCAATTTGAACCACGTAAGGCCCTTAAATCCAGGGACACCAAAACAAATGCTGTGGAGTCCGATTCGGAGACCAATGACCCCACCACAGACAGGTAATTGAAACAAATACTAGCAGCTATGCAACATAGATTGACAAAAATAGATGGTAAAAATCGATGCCCTCTTTCCGAATAGACAGAATGACAGACTAGACAAGCATATGGAGAGGTTAGACAACATCAAGAGGCAGATATCTGATGCAGAAGACATAACCACGGAGTCGACAATACATAAGAATATGGACAAACTACTTCACACACTACAAGTGAAAGCAGGAGATTTAGAAGCACATTCCAGAAGTAATAATATAAGAATCATGGGTGTTGCGTAACCAATCAACATAAAAAAAACATGGAACAGTTTGGAGAACGCCTCCTTGTCGACATGCTGGGTAGGGACACTTTCTCTGAAATCTTTGCTATAGAGCAGGCTCATTGCTCCCTGGTGCCAAGACCGGTCCCGGGTGCTAGCACCCACCCAATAATAGCGCGACTGTTCAATTACAGGGACCTGAACGCTGCTTTGTGAAAGGCATGAGACCTAAAAACGCTGAGATATGAAGGTGCTGAGCTGTCCCTCTACCAGACTTTACACAACAGATCCAGGAAGCTCGCCGTCAGTTAGTTCCAGCTAATCGGGAGCTTACAATGGAATACAATATGATGTATTCTGCCAAGCTACAGGTTATGTCGGAGGGGAAGGCGCATTTTTTTTCACCGACCCAAAGCAAGTACTCAAATTCATCAAATGGAAGGAGGAAGCAGGTTGCAGGAGAAGCTATCCTAGGACCGCCTCCAACGATGAAGACGACATACTGGATATAGAAAAGCATTGACATGCTTGCGGCGGCTAGTAACAAGTCGAAGCCCTGTTGCCTTAACAGCAGTAAGATGGACCTGAGAGGATCGCCACTTAGCGATAGATGAAGACACCTTTGTGGTCCACAGTCCTTTCACACAGTTGGACACTCCTATAACGGTATAACCGTAAAGCTGGAGGGGACACCCCTCATCTGGCCCTGGACATGAGATGCTTGTAAGACCGTTCCAAATTGTCCCAAGGCGAGCCCCCATGAACAGATGGCTGATGGGATTGACATGGTGTAGTATGTGCCCCTTCATAGGGACTGTTCGACTAAACCTCACCTGCTCCCAACACCTTTCCTAGCAGTGAAGGTATTGGACCTTTGATGGCAACCTACCAATGATTCCTTAGTTAAATAATGCGCACATGTTTAGAGTTATTTCATATGAAGTTGGAGAAGTATGTAAGCTGTCAACAGCCACCTCCATGTGTGCACCACCATGGGCAGATTGTAGTTATCTGTATTTTTCTTTTGGGACTTTGCTGAGGAGGGTTGGAAAGGGAGACACAATCCTGCTATAAAAAGTTTGGGTTTACATAGCATGGGAGGGATATTCATTGGGTTTGTTGTATTTTTGTTATTATTGAAAAACAATGATGTTTATTGCCTGGCTGATCATGACCGCGGTACAATAGATGTCGAAGGGCAATGGGAGACATTGAGCCAGTGGTGACGGATCAACCCTCCAAATCACACATCAGGTTACTTACGTGGAATGTGAGAGGCTTAAATGATAATAGAAAAATCCGTTAAGTGTTGGCTTACCTTAAAATGCACAAAGTTGAGGTGGCAATAATACAGGAGACACCCTTGGCCCCAGGCAGCAGCGCAGTGACACAGCGAAAGTTACTGGGCCGCTTCTGAGTCTTGGGCTTTACTTCACATACCCACAGGGGTCCTCATATGGGTAGACTCCAGAACTGGAATTAAGTTACAAGAAGTATGTACTGACCCGGGGGCAGGTTTGTGGTGGCCCGCTGCTATAAAGAGGAGTTAGCGCTGCTACTGGTGGGAGTATATGGTCCTAATCATGACGACCCGCAGTTCTAAGTTCTATCACTCACTCAGCACTTGCCTACACCAGTGGAGAGACCTACCACAGATTTGGGGGTGGGGGGGAAGAGAGAGATTTCAACTGTGTATTAGACCTGGCACAAGACTGATCGAAGGTCTACCCCGCAGACCCTATGCAGCGGCCAAGGCAATCCTAGACATAGCTGACCACATGGGACTACAAGATATGGAGGCATCGCTCGCCTCTACTATTCGCGCTGGTGGCGAAGCCATGGACGTGTGCGGTCTGGGAATATTAGTATTATCAAAGTTGGACGAACCCAAGAGTGTTGGTACAACCACTGTCAAGCAGTGCTTGGGAACCCACTAGGTAAGTGAGAAGACCCCTCACACACCAACCTAGTTGGTGTCATGCTTCATCATAGGGGTCCCAACCGGGTGGCCTAATGCCCCCCGGTTGTGCTTCGATGCCTGGCTACAGCGGAGCTGGTGCGGTGCAAAAGTGTGATGTGGTGAGAGTTTAAAACTATCTCTGAGAATCCTTGCCGAGGAAAATTTATTAATGGCGGCTCAGGATATAATAAAAATAAAACTATGTGATGCAACTACTAAAGAATTAAGTATCTAATAGTTGTATATGTGGTTGGTCTACATGTTTCAGCCCACGTCCGGGTTTTGAGGGGCTTTCGTCAGGACCAGAAAGTGCAGTGAGTGGCAAAGTTTAGGCCACGTGAAAGGTGAAAAAATAAAAGGTAATTTACCTACACACTCGCTAAGCTGTGTGGAACCGGTATCAGCTCAATGGCAGACACCGCAGCGAAAAAAGACCTGTGGGGGAAAAAGAAAAACACAACACAAAGACACATGTAACAAATAACAAATAATAATTATAAGATGCAGTCTTTACTTGTTGTGAAGGGAACAATACTTGCAGTTGGTCGTACTTGTGGCAACACACACATTGTGTTGGTGTGGCATGCTGCTAATGTCTGATGCTGACTACTGTCCGGTGATGAAAAGGGCGGGGTACGCCCTGTGAATTCTATCGGTGAGTCAGACAGACAGAAATGGTGTAAACTATACACGTGGGGTGCCTGGTATGTGCAGCAGGCAACTCTGAAGGTGATATTGTGTAGCCACTGACTGTGGTAGTCGGGCTAAGTAGCGAGAAATGCCCCGTGAGCGCTTATATGATTAGTATATCAAAAGACTGTGCGCTTGACTCGCAAGTGCTGGGTACAAAAGGGGTAAGTGCCCCTGTGTGGCGCGCTGTAGGGAAAAGTAAAAATTAAAAGTTAAAAAATTACACTATGGCTGAGTCTGATCGCTGATCAGGAAGGGGGAGGAGTGCGCTCCTCGGAACACAAATTCTGTTGGAAAAGGAAAGAAGTAATAACGGGCAAGGTGCTAATTCGGCGCGCATGTTTCTTTGTCACTGCGTACTCCTGTCTTCATGTCAACTATACCAACAGCAGTGCAACTATCTCCCAGTGTACCTCCTTACACTTTTGCCTGTTGCACCGAGTTCATTTGCGCACGCGCGCCTACCAATACACTCCTTGTATGCGCGCCATTGACATTTCTCGCTGCACCCAGTCCCCCGGCGCATGCGCGCCGAATTAGCACCCTTGAAGCATGCGCAACGTTGCTGCTTTCCTTCACGCATACGCGTGTAACCTCCGTCCCTTCCCTGGGCATGCGTAGAACACTCCGCCCTGCCCGCAATCACAGGCCTCTTAGCACGTAGCCCATGGCCACCGTCACCATATATTCTCCAACACGCTTGGTCTCCACACCATCCAGGATCCGGGAGACCACAGTAGGTGCCATGCGGGTGCTGCCTCCTGACCAAGTAAGGTGTCGCACGCTCCTCTCTGCTGGATTGCTTCAGCCCTTCACAACCGAGCGCTCATGCCCGTTATTACTTCTTTCCTTTTCCAACAGAATTTGTGTTCCGAGGAGCGCACTCCTCCCCCTTCCTGATCAGCGATCAGACTCAGCCATAGTGTAATTTTTTAACTTTTAATTTTTACTTTTCCCTACAGCGCGCCACACAGGGGCACTTACCCCTTTTGTACCCAGCACTTGCGAGTCAAGCGCACAGTCTTTTGATATACTAATCATATAAGCGCTCACGGGGCATTTCTCACTACTTAGCCCGACTACCACAGTCAGTGGCTACACAATATCACCTTCAGAGTTGCCTGCTGCACATACCAGGCACCACACGTGTATAGTTTACATCATTTCTGTCTGTCTGACTCACCGATAGAATTCACAGGGCGTACCCCGCCCTTTTCATTACCGGACAGTAGTCAGCATCAGACATTAGCAGCATGCCACACCAACACAATGTGTGTGTTGCCACAAGTACGACCAACTGCAAGTATTGTTCCCTTCACAACAAGTAAAGACTGCATCTTATAATTATTATTTGTTATTTGTTACATGTGTCTTTGTGTTGTGTTTTTTCTTTTTCCCCACAGGTCTTTTTTCGCTGCGGTGTCGGCCATTGAGCTGATACCGGTTCCCCAGACACCTTAGCGAGTGTGTAGGTAAATTACCTTTTATTTTTTCACCTTTCACGTGGCCTAAACTTTGCCACTCACTGCACTTTCTGGTCCTGACGAAAGCCCCTCAAAACCCGGACGTGGGCTGAAACATGTAGACCAACCACATATACAACTATTAGATACTCAATTCTTTAGTAGTTGCATCACATAGTTTTATTTTTATTATATCCTGAGCCGCCATTAATAAATTTTCCTCGGCAAGGATTCTCAGAGATATTTTTAAACTCTCACCACATCACACTTTTGCACCACACCAGCTCCGCTGTAGCCAGGCATCGAAGCACAACCGGGGGTCATTAGGCCACCCGGTTGGGACCCCTATGATGAAGCATGACACCAAGTAGGTTGGTGTGTGAGGGGTCTTCTCACTTATCTAGTGGGTTCCCAAGCACTGCTTGACAGTGGTTGTACCAACACTCTTGGGTTCGTCCAACTTTGATAATACTAATACATACCACAGGGGATACGGACGCACCCCATGCCTCCCTAGCTCTCATTGTTCTTTACACGGTCTGGGAATATCACAGACATAAAGGGCTGTGTTTCCCTGGTTACAATCTTATAATATCAACATACGTTGATGACATGCCGTTATATATTCGTGATCTGGAGAGAAACCTTTCGCCAGTACTTTGGGAAGTGGTGAAGTTCGGGGGACTCTCAGGCCTCGGTGTGAACTGGGACAAAAGCATCATTTTCCCACTCACCCCCCTCTATGCCTCCAATAACGCTTGGTTCTCTCTGAGGTGGACAATGGAGTTAGTGCGTTACCTGGGAACACAGATTCACACAGACCCGGCTTTAGTTCTATTAGATTATTATGGGAAAACGATACAAAACCTGGAAGATGTAAATCGATGGATTAGGTTGCCATTGTCCCTAATGGGACGTAGAGCCCTCATGGAAATGGTTGCACTCCCCTGACTGCTATTCAGTTTTTCAAAATATTCCAATGCTCGTGCCACAGGCTGTATTCACCATTTAGCGTTCTTGGACGATCAAGCTAGCATGGGCTATGAAACAATCCAGTGTGCGATGGGAAGTCCATACTTTGCCCTACGACATGGGTGGCCTAAATGCGGCAGATTTGGAATTATATTTTAAAGTAGCACAGAGCTCATTTGCACATAACTGGCTAAACGACTCACATGACCTGCCACACCTATATATTGAGAGATGCCGCTGACCCTCAAACACTCCCTCAGACACTATTTCGCAACCTGATACGACGCCATAGTATATTGTTTTCCTTGAATGCTACAATAAATTCTTGGCAGAGTTTATTAGAGAAACAGTCCGGGTCCCTACTGTACTCACCACATGTCTCACTAGATTGGTACCCCTGGTTCCCGGTGGGTCAGGAAAAGGGTGTTAAGAAGGCTTTTCACACATTGGGAATAACTAAGATGGGGGATCTCTTCCAAAGTGGTGTGGTAAGTGAACGCGAGGCTATACAAGATAGCGAGAATGCACCATCAACTCTCACTTGCTATCAATATTATAGGGTAAGACATGCATTACGCAACTTACTAGGAGCCGATATGCAGGAATCACCGGATATGCCAGCACTTTCATCCCTGATCCAGAAGGATGCTCCTGTTAAACTGGTAATGACATTCTATAATTTCGCGCAAGACACACGTAGGCCAGGCGTGACAAAGGCAAGATTAGAATGGCAGAGAGATCTAGGTAGGGGTACTACTGTACCAAGACAAAGGAGATACTGTTGAATGGGAGGCACTGACTAATACACTTTAAATATGTTAATTGAGTTTACTACACACCAAAGAGACTTTTCCATAATGGCTTGCGTGACACAGCAGAATGCCAGCGATGTCGTGAGCCAAAGTCTGGGTTCATACACATTGCATGGTAACTGCCTGGGAGTACATGAGTTCTAGAGAAGGGTCTTCAAAGAGTTGGGAATTATTGTTGGCTTTTTAATAGAGATGGACCCGATACTGGCTCTGCTAGACTATGACAGGGTAGTGGACATAATTGCTAGGAGGCTAGTAGTCTTTGGTTTTCTGCTTGCCAAACACCAAGTGGCGATTTGATGGGCTAGGGCCATGGAGGAAAGGCATACAGACATGGCATACTGTAACACACAAATAGACTTACATAGCAAGCTCTACTGGGGTCCATACCAGACATATTTAGTAGGTAAAGAAATGGGAGAAGCAGAGGGAGAGCAAGTAGAGGTGCTGTAAAATTCTGGTCCATTGTGGGGAGGGAGCTGTATGGGTGTTAATAGCTTGTATGAAATAGTGGTTATGCTGCAATAACGGGAACAATATGGCCTAAGCTGGCAAAGGTGATCCATGCTAGACGAGAAACCATTATGTGGCTGACTGCCCTATCTTGATTTCAAGGAACGCCACCATAATATACCTGTTCAAATGCTCAGAATGTCAATTGCTTGAAGGTATACTACTGTGACCAGTGCCTTGTGCTGCACTGTGATATACACACACACAGAATTTCAATGTTACAGTCATGATGTATTCAGTCAGATTGTACGCAGATAGTTTTGTCAATAAATAAAACAAATTAAAAACTACTAAGGCTTTGGAATACAGGCACCAAAAAGCAGAGTCTGGTCCACCACCTTGCAGCTCCCCGGCCCGACCGACGCCGCAGACAACCAGGAGAAAGTACTCGTGCTCTGGAAGGTCAGATATGTCTCCCCACGGAGTGTGAAGACACCAGAAACAACCACAGCCATGCAACACCAGAACCAACCAGAAGCCCTGCGCCAAACACCAACAGTGAGAGTCCAGCCCAGATCCTCACTGCACTAGGACCAATAAGCCTTTGAGGAACATCAGCATCACTGAGACCCACTTAGAGAGTGGCCCAGCTGCTTTGATTTTACTCTTGCCTGCTGTTTGTCCCTGACTGCGAGTGAATCTTTGCGCACCCAGCCCTGCAGACCCAACCACTCTGCACCAGTGGCCTGACCCAGGTCCCGATGAACCAGCTGTGCCCCGTGCTCCAAGACCCCTTGTGACCTCAGCCCTCGTTTGGGAGCCTCTGAATTGTCCCTATGTGCAGCATGTTTTTAGGTGCTCCCCCCCCCCCCACCCCTTGACCACAGTGCACCAGCTACCATCACCCTACTCCTGGTAGAACCCAGGCAAATCCTGAAGAACTGCTGGTAGTACTTTGGACCCTGGCTCACTACAACTCCAAACCCCGAAGGTGAACCCCTGAAATCAATTGTACCTACCTTTGACTTTTCCTCCAACAGGATTGATTGTGCGTAACAGTACACAGGTTTGGACGTTTTACTTGCCTGTGAATATACATAGAAAAGTGTTATTTTTCTAATTTGGTCTCAGATTTATTCTTTGTGTGTGTGTCTTATTAATTGCCTCTGCTTAGCACTGCCCTCTGATAAGCCTAACTGCTCGCCCACATTAACACAAAAGATAGCGTTACAATTATCTACTTTTACCTCTGTAAACCAATTGAAGACCCACTGGACTCACAGTGTACTTTGTATTAGTACGCAATATGGAGAACCAGCTTCCTACAATGGTGTTATTTCATCTTTTGTAATCTGTACATTTTTTGTCTGTCTGCGTGTGCCATGGTATTGTAGTTGTGCTGGCTGTACATCAATGCTTTTGGGACAAAGCAAAGCCTTGTTTTGTTTCTTGCGTACATCTTGATTTAAGTGCTGCGCTGTAAAAGGAGCAAGGCCCCTGGTTCCAAAGAATGAGGGCCCTCTTTTGTTAAACGATATATTATTTTCCATCTATCCATAATGGAAGGAATGGACTTCACCATTTTTTATATAGGAGATAGATTTGTGATCACTCTCCCCCTTTCTGGGAGCTGCGCCCAGCATGGGCATTAGTTGGTATATTACTTTTCCCTGTTTGGGAGCTCCTTTAGCAGTGCCGTGAGGTTGTGGCAATCATCCAGTAGGTCATCTAACTCTTACTTTTTGTGATTGAGATCCCCGTATGAGTGTTCGACGTCAGTGTCTTGTAATAGCAGATCTTCAAGTCAACTTCATTAGAAGTCAATTTTTTTAACCTCGATATTATTCTAAGTTAAGTGGTAGCACTTCTACAAACAAAGCCAACCCACCCTTCATAGCCCAGTCCTGTTACTTAATAATTAATTTTTTTTAATGTATTTTGTAACTCTAGTTTATGTCATCTTTTACATGCACTCAATCGTTTCTCAAAGTTAAGTCATAGATCATTTTTGCTCAAACGCAATTATCTTTTGAAATTGAGTTGAGGCCCCGGTTATACCCTCATTGGTATGCTTAGTCTTTGACTAGAAAGTTTGTTGTCTTACCCCTTACAGTGTAATTTGTCAGCCCATGTTGCCCCAACTCAGTCGCCTTTGGTAGCTACAGTTGTGTCCCTGCGTTTCACCTTTGCCAGTATTGTTTTTGACCCAAAACGTAATTGTCTTATCCTTTAGTAAGTTGATTTGTGGCCCTTTTTTGCCTAAACTCAGTCATTTTACAAAACAGTCATGGTGCTTTTTGCAACAACAAAAAAATTATTTCCAGTGTACTTTGTTTTTGACCCAGAACATGCCCTGTTTTATAACACAATGATGGTACATACCTTAAATAGCTTTAAATGGTGTATAACAGTGAGCACAATCAAGTTACTTACCTTTGTTAACAACTTATCTGGTAGAGAGTATCTAGCTGCAGATTCCTTACCTTAGAATTATCCTCCAGGCATCAAACTGGATCTGGAACTTTTTTTGTCAGCAGTACCCCTGTAAGCCAGTAGGTGGCATCGTTCGACTCTGTAGGTGTCCTTGGTAGTGATGTGTGCAGTGCCTATATAGGTGCCACCCTAGCATGGTGACAGTTTCTTGTCACGACTTTCCATGCCAGAAGCTCAGAGCTACGGAGAACGCAGACCACTGGTGCGTAAAACTAGGGTCCTTATGGGGAAACAGAACTTCACATCTGCTCACAGAGCCGGGAGGATGGTTGGGTCAGTAAGGAATCTGTGGCTAGATAGAGTCTCGGCTGTCCAGGCAGTAGTGTTTTGTAAATGTGTACAGGGAAGTCCACGTTGCTCTCTGACAGATATCAAGGATAGGTACCCCAAGAGCTAACACAGTGCTTGCAGCCTTGGCAGAATGAGCTTGTAAACCTTCTGGGGTTGCTTTTTGGCCAACACGTAGCAGATTTAAATGCAGAGCACTATCTATCATGAGTCCATTTCTGCACAGCCTCTCCTTTATTGGGTACAACATACCCCACAAAGAGCTGAACTTCCACCTGGAACTCTGTTGTGTGATCAAGGTAGAATGGCAATGCTCTTTTTGGGTCCAGCCGATGGAGTTTCTCCTGTCATTTAGAGGGGTGTGGTGGTGCATAAAAGGTAGGCAGGGTGCTGGACTGGCCTACATAAAAAGGGACTTACCATCTTCAGTAGGAAAGATGCCCAAGTCCATAGAGCCAGCTTGTCTGGGTAGATGGTAAGGTACGGAGGCTGAGACGAAGGTGCCTGTTGCTCACTTTCTCTCCAGGCAGATGTTATTGCCGCTAGAAAGGTTGTTTTTAGGACTCTCCTAGAGAGTGCATTTGCGGTCTCTTTGAGGCATGCTGTATCTACTCTGTGGGCTTTCATCACGCCCATCCCTTTTCATTCATTCCCGTGTGCCTTTTTGAGTTCCTTTCTTTTCATTTGTGATACATTGCTATTTATCCCGACTGTGGGTGCGTTTTTCACTTCCATGGCCCTCTTACATGACCCCCTACTCTTTTGTTTATTTATGGTTTGTTCGGCACACTCTTTTTTTCTTTTGATTGGTCCTGCGCAGTTTATAGTGGGTTTTAATTTTTTTTCTGCCCGTTTTTTAAAAATGTGGACTTTTGCTCCTGTACGCAAAGGGCGTTCTCCGTAGTACCGATCGGCATTTGTAATTTTGTTTCCATTCGGTATTTTGTTTCAATTCACCATTGTTTAATTTTATTTATTTCAATCTGCATGTTTTTTGTAGGCACGGGGAGAGCTGATGTCAAGACTTGAATCCGGTTCCCAGTCGCGAAGTCAGCGGCTTTGTATGTTGTTATGCCACATCCTCTCACATCGCAAACTTTACTAAATTGTTAACTCCCATTGAGTATTGCCGCAGGACTTGTACTCTTCCTTGGCTCTGGTGTTCTGCTATTGTGGCTGTTTGTTTGGACTGGAGCTGCAGCCAATGTTGTTGTCTATTTATCTCCTTCTCCGCATCCCTCATCTTTAGGGCAAAAATGACCTTGTCAACTTTCCATAAAGTTGCTTTGGTATATGGGCTTGTTTTGTGCATTTCTCTGCTTCTCCCCAAAGGTTTTTATTCAGAGGAAAGCCACAAGGAATGCCGCAGGAAGGCAAGATGACTCCATCCATGAGTGACATGTATCTCCGCCTTCATTCCAGGATGAGGTACAGTTTTAATAGGTTTTTACTTTGCCCACTTAGGTTTTACATTGATTGTTCCAGTGTTGCATAATTTACTGCAACGCTCCTGACAATTGCCAGGCTGAACATTACAAACACAACACCAGAGAATCTGGTCAGTACCAGTAGTCCATTAGCACTGGGAGACATAAGTAGCTACTGTAGTGTCCATTACACCTTCGGAACACCCATATCTACATGTTTCTGTGTGGTTCAAATATAAATTATTTGTATGTCCAACCATATATTTCACGTGCACTGCAGATTATATCCCGCTGTTAGTTTTTACAGTAATCTGCTGTCCTCGAAAAGGCTTTTGCATGTATGAGAGCAGCATTTGTTAATATCTTTGAGCTCATAACATTAATATAGGGTCTGCATGTATACGATGTAATAAATTAGACTCATGTAGTCATTATTTGGCATTTAGTATTTTTGTTTGTTATCTTTTCATTTATTTGTTCCCGCATTGATGTTAATTTTATTCCGTGTTGAGGTAAAGGCATGACAGCAATGAACAAGGAATGTACAAACAATCCAGTATGGTATGATGGCCTCCAGATTGTTTACAATTGTCCTTCCAAATGTGCCCACCAATATAGATTGGCAGGGAATGACACTGCAGGCGTTGACAATATAAAACAGAAAATATAACCTGTGTTCATAGTTCTGTTTATTGCCCAAATCGAGCATGTACATTGGTGCCATCTGATAAGAAAGCAGATCGACTTAAGGGATCACTACATAATTTGTGCAGTTTTCAGAAGCGGAGATTCATTAAACAGTTCTCAAAGCCCCACAGATCTGGTCTCACCTTGCACATACAGGAAAGGCTCTCTCAGGATTTTATACTGCCTGAAAGTGAGCTTGATGGTAATGCATGTGTGTGTTCATCATTGTGAAGATTTTTTAATACACCCCCATTCTTTACTACTGTGCTTGTCCTTAAATAATCAGATAAGGACCACACCTCTCCCGAATCACACATCAAAATACAATGTTTCATAAATTGCCAAAAACATTTTCCACCATTGGTCGTCATGTCCTAAAAATCACGTTTTACCAGAGAATTGTACAACATTGCACAAAAAAAAGACATGTGTGTTATTTTTTTAGGTCGAACCTAGTCAGCGGACATGAGCTGTCTTTGAGACATGCTGTATTCACTCAGTGGGCTTACAGCCCGCACGCAGCTTTTGATTTGCTTACGGTTATGTGTCCTTTTAAAAAAAAAAAACGTTATTTCTTAGTGGGTAATGTTTCCTGTTTGTCCCGAGGCAAGCATGTATTCCTTAATCACATTGCATGGCCCAGTGTGTAGTAACTGTATAGCTCTTTAATCCCTGGCAGCACAGCACTCAGGATAATGTGCTGCACGGTTAAACACTTATCAGGTCCAAAAGGCGAGACCTATTGGCTACGCGCATTGCTGGTTATAGTTAGGAGCCTGATACACAACTGCCCTAACGGCTCAAAAGGAGCACACGCAAAACATTAAGGCTAAATTTTGTCCCACTGAGGTAGGGTGAAGCTGAGAACATGCATTGGAGACCTTTCAAAAACCTATGTACAATAGGGGACTTGGACAGGATGGCTAATCTGACAACCGCAGGAATGCAGAGATGGCTGAAAGATAGCCTTTCAAGGTGTCAGAGCCCTGCTGGGCCAACGTAAGAATAAACAGAACCTGGGAAAGGAGTGCAGATTAGAGGTCACCTTGTTTATCTGTACACCATGCCACACACTTGCTCCAATAGCAGGCGTATACCATCTTGAAGGAGGGACGCCAGACTGCCAGGATAATGTTACAGACTTCAGGCAGAAGGTCGAATACTGTCAACGGTCACCACTCAATCTTAACACATGAAGGCAAAGCGTTGTCAGGTTCGGGTGGAGAACTATGACCTGTGACCTTGCCTGGTAGGTCGCTCCCCAACGCTGCAGCTCCGCCTGCATTCCTGCTGCTGCCGCTGAAGTCGAGGCCCTCCACCACCTGTGCCTCATCCCTGGTGGCCAGTGTTGGCCTTAGGTTTGTATCTGGTCTGTTGTGCCTGTATTCTGTCTGCCCGTTTCTCTTTTGTACTCCTCTGCCCTCCTTCTGTACACCCGTTCCTCTTCTGTACCGCCCTGCCCCCCCGGTCGCCGCTGTGACCTCTTTTACTTCTGTGCCCCCACTGCCCAGTTTTCTCCCTCTGTCCCTCGTCTGCCTCCCGCCCCTGCTGCGACCTTTCTGCTCTGTGCCCCCTGCCCATCTGCTGCTGTGCCCCCTTTCCTGCTTCTGTACCCCTTTAGCCTTGTTTTCCCACCTTGCGACCGCTTCGCTTACCTGCTCCCCTCCCTGCCGCTGCATCCCCCGCGGCCCCGTCCCCTCCGTGCCCATTCGCTGCCCCTGCCTCTCGCCTCCCAGCTGCTCCTCCTTCCCCACCTCCCCATATATGGCGGGTGCGCCGAAGGCGCGCCTAAGGCAAGCCCGTCTGCGCCCGGACCGCGCTCAGCGCCTGAACCCCTGGCCCCCGCACCAGCCATGAAGACCGCCTCCGTTACGACACCAGCACCCTCGTCGCTCTCAACTCAGGAAGGACCCACAACTGCTGCAAGGCCGCCCGAAGCGCACCCACGGTCCCTTCGCCTGCCGGAACTGCAGCTTCTCCTGCCTCGAAGGCACAGAGACACCCGCCACGACGGAACACAACCAGCTCAGATGCATCCTGATCAACACCTGCTCCGCACGCAAACACGCCGTCGAGCTCTGGGACCTACTCGACACCGCATCTCCGGACGTCGCCTTCCTGACCGAGACCTGGATGAACAAAGCCTCCTCTCCAGACATCGCCATAGCCATCCCCGACGGTTACAAGATCACCCGCAGAGACCGCACCGCCGGAGGAGGAATCGCCATCATCCACAAGAACACCATCAGGGTCTCAACAAACACCAACGACACTCTCAGCACCGCCGAACACATGCACTTCCAGATCCACACGGACCCCGAGACCACCCCAAGAGTCACCCTAGTCTACAGACCGCCCGGACCCCGACCACAATTCTGCGACTCCATCGCCGACTTCATCAGCACGCGCTGACCTCCACCGACTACATCCTCATCGGAGACCTGAACTATCATCTGGAGAACAACAACGACAGCAACTCCTCCACCCTGATCGACAACCTCTGACTAAAACAGCTAATCACGACACCGACCCACATCGCCGGTCACACGCTCGATGCCATCTTCTCCTCAAGCCCTCACGTCGCCTTCAGCCACGCCTCCGAACTCACCTGGACAGACCACCACTGCATCCACTTCACCTTCCGAAAACCCCTCACACACCACCGCACCCTACGGATCCCCCGCCGCTGCTCGGGCAAAGTCACTGAAGAACAACTACAGACAAACCTCGCACTCAACCCACCGACCAACACCACCAGCCCAGACGATGGTGCACGCATCCTCAGACGCTGGATGGACGACTGCGCCAACACCTTAGCCCCGCTGAAAAAGCCAACCAACAGAGACACCAGCAAGAGAGCCAGCTGGTTCACCCCGGAACTCCTAGCATCAAAGCGCACCTGCCGGAAATTAGAGAACAAATGGCACAGCGAGAAGACGCCGGAAAGCCGTGCTGCCCACAAAGACGCCATCCGCAACCACCACCACCTCATCAGGACCACCAAAAGGACCTCCTTCAAAGACTGCCTCGACAAAAACGCACACAACAGCAAGGAGCTCTTCAACATCGTGAAGGAACTCTCCAACCCCAGCTCCAGCGCCAACGACATTCCGCCATCGCAGGCCCTGTGTGACTCCCTCGCCACCTTCTTTCACAGCAAAATCAGCGACATCCATGACAGCTTCAACCCCCGGACGACCCCTACAGGCTTCAACACGCCGGACCCACCGCACCCCATCGACCATGACTCCCTGACAACCTGGGCCAACGTGAGCATCGAGGACACAATCAAGACCATGGGCACAATCCACTCCGGCTCCCCGTCTGACCCTCTTCCACACGACATCTTCAACAAAGCCAGCAGCTCCATTGCACCCTACCTGCGCAACGTCATCAACCTCTCCTTCGAGACCGCTACCTTCCCTGAGAGCTGGAAGCACGCCCTACTGAAGAAACCCAAGGCGGATCCGAGCGACCTCAAGAACTTCCGGCCCATCTCCCTGATTCCGTTCCCAGCAAAGGTCATCGAGAAGATAGTTAACATCCAGCTCACCCAGTCACCTCGAAGACAACAGCATCCTGGACCCCTCCCAATCAGGACTCCGCAGCAACCACAGCACCGAGACCGCCCTCATTGCCGCCACAGACGACATCAGGATCCTTCTAGACAACGGCGAGACAGCGGCTCTCATCCTCCTGGACCTCTCCGCCGCCTTCGACACCGTCTGCCACCGCACACTACACACGCGCCTCCACGACGCAGGGATCCGATACAAGGCCCTGGACTGGACCACCTCCTTCCTCTCCGGCAGAACTCAGAGAGTCCGCCTCCCCCCGTTCCGGTCCGAAGCCTCCGAGATCATCTGCGGCGTCCCGCAGGGATCCTCCCTCAGCCCGACAATGTCTACATGGCACCACTCGCACGCATCGCCCAACAGCACGACCTCAACATAATCTCCTACGCCGACGACACGCAGCTGATACTCTCCCTCACCGCCAAATCCAACCTCCACCAGGGAATGAAGGCTGTCGCCGACTGGATGGAGGAAAGCAGACTCAAGCTGAACACAGACAAGACGGAGATCCGCATCCTCGGGTCCAACCCCTCAGCATGGGATGACTCCTGGTGGCCCGCATCACTGGGGACACCCCCGGCTCCTACCAACCATGCACGCAACCTGGGAGTCATCCTCGACTCGAAACTCACCATGACCAAACAAGTCAACGCAGTCTCCTCTACCTGCTTCAACACCCTCCGCATGCTCCGCAAGATCCAAAGATGGATCCCGACAGACACAAGGAAAACAGTCACCCAGGCCCTAGTCAGCAGCAGACTCGACTACGGAAACGCCCTCTATGCCAGAGCCCCGACCAAGCTCATCAACAGACTGCAAAGAATCCAAAACGCCTCTGCACGCCTGATCCTCGACGTCCCGCGCCGCGACCACATCACCCCCACCTGAGAAACCTGCACTGGTTCCCCGTCGACAGAAGAATCTCCTTCAAGCTCCTGATCCACACACACAAGGCACTCCACAAAACCGGCCCAGCCTATCTCAACAGTCGACTCCACTTCTACGTACCCAACAGGAAACTGCGCTCCGCCGACCACGCCCTGGCCACGGTCCCGCGCATCCGTAGAACCACATCCGGAGACAGGTCCTTCTCCCACCGCGCCGCCAAGACCTGGAACACCCTCCCCCTCAACCTACGACAGACCGAAGACCTGCTGACCTTCAGGAGACGACTCAAGACCTGGCTTTTCGGCCAGTAGCAGCAGCACCACCCCCTCTCCGCGACTTGAAACCCTTGCGGGTAAGTAGAGTGCTTTACAAATTAACTGATTGATTGATTGACCTGTTGCTGCGACAGAAGATCTTCCCGAAGAAGCAGCCTGATTGAAGGACCCGTGCTCATGCTCAATAGCATGGGATACCAGACTCTCCAAGCCCAATCCAGGGCCACAATAATGACTTAGGCCTAGTCCTGGAGTGGTATTGGTGGAAAGGCATACAGGAGCTCCACTGTAGAAGAAAAGCATCTCAGAGCGACAGCTGCCATGGAAACTCCAGTGCGCAAAATTGCTGACACTGTGTGTTCTTAATAGAGGCAAACCGACCCAACCAATGCTCGCCCCTTTCCTGAAAAGACCTTGCACCAATTCTGGATGGAGATGCCATTTATGATCGGCTAGGCATCGATCGCTGAGTTTGTCTGCCCTGGCATTCAGAGAGCATGCCAGGTGTTAAACCACCAGGGAGATACCCTGATGTTCCAGCCATGTCCAGAGCCTCTTGGCAAAGGGTGCATGACCTCACCCGGCCCTGTTTTTTGCAGTACCACATGGCAGTGGTGTTGTTCATGAACACCTGAACCGGCATTTCCCGATGAAGTAAGGAAGGCCTTCAATTGCATTTGGATCACTCAGAGCTCCAACAGGTAGATGTGGAGTCTGGATTCCGCCGGAGACCAAAGTCCTCTGATCTCCACCTCTCCCAGATGTCTGCCCCAACCCAGAATTGATGCATCACTACAGTCAGCTCTGGTTAGGGAAGGGAGAGGGGTCTGCCACGGATCCCAATCGCAGTTTATTAGCCACCACTGTAGGTTTTTTGGTGTTCCCTCCGAGATCTGGACCATGTCAGAGAGATTCCCCTGATGTTGTGCCCACTGGAACTTCAGGTCTCACTGCAGAAACCTCATATGCCAGCAGGCATGTGTCACAAGAAAGATGCAGGAGGCCATAAGGCTATACAGCCTCAAAACCAGTCTCAGCGAAATCCAAGATAGAGGCTGAAAAATCTTTATGATAGCCTGAATATCATGGACTTTCTGCTCGTGAGGATAGGCCTGAAACTGCACTGTGTCCAAAAAATATCAGATGAAAGGGAGCATCTGAGTGGGAGATAGCTGTGACTTCGGCACGTTGATAGTGAAACCCAGCAAATGCATATGGTTCGCCGTAGTCAGGAGGTGGGAGATGACTGCCTGGGGTGAGCCCATCTTCCAACAGGCAATCATTGAGGTAGGGAAAACCCGGAATCCCCAGTCCTCCCCAAATGAACTGCAACCTCCACCATCACTTTTGTGAACACCCAAGGGGCGCTAATAAGGACAAAAGGGAGCACGGTAAACTAAAGGTTTGGCCTACAGTGAATCGTAGGTAGCCCCTGTGGGCAGGGACGGGAGGGGGGGGGGGGATGTGTAAATAAGCATCCTGCAAGGGGAGCAATACCATCAAGTCTCCTGAGTCCGGGGCAGACAGGACTTGTGCAAGCATTTAGAATTTCTCCTTTGCAGGAAGAGATTGAGTAGGCACAGGTCTAAAATAGGAAAAAGTCCTACGTCCTTCTTGGGAACCAGAAAGTAGCAGAAATAGCAACCACGTCCTGCTTCTAATGCGGCACCTTCTCTATAGCATCCTTGGCCAAGAGAGCTAACATCTCCTGACGAACCAAGGAGTGGTGGTCCTCCAGTCAGCTTGTTGTAAGTAGGTGGCATAGGCGGTGGAGTGGTCACAATAGGGGGAGAGGGGGAGTAGCCCATGTGGACAAGCTGCAAAACCCAGCGGTCGGATGTTATTGACATCAAGTGCCACAGGTGATGAGAGTATCCTGTCTCCCACGTGATGCCCATGATGGTCGGTGTACAATGAGAAAGAGGTCCCAGTGCGCAATTGCTACAGACAGTGAAAATTACTACCAAATAAAATGAAATAACTCGAATGCATTACAGATTATTCAGTTCAATGTTGTTTTATCACATTGAACATTCCTCAGTACTGGTTAGTCAGCATATGATTCAAAATATGGAATATGCTACTTACCAGTATGCATCTGTTCTTGGCATGTAGAGCTGCAGATCTACACACTTTTGCATAGAACGCCATCTGGTGTTGGGCCTGGATGTTTGCAGTTTGTTTTTCCTCTTGGAAAGTCTTTGGAAGTCACGAGGTTGGTGACTCCTTTGGATTGTATTGCGCATGGGCTTCGGCTCCATCCTCAGATTGTTTTTTGCCAGCAGGGAAAGATGGAGTGTAGTAATCACAGTGAAGAAACCCATGTGTGTTGTATCTAAATAAGATAGACTGGAACAGATACAGGTAGCCGGGGAGGCGGGTGGGCGTGTGGAGATCTGCAGCTCTACATGCCAAGAACAGATGTATACTGGTAAGGAGCATATTCCGTTCGAGGCATATGAGCTGCAGATTACACACTTTTGCATAGACTATATAGCAGTTCCCAACCTTAGCGGCGACCACCGGTATCTGTTGCAGTTGTTTGAAATAGTGTTTTTAGTACAGCCTGGCCCACACTAGCTTGTTGCTTGGTTTGCACATCTACACAGTAATGTTTAGTGAAAGTGTGCGGTGTTGACCATGTAGCTGCTTTGCAGATATCATCTAATGGGATGTTCCCTAGAAAAGCCATAGAAGCCCCTATCTTTCGTGTAGAGTGGGCTTTAGGGGGAACAGATAGCGTTCGTTTTGCTTTGTGTTAGCAAATCTGTATGCATTTTACAATCCACCTAGCTATCCCTGATTTTGAGATGGGGTTTCCCTTGTGTGGTGGAGACAAACAGTTGTTTGGTCTTTCTGAAAGGTTGTGTTCTCTGGATATAGTAAAGTAAGGCCCGTTTAACATCTAGCGTGTGTAGAGCCCTTTCTGCAACAGTTTGAGGTTGCGAGAAAAATACCGGTAATTCTACCGATTGGTTTAGATGGAAGGGGGAAAATGACTTTGGGTAGGAATTTTGGGTTGGTACGGTGAACAACCTTGTTCTGGTGCATTTGGAGAAAAGGTTCTTGTATAGTAAGTGCTTGTATCTCACTGACCCTTCTAAGGGAAGTGATGGCTACAAGAAAAGCTGTTTTCCATGTGAGAAATTGCAGTTCGCATTTATGCAAAGGTTCGAAGGGCGGCCCCATTAGCCTTGTGAGAGCTATATTTAAGTTCCACACAGGTGAGGGTGGTACTCTGGGGGGAATTATTCGTTTGAGGCCTTCCATGAAGGCTTTAATGGCAGGCACTCTGAAAAGTGATAGGTGCTGTCTGTTCTGTAGGTAAGCGGCAATAGCTGCGAGGTGTAGCCGAATGGATGCATATGCTAGGTTACACCTTTATAGATGGATCAAGTAGCATATGATGTGCTGTATAGATACGTCTAGAGGGTTGATTGTGTTGTTATGGCAATAAACAACAAATCTTTTCCACTTTTCAGCATAGCAGGCTCTAGTGGTAGGGCGTCTAGCTTCTCTGATGACGTTCATACAGTCAGGGGAAAGTTAAGGTATCCGAATTCTAGGATCTCAGGAGCCAGATCGCAAGGTTGAGCTGAGCTGGGTCCGGGTGCCTGATCTCTCCATGGTTCTGGGTTAGGAGGCATGGTGAGAGGTGTAGCTTTTGGTGTGGTACTACAGAGAGTTCCAGCAGCGTGGTGTACCACGGTTGTCTGGCCCACGTTGGAGCCACTAGAATCAGTGTGAGGGAGTGCTGTTGTAGCTTTCACACCACTAATGGAATTAGTGGGAGAGGTGGAAAGGCGTACGCAAATTTGCCTGACCAGTTCATCCATATCGCATTGCCTTTGGACAATGGGTGTGGGTATCTGGCGGCGAAGCTTGGGCATTTTTTGTTTTTGTGGGTGGCGAAGAGGTCTATCTGTGGATGCCCCCACATCTGAAAGAACGGGTGAAGAACCTGTGGGTGAAGTTCCCACTCATGGATCTGCTGCGTCTGTCTGCTGAGCAGATCTGCCATGGTGTTTTGGACTCCTGGGACATGTTGGGCTAGGAGAAAGATTTTGTGTGGAGTTGCCCATCTCCATATGCTCTGTGCTAGTTGAGAGAGCTGTGGAGAGTGTGTGCCGCCCTGTTTTTGAATGTAGTACATGGCCGTCATGTTGTCTGTGCGAATAAGGACTGCCTTGCCTAAAATCTGTGTCTGAAAGGATTTTAGAGCTAGAAAGATTGCCAGTAACTCCAGATTGTTGATATGGAGTAACTTATGTTGTGGCGTCCATGTGCCCTGCACTGTGAGGTGTAATAGATGAGCTCCCCAGCCGGAGAGCGATGCGTCTGTTGTCAGGATTATTTGTGGAACCAGGTCCAGGAACGGTCGACCTCTGGAAAGATTTGTGGTGTTCCACCACTGCAGAGAGCGATGGGTGTGACCGTCTACCAACATCAGATCTGTCAGTTGCCCCTGGGCCTGGTTCCATTGGCGCGCTAAGCAATCTTGGAGTGGACGCATCTGGAGTCTTGCATGAGGCACTATGAAAATGCAAGAGGCCATCATCCCTATCAGTTGTATAAACACTCTTGCTGGGAGAGAGTGTTGAGGTATGAATCTTTGACGCAAAGCCTGAATGCTTGCAATCCTGGCAGGATTGGGGTAGGCTATGGCTTTTGAGGTGTCTACGGTGGCACCGAGGTATTGCTTTGTGTGGGATGGTGTTAGCTGGGACTTTTGGTGGTTCACCGTGAAGCCTAGCTGGTGAAGTAGTTGGATTGTAGTAGCGGTGTGATGTACACATTGGTTGTAGGACGTGGCTTTTATTAGCCAGTCGTCCAAATATGGGAAGACGTGAATGTGCTGTCTTCTGAGGTGTGCCGCCACTACCGCTAGGCACTTGGTGAATACCCTTGGTGCTGTTGTGACCCCGAATGGCAGCACCTTGAACTGGTAGTGTTGCCCGTCCACTACAAATCTGAGGTACTTTCTGTGAGCATGGTGTACCGGAATGTGAAAGTATGTGTCTTTCAAGTCCAGTGTGGTGAGAAAGTCGTTCTGGGAGAGGAGCGGAAGTACCTGCTGAAGTGTTACCATGTGAAAATGGTCCGAATGTATGTATGTGTTTAGAGGCCGAAGATCTAGAATAGGTCGTAGAGTCTCGTCTCTTTTTGGTATCAGAAAATATAGGGAGTAGACCCCTAAATTTTGCTGATTGGCGGGGACTTGTTCTATTGCATGTTTTTGTAGGAGGGAGATTACCTCCTATTTTAGTAATGTGGAATGTTCTTTGGACATTGGGCGTTGCCTGGGTGGAATGTTTGGGGGGGTAGATGTCAATTCTAGGCAGTACCCTGAGCGAATAATTTGGGTCAACCATCTGTCTGAGGTGATGGTCTCCCAGACCTGAAGGAAATTTTGTAGCCTGCCCCCAACCGGAGTGGGATGGTCTGGAGGGAGCAGGGCGGGGGGTGGGAGGTGGAGTCATTGGGTTGGCGGTGTGGCAGAGCGGGCGGTATTTGTTTTGCCTCTGCCTTTATTGTTATTGCCCCTATAGCCGCCTCTTTGATAACCCCTTGTGAAGGTGGATTGAGCAGGGGATTTGTAGGAAGTGGACGCGCTATCTGAGGAGTAGCCTCTAGCCGTACCCCGAAAGGAAGAGCGGCGAAAGGAGCGCCTAGGAGGGTGTGACTGCAGGGCTCCCATAGATTTCGCCGTATCCGTGTCCTTCTTCATTTTCTCGAAGGCCTCATCTACCTTTGGGCCGAATAGATGTTCTTGGTCAAAGGGATGATTTAGGATGGAGGCCTGTACCTCAGGTTTAAAGCCTGAAACTCTAAGCCAAGCATGGCGACGGAGGAGGACGCTAGTGTTAATGGCCCTGGAGGCTGTGTCTGCTGCGTCTAAGGCACAGCGTATAGAGGTGTTAGTTATAGACTTACCCTCTTGAATTAATTCATTGGCCCTATTTTTGTATTTTTCTGGGAGATGATGTATGATGGTTTCTAATTCATCATAATGCGCTCTATCGTATCTGGCCAATAGAGCTTGAGTGTTGGCGATACGCCATATATTGGCTGCCTGTGACGCAGTGCGCTTTCCTGACGCCTCCAGTAGCTTTGACTCTTTGTCAGGTGGTGGTGCTTCGCCTGACGCCTGGGAGTTTGACCTCTTCCGTGCAGTGGAAACCACCCTTTGATATAGGCAGGATCTGTGGGGGCAGCTTTGTACTTTTTCTCTATGCGTGGGTTAATGACCCTAGCCCTGACTGGGTCTTTAAAAACCTCTGGCGCATGTTTTATTACCCCCTTGAGCATAGGTAGTATGGAGGTAGACCTATGTGCGGTATCAAAGGTGTCAAGGAGGAAAACCTCCTCTACCGGGTCAGTGTGTAGCTCTACCCCGTGATAATGTGCCGCCCTCTGAAGTAGGTGGTGGAAACCTAATGAGTCTTCCGGTGGGGATGGCCTGGACGGGTAAAGGTCATCTTGTGGGACGTCTGGAATGTCTGGATTATTATAGTTGTTCCATGGGTCTGGGGTTCCTGTAGGGGTGGGGTCTTGTGGCACATCCCTTGGATCGTAATATGGGTCCTCCTGATCATCATCGTCTGGAGACGGGGTCGGGGAGCGATGAGGTGGGGGTGGAGAAGGCGGAGGTGGAGAGGGTGGAGGAGGTGGGGGAAGGCATTCTGAAAGGGGAGGTAGCAGAGTCTTTCCTCTTTGGAGGTGGAGGCGGAGTTGGTTTGTCCAAATGTCTCTTTTTAGACGAGAGTGCCAAATGCCCAGTTTTTGGATCCTTGGTAAGTGTCTTTTGCAAGGGATCCGGTGTAATCAGTTCCTGTGACAATGTTTGTCGGCGGCGAAGGTTTCGGGGCCGATGACTTTTTAGGCTTGTCCGTGCCGTGCTTTTTGGGAACCTCCGATTTGTTGGTTGGCGCCGAGGTGGGCTTCGGTGCAGAAGTGTCGGTGCCGAGGGCCTTATGGGGTTTGGTCGGTACCGAAAGGCTGGGTTTCGACACCGAGGACTTTGGTGCGGAGCTCGGTGTCGAGGTAGAGGTCGGTCTCTTTTTCGGTGCCGAAGTGTGTTTCTCGGCACCGCTGGAAGGCTGGCTCGAGCCCGAGCCGCCGGAAGGCTTATTTGGCTTCTTCACCGGGCCCAAAGGTGGGGTGTTTGAAGCAGTGTCTCTGGTCTTGCCTAGGCCCGGAGGCGAAGGCGTGACCGAAGCCTTTTTGGGTGTCGGCGCGGGTGTGGGAGGGGGTATAGTACTCACGACCCTCTGTGCCGGGGTGATGCCGTCCACATCCGAGTCGTCGGCTTCGGAAGCACTGACGAGGTCCTCTTCGGTGTGCTGCTGTCCTGGAGCTTCGACGTCGTCCCCGAAAATGTCGACTGGAACGGAGGTCGAGGAGTGCGCCATGTTTCGTCTGGTTCTTCGATCTCGAATAGTCTATTTTGATCTGAAAGACTTGCAGGCGGGACAGTTTCGAGCCTCGTGTTCAGGGGAGAGGCAGAGGTTGCACACCTCATGAAGATCGGTGTGGGGGAATTTGGACCCACATCGAGGGCACTTCTTGAATGGAGTTCTTTCCATCAGCCGGGACCAGAGTTTGGATAGGCCCGAAGGCCGCCGTCGACGACTGGAATCGAAGATGTGCGAAGAGAAGGTAATTGAGGAGATCTGGATCTGAACAATAGCGCGATGAGCGAGGATTCCGCTTCGATCGTCGAACTGGAAATGTTCGGAACCGGAGCGCGAAGTATTACATCCGAGCCCGATGGCAGATACATAGACTTCTTCTTGAAACCCATTGCAGAAACAAGGGCATACCTACGAGACACGATGGAGACAATTAATCTGGTGGACCAACAACCCTTTGACCCTACGAAACAACTGTTGACACCACCTACTAGCACATGGGTACTGCACAGAAAAAATTCCATATCCAGTCTGATGCCTCAGGATTATTCTAAGGCAAAGAATCTGCGGCTAGAAGTCTTTCAGATTTAGTGCGTTTCAGAAATAGCTGTCCCTCAAAAGGTTTCGATTATATCTTCATTTGATTGCAACACTGTCCCTTAGGAAATGTGTAATAAAGTTGTGCATCACAAAATAAAAGGTGGTTTCTGCTCCCTTGCATATGAGTGCCTGCAAAATTACAATGTTAACCCCTTATGTTGATTATGTTGCAAAGGGTCATGATGCAAGGCCCGCAGCCCCAATCAAGGAGAGGTCGGCCTCTCAATCCTAAAAGAAGGGGGCAGTGGGCTCTGTTCAAGTGCAATTTTAAGGCATTGTAAGCAAAGTGGTGGCCTGTAATTTGAGCATAGTGGGTGTTGGGGAGCAACACACGCACACTGATTCCCAGGCATTCACACACCACGCACTCTCATATACACATAAACAAAGACACCAAACATTAAATAAAAACATAACACTAAGCAACAGTGCCACTGGAGGGAAGCCTAAGGGGTTCCAGGAGGGGTTGGACTGCCCCTGCCTCATCACAGTGTGGCCTGGGATCAATAAGAGTTGCTGACCACACTCCACTCTGACGAGGGGTCTGTGATAGAAACTCGTCCCTGGGCACTTCAGGGCTTAAAACTGAAGCGCTCAGGTCTGAGGCTATCAACGCTTTGCCAGGCTGAAGAGGTCACGCCCACAGGAGCTGTGACATCTTCAGCCCGGCAAAGTTCAGATTAGGCAGCCAGGCACCGGCACATTTAACACATGTCTAGTTCTTGGCTGCCTGACCGAACATAAAGAGTGTCTGTAAGGCTGACCTTTCCTCTGCCACATAGACAGTCCTAACGTCTGGTGGGGGGGTGGGAGGGGAGTGGGCATGGCCACCTCCACCCATAAGAACGAGCCACTGCTGGGTAAGCAGCTTATGAAAGAAAGCCTTTGGGTCCCCAACCAGAAGTGTTGAAAGTAAGAACGTGCAAGATTGTTTAATTGTCGCTGACCGAGAAGCCTCACAAGGGAGGAGAGTGGGGCAGACGGGACACCTTCCAACAAGCAAAGGACATCTTCAAAGTAGTAAAGCAAGACTCCAGCTCCGAAGCTCAGCATGGTGAAGGATGATCCCTTCTCTTCTCGGCTGACTGTCGCCTGTGAGGATGGGGACGGTGGTAACGATGGGGGGTGTCCTACACAGAGATTAGAGTTCACAAAGTCTCTGGGGCAGCTCCTGATGCTGTGTACAAGGTTACTGAGTGATGAGACCACTGGTTGACAGCTTTACAAAGATGAATGCGATTCCTGCAAAGTTTTCTTAAATCCCTCTTTTAAATGACTAGGCTGGTCAAGAGACTCTGCAATAACAACTTTGTTCCTCCTACACAGCCACTTGTTGCACTGTAATATGAACTGCAAACAAAAAAACCTCTAGCAAAGGGACATTACCTAAGGACCTTCTTATAAAAAACTATCAGGGAGTCTACTACCCTATTCACCAACATGGTTGGGTGCGTGTAAGATCCCTAATGAAGAGGCATACTCCATTTAAAATGTACAGTGAAATCCAAAAAGCACGTTTTTTTTGCGTTTCATATAACGCATACTAGACCGAGACATCAGGTATCAGAGCGCTTTACATGAGCACCAGTTTTGTTGCATGAGGACACATTCATTTTTGTTAGGCACGGGAAATTAAGTGATTTGCCCAGAATCACAGGATGTTGAGGGTCGTTGCCGAGACTCGAACCCAGTTCCCCAGCTTCGAGGTCGACCGCTCTAGCCGTAAGGCTACATCCTCTCCCCAAGTCATCCCACTCATTAAAAATGCTATCTTTACTCAGCTCATTGTAAATAGCATTGACAAAGATTATCACGTGTTCGCTGTTGATGCCACATGTGTTGGCCTTGTGCGCTTGTATGCAGGAGCACTGTTCAAAATGTAGGACGATAGTCAATATAAATGAAGCATTAGCTCCAGTTGCCACATTTCCTTTTAAGATGATACTGATTGGGCATTGTGGAGTAGTAGTTAACATCTCACTGGGTGGTGTGGAGGTCTTTACTACTGTCACCGCTCACAATAAAAACTTCTGAGAAAATAAAGTTGCACCTTCCAGACCAAGCACAAGATGGCAGGAATATCCACAACATGGGGATATGTAACAGATTCATATTGCAAACAGTAGGTCCTGAATGATTACAAGTCACTCAATTGTGTGGACATAGCTAAGGCCCCCACACAGATAGCTAGACTGTCTGCATGGCTCTACTAGTTTAATTGCACAGAAATAAATGCATGGCATGAGGATATCATGGTAGATTTCCTGTTCATAATGCCAACACATACAGAGGAGATTTACGAAAAGTGATTCCGCGGGATGACTGCTTGGTTCCAGGCACTGTGCAAGATGTGGGAGAATTTATTTAAAAGAGGATTGGGTAAATGGTGTTTTGAGGTCCGAGGCACAGAGAGTTCCAGTTTAATTAGGCTGAAAAAGCAATGGTATTGGAAATGGACATATTAATGGTATCAGGTGTACCAGCTCACTATAACAGGCAATCTGGGAAAGGGAAACTTTGAAATGCTTAAGTGGGGAAATGTTATTACCCATACTTGTCATCCTGAAATGAGAAAAAATGTTAGATTCTAGGATTTTAAAATGCCGGGACCATTAAGTGTGGGGAAAAAGCAAACCGGTCTACACAGCTATTCATGCAGAGACTCCTCAGCACACCCCCATGCGGTCTCCATTTAATCCACCAGCGCAGTTTTCACAATTGGAAATTATTTACTCAAATTATACATTGAAACACGATTAGAGGATGTACAAATCTCAATAAAATACAGTCCTATTACTTGAGACCAATCTTGTTTTTCCTGTCTTCTCACAATGCTTCACCCATAATAAAATCAAATTTAACCCAAGCATTGATCCCAAACTTTAAGCAAACTTTTCTTTTTCAGCAAGAATCCACACAAACTGACCTATCAGCAGCAACGAAGAAATAAACATTCAGAAATCCCCTTGATTCAAGTGACCGCCCCTTCCTAAGAGCATGAGGAATGTTTGTGGCCGGAAAGGGGCAATGAAGGAGGGAGACTGGAGAGGATACATTGCAGAAATAAATTAGGGGCAATTGAACTGCACAGGAAGAGTTTGCCAAGATGTGCTCCAATAGCTTTGCGGTTCATTTCTACCCATAACTCTTCTTTTGAATGCACCTTAATTCCAGATCACAACCAAAGCCTGGACATACAAAGGGGAAGCCTAGCACGTCATGAAGTACATTTCACCCTTTGATGACGTACCATATATGACCAAGTCCAATCTTCCAAAGCTCCCAGCATCCCCTGCACTATAAAAGCAAAACAAATGAGGGAAAGGCATCAAATGAGGTAGACCTCAAAGCAACACTAAGGACATCTGGTGAGCTACTCCTTGTAAAGAGGAGCCTTAAATAAAGGGTCTTTTCCAGTTAGATGTTAACACTCAGTGCAAGAACGACAAGGGCGGACAACAGTAATTCAACCCTTCTATAGAAGTGTACAATCAAGGATACACACCAGGCAGTTCATAGCCTTATTTGAGGACTGCTACTCACTGTAGCTGGACCAAAAATATGCATCTTTCTTTCCTTACAACACCGTGCAAAGGTTACACTGTGTGGCACTGCAATGAGAACAGGTCTGTGCATAGTAGGAAAGGTGCACATTAAGTGGTTGAAACAATTTCCCTCTGCTCCTAGTAAATTCCTGTGTTTATGGCATAGCACGTAGCAGCAAAGCAAAGTCAATAGGTGGGAGTGAAAGGCCGATCAGAGGTCCCTCGGGTGCCACAAAGTTGTTCTCTTCATCCATTATCCTCTCCTCTTTAGAATGGCTGCTTCTTTATGAAGCGACTGAAAACGGTAAATGCGGCTTTTGGTTTATCTGTTGGCACCATATGACCAGCTCCCTGGGAACAAAGAATTCCATAGTTAAATTTTTTTATAATGATCTCAGTATATATATATATATATATATATATATACATATATATACATATATACATATATACATACATATATATATATTTTAAATACAAGGTGTGTGTGTATACATACACAATATCCACACACAATATACATGTACTTTTAATTACATACAAGAAAACAAGATGAGGGAGGATGATAAATCGAGCAGAGTGGAGACATTGCATTAGTCTACACATTAATATAGGCCTGCACACCCCACCACTATCTCGTTTGGCCTCCTCTTGTTCCTCCTTGTGCACTCGACAGCCCAGACCACTACTGTGAACATAGCCTAGCACTGAGTATCCCTTTTCAACAAACCTATCCCAACTCAACACTCAACTGCTCATTATAAAATAATCTTTTTTTTTCAACTTCCAAGGTGACAGCCAAGGTCATGATGGAAGTCTTCCTCCACCCATACAGAAACAGCCGACAAACAGGTCTTAGTCTACCCAGCAAAAACAAATGTTCTGCTATTCCTCTGCACAGTCTGCACCAACCTCACCTGCCATGTACCACAGCTCCTCAAAGCATCGTCCTAATCTCTATCCACATCGTAGAACTTTGGTATAGCAAACCCATGGTCAGCAGACAACGGAATAAGTGACATCAAGGTAGGTTCAACAAAACCACACAACCCTTAAGACACTCCAATAAACAATAACAATAAAGTTAATCTCAGAAACCAAAGCAAGCAGCTAAACCACAATAATAACTAATAATGAAACAGAAAAAGAGAATGTTTCTAAGCCAATCAGGCACAGGGTGAATTCCACTACAAAACCACCCATCAACAGTTCCATGGAAAAATGCACCACCGTTCTTCAGGAAACCAGTGTCAAATTTAGACTGCATACAGATGACCTGGCCAACTGCGAACCCATTACACAACTAAACAAGCGTTTGCAATGCAACAGGTCTCGCATTTACGTTAGATCCATAAATGTGACGCCTTTAGCATTACAAATGCTAGTTTGTAAAAACGCCCATGCGGCACTTTACCTTTAATATCGGCCGAAGCCCTTTCTTTAGACATGTCTAAAGAAAGGGGCGTGGCTGCCATTAAAGTGCAAGCGCGGAATGCAACGCTTTCACTTTAATGGCCACCAGGCCACTTTCCTTCGACTCGGCTCATTTAAGGAAAGGGGCGTGGTAAACAAAGTAAGTGCGGCATGGGGCAATTAAAAAAAATAAAGTAGAAACAAACATGCGGCCGGGTTGATCATTGTGGAGCGCTGTGCTATGAAAAAAAAGAAAGAAAAAAAAAAGAATAAAGCTGTTGGAGCGTATGTCATGTCAGCTTGTCTGCTATACAAAAACTCTTTTGTTTGATTTAATAGACTAAACTTTTGCTCCATGTATAATAAAAATCTAGCTGAGATATAGGGTACACACGGCCGCAGACTTGCATCTTAGTACAATAATAGCATTGTTATCAGGGCGGGGTAGGAATGTTTCTCAGTTCTTGTTTAAAACTCTCACTCTTAATAAATATATTACTAAAGCTTGTGGTAGTGCACTGTCATTTACAGACAGCGCATTTCTACTGAAATGACCACAAACTTTCCCACTGAAATGAAGTTCTATTGATAAAACTATATAGTGTACAAACAATGTGTGGAAATCTGGTTTCCGCAAACATTTATTTGTACATCACCAAGTTAAGAGTTATCATTTGTTTTGCTCCTATTAAAATCTATGCGAACCCAATGGCGGAAAAAAACAATCGAACAATGAGTCGATGCCCATGCGCACTATCACCGAAAGGAGGAGTCACCGGCCTCGTGACTGGAAAGACTTCTTTGAAGAAAAACAAAGCGCAAACATCCAGACATTAGGCCCTGAAAACAGCTTGCGCAGATAAAATCTGACTTGCCATAGTGAGTAGATTTCTCAAAGCCTGATAGGGATGTAGTTAATTTTTCCTAAAGTAATTCATGAATCCTTCCCATGAATCAATTTGTTTACCAGATCTATTATATCTTGTTATTGGACCTGCCACTTGTGGCAGGGTCACCCCAAAAGTTTTGTCTGTTTGCTGAATTTGATTTTAGGACTCTGTGCACTTTATCACAGTTAACCAGTGCTAAATAGCTTGTGCTCTCTCCCTAAAACATGGTAACATTGGCCTACACCTAACTGACACCTTTATTTATTTTTTGTTCCAAGAAAATGGTACTACATGTACACATAAGGGTCATTTTGGGCCTGTCCCTCTTGGAAGGGACACCCCCAAATCTTTTGTCACCACCACTCCTGTTTACTGAATTTGTTTCTTGTTGATTTTAGGACTCTGTGCACTTTACCACTTGTAATCAGTATTAAAGTGCTTGTGCTCTTCACCTAAAATATGGTAAAATTGGCCTACACCTAATTGGCTCATTTCATTTACTTTTAAGACCCTAGTAAATGCTACTACCTGTGCCTAGGACCTCTACATTAAATGCTAACAGTGGGCATGCAGCACTCATTGTGCCGCCCACCAAAGCAGCCTTATAAAACATGTCTCAGTACTGCCATTGCTGCCTGTAGTGAAGTTTAAGCTGTCATTTCCACCTGGAAAAATAAGCCTTTTGCCAGGCCTAAACCTTCGTTTGTAATACATATAAGTCAACCCTAATGTAGGTCCTAAAGGCTTATAGGGCAGGGTGTAGAGCATGTAAAAAGTAGAAGAAACTTGTTTAAGTTTTACATTTCCTGGCAGTCAAAAACTCCCAAAGTAAGTTTTCACTGTTGTGAAGCCTATCTTTCCCATTGACTAACAGTGGGTTACCTGATTACATTAAGGAAGTGCTTCCTTCAGATTGGGAGCAGATAAAGATATGTTGTTTACACTCAAATGAATTGTAAATTAGAATCCTCTTTAATGGTGAAGTCAGATTTTTAGTTACAATTTCGAAAATGCCACTTTCAGAAAGTTGGCATTTTCTTGTGCAATCCAACTGTGCCTTGCTACTAGTGTCCTGGGTCACATGACTGTGGATGGATCAGCTGCGGGGTTTGTGTATTGCATACAGACAATGAGACAAAGGGAACCTAGCTAGGAGCGGAGACAATCTTCCTGACAAGATGGCTGGGGAGAAGGTGTACCCTGCCTGGATTACATTTCAAAGGTCCATATTGACCTTGAAGATAGTTAATTTAACACATTTTGCTCTTTACATTGTGAGGTCTACAGACATCACCGATTTGAACCCCAAATTTACCTGTCTGCAGAGTTTTCCATAGATCACAAAGTTTTTGGTCAAATCACTTTACATTTCTTTTTAACTAAGACATTCTTGACTTCCATTTCATTACCTCTCAATGCATATATTTCTTCCTAAGCTGAGCCCCAGAAAACTACTCATTGACAAAAGTCATAGCTTTTTTTTTTTTTTTTTTTTTTAAACGAAATGTATTTACTTATATTTTGCCTCAAGAACTTCCATGATGCCTCTGTTAATTTAGGCATAGATTTGTGTAGCAACCTTTGTACTAAGCAGTCCCAGAGGAAAACCAGTATTCAAAGGGAATCGCAAAAATGAATAACTCCTTAATGTGCATGAAAATATTTTTTCCCATATAATCTTCTTTTGAGAGAGCTTCTACTAACAAATGTGCTTTCATTTTTAAAGTTTGTTGTTCCACTGTTTTTATACTTCGAGAAACTCAAAAAAAGAGGAAGCCTTAAATGAAAACTTCATGAAGCTATGGGAGACAAAACTTGCAGGGAGAGAGGAGAAAAAGAGACTGGAAATATAATAGTGGAAGAAGAAACTGGAAGCGAAAACAATCGTTTTATGGAAGAGCAGGAGAACGAAGAGTGCAAGACTTCAAAGGAGAGTGTAAAGGGGTTTGCAAGAAAGGTTGGGAATGAATTGGGGGTTGGTAGTAGGTGTTAGAGAAACTGGGAAAATGTGGGAGTAGATTGGGACTTTGAAAGCAGAGAAGAGACTGGACTTCCTAGAGGTGTGAGCGACGTTAAGGATGTAGGGTTCATAAGAGTGAAGAGATTACAACACAGGTTGGTGATTGAATGTGTCTGGGAAAGGCATAAACTGATAAGGATGGGAGATGGGATTAGAAATATAATGGGCCCAGCAACACTGGGCAGGTAGAATCTTAGGGCTATAAGAAGAAAGTGGAAGATGCGATGAGGACCACAAGAAGGAACAGTTGAGTGTGTAGGGCACGAGCCTCAGGCATCTTCGTGTTGTTTGTTCACATATTAAACTTAATAGCACAGGTATTATTCACAGAGAGTGGGATCTGGTTGGAGGCCCGTTGGTAAACATGCACCTTGGGCAAAATCCCTATACATCAGATACACAATTATCAAGACGGTGACAACAAATATCCTGGGCATTGTAATGTTTCAGCTGCAGGCAGACAGACAACCAATGCACTGATGAATTAGCAGAGCTCACCTTGACTGTAAGAAAACTAATGTTGGGAAATTCTTTGATGAATCCTCCAATTTGAAGTCCGTTTTCATCCTTGTACTTCCACACTCTGCGGTTCACCTGCACCTGAAGAACATTGAATAAGAATATTCAACAAAAAGACAGTGACATTACATGATTCAGCCCACCTCACCCCCACTACCTTCCCACGTCACCTCCCATGGAGCACACTAATAGGCATGAAGCAATAGACCATTGTGATAAATATAGCCAGAGCCACTTCCAGACACTAGATATCACACGAATGCTGTGGCCTGCAATTAGTAGCTGCAAAGCTTACCTTTTGATGCAGCCCTTCCACAAACCACTGATCTCCCAGGAAGTTGCATGCCATGTCCACATCACCATTATAAATCAGAACCCTGTATTTCTAAGATGAGACAGAGGGATTGGTTTAGTTTGCGGAGTCCCCCATTTCATCTGATTCTAATTAGACTTTAAGACATTCCCTCTTACCATAGCACTCAGTAGCTTCAAGTACTGCTTCTCCAAGCTCTCTACCACGCGTGTGTATCCCTGATAAACCTGTAAACTGCACACAAAAAATAAATAAATCAAAGCAGCATCAGGAAGCACGAAACCGAACAACCGGAGAGAAGCAATGTACTTGAAGAGACAGAGGAAGTGACAAAGACATAGGGAGTGAGTTGGAGGAAGTACAGGAGAGGGTGCAAGGCACAAATGGGAAAATGTTCCTTAACTTGAAGTGAAAAGGATAAGAGTCAGACATGGCCATTATTGTAGATAGAATAGACAACGCTAGGCCAAAATAACCCCGCCATATTCAGGAGAGGGCTACTTAAGCATGAGGCTAACAGACCCCCAACTATACCCTTAATGGATTGTTGGATGCTGTAGAGCGTTACCTGCAGACTTCCCATGCTGGGGCCTCAGGAGGAATGTGGAGGGCTTTTTTCACATACGGGTTGTTCAAATAGGTTCTTGAGGCGGTACTATTCACACAAGGTGGATCCATCCTCACAGGCTTTGAAGATCTTGATAAATGAAGCAACTTCTGTGGGTAGGGTAAAAGAGCAAAGATACAATAGAAAAGAGACACTAAAACCTCAAAGAGATGTAGAATCTCTTAAAAACTTACTGGCTTGAAGGGTAAGCTACAACAACATTCTACCACTGCACAGGACACTGCTGCAAACACAAACTGCTAAAAGTGGGCATTGCCAAAATCTCTATCGAATGGAAACTATGAAACTTTCAGGATTTCCAGTCGGTGCCATATCACTATATTCTTTGCAACAGGTAACACTACCTCTATGCATCGCAATGTGGCGCTGATAGTTTTTCTGCCCAGTGTGTGGGCCAAGTCTGAGAAGGCTTTCCACCACCTCTATCTACTAAATGGGAATGGTCACAATCTCTACAGAGTACAAGATGGGCTGCCACATCCTTTAACTGGCAAAAGGAGGCACTGCCATAATCCCTATATGCTGCAATAGGAAATATTTTTTTCCACAAAGGCAGGGATGTCAAACATCTCATGGGTGCTAGGAGGGTTGCTACAATTTATAATTGGGGTTAGAGAAGCTGACACAATCTTATGTGTTACAATCAGAGTTGCTTCAACATTTGGTCAACTTACAGGTGTAAGACAATGAACACAACAGTCTGTCCAAGTTTTGGGAAATGGGGTGATCTAGTGGGTCACAGCAGGAAAACAAAAAAACACTGCAATGTGTAGTTCAGGAAATGAATGAGCATCCATTGGCGTAAATTCTTTACTAATTAAACAGAGGCCATAATTTCAGATGGCAACATAGTCCTCTGGGCCCATGCCTTCTGCTCCTAGGGATAAAATTAGTTCCAGTATTGGAAGCTTTTATTAGATTCACATGGTTGAATCATTCCTCGTCGTCAAGATGGGAGTCCCCCAGTACCTTTAGAAAGCAATGTAATTATAGGTATAGATTAGACAAGGCCTAGGCCACTAAGTGTAGTAACCTATCATAGTCCACCCTCTAGACCACTCCTGTAAGAAGCTCCAGTCCCTCAGATTTTAGAGCAAGGGAGGGAGAAGAGAGAGGGGTTGGGTTGCATTGCATGTGAATCCATTAAAATAATCCAATACCAGAGAACTACAGGTAAGTAACTAGTTTCTGACTCCAGTATTGGAACTTTCATAGATTCAAACGCTTGAATCAGACTAAACAGCAGTTGAAGAATGCAGAGCGCATACAAGAAATTCATTTGCATATACGTATGTATGTACTAGAACATGCTCAAAGAAAATAGCAGTACACAAATAAAAAAAATCATATATTATATATTTTATCCACAATAGCGCGCACGGTGAAAAAGCTGACTTTTTTTTTTTTTTATAAATACATAACTTAGCATTGAAAAAAACGTACAAATTCACTTAAAAAACCATAGGTTTCACACATGTTATAGTTAACTGGACATTTCCCTCGTAAAAAACCAATGAAATTCCCCCGTTATAGTTAGTGCAGGCAACTATAACTCACGCGACCGCAATCCTCTGCTGATGACGTCAGATATTACATCACTGATGACATATGTGTCTTTCTGAAAAATAAATATTTGTAATATATGTATAGCTAAAGATTAATGGAAGAAGACATGGGTAAATAGGTGTCTAAATACAGTGATGTAATATCTGACGTCATCAGCAGAGGATTGCGGTCGCGTGAGTTATAGTTGCCTGCACTAACTATAACGGGGAAATTTCATTGTTTTTTTACGAGGGAAATGTCCAGCTAACTATAACATGTGTGAAACCTATGGTTTTTTAAGTGAATATATATATATATATATATATATTTCAGGCATAAAAAAAAATCGACTCGCCCAATCGAGAATAAAATTTCATCATGTCGAGCTATTTTTAGCACTTACTAGTCCCATCTGGTGATGAAACTTAGGCTGGAAAGGAACAGGTGTTCTGTTCATTCAGATCATTCAGAAAGTGAATGAGCAATAAAGATGCCCTTGAATCTTGATTTTATCTCGACACTTTTGTGGTCTGTTTAACGAAAGGGGAAAAATGTCAGTTTGCCTTTTAACAAATTGCTGCTTGAAAAATGTGGTTTATTTTTCTCTCTCTTACTAGAGTTGGAGGTTTTTGTCAAATGAGCTGTCTGAAGACGTCAGTTATTTTTCTCTAAAACATAACATTTAAATAAATAGCCTGTAAATTAATATTCCAAATATTTCAAAATATATCAGGAATTATAAAAGCAATTTGTTTTGTAATTGAGAAGCCTGATGCAAACAAAGAGTTAAATAGGAACAAAACAAACCAGAACACTTTACTTGGTTATGTGCATATGATACATATTTGCAGAAACTCTATTTCCAGACATTATTGTTTGTACACTATATAGTTTTATCAGTAAAGCTGCATGTCAGTGGAAATATGCGTGGCCATTTCAATGTAAAATCTACTGATTAGAGTGTCCACTATAGTGCTCTGCTTCCAGGGAACACATTCCTCTCGCAGACGCACCTTCTGATAGATAGACCATTCCCATATTTTTTATGCTTCCAGGGATAGCAGGTGGGATCTTGTGCCATGCTGCTGGTTGATGTAGTGCATTGTAGTTGTATTGTCCATGCGGACAGGCACTGCAGTATTGTGAATTCTCAGGAAACAAAGCCTGTAAGGCGAGATGCACTGCTTTCAACTCTAGTAAGTTGATGTGTAAGTGACATTGAGCTGGTTGCCATTTTCAACTCACTTGGAGATCTTGGAGGAAAGCTCCCCATCCCTCCACGGAAGCATCGGTAGTAATGACTAGAGGGGAAGTTACAGGGCAAAAAGAGAGTCCGCCTGAAAGCTGTTCCTGCTTCACCCACCAGGATAAGGCACTGGCCATTGTTGGAGTGACCTGTATGAGGGGCATCAAATCTGTCACCTGCACCCATTGTCTATCCAATTCCTCTTGAAGTGGACACATGCTTAGATGACAAAATGGGGCGAGAGGTATGCAAGAGGACATCATCCCTAGATGGTACTTGTAGAGACAAACAGAAAGAAAGTTTTCTTTGGATGGACTGTGCCAGCGTCATGAGTCGCAGTTGTCTCTCCTGTGTAGGATATGCGTTGGAGGATGCTGTGTCCAGCGTGGCACCCAAAAATATTATGGTCTGTGACGGATGAGGATTTGATTTCTCTAGGTTCAAAGTGAAACCTAGTTGTTTGAAGAGATCCGTGCAGGCTATTGTGGAAGCACGTGCGGTGCTTTTGGAAGGAGCATTGACCAACAAGTCGTATACATAAGGAAAGACTTGATAGTGGTGTTGTCTGGGGAAACCTGCTACAAGTGTGAGGCACTTTGTGACAATGCGAGGGGCGGATTTGAGGCTAAAGAGGAGCACCTTGTACTGGTACCGTGAACCTTAGAAATTTCCTGCGTTTTAGATGGATGGGTATGTGAAAATATGCATCTTGCAGGTCGAGTGTTGTCAAAGTCTCCCTGGTTCAAGAGCTGCAGCACCTCCTGCAGTGTTACCATGCTGAATGATCGTTTCCTGAGGAAGACGTTGAGGTTTGAGGTCCAGAATCGGCAACCACTGCCTTGACTTGCAGAGTTGCAGATGCAAGGTTGGGGCGGAGTTGGGGGTGGTCTTTGGAGGAATTCTAATGTGTGGCAGAATCGGACACGGTTTAAGACCCACTGATGGTTAGTAATTTCCTGCCATCAGTAGAGGAAGTTGGTAACTCTGCCGCCGAGGAGGGGCGGCAGGAATGAAGGAAGTAGCTGGACCTGAGGTACAGCATTGATGTTGGACGGTTTTCTTTCTAGGATGTCCTGATTTTCGGCTAAGGAGTCTGATTTATGAAGACTGCAGTGGGTTCCTCTGCTGGTATTGGGGACGATATTGTTGAGCGGATCAGGAGTCACGATATTGTTGGTAGCCCCCTCTGTATGATGGTTGTCCTCTTCCACATGAGACACGAAAAAGCACTTTCTTAAACTGAAAGGTCCCCAAAGATTTGGTGTTTCTGTGTTAGACTTGATAGCCTGGAGGGCCTCATCTATGTGTTTCCCAAACAGGGCTTCTCAGTCATAAGGGAGGTCTAAGATTTTGTTCCGAACCTCTAGTCAGAAAGATGTAGCCTTAAGCTAACCTTGACCCCTGAGCACTGCAGCACCTGCTAATTGCCGGAAACCTATAATGGTATTATGCATGGCGCAGTTTGTACACTCACCTTCAAGCAAAACCTTCTTAGCCTCTGCTTTGAATTCCTCTGGTAACTGGTCAATGTACAGGGCAATGTCCATCCACATCTCTCGGTCGGCCCTTCCCAGAGGTGCTAAAAAGTCAGCTGCCCTGACCGTTAGTGCCAAGATTAGTCCCAATATTGTCAAGGCGCCTACCCTCTTTATCTGGAAGTGTTGAGATAGGTGCGGCAGGGTTCTTGGAGCAGCGCTGGTCTGCTTGGGTGACAACGGATTTTGGTTAAGGGTGCCCATTAAGACATGCTAGAGCCTCTTCAGGAGCCTTGTATTTTTTGTGAAGGTGCTGTAAGACTGCCGCCACCGAAGCCGGGATCTTCATGACCTAATTGGCTTCATCCCAAATATAAAAATCGATAATGGGCATAGCCCTGGTAGTTTTACGAAACAGCTCCTTAAAGTCATACAGAAAACAATCTGTTTGTTTTGTAGTCATTGGGAGATCGTACCTTTTTTCAGTTCTCTCGAGCAGGTTGTGAAATCCTCCAATATGCTCTGAAGGGGAAATCCCCGGAGCCAGTTAGGAGATGAGTAAAGCTGTATCATAAAATCATCCCAGTCGGTATTGGTGTCCGGTAGCTCGCCCTCTTCCCGGTCATCTTCTGAGAATGTAGGATCCTGAAGGGGAGCTATTTGCGGGGTATGCGGAATTGGTGTGGACGATAGTTGTAGTGGAGGCAGTGATGGTGAAGCCTGCCTAGGTGGCGTCCTTGCTGGTGGAGATGGAGGGCTCGATGGAGGAAAGCGCTGGCAGTAATCACTGAGAAGGAACTGTAAGTCAGATACCATAGATGAAGGTAGAGAGATCATTTCCTCCTGATACCTCTTGACGGTAGTGCTTTGCAGGAGCGTAATGAGTTTGATCATAATACCCCTCCTCATTGTCCTCTGGTTGACACTTTACATGCAATTCGGAAGGGAGTCTCTTCATCCAAGTCATCTTGATCAAATAGATGAGTGGGTAATAATTGAGAGACTTTACTGGGAGAAGTAAGTGCAGGAGTGAGGAGAGAGGAGGTTTTTTAGTATTTTCTGAGGTCTGCCACGTCGACAACACCATCGTCTTGAAAAGCTTTCCTTTATAGGCAGTTATGTCTTTGTGGGCTGTGGTGTCTTCGTCGGAGGGAGTGCTGTAGACAGCATAGCCTTCCTGGAGATGACTGTGTTAGGCGTTGACGGTATAGGTGTTTGGCTTGTCGACGATAAGGTCGCCATCAAGAGCAATGAGGCTGTTGAGAGTGAAGTAATGGTGGTGGACACCTTTGTCGTCTACAGCATGGATGATCCTTTCCTTGTCAACGGTGAGACACTCATCGATGATCTGTCCGTCGAAAGAGCCGAAGATGTTTTTTTGAAGGAATGTCTGATCTGTGGTGGAGGTGTAGGAGACTCTGAAGTCGCCTTTGAAGATTGTTTTTTTTGTGGATGGCGAGAAGACTTGTGCCTCGTTTGAGGGTTCTGAGTGAGAACCACAAGGGGACTTTTTAGAGGAATTATTGGGAGGCTCTAGAGAGGAATGAGGATGGGAAGAGTCTCTCTCTCTTTTTTGCGATTTTCTCGAGTCTTCACTTTCAGTGTCTGACACGGGCTCCTTTCATGTTTTAAGTTTTTGGAGCCGTAAAAGTAGTCTCCCCTCACGTTCTTTAAGAGTCTCAGCAGAAAAGGTATGACATACCTTATGCTTTATGCGATGGGTATAGGCAGTAGATGTAGTCCTGATGAGGGTCATCTGTGTGGAGCCTTTTTTGCTTTTTCTGAAATGGTGGATATGTTTTCAGCAGGAAAAATACAGATACGCAGGTGTATTAATATATCTGTGTGTGTGTGTGTGTATATATATATATATATATATATATATATATATATATTAATCACAAGGTGCCAAAAGCTAATTTCAAGGGCACACGACAGCTTGCCCACCATCCGGCGTATTTTCTTCAGACTCGCCCCTCCTCCTGGCACTCACTTCATGCCGACGTGTTTCGAGGCTGACGCCTCTTCTTCCTGGGCAGTGATGACAAGCAGTGACACAAACTCGCTAAATCAACATTTCCGGTGATTTTATTCACGATTATTCATGCTAATTTATCACAAGTGTTTTTGGGACATGTAGTCCTGTGCCGAAAAATAAATAAAAAAAAAAAAGTAACAAACACATTCAAAATATAAATCTAAGGACCCCCAAGGGAGAAAAAAACAATTGATATTTTGAAAAAATGGCGATGCGTGCACGGTACGAAATGCGCAACGTGGGCGCTCGGTGCGCGAAGCGCACCGAGCGGCCACAGCGCGCGCATGGTGCGTGAAGCGCACCGTGCGCGCAAAAATTTTAATAAAAAAAATTAAAAATAAATACATAACTTAGCATTTAAAAAACCGTACAAATTCACTGAAAAAACCATAGGTTTCACACGTTATAGTTAGCTGTACATTTCACTCGTAAAAAACCAATGAAATTCCACGTTATAGTTAGTGCAGGCAACTATAACTCACGCGACCGCAATCCTCTGTTGATGCTAATACTGTATCTTTAGCTATACATATATTACAAATATTTATTTTTCATAAAGACACATATGTCATCAGTGATGTAATATCTGACATCATCAGCAGAGGATTGCGGTCGCGTGAGTTATAGTTGCCTGCACTAACTATAACGTGGAATTTCATTGGTTTTTTACGAGTGAAATGTACAGCTAACTATAACATGTGTGAAACCTATGGTTTTTTCAGTGAATAAATATATATATATATATATATATATATATATATATATACATATATACACATATACATATACACACACAAAAAGCTCCCTCGATCACGAAGGAAGACGCACTCACGAATCCATAGTTCATTTGAATTTTATTTTCATTAGGACATGCAGCCTGACGCGTTTCGTTCATTTCGAACTTTTTCAAAGGCATAGTCCAGCATCTTCTCGCAAACCATTCGTCCATTAGCTTTATATATGATCTTGGCCCTCATTGGACCTCCTCCGTGGATGCAAATTGAGGCATTGTGGGACTCGTGGTTTGCGCGAACATTTCACAATTAAACCCTCCAGTGGGTAATGCCTGGTCTATTGCTGTCCAATTGAATGTTGCACTTGTTGTGCTGCTGATTCGTTCCTGCGCAGCCCATTTTCAAAGCTGACTGGGATCCCAGCCTCGGTAAGTCCGTGGCGGCAGCCATTACCCCTTGGCGTCTCTCGACAACAGCACAGCAAGGTCCGTTTTGGGGCATTGTGGCGCTCTTTGCGGGTGGTGCGTCCAACGGCAGGACCAAGCCGTATATA
The DNA here is from genome assembly GCF_964204655.1 of Triturus cristatus. Lineage (NCBI taxonomy): Eukaryota > Metazoa > Chordata > Amphibia > Caudata > Salamandridae > Triturus > Triturus cristatus. Next base: position 1,561,665,166 of record NC_140590.1, read on the forward strand.
TATATATATACACACAAAGCTCCCTCGATCACGAAGGAAGACGCACTCACGAATCCATAGTTCATTTGAATTTTATTTTCATTAGGACATGCAGCCTGACGCGTTTCGTTCATTTCGAACTTTTTCAAAGGCATAGTCCATATATATATATATATCGGTTGGTGCTGGGCGTTAACCCCTTCCATGCTGCGCAGATTCCGCCGCTGTGCTGACGGAATCTTGCGCGGGCGTGGTCATGACGGAACGGTTCCGTCATGAGCACAGCTCAACCGTGGCTCATGACGGAACCGTTCCGTCATGAGCACCGAAGGGGTTAAACCAAAATAAACTATAGCACTACGAATATGGGTCCGTATCGTCTGTTTTCCACAAAAAGGAATGGTGTGCAGTACGAGTAATTGGAATTGAATATGCTACTTACCAGTATGCATCTGTTCTTGGCATGTAGGGCTGCTGACATTCATATCTGTGCATAGATCGCCGCCTAGTGTTGGGTCCGGATGATTGCACATTGTTGTCCTGGAAGAGTCTTCGAAGTATCACGAGATAGGTGGCTCCTCCCCTGGACTACAGTGCGCATGGGCATCCTCTCCATCCTTAGATTGTTTTTCGCCATTGTGGCAGTGATGGAGTAGATACAGTAAGTGATGACCATGTTATACAGTAATTCTGAGTGCTGCAGCCGCTACAGGCGCCGGGGAGGAGGGTGGGCGATATGAATGTCAGCAGCCCTACATGCCAAGAACAGATGCATACTGGTAAGTAGCATATTCAGTTCGAGGCATGTGGGCTGCTGAATTCATAGCTGTGCATAGATTATATAGCAGTCCCTCCATTAGCGGCGGCTGCCCGTGCCAGCTGCAGCAGTCTGAAAAAGAGTTTTGAGAACAGCCTGTCCTATAGCTGCCTGCTGTTTTGAGTGTACATCTACACAGTAGTGTTTGGTAAATGTATGTATAGTGGACCATGTGGCTGCTCTTCATATTTCCTGTAAAGGAATGTTTCCTAGGAAAGCCATGGACGCCCCTAACTTTCGTGTTGAGTGGGCTCGTGGGGGAATCGTTAATGTGCGTTTAGCTTTTTGATAGCAAATTTGAGTACATTTAACGATCCATCTGGCTATCCCTGCTTTGGAAATGGCATTGCCCTTGTGTTGTGGAGAAAAGGCAACGAAAAGTTGTTTTGTTTTCCTAAAATCTTTAGTTCTGTCTATATAGTACATGAGGGCCCTCTTTACATCTAGTGTATGGAGCATTCTCTCTGCAACATTTTGTGGACTTGGAAAGAAAACAGGCAGTTCAATAGATTGATTCATGTGGAACTGCGATATCACTTTGGGCATGAATTTGGGGTTGGTACGTAGTACAACTCTGTTTGCGTGAACCTGTATGAATGGCTCTTGAATGGTTAGTGCCTGGAGTTCACTAACTCTTCGTAACGAAGTGATTGCCACTAAGAAAGCTACTTTCCAGGTGAGGAATTGAATCTCACATGAATGGAGAGGTTCAAAGGGTGGACCCATTAATCTGGTGAGGACCACATTGAGGTTCCACACCGGTGCCGGTGGGTGTCTTGGGGGGAATTACTCGTTTGAGTCTTTCCAAGAAGGCTTTGATGGCAGGCACTCTGAATAAAGAGAGGTGCTGCCTGTTTTGAAGATAGGCTACTATCGCGGTTAAATGGATACGTATTGAGTTGTATGCCAGATTGCATCGGTACAAGTCTAAGAGGTAACAGATGATGTTTTGAATGGATGCGTCTAGCGGGTTAATATCATTGTTGTTGCAGTAAATGACAAACCTCTTCCATTTAGCCGCATAGCAAGCTCTGGTAGTGGGTCTTCTGGCCTCCTTGATGATATCCATACATTCAGGTGGCAGGTTGAGGTAGCCAAACTCTAAGACTTCAGGAGCCAGATTGCCAGGTTCAGCTGTTGCGGATCTGGGTGCTGAATTTCGCCATGGTTCTGCGTTAAAAGTGCGGGTTTGATCCGCAGCCTTTGATGCGGCACCACGGAAAGGTCTAGAAAGGTGGTGTACCATGGTTGGCGTGCCCATGTGGGAGCAACTAGGATGAGTGTCAGTGAGTGTTGTCGCAGTTTGCGTGCCACTAGCGGTATTAATGGTGCGGGGGAAAAGCGTACGCAAATCTGCCGGACCAGTTCATCCATATCGCATTGCCCTGTGACTGCGGATGTGGGAACCTGGCGGCAAAGCTTTGGCATTTTGCGTTTGTTTGTGGCGAATAGGTCTATCTCTGGATGACCCCACTGTTGGAAGTACGGTTGGAGTACTGACGGGTGTAGCTCCCACTCGTGCATCTGGTGGCTGTGTCTGCTGAGCAGATCCGCCATCTGGTTGTCCTTGCCGGGGAGGTGTTCCGCCATGAGGAAGATGTTCCTTTGAATGGCCCACTTCCACATGCTCTGAGCCAGATGAGACAACTGTGGAGAGTGTGTTCCTCCCTGCTTCTGTATGTAGTAAATGGCAGTCATGTTGTCCGTCCGGATCAACACAACCTTGTTGCACAAGTGTACCTTGAATGCCTTCATGGCTAGGAAGATTGCCATCCGTTCCAGAACGTTGATGTGCATCTTCTTTTGCTGTGTCGTCCATAGGCCCTGCACTGTGTAAGTGAGTACATGAGCTTCCCAACCCTGGAGAGAGGTGAATGGTGAGGGACATGTGGCTGGCACATTGCTGGGCTGACTTTGCCTGAACAAGCCAGTCGTCCAGGTAAGGGAAGACGTGTATGTGTTGTCTCCGTAGATGTGCAGCCACTGTTGCTAGGCACTTGGTAAAGACCCTGGGTGCCGTTGTTACTCCGAAGGGGAGAACTTTGAACTGATAGTGATTCCCCTGAATAGTGAACCTGAGATATTTTGTGTGTGATGGGTGTATGGGTATGTGGAAATACGCATCTTTCAAGTCCAGTGTGGCAAGGAAGTCTCCCTGACTGAGTAGTGGTAGAACCTGTTGTAGGGTGAGCATATGGAAATGCTCTGAGAGAATGTAGTGGTTGAGGGGTCTCAGGTCTAGTATAGGTCTGAGCGAACCGTCCTTTGTTGGGATTAAGAAGTACAGAGAGTACACCCCTGTCCCCTGTTGGTTGACGGGCACGACCTCTATTGCACCTTTTTGCAGCATACTTAGTACTTCCTGCTGCAATAACGCCAAGTGCTCTACGGACATAGGACGGTGCTTTGGCGGTATGTTGGGTGGAGTGGACGTTAATTCGAGACAGTAACCGTGCTGGATAACATCCCTGACACACCTGTCTGTGGTGATGGTTTTCCAGACTGACAGGAACTGCCGGAGTGTCCCCTCGACAGGTGTTATGTGGTCGGGGGGCAGGGAGAAGGCGTCACGGTTTGTTTTTGGGGGAGGACCTGGTGTTGCCGTACCCACGTCCTCTGCCTTTGGTGCTGGATCCACGATATCCACCTCTGGTGGTTTTATCATAGTTACTTTGTGTGCCCCCTTTATTGTACTGCTGCTGGGACCCCTGACCTCTAGCTGCTCCTCTATTCCCGGGCGACGAAAGGAGCCACTACGAAACTGCTGCGACTGTAGAGCCCCCATTGATTTTGCAGTTTGTGTCTTTCTTAATTTTTTCGAGGGTAGTGTCAACTTCAGGGCCAAATAAATAGTCTGGGTTGACCGGATGATTTAAGATATTGTTCTGAATCTCAGGCTTGAAGCCTGAGATTCTCAACCATGCGTGCCTCCTCAACATGACGCTTGTGTTGATCGCCCTCGCTGCAGTGTCGGCTGCATCCAGTGCGCATTTGATGGACGCATTGGTAAGGAGTTGTCCCTCTCTGATAAGGAGCTCCGCTGCCTCTTTATATTCATCTGGCAAATGTTGTAGCAGTGATTCTAGTGTGTCGTAGTGGGACCTGTCATAACGGGCCAGGAGTGCCTGTGTGTTGGCAATGCGCCAGATGTTTGCCGCTTGCGCTGCTATTCTTTTGCCTGATGTCTCCAGCACTTTGGACTCCTTGTCTGGGGGAGGAGCATCACCCGTTGTTTGTGAGTGGGCTCTTTTGCGAGCATTAGCAACAACCATGGAGTCTAAAGGTAACTGACCCCTAATGTACATAGGGTCTCCGGGTGCAGGCTTGTATTTCTTTTCGATTCTGGGGTTCAGCACCCGTGCCCTGGTTGTTTCTTTAAAAATGTCTTTTGCAGGTTTTAGAACTCCCTTTAACATTGGCAGAGTTTTGACAGTTTTTTCAGAGGAGGCGAAAGTGTCCACTAAGAAGTCTTCCTCTACAGTGTCAGAATGGAGTTGCACTCCATGATTGGCAGCAGCCCGTTCTATGAGGGCATTAAAGGCAGCAGTGTCCTCTGTGGGAGATGTCTTTATATTGTAAAGCTGCGTGTCAGGAGTATCCGGTGCGTTACCCTGGTCGGTGGGGTCATCCCATGCCTGATCTGGGTCTTGCAAGTGATCATCAGGATCGATATCCCCAGGGTAGGTGGTATCATCCCCTACATAGTCCTCTCCTGCGTCTGTGTCTGAATGCGTAGGAGAAAAGGACGGTGGATCCTGATGGAAGGGTTGAAAGTGTTCATGAAGCATTGGTTCTGATCCTGCCGGCAATTTGTGTTTCAGAGGAATTTTGTATGAGTCCAAGCCCCTCTCTGGCGTGATTTTCCGCTTGCGGAGCATCAACCTACCAGTGTCGGCGTCGATAAAGTGTGCCTGTGAAGGCTCGATATTGGTTTGTCCAGTGGATGGGGACTGTGTTTGGCGGACACGTGTCCGAATTTCGAACATTTTCGGCACCGTGGGTGGCGGCAACCCAAATGTGATGTTCGCTGGCGCAGAGTGTGATTTTGCGGCCTTGTGCGTTTCAGGACCCGATGTAGAGTGGAGGGTTGCCCGGTCTCTGATGCGTTGCAATGATGCTGAGACCTGTTGCACGGTGAACGCCGATGGCGCATTGGAACCGATCGGCACCATGGAGGTAGGCGTCGAAACGGCATCCGACTTTTTTGCAGTCTTTGGGTCGTCGATCCGAAGGGAGGTATCGACGCTTATCGGAGTCGATGACTTGGCAGGCGCCGCTGTCTTCGACGTCGACGCAGACGGCTCGGCGACTTTGACCTTGGTGGTTTGGGCCGTAATCTTCGGTGCCAGAGGCCGAGGCGCCGCGTGGGGACCGAGGGCCTTCTTCTTCGGCTCGACGCGCGGACCCGTTGCGGTGCGCTCCTCACCGAAATCTCTTTTTGTGCGGTCAAAGCCGATGACCTTTGCCGGCGTCGAAGGAGTGGAGGGCTTCGAGGCCGTCGAGCCGATCGCAACCAGTTTCACTTTCGGGTTCCATGGAACCGGTGCGATGGACGGTTTCGGTTTCGCTGAAGGGAATCCAGTCGTCTTCGATAATAATGGCTCCTGTGAAATGTTCGAGGCCGGGCCCGGAGGCGGGGCCGAAGAACCCTGTGATCGATCTTGGGTAAGGCCCACAGGCGATCCCTCGACCTGAGCCTTATGACGACTTAGTGTCTCGGCCTCCGTATCGACGGGTTGGCCTAGCTCTTCGCTGGAGCTATCTTCCTCGGCCCCAAGGGCCTCATCGTAGTCTCCTACCTCTTAGACGACGTCTTCGCCCTCAAAGATCACCTCATCGTCGTCTTCTGATCGGGAGTCGTGTTCGGAAGCGTGACTGGAGTCTACGTCTTCTACGCTCTCGGCGTCTTCGTCCTCGGTGCTAAAGATGTTGGCCGGGGCAGGCGCCAATTGCTGCGCCTCCAATCTCGCTGCCCGTCGATTCCGGAGAGTTTTCTTCGAGCAGGCCATACATTGCGACTCATCGTGATCCGGTGAGAGACATTTGTTGCATACCGGGTGGACGTTGATGTGTGGGTATTTCGCGTGGCATAAAGGACATCTTTTGAAGGGAGTCCTCGATTCCATCGTCGATCGAAGTTCGATGTTCGGACCAAGCGGATCCGAAAAGCTTGAAGAAGGTGCTAGAGCACTAATAAAAACTGGTCGATACCGAACGGGAACAGTACCGACGAGAACTAAAGGCCTTTTGGCCTTAAACTAAATTTTCCTAACTTGAGCTAAGATAAGCACATCCGAACCCAATGGCGGATAAAAAACAATCTAAGGATGGAGAGGATGCTCATGCGCACTGTAGTCCAGGGGAGGAGCCACCTATCTCGTGAAACTTCGAAGACTCTTCCAGGACAACAATGTGCAATCATCCGGACCCAACACTAGGCGGTGATCTATGCACAGATATGAATTCAGCAGCCCACATGCCTCGAACACACATATATATATATATTCACTGAAAAAACCATAGGTTTCACACAAGTTATAGTTAGCTGTACATTTCACTCGTAAAAAACCAATGAAATTCCCCCGTTATAGTTAGTGCAGGCAACTATAACTCACGCGACCGCAAGATGGGCCATGTACGCACGATGCGCTTCGCGCACATGGGGGAACATATTATGCGCTTCGTTGAGAACGTTATTCATTTGTACTTTCCATTTATTTTCGTATGCCATGCACAAATGGTGCACCACGGGCACCATTTGCACACGGGGTGGGGAAAGTGTGGATAATTTTTTTTTTTTTATAATTTTAATACCGTACGCGTACGGTAAGCGTAATCGGCGTTTTTTTTAAAAAAAAAAAATTTGTTTTTTTGGCCTTGGGGGTTGATTGGGGACACATATATGGATGCTGGGTGTTTAAGAACAGAATATACTCCCCCTGTAGATGTTTTTTGTCTTGGTTTTTGCAGCCCCCCTCAGAGTGCGAGAGAGAAAATGGCGGCCGCCGCTTCCTGGTTTCGACCGATTCGAATGTTTACTTAGATCGAACAGCCAATCAGAATCGCGCTCGTCACCGTACGCGTACGGTAAGCGCACCGTAAGCGCACTGTAAGCTGGCTCAGATATATATATTGATTTAAAGGCTATTTTCTCAGAATCTACTGAACAGATTTACACCAAACCTACAAAAGGCACTTCCTTGACCTGTAGACTACCTCTCTGCCAAATTTCAAGGAACTCTGTTCAGCCGTTCGGGCTGTGGCTGTGTCTAAAGGTCCTATGGAAAAATGCATGGGAAAAACGCGTTTTGGGACCCCCCTTTTATCTCAGCCCCCGCTTGACGAATCCCCCCGAGACTTTCAGGGTAGGAGCGGAGCGCAGCGCCCCACCTATTTTGAAAATTTGGCGAGGATTCGTCGACCGGCGCCAAAGTTATTCAAAATAGAATGTTGCGGTTTTCCTATGGAAACAGGGTCCTAACTATAACTACCTACTGGCGACCGCCAGTAGGTAATATATATATATATATATATATATACACATATATATATATATATATTCACTGGAAAAAAACATAGGTTTTAGGGGAAGTTATAGTTAGTTGGACATTTCAATTGTTACAAAATCAGAGAAATTCCCCCGTTATAGTTAGTTCAGCTAACTATAACTCGCGCCCCCGCAATGCACTGCTGATGACATCTCAAATGACATCACTCATGACATCATCCAGTGACTGTATTCCTGTAAAGTTTAAATAGGTTTAATATATATATAGGGAAAGGCGTATTTAAGAATGAGTGGGTGTATAAGTGTCTGAATGTATGATTTAGTAGGTTCGTGACTGACTCTATAAGTTAGTGATTAAACGTATCTTACTGAATGTATGGGTTAGTGACTAAACTGTGTGAATGTCTGTATCCGTCTGTCTGTTGGTGTGTAAGCGGCTACATGGGTTTGTGAATAGCTACATGAGTGTCTATATGGGTTATTGATTGGTTGTCTGTGTACTGTATGGGTGCCCGAGTGTTTATGTGAGTGGGGTGTGTGTGACTGTGCATGGATGTGTGAGTGGGTGATTCAGTGGGTGCATGGTTTCAAGAGTGCATCTGTGATGGACTGTATGGGTGGGGGAGTGTGTGTATGGGTGTGTTAGTGAGTGAATGTATATCTCAGTGGTACATTTGTGAGTAACTACATATGTGAAAGGCAGTATCTATGTGTGTTGGAGTATATAAATGGCTATAAGTGAGAGTGTGTGATTGAGAGAGTGGCTGTATGGATGAGTGTGTGCTTGTATCAGTGATTGTATAAGAGTGTAAGAATGTGCTAGTATTTGTATGAGTGATTGAGCTAGTGTGTGTATAACTGTATAGGTGAGTAAATGGCAGTGTGATTAATTATTTGCATGACTGACTAGGTGTGTGAGTACCTCTATGGATGAGTGGGGGTGTGTGAGTGTTTATATAGGTGTATGAGTGCATATGATAGTCCTGTACTGAGTGACCATAAGTATGAGTGACTGTACGGGTGAGTGAGTGGACGTGTGTGTAAACCTAAGAATCAGTGAGCGTGTATGTAGTTATTGCTGTTGGAGTGTCTATGGTTTTGAGAATGGCAGTCTGTAATTTAGAGTGGGTGTATCAAAGGTTATATTAGGGTGTAAGAATATGCATCAAATTATCACATGGATGAAGTTATCAGAGATGTAATTTGAGATGTCATCAGTGAGGTCACTGACCATGTCATGAGTGATGTAATATGTGATGTCATCAGCAGTGCATTGTGGGGGCGCGAGTTATATTTAGCTGAACTAACTATAACGGGAGAATTTCTCTGGTTGTGTACGAGTGAAATGTCCAACTAACTATAACTTTCCCTAAAACCTATGGTTTTTTCAGTGAATTTCAAAGGTTTTTTTAAATGCTAATTTCTAACTATAACGTGTGTGAAACCTATGGTTTTTTCAGTGAATTTCAAAGGTTTTTTAAATGCTAGTTTCTAACTATGCCTACAGAGGTAGGACATGTGAAGAAAGAAGAAAAAATGCACAGAAAGAAGCAAAAGAAATGCAGAAAGAAGCAAAAGAAATGCAGAAAGAAGCAAAAGAAATGCAGAAAGAAGCAACAGAATTCCACAAAGACGAAGAAAAGTGCAGGAAGAAGCAAGACATGTGCAGAAAGAACCAACGGAGGAGCAGAAAGAGGCCTTGTTCCAAAATCATCCAGTGCCCACAACTTTTTCAGGCGGGTACTGGTGGTAACTGACTGACTAACCAGGCCTAGAGCCAGTGCTATGCTAAAAGACACTTAGAATACAGTGAAAACACCTACATACACTAGGGAACACTATGTGTTGGGGTACTCATGTGATTAGCATGACCTCCTCTGTAAGGCCCCAGTACATAATAGGGCAGGGGGATTACAACTACCTCTTAAAACGCGCTAAGGGGAGCGTTTGCACAGTGGTGAAGGGAAGGGGGGGGGGGGGGGGCCTGAGGTGACGTGTGCAAACACACCCTGTGGCTGTTTTAAGTTGGGAGATTAAGTCCCGTTGAATCCTGATGGTCCCTGGGGTCCATTAGCCAACCAGGTACCTCCAGTAAGCGCCACAGAGCTGCGTTGCAGAGAGGTGTAAAAAGGGGCGTGGCCTCTGAACACCTCTCTGCAACGCAGCGCAGTGGCGCTTACTGGAGGTACCTGGTGGGCTAGTTGGTCCCCAGGGACCCTCAGGATTGAAGAGGAATTAATTTCCCAACTTAAAACGCACCACAGGGCGTGTTTGCACAAGTCACCTCAGGCCCCGCCCCCTCCCTTCACCACTGTGCAGACGCGTCCCGTGGCACGTTTTAAGTTGGGAGATTACGTCCCCTTGAATCCAGACGGTCCCTGGGGTCCAACTAGCCCACCAGGTACCTCCAGTAAGCGCCACAGAGCTGCGTTGCAGAGAGGTGTAAAAAGGAGCGTGGCCTCTGAACACCTCCCTGCAACGCAGCTCCCTGGCGCATACTGGAGGTACCTGGTGGGCTAGTTGGCCCCCAGGGACCCTCACTATTCAAGGGGAATTAATTCCCCAACTTACAACGCGCCAGGGGGCGCGTTTGCACAGTGGTGAAGGGAGGGGGCGGGTCCTGGGCCTGAGGTGACATGTGTGCAAACACGCCCTGTGGTGCTTTTTAAGTTGGGGAATTAATTCCTCTTCAATCCTGGGGGTCCCTGGGGACCAACTAGCCCACCAGGTACCTCCAGCAAGCGCCACTGCGCTGTGTTGCAGAGCGGTGTCCCCGGGATCCAACTAGTCCACGAGGTACCTCCAGTAAGCGCCACAGAGCTGCGTTGCAGAGAGGTGTAAGAAGCATTTACAATGCAATGGTCTCGGCATTGTTAAAGTTAAAGCTATTGGCATTGCTCATGACATTATTTTTGTTTATGTTTTTGTTTTTAAAACATTTAAAGAAACGGCATTATTATTTACAATGTCAATAGCTTAATCACTCTCAAATGCGAGACCTATTGCATTTGCACCCACACACAGAGCCACACACCCAAACACACACACAGAGCCACCCACACAGAGCCACTCACATAGAGCAACCCACACACAAATAGAGCCACCCACAGAGCCACCTACACACACAGTTACCCACACACAGACAGACCCACCACGCATAGAGCCACCTACAAAAAAAGCCACCCACACACACAGAGCCTCCCCCACACAGAGCCACCCCCACATACAGAGCCACCCCCACACACAGAGCCACCCCCACACACAGAGAGCCACCCCCACACACACAGAGCCACCCCCACACACACAGAGCCACCCCCACACACACAGAGCCACCCCCACACACACACAGAGCCACCCCCACACACACAGCCACACACACAGCCACACACACAAAGAGCCACACACAGAGCCACAGTCACTGAGATCTACCGTCAATAAATCATTTTGTTCGCCAGGCTACCTCAGTATTCCGTGACGTCGACCTCAAAATAATCGCACTTTCACGGTCCCAGAGAGATACTCACCTCAATCACTTTAGCGCTTCATTTATACTGCTTCGACAAGAAACGCTAGGACGCGCCACATTCTAAATCGAAGGATGTGATAACTTTTTTTGCCAATCATTGCCAAAGCCGGGTACCCTGATGGCCAATCAGTAACTAGGAGTGGGAGTGACACGTTGGCTACGTTTCCGCTGCCTCAAAACTAGCCAATACATTTAAGGCACTGTAATACCAGTTGTAAACCAACCAGAAATTAGAAGAGAAAGCAGTCATCCCATTCGAAGGCAATAGAAAAGTTCTGGTTGGGTACCATTTTTTGGGACGCCCTTAAAATACAGTGGCAGTCATACGGACGTAGCGAGATCACCCTGCCTCCTGTTTTCCAAACTTGCCTGTGTACAAAGTCCTCGGCGGACAAACTTTGAGCTCATGGCAGCCAACCAGAGCACGATGCCAGTAAAATGGAAGGGAGGGGGAAAGGAAATACCTGTGCCTAGCCCATCCCCCAAATTCAGTCTAGCTGTCTGGGTACAGGCTAATTTAGAGCCTACCTGGGTAAAGGCAGATGCAGTGGAATAGTGGGTAAGAGTACCGTGTCTTAATGGGTTCCAAGGTTTGGTAGTGGAGAGCGAGAACTACAAATCCCAGCGTGCAACGGAAAAAACCTGGACCGGGTGAGTTGCTTGCGCACGGAACTGTTTAACAGGACACCCCTGCCTGTCTGCTCGTTATAAAGGCCATATATGTGGATAGTATAGGATTGCCGCGTATGCCGTTTTAGAGGCAAAGTCAAAGTGGAGACGGGCGCCGCAGAGAGATTGCACTGAGCTCGCTATAAGGTAAGTGCGGCTGCGGGTGGTGTGTGGACCCGGCGCAGTTTCACTCCCCCCTCCTATATTCAATAGGCGCCACTGGATCGCGGTCCGTGATTATGCAGCAGTAAAATAGTGTGGCAGTGTCTGGTGACAATATACAGGCGAATAGGTGGCCTACTCCACACTGCAACTTCACCAAAATCCAGAGCGGAGACGGAGCAAAGGGTGAGCGTGGGTTCCAGCTCATGCACTAGAAAGTGCCGTGTGTGCTGCTGCTGCTCACACTACAGGAAGGAATTGGCAAATCAAGAACCAGGCCTACCGCTCATGCTGCGGAGTGCATCCTGCGGGAGAGTGCGATATTGTGAACGCTAGACTGCTATTGGGCCCATGATAGGAGTTACCGACACGCAACGCCCAGAACTATTGTATGCTAATACCTGTGCAAGCTGCGAAGTGACGCATTGAGAGCCGACAGCAGGGGGAGAGGACGCCATTAACACCACCGCCTTTCTCCGAGGTGAAGCAGAAATTACTCGGTGAAACGCAGTGGCGTTTTCGGATTCGGGGGCCTGTTTTTCTTTTTCTCTCCTCTTGCCATTGGCTGGAATGTTTACATTCCAAAGGAGAGAAAGAATCGAAAAAACACGCCCCCGAATCCGAAAAGGACGGGGCTTGTTTGGAGAGACAAACCTCTTCTCCAATGGCTGACCAGCATTTAAGAGGCCAGTCAATGGAGAAGAGGGAAGAAGAGGGGCGGGTTCAAGCCCCTCTTCTGAAAACAATAAATCTCGGAGCGAGACTGCGCAAGCGCAGCCCTCGAGCCGAGACCTAAAAAGGGGCGTGCCCTCTGAACACCTCTCTGCAATGCAGCTCCCTGGCACTTACTGAAGGTACCTCGTGGGCTAGTTGGACCCCAAGAACCATCAGGATTCAAGCGGACTTAATCCCCCCCCAACTTAAAATGCGCCACAGGGTGTGTTTGCACACATGTCATCTTGGGCCCCGCCACCTCCATGCCCCACTGTGCAAACGCACCCCCTGGTGTGTTGTAAGTTGGGGAATTAATTCCAATTGAATACGGAGAGTCCCTGGGGGCCAACTAGCCCACCAGGTACCTCCAGTATGCGCCAGGGAGCTGCGTTGCAGAGAGGTGTTCAGAGGCCACGCCCCTTTTTACACCTCTCTGCAACGCAGCTCTGTGGCACTTACTGGAGGTACCTGGTGGCCTACGAGCAGGCGTCTGGATCGGGCAGGTTTCCAGTGCCGTCACCTGAGCAACCCCCCTAGAAGGTGTGGGCACCCAACGCCACTAGACTCATGGAGTAACCCTCACTCCTCTGCTAGGTCAGTTTCAAAGGGGGCATAACCTACTCCTCTCTCAGACACAACTTGTGCAGGAGATATAACCCCCCCTTTTTTCAGCGAGAGGGCTAATACTACCCTACTCGCTATACTTAGTCTGTGCACTTACCTCACTTCACCATCACCCCTGGTCCTGATGAAACACCAAGGATCACTTTGACCACCTAAGGCGCGAAACATGTCGACCATTCTGTAAGTTATCCAGACACATAACGTCTCGACAGATAACTATCAACCTACGGGTTTTTAATGTACCAAGGGTACCTTCTTATTAAATCACCCACTTGTTTTCGGCAACCCTTAGGTACTTTTAACTCACTTTGCACACACTACCTTGCACTAACTACTCAGGTACTCCCCTTCCACATACCCGTATGCACCCATCGGCAGTTCTCTAAAAGATCTCCACCAAAGAGACCCTTCGGGGGACCCGTAGGGCATTGCACCGCCGGCCCGACGAGGAGCAAACGCCCGATGATGATGCATGACATCCTTCGGCGTGTGTGAGGGCAATAAGAGACAATAGTGTGTCTCCCCTGCCTTCCTGAGTACCTAATCCCTGACCTGACTCTTCTACCCCTCTAATTCGTAGGTGGATCCAGGTCGCTCTTGACCAGATTCACTAGGGAACAGTGCCTCCTTTTGTGAGTACTCTATTCTTGTGACCAGCCTCTGACCTTTACAATGGTGCACCCATCAACGTATGTACCACAGTATTTAAGTCTCATGGCCAGAAACACAAAGCTTTCACAGCTCAACAGCCACCTTAAAAAAAAGATTAACTATTATTTATCATAATGCATTTAAGAGACACCCAGTGCAGCCCACATTCATGCAAATTGAATCCAGGGCACCTCAAGACCCAACAAAAATGAATCACATTCACCTCGCACACTCCAAAAAAGGATGTCCAGTGTATTTCACATGCTTAAAAGAATGCAGCATACCCAAGACAAAGCAGCAGCTGCATCCCTCACACCCACAAGGGCTGAGGGTTTAGGCAGCTGCTCTACTTTCCACACCACAATATTCAGTAATAAATGCAGCCACTCAATTTATTCTGGTGTAAAGCAAACATGCTATGAATTTAACCAACACTACGTTACTATGCATGTCTTATTTGGTCAGCTCTGTCTAAAATGGAATGAAGCACTAACCTTATTCCAGTGCTGGTGTAGCGGTGAATGGTGAAGTGGTACTCCAAAATGATGCACAACAATGTTGTCTTTGTCCTCCCTGAAACACGGGGAAAGAATTAATCAGCTGAAGCAGGATTGGTCCTTCTGAGCACATACTAAGGCTCCAAGCCCAAACACAATAATGTAGGACGCTGATTTTTTTTATGCAGTGTACCAAAATGAGCCATATTGGCTTACAGGGCTTAAATTATTAATCCCAAATGTTTTCTTTTGTGGTAGTTTGGGCTAGCAGTTTAGGCTTATCAGAGGGTAGTGTAAAGCATTTGCTGTACACACAGAGTCAAAAAATTAGATGCACACTCAAGAAGGAACTCAAGACCAATTTAGAAAAATACATTTTTTATAGAATATCAGACACCAAATTTTACAGTAAAAACGGTAGTAAAAAACAGCTGTCAGATTTGAGGAATGAGACTTGAACGCACTTAAGGGAGAATCATTCACTGGACAGGGTCACTTCTAAACGACTTACAAGACTATTCATCTAGACTTAAGGCGAGTAGGGGCTAAGGTCCAAGAAAGCACCAAGAGTTCAGTTTTACCTGCCCTGGGGTGTCCGGGTGCAGAGGTGCTATTAGCGGTGGTAGCCTTGAACACTACACGCTGTAGTCAATAGAAAAAGTACCTGTAGTAAAGAGACTGCAAAGAAGGGGAGAGGGGGAGCCTGGGGAACCAGTCCGGTAGAATCCAAAGGGGGGGGGGCTCCATTCTTGGGGGTCTCAGAGCCAGAAAGAGACTGTCAGTTTCAATGGACTCGGGCTGTGAGGCTCGGGTGCATAGGTGTTTTTTACGGCAGGTCGGCGAGCTTTAGGCTCCCACAGTTCTTAGTGCACCTGCAGAAGAGGGAGAAGAAACACAGCAAGACGACTTCTGGCGAGGAGCTGGCCTCTGGTGAAGTCCCTGGACATGCAGGTCAGGTTACACGGGTGCAGGACGAGTCAGATCTTTGCGATTGTGAAGACAGAAGCAGGCAGCCAGGATTTGGCGCCAAAGTCCACAGCTAGTCCTCTGTTCTCACATTCTTTGGCTCTTGTTTGTCCTTCTTCTGGAGTCAGTCAAATCTGTTTTCCTGGTGTCAGGGGGCCACCTAAATACTGAATTTAGGTGCGTTAAGGTGAGTAGCCAATGGGCTACTTACCCCTGGGCTCACTACACCCCCTATATGACCACTTCCAGTGAGGAGCAGGCATAACCCTGTTCCAGAATTCCAAATTCTACCCAAATCAAGATGGTGGAACAATTCTTTTGTGGATCACATCAGGCAGCCCACCTTATGGGTGCGACTGGCCTGGTTGTAGAACACGCATCCTTGCATAGCTAATTTCCTGCCTGTCCTAGTGTCAAATGGGCCTCAGGGCAGAGAGTGGCATCTCCCAGGTCTGGGGGAAGCCTTGGTCGCATATCAAAGGCAGCAGGGGCTTTGAAGCCTATGGCTTTGGTATAGATTCACTAGCCATCCTGCTGGAGGAGTGAGAACACCTCCAGCAGAGCAGGCTTTGTTTCTTGACCGCAGAGAATGCAGGCTCTCACCTGCAGGGGGATCGGAAACTAGTCTGTGGTGGCAGGCTGGACGATAACCAGTCAGCCAGCACACCAAGGGGCTAGTGGGCTTTCAGGGGACACATCTAAGTGCCATTTGGGTGCATGTTTTCATAAATCCACTAATAGCATCAGTGTGGATTTATTAAGACAAGGTGTTTGATACCAAACACCATCAGCTTCAGTAAAGCCACCATGTCGCTGGGGAAAGGACCAGTGCCCAGAAACAAAATACTTAATGTGGCTTCCCTGCTCCCTTGTACTATCTAGTAATCGAATTAGACAGCACAGGGATATATCTGCTTATGCAGATATGTCCTTCCATGTAATATAATGCACCCTGCCTTAGGGGTACAAGGCTTGCTGTAGGGGTGACTTACACATATTGTATGTAGTGTCTGTGGACATGGCATGCAGGGTGGTGCCAGGTTGCGTTTTCACACCTGTTTGCACCATTTCACGCTGCCTGCAATGGCAGTCTGATGAGTTTCGTAGTGCGTTCCTTAGGGTGGCAGAATACATGCTGCATCCCTTAGTGACCATCTTTAGAACCCAGGCCCTAGGTACCAGGGGTACCATTTACTATGGACTTAATGAGGTGCTAAAGGTCTTGCCAATTGGAAGTACAATTGAACAGTTAACTTGTTTTAGGGAAAGGGCAATACCACATAGTCTAATGATTTAAGATGTCAGGGAGGTTCGCAGCCAAGCTCTCTGAAATCCTAGAACAACTACTAAAACTTGAGAGATGAAAATTCCTACCACCAGAAAGCTGCCCCATATAATAACCCTAACACATGAAGCTATAGCAGGCAGATTTTCAATGGAACTCCAGACCCTGTGAAAGTTATTCACAGTGGCCATCTTTCCCACTTGTTCTCACCTAGGGGCCTTTGATACCTCAAATGTGATAGGGAGATTCATGCACATGATCCCACATACATCTACTCAGTTGGAAATTAAATCTTAAGTGATACTCCACATACCGGATTTCACCAGGTGCTCCTCCAACACATGGGGCATACAGATTGTAGATGTTCAGGCCCATGTTGTATACAACGTACATGACTTCCTGAACCTAGTGAGCCACAAATGGGAAAAGGTTACAACATAATGTACGTCAGCGTGGAGTCAGTAATGCAAATACGAAGCACTGTACACAGCACAAGATTTTAACACAGGACCCAAACTTATGCTTTATATAAGGTGGGGCATACTGTACCGGCGTCACACTGACCTTGAGAGTACAGTTTGGATCAGACGAGTCATAGAAGTTACAGAGTCCTTTGGGACAACAGTAGGTCTGCAGATCTGCCCACAAGCTGAAAGAGGAAAAGGTGTTATTTGTTGACACAGACAGCAAAGTAAACAAAAGGAAGCTGCCAGAGATATTGGTGCCGAAACCCCTGAGTCCCTTTATATCTTCTTTACCTGTCGCCAATAAGTCCATGATAATAGGCAAAATCCACCAGAGAGTTCTGGTTGCTTGCGTAGCTTGACAACCCATTTCCAACAGCAATTCCCTGTGAGACAAAGAAGTAATGTTAATGAAAGGTGATTGCATAAAGATGGATGCAGGGGCATGTATATGGGACGAGTGCCTGCACTTGCCCCTAGAGCATCACCCCCACACTATGCAAGCACCATTGTTCAGGTGTCAAAGCATTGCAATACACTCCACTCCCAACAGGAATCCTACATGCATCAGAGGTACAAACTGCTCCATGAACTAGTCACTATCCTTTGCTGGTACCTCCTAGCCCCCATCCTTGCTATACACTACCATACGCCACTCAAGTATAACTGTGCTGGTGTAATGTACTCCACCCCAACAGGGGCCATTCCTCCGCCCTACCAACTTTCACCTGCAGGTTGATACTGGAATCCTCCATCACCAGCATGCTGAGAGTTGGTACGTAGACTCCTCCATAGCTCTCTCCAGTGATATAGAACTCGTTCTTGCTGTACTCGGGAAAGAGGCGGAAAAACTCTTTCAACGCCAAGTAGTTGTTCATTGCAACCTTGAGACAAAGTGGAAACATGAGACATGAGCCCTGTATTTGACTAAGCAACTCCAGTCAGCACCAGAATGCAAACAGGATGCTGAAATCACACTATAGACACAAAACCTACATTAAAACACTACATATAAATCCTCTCTCCGCAGAAGAAGCCTAAACACACAGCACAATAATGCAAACATGCAATTCTAATACCCCATTACAAAAAGTCAGTGCATAATCCAAAAGTAACATGACAACAAACAATTCATTACAAACCCCCCCTTTCCCCTCCATCCATAACAAATGCATAACAGCAGTCACCAGCTTCACCGGTAATAAAACATTCAAATATATTTTTTTAAACTAATTCCTTTTCCAAACTTCCCTCACAATCAGGAGGCCACACTTATCACAGAATGGACACAATCCCCTGCACAACAACCACCTACCGCCCATGCCATACAAAGAAACATTTTCAGACAGACCACAGTAAATAAAGGTTTGGTACACCAACTGCACAGCAACACGAGTATCTAAAATAGGAAACACAAAGTCCTTTAAAGCCTTGGACCAATTTAAAGAGACAGCCTTGTGAATTTTGACCTATATGGGATTTCAAATTATGCAATTTTGCAGAGGCAGAACTTTATGCTGCATAATTCGCAGATTTTAAGAAAATCTTTTTGTTTCAAGCCCAAATGGATTAAAAGTTACAGCAAAAAGTTGCAGATATGGTGCTAAGCAGTGGGAGACCATTTGTTAAGGTTAACAGGTCACCTTTTACTTACTGAAAATTGGTGTTAAACTGCCACTAATGAGGTGAAACATTTGTCAAGCCATTATTAATGAGTGTGAAAATTACAAAACAGTGAAATATTACTGTTGCATAATTGACCTTTTCCTACCACATGTTTGTCAAACATGCTGTATAATAAAGCATATAAAGTTCTCCAGTGCCACATTTTCCCAGAGACAGATAAGCTCTCACCACCCCTCCCACTAGGCGCAGCACACAATCCTTCACTCCGTGAGGTATGGGCATATTACTTTCAAATTCTTGGGAAGGATATACACCCTAGATTCCTCTGACCTGAGGTATAGGCCCAGACTCTTTCAATAACTTACCCTATCTACTGTCCTGTGGCTCACTACTGAGGGCCTGCATTACATACTACTTCGCTTCATTATTCATACGTTTTGTGACCCTACTACGCTTATTGAGGTCTGTTTTAAGATTTGAAGATGCCAGTAATTGTCCAACTTGTTGGTCAAAGTGGAGAGCTTGGCCCAACCAAAGTCATGCTTCAATTAAAGTTTAAAGTATTATTTCAGTCCAGGAGAAGTGCATCTTGCTTTTAAGGTCTTTTAGAGCAGGGAGACCAAGGTCAGACCAGTTTGGTAGGGTCGGGCTGTGACGGTTGACAGGCCCCAAGAGTTGGCCACCACTGCTAGACATCAAGGGAAGGAGGCGGCACAAGAAACCAACACTAAATACCAAAAGAGGGACAGAAACATCAAACATCTCCCACCCAAGAGATAAGGCTGGTTTCAGAGGGGACCCAATTTCAGGGATATGCAGCGTGAACCATCCACCATGGACAAAGCAGAGCGATTTTGGCACACTCATGTGTAGGATGATGGTTCTTAATGTGAAATATCAAAAATCTGATATACTGTGTAAAGATTTCATTAGTTCTATTATGTTTAGACAGGGGCTTGCTATGCAATCCCAATGTGCTCTATTAGGGGGTAGCGTGGTCTAACAGCCTTAGGCTTAACACGAAGGAGGGCAAGACATTTGCAGATATAACACAATGGTCACAAAATGGCACACACGACTCAAGAAGGAGATCCACACCAATAAAAAAAATAGCAAGTATCGTTATCTATGCTTCGGCATCAGAGAGAAATTGTTTAGGTAAGTACGTTTTTAAACAAGTTCTTTTCACTTTAAAAACTGAACACTGACAGTTCTGCAATGTTATCTACAAACAGGTATAGTGCAACTTACAGGACCAATCTCCAGGAGTTGAAGTGAGTGATGGGCAAGATCCAAGGCAGCACCAGCAGTACACCATCATTGGCACGGAGGCAGCCGGGTGCAGGGTGCAAAACAACATCGGGAGCCCAATACATTTTAATGGATATCTTCCCCAAGGCCCAGGGGCAACGAGTGCAGGGATGTCCTTAGACATAGGGTTTTTTCTTACCGGAGTAGGTGCGATTGAGGGGGCCTGTGTGCAGAGGCTGCAGGCGACAAAGAGGGTTGAAACCACGATGGACTCTCATCTGGGGGGCTGGGGCACCTTGTTGACTCCCGTGGTCAACTTTAACTCAGGCTGGTGGCGATGGATGCAGCGGTGGCTTGGGTGTTGGGTCTTTGCAGTTCCAGAGGCCTCAAAGCCTTCTCTTTTGGAGTTTCTTCAGAACAGGTCTGCTGTTCAAGGGAGGTCTTGAGTCTTTTTCAAAGGCAGGCAGTCCTCCCAGGTTTCTGGAGTCAAGAGCTGCAGGACGAGTCAACTTTGGCGCAGTTTTCGATGAGGAATGCAGACAGGCCGGTAGGGTTGGTACCAGGTCAGCTGCTTCTTCTCTCCTCTCTGCTTTTACAGCTCGTGTGTCTTCTCTTCATAGGTCGTCAGGATCTGCCTCTCTGGTACCAGGGACTCCCCAAGGGGCGTTAGGGGAGTGTAGGGCAGTAGTCAATGAGCTTCTGACCCTTGGGGTCACTAAGCCCCCAATAGGACCTCTTCCTGTGGGAAGTTGGCATAACCCTGTCCCAGAATTCTTAAGTATGCCATCTCAAAGATGGCTACTTCTGAAATATTGTGTCCACCTCACAGTGGCCCACCTTAGGGGTGGTACTAGCCTAGAGGTGGCATGCCTACCGGACTAGCCAATTTTACCACCTGTACAGGTGCCAAGGGGGTCCTGGACAAAGAGGTCGGCTTCCTCTTCTGTGAGGGGGAGCCAGATTACAATTTCAAAGGCAGCAGCCCTTTGAGGTTTGACGACCAAGGAAGACTAATCAGCAGGACATCCTACAGAAGAGGGTGTTACACCGTATTCCCAGACAGGCTTTTGTTCTGGGTCTAATATAACAAACAAGAAGGAGTTTGTGTCCTACTCAACTAAATATTAGAAGATTAGGTTCTCATAATCCTTGTGGCAAGTGTGCCTTGGATTCCACTGGTGTTTTTAAGGACCCTCACTCACTAACATAGTCGGTGACATACTTCATCATTGGGTTCCCAACCCTGGTCACCGAATGCTTCCAGGGTGTGCTATTACGCGACTGCAGCGGAGCTGGTTTTCTTTGCGATTGTGACAGTGTGTGTGGTGGTGATATGCGAATTAAAATTGGCTAAGGAACTCCTACCACATGTAGTGCTTTTAACCAGGATGCATAGCCTGACAAGCAGTAATAATTTGAGCAAGTGAATCTATGACAGATCATTCCTGAAGAACTAGCATTAATAAGAACCACTCTCCAGAACACAAACGGGCTGTTATGGATGTGTTCAAATACTGACAATGCAGCAAAAAAAGACAGAAGTCTTCAGACTGATCTTCAACATCCCATCAACCATACTGCACTTCTGTTCAGTCTTACATTAATGTCATCCAGACTAGGATGCAGATGAATCAGGAAATGTTCACCAGGCAGTGGCACCACTCACCTCTGTGTCATTGGTTGCATAATTCTTATCATCCGAGTAGGAAAACCCGACCCCAGCTGGAGATTCAAGATACAGCATGTGCACAATCTGCAGGAGAGAAACAGGGGCATTTAAAAAGACGCACTTAAGGCAAACTATCAGTACCTATCAGGCAGGGTCGTACTGGGTTGTAGGGCAATCTGGCAGTGCCCAAGGGCTGGAAGGCTTGATTTCTGACTGTTTGCGGACCTGTTTTATCGTCTGGCAGGCCGGTTTGGACTTTAAAAGTCTCCGATATTAGCACAAACATTGTCTGCAGCAAGCACAGATGCATGCAGTCTCCCATATCTTGCAAAACTACTATACAGCGTGCCTTTATAATTTCAAAACTATCCGGATTTTCAAATGAGGACCGCTTTCTTAGCTATTTCATTAGCTAATGCTGGTAATTTTATTTTGCTGTCCGAATCGGTTTTTCTGTCCCAGTTCCAACCCTGTGGTCGTGCTATTTGTGAGAAGGTAAAAGGGAATGGGATCCTGAGTGAAACACATGGCACATTAAGTTGCCTCAAAGCACATAAACTGGCACTTTTACCTGATTCCAGGATTCCGGGTTGTATTGCAGGGTAACACCATCCGGCTGGATCTACCGACAAGGAGAAAATAAAGACATGTCTCAGGCAACAGAGCTGCACAGAGCAGGAGGAAACTTAAAAGAGTAATGTGCAAGGCCCGCCATGCAAAGCAGGAGACCCTCCAGTCTACTGTTGGTTATTTTGCATGAGCGGGAATATGAGACAGGCAAAAAGGGGAAAGGAGAAAGGGAGGAATAAATGAACTAAGGAGTGAAGCAAGAGAGCCTTGGAAGGGAACTAGGAAAGGGAAGGAGAATTAAAAGGGGGGTAGAAGAGGGGGCAAGGAAGAGGGAAGGGGTCAGGGCTGCTTGCGATGAGGAAGGAAAAAGGGGGGGGGGGAGAACGCGAAAGAGGGAGTGAGGAGGCAAGAGAGATGGGAAGGAGCAAAAGAGATGGGGGGCAATCGGTGGGAAAGAGAGGGAATGGCAGACACACGTTGGTTATGGATAAAAAGAGAGGGAGAGAGAACAGATCATAAAAAGATGGTGACGAAGGGCAGAGGATGGGGACAGAACAAAAGATAAGATGGGGCGAGACAAATGAAATGTGTGGTGAGAAAGCGGCCAGATTATTTAGGAGGGGGAGCGTGAGTGGTGCGATGTGGGCTGAGAGGCAAGTGTGAGGACTTTTTCATGCATTTCTGGAGCAGTAAGTAGCTACTGTGCCGTAGCCTCTTTCATTTCCTTTTGTTTACCACTGATGTCCCAAAACCACAATACTGTTCCACTCAAACTTGCCAGCAATGCTACGCACAAACTGGCTTGGGGTACCGAGGATGAGCAGTCAATACATACTTTAGGAGGTGGAACAGGCAAATAACTCCGATTCAAAAAGAATCAATAACACCAATGTCCCGTCACTCCGTTACTTTATAAAACGCTAAGGGCTTTATTGGTTTATTTCTGACAACTCTAGCCCTGTAAACATTGTTATTCTATAGGACAAGATTCATTTCAACAGACGGAACTTTGCAAGCGGTCAGGATTCTCCTTAGCAGAAGCTATGCTCCTAATGGGGGTATTTAAAGGTGGGCAAGGGGTACAGATGTGGTGCTCTTGGTCAGACAGGGAACTACTCTGTCCAGTTCTAGACACTGTTCAGTCAAGGGATGAGTTAGAAACCCAACTACTTCCTTTTAATGGCATGGATAAAAATAGTGGACACGCTCCCACCATTGAGTTTCAATGGATCCTTTTCCAGGAGTGACTGTATCTTGGAATCTACCTCTTACAGTAAAGATTTTCTGCTGGTGGATGTAACATCAAGTCCGACGGAAACCTTAGCAGTCACTGATGGCTCCAATCCCCACTAGAAAGGAGTCCGTTCGGGATGGTCTGACCCGGCCTATAGAGTGGAGTTAGATGCCCTGGGTTTCTCCCGTCTACAAGACCGTCTGTATGGTGCCCCCATCCCCACCTCCTGTCCCGACATCACCAAGGCGGTCTTCCTGGCTTGGAGAGCGGCGCTCCGCCATACCCGGTGGACCGCGCCACCCCCCTCTGGCATGGGACATGGATGCGGGAGGTTGCGGAACTGGAGGGTTTTAAATCTTGGGATCTACTCGGCATCTCCCAACTGGGGGATGTCTGGCGGGGGGGGGGTCGCATGTGCTCATTCTCAGAATTACAGGCGCGCTTCTCCCTCCACTCGTCTCAATTTTACAGATACCTCCAGCTGCGACACGCCATACGCACCTACACCCCACTAGACATTAGGCTGCCGGACCACAGCCCCCCGGAGGCTCAGGTCCTGTTGGGTAACCTGGGAAGGGGGGGGGTATCTCCAGGATACACCGTTCCCTTGTCAACAATACCCCCACACCACGGGAGGGCCTGAAGGAAACCGGGGAGGAGTGGGTGGGTCCCCTGGACGAGGTCGACTGGCGAGATGCCCTCATGGCCCCCAGGCTGGTGACGGCCTCTGCTAAACTGAGGATTATTCAAATTTATTACCTCCACACTGCCTATCTTACGCCGGCTCGTCTGCACCGAGCGGGCCTCTTGACGCAGCTTGCCCCCGTTGCGGCTTTGCCCCGGCGGACTTTATCCACATGGTGTGGTCTGGCCCGGACTTGGGAGGCTACTGGAGTGGAATAGAGGCGGACCTCACGGAAGTTTTGGGGTGGGTGGTGCCACATAACCCTCGACACAGCCTACTGGGTATCACAGATGGCCTAGACGGCACGCGCGCAGAGAAGCTATTTCTTATGACGGCGCTCATGGTGGCGAAGCGAGACATTGCAGCAGCCTGGAAGAACCCACAGCCGCCTAGCTTGGCCAAATGGAGTGCTGGGGTGGACTGGTGCGCGGCACAGGAACGGGCTCTCTGCCAGGCGAGGGGCTGTCTTAAGAAGTATCGTAGGGTCTGGGGGAAATGGCTGGGCAATGTATTATGAACATGCTGTTGGGGGAGGGGGGGCGGGGGGAGAGTTTGGGGGGTGGGTGGGGAGATGGAGTAGTCCTGGGCTGTGTGGTTGTAAGCCGGTGGTTTGACAGGCTCAATGTTTTTCTGTTGTGTCACTTAAAACAATAAAAATGTGTTTATCAAAAAAGAAATGAGTCCGTTCAGGTTCAGACTTCACCCTGCCTTGCAGGTATGCAGGTCTTTCTTCTATTCCCAGTTTAAAGTCACAGCAGAAATGGCACTGTGTATGCTTTCGAAGGCCTGGTATGAAGGGGCAACTGCAACTATGAAGAGGTCCACTACGGGTTCTGCTGTACTCTTTTACACCTGTGTAGGTGGCAACCAGGACAAGATGCGCCCCCTCTAAATATCTAGACAACAAATATTGATGAAGCAAGCAGTGCACTTATATCAGTCTGGTGGTTAAGGTGAAGTTTCAGTTCAGAATTCTGCCACATTCAGGAGGTCAGTGTGCCGTTCGAATCAGGAGGAGCACCTTGCCCTGGTTGCTGCCTTTATTTTGTAGGCTATCAAGTCCAGTCTGACCATTTATGGTTTGTCAAGGTTTTTGTGCCTTGGCCTCAAACTGAGGCCTGCCTAAATTCCCATTACCTAGGGACATGGGCATAACGCATGCAATGGAAGACTTTCACTCTGGAAAGGAAATCTACTGCAGGAAGAAAGTAGTTGTCTGGTAACCGCCGCATGGGGAGCATGGATAAAATACCTTGTCCTTGGACCAGAATCCATCTAAAACCACTGTCACTCATCGCCTAGCCTGGGTTGAGAAAACAACCCTCATTCATAAAGGAAGCACACTTGAGTGTTCACTTGACATGAGGGCATTGTTCTGACGTCAACAAAAGTCTCAAATGTAAAGGAGTGCTTGAAGTGGGCTTGCATGATAGTGGAGCGTGCTGTAAAAACCTGAAATGGAGTAGGGTACCCTTCACACATCTGTAACAATGTTGTTGTTATGAAGCTGTAACTTTAAAGGCTACAAATCATGTCAGACTCTCAGGGTTCCAAAAGCTGATGATCCATGATGAAAGGTCAACATTTCGGTGTGCCTAAACAGCATTGACCACATTCTTCAGAATAGAAATTGGAAGCCTGGGTGGCCTAAAAAAAGCTGTATAAGGCCTTAAGCGTTACAACTTATAAACAACAGTATTGTTCTTGATCTGAAACTGGTACGAAGCTCTGCTATCCTGTTTTTAAAGTTCCGTTAATGGGAACAAAAACCAGTTGTAGGGGTGCAAAAGAGCAATAAAAGAGAAAAAGAAGGAGAGGGCAAGAGAAGGTCCGAGAACAGAGATGTAGAAGAAAGCAAGAGACAGACAGCACATGAGAAAAGCAATAGATTCAGGACAGGAGAAAAAAGTGACAAAAAGAACAGACAGAGGTGAGAAAGGTCCGGAGGGTGACAAAAGGAGGGAGGTAACGCTGATGGGTCACGCAGTTCAAAGAGAAAGGAGAGAAAAATGAGGAGTCACTTATGTGGTGAAAAATAGAGGAAAGGAAGGATCATTTAGAGGAGCCCCTCAGATTCCTTTTCTGTTGAAACTACAATGCAGAGAAGAAGTTATTAGAGGTCAACAGAGTGCCAAGTGCTGCTATCACAGAACACAGTGCGGAGTTGTGCATTTACTGACCAGGAAAGGGCCATGCTCACTCAGGAGTCCATCAAGCGAGCTGCAGCCAGGTCCCCCGTTGAGCCACAGGACTACTGGGCATGTGGCGGGGTCAGTCTGAGACTCGACAAACCTGCAGACAAAGTAACACAATATAAGCATTAAAAACCCATAAATATTAAATTGTTCGAAGGTTTTCGGACATGCATCTGGCAGGGCCAGGCTGTGCGACACACTTGATTGTACCACGCTCATAACATTCCACAAAGAGCCAGCCAATCTCATTGTATTTATTTCATGACGTGGTCATCACTGTACCACAGGATACAGCGCAGCACCATTTAAGTTTTGTCCTAAGTAATAATTGCGTACTTGCTTTACATCACCAACTTTCAAGAGCACAATAACCCTTCTCAGGACCAGGAAAATCAACAAGTTGATAACTGAAACAAACACCCACTATGACGTACTGTGATTTTAAAGGAATAAAAACCTCAAAGACAGAATCTGTCCCCAAATTCTTTCTCTGTCTCCTGCCTACTTCACTGTTGTAGTAAAGAACAAGCACATTTACCTACCTGAAATATTCAATCACTCCTGTCCTAAAGTGGAAATGCTTAAAAACAAGGATCCTGTTTTATCAAAACTTCTTCACCTTTCTCGCTCCCTTATTAATAAGAACCCTTGGTAGGCAGTGATGGAAATGGAAACCATTAACCTTGTTAACCCTCAAATTTCCCTGGTGGAGAGGTTCAACTGCATTGCTAAGGGATGGGCAGAAGCAGTAACTGTTAGCCTAAGGTCTGCCAGTACACTTGACTATTTAGACAAATTGTCCCTCCCCCTCTCCACGGATACGGAGAGACGCAGTTTGTTGAAACGATAATCGGTGCTTATCAAGGCAATATTGCTGCAATTACTCAAATAAAAGGTATAAGGAAATCTTCCTGGCCCTGGTAATATGAGGGACTAGGAATATACAAGAATGAACCACTGACCAGAATACTGCAGGGTTGGAGTTGATGATTTCAACCGCATTGGAAAATACTATTACGCCTTGATGAAGTCCACAGGTGGTGGACGAAACGCGTTGGCTGTTTTTATGATATTCCTTTAAAGATTAAAGAATACTTTGGATACAGTCTGACAAAATGAATTACGTCTTTTTTGGACACTTTTCCTTGCGGAGCACTTCGCAGTGGTGTTTGAAATTACTTTGGCCCCTGGGATCACTCTCTCTGGAAACAGTGGGAGTTGTGGATGTGCACGCTAAGCAGTTTCAAAAAATCTTTTGGACCTTGGACTTACTTTGTGTAACGGTGATGGAGGTGCGGTTTCCATATAGGCTTGCTGTTTCATTGTTGTTTATAACAATTTGGAGAAATGTTATGTAACACATAATTCAGAAAGTATTCGAATTTCGCTGGCGTAATTATAATTTCCCTCTAGCTGCGTAAGAATGAGTGTCTCTTTTCACAAAGTACTAAGGTCAGTGAGAACTTAAGACGCCCTTAATACCACAACAAAGAAAAAAGCCACTACATGAGGGATTTCATCAGTGACATCCCTCATCAGGACCATACAAACACTGAGGCCAAGAGCAGATTAAGTAGCTGTTTCTCGAGAGAGAATGTGATATAGCCTGTAAAAACCAGTCAACACTACACAATCAGGAGATCCATGAGTGGGGTAAAGGCATGCTTCATGGCCCAGAAGGTGGACACAGAGGGATTTAACCAAAAGTGCTCACCAGGGCTTTTACTCACTCCATATGAACACCTCAGATTTAGGGCATGAAGCATCCACCTCCAGAGGAAATACATTATCTTCTAAAATCCTAATGACTCCAGAACATACACTTCGTAAGAAAGTTGCATGTCCATCAAAATGAGGAAGAGCCATTAAAAAAACAACAGAATTTGAGTAAATATTAAGGAAAAGAAATAAATGCATTAAACAAAAGAATCACAAGCGTCCGAAGCAAGTAACCCATCACATCAGGCCCAGTGTAAATAATCGTATCACAAGCAAGGGAGATGCTGGCTTTTAGTCCGCACTGATCAATACATCCATAGTGATGTGCATGACACCCCTGCCAGTTTCCAGAACCTGCTTTCATCTCTGGGCTTCCTCAGACACATTCCGCTTCCAAGTAGGGCTGGTTACAGACGTAATTTGCTTTCGTACAACACGAACTACAGGATCAAATCCCATTAAAGGTAGCAGGTCACGCCTAAATAGTAAAACAAAAGATACATACAACAAATTCTAAAAAATTAAGCAGTGGTAAGAGTTGCCCATTCCAGCACCTCAACAACCCTGGTGACACGCATTACACCAAGTGGCAAAAGAACATGGATGCAAGTAAACAGGAGGGCTGGAAAAAACAAGAAGGTTTTTCACAGCTTGATTGAAGAAATGCCTGAATTGTGTTGTTTTATGAAGCACAAATCAAAAAAACTTGCTTTTCTCTTGGCACTAAAATCATAATTACCTCAATGAAACAATACTTCTTTTATCTATCATGGAATAAAGAAAATCAGCGTTGTCAATGATGAGATTAGAACATATAACTTGTAGGGTAGAGCTGATGGAGTCATACTTAAAGGGCGTCCAATTCTATAGCCCGGATAGCCCTGAAAGTGAGCATGGGTGTTGGCCAGGGAGGTGCCCCACACTCACCAGTAGTGGAGGTGCTTGTTGCCAGATACAGTCAGGTAACCAGAATACTGCCGAAAGAAAGGCTGTTTCGGCAGCCCAGGAAGGTAAGTGATTTCATCTCCAGCAGGGGCAGAGAGCACCTGCAGCACTGCCAGCAGAACAACGGTGACCTGCAGATAAAACATCTGGCAAGAGAACAAACAGGATGCATTACACAGGGACTGACAGAAGACCAGCAGATCAATGACACCTCAAATATATATCATATCGAACTTAGCATCAGTGACACTTTAAAGAATTAAGCATCAGTGCGCCCCATTATCCAACCCAGCATCAGTGCACCCCGTTATCCAACCCAGCAACTGTGCGCCCCGTTATCCAACCCAACAACAGTGCGCCCCGTTATCCAACCCAACAACAGTGCGCCCCGTTATCCAACCCAGCAACAGTGCGCCCCGTTATCCAACCCAGCAACAGTGCGGCCCGTTATCCAACCCAGCAACAGTGCGGCCCGTTATTCAACCCAGCAACAGTGCGTCCCGTTATCCAACCTACATCAGTGTGGTGTCCCGTTATCCAACACAGCATCAGCGCGCCCGGTTATCCAACCCAGCATCAGTGCGCCCGGTTATCCAACACAGCATCAGCGCGCCCGGTTATCCAACACAGCATCAGCGCGGCCGGTTATCCAACACAGTATCAGCGCGCCCAGTTATCCAACACAGCGATACCAAAGGGGATGATGGACGGAGCATTTGAGCAAATCTCACCCCCAGTCAACTGATCTGGGTTTAATCCATCATCATTCTTTAGCTCGCTCCACCACCTCAGTTCAGACATGGCCATATTCAAATCAGTCTGACTCTGTGCCTCATGGGAACAGTCCAGCCCGAACTGCCAAGCCATCACGGTTATCCAACACAGCATCAGCGCGCCCGGTTATCCAACACAGCATCAGTGTTGCACGCCCGGTTAACCAACCCAGCATCAGTGTTGCGCGCCCGGTTATCCAACCCAGCATCGGTATGCCCCGTAATCCAACCCAGCATCAGTGTTGTGTTCTTTATTATCTAACCCAGCATCAGTGTACCCGGTTATCCAACCAGCATCAGTGTTGTGTCCCGTTATCAAACCCAGCATCAGTGTTGTGTCCCGTTATCCAACCCAGCATCGGTATGCCCCGTAATCCAACCTGGCATCAGTGTTGTGTTCTTTATTATCTAACCCAGTATCAGTGTACCAGGTTATCCAAACGGCATCAGTGTTGTGTCCAGTTATCCAACCCAGCATCAGTGTTGTGTCCCGTTATCCAACCCGGCATCAGTGATGTGTCCCGTTATCCAACCCGGCATCAGTGATGTGTCCCGTTATCCAACCCGGCATCAGTGATGTGTCCCGTTATCCAACCCGGCATCAGTGATGTGTCCCGTCTTCCAACCCGGCATCGGTGATGTGTCCCGTCTTCCAACCCCGGCATCAGTGTTGTGTCCCGTCTTCCAACCCGGCATCAGTGTTGTGTCCCGTCTTCCAACCCGGCATCAGTGTTGTGTCCCGTCTTCCAACCCAATATCATTGCGCCCCGTTATCCAACCCAATATCAGTGCGCCCCGTTATCCAGCCCAGCCCAGCCTCAGTGTTGTGAGTTCTGTTATCCAAACCAGCATCAGTATTGTGTGCCGTTAGCCAACCCAGAATCAGTGTTGTGCGTCTTGCTATCAAACCCAGAATTAGTGTCGTGCGTCTTGCTATCAAACCCAGAATTAGTGTTGTGCGTCTTGCTATCAAACCCTGCATTCACGAACGCGATTATCCAACCATGCATTGCTGTGTCTCATTATCCAACCTCCCAAAAAGGAACCATGTAAGAAAGAAAAGGGAAGAGAGAGATGAAAAGACAGCTCAATATTATTTGGGCACAGGATACCCATATATACAATATTTCACTGTAGTAGAATTTTTTTTATTAACAAAATTAGACAATCGTAAGACAACAATGGCGCTCATAGGTTTACACAAACAGTACAAAAAATACAGTGTATAATCAAACAAAGTGGCTGAGGGACAATATACAAGGGCGGGGTTCTGTTTTCCGGACTAGTTCTTGACAGTTATGCTGGTGGGACCGGGCAAAGCCAAGAGGGGCACTTAGGTGAGCCCATCGCCTGTGATCTCCTATACCAGCCCGGTTGTTTAATTCTTCACTTATTACATCTACTAGTAGTTTCGGACCCTTGGAGATCAGCTCAATTAGCCCTGTCTCCTTCAATAACTTTTGATGTCCTCTGAACTACTTAATCAACTTTGGCCTCGTGAATTGCCATAATTCAATGAGGCTTTTTAATATGGAACGGTTCAATTTGTATCCGTACTGAGTTTTGGCTCTTCATGTGACTTCTCATCTGTATTAGTTCCTGGATAAATCATTTAATGTTTTATTGAAAATTGCTTGGACGCTCCTAAGTTTATTGTCTTGTGCTGATGATGACCCAAGTTCATTTTTGTCGAAACGTCGTCGACGCTCTAATGTGGATCTAAATGAAGAGGACGCATTTTTTGCTGTGTGCGGTTTCTGTTTTTTCTGAACCCCGCCCTTGTATATTGTCCCTCAGCCACTTTGTTTGATTATACACTGTATTGTTGGTACTGTTTGTGTAAACCTATGAGCGCCATTACTGCCTTACAATTGTTAGTCCAATTTTGTTAATAATAAGAAAAAATATTCTACTTCAGTGAAATATTGTATATATGGGTATCCTGTGCCCAAATAATATTGGGCTGTCTTTTCTTCTCTCTCTTCCCTTTTCTTTCTTACATGTCTCCTTTATGGGTGGTTTCATTATTTGAGTGTTATACTTGAACCCTTGTTTGGATTGCAGTGTTACTTTGCCCCTGATTCAGGTAATAGGGTTGCCCCTGTTGTATGCAACTCATTATCCAACCTAGCATTGGTATTAGGCTACCACCAGTCTGTAAATTTTACGAACCGTCCGTTATTTGGGCCTTACATCCATTTTCTGTGATGATCCCTTTTACAGACGCCTTTTGTCCATAATTCTGGGGATTGAAGGGAGCTGTGCTGCTCCCCTACAGAAACCTCAGAGTTTTGCACAACTCCCTGTTGGTGCCAGCTCGCACTCCTCTCTCAGCACAAGAGCAGCCTCTCCCGACCTCACACTGACGATCAACCAGCCCATAGACATTCTATCTGCTGGCCAATTGTCTCATACAGAATTACAATGGAGCAGTCTCAGCATGTTTTGGTCCTCCTCCTGTGCCAGCCTAGGGCAGGGCATTCGGTTTCTATCCAGGGCCTTGAGCATTGCACCTGAGACCAAACTCTGGGATGGGGGCTCTGGGGAGTGAGAGGAGGAGCTGGGGGACAAGGGGGAACTGCATGTTACAATATCTTCAATAGACTTCAGAGATCCTTGTGTGCCAACAATCTTTAGGCAATAATGAAAATAGAAGTTCAACTCTGGTGATTAAATTAATGTATCCATTCGCGAGATCTCAGAGTTTTGCCTAGTCCCAGTTCTGACTTATAAAGTAGTGCAGTGGGATAATGTACCTCCTGCAAAGCAAAAGGTGTAACAAGCAGATCAAATAATTGTTTTCTTATGTAGATAGCTCAGAGGGTTACTTACAGTTGTTTTTCCTCAATCATTCATGATTCTAAGGTTGCTAAATAGGGTTCCTTACCATAATAATGAATACTTCTCATTATTATTAGTAGTAGTAAAAAAAAAAACAACCACTAGGTTTTGTTTTAAATCCAGAGTTTGCATTTTTCCAGATCAGGCACTCTTCTCATATAATGCCTTCAAGTACCCAGATATAGATGACATGTGACACCTACAACTTGTAGCCCTCATTGTCTTTTTTTTTTTTTTTTTTTTTGGAACCGTTTATTGCAGTTTATAGAAGTTACAGGTATGGGCCTACAACCACACGGCCGGCCGCTAGAGCATCAAAAGCATATTACATACATACAGCAAAATATTTTCTCAGCGGTGCACAGTAGGAAGACAGGAGTGATCAATGGTGCAGGCCTCACAGCTCCATGCCCACAGTACGGTTCCATTTTCTTAATGCAAAACAACATAAACAAACCACAACCGCAAGGCAACCCTCGATCCAAAGTGACAACACGTGCTCCATAAGTGGGGGATCCAAACCAGCAGCAAAATTCTGAAGAGGGGGACGGGAGTAGATCAGGGACTGGGGGACCGCGCGCCCGCGGCCAAGGGAGGGGCGCCATCTAGGGAGACGGAGACGGCGAGGCCGCTGGTAGCAGCGGCGGCTCACAAATACCCCCGCGGTAGGCGTTCCAGGGGCCCCAGAGTTTCATCCACGCCCCAGGCTTACCCCTCGCCACATACACCACCTTTTCACGAAACATACACCAATCCATATGCTCTTTCCAGGCCGACACCGCAGGGGGCCTCTGGGATCCCCACAATTGGGCAATATCACGCTTGGCTATCATGTATCCCAGAGTCACCCACCGCGCCTGCGGGACCGAGTAGTCATTTGGTTCCCAGACATTCAGCAAGCATCTCCTCGCTTCAGGCAGCAGCGCGACACGCGTAACCATTCGTAGAACCTCATGCACACCACGCCAGAATCGCTCCACCTTCGGGCACTCCCACAGTATATGCATGAAAGTCGCCAACGCACCACAGCCACGCTTACACATTCCATCACCGGCAAAACCCATACGTAAAAGCCTTGGCCCCGTCACATAGACCCGGTGAAGGATCTTGAGCTGGACGAAACGAAGGCGAGCCGGGATGGCCACCTCTTTCGGAGAGGCCACCGCGGAAATCCAATCCTCGTCGTCCAGCTCCAGCCCGTCGGCAACCCAAGCCTCGCGGAGACTAGTCAGCAGACACGATCTATCGTTAATCAATTTTTTGTATATGAGGGAGATCGTGCTGTCCGGGACATGGCCATCTAGCACTCTGTCCTCCAGGGGGGAAGACTCCGGAATGGATGCAACATCCGGGAAGACGGAGCCCAGCGCATGGCGGACCTGTAGGTACCGAAAGTACTCACTGCCCTGCAGCTGAAACTCCGCCTGCAGCGTCTCAAAAGTTTTGAATCCCCCCCTCGTCCAGAGATCTCCCACCGTGCTGATTCCGATCGTGTCCCACTTCTCGAAGCCCTTCGACGTCCACAGGGAGCCCAACCTCTCAGATGCATACAGCGGAGACGCTCGGGTCAAACGGTCCTTCCACCCCATAGCTGCATTAGCCGCGTGCCAGACACGCACCATGACACGCGTCGGTCCCGTCAAACGGGAGTCGGGCGCGCCAGAGTAGAGCGCTCGATTATAATCGCCACCGGGCAGAAGCGTCCTGTCCATCTCAAATGCCGGGTTCAAGGCGGGCCCGTAAAGGCCATGGTTAATTGCAGCTAGTTGGGAGGCCCAGTAATACCGTTTGATGTCCGGGAGGGCGACCCCTCCATCGTACCACGGGAGCGTCAATTTAGCCAGAGCAATACGCGGCCTCCCGTCCCAGAACAGGCGCCGCTGGAGGCCCTCCACCTCGCGAAAGTAGCGTGCCGGGGCCAAGTCCATGGTATTCTGGAGGGCGTAGAGGAAGCGCGGCAGGGACATCATTTTAAATAAGGCCGCTCGGCCAAGCGGCGAGAGCGGCAGACGCCGCCAGCGCACCACGTCCTCCCTCAGACGCTGGAGGGGGGGCAACAAGTTCCGCTCATAGCGGGCCTCCGGGTCAAGAGTGATATATATACCCAGGTACCGGAAACCCTGGGAGGCAATCTGGATCGGACAGTCCCGTGGCAGGACCGGGGCCTCCCCGGAGAGCACATAGACACAGGATTTCGCCCAGTTGATGACCAGGCCTGAGTTGCGACCGAAGGAGCGCAAAACATCAACCAGGACGATCAGTGACTTGCGCGGGGAGGCGAGATACAAAAGGATATCGTCAGCATAGAGGGACACGCGGTCCTCATGCTCGGGGGTCCAGCGGAGACCACGGATAGAAGGGTGCCACCGCAGCCACTCCGCCAGGGGCTCCATGGCCAGGGCGAACAGGAGAGGCGACAGGGGACAACCCTGTCGCGTGCCCCGCCCCAGCGCAAATGGGGCAGATACTCGCCCATTCACCACCACCTGCGCCAACGGGCCCGAATATAGCAATTTGACCCAGCTGACGAAACCCGGGCCGAACCCAAACTTCGCCAGCATCGCCCAAATATATGGCCATTCGAGCGTATCAAACGCCATGGTGGCGTCCAAGGACGCCAAGATGGCCGGCTCCCGCACAAACGGGACACGTGCGAGCACCCCGTGTAAGCGCCGCAGATTAAGCGCCGTGTTGCGATGTGGTATAAAGCCCGATTGGTCTTGGTGGACCAAATCGCCCACCACGCCAACCAACCGGTTGGCCAACACCTTGGCGAGGATTTTGGGCTCCGCGTTCAGAAGCGAAATCGGCCTATAGGATGTGACCCGCTCACGGGGCTTCCCCTCCTTATGGATCACCACAATTGTAGCCAGACGCTGGTCTGGCGGGAGGGAGCCCTGCGAGTGGGCCGCAAGGAACATCGCGCGCAGGTGGGGCGCCAACACATCCGGGCGTAGCTTGTATAGCTCAATGGGAATACCATTGGGGCCCATGGCCTTGCCGGATGCAACCGAGCGAATAGCCGAGGCAATTTCGTCCGAGGTGGGCGGGGCATCCAGCGAATCCCTGTCCTCCACCGTAAGGGAGGGCAGTGCGATGTCCCGAAGCAAGGCATGGGAATCTTCCTCCGAGCAGGGAGAAACCGGGGAGTAGACTTCGCGGAAATAATCCGCGAAGCAGGAGACAATGGCTTCCGGCTCAGTGACGCACACACCATCCACGCTCTCAATCAAAGGCACCACGCGGCTCGCTCTTTCCCTCTTGTCCAACCACGCAATCAATTTGCCAGCCTTGTCACCCACATCATACAATCGCCCCTGCTGCTCTCTACTGAGGCCCCTGGCCGCCTCCGTGACGAGGGCCCGATAGGCCGCCTGCTTTAAGTGCAAAACATGCAACTTAGCGTCTGTTACCCCGCTCCCCAGGTCACCCTCCAGTTCTGCAATCTCGGCCTCAACCCGGGTCACCTCCTCCCGCTCGCGCCGCCGGGCATTGGAGATAAAGGAGAGGGCCTCCCCTCTAAGAACCACCTTGAAAGCCTCCCACAGGGAGATGGCAGACGGGACCGACCCCACATTCTCATCGAAATAGCGCTGTAAGGATTTGATCAAGTCAGCACGAATGGTGGGGTCGCGCAAATACCATGCATTGATCGGGGCCACCCTGCCATCCCCCCTCGGGAAGACATCGAAATGCAACAACAATGGGGAGTGGTCTGAGATACCCCGTGCCAAATGGCGCACCTCCCCCACCCTCCCTGCATGGGCCGCCGGGACAAGGATGTAATCAAGCCGCGAGAGGCTACCATGAGCCCCCGAGTGGAAGGTGTACTGTTGCAATACGGGATGCTTTAAGCGCCAGCAATCCACCAGGCCCAGCGTGTCTAAAAGGCCGGGCAGCCACGCCTGTGCCCGGGGGAGGTCCCTAGGGGGATGGCGATCCATAGACCCAGAGGCAACCGCGTTAAAGTCCCCTCCAACCACCAACGCCCTCATTGTCTTAAGTAACATTTCGGATGCATTTACTTACACACTCCTAAAGGTCATTGTTTCTGTTTAATAGGTGTGTGATGTAACACACTTCAACACCCTGCCCTATATACTTGGGATGAGTAGCACTACAAAAGGAATTTAAAAAAAAAAAAACCCAAACACATGAGAGGGTCTATGAAGAGATGAAGCAAACTATTGGAGGATGGTGCTGATGAAATATGTGGAGAAGTTGGTCTTTGGGGGCGTGCCAGCAAAGATTGCCCTGCCAGCTGCCACCAGCACTAAAGCTAACCCTGTCAGAAGTATAGCTGGAAGTGAGCGAGCAGATAATAGCTCGAGCCAGCCTGAAGCTCAACTCTAGCTCAGTGCGAGGTCCCACTGGAACATCAAGCCAATACAAGCCACGTTTTCACACGACTTCATGCATAAAAAGGAAAAACTAAGCATTAACATCCGAGGGAACAAGCATTGACATAGCCAACAGGTCTCGCCTTTGGTACCTTATAAGTCCTATTCAATCAATCAATTAATCAATCATTACACTTGTAAAGCGCGCTACTTACCCGTGAGAGTCTCAAGGCACTGTGGGGATGGGGTGCTGCTATTGCTCGAAGAGCCAGGTCTTGAGGAGTCTTCTGAAGGTGAGCAGGTCCTGGATTTGCCGTAGGTGGGCAGGGAGGGTGTTCCAGGTCTTGGCGGTGAGGAAGGAGAAGGATCTGCCACCGGAGGTCGTTTGTTGGATGCGGGGGACAGCGGCGAGTGCGAGGCTGGCGGAGCGGAGCTGGCGTGTGGGGGTGTAGAAGCTGAGTCAGCTGTTGAGGTAGGCTGGTCCGGTGTCGTGGAGTGCTTTGTGTGCGTGGGTAAGTAGTATGAAGGTGATCCTCTTTTCGACAGGGAGCCAGTGTAGGTCTCTCAGGTGGGGGGTGATGTGGCTGCGGCGAGGGACGTTGAGGATCAGTCGGGCGGAGGCGTTTTGAATGCGTTGAAGTCGTCGCAGGTGTTTGGCCGGGATACCTGCGTAGAGTGCGTTGCCGTCGTCTAACCTGCTGCTGACGAGGGCCTTGGTCACCATTCTTCTTGTTTCGGTGGGGATCCACTTGTAGATCCTGCGGAGCATGTGGAGGGTGTTGAAGCAGGAGGAGACGGTGTTGACCTGCTTTGACTTGGAGAGCGAGGAGTTGAGGATGAACCCCAGGTTGCGTGCGTGGTCGGTGGGTGTTGGTGCTGTACCCAGCGTGGTCAGCCCCCAGGAGTTGTCCCAGGCAGAGGGGGTGGTTCCGAGGATGAGGACCTCCGTCTTGTCCGAGTTCAGCTTCAGTCGGCTGTTCCTCATCCATTCGGCAACGGCCTTCATTCCCTCGTGGAGGTTGGTTTTGGCAGTGTGTGGGTCCTTGGTGAGGGAGAGGATCAGCTGGGTGTCGTCGGCGTAGGAGATGATGTTGAGATCGTGCTGGCAAGTGACGTGCGCGAGGGGGGCCATGTAGACGTTGAACAGCGTCGGGATGAGCCCTGGGGTACGCCGCAGATGATGTCGGTGGCTTCGGAGTGGAAGGGGGGAGGGAGAAAGAGGCGGACGCTCTGGGATCTGCCGGAGAGGAAGGATGTGGTCCAGTCCAGGGCCTTCTCTTGGATTCCGGCTTCTTGGAGGCGTGTCTTTAGTGTGCGGTGGCAGACCGTGTCGAAGGCGACTGACAGGTCCAGGAAGATGCTGGCTGATTTTTCGTCATTGTCTAGTTGGATCCTGATGTCGTCTGTGGCGACGATGAAGGCTGTCTCGGTGCTGTGGTTTCCTCGGAATCCGGACTGGGACGGGTCTAGGATGTTGTTGTCCTCGAGGTAGCTAGTCAGTTGCGTGTTGACGACTTTCTCGATGACCTTCGCCGGGAACGGGAGCAGGGAGATGGGCCGGAAATTCTTAAGGTCCTTGGGGTCCGCCTTGGGTTTTTTGAGGAGGGCGTTGATCTCGGCGTGCTTCCAGCTTTCCGGAAAAGTGGCTGTCTCGAGAGAGATGTTGATTACCTTCCATAGTTGGGGTGCGATGGCTGCGCCTGCTTTGTTGGATATGTGGTGTGGGCAGGGTCTGACGGTGATCCTGAGTGGATGGAGTTCATGATCTTGGGTGTTTCGTCGTCGTTGACGTTGGTCCAGGAGGTCAGGCGGTTGAAGCGGGTGGTGTTCGCAGGGAGGGTGGAGTCTGGCGTAGTCGGGGCTGTCGTGGTGTTGAAGCTGTCGTGGATGTCACCGAGCTTGCGGTGGAAGAAGGTGGCCAGCGAGTCGCACAGTTCTTGTGAGGGCGGGATGTCATTGGTGTTGGTGCTGGGGTGGGAGAGTTCCTTCACGATGCTGAAGAGCTCTTTGCTGTCGTGTACATTGTTGTCCAGGCGGGCTTTGAAAGAAGATCTCTAGGCTAATCTGATGAGGAGGTGATGTCTGTGGGTGGAGTCTTCGTGGGCTGCAAAGCTGTCTGATGTTCGTTCGTGGAGCCATTTCTTCTCCAGTGTCCGGCATGCTCGTTTGGAGGTCTGGAGCTCTTCGGTGAACCAGGTGGCTTTCTTGCTGGTGCGGCTGTTGGAGGGTTTCTTGAGCGGGGCGAGGGTGTAGGCGCAGTCGTTGATCCATTGTCTGAAGTTGCGTGCGGCGGTGTCTGGGTCGGTGGGTGGGATCTGGGCGAGGGTGGCGGTCAGCTGTTCTCCGGTGACTTTGCTCCAGCAGCGGCGGGGCAGCTGTTGGGTGTGGTGGTGCGTGGTGAGCTTCGTGTAGGTGAAATGGATGCATCAGTGATCGGTCCAGTGGAGTTCGGTGGTGTGGTCGAAGGAGACGTGGGGGGCTTGAGGAGAAGATGGGGTCAAGCGTGTGGCCGGAGGCGTGGGTGGGAGCGGTGACGAGTTGACTGAGGCCGAGGTTGGCAATCAGGGTGGCGGAATTGGCGTCGTCGTTGTTGTTCGAGGTGGAAGTTCAGGTCTCCGAGGAGGATGTAGTTCGTGGAGGCTGACGAGGTCGGCGATTGATTCGCTGAACTGTGGCCGGGGTCCGGGGGGTCTGTAGACGAGGGTTCCTCTGAGGGTGGTGTTGGGGTCGGTGTGGATCCGGAAGTGCAGGTGTTCGGCGGTGCGGATGGTGTCGTCTGCGTGGGTGGAGACCTTGAGGGTGGACTTGTGTACGATGGCTATTCCTCCTCCAATTCCGTTGGTACGGTCTCTGCGGGAGATCTTGTAGCCATCGGGTGCCTCGGCACCCAACGGCTATGGCGATGTCGGGTGCCGAGGAGTCGTTCCACCAGGTCTCGGTCAGGAAGGCAACTTCTGGGGCGGAGGTGTTGAGCAGGTCCCAGAGCTCTACAGCGTGTTTGCGTGCAGAGCGTGTGTTTAGGAGCATGCAGCGGAGGTGGTTGGGTCCGGTCCTTGGTGGTTTTGTCACAGGTGAAGCTGCAGGTGCGGCAGGAGAAAGGTCCATGGAGGGTGTTGGCATCGTATCGGAGTCTGGCGTCGTGGCGGTCGTAGGGTCCAGGAGTTCAGGCGCTGGGCGCGGTCCAGGCGCGAACGGGCTTTAGGGAGACTGGCATGCAATGTAAAAGAATGAGAGATGTCAGTTGGCCTCTAACTACAGCAGGCAACAAGTAAAAATCCTGCTGTGTAACTAGAATTACTTTGCTGCCATCACTGTAGTCCTACACTGCCCAGTGAGATGATAGTAGTCAATATCCTTAAAAGGAAAGTGCACATGGAGTACTCTACTGACCTGAGAGCCCTGCTCTGAGTCTCATTCCATTTCTCGGGCGGCCTCACCGCACACGTGCGATAGTCGTGTGCACTGAAGTGAGGATAAACATGCTACAGCTTACTATGGGGAACTCAAGACAGGTTGCACGCTCTTCAGATCAACAAAAAATCAGCCCTCTCTTCAGAGCAATGCAATGGACCTTTCTCTGTCCCAACAGAAAGAGAGTAAGATGCTGGTTATTATCAAGGCAGGACACAGTGTAAAACGATATAACTAAAGTGATATTGTATTTCTTTCCCCGTATTTAGCTCTTTTCTACTTCATGCTTTTCTTGTTGCTTATCCCCTCATTCTACCTTTATACGTTCATTTATTGATTTTGAATTTTTAAGCATAATTTTACTTGCATCATTTTCAGTTTGTTAAGCCCATTTATTATATATATATATTCAATCAATCAATCATAGCATTTGTAAAGTGCACTACATACCCGTGAGGGTCTCAAGGTGCTAGGGGGAGGGGGGGGGGGGGGTGAATGCTGCTACTGTTCGAAGAGCCAGGTCTTGTGGAGTCTCCTGAAGGTTAGAAGGTCTTCGGTCTGCCATAGGCGGATGGGAGGGTGTTCCACGCTTGGCGGCGAGGTGGGAGAATGATCTGCTGCCGGCGGTCACTCTTCGGATGCGGGGGGACGGTGGCGAGGGTGTGGTCTGCGGAGCGGAGCTGGCGAGGGTGTAGAGGCCGAGTCGTCTGTTGAGGTACGCTGGTCCGGTGTCGAGGAGTGCCTTGTGTGCGTGGGTGAGGAGCTTGAAGCTTATCCTCTTGTTGATGGGGAGCCAGTGCAGGTCTTTCAGGTGGGGTGTGATGTGGCTGTGGATGTCAAGGATCAGGCGTGCGGAGGCGTTCTGGATGCGTTGGAGTCGTTTCATATTGGTTTCCTATGCAGTACCATGCATTATATTACAATCATTACCTATTCGCTTTATTTTAGTTTCACTGGCATTAATTCTTTATTATATGTTTGTTTTTCCATGAAAGAGTTAAACTTAAAGTGATATTGCAGAAAACATTATCTAGGACAGATTCTTTAACAGGAATCACACAAAGGAGGTACTGCGACTGGTAATTGCCACTATCTTAATCTAGACTATAATAACACCCCCCGCCCCAAATTAAAAACACAACCACCTGCACGGTGCCAACTGTTTTAATGGGCTTTCAACTTACCACCAATTACTCAAAGATTCTATCGTTTGTAACTAGTTACTGGCCTCCAATCTGAGTGAAACGCTTGTTGAACGTAGTATTCTCATGTTCATTCATACCTGCCCTGCAAAGTCAGGATTAGAATACTCCCCCACACCATCCCAAGGCGATCGGTGCTTTATGACTCAGACGCACTACCTGTGATATTAGACACTTAAATGTTCATGTGACCTGCGGTAGGCAGCACTGCAACTTAGCCACCCAGGTGAGAGTATACTGGGCACCTCGCTCTTTAACATTGCATGCATGCTCCACCTGTGTCCCAGTACGAACCAATGCACTCAAACCCGATTCCT
The DNA here is from genome assembly GCF_964204655.1 of Triturus cristatus. Taxonomy (NCBI): domain Eukaryota; kingdom Metazoa; phylum Chordata; class Amphibia; order Caudata; family Salamandridae; genus Triturus; species Triturus cristatus. The sequence goes on from NC_140590.1 coordinate 1,561,706,806, forward strand.
CAAGGGAGTCAAAGTTATAATCTATAGATGATTTCTGTGCATGCAGCGGAATAAGCACCCTGGGATATCTGTGCAGTGCTATAAGCACGCAAGGGTACCCGTGCTGCGCTCATCACTCACATCCTTCATGCCATGCAAGCACCTGCTCTAGTTTAAACGTGTAGACGAGTAAACTCCCCCCCCCCCCCGGCGGCAAAGTGACAAGCTCGCAAGTGGTGCGCGCGCGAGCCACAGCGAGCGATCTGTTTTCAATTATCGCGCCCGTGTCTGGGAATGATAATTGAAAACAGAGGTGGCCTGTGCGGGTAACCGCAAGCAAAAGGCCGTGGGCGGGGCAAAGGCGGGACATGCACCCGCCTTTGCCCAATTGCGTGCTGTCTTTCTTAGAAAGACGCACGCAAAGCCCAATAGCCTGGGAGACAAACGAAAGCACACGCACGAGCGTGTGGTGAGCTTTCTAAAGTCCATTACTAAAAGACAGGACGCAGCGCATGCGCGCTGCTCTAGGCTCGACATAAAAAGGAGACACAAATGGATGCCCATTTAGTGGCTAATCTGTACAAAACAATGATTAATCATGGCTTCTTCTTAACCAAATTGTATGATCTTAGGCAAATATTTTACCAAACCTCTTTTCTTCACATTCGCATTTGAAGACACCTTCAAATACGAGAATTCAGAATACCAGTTATAGAGAAAGCTACTAAATTTGGTTTAATAGTCTATAATCAGGGCCACTGAAATTATGCATCAGAGGAGGGCTAGATTATTTGTCAGGGTTCACTAAATAATGCAGCAAGAAAGGGCAAATTATGCAGCCTAATGTGGCACATTTTATGATAGTATTACTTTGCGATTTTACACTTATTAGCAATCTCTGGGCATAGGTTACTTCTCATTTGTATCGGTTTAACACCCAAATATAGCAATAAGCAACAGATGGCCACCACTCAACCTTTGCAAAGGGCCTTCCACTGCGCGGCAACACGTGTACTGCGGTTTTAGTAACTTCTGAACTGTCTGAGCTAGAAACAATATTTTTGTTTAAATCTGCAGATTATTCAGAAGATGATGGATTATGTGGAAAATGCGGCAAATATATAATAATGCAAAAAAATGCAGAGCCGCACAACTGCATAATTACAGTGGCACGAACTATAATGTTGCTTTTCATAACAACTGGGCCACAAACAGGGTTCAAATTACAAGTGTCTTGCCTCTTAGTTCACTAACGGTACTGTCGTCAGAGTGGGGCAGAGGCAGGAGTGGTTCTAAGTTCATGTTTAACAAGCATTTGCAATGCAATAGGTCTCGCATTTGCAAAAGTTTAAGCTATTGGCATTGTTCATGACAATGCCTTTTTTATCTATTTTATAAAACAAACACGTAAATAAATGCCATTATCATTTACAATGCCAATAGCTAGTGTTGCATTATTATTAGCAATGCCAACTGCTCACACTTTTATAATGCGAGACCTATTGCATTGTAAATGCTTGTTGCATCTGGCTAGCGAGATGCAAAAATAAACCGTGGCTGCCTGGCAAGCGCTTGTTTACTTACGGTTTAGGACGCTTGGCAGGAAATGCTCCAACAAAAAGGGGAAAAACGCCTAGCAATGGCAAGGGTTTGTTTTGTGCCTACTATTATCTTAGCTCGTCCAGTTTGCTATCTTTGCAGTATTCACAGTTTCGGTATGTCACAGATCGGTTTTGGGGTTTAAAAAAAAAAAAAAAAAAAAAACACCGCTTCGGACGACCGACTTGTTTGTGTGTCTCCCGAACAATGTTTGTCTTTGACCTGAGAGCGGCATGGCCCCTGGGCGGTTTATTTACAGCTACCGACCCCAAAGAAATACTAGTGGATGGCATGGGAACACACTCAATTGTGCACGCATGGCCCACAGTGCTTCCTGGACCACTAACTATGATTGTGAACGCACACAAGGGCGCACGCATTCTGTTGAAGCACCATGGTACCAGCGGCTGAAATGTGAACAGACACTGGGGGGTACGGGGATTGTATTCACGCACCACGGGCCACCTGCACCTCTGGATGTGATGCACACTCACACTGGGGGTGCACGGATTGTATTCAAGCACCACGGGCCTCCTGCGCCTCTGGATGTGATGTAAACCCACACTGGGGGAGCGCGGATAGTATTCACGCACCAAGAGGCTTCCTGTACCACTAGATATGTTGTAAATACACTGCGGATGCTCAGATTGTGGTTGTGCACCCCATGCGCCTCTGGGTGTGATGCACACCCACACTGGGGGCGCCCGGATTGTATTCACGCACCACGGGCCTCCTGCGCCTCTGGATGTGATGCAAGCCCACACTGTGGGTGCACGGTTTGTATTTACACCACAGGCCTCCTGCGCCTCTGGATACGATGCACACCCACACTGGGGCCGCCCAGATTGTATTCACGCACCACGGGCCTCCTGCACCTCTGGATGTGATGTAAACCCACACTAGGGGCGTGCGGATTGTATTCACGCACCAGGAGGCTTCTTGTACCACTAGATATGATGTAAACACACTGCGGACGCTCAGATTGTGGTTACGCACCACAGGCCTCCTGCGCCTCTGGATGTGATGCAAGCCCACACTGTGGTTGCACAGATTGTATTTACACCACAGGCCTCCTGCGCCTCTGGATATGATGCACACCCACACTGGGGACGTGCGGATTGTATTCATGCACCATGGGCCTCCTGCACCTCTGGATGTGATGAACACCCACAATGGTGGTGCGTGGATTGTATTCACGCACCAGGATGCTTCCTGTACCACTAGATATGATGTAAACACACACTGCGGACACAGATTGTGGTTACGCACCACAGGCCTCCTGCGCCAAGAGCAGCCACTCGAGTACATTCGCTAAGCACGGTTTGTTCGCACCGCACGCCCCACATGGTATCCAGCACCACTGACAGTGATGTGAACACATAGGAGAGCTCTATTCCTGAGCACACCCACAGGCGTGCCTTCCCTCGCACACGTGGCATCCCACACGGAACAGACGCTGCGCATAAAGAGGCGCTATCGATTGAAATAATAGAAGCATTATTTTGATTTGTCTTGACACGAGGGCTGACTTATGAATCTCTTTCTTCAATGATTGCTTTAAGGTCTCCAGTCACATGGAAATGAAAAAGTCTCACCCGATGGAACCCGCGCCATGGACAGCTACAAGATACACTTGTGAACCGGCGTTGTATTGATGGCCCACCGAGGCCTGTGGCTACCCCAAGGTATGGCGTGCGCCGCGTCAGGGTCCCCCGGGACATCTGTTCCCACTTTACACCTCCAGAACCACTGCACGAGTCAATGGTGTGAGAAACAGGAGAAATACAGGGAGACAGCGCTGCACGTGGTTCCGTTCTGCACTTTCTAGGACGGGTTAAAACAAAGGGAGGCCGGACCCGCGCGCACACTCTGCTGCAAACCCGTACAGTTGTGGGGACCATTGAATACACACACACGGAAGGCCGCCGGTGACGGACGTGCTCACACACGTAATATTACTTCTACAAGAGTAATGTGCATTATTTACAGCTCTTAGAAAGGCCAGAAGTGCGGTATTTAGCGCTACATAAAACACGAGTTATAAGCCCATTGTTTTGTAATGTCAAATGGAAGGACCAATCGTGGATTTGGATTGGATTTGGATTTATAGAGCGCATAGCTACCCTTGGGCATCCCAGCGCTGAGAGGACTAAGTTTATTCCCCGTGGGGTCGGAGCAGGGAAATGTTTAGGGGAAGAGCCAGGTTTTTAATTTTTTCCGGAATGCCAGTAAATTCTGCTCACTCCTCAAGGGTAGTGGGAGGGAGTTCCATAGTTTAGGCGCGTTATAGGCGAACCTGCGGCCACCCGATCTTGCCTTTTTTATTCTCGGGATGGATGCCAGTACAAGTGAATCAGATCTTAGTTGACGACTAGCTTTGTGAGGTTTCATCAAGGAACGGAGTATTGGGGGGCCTTTATCTTGCAGAATTTTGTGCGATATGCAGAGCGTTTTGAATGTGATGCGCTCTTTTACTGGGAGCCAATGTAGGCTCTTGAGGGCAGGTTTCGCCGAATTCCGTGCTTTAGTTCCCGTGAGGACTCTAGCTGCGGCGTTTTGGGCGACCTGGAGTTTTTGAGTGACTGATGCAGGGGCTCCCAAGTATAGGATGTTACCATAATCAAGTCTTGAGTTGACCAGTCCCTGCATCAGTAGCTTCCTGGAATGGAAAGGGATCAGGTGGAGGATCTTACGGGCCATACGGATTAGGCCGAAGCAGGTCCCTGATGTTTTCCTGGCCTGGGTTTTGAAGTTAAGGTCCTGGTCAAGCCAGATGCCTAGACTTTTAACTTCTGTTTTGGGAGTAGGGTAGGTGCCCATGCAGGCAGGCCAGGAAAAGTTGACGGGTAATTTATGTTGATTGCCCAGTAGGAGGATTTCGGACTTGTCGCCGTTAAGCTTGAGTCTAGAGTCCGACATCCATTGTGAGATCTCTTCTAGGCAACTGGCCAAGTTTCCTAGGCTAGAGTCAGAGTGGTTAATGGACACGACCAACTGGGTGTCGTCAGCGTACATCACTGACTTGACACCAAAGGGAGTGATGAGGTCTTCGAGAGGTGCCATATAGACATTAAAAAGTGTGGGGCTAAGGGAGGAGCCCTGAGGGACCCCACACTGCATAGGTAGGGGTTTGGACGTGGAGAAGCCGTCTGAAACCTGGAATGATCTTCCCTTGAGGAAGGATTTAATCCATGCGAGGGCCGAGTCAGTGATTCCCAGTTGGCTCAGCCGGTGGACCAAGATGGAGTGGTCCACCGTGTCGAAGGCGGCACTTAGATCGAGGAGGATCACTGCCACTGATCCTCCTGCGTCTAAGATGGCTCTCGCCTCTTCGACAACTGCGAGCAAGGCGGTGTCGGTGCCTTGACCCGGTCTAAAGCCAGTCTGGGAGTCGCGTAGTAAGTGATTGGACTCCAAAAAGGAGGATAGCTGTTTGTTAGCTATTCGTTCCGCCACTTTACTGATCCCTGGGAGGAGGGAAATCGGCCTGAAGTTGGCGGGGTCTAGGGGGTCCAGGTGGGGTTTCTTCAGGAGGGCCTTGACCGTCGCCTTTTTCCAGTTGGCTGGCACGGTGCCACTCCTGAAGGAGGCGTTTATTAGATAGGTGAAGGGTTGGGCAATGGTGGGGGCGACCAGTTTCATCTTGCTGATGGGGGCAGGGTCCGCTGGTGAGCCACTTTTAACAGCTTTCAGGGTTTCTAAGAAAGCTTCCGTGGAGATTTGATCAAAGGCTCGCAGGCAGGGAGCCTCCGGCCGACGGAGGGGTGCGATAGGATGAAGAGGAGCAGGGGGTGAGGGGAGTGAGGTGAGTATTTTGTCGATTTTTGCGGAAAAGAAGTTGGCCATTTGATTACATCTCACGCCTTCAGGGTCAGGAGGGGGGGGGGGAGGGTCCTGGATTTTGGTGAGGAGCCGAACTATGCGGTATGTTTCCCTCGCTGAGTTAGCAGCTGCCGCAATCTTTCCTTCGAAGAAGGTGGCCTGGGTGGATTTAATTGCGGCTTTGTAGAGCTTGATAGCGGTTCTGTATTCGATTTTGGAGGCTGTGGACCAATTTTTCCTCCAGACGCGTTCTAATTTTTTGCAGCTCTTTTTTAGGGAACGGAGTTCCTGGGAATACCAGGGATAGTTGGTCGATTTGTTCCTGCTAGGCATTGGTTTGGGTGGCAGAATGGCATCAAGGGATTGATGGATCCAATCCTGTAGCTGAGTTTCTGCTAAGGACGGGTCTTCGTCCAGGAGAGGGGAGGTGGAGGATAGAACCTGAGCCCAGGCGCTTTTGTCCAGTTTTCTCCACGGGCGATCTGGGGGTTGGGGAGGGGGCTTACCCATAGGTTCTGTGGATAGCAGTAGCTCGAATGGGACCAAGAAGTGGTCTGACCATGGAGTGGGGATAGGGGGCCTAGCTGTGAGACGGGGGAGGTTGGAGAACACAGGATCCAGCAGGTGACCTTTGATGTGGGTCGGGAGGTTATTAAGTAGTTCGAGACTAAGCGAACCTAGGTCGGCTTTGAGGTCCATTGCCGGTTTGTTGGAGGGGTCGTCGAGATGGAGATTTAAATCTCCCAGTATCGTAAAATTCGGCGTAGTACAGGCCAGGGAGGAGACAGAGTCAATAAGAGACTCGCAAAAGTGGCGGATTGGTCCAGGGGGGCGATAGACTAATAGTCCCGAGAGTGTGAGCGATGGTGGGCGACTCACTGAGAAAAGGATGTTTTCGCAGCCCAGTATGGGACTATCTCTGAATTGACATGCGAGATAGTCTCTGTAAATAACAGCGATTCCTCCGCCGATGCCTACAGGTCTGTTGTGAAATTTAATCAGGTAATCCGGTGGGAGTGACTGAACGATATCTGGCTCTGATCCTGCTGCGAGCCATGTTTCCGCAAGCAAAAGACACCTGCAAGCTCCAATACCCTCCACCACTGACCTAAAAACATACCGGGCGCAACAAATATTTCCATAAACAAAGAAAGCGAATGAGGGCACCAACAGCAACCACTGAGTACAAATATGGAACAGCCCTAATGCGGGCAAGGCTAACCTTTGCGCAAGCAAGAAACCCAAGCGTTTATTCTGTATTTCAAACTGCTTTCCTCCTCGCTCGCTTTTTACCAAATGCACCCTAACCCTGAAGGGTGCAGCAAGCGTGGGATGCTAAAAAAGGGAATAAAACCCCTTCCACCCAAAGAAACCCTAAGAGAGAGCCCATGTGTCCTTTCAACGGGTACTTTTTGCGCTCAGAGCGAGTTTTGCCAATTGAAAACAAAAAAGACAAGCGCTCGCCATGACGTTTGTTTGCTTTTTTCTGCCGTCCCACTTGTACGGCCTCGCCTGCTAAAATGTTTCTTATCCTCATGGGGCCATGCGTTTGGCCCCGTAAAGATAAGAAACCTTTTGCGACGCAAGGAAGGCAGACGAGCCCGTCCAAATGTGACGGCTCAGAAAGCCGAGCAAAAACGTCACAAACACCTCTTTTCCAATGGCTGGCCACCGTTTAGCATAAACGGTGACGCCAGCCAATAGAAAAGAGGGGCGGGGCTTAATGCCCCTTACAGAAAATAACTAATGTCATTAAATCTCACCAGCGAGACTGCGCATGTGCGCAGCCTACGCTAGCGAGACCTAAAAACGATCACTTTTAATAAACACTTCCCAGGGTAGTGCTATAATGTGATGCGTTGATGTGAAAGCTTCCATGTTAAAGAAATACACTTTTTTGAATTATGAAGAGACTTGTCATTTTATGTGATGTTTGTTCCACGATTTACATGGCAAACATTTCAGGGCTCGACGTGTGCACGGCTCGCCCACCCCTGGGCATATCTATCATTCCTTAAGCCTTTGCAGTGCGCCAGACCGTGAAGCAAAAGCAATTCATGAGCAGATTGTGGGAAAAACTGGTAGGAAGGCATAGCCTATGAACGGAGGGATTACACTGTAACCCCTTCACATTTTGCAGTTAATGGACAACGAAGAGTACAATTAGAAACACCTAAAATAACATTACCGATGTGCACTAATCACAAAATCTGCTTGCGCCACACTGGAACCTGCCAGACACATGCTCCGTACTAGAACCTTAAATGGATTCTTTGAAAAATAGCCTTTTCTTAAACAGTGATGGTCTGTCTGTATGTATATGGTATTTCAGTAGCGCAACGCTGTCCAAAAGGCAGCAGAGCGCTGTACAAGGTCCAAGTCAAAGTTTATGTCTGGAAAAGCGCTGTACAAGGTCCAAGTCAAAGTTTATGTCTGGAAACCTATGCTAAATCATTGAGGGGCAGATTTCACGCAACACAGCGCAGTAAGTGAAGCAGCTGTGTTGTGTTGCATAAAAGGAAAAGAGCAGAACAGCAACATATTTTCAAAGATATGGTGCATTGGAATTGACATTGAAAGCTCTGACATGCAAGTTACAAAGTGAACCCTCGCATCCTCTCTGTTAAGTCCCTATTCAACCTCTTCCTCTCTCTGTTCCCTTTTCTCTATCTGTTCCCTCCTCCCTTGACATTTGTCTCTGCCCCTCCCCCACAAGCTTGCTCTCAGTTCCCACTACCTTGCCTTTTATATGCCTCCTCTAGCTTTTTTCTCTTTTCAACTTTTTCTTTGCCACCCTTAGAATCTTTCGGTATCTATTTTTGGCCTTTCTCTGCCCAGTCTTCTGAAATCCTTTCTCCATCCATTCTTTTTCTGTCTCAGCTGGCAGATCCTCGCTCTCTTTCCTCTTCTCTCAAGGTTCACTATCACTGTTCCAAACTTCTATCTCTCCCTCTGTATATATTCCTCTCTCCTCCTTTCTCACCATAATTTCCTTCTGTGTTTCACGCTCTCTCGAAGTGCTACTGCCTGTGAACTCAAAGTTTACGTTCAGCAACACAGCGCTTGGTCAGGCACTATTAATCATGGCACTGGGGCAGAATTGAGAAAACTGCCCCTTAAGTCAGCTGTCAAATTCTGCTTGGAGTGTATATCTTTGCTAGTTTTTTCATCTTTCAATACGTCCAGTTATGTATGATTGTTTGCTCAATGCTCCAATGAATAGTATAAACTAAAGAAAAAAAACATATTTTAGCTTGTACTTCTGCAGGCTATTTGATAATTGTGCAACGTTCTCAGATGCATCTTTAAAAATGGCCATTTGTCCATAATTGGTGTGCCTTTTGTAGAGAATATTTATGTCACTATCCATAATATACATTCTTGCCTGGTGATTACACTAATAGGTATATCCCATTATCGAAACTAGTATCGGTGCTCACCATTATCGGGCCTAGCATTACTGTACCTCACTATCGAACTTAGCATCTTTGTACCCAATTATCCAACCTAGCATTGGTGATCCTCATTAACGAACGTGCTAAAAAACAACAACAAAAAAAAAAAGACTGTGGAGCAAGCATGGTAAACCAAGTGAATCGTTACCAGTTAAATACTAACAAAAACACTAGTTGCTTAAGACACTTTCTAATTTAGGGCATGAGAGATCCACTCCTATATGTATATCAGATTTATACAGATGCAGTAAACTCGTCTAGTGAACGAGTTCAAAGAAGGCACAACCTTTTAGTGCTTCAGACAGGGCCAAAGTCAACAAGCATTTACAATGCAATGGTCTCGGCATTGTTAAAGTTAGAGCTATTGGCATTGCTCATGACATTATTTTTGTTTATGTTCTTGTTTTTAAAACATTTAAAGAAACGGCATTGTTATTTACAATGTCAATAGCTTAATCACTCTCAAATGCGAGACCTATTGCATTTGCACCCACACACAGAGCCACACAAACAAATAGAGCCACCCACACCCACACACACAGAGCCACCCACAGAGAGCCACTCACATAGAGCAACCCACACACAAATAGAGCCACCCACAGAGCCACATACACACACACAGAGTTATTAAAAGGTGCTTATGATGGTGTGACAATCGTCTGCTCTAAATACACAAACACAACCGGTATAGCCATTCGCCGCAAAGCACGGATACACATTAGGGTTTTTATTATCTTTAATAAAGCTTTATTTTCTTACAGCCTCACAAGCACGCACAAGAAACGCACTCAAACTTCAACAAACACACATTTCTGCATATGAGTGCACCTTCGTTGGCATAAGGAACCGCGCTCAACGCTTAAACACATTTCTATATCCAAAATAATCCTAACACAATAGTTAACACAACCACAATGCATGCATGCGTGCATTCCGCAGCACACATAACGGCATAACACTGACACCACACACACACACACCGGTAAACGTGAACCGGTGGTTGCAGGTGGCACTCACCGGCACTCATTTTTTGTTCAGCTTTTTACTCTTGTATAGTGCATGCTTTGAAACAAGTCGCCTCCAGGTGTTTATAACAGCAACAATTAAGAGATCCAGAGTTGAGGCTGAAAGCAAAGAGTTTCTCGCAGTGGCTGTCAGTGGGCCAAAAAGGTGATCTGTGGCCGCGGGGAAATTTCACTCTACGCTGACGTGCAGCAGGGGAGGGCTAAATACGACAGGCTTACTACACCTACAAAGTCTGAATGCCAGGCAGGAGCACGTCGAAGTGGGTATCTGTAGGCACAAAATGACACTGTTGAAAGGAACATTATGAGTAAACAAGGCTTGGGGAGTAAGTGTTGTATTTTTCATTGTCGGCAAGTTCCATACACGTTTATTTCAGTGTAGCCCTAACAAATACACAATCTTACACATATACACACACAGGCGTTGAAAAGACACATTTATTCACGCGATGCCTTAAAAACACACTTGTATATAAAGACTAGTGCAGACACAAACAAAAATGCATTTTGGCTGTGCAAACGCAGGCACGCATATAGGTAACTACACACATATAGAAAATAAACACACACACACACACATCCTTTCAAACACACTAATCTGCATTGATGATTGCGGCGCACATAGAAATAAACAACGCATTCACTCAGGCAAACACACAAAAATGAATAGGCACACACACCACAGACATGCACACCCGCGTGTGAATAGGCACATACAACACGCACACAAATAGGCACAGACGCATATACACACATCCTTACGAACACACTAATATGCATAGATGAGTGCCCACACAAACACAATGCCCACACTCTGGAAACTCATACGAATGAAGAGGCACACACAAACACGCACCCGCGAGTGAATAGGCACACACACGCACACAGACATGAACACACACACACATCCGTACAAACACACTAATCTGTATAGATGAGTGCCCACACAGACACAATGCAAACACACACGAAGACAAATGAGAGTACTACATAATACAAGGAACAGCTCTATGGTACAACAATGTTGGATGGAGGATTCAAAAAAAGCTTAAAGGTTAAAACTGTGCATAGCACAGATATTCTGCACACACACAAGCCCACGTAAAGTGACCCTCGACAGCACGCAAAATTCACTCAAAAGTAGGGAAGAGCAGTTCTCTCCCATCCATTGAGCAAGAGGGGCCAGGAGCTCTATGGGGCAGTACGGGGGGCGTGACAGGGAAGATGTGCAACGCACGGGATATGTGCAGCCGCGAGAGCCCTCAGATGGTGCCGCTCAACAGGGGAAGATGCGGAAGCTGCTACTGCACCCCTCCTCCAGAGAAGGGGGGGTTGGGGGGACATGACATTACAGGAGGACGAAAATAAGGTATTAGCAGAAGTCCGCCCCCACCCCACATACAAAACAGCTGTCTTAAGTCCGCACCGCGCACACCAAAAGGTAGTTATCTGTTATCCCCCCCGAACTGGGCGACTGATCCCCTCCCACTTCACACACACCCCTCGCACCCGCCCTCAGGGGCAGGAAGGAATTACCTCACCCACATGACCGACTACACGCACAGAATTATGCACAGCCGAAAGAGTGGGGGTTGAATAAAAGAACCCCGGTCTCTGCACAAACTATACGGGGGGGGGGGGGGGGGAGCGCCCTTATTCTAAACTGTATTGTGCGCCAAAGATTGGCACCCCCACAGGAAAAAAATGCAGATTAACGCTTCTTTTCTGGGTGTTTTTCGAGGGGCGGGGTGCCTGCGAGACACGTTCTTGCTACTTTCAAAACGCCATCCGTGCCTTAAAGTGCTGGGATGCCCGTGTGCTCTGCTGGGAGGCACTTTCGGTTTGTGTTGAGAGAGGAGGTACGAAAAAGGAGAGGGGGCAGAGAAACAAGCAGGAGTGTGTGAGACAGTGAGACGGCGCGAGACACAGGCATGCGGTGACTGTGTAAGAGAGGGCGAGGGAGGGAAGAGGGTGAAGGAGAGACAGAAAGAGGGCGGTTGGAAGATCTAGGGACGAGGAGGACGCAGAGGGGAAGGCAGCGAGAGGTAACGGTGAGGTGGGCAGAGATATTTACAAACAGAGAAGCAGAGGAAATAGAGATAGACAGGAGACAGATCGTGAGAAAGAAAAATAGAGGTGGGAGGGCTACGTCAGAAGCATTACAAAAACGAGCATTGAGTGCAGCGCGCAGCTGCAGCCATGTGGAGCTCTGATTTTTTTTCAAACTATTTTGGACGCCCTCACGCTCCGCAGCTCACCTTCCATTCACTCGTCACATAGTCGATGTTCCATGTTCCTTCGATCGTGGCTAATCTCTGAAGTTTGGACGGGATAATTTGACGTCACCAGACGTTCGCCTGTAGCGCAACGCCCTACGCTCACTCCTCACAGTGTTTTGAAGAAACGTGAGCTGATTCCTTAAAAAACAAGGCAGAGCAAAAGGCACACCACTGCCTTTCTCCGAGGTCAAGAAGAAATGCCTCGGAGAAAGGCAGCGTCCTTTTCGGATTCGGGGGCGTGTTTTGCTGTTGTCTCCTCCCTGAGACTTCTCGCAAAAAACACGCCCCCGATCGGAAAAGGACGGGGCCTAATAGGAATGACTGACCTCTTCTCCAATGGCTGGCCAGCATTCAAGAGGCCAGCCAATGGAGAACAGGGGAGAAGAGGGGCGGGTTCAAGCCCCTCTTCTCCAAGTCATTAAATCTCGGAGCGAGACTGTGCAAGCGCAGCCGAGACCTAAAAAGTAATTTAGCAAGCAACATGAAACTTGTACTGGTTTGCATCCACGATAATCCAAAAGGAATACATTCCTATGAAGGTGCCCTAAGTGAATAAACGACGCAGTGCAAGTGACAAATAAAAATAGTGCTCAACTTGTAAATTGTTTCAGGCAAAGATTAAGTATTTTGCAATATCAGTCGATATTAATCAGTGTGTGAAGAGGAGAATTCACTGCATAGTGAATGATTTAGGACTGACTATAAAGTCTCTTTGTAATCCCAAAACACCATAACCTGTCAATGTGTTGACCCCTTTACAGCTGTAATTTCCTATGGGGTCTTCCTCTGGACCAGAAATTGTAGCACCCTAAGGAATACTCAGCAAACATCAAGAGCATTTAGCTGTACTGCTGTTGCTAACGAGAATAAAACAACATCTGTCTTATTGACTTCAAGAGGTCAGCACAACTTCTAGCTGTCTCTAACTCGAACAATGGTGGAAAAATCCATTCTGAACTACCAGGGGAGGCCCCTTTCAGAAGGGAACACAAGCAAACCCCGACCAGTTTCAACCAACTTGGGCCTCATCAGTAGGGTGCTACTTGAGTCCAATAGCAGTTAGCATAGAGCCCGCCTGTCACACTTAGGGCATCAGCTGCAACAAACAAGGTGATGGATGAAATGATACCAAGAGCGAGCGCCAGCCAGGGCTGGCGCTAGGCATGGGTAGTTGCCCAGGGCCTCCCACTCAGCCTACCTGCATGGGGCCCCACACAATTGCAATACACCACCGGTCCTCATGTACCCCTGCCGATCCAATTGAAAGAAAGGTGTCTCTTTGCAATTGGGCTTATGGGAGGGCCCCTTGATCCTCTCAGGGATTGTGTGGATGGACCTAGGGGTGGGGGACCCTTGTCCCAGTTTCAGGGAGACACATTGTGCAGGTTTTCCCTGCAATTAGGCCATTCAGAGACACTGCGGACGCCCTTTGTCCAGCACTTTAGCGCCCCCACAGTTTTAACTCTCAGCCCCCAAGTAATTCTGACACCTTCAGCCCGATATGAGCTGTAAAAGATGTGCTTGTAGGTGGCTGAGAGGAGGAGCAGCAGCAGCCCATGAGAAGTCTCCACAAAGCAGCTTCCGGAGCCCTGAAGGTGTCACTTTGAAAATTCGAGGGGCCTCGCACATTTCCCTTCACCCGGGGCCCCAAAAATCCTAGAACCGGTCCTGGCGCCAGCGGTTAGACTAGTCTGTTTGCGAGCAGTCCGCCCATCACTTTATGAGTGTTCATTATTAAACCCAGCATCACTGTAGCCCATAGTCGAATATAACACTGGTGCTCCCCATTAGCACACCTAGCATCTGGGCGCACAATTATCCAAACCAGCATCAGTGTGGCCATTATGGGACCTCGCATTGGTGCAACCAGGGCTTTAAGTGGGCTGGGTCCTGCCGGGTCTCAGCACCGACAGTAATTTAAAAGGGCAACTTCAACAGGTTCCTTTCTGGCTCGATTTTTAGCCCCATAATTTAGGAAGCAGAAAAACGCATAATGCAGCAGGAGGACAAATAAACAAAACGTTTCCCTGAGCGACTGGCAGTCAGTTACCTGGGTCACTGTGCACCTCCCGCACCTGCATCAAAGAGAATTAACAACAGGAGGGAGAAGGCCTGAGATGCTTTCTTTTCTGTTCTAATTGAAGATGAGGGTTATCCTTACCAAAGACTGCGCTCTTCTAAGAGAATCACATCCTGTGCCGTTGCATTGCACATAGGATCAGGGCACCCTGCCTTCTTTTGCTGCTGTATCTGCTCCGCTCTGGGGGCATATATAATTTTCAGTACACACTGTGAAAGTAAATGACGAGCCATTGAGCCTGCCGGAATCCAACTGAGCTATTTTTTTGTTATATTGCAGCTGCAGGACACAGGTGGTCATGCGTCCGTTATGGGTAGGGAACTAATGTATTTGTGAAAGAAAGACCTCTCTCAGACCAGCAACGCTGGACAGCTTCCATTAGTGCAGTGGCACAAGGGCCCACTGAACCACGAATGTTGTTGCATTTTATAATTTAAAGCCAGGAGCCAATTTCTTTCCTTGAACTAGGGCCCAGGACACACTTGCCACGATTCTGACAATAGGTTCGATACAGAGATGTGATAATGGAATTCGATGTATTTTTTTGTTTTTATGGTTTCTCCTACCACATTCTGCACATCCTTGCGCCTTCATACATCTCAGGCAGCAGCCTCACTTTTAAAAATTATGAGTCACGGGATTCTAGAGTCACTTGATTCAGAACACACCCCTAATTACATATGCCATGCAGAACTCTTGGCCACGTCTCTTTGGCCATGTCGCGTTTAGAGACACCCCTACTTTCCCACTTTTTATTAGCCCACTTAAAGCCCTGGGTGCGACCAAATAATGAACCGAGCATTATCATGCCCCATTACCGAATCGATCATCGGTAGGACCCATTAATGAACAGAGACTCGGGGCCTATCATTATTGAATCAAGCATCGGTACTACCCATTAATGAACCGAGCATTGCTGTGGCCCATTATTGAACCGATCTTCAGTGTGCCCCTTTAACGAACATAGTATCGGTGTCGTGTGTCCCAATAACGAACCTAGCATCGGCGTACAGTATCCTTTTAGCCTACCTAGCATCGGTTCTCATCAGAAAATATACACTTCAGCAATCTTCTTGACTGCACCACTTCTTTTCTCTGTTCACCTTAGACGGGTGTCTAGCCTCGTCCGATACTTCGGTCACAGTCAGCACCCATAACATAGTTTCTCGCGCGCATTTTGCAGCCCAGTAGTCAGATAAAGCAATGGCACCCACTTTCCCGTTCCCCCTGTTACTCCTCCGGCCAACGCAGCTCTTTAACTGCTTACCTCTTTCCCCTATTTTCCTTCCTGGTCTGCTCAGCCGCTTCCTATCACCTGACTCTTCTTCAATAATATCATGTGATGTGCCGGTCACAGTGACACTCCACTGAGAGGGCCGGTCCGACGAGTTTGCGCACTTGCCAGGAAAAGAAGCCTGAACGAAGCTCAGCCCGCATAACGAAGAGGAAAGAGCTGCTGGGAGAAAACGTTTGTATAAAAAGATTACACAGGTGCTTGAAATGTAGCAGACAGAAAGCTACCAATAAACAAGTTCGCAAATTTTTTTAAACATGCTTTTTTTAAAACATGCCTGTTGAGAGAGGGGGGGGTAGTTAGGGGCGGGGTTACTGGACGGGTTGGGGGGGGGGGAGTTTAGGGGCAATGTTTTCGTTCTTACTTTTTGTTTTGGTTCAGGAAGTATCGAAGCGGATGATGCCCTCTGGGGCAGACCATGGTCACGAAGCCTTACGTCCAGAACGGAATCTTAGCCTTCCTAGGGGAGTATCCCTCCCGGGTAGGCACATGGCGGGGAGGCTCACCATGGGCGGGCTCCACTGGATGGCACGGGGGGGAGAATGGTCAGAGTCGCCCTGCGGAGAACCCGGGGATCCGCTTGAACCTTGCAGTTAAGACGCGGCCGGCCCACGGGGTTGTAGGCGACATGCTGTGTTTAAGGGGGGTCTGCCTACGGGGTGCGAGTTGGGATCCTGGGGGGCTGACTTACAGGAGCAGTGATCCGCCGGCCCGTAGGGTTGTAGGCGCTAGCTGCTGCTGCCGTTCCGATGCTTTGTTTTCTTTAATAAAAATAGATTTAATCCTAAAACATGCCTGTTCACGTGATCTACATTTTTTTTTCTGAATTTGTGGTATTTTCGTATCTTCCTTAAACCAAAAACACAAATATGTGCCCTTTGCAAGTTGGCTGAAACATAGCTGCTAAGATTCCAAAGTCCATTTGAGACGTGCTGCTCGAGTCCAGATTTTTTCTTTGAATTCTGGGACTTGTAGTATTGGTTAGGTTGAAGCCTGCCAGACAGCACAATTGTCTGGTTTGCTGAAGACATTTTGGGGAAATTCAGAAAGCTTCCCTGGGAATGTCATCTGCCTAATTGGCTTTGTGGTTTGTAACTCACATTTCCTTGATTTCTATTTGCTGGCTCTATTTGTTTTAGGCTGTCTAGCTTGAGTTGAACCCTTCCCTTACCCAAACTTGTTTACAGTATCCTTCCGAGATCGCACTTTCTGTAAACAGGCTTTAAATCGTGTTCTTATCTTGTCACATTTGCAGTGTATCTAAACACAAACAGCCCTGTTAAGTACCACACATCAGGCATTAGACTCATGCATTCCGGTGTGGTGGTCTGCATCACAGCACTGAAATGCATTAATCATGCATTATAGCGCTGCTCCGCTGTCAAGGAGGAGATGCACGTATTTTCTGTGGCGGTGCTGAACAAACACAGAGCAAACACAAGGAGATGATGGACTGAGCACTGAAACTTTTCAGATACTTATCCCCAGACACAGATCTGGGTTGAATTCATCATCATTCTTTAGCTCACTTCGCCACCCCAGTTCAGAACCAGCAATATGCAAATCAGTCTTGACCCTATTCCTCATGAGAACAATCCAGCCCGAACTTCCAAACCAGGTCTTCCCTGGACCAGAAACAAGCATGCTGAGACCAGCTTCAGGGTAACACCCCCCACTAGCCAGGCTAGTTTTAATCCAGTGGAGCAAAGTGAGCAAGGGACCCACGTCTGGGCATGATGGACGGAGCGCTGAAACTTTTCAGACACTCACTCCAGTCACAGATCTGGGTTGAATCCATCATCGTTCTTTAGCTCACTTTGCCACCCCAGTTAAGACCTAGCTATATGCAAATCAGGCTGGACCCTACCACCACAACTTAACACTCATCTTCAGCGCGCACCCATCAACAACACACCTCTCCCTCTTCATCTGTCATTCAGAGCTACGCTAGATCGCAATTTCAATATGTGCAGCAGGTGTAGTAACATCCTAGCCCAAAGCCAATATCATCACACAATAATGATTTATTTTTTAATTTTCATAAGACCCCAGCAGCACAGTTAGTTACTTCAACTGCACACTTTGTAAAATATACTTAATTTTCTTGCATTATCAACTCAAACATAGGGAAATGTGTCCTTCAGAATCAACAACAAACCATCATCAGTACTATTCTATAGCCCATCCCTAGGCTTAGCGCTCTTCAATGCACTCTTTTTGTTACCGCAATTCCATAACATTACTTTACATTTGTGTAGTAGGTGCAGTCGCTCAAACACATCTTGGCCTCAAGCATCCATTTCAAATAAAATAATGCTTAGTTTTGGACTACACATAGACAATAAGGAGCATAATTCCTTCAATGCACTTCCGAATATTTCACACAATGTCTACTGCAATGCACAAAACAAAACATTTTGAAACCCAGTCCATTGTTAAATAACAAAGATCCTCTTTGGTGCCTTTGCTCTTATAGCACAAGTTACTACTAGTGTAACAATATATCTGTAAGAGACATTAGTTAGTGATAGATTCCTTACCTTAGAATATCCCCAGGCGTCAGACTGGACCCGGAAAGTTTTTTCGCTAGCAGTCCCCTGCGCGTCAGTAGGAGGCGTCGTGCGGCTCCGCGTCCGTCGCTGGCGTCGTATGCGTCGAGATGACATCACAGAGACTACTTAGGTGCCACCCATGCGCGCTGTCAGTTCTGTACACGACTTTCCGCGCCAGGAACGCAGAGCGATGCAAAAAACTGACCACTGGTGCCATGAAACTAGGGCCCTGAAAGGGGATGACCTTAACCCTAGAAATCAGTTCAGTAAGGAATCTATCACTAACTAATGTCTCTTACAGATATGTCGTTACACAAGTAGTAACTTGTGCATCTGAAAGAGACACGTTAGTGATAGATTCCTTACCTCAGAATAGATACCCCAGCAATACCAACCATGGTGGTGAGTCTGCGAATAGATCACACCAGAAAGTCACGGAGAACAGAACGACCAAAGAAGCCGTCTCTCCGGACCTGACTGTCAAGGTAGTAATGCTTGATAAACGTGTGCAGCGAGGCCCACGTAGCTGCCTGACAAATGTCCTGCAAGGGGACGCCGCGTCCCAAGGCAGTAGTCGCTGCATTTGCCCTGGTAGAATGGGCACGCACCCACACAGGAGGCTCCTTCTTAGCCAACTAGTAACAGGCCTTGATGCAGAGAACGACCCACCGAGAGATGGTCAGCTTGTGCACAGCCAGACCTCTTTTGGCGCCCACGTAGCCAACAAAGATCTGAAGATCTGGTCATCCATCCGGAACTGTCGAGTATGCTGGAGGTAGAACGAGAGCGCACGTTTTGGGTCCAGATGGTGGAGCCGCTCCTCCTCTTTTGAAGGATGTGGAGGTGGAAAGAAGGTGGGCAAAGTGATGGTCTGCCCGATGTGGAAGGGCGGGACAACTTTTGGCAAGAAAGAATGACGGGTCCTTAAAACCACCTTGTCCGGATGAACAGAAAGGAAAGAAGGTTTGGAAGAAAGAGCCTGGAGCTCACTCACTCTTCTGGCAGAGGTGATAGCTACCAGGAAAGCCGTCTTGAGAGTGAGAAGACGCAAAGGACAGGTATGAAGGGGCTCGAAGGGAGCGCACATCAGATATGTCAAGACAAGGTTTAAGTCCCATTGAGGCATTATGAACAGCACGGGAGGAAACGTGTGCGTAATGCTTTTTAGGAAACTGTTAACAACCGGGGACTTAAAAAGAGAAGACTGATCTGGAAGCCGTAAAAAGGCGGAGATGGCCGAAAGATAACCTTTGATAGTGCCCAGTGCAGAGCCCTGCTGGGCCAAAGAAAGAAGGAACAGAAGGACGTCGGAAAGAGGGGCAGAAAGGGGATCCACAGCCTTAGCTGTGCACCATGCCACAAACTTTTTCCACCTGCAGGCGTATACCATTTTAGTGGAGGGCCGCCTGGCCGCCAGAATGACATCACAGACTTCGGGAGAAAGATCAAAATCTGGAGGTGGAGGCTGGTTAAGTTCGGGTGGAGGACTGTCCCCTGCTGCGACAGAAGATCCTCCCGAAGAGGCAGACGGATCGGGGGGTTGATCGCCATGCTGAGTAGCTCGGGATACCAGTATCTTCATGCCCAATCCGGAACCTCAAGGATGACTTGGGCCCGGTCGCGCCGAATCTTCTTCAGCACTCTGGGCAGAAGTGGTATAGGCGGAAAGGCGTACAATAGACCGCAACTCCACTCGCAACAAAAAGCATTGCCTAGCGAGAGCCGCCTTGGAAATCCCAACGCGCAGAACTGATGACATTGTGTGTTTTCTTCGGTGGCAAATAGATCTAACCAAGGCTCTCCCCACTGCAGAAAGAGACCTCGTGCCACGTCCCAGTGCAGACGCCATTTGTGATCTATCAAGCACCGGCGGCTGAGTTCGTCCGCCCTGGCGTTCAGAAAACTTGCCAGGTGTTGAACCACCAAGGTAATGCCTTGATGTTCCAGCCATGTCCATAGGCGCAGAGCCTCCTGACATCGGGTGCAGGACCCCACCTGCCCTGTTTGTTGCAATACCACATGGCGGTGTTGTTGTCCGTGAACACCTGCACCACACTTCCCCGGACAGAGGGAAGAAATGCCTTCAGTGCAAGGCGGATCGCCCAAAGCTCCAAAAGGTTGATATGGAGCCGGGACTCCACCAGACCAGAGTCCTCTGATCTCCGCCTCTCCCAAGTGGCCACCCCATCCCAGGAGGGACGCATCCGTCACCACTGTGTGCTCCGGTTGGGGAAGGGAGAGGGATCTGCCATTGACCCAATCGCGGTTCGTGTGCTACCACTGCAATTGTCGTGCAGTGCCCTCCGAGATCTAGACATGATCGGACAGATTGCCCTGATGCTGTGCCCACTGGAACTTCAGATCCCACTGCAGAGCCCGCATATGCCATCTGGAATGTGGCACCAGCAGGATGCAGGAGGCCATCAGGCCCAGGAGCTGGAGGGTCATCCTGACTGAAACCCGGGATAGAGGTTGAAAGATCGGAATCATAGTCTGAATAACCCGGACTCGCTGCTCGGGAGGATAAACCCGAAACCGCGTCCAATCCAGAACCGCTCAGATGAAGGGGAGCTTCTGAGAGGGACTCCGGTGCGACTTCGGCACATTGATGGAGAACCCCAGCAAATGCAGGTCGGCCGTAGTCTGAAGGTGACCGACAACTGCCTTGGGCGAGCCCGCCTTCAGCAACCAGTCGTCGAGGTAAGGGAAGACTGACACCCCTGACTTGCGCAGGTGAGCTGCGACCTCCGCCATCACCTTTGTGAACACCCGAGGGGCGCTGGTAAGGCTGAAGTGGAGCACGGCAAACTGAAAATGCTCCTGGCCTACCGTGAACCGCAGGTTACGCCGGTGGGCCAGCAGGACGGGGACGTGAAAATAGGCGTCGTGCAAGTCCAACGCTATCATCCAGTCTCCAGGGTCGAGGGCAGCCAAGACCTGAGCAAGAGTCAGCATTTTGAACTTCTCCTTCCGGAGGAAACGGTTGATGTTCCGGAGTTCCATGATGGGACGCAGGCCCCCTTTGTCCTTCTTTGGGACCAGAAAGTAGTGGGAATAACAACCACTCCCTACTTCCGGCCCAGAAACGCACTGGCCAAGAGGGCCGTAACTTCCTGATGGAGAGTTGCCAAGTGTTCCCCAGACATGCGGTGGTACTGAGGTGACATGGCTGGAGGGGCGGACTGAAAGGGAAGGATGATCTTCAACACCCACGTGTCCGATGTGAGAGCGAGCCAGTGGGGGAGTTGATGGCGGATCATGCCACCCACTGGCGTGGGGTGCTCCACAAAGCTCAGATTAGGAAGGTTTGGAAGTAGAAGCAGCGGGGGCAGAGGTAGACTGACCCCCACGCTGATTCCCAGACCTGCCCCTGCGGAAGCCACATCCGCGCAGAGGCTGGTTCTGTACGGGCTTGCTGAAGGAACGTGCCTGGGCACTCCTGCCTTGGCCACGAAAGGAACGAAAACCAGGAGTGGCCGGGCTTTTCGTGGAAAGACCTAAGGACTTGGCCATAGCCCGCGAGTCCTTAAAACGCTCCAACGCACTGTCAGCCTTATCGCCAAAAAGACGGGTGCCATCAAAGGGCATATCCATGAGAGAGCTCTGTACATCTGGCGAGAACCCGGAAGATCTCAACCAGGCGTGGCGACGAAGTGCCACAGTCGTAGAAATAGCTCTACCTAGTGAGTCTGCGGTGTCCAAACCACACCGAATGGCGAACTTAGCCGCATCTTTACCCTCTGCCACAGCCTGAGGCAGCACGGCCTGGGCCTCCTCAGGACACTGAGGCAACATCTGTGCAACAGCATCCCACACCGCGTGGGAATAGCGGCCCAAGAGGCATGCTGTGTTCACCGACCACAGCCCTAAGCTGGCTGAAGAAAACAACCGCTTGCCAAACTGCTCCAGCTTCTTAGAGTCTTTATTCGGCGGAGCCGTGGAAATGGCACTCTGGGACGTCGAAGCTTGTATGACCAGGCTCTCGGGCGTAGGATGAGTGGTCAGAAAGGCAGGATCACCCGGCACCAGGTGATGTGGCCTGGAGACATTCTTATCCACCGGGGCCGCAACCAAGTGCCCAGCAAGACGTCAGTGAGGGCGTCGTTAAATGGCAGCAGGGGCTCCGACGAAGTGGACGCCGTCTGGAGCACCTCAGTGAGGCGATTAGCCCTTAGGGCCACCGTAGGGAGATCAAGGTGGAGGACCTCTGTGGCCCGACGAAGCACCATCAAGTACGAGGCACCCTCCTCCATGGTAGGGGGAGGAGAGGCAAACCCCGGGTCAGAGGAAAGGTCGAGGCCGCCGGCCTCCTCTAACTCGTACGCCCAGTCCTGCTCAGAGTCACACTGACAAGCAAGAGGGTCCTCGGACCCCTCCCACTCATCCTCCACCTCCGCCGCATGCGGGACAGACTGCGGTGGCAGGGCAGGGACCGGGGAAGGAACAAACGGCCCCGGGAATGGCGCCGGACGGGGCCGAACCGGCGCCATGTCCCAGTGCGGATCCCAGGTAGGGACAAAAGTGTCCGAGAACCTGGGCAGGGGCAGGACAAATGGTACCCACTGCTGCGCCGGAGGCGGTGCTGGGTCCGGAGCTGGCACCGCGGGACCTTGTGGTGCCCTGGCCGGATCCTGCGGCACCGGGGTCGGAGCCGCCAACAGCCCGACAGGATCCTGACACGGGACCACGGGGCCCGAGGGTGCGCCGGCGGGAGCCCAAGGCCTAAACAGGCGGTCCAAGGTGGCAAGAAATATTTGCACCTGAGCGGGAGTCGCCGATGGACCCGGGTAAGGTGGGTAGGCCGCGGGACTCCCAGGCTCCGAAAGAGCCGCAGGGGCAGAACCCCTTCGACTGGGGGACGTCGGAGAGCGACAACGCTTCTTCGCCTTCTTTTTGTGTCTTCTCTTTCCTGAATCCGAGGGTGAAGACTTGGAGCCCGAAGAGCGATGATGGTAGCCCCGCGAGCGTTCCCTGGAGTGGCCCCTGGAGAGCGAACAGTGCAGGGACGAGTGCCGGACCTCAGCTTCCGGCGCCACTCCCTCAAGGCCTTCGGGGCCATGGCCAAACAGTCCATGTAGGCCCGGGAGTCGTGGTCGCTCTCCAGGCAGTAGAGACAGACGTCGTGGGGGTCCGCCACCGACATATTGCGACGGCAGGCCCCACAAGACTTAAAACCAGGCATCCCTACGTGCACCAGAGTAGACAACTGACAGGAGACAAAAAGTCTCAAAAAGATAGTCAAAAAGTGACTGAGGTACGTGCTCTAACCGGATCTGCGCTTACTGGCGCGGAAAAAGGAAGAACTGACGTCAGCGCGCATGGGTGGGGCCTAAGTAGTCTCCATGATGTCATCTCGGCGCATACGACGCCAGCGACGGATGCGGAGCCGCACGACGCCACCTACTGACGCACAGGGGTACTGCTAGCAATAAAACTTTCCAGATCCAGTCTGACGCCTGGGGATATTCTAAGGTAAGGAATCTATCACTAACGTGTCTCTTTCAGATACACCACCACCTTCCTGTCTCCTGTGGTGCGCGCCTAATACCTCCACACTAATCTCAGTATTCCTCTCCAGCCCGTTGACAATGCGACAATATTCACTTGCCCAATGCTTATCTCTGTGCACACACTGCACTGTGCCTGTGCCACACGCAAACCCATTAAATACACACTAATACATTAACTCATCCACTTACATATTCATCACATATCCATACAGTGTGCTCCTACATTTTTAAGGGCACAACTTCCATTGGTGCAACAAGTACAGTGGCACCAGAACCATATTCAGTGTCACACACACTTTTTATCTTTACAACAGTTGTCGTTTTTTTGCATCTGTGTTACTTTTAAACAAGCACAAAACACAATCATTCTCCTTCTGTAAGCTCATAAACCACCTCTTCGTTTACCTTCATTTTCTTTTACACAATTATCTACATTTTAAGTTTTAGTCTCCTTTTCGAGAAAGGGGGAAAAAAAGAAATGATGTTTTCACACACTCTTCGACTACACATACTCAAATATGACTATTTGTTTTCCTTGCCCATCCCTAGACTATACAAATACACTTACTGAGACATAGATTCATTATGTGCAACTGGGCCAGTAGCACCATGACACAAAATTACAAACAACACAAATTAATGCTTTCTTGAAAAATACAAACAGGAGCACTGCAACCCATTTCCTAACCTACACTGCATCCTGCAATCCAGAAAAGATGCCAATTCAAGATGTTGACACACGCCTACAAGGCCCTCCACGACCAAGGTATCTTAAATTGCCTCTGTTTCCATAGGAATTGATGGGGTAAATACATTTTCCCAATTTGTTTTTTTCCCCAAAATCGTCCACTTTCCTGTTCTGAAATGTTGTCATGTATGATAATGGAGTAAGTAAGACTAAAAGTTCCAGAATTCAAAGAAAACACCTTCACTGGAGCAGCTCTTCACACAAGGACCTCGGAAACTTCCAGGACTGGCACTGCAAAGCTATTGTACATTGGAATGTATGCCAGAAGTCGGTGCTAGTCACCAAATCAGACCCTGGACAGGGACTTAAAAACTACAAACAAACTGTCAATATTACAGACATAAATTCAGGACAAATTATAAATTTTACAGGCACAATAAAGTATACAATAAACCTCATCCAATCATAAAAATGAACAGCTTATAGACTTTTAGGGTTTCCACCTGACCAGTATTTTAATTCCAAGACATCTAAAAATAGAAGTCGAAAAAATTTCCCCTCTAAAATATTAGCCTCAAGCAACCAATACTAGACAACCACATAACCACATTAAAAGTATCCATGGGTATCCAAACCATTCCTAAATGGTTAAAAAGAATTCAGAGGATTTTATAGAACCGTATTTCATCTCCATACCTGTCAACTTTTGAAACCCCAAATGAGGGTGAAAGTTGCATGGCAAATGGATCATGCAGTGGAATGAGGTAGAACGCTTGGGGTCATTAACATAACATTGGACACAAGAGCCTGTGGTTTAAAGCCCACTTTCAACAGGACAGTGGTTTCCAACCCAAAGTTATTTTCAGCAAATGCCGTGATAAAGGGCGCCTATTGAAGCACACTACGCCAGCTACATAGGTAAAATATAGATAGTGTGTAAAGGTTTTTTTAAGGAGGCTGGAAGTTTGGGGAACTGTCCCAAAAAATTGTGCTTTATATGCACATCTTGGAGTAAAATGGGCCCACCACAGTGGTTAGAAGTCGATAGGGCAAAAAGAACAAGTTATACGGTAGCTTGTGTATCTACCCAAGAAATTTGGGTGAAGTGGTTTGGTAAATACAGCATTTAAAGTAAAATGCTCCAATGCTATTGGACAGAACTAGATAACATGAAAATACATCTGAACAGAGATTCATAGGTTTTCCCCAAAATAATTTTGTGTGAAAGTTGTGAAAAGTATATTGAAGGGATAAGAACAACTGGGGGATCAGGAGCAGTGATGTTTCTACACAATGATGCACACAGTGACTCCAATGCACCACAGCATCAGGTGATGTGCAATTCCATTGATAATACCAGAATGTAAAGACCAAGTACACAGCAGCAAGTGTTATGGTTTCTCCTGATAGAATATGGCATGATTGTGGCGAGAGTCCTTATCTTTTGCTGCTTCTGTGGCACGGCCATAACAACCTGGTAACATTTGTGCGCTGTGCCAAGAATGAAATTTGTGCACTTGTAATTGGCAGGCATATGAGCTCATAGCAGTAACTGGTGTCTCAATGGATGTCAATAGAACATGGGAGATGAATGCTTTGAAGTGACAGTAAGTCTCAGCTAGGTTACTTTACAAGCAAGTTTACTTTAGTTTCACCCTAGGTTTAGTAATTTACCTACCTTTTACGTTAGTTCAAAAGCTAAACATTGTTCTAAAGAAATATTTACTCGGTTAAACAAGAATTCTTCTTTGTCATTAGTCATTGCGCTTCCACAAATACAACTGTTATCTTGATAGTTTGATGGTAGACTTAAGCAACCAATTTTCTTTTTTCAGTAAAACATGGCCAGGTCTGAATGCCCTGTTGTTTTACAAGAGAATCCGAGACTTGGCAGCCTTGCTCCCTCCAATGAACCTTTCGAGCTTCAAATATGTAATTCTACACATGCTGTTGACAGTGCCAAAGAGATCCAGACTGTTATGCCCTGCATAGTATTTTCATATCTTGCAGTTTACCAGTTCACCTGCTGTTCAGCCACAGATACAGTTTTTAAGATGTATTGCATTTATAGTATGTGCAAGCTTTATGGAATGTAATTTAGTATGGTGATTTGCCACAAAGACCTACTTATGGGTGGGACATCTAATGTCAGGGTGGTAATCACAGGTTTATCCTCTGTTTCAAGGTTGGGGTTCGTCTTCAGCTCATCACACAGTTATAGTGCCCTTAGGCAAGAGTTGCCCTATTAGTGTTGTTATTGGGCAGAGGTTACATGTATGCCTGGTTTGGTTAGTGAGTGTAAGGTTGAGGTGTTTTTTTTTCCCTCAGTGATTCTATTTCCACAGGTTTAGTTCCCTTACGCAAGGGATGCCCTATTAGAGTTGTAGTTGGGCAGTGTTTACATGCTCCCTTATATTTGGGATGGGTATTGGGTTTGGTTCTAGTTCCTTCCCATGAAATATTTATGGAACCCCTGCTCTGGGGTGGGTATGTGGTCATGGTACACATTAAGCGGTACACGCGGCCTTTTTATTGAGGTGGGTTGGTGAGTGAGATTTCTACTCACAGTTCCCTTATAATAGGGATGGTCGTAGTTTGGGGACTATTCCCTTTCTATAGTACGCTACACGCAGCCTCTACTGAGGTGAGTTTTTGGGCATTGGTCTCTGTTAAGCGTGTTAGATATGTGTTTATTGTGCGCTACACGCAGTCTTCACTAAGGTGAGTTTATGGGTATTGTTCCCATTCAAGGTTTAGATTAGTTCTTTTTGGTAACCCGGACGCGGGTCATGTTTTCTTGGTTTCCACCAGTTAACATAACATTTTACCCTTTCACAGGGTTGGTTTAGATTTATGGGTACGGTTCCCCTACACAGGATGTATCTTCTAGTTATATGGTCCCATATTTATAGTTTTAGTCTTAGACCCTTACAGTAGGGTGGACTTTAGGGTCATAATCCCAAGTTTTTGTACCTCACAAGAGGAGTGAAGGTTTGGCTTTTATAATCATCTTCACAACGAAGGTAAGTTCCTTATGCTAGGAACTTTGCTTTTCTTTTGTTCCCTTTCAATAGGGATTGTACTTGCTGGGTTTGTTTATTGGGTTTTTGACAAATGAGATTTCTCTAGGTCATGTTTTTTTTTCTCCCAATATGTCGTGCATAACTCCTACATAGGGTTGGTAGCGTTGGATGGGTCCCATGCTTTACTAGGTCATTCCTACTCAGGATGTGCATGCATGGGAGTTAGACCCAAATACAGTGGCAGGGTTGTTACCTGTTGTCTAACGCATTGACATTTTTTTCATTTTGTTTTTGGGAGAGGATGGGTTGTTGTACTCAATTTTACAATTGTTGTATTTTGTCCGTTCTCTACTATGAATGGTTCATTATCTCTCGTGATGTTCTTAATTGCACATCCCTGGTTTTGATTAATTCCTTTCATGGGTAATTTTGCTATTTTTGAGATTTGGCAATATGTGCATTATGCAACAGAATGTTTTATAGTTTGGGTTGGGTCGTGGGGTTTGTTTCCCTTTTGCTATACGCTACTTATTGTCTCAATCTATTTTATTCTTTTTATTGCCTTTGAATCTTTCGTGTTGTTTAACACTTTTAGGCATCTCTGACTTTTGAATCATTTTATTATAAGTGTATTTTCTCTTGTGTATGGTTTACTCTTATTGCATTGTTGCTTTTCCATAGTACAAATGTCACTTTCGGTTTTCATTTTAAAAGAAGGGGGATATGTTATGCCCTGCATAGTATTTTCATATCTTGCAGTTTACCAGTTCACCTGCTGTTCAGCCACAGTGTGTGTTTGGAGTAGAATGTTGAGAATGCTGTGATGCATAGAACGTTGGGAGTCTGACTGGGTGAGGTATGACAGTTACAGATGGGCTGAGCAGCAGGCAGGCTGCTCCTGGTGGGGTTTGCTGTGGCATGTTACCAAGGACTGACTACTGGGCTAACCTACTTTACCTTAACCTGTTACCTGTACTACCTGTTGGATGTACCAGTAAACCAACTTGCTGTACAACTGGAATAAAGGTACTAAAGAACTTACATGGCTATCAGCGTCTACTTCATGTAAGAGTACAACACAGTCTTTTAACTCTGGTCTGGTTGTTTGTATTTCGGGATAAAAGCAGAATTTGTTGGTGTAGACATTCGGCTGTGGGGGACACAGTTGATACGTCTGTATTTCCTGGCCCATCCAGAACCTCACAATACATACAAATGGCTGGTATTTTTTTCTGAGGAAATGTGTCAAGACTACAATGTTGGGACGTGCTTGGTTGAAAGTTTATTGAATGTATGTTTTAAACATGTTATTGTAGAGAAGAAAACTATTTATATTTCAAAATAGAGAATGTGAGAAGGGTGTTAAAATGAATAGCTCTTAGAAGCTGATGATGAAACAATCAGTTCGTGAAAGGAAGGCTTTTTCACCAAACATAAATATCGCACCTGGGTAGGTTACCAGGTAAGCAATGTGTCTAATGTTAGTGGTGCATTGGGGAAACTATCTCCAGGCAGAGCATAATGCTGTGAAAGGCTCCTTACATGAGCAAATATTTCTTGTACAGGAAGCAGCTCTAGCTGTTATGTTATTTATTATTCATAAAGCACACATTCATTGAGGTTTCTCTGCACTGAACTGACATTATTGTTATAATCCCCTCCAAAACTTTCTGCAAGTCATGGATAAACACCTTGATTCTATGTCAGGACCTGAGGCGAGGATTATGCTCTACTTTTATTTCTTTTCCAGCAGTCTTCAACTATCAAATCAAAAAACTATCTTTCTCACGATGCACACGGAAAAGGTTAACAGGGATAAAAAATTAGCTAGCATTTGCGCCAAGAATTTTCAATTCTATTCAGGACACGGAGGCGAGGATCATGCTTCTCTATTTTATTGCCTCTCACAGCAGCCAATCAAAACGTTTTTGTATGCAAAAAACACTACACATCCCATGATGCTTTAGGTATACATCACTTCCAGTATGACCCTATAAGAGCCACCATAACTATTACGTGAGCCTCTTTCTTTGCTCGAACGTTTTAGTCCCAAGAATAATACAAGTCCAAACAAACATCCTCCAAAGTGGGAGAAACCAAACTGGAACGTTAACCTCTTCTTAACCAGAAGTACTGCTACTCCATCTTCTTCTCAGAACCTGGAAGGAAGGAGATATAAGAAATCCGTAACTTCTGCTGAAACAGAATAATCAATACATACGGGTGGGAAAATATTACAAATATTGTAATATAACCGGGTAGGAAAATCCTCGCCTCCGTGTACTTAATAGAATTGAAAATTCTTGCCGCGAATGCTAGCTAATTTTTGATTCTATTACAGGGCCGGAGACTTCGGATTATGCTAGTTCAACGCTTATCAAATACAACTGAAGCTATATCACCCACCGGTTTATAATAAAACTGTTTAAAAGTTGATTCAGAAGACCAGTCAGCAGATCGCATGATATCGTGATAAGTAAAACCCAACATAAAAGTTTTCGAGGCCATAGCCCCACGCACAGAATGAGCTCCATACACTTGGGTATCAATACCCGCTTCTTGCATGACTGACTTTAACCATCTGGCTATAGTAGCCGCCGACACTGGTTTATAAGGTTTCTGCAGTGCAATTAGCAATTGAGTCACACCATCAGGTCGTATAGATCTTGTACATTCTTCATCAGCCTTTAGACATTGAACTACACATAGCTTGGAATTACCAGGAAAAGCATGGTACTCAACACTTCTTGACAAAGTCTTAGTTCTGGCTGTAATATTAAAGAAAACTCCTTCTGGAGCAAATACTCTACCTGTAAGATCCAGGGCTTTCACATCGGAAGACAGGCATAATAGCATGGCTAACTTACACGATAGTTGTTTCCTTGTCAACATGTTATTATGTGGCCATTTATCAAATAAGGAAAGAACTAGAGACACATCCCAAAGAGAGGAATACTTTGGTTTAGGGGGTTCGCTACCCTAATACCTTTTAATAACTTACAAATCACCGGTTGCATACCTACTGGCTTGCCATCTATCTGAGAATGACCAGCCGAAATGGCCGAACGAAAATTGTTAACCGAACGGTACGCCAGACCTTCCGACTCTTTTTCAGACAAAAATGTTACAACATGGGGTAAGTCAGCCCCCACAGGATCCACGTGTTGTTTCATGCACCAACGAACCCAGCCCTTCCAGGCCGAAGAATATCGTAGCCTGGTGGGGGGAGCCCAGGCTTGGTTGATGAAAGCCGCAGCTTCGTCCAAAAATCCCGGCATTTCCCATCTTTGCCTGAAAGCCTCCAGGCCATCAGCGACAACTGTCCCGATAACATCATCGGGTGCATTTCTTCATGAGGGCCCTGGAGCATCGTCAAGGACGAGGGATCATCCTGGGGGAGTCGCAGCTCATCTCCAATAATATTGGGAACCAAGGCTGCGACTTCCACATGGGGGTTACTAAAATCACTTCTGCCAGGTGGCGAGTGACTTGTGTCGTCGCCCTGGGAATCAGTATGAATGGGGGAAAGGCATAATTCAGGCCCGTGGACCAGTCTTGAGAAAAAGCATCCGTCGCTAGCGCTAACAGATCTGGCCTCCAGCTGAAGAACTTCTCCATCTGTCGATTCAGCCTGGACGCAAAGAGGTCGACCTCGCAACTCCTCCAGATCGCTTGCAACCAACTGACTATCTGGGGTTGGAGTTGCCAATCGCTGTAATCCTTGAGGTGCCGGGAGTTCAAGTCTGCTACTATGTTCGACTGCCCCGGGATATATTCGGCTATCACTGATATCTGACGACTGAGGCAGTAATGCCAAAAGTCATTCGCTATCTCTGCAAGCATTGAGGACCTTGTGTCTCCCAACTTGTTGATGTACCTTACTGGAGAGATGTTGTCCATCCGAAGTAGGATGCAACACAAGAGTTGTTTGGGTGACAGTGTCCAGATCGCAAACGATCCCGCTAAGAGTTCTAGGCAGTTGATGTGAAGATCAAGTTCGCGCAGGAACCATCGCCCGCCTGTGGAGATATCTCTGCAGCGTGCACCCCAGCCCCAACGGCTGGCGTCGGACTCTATAACTACCTCTGGCTGAGACCCAAAAATGGCTCTGCCGTTCCATGCCTCCACGTGGCTCAGCCACCACTGTAACTCTTCCTGCACTTCCTGGGAGAGAGGGACAACGTCCATGTAAGAGAGACCTTTCTGAAGACGTTGTATCTTTAGTGTTTGAAGGGCCCGATAGTGAAGAGGACCCGGAAAGATTGCTTGTATGGAGGCTGCTAGAAGATCCACGATCCTGGCAATCACTCGCAGTGAGACTGGTTGCTTGGACAACAGTGTGGAGAGCTCCTTTCTGATGACTTTTAGTTTGGAGTGGGGAAGACTCAACTGGGCCGTCTGAGAATTTATGACGAACCCAAGGAAGTCCATTGTCTGAGAGGGAGATAGAGCGAATTTGGATTTGTTGATCACGAACCACAGGTTGTGCAAAGTAGTTATGGTCGTGTGTAAATGCTGAACAGCAACCGTTAGAGACTGCGCCATGATGAGTATATCGTCCAGATAAACTATCATGCGAATACCTTGTTCTTGCAAGTGAGCTATCACCAGTTTCATCACCTTGGTGAAGCACCATAGTGCCGAGGAGAGCCCAAAAGGAAGGACCAAGTACTCGAACCACTGGTTTCGCCATTTAAATTGTAGGAAACGGCGGTGAGGAGGAAAGATAGGTATTGACAGATAGGCGTCCTTCAGGTCCAACCGGACCATCCAGTCTCCTTCTTTAAGAAGATCCGCCAAAAGATGGATGCCCTCCATCTTGAAGTGCTTGTAGGTCATGAATTGGTTGAACTCCTTCAAATTCAATACTAACCTGTGACCTCCGCCTTTCTTCTGTACTAAGAAAATATTGCTGCAAAAACCGCGAGGGCCCTAGTTGCAGTACGCTATCGCGTGTTTCTGCAGCAATTCGTCCAGTTTGGAATCTATAAAATCGCATTCTAGTTGGGAAAAATAAATCTATCTGGGTCGATTGTCCTGATAGGGAGTCTGATAGAAATCTAGATGGAAACCCTGAATTGTGTGTAGGATCCATGCATCTTGTGAAATTTGAAACCAATTGTGATAGAAAAACTGAGTGCGTCCCCCAAGGGTATCAGAAATTTGGCGGAACCTCCTCTGTGGAAACGCCTCCGATTAAAGCGCTGTCTGGTGGGGTAGAAGGTTCCCCCGTGAGTGGAATCCCACTCTCCACGGCCTCTTCCGTAGTCTCCTCGCTGAGGACCTTGGGAAAATTGACGGCCTGGTGAGCGTCCTCGGCCTCGCCCAGCCCGGTGAAAAAGGCCAGCCTGAAAGACTCGTTTGATGCCAGACTGAGCCTTATCGAGTGTGGTGAACATGCCCACATACTTGGAAACATCTTTGACGAAACGTTCCCCGAAGAGATTGCCTTCTGCCAAGGGGCCCGGTTCCACTGCAGCTAATTCAGTAAGGTTGGAGTCCATCCGCATGAGAAGCGACTTGCGTCGTTCCGTGAATATAGCGCAATTCGCGTTGCCTAAAAGGCATATGGCCCGCTGGGTCCACCCTGCAAGGACATCTGGGTCCACCTCAGTGCCCGACTCTTGCGCCTCTAAGGCCATTTCTAGATCTTTGCAAGAGGGCCTGCCACGTCCAGGAGTTTGTCCTGGCAGCCTCGCCAGGCCCGGTCAATACCTTTCTTTGGGTCCTTTGCGAACTTCTTGAGGAAGGTAAGTAGACTTGCGTCGATATCCAAGGTGTCTGCAACCTTGTCCGGAATATCAGGTCTGGGGCATTCTGAGCATAACCTATTACGCACCTCCTTAACAAAACTCAGTCGGAGATTGTCATGCAGATACGCCACCACTTCTGGCGCAGGAGCCCAGTCCGGATGGGTTGAAAGTAAACGGGGTAGACATAGTTTGGGATAGGTCTTGCTCCAAGTGTTTTGTCTTCCTAGCCTTCTTATTCAGGGGAGCCTCATGAGGGGTGTCAGTCCCTGTGGTATCAGTGTCCGTGTCTGTATCAGTGTCAGGACCCTTGGTCTTACCAGAAGGAGGTAGTGAAGAGAGAGCATCAGCATGAGGCCAAGCCTGAAACTGGGACCTACTAGTCGTGGTATCCTTAGCCGGTTCAGCAGGGGTAGTAAAGCAGTGACGTTTGGCAAATCGCTCTAGTTGTTTTGTTATCGGCTTCAGCACAGCAGCCATCGCTTGCTGCGCAGTCCCAGAGACTGCCTTTTCCATGGCCTTATTCACGGACTCCTGGACTGTAGCGTCCAGAACCTCCACAATATTATCCTCCAAGGAAGGGGTTGTCACTTCCTCTTCATATAGGTTAACATCCTCATAACTGACCCAATCTTCCATGACAGGGCAGACTTAAAACAATATTGGACAGAAAAGAGGAGTAAGAGGGGGAGCCAACCCACCATACACACCAATAAAGTGCCTGGCTCCTCAGCAAAGCTGTATAGATATTCTTACAGCCCACAGGGCGTAGGGAGAGAAAAGAGAACAAAGATTTCAAAGGAGTTTGTGCACACTCCAAGGCCAGATAACTCTTTCAGCCACATCAGACGTAAGCAGGATTTCTTTTCCAAAAGAACTCTGAGTCAAATGAGCTCTGGAGTAGTTTAGGGATGAATATGTTGTGCGTAGCCCAATCCTACCAAACACTAGCTCAATTGGGCTATGCACGTCGAATCGGTGAAAAGGTCTCATAAAAAATGCATCGGCGATTAGGGTAAACCTGTTGTGTTAATCTTGAAGCTGATTCACTGCCGACAGCAGCGCGGCACTTAAATATTTAGGGTGGGATCACACAACAGCCTGACCGGGCCGCCCCCATACACTTTAATTACCACTGCTTCGCGGGAGGTTGGTAGAACACTCGCGGGGTGAGAACACCAGCGCGATGCACGTGCTAACCTTTAAATGAGGTGAGAACCTCAGCGCGAGTCGCGCGTACATACAAACTGAGCATTTAAGACATTAGCGTGGTATGCGCAAAATCCGCAAATATACAGCAAATGGAAATATGAACAGCAGCGTGATGTACGCTTACAATAGTAACACATTAAGTCATTTCAATTATCAGTGTATGCATTTAAATAAGCATTCTAGCACATCAATCATGAATAAAACTTTGGGCACTTAAGAAAGAGGCTCACGTAATAGGTATGGTGGCTCTTTATAGGGTCATACAGGAAGTGATGTATACCTAAAGAATCATGGGATGTGCAGTGTTTTTTGCACACAAAAACGTTTTAATTGTCTGCTGTGAGTGGCAATAAAATAGAAAGAGAAGCATAATCCAAAGCCTCCGGTCCTGTAATAGAATCAACCAATCAACAGTCCAGGATGTCCACAAAGCTAGGAGTCACCTGGATAACTTCTTCTTTCTTTTCCTGATCCAGTAGACATTTCTTGTAACATATTATTGTTGTATGTTGTCGCGGCGTTCGTCGCCCTTGTTAACTGGCCATGGGAGTGTTTCTCATCGCTCTTTTTGCTGTTATTGTAGGCAAGTCTTGGGTCCGCGAGTGCGGTAATCGCTGTTTTATGGTAGAGGGCGCATAGCGCGCACCTCATCTCGTTGCTCTGCGAGGGTGCACTGTCAACAGTTTCAGGGAAGGTGGCAAAAGTGCGCCCTGCGGAGCCTGTCCCAAGCTGCCCGGAAACCTTTACGCCTGTGATACACAGGTCTGTATTGTGATTAAACAAGCAGCTGATGCCCGCGTGTGCAAGTGGGTCCGTACCCATTTCAATTTGAGCTATCTCATAGCACATCCAAAGCCCCTTCCCCGGGGTTTGGAAGCGCCCCTCCCCCACTCCTAACGGCTGCTTTATGGGCCACACCTAGGTGTATTGACACCCCTCAATGTTTGGGTGAGTCTGCTCCGGGGCAGTAACTTGTATGGTTTTTGCGCTCAGCATGCCCAAATTGTAGACTGTAAGCAGTCGCCAAACCGTTGAGACTCAGGCTTACAAATAAATTAAAGGAGCATATTTCATCCCAAGAGGCTTTTCAGTTGGCAAGTCCCCCTGCGTGTGTTACTCTGCTTGACCCTTAATTGGTGGTAATATATAGGACAATTACAGAGAGGAGGAGTCCCTGCAGGTACTCCCTCTGGACGATGAGTTCTGTGAGGCAGTAGATGCCTCTATCAGGCGTTTATGGCGGCCATGAGGCCCTTTGAGCGTCGCTTTATGGAGATGGCATATATCTGTTCTGACCCCATTAAATGCGCACCCAAGCAAAAAACTGATACTGGCATCGATCTGGGGGCATTTGAGCGTCTAAAAAAGGCCTTTCTGGCTTGCCCATCTGCGGGCTCAGCCTGATCTTTTGGCGAACATGGCTAGTTTATCACCCCTCACGGCCTGGACATAGAAGAGGAGGACTCCCATGGTGAGTCCAATGATGAGGCTGGCCCTTACAGGGCATGGCGACCTGTGCTGATCCCAATTCCCTCGGAGCCGTTACTTGACATGGAGGATTCCTTTGACAGGCTGCTCCCTGAGGACCTTGTACAGCCCTGTTCAGTGAAATGGGCCCCTTCAACTAAGGTCTCCAAGTTTGTGGCAAGACGTCTCATAAATCCCCTGGAGAAGGAGGTCTTGGCTGCCTTAGGGGCGAATGCCCGTGCCCCTCCCTCGCGGACAAGGTGGCAGTGACCGCCAAGATAGATACGCGCATTGCCACCTTTTTGCAAAAGTATATTAGAGACCCGAAAAAGGGCATCGATAGGTCATGAAAGTCTTGCCAGGACAAGCTCCTGGATGTTTGTGGCCCACTCACGAAGATTCTAGATCTGGCAGAGGAGGCCAAGTCCTCCAATTCCCCTCTATCCCCGGAGTCTATTTTGGGCTGGGCGTAACTTGCCAGTCTTCTTAGAGAATGCAAACTGTGCCCTATCAATGGAGAGGCGTCACTCTCTCCTCCTGAAAGTTGACTCCAAGTTGGGGGACCTGGCTTCTTCAGAAGCAGGTGCAGTAGAACAAGGTAAGCTCTTTGGGGGACCTTTCATCAAGGAGCTGAGCAAATTTGTTGCCACATTCACCTGCTTGAAAAAGGCGCAGGCCTCCATTAGGAAAGTCTTCCAGCCACACATTTTTGTCGGGACTGCTCTGGAAGAGGGTGCTTGGCTGGCGGCTTCCACACACAAGGCCCTACTAGAGGCTTGAAAAAGGCGCAGGATACATCCAGACAGGGAGAATTCTTGCAGAAACGGAGAGGTCACCATGGACGTGGTTCCAGAGGCACTTCCAGGGGGCAATTCCAGGCCTCAATATGTGAGAGTTTGCGTCCCCCCCCCCACCCCACCCCCCAGATCAGGGTGGGAGGCAGACTAGCGCTTTTCGCACACAATTGAGAAAAGATTACTTACGATGCACGGGTACTGCAAACTGTCAGAGGTTTTCATTTAGAGTTTAACAGGACCCAGGTTTTTGCATGAGATCAGTCCACCCTAATAGATCAATGGGTAGTGGATCTGATGCAAAAAGGAGCAATTGCCCCAACCTCCATCTACCCACGGGGTTCCTAAACAATATTTTTCTGGTGGCCAAGGCAGATGGGGGGCAGTGCCCTGTAAATGATTTAAAGGAGTTCAATGGATGTTTGATCTACAGACATTTCAAGATGCTGCGCGATCTCTTTCGTCCCGACGACTGGATGGTACGTTTGGACTTAAGGGACGTGTATCTGGCAGTCCCAATTTTTCTTCCACTTCGCTGTTTCCTCTAGTTCATGTGGAGAGAGCAGGTATATGAGTTCACTATGCTCT
Source organism: Triturus cristatus (assembly GCF_964204655.1). Classification (NCBI taxonomy): domain Eukaryota; kingdom Metazoa; phylum Chordata; class Amphibia; order Caudata; family Salamandridae; genus Triturus; species Triturus cristatus. Next base: position 1,561,743,923 of record NC_140590.1, read on the forward strand.
CTTTCTGGCTATCCTCATCACCCTGGTGTTTCACCAAGGTACTCAAGCCGCTGGTGGAATCCCTCAGGGCTCAAGGATTCCGCCTCATAGTTTATCTCGACGACCTCCTTCGCTTGAATGAATGTCTGTCACGATTGACGGAGCAGCTGCAGAGGACAGTGGACTTGCTGCAGAGTTTAGGGTTCATGGTCAACGAGGAAAAGTCTCTTCTAGTGCCGGCCAGGCAGCCCACCTTTCTTGGGTTTGTAATAGATTCGGTACAGAAGACCTTGAGCCTGCCCTCCCGGAAAGTATCCAAGATTAGCAGGGAGTTGAGGGTCTCGTTGGCCAAACCCACATCTCTCAAGCAGAGAGCCAGGGTGGTAGGTCTCCAGTCTGTCTTGATCCAAACGATCTTCCCGGATCCCCTCCATAACAGAGCCCTACATCACCTCAAGGCTTAGCATTTCTTAAAAAAAGGCCTCTAATACTCAGAGCATATCCCGCTTACAGACGAGGTAAAAGTGGAAATGAGATGGTGGCTATGCGACATGGAAGCGTGGAACAGACGGGCCATATTTAGTTCAGTTCCCAATATAATTATAGAATCCGATGGCAACAAATCCTTTTCGGATGCTCGCTGCGGGGACTCCTTTACAGGAGGAAAATGGTCCACAGATGAACAACAGCTTCACATCAATTGCTTGGAACTGATGGAGGAAGGACAAGGCCAGCTGCAGTGTCCTCCTTAAGATGGACAATGTGTCTGCAGTTCACTACATAAACCATCTAAGGGGTACCAAATCCAAAGTTTAGGCAGACCTAGCCAAGGAATTCTGGACCTTTTGCCAGGATCACAAAGTCTCAGTGATGGTGGAATACCTCACGGGGGCCTCCAATGTCATAGTGGATTAGTGCTCCAGGAAATGGTCGGACATGAGTCTGTGGCAACTAAATCCATTGATCTTTCAGAGGCTGAATGCTCTTTTGGGTCCGTTTTTGGTGGATTTCTTTGCTTCCCGCCTGGACCATCAACTCCCCGGGTATTTCAGTTGGAAGCCAAATTCCCTGGCTACAGCAACGGATGCTTTCCTCCAGGATTGGTCACGGGAGACAAGTTATTCTTTTCCCCCTTCCTCATGATTATGAGGTTCTCAACGCAGGTCCGCAAACAGAAGGTGAAGTGTGGTTTTGATCACTCCCTTTTGGAGGTCTCAAGTACGGTTTCCAATTCTTCAGGAACTTTCCTGGGATTCTCCAATGCTTCTACCCTCAGATTCGGATATCCTTTCAGATCCCCGTGGCAATCACCATCCATTAGTCCTCCAAGGTTGCATGTCCCTCATGGTCAGGCGGATTTCAGGCAGCGCTGGAGACTCCCTGGCTTCACACGAGGTTGAGAAAATATTGGCAGCGGCCTGGGTAGATGGCATAAACAAGCGGAACAGGTCTGCATGGGCCAAATGGGTTGGTTGGTATCTTTGGAACCATCAGGATCCCACAGGCTGTGAAGTGGTTCACATCATGAATTTCCTGGCATCCTTAGCATCTATGGGGTTGGTGTATCATACTGTCAATTCTTACAGGTCAGCCTTCTCTGCGGATCATATTCCCATCCAAGAGGCTCCAGTGGGTGAACATTCTTTGGTATGTAAGTTGATGAGAGGGATTCGTTTGGCGCTTCCACCAAAGCCCAGATATTCAAAATTGTGGGATGTTAACAAGGTAGTGTACCTTTTTCATTCTTAGCAGCCGAACAAATATTTGTCACACAAGGAATTATCGACGAAACTCACCATGCTTTTGTGTCTGGTATCAGGCACGAGAGTGTCTAATGTGCAGGGTTTATACATCCCCGTAAGGGTTTTTACTCCCCATTGAATCACGTTTCCCCTTTCTTGGCTCACGAAGTCTGATTACAAAATGGTGTCATATTCTGCTTTCGATAAGCATCCTAAGTTGTGTGTGGTCCGTTGCCTTAAGGCTTGTGAAAGCATGATGGAGGAGCACCGGCCTCCTGGGGAGCATCACCTGTTAATATCGCTCAGGAAACCTTTCAAAGCGGGCTCACCTTCCACCACAGTACATTGAATTCGCTGGGTCATGCAAGAAGCGGGCACTGAAGTTTCGCAATTTGGAGCCCATTCAGTGAGAGGGGCAATGGCCTTTAAGGCGTTTTCCCTAAGGGCTCTCCTTGAAGATATCATCAAAGCTGCAGACTGGTGGTCAGACTGTATGTTCAAAAGGTTCTATTTTAAACCAGTCGTTTAGATGGCATTGTTGGTGGTGGGCAAGCTTTGAACAAGTATTATCCTCGCCCCCGGTCCTGACATAGAAGGAAAACTTTTCTAGTAGACATGAAGGAAAGTTGCAATTCTATCAAGGACACGGAGGCAAGAATTATTCCAGCCCAGGTTTCATGAGACTCTCCCTTTTGTTCCCACCCCTGATGTAGGTAGATAATGGAGTCCTCCTTTGTAGCATGATTCCAGTAATTCATATGGCATTAAGTATTGGTTTATTCTTTTTAAAGAGATTATGTACTGTTTCACTCATGTATGTCTATATGGCATTGGGCTCAGTATATCTGTATCAACCGTGAGTTAACTTATGTTTGATGCTGTATAATTATCAATTACATTCTGATTAGGATGGGAAGGTTCGGATTCATTCTACTTGTTTCTGGATTGTTTTAAGTTCAGAGGATTCCAAAGCGGATTAATGGGAAATTGTCAAATGGATCCTGTCGCAGTCAAGAAAGAGGAAGTTATCCAGGGGACTCCTAGCTTTGTGGACATCCTGGATTGTTGATTGGTTGATCTCTGTTAAACTTTTCCCTGCGCATAATGAGAAGGATAGTTTTTTTATTTGATAGTTGAAGACTGCTGGAAAGGAAATAAAGAAAGTAGAGCATAATCCTCACCTCCGTGTATTTAATAGAATTGAAACTTTCCTTCATGTCTACTATGAAATGTTTCATTGTGCACAATAGTCAGTAATGGGAAACGTACCAGAGTTGTACACCTAGTGTCAAGAAACGTCACCAGCTCAAAAAGTGCAGTTCAAACTTCAACATTCATTCTTCTAACTGGCAATCAAATGTAAAGTTAAACAATGGGACTGAGAAATGTAACAAATGCCTAAGAAATCTTTATTTATGTACGGCTATACAGATATTGACTGCAATCTGTGAAGTTAGGAATCCACAGCTCTTAAGTTTTTGATTTTCTTGAAACTAATTTCACTATTGCTCAGGTCACAGACCAGAACTGATGTCACGAAATATGGACATTGATAACATCAGAGGAAGGCACATAGGTGAAATCGAAAAAGCCAAACTACAGGTATAAATATTAAAATAACAACCAGGATGTAGTTCTTTTTGCACATGGGCAGCTATCTAAATGCAAGCAAGGTCTAGAGAGATCTAATAGAAAGAGTAGAAGGTTGGATTGGTTGGAGAATGTAGCGACTGTTGAAGTATGTGTGGAAATGGAAGGGGTAAGTGGAACTGGGCAGTTGACAGTGCCCATGTGAAAGTAAAATATTTTATTTTAAAATAGTGTTTAATATAGGTTTGGTTTAGTAAGCCTAACCAGGCCTCATTAACAAGAGCGCTTGTCACAGGGCAGAAAAGTATGTTTATTTGTTGTGCACAAGCTGCATTCATTCACGTTTTATTTGTTTCATAATATCATTGAAATTCAGCTGCAAACCATGATCTCTGTCCCTGTGCACAAATGTACTTTACCTCTAGCTTCCTCGGGAAAAGAGGTACTTACAAGGTTATGAGCTAAACGTCCATGTCGATATTATAAATGTGCAGAAGCCATTTTTTGTTTTCTTGTATTTTTGCAGTATGCTACTGCCACAAGAGGCCCTTGAGAAACTACGGGACCCAGCAGACACCGCAGCAACCAGGAGGACAAGACGCTCCCCTGAAGCTACAAAGCACCCCGCTGTCCTGGGCAGTTTTTTACCGCCACAAGGAACTATGGGTTCCAGCAGAAACTGCAGCATCCAGGCAGAGGAGACTAACAACACCATCCCCTGGTGCCATAAAGCGCCAACGCAGCCCACCAGTCCTGGGGGCAGTTTGTTACTGCCGCGAAGAGCTTTGAGGTACTAAGTGTCCCAGCAGACACTGCAGCACCCATGGGGAGGAGGCTGACAACACCCTCCCCTAGAGCTAAGTGTCAACGCAGCCCCACTGTCCTGGGAGCAGTTTGTTACCGCTGCAAAGAGCTGTGAGAGTTTACGTGTCCCAGCAGATACTGCATCATCCAGGGAGAGGAAACTGACAACACCTTCTCCTTTAAGTGGGCCGGGTCTGTCCAGTGTTGAGCACCAGCAATTTTTTTAAGGGACCCTCAAAACGGATCTCTATCGGGCTCAGTTTTCGGGCCTCGCACAGACGGTCCGTTTTTAGGTCGAGCCTAGCGCAGCGCGCATGCGCTGCTCGACTTTATGTAAGGGCTTTCAGAAAGCTCACCTCACGCTCGCATAGCTTGTGCGTGTGCTTTTTGTTTTGTCCCAGGCTATTGGCCTTAGCGTGCGTCTTTTTAACAAAGACAGCACGCAATTGGCCAAAGGCTCTGTTTGTCCCACCTTTTTGTCCCCCATGTTCACACCCACGGCCTAATGCTTGCGGTTACACGCAGCAGCAGCATATGTTTCCAATTATCGTGCCCAGACGCGGGCGCAATAATTGGAAACATATGCTGCTGCTCGCAACCGCTGCGCGATAATTGAAATGAAACCAGATTGCTCGCTGTGGCGCGCGCGCGCACCACTCGCGGGCTTGTTTACTTTTCTGTTTCCCGTGTGTGCTTTTTAGGTCTCGGCTGCGAAGGCTGCGCTTGCGCAGTCTCGCTCCGAGATTTAATGACTTGGAGAAGAGGGGCTTGAACCCGCCCCTCTTCTCCCCTGTTCTCCATTGGCTGGCCTCTTGAATGCTGGCCAGCCATTGGAGAAGAGGTCAGTCATTCCTATTAGGCCCCGTCCTTTTCGGATCGGGGGGCTTGTTTTTTGCGAGAAGTCTCAGGGAGGAGACAACAGCAAAACACGCCCCCGAATCCGAAAAGGACGCTGCGTTTCTCCGAGGCATTTCTGCTCTGCCTCGGAGAAAGGCGGTGGTGTTGTGTTGTGTAGTTTTACAGTAGTTGACTATGCATGTTTTTATTCCGATTTGTTACGTTTCTGTGTCTTTAATTCTATATACATCTTGCTAGTGGCTCCAGGGCCGATCGGGGATCTGTCTTCTCGAGTGTCGCGTATCTTCATGAACACTTCTCAACGACTCTGCAGCGTGATCTGGCTTTTTGTTTTTTTCTCCTATGTGAGGGGGCGGGCCTTGTGCCAGTCTCAGGCCATTCTAAACCGCCTTCTCCCCCCGCGCGCCAAGTTGTGCTCTCCGCCGCTGTACGTCACGTGATCCGTCTCGCCTCAGTCCTTCCCCGGTGCCCGAGTCGCCCCCCCTCCCCCGGACGTGGCATTGTCCTCGCACGTGACCCGCCGGAGAGTGCGTACGCGACGGAGCGCGGTGTGAAGATGGCGGACGAGGAGGCCGAGCAGGAGAGTGGCGGCGGGCGCCCCAGGGAGCCGCCGGGGCTTGGTGAGCAGCTGAGAGCGCTAGAAGAGGCGTTGCGGCGGAGCGAGGAGCCTGCAGAGAAAGCGGCCAGCGAGTACTGCCAGCGCTTCTGTCAGGTGAAGCACATAGTGTCTTGGTCTTTTGTGTCTGTGACCCGGGAGGTGGGAAGGGACGGGCAGTGGTCTCAGCACTCTTTCAGTAGCGTCGCTGTTCAGAGCGCGGATTGGCCCCTCGCGCAGCTTTTGTGCGCGCCCCTGGGAACCTGTCATGGGAATGGAGAGGGTGTGGGTCCAGGCCTTCACCGGTTGGGCTTCAGGCCTTATGTGTGGTGTTGCACACTGGATGAAGGGCTGCCTTCTGCAGAGGTTGCCTCGGCGACACTCCTTGCACAGCCCCCCCCAAACAGGCTTCACGGCTGAGGTGTTGCCCCTTGGGGAAGGGGTCTTTTAATTGCGTTTGCTCGTCCTTTGCCATCACAGAGCCAGTGACAGCGTACCTTTTCTTCTCTCTGTACGTCACTATCGTACCTGTCCTGCCCTTGTATTTGTTGGAATACTGTCGTGATCACGACTGTTTAGTGGGTATGTTTTTGGAGGGGGGACACTGGGCCTGTTAAGTAAATACTCTTTACTAACTTGGTTGCATGCTTGTCGCCAAGGGGTTAGTGAGATGCGTACATTTAAGCTGTGGTGCCCGAACACAAACGACGTAGTTCTTTTTCCGAGTTAAGTTGCTTTTGTATGTCCTATGTTTCTTGTTTTGACGTGAAGCTGTGACTTATTCACTTTTCCGTAGTTTGGTGGTCATTACCACAGACCAGACGCACTTCTTTCTAGAAGGTGTTCCATCGTGAGGGGATTGTTCTGTGATTCTCCGATTATTTCAGGAAATTTTAAACGTTCCAGCCAGTGTGTTGTAGAAGCTCCGTTGCTGTTATTGTTAGTAACGTCCAGTCATACGTTTTAAGTGTATATAAACAACAACAAGCATTTACAATGCAATGGTCTCGGCATTGGTAAAGTTAGAGCTATTGGCATTGCTCATGACAATGCCGTTTCTTTAAATGTTTTAAAAACAAAAACATAAACAAAAATAATGTCATGAGCAATGCCAATAGCTCTAACTTTACCAATGCCGAGACCATTGCATTGTAAATGCTTGTTTTTCTGTTCTCCGAGAATCTCTCTTTTTTCTACTATTTCTCCCTTCCTCTTCCTTTTATGTCTCTTATATGCCTACAACTTTCTTCTGCTTTTGCTTGTTTACAGAAGGGGCCAAGTCGCTTTTAATGGAAGTGACGTTTTAGCAGGCGAATTCTATGTCAGGACCGGAGGCTCCGATTATGCTTCTCATTTCTTTGCTTTATTCAAACAGCAGCCAATAAAAAAACATCTTTTTATTCCAAACTACAAATCCCATGAGTCCACTGCATCACGATACCATAGAGACTACCACAATATAAGGTCCCGTCGAGGCAGACACCTCCTCTTTCTTTGCTGCTCCCGCAGCCAGTTAAGTGCCTCTCCCTTTCTGCTTTTCGTATGATTGTGGTGTATGGGTTGACGCGCACTGTGCTTGATTCTTGGTATTACCTTACTAATTATCCGCTTATTTGATATTTATCTAGTGTAAGTTGTCAAAAGAGCATTTATTCTGACTTGCTTGACGAGGCGGTCTCGCTCGTCTTCTGTTTATTCTGTGTCCGTTTGAGTTTCCTCATTCGCGTGTGGGTTTTTTCGTGAGCGGAGAGCGCTTCGGCCTCTCCGGCAGGGCGCTCTGCGCCCGTAGCCTGTATTCAAGTGGAGCGGGAGTAATCGGGGGCCCTGAGGACGGCGCGTCTCTGCTCGCGCGTGTCCTCTTTTCATGATTACGGGCGGCCGTTTCCACGCATGCGCGGCGGCCATTTTTTGAGCATTGTATAACGAAGGAATATCGGAGCGGGAAACGCTCGTATTTCAAACATTTAAGCCCGTATTGTGCCCCAGCTGACGCCCGAGTGATAATTGTGCTCAGGGCTGTACAATATTTGCATAGGCTCTGCCGAGAGAGGTAGCAGGCCCTCCCTCGACTATCAAAATCACGTATTGTGGCACTTGTGCCTAGCCTGCTTGGGGTTGTCCCTCTCCCCCTGATTTATTCCTCCCTGCGCACCTTTGTAGTACTATCAGATTATTGCTACCGTCATGGCTGCTTATGCCTATGAGGAGGAATACTATGAATCTGAATCTGCGGGTTCATTTGAGCAAGAGCTCGTTGATGCCTTAGATGCTGGAGTTCAGCATTCTGTCAGCTCTGCGCTGGTGAGAGCGATTGCGCCCCTTAAACGGCATCTAAATGACTATGCGCGCCAGCAAGGCTGGCTCCCGGCCACGACTAGTCACCCCAAATCGAATGGCAAGAAGACTGCTAATCCTCATTCAGAGGATTTTGCTAGGCTGTCTAAGGCCTTAGCGAATGATCACGCTTATTTAGCGCATTCTGACCAGAATGAGTCTTCTCACGAAGACAAGGGAGTCCGATCAGGAGGAACGCATTCTCCATACTAAAAAAGCTCGGAAGGAGCATCATGTTGAACCCACGCCACAGCCTAAACACCTGACCTTCGACCCGACAGATATTATCCACCCCAATTCCTCGGCATGGACCCCCTTGCAAGAAGTAGCTGACTACCTCCAGTCCAACCTTCGTCGCCCTTTCGAAAAGGACGTCAGGGCACGCCTTAAGTCTGAGTGCCCCAGACCTGATTTGCCGACCCGAGTGGCGGAAACCCCTGAAGTTGATCCAACCATGATAACTTACCTGCGCAAATATTCTAAGGACCCGAAAAAGGGCATTGACCGCGCCTGACGGTCATGCCAGGACAAGCTTTTGGATTTGTCCGGGCCATTGGCAAAAATTCTTGAAATGGGTCTCCAGGCAAAAGAGTCCGGGTCCCCAGTGAACCCCGATGACCTCATTGGTTGGGCGCAGCGTGCGGTATGCTTATTGGGCAATGCTAACTGCGCTATGGCTAGCGAACGGAGAAGATCGATCCTCCTCAAGTTAGACCCTAAACTGGCGGAATTATCTTCCTCGGAGGCAGGCCCCGTAGCCCAGGGTCTCCTTTTTGGGCAACCCTTTTTGAAGGAGCTCACCAAATTCGTGGCTACTTTCAGCGGCCTTGATAAGGCGCAGGAATCGCTACGGCGAGCCTTCCGACCGGTTTTCGCCAGGGCCGGACGAAATCGAGGGCGGTCGTCCGGCCGAGGTCAACCCCAAGGCGCCCAGCGTGGTCAACACCACAACAGAGGAGGTTACCAGGACAATTATTCCGGAAATTCCAACTTCTACCCCACCAGACGAGCGCGGAACCGCTTCCGCAGAGGCAGGTTCGGTGGCAACCAAGGAAACCACCAGGAGTCCGGATCTGCAGGTGAGACTTATCCCTTGTTCAGAGGTACAGTTGGGGGGTCGCATTCAATTTTTCCTGCATGCTTGGCAGGCGCTCTCGCAGGATCCCTGGATCCTGGAAACAGTACAGGGTTACAAATTGGAGATGTACAACACTCCCGTCCAGCATTCCCCTCCCCATCCCATCCACTTTTCCCAACTCAATCAGAGTTTTATCGCAGGAGAAATACACTTTCTTTTAGAGAAAGGGGCGATTGTCGAGTCTCGGCTCCATTCCCACGGCTTCCTCAGCAACGTGTTCCTGGTCGAGAAAAAAGGGGGCGGGCACAGATTGGTCCTGAACCTCAAAGAGTTCAATGGATGGATCGTTTACCGCCATTTCAAAATGGAGGGCGTCCATCTTCTGCGCGATCTGCTGCAGGAGGGCGATTGGATGGTCCGTCTGGACCTGAAAGACGCCTACCTGGCCATACCCATTTACGCCCCTCACCGCCGTTTTCTACAGTTTCTGTGGCAAGGCGTCTGTTACGAGTACACTGTTCTTCCTTTCGGACTTTCGTCAGCACCATGGTGCTTCACGAAACTCCTTCGTCCAGCCATGGAGTCACTGCGTTCCTGCGGAGTGAGGCTGATCGTCTATCTGGACGACGTCATTATCATGGCGCAATGTCCGCGTCTCGTGATGACTCATCTAGAGTGGTCCATTCTTCTCCTTCAAAATCTGGGTTTCATTGTGAATCCTCAGAAATCAGTTCTGATACCCACGCAATCTATAGAGTTTCTGGGCTTTCAGGTGGATTCTCGCACCTGCCAGCTTCTCCTTCCTGCATCCAAGATCAAAACGATCAAGAGAGAATTGAGATCGATCATGAACAAGCAGATTGTGTCCTTACGGTCCATAGCCCGGGTAGTGGGCTTGTTGGCCTCCTCGATTCAGGCCATTTTTCCAGGACCCCTTCACTACCGAGCTCTCCAACGATTAAAGATTCAACATCTCCGCAAAGGCCTCAGCAATACCGATCAGATCCCTCTTTCAGAGGAAGCGAGGTGGGAAATGTTGTGGTGGCTCGACCACATGGAGTCGTGGAATGGCAGAGCCATTTTTGGGTCCCACCCAGAGGTGGTGATCGAGTCGGACGCCAGCCGTAGGGGCTGGGGAGCCCGCTGCGGTCCGGTCTCGACAGGGGGTCGTTGGTCGCCGGAAGAACTCTCCCTTCACATCAATTGTCTGGAGTTGCTAGCGGGATCGTTCGCAATTCGCAGCCTCTCTCCGCAGAAGATGAACTGCTGCATTCTTCAAAGAATGGACAACATATCGGCAGTCCGGTACGTGAACAAACTAGGGGGTACTCGATCTCGCATCCTAGCGGAGATTGCCAAAGATTTTTGGCATTATTGTCTTCAGTACAATCTGTCAATAGTAGCGGAATACCTTCCGGGTCGGAAGAACGAGGTGGCCGACTGGCATTCCCGGTACCTACGGGATTACAGCGATTGGCGGTTACATCCTCGAGTCTTCCGGATGCTGAATCTCCTATGGGGTCCGTGTCAGTTGGACCTGTTCGCGTCATGGCTGAACAAACAACTTCCGGATTTCTACAGCTGGCGTCCGGATCCAGAGGCATTAGCCTAGGATGCGTTTCTTCAAACCTGGCCTCTAGTCCTTTGTTATGCCTTCCCGCCGTTTGTGATGATTTCCAGGGTTCTGGCTCAAGCCAGACGCCAGCGGACGGAGATGGTGTTGGTTACACCTTTGTGGAGAGCTCAGGCTTGGTTCCCGATAGTTCTGGAAATGTCCTGTGCGACACCAGTTCTCCTACCTCAGAGATGGAACCTATTGCTGGACCCTCTCAAGGCCCCTCATCCATTAGTGATCTCAGATCAACTACTTCTGGTGGCGTGGCGAGTTTAAGGGATAGATGGAAGGTCCTAGGCCTTTCGGCAGACGCTTCCAACTTCATCAAGCAGGCATGGTCAGATAATACCCATAAGCGGTATTCATCAGCATGGAACAGGTGGTGTAGCTGGTGTATTCAACGGGACGTTGATCCCACTACAGCTAATGTCTCCATGGTCATGAATTTCCTTGCTTCTTTGGCATCATCCGGTTTTGCATATAGGACAGTAAACAATTTTAGATCCGCTATTTCCGCTGGGCATACTCCTTTGGAGGGTAAGCCAGTGGGAGAACATCCTCTGGTGTGTAAACTACTTCGGGGTATCCGGATGGTCAAACCTCCGCGTCCAAAATACTCTTTTTTGTGGGATGTGACGGTGGTCCTCCGCTTTTTGGAATCTTGGCCACCAAATGAACTCCTGTCACGAAAACAGCTTTCCGCCAAGCTGGCGATGTTATTATGTTTGGTCTCGTGCAAGAGAGTGTCTGATATAAGAGCTTTAGATCTAGCGGGGCGTAAGTTCTCCCCAGAAGGGGTGACTTTCTCTATCTCCAGACGAACCAAGACCAATTCCACTTCAGTGACTTATCCGGCTTTTCCGGATAATCCCAAATTATGTGTGGTGCAATGTGTCAAAGCGTACGAGGTAAGTACAGCTAGCTTCCGTTCTGACATGCAGGGTCAACTGTTCATTGCATTGCAGATGCCTTTTCGCCCAGTGTCATCAGCTACTTTGGCGCGATGGGTGCGTTGGCTCATGAATGAAGCAGGCATTGATGTGTCTCAATTTGGTGCGCATTCTGTGCGGGGCGCAATGGCGTCTAAGTCTTTTTCCTTGGGTGTGACCCTATCCGACATCATGAGCACTGCGGATTGGTCTAATGAGTCTACCTTTAAATCGTTTTATTATAAACCTATAGTGGATATCGCATCTGTGGTGGTGGCTGGGCTTTAAACAAGCATAATCGGAGCCTCCGGTCCTGACATAGAATTAAAAATTTGCGAACATTCGTGACAAGAATTTTCAATTCTATTAAGGACAACGGAGGCGAGGATTATCCCACCCGGAGTTTATATGATTCTTGCAATGTATATATAAATCAATTGATGATGGTTTTGAATTGCATTGTATTGCCTTCTTTATCCTCTATTTCCCCTCCCCTTTTATGCCTGTAAAGTTTATACCATTTCAGATTGGAACATGGTTTGAGAGATTACCGTTATTACGGAACCTTTATCTTTGTTTCAGATTCCAGTGGCAAGTGAAGATGGCTTGCTGTCCAAGGAGTTCGTTGGGCATGGTTGCCCCTTCGCGATGTGGAGCTCGCTCACCTGTTGTGATCATGTGGGTTTCGTCCCTTGGAGCCGAAGTTCAAGTTGTACTGCCGGATGTTTTTGCTCGCAGAGACACTAGTTCAGGATCTCAGTTCAAAGAGGACTAATTTGTTTCAAGTTACGGTCTTAACAGTTAACGGTCACGCAAAGAAAGAGGAGGTGTCTGCCTCGACGGGACCTTATATTGTGGTAGTCTCTATGGTATCGTGATGCAGTGGACTCATGGGATTTGTAGTTTGGAATAAAAAGATGTTTTTTTATTGGCTGCTGTTTGAATAAAGCAAAGAAATGAGAAGCATAATCCTCGCCTCCGTTGTCCTTAATAGAATTGAAAATTCTTGTCACGAATGTTCGCAAATTTTTAATTGTCAATGTTTTATGTTAAGGTTACAGGAAGTGGTGGTTGTTGCGGCCGTGAGCGGAAGTGTCCGGCGTTGCTAGGTCAGAAGCTGATGCGGCAGGCGGAAGTGCGGAGCTGGCCAATATGGCGGAAGAGGTGCTCAGAGCGCCGGGGGAGCCGGGTGGAGATGAACTTGTAAGCCTGGTGTCACTACACCGCCGCCGGCCCCTGTTAGGCTGCTGCAACGTATTGCCCTTCGTCTCAGTTCTCTACCCCGCCTGGCTCTACCTATGGTCGCCGTGTATGGCATTGCGGACTACCCCGAGGCCGGTCTCATCGCCCTGGCAGCCATCGGCATTCTCCAGGCGCTCACCGTGCTCTCTGGTCATTGGTCCGTACACGCAGACTGTGCCCTCACCTGCTTCCCGGTAAGGCCTATCTATAGTTGTCAGTGAGAGACATCATCGGTGTTGGTGCTGTGACAAATGTCATTAACGCTGTGCTTCAGCTCGGTGAGCGTGCAGTGACAGCTGTCAAAGCTAATGGTGCGCCCGAGTTCAGAGAGAAGCAGTATCAAATTACACCTGTTCGTGACAATGCTGTGCCAGAACATGCCAGATGTGAAATGAATCCTGTTAACGACAGTGCTCTTCTTTAGCTTTGTGCCAATTGTGTGTTGTAGAGTGACACCTGTCAGTTGGTTAACAGCCCTGCGCTCGTTTCGACGCCCATGCAGTGCAATGCAAATGCAGTGTGGAAATGTTTGCCCTTTCTGACCAAAGTTTCATTACAGTAAAGTGGAAGGCTTCCTCCCACACTGGCACCCTAAAGTAATAACGTGGAACGAGTCTGAGGTAGCCGCTATGTATTAAAAGTGAGTCAGAGGTCTGAGGAAATACCCTAGGCATAGCGGGTGGTTTTGACAAGTTGATTTTCTCAAAGACACCCATAAAGCTGCCACCATGGCTCTGTAATAACCATATATCAGTCTAGGGACACTATTGGCCATTCTCCTTTTGTAGTAGGAGACTTCAACCTGGTACTGGAACCATTTTCAGAGCGGGGGTGCTGCCTTTGGCGTTACACCACTAGAGTCAAATGGATTGGGAAAAACCCAAGCTTAATACAAACAAGCATTGGCATAGCCAATAGGTCCCGCCTTTGGGACCTTATAAGTGTTTAGTTATCCAGCACAATATCCTTGGTGCAACAACATCAACTGTTGCATGGCTAAACATTTATAAGGTCCCAAAGGCGAGACCTATTGGCTATGTCAATTGTTGTTTTCTTGGCTGCAGTGAAAGCATTCACATCGCTGGAGATTTAAGAACAAGATCAAAGCAAAGGATACATAGCCACAAAAGCATTGCTTCTATTCTTGGTTTACTCTACCTTAACTTAGACCAGCCAAAATATTTTCACAGTGTGAGAGGAGGTGAGACCTTAAAGGAGGCAATGCTTTGAGCCAGTCACTGACTTAGCAGCAATTGAGGAGTGTCTTAGTGGGTGGGACCAGGAAACTTGGCGGTCATAGAGGATAGCACTACTTGAACCAGCACTCCTCCAAAAATTCAAACTAAGGGTTCTAGGCCTGCCACCCGTTTCCCAGGGAGGTTGCAAAACTCCTGATGGTCCTCATCTAAGCAAAGCCTTCACACACAGCGAGGCTGGTATCTTGTTAAAGGCTCATGGAAATTGAAGGGAGCCTCTTGATTTAGACCATGCCCCTACTTGGATAGGCCACACCCCTTTACGAGGTTTGCCACACCCCTTTAAGAGCCCCCCACGTTTGTTTCCCACTTAAAGCCCTGCATTTAGGGTCTACAGGCCCCAGCAGACACTGCAGGACCCAGGGGGAGGAGGCTAACAACACCCTTGCCATGCGCTATAAAGCACCACCGCAGTCCAGCTGAGCGGCACACAAAGAATTTTTGGGTGACTGTGTCATTGTCACCTTTAGGAACCCTAGGGTCTCTGGTGAACTAATTCGAGCTCTCAGCTAGGCCAAGTTAAGAGCAGTAACATCCATGATCGTCGGAGGGTGGCCCACCTCCCTTGTTTTTTTTTTTTTAAAGTTACTATGTATTTCTATTGAGACCGCTCCTCAAGTGTTTCTATGGATTTATTTATTTTCAACCACAGTTCAGTTTGTCCCCTTCGTGCTTACTCGACCTTCCTGCTGATTGCTGTTGGGCTTCGCAGGATGGCAAAGCATAAGCTTGTAGTGCTATATGCACTCATATGTATTGGGACCACGTGATGACCTTTGACTACCTTTGTTTTAATTGATTCTGTGTGTTTTAATTCAATCTATCTTGAATGTACGACATCATTTTTTCTGCACTTGCATTTTGATCTGTGATTTCATTTTGTGACTCCTTATAGCTTCAGACTAGGAGTGTTTTCAGACAGCCTTGCTTGGAACAGAACGTGTGGGATGTGCGTTTGAAAGTTCGAGAGTGAGAAATGTGTGGAATGTACTTCTCTGTTTCAGAGTATAGTGCTGTAGGCAGCGATGCACAAATGTGCATTATGTTGTACATTGGGCAATGGAGTTTTACCAATGGGCTTTAACGTGCCCTGACTCCATCTTTAATTCTGACTCCGTCTGGCTTGAGTTTTGCACACGTAGAGGGTGTCTTCTCAAAAACTCCTCGTGCATTGAGAATATTATAAAACTGGGGTTTCTTGGCTCGGAAACTGGGTTCTCTCCTGAGAGACGGATTCGTCTACTCAGTGCTGCATTTCCTGGCTTAAGGAGTCTCTTGACCCCTGTAATTTGGGATCCCGCAGTCTTGTGTGTGCTAAGAAGAAGATATTGCAGCCAGTGAAGTATTTTCTCTGATCATTGGTACTGAGATATAAGCAGAGATATTGAGTTATTTTTACATGTGTTTTTGTCTGTGTGCTGACTGACCAGCCTGTGAAGTATTTTTATTTATTAGTTCTTGTTCATTGCCATTATCAGATGTATTCTGTGTATATATTTTCTATGCTTCCATTCTGGGTATACATGCTCTTTATATTTGAGTCTTTCATTTGACAGTGTTTATTCATGTTATTGCTCTCTTGCATTTGACAGCGTTTGTTTCATGCATTGGATGTCCATTATTGTTATCTGCTTCTCATTTGAGTTGTGAATGTTCCTTTATTATTAACGGCTTATGTTTTTTGCTCTCAATTGACTTGTGAATGTTCCATTATTAATATCTGCTTAGAGTTTGCTCCTTTGCATTTCACTTGCAAATGTTTCATTATTATCTGACTTGTGTTTATTATTTTCATGTGTTTACCATAATTATCTGTTTGTGTTTTATCCCATACATTATTTGATTCATTATTGATTGCTTTTATATATAAATACATATATATATATATTTACATTTGCATGTTGCTTTCATTTGCCATCTGGGAAAGCCTTTCTGTTAGAGAGTGTTGTACTAATAAAACCCCACGCTTTATTCTGAAAACGGTGTGTTGATGTACCTCATTTGGTGAGCTGCGACCCCTTTAAAGGTGTTTTCTTGCTTTATTTGGGAGTGCCTCTGCTGGGGAGTGCTGAATTTCTTTTATTTGGGAGTATAAAGCAAGACACCAACACTGAGGGGGCAGCTGCTTAGAAAGTAGGCACTGAGGGCCATAGACAAAGAAAGCGTCCTGGCTGAAAACAGCTGCTTTACCTACTGACTGCAATGCCTCTGCCAGCTTATCGGGCCAGGAATGTGTGGGTAGAGACCATCCTGGTAAATGTGCTTCCCTCCTCCACATGCAGGCTGCTAACCAAACGCTGCTGCCACACACCAAACAGAAAGATGGCCTACTCACAAACATACAGTTCACTTATGACTTCCTTAATTGTAAAGAGTCTATGGGGAATTATTTGCACAGTTTAGCAAGGAGGTTGTTGACCTTCTTGACTCTAAGTTATGAGGGTTGTAGGCATTGAGGCTAAACTAAGTGAATTGGGAGGATACTATTACCAGGCAGAGGACTTCAAGTTCTACTCAGGAGCATCAGCCCTTGGACTGTGGAAGGGGGCAATTGTCTACCTGCATGCCTGGTGTAGTTCTTGTCCCTGGCTTAGCCATGTCTATCCCCTCAGGTACGAGGGACCCTGTGATGTCCAGTACACAAGTTGGGGGCTATTGCCCAGTGGGAAACCATATTTTACCCTCTAACCATACAGGGTTGACCCTAGGGTGCACCACAAGATGTGCTCTTCCACCTTCTGCATGCCCCTATGTCATAGTCATGGCTAATGTTTCGATACTGCGCCCTTAAGCAAATGAGTCTACCGTGGAGTTAATAATAAGCTTTACACTGGATTAACAGGAATTCCAGGTTTCAGGGTAGCTTATTCCCTGAGGTTCTTATGGCAAGAAGGGTGGGATGGATCGTAAAGATGCACAAAGAATTTTTGAGTGACTCTGTCACCGTCACCTTCAGGAGCCCTAAGGTCGCTGGTGAACTAATTTGGGCCTCTCAGCTAGGACAAATTAAAAGCAGTAACGACAAGATCCTGCCCCTGGGCTTTTTTTATAGGCACCTGGCAAAAACCCCATTACCCGGGTATGGTTCTCCTGTCCTATGGCACCTCAACCATCTCTTCACAATGTCCCCACCTACAATCGCTTCTCCCCCCTGGGTGCCTTGTCAGCAATTGACTGACTCAGTATGTGTAATGTGGCCAAGTCGACCTCCGTTGAGGAGGTTACATGTAGACAGGGTCCCTCAGCTGTCCAACCATGTATACCTCATGCTTTAGTAAATCATGGGAAACTGATAGATACTGATTACAAAGAGTTATCTTTTTTTATTTAATGAGGCATATTTAACCACCCCCACGGACCCTGCCCATGGGGTTAACATCCTTTTCTGGAATACTGCTGTGAAGAATGGGACCATTTCATATGTTGGGTTGATATAATTTTCTTTCAACAGACATGGGCAACTGATGTTTTCAGTATTGATGGCTAATATTCCCACATGGTTTCCGCAGTCCCATATCTGTCGGGCAGTACCAGAGACAGTTTAACGATCTGGTTTAAAGTTTCCTTGGATCATAGTATCACCCCACTCCCCTCCAGTTTGAATTTATTCCAAGTGTTTTTATCTACGTGTCCCAATGGATTGCGCATCATACTAAATAATTCTTATAATGGGTACTTTGAATCCGACTATATTGCTAATCTCAATACGCTAGGAAACGGTGGAGGGTGATGCCTTCTTAATTGGTCCACGTCAGTGGATAATCAACATCAAGAGCATTGCTCAGAATGAAATTACTTGTGTTGTTTTTATTTCTGGCAGACAAAACAGGTATAAATTGTGAGAGGAAAAGCAACAAGCCGACACGTGTTTCGCCCTAGTGGCCCATTGGCCTTGGGCTTTTTCAAGGCTAGAGTGATTAGAAAACCAAGAATAAGTTGAATACAAAATGGGTGAGAAAAGTGAGAGAGAAAGAGAGAAAGAAAGAGTGTGGCAGATTTACCAAGAGTGTTAGTTTGGGGAAAAGGGAGAACGGGAAATTAGTCAAGGGAAAACAGATGGTGATAAGGGAAGAGGAAATCGACAATGCAAGGCAAGAGATAGAAAGAGGGAGAGAGAGGGAAGAAGAATGCGAGGGGAAAGAGAGAGACGATAAGAAAGACATGATGGTTCAAGGAAGAAAGAAAAGATCAAACATAAGGCTTATTAGCGGCGACATTCTGTTTTAACATAAAACAAAGTATGAAAGGCGAATAAATAAATAATCGGCACAATATTAATACAAATGTCTTATTGAGTGCATTGTCACATTGCTAATATGGTAGAATCATAGCATTGGAAAAAAACAAAAAAAAAAAAACATCCTTGGCGCACCATCATACCCGGGACAGAACCAACAATGCTATACGAGAGGTGAATTGTGAAAAGAGAAAGTATGTGTCATAATTATAGGAAACAGAAGGTGAGATGATACAAAAGTCAATGAACGCATAGCCTGCAGGTTAATACGGTAAGGTCGCCAATAACTTTTAATAGTGACACCAGAAAGGAAAGTCAAAAGAAAATTGCAGGTGAAAGGAGGGGAAAAATTCACAAGAGCAACGAAAAAACCGAAAAAACAAACAAAAGAAAAAAAAGAAAAAAGAAACAAACAAAGTGTCTCATTAGTTGTACACGTGGCAAGAAAGACTGCTCACCGGTTTTCAGTAAATAACAAGGTCTTCCTATATGAAAAAGCAAAAAATTCAAGAAATCACTCTTAAAATCGGGATTTATAATAAGAGTGCGCAAAATTGGGGGCTTAATTTGAAGGTAAAAGGAACGCTGCAAGTTGCAAATTAAAGAGATTAAAAAAGGTTTAAAGAAACCGGCGCGCTAGCCAAGGGGGATGTGAGCGTTTGTCATAATATGTGATTTGCCAGTGAAATAATATAGGAGTTACATGGAAGTTAGATGGAAACGAAAATACATGCTGCATGAGGCGTTAATAATTCCAAAAATGGTGGCATTTAAGTTAAAACACAGTGATTAAAGGCTGCGCAAAATGTTGGAAGCCGGTTAGGTAATGAATGAAACTGACGCGCTAAGCAGGAGGTCAAAGGGAGCGTTGTGACAGGGGCGCACGGAGATAAAATGTGATTGCCAGTGAGACAATCTAGGAGTTACATGGAAGTTAAATAGAAACGAAAATACATGCTGCATGAAGCGTTGATAATTGCAAAAACGGGTTGTCTTTAAGTTAAAACACAGTCCTATATTTTACTAGCAGTGGAATTTACCTTAGATGAGGCTAGGGAAGCAATAATCAAAAGCCCCTTAAACAAGTCCCCAGGGCTGGATGGGGTACCTATGGATTTGTATAAATCATCTCCAGAATTGTGGGCTCCCCTGTTTAGTAACTGTTTCAAGATGGGCCTCCCTCAATTATGGCGATCTGCAGTCATTGTGCCTATTTTTAAAAGGGGCAACCCTCATTCCCTAGTGTGCTACAGACCGATATCCATGTTGGATTCAGCTGTTAAGCTGGTGGGGAGAGGGGTTCTGGAACGCCTTTCAGCTTGGGTCAGGAAGTCAGACATTCTGCTGGAGGTGCAGTATGGGTTCCGTGAGGGGTTTGGCATGGTGGAGCAATACTTGAATTTGCACTTGCTGATCAGCAATTATACGGTTGCTAAGCAGGGCTCCATTTGCCTGGCCTTCATAGACCTCTCCTGCACCTTTGACAGTGTGGTGAGATTCAAACTACGGGAGACCCTGACTAATTTAGGGTGGATGGTGACTTGGTTCAGTTCTTGAGAGCTTTGCACTATGATCTATCTGCCTCAGTGAGGTTTGGTCCCTCAGGTGAGTTGTTTCTATTGTATATTAATTGCTAAGGCGCTGCCCTATCTAATAAAGTTTCTGACGCCCCCTCTATTGACAGGAAAAAGGTCTGTGCTTTACTCTTTTTGGACAATGTAATCCTATTCTTGAGAACCCCCGACGGCCTTAACATCTTCTTTCAAGAATTTGTCATCTTTATGGGGTCACTTGGACTTGTTACTGATCAATCCAAAAGCTTTCGCATGGCCTGTAACCTTAGGCAAACTAAGATGAGGGGTATATTGTTACAAGGACACCCTGATACTCTCATCTAGGATTTTTCATATCTGGATGTTGTCTTTGATGCAAAAGGTAACTGGGGTCCATGCACTGCCAAAATCTGCCAGAAACTTGTCAGCTCGGCAGGGTTCATTTTAAAACTTTCCAATTGCATTAGTAAATAAACAGTGGTCCCTTTGCAGTAGGTTTGTAGAAAACAGTGTCTTCCAATTTTGGCTTATGGGTGAGACATCTGGGGATGCTCCAACACAAAGCCTTTTCAGGGAGAACAAAACAGGGTGTTGAGGAGACTACTGGGTGTCTCACCTGCGTGATCTACATTCATTCTACGCCAGGTGCTCGATTTGGATAAATCCACGTGCCTCTTTTAATATGGAGATTGTCAAGAATTGCCTTTCATGTGAGAAAGGCCTGAATATCCCCTGGCTTAATTATATCAACACCAAGCTGACGAATCTGGGAAGGCCGTACCTTTTTTCTGAGCCTGATACTATGATCAAAACTGACATGGCCTGGGTAAAAAACATATTCAAATCGAAGAAATGCTGCCTCAGAGAGGATCATGAACTTATTAAACCTTCTGTAAGTACGTTGTGCTCCATAGTACAACATCCTTGGAGCCATCCTTGGAATGGATTGAAAGAACGTGGGAAAGAATTATACTCACCCACTTTAGACTGGGTTTTGCAAGATGGCAACTGGGTTTCCCTCTTGGTCAGTTTGACCCATCCAAAATACTGTTATGCCCATGCGATGAATCCTCGCCTCAGAATCTGTTGCATTTTACTTTTTTATGCCAATTTTTTCCTGATTTTAACAAAAGTTTTTTTAAATCCGAATAATTACCGCTCATGGCATTAGAAGCCATGGGGTAGCCTTGGCCTATTTACAACAGCTTGACTCCACATTTATTTGTGTAAATATCTGTTCCTTTTTAGGTCTTGCCTAGCGAACGCAGCGCATGCGCGGCTTCGCCTTGGAGAGACTATTGTTGTCGGTTTGGTGCGCGAAGGGAGACAAACCATGTGCGCGCACAGACAGGCGATGTGCACGCGCATGGCGTCTCCTCTCTGCTCCCACCGCGAGCTTGATTTAGCTTTCCCGCGCCCTCCCACCACGTGCTTGCCTCCTCGCGCCTGTCCCTCTGCCACGCATTATGTTCTAACACTTATCTTTCATGTTAACGCAGGGCGTCTTGTTCTATATCAGGGGCTGGTTAGAGGTAGCGCCTTCATGCCACAGACCACCTGTGAAGCTGTGCGGCATACTGTTCACTGATAGATTAGATGCCACTGTTTGCAAGCTCGACAGAGGGTGGGCGTTTGGAGCAGGAACAGGGTTCACGATGGTCTGTATCTGAGATGACCTTTGGTGCAACAGTGATGACGTCTAGCGGTACCTCTTCCAAATTCCTAGCCTTCTAAGCCCTTTTCATTTATTTTTAGGGCTCTCCTCATGCAGAGCTCGTACGGTTGAGCCACGCTGGAAGGGACCTATCTCACTAGAACTGAAAACTGCGCTACACACTTATCACATGTGTATTCACAAATGTCTGCAGCAGGTGCTTTAGCCTATTGAGCAGCCTGAATGACATGTGACGTTGTAGTCTGCGGTCTGCAAGATAAAGAAAGTTGCCTGCACTAGCTGCTGTTTTCTGCCTGAGATTAGAACCAGCGACCTGCACGTAACATGGATCTGTACAGATGGGTTATTAACCCACTGTACTGTCTCCCAAGGATTGAAAATAATAACTTATAGATTCTGCAAAGATGCATGGTTTTCAAACGTTATTTCAGCAACATTTTAGCCTGCTTGGTTAGACGTCAGGTCGCGTTCTTTCTCATTACCTTTTCAAACTGTTGTTCCTGTTCACTGCGGTCGCTCCGTTCACTTAATTTACCCTTCTGTAATTTTACATTGATTTTCGTTCCTTCCTTTCGGTCTCTTATGGTCTGTCACACTTGAGTAGATCTGCCCTTGTGCGCTGCATTTTCTATCTCCTCTTTCCACCCGGTCTTGTCTGTTTTTCACTGCTTTCTTTATTTTTGTGTTGTGGTAGGGGATTAATCGCCCCCTCAGATACGTCCATCAGGACACTACAATCATCTGGGATATCTGGGGACAGTGTCTTTAATAGGCAGACGCTGCTCCCAGCAGCCTAGGATCTCAAAACGTTTAATAAAAGCCAGATGCTTTGTGTCCACTCAAGGGGCTCCTTCCCGGCTTCCCATTATCCCCTCTCGCTGTCTCCCAGCCAACCCTTTCACTGGGAAAAGTATACACCCTCCTTTCCCCGCAGGCAGTGAAATACTTAAATGTAAGTATTATAAACAAGCATTAAAAATGCAATAGGTTTTGCCTTTCATTAAGTTAAAGCCATTTGTTTTGCTATACAATACCATTAGCAAAGCAAATGGCTTTAACTTAATCAAAGGCGAGACCTATTGCATTTTCAATGCTTGTTTAAATGTGCTTTTAACAGAAGGAAATCAATTCTGTGTTACATGAAGTACGCATTTCCCTGGGACAGACTGTGTAGCTCTTTAAAAAAAATTATGTAATGTTGCCCCGTATCTTATCCATATATTTTTGTATGTTCTCTGGTAATCGTCATGTCAAAATCATGTAATTGTTTTGATTTTCCTATGCTGGGGATAAGGTAGCTTTACATGAGGTCTGACATAGCACCAATACATATCCCCGATGAGTCTCTCTGGTGGCCTTTTGAGGCCTCTCTATTTTCTTTCTCAAGTAATGTGTTTTGTACTTCTCGATGTTTTTAATCTTTGTTTAATGGACTTTTTTGAGTTTTATGTTAATAATGTGTTTCTGATGTAACCGAAATAAAGTTGGACTTGACCTGTGTTTTTGCATTTATAAATCATACAGTTTATTTTGTGCAACAAATCATGCATTAAACAACCAATAAAACTAATGTATAAGTAAGTGTTGTTTTGATATTAATGTGATTGGTGCTGTGCAAGTAACGTTTTTTTGTGCTGCAAATTTACGTAAAATCATGCAATGAATTTGTCTGTTTTCTTCGTCCAGAACCTTATAAAAAGAATGCTATATGGAAAGAGCCAGTCACAATCTTTTCATCTTCATCCTCCCTTTAGGATTTCAGACTTTTCTGCTTGTTGCTTAGAGAGGACTAGAGGCTCTGGGTCCTTTTTGTATTTAGGCCTATTTACTATACTATTAATCTGATTAATTTCCAAATGTGCTGTGGCTACTTACGTTCTTAAAGGCACATAGCATTCTGCATTACAATGATTTAGTTTTATGCCAATTCCCTTGACTCTAATGACTTTTGCTTTCTGTAATAATATTAGTTTAATAACTCTACAAATACTGAAAACTGGAAAAGCCTTGTTGTGCAGGTTTTCTAAATAATCTTGACTGAGCGATTCTCCCTCTCCTGTCCATCGACCCTTCGTGTAAATTAGGGATGCGTGTTGACACATAGCACTACTGGAATAACTTTTAAAAAAACTGGCAGGATGATTTCCAAGCTAAAAAGGTTGGAGGATTATGTGAATATTTTTCCTTAGTACCATAGAACTTGAGCACATTATATTCTAGTTTTATATGTATCTGTATATAATATTAAGGTACTGTATGTTTTATTTTTTGTTATAATGGGAAGACGTGTGTCATGTTGTTTTCCTTATTGTTGCTCCACTGAGCCACAACAGTATGTTCCGTACTATGTAGTCCTTTTTAGTTTGTATGAAGGCCGTTCGCTTAAGGACATTTACAGATAAGCAGTGAAGCAAACTGCATCGTTGCCAGGTCTGTAGTACATTTTTGAGTACTTCCCTATATTCGTGAGACATTTCATTTGTATGCAAGAAGCGCCTCACTAAAATAGGCACGCAAATTAGAATTGCTCCAATGGATGTACAATTTATGTAGGAGTCTGTAGGATTCGCCTTTACTGTAGGGTCATCCCCCAAATATTTTGCCTTCACCGTCCTGTTCCCTGAACCTGTTTGTGTTGACTTTTAGGACTTGGCGCACTTTACCACTTAACCAGTGCTAAAGTTCTTTTGCTCTCTCCCTTAAACATGGTGAAATTGGCTTACATCCAATTAACACATTTAATTTACTTGTAAGTCCCTAGTACAGTGGTACTACATGTATCCAGAGCCTGTAAATTAAATGCTACGAGTGGGCCTGCAGCACTTATTGTGCCACTCACTTAAGTAGCCTTTTAAACATGCCTCAGGCCTGCCATTGCAGCCTATGTGTGCCATTTCGACCTAGCAAAACAAACCTTTTGCCAGGCCTAAACCTTCCTTATTTTTATTTAGAAACAAGTTTATTAGGTTAATACAAGAGAAAACATAAACAGTAAATAACCAAGCATGACCCCAAGACCAGCATAGTCGCAAAGCAGTATCATATGCTTCCCATTCACAGCCAGACATCGTCTGAACCCAAATGCATGCACGAGAGCCTCGTTACAGCAAGGCACCAAGCCCAAAGTGTCCAACCACTTGCTCCATATCTCTGTGTGTTTCCTTGGGCAGTCTTCATACACTGGTTTCTCCTGTTGTGCGCATTAATCCACCTGTCAGCACCATTGAGCCAGGGAGGGCGGGATGAGCATTTTCAACCTCTGGGCTATATCCCGCTTTGCAATCAGCGTAGCTTTGCCAACCAATGCCTGATCTGCTCTCATCCCTCCATTCATGCAAGATGGCCGACAGGTAAGGAGCTCCGGCCAGGAGCTCCCGGCTAGGGATAGCCTTTTTGGCTCAAATCCTCAGATATTCTACCCCCCTTTTGAACCTCTTACTTACCTGGGGTCACGTTTCACTACGGTCGTCGTCTCTCCAAGTCCCCCGCATCTGGCTCGAGATCTTCGATCAAAACTTGATCGAGGAGCTGTACAGGGAGCCCCGAGCAACATGGCCGATGCCTGGTGCAGCTGCCCAGACAGCTACAGAGGAGAATTGGCTCCGGTCCCCGCCGCAGCCGTCACCTACCCAGCCAGACATCGGGCACTGTTCTTCCTCGTCTCTCCGCTGTGTATTCTTTTCTCCCTCCTCCTCGCTGAAGAAACACTGAAGATTCTGCCATAGACAGTCGTTGGGGGCATAGCATCGGTGAGACTCCCCATCATCTGGTGGAACCCGTGCGTCGGCTGGTGGCGGTGCAGCAGTGGTGAGCCTCCCCACCATCCGGTGGACCCCGTGAGTCGGCTGATTGCTGATCCCTTACATCGCGACCAAAGCCAGGCTGGGCTGCACTGGTGACTGCATGTTGTGGTGACTGGGGATCACTCCTCCTGGCTGTTGCCTGCTTCTGGACCTGGGCTGAGGTGGCCTGGCGACCTGCTGTGCCTTTTCCGGGGCTGCGGCAGGGATGCATGGATTGTGTTTTCCCCCCACTGAGCAACCTTTGTGAGGGCCTGGTCGGCTGCCCGTACTGCTGAGTTTGTTTTCCCTTCCTGGTGTCGACGCGCCCTCCTGACCCCGCTGCTGCCTTTGTCTTCCGGTGCCGCTGCCTGGGCTCCCCACGCTGACTTTCCCCTGACCTTGTTGACGCGCAAGGGATCAACGACCTCCAGCCTTACTCCATCCTGTGCTGTTGATTGCCCCCCTACTTTGACTTGTACCTGGGTATGTTTTTCTTGCTGGTCTTTAAGACCGGATTCCTGTTTGCCTGCTGCCCCGCCATTTTGTGGCGAGGTATTTTGGGGTTCATGTCCTGGATCCGCCCTTTTGCTGACTGAAATCCTCCCAGACTGATTTATCCCACTGGTTAGCGCCTTTATTCCGCCGGATTTACCCCTGCCCTAACCCGACCTTCTCTTGAAGCACCTTTCACCCCTTTCCTCTTGTGGATCGCGGTAAGGCACCTTTTTGCCACCTCCCTCGGACCCGCTGCAGCTCACATTACGACCCGACGCAGTGAGGGACTCCGGCTCTGGATGTGGTCGATCATGAATAACCCCACCGGCTTGCTGGCTCTGACTTCCTGGTATCCCCTGTTGCGCTTCACCCCTTGCCTGGTCTGCTGAGACCTGATCTGCATTCTATCCCATTTACTTTTCCCCCATTACCCTCTATACCCCATTGATCTATTGCTATGTTATTAAATACCCAAGTAATATAATTTCCTTTTTCTATGCCAAGCTCTTGTAACTGATGTAACTTTGTAACACTGTTTAATCCTCATGTAAAGCTCTCTTGATACCTCCGGGTCTAGCCAGCGCTATATAAAACTCGTCAAATAAATCCCTTTGAAAATCCCTAGCAAGGCACCCACCTCTCCACAGTAACTGGCAATCAATGGGCTCATCCATACCATGTGATAGAAGTCCGCCAGTTCATGGGAACAACTGAAGCATGCGGGACTGGGGAGGAGGCGCGTGCGATATAAGAGAGAATGGGAGTGAGATAGGCGCAATGGCGGTAGTATACCTGCATTAACCTTCGCCTAGATGAGATCGTTATGGTGCGAGGGGACATCCTGACGTCCCGCCAGTCCTCCTCCTCCAGGGGTCCAACCCATTCCTCCCACTGAGTCTGCAGCGATGCAAACATGTCTTGGGCATTAATGACCAGGGATCTGTAGATTTGGGAGATCACCACCTTGGGCTGTACACCCATCAGTAGCCTCGCCTCTAATGGACTGTGTTCAGGGAGCTCAATGTCCAGAGCAAGGTGCGCCCGAAGCGAGTGTCACAGGTGCAGATATGTATGGAATCATGTGGATGACAGCGCAAATGCCAACTGAAGTATGTATATGGCCACCAGACCAGACATCCCCTAACAGGGATATACCAATCAGGTCCCATGTGGCGAAACCATTTAGGCCAGCAGTCTCTCGCAACCAAGTCCCTCTCCATAAAGGGGTCAGTCTGCATTGTAAGTTTAGCATCCCAACCTGTGTGTTGGAGAGCTGCACTGCAGCAGAGTAGGACCACATTGTTGACCTCGGGGAGCGTTCTGGTAATGGGGGTAACATATAACATCCCCAGCACAGCACCAAAGCTCATCGAGGCTTGTTCGACCCTGTATGCTGGTTCCGACCAGCTCATACTAAACCAGTCATTGATGACTAGGGTCTGAGACGCCAGATAGTACAAATAGAGGTTGGTCATGCCCAAACCCCTGTCGTACGTAAGTTGTTGGCATTTGGTCAGTGCCACTCTCGTTCTGGATTTGTTCCACAGAAATGTCATAGCTATAGCACCCATCTCCAGGAACCAATGACCAGGTATCGCCCGCAGGAAGTTTTGGAAAAGGTACAGGAACCGTGGCAAAAACCATAATTTTATATAGTGTAACCCTACCCATTACATTGAGTGGGAGAGGCCCCCACTACTTTAGGTCGGCTCTCACCCTTTGGACCAATGGAGTAAAGTTAAGGGTCCATTCCAGCTTGGGAAGAAGGGTGATGTGAATTGCTGGGTATCGTAAGCTCAAGCTCCATACGGGAATGGATGACTGCCATTCGAAGCACTCCTTGGTTGGGTGGAGGGTAACCAGCTCAAGTTTAGCGCAGTTAACATGTAGTTCCAAGGCCTCTCCATAAAGAGTTTGCATACAGCGCGGGCCCTTCACTGGTGGGTTGATCATGAATAATAAAACGTCATCAGCGCACAGAGCAATTCGATCATCGTGGACCGTCTCCCACAACCAGCCTTGTATTTGCGCATCACAGCGGATAAGCCTCGCCAGTGGCTCAATAACAAAGAGGAGGGGGAAGAAAAGACAGCTCGGCCTGGCTCCCCAACAAATAGGGATCGGATCAGAGCCCATACCATTAATTTGCACTTGCGGGAATGATTCGAAATATAGCAGTTTGACATACCTGCAGAAGCGAGGTCCCAAGGCTGCCCTGTGAAGGGCGTGGGTCAAGAAGGTCCAGTCCACAATGTCAAATGCCTTTTCAAAGTCAATAAGTAGAAGGGCACTGGAAGATGGCAGCAACTGTCAGTGTGCAAAGCTACGTGGACTCTCCTCGGGCAGTGCCTATTAGCCTCTGGATGGTATAAAGCCACACTGATCCAAGTGTATAAGAATAGTCAGCACACTTTTTAACTGAGTAGCGAGGATCTTGGAAAATAATTCGATATCTGTATTAATCAGAAATATGGGCCGATACGCATTGCATGTGTTGGGCGCTGGACCCAGTTTAGGGATAAACACTATGATGGCCATATTGAGCTCCGCTGGGAAGTGGCCTGCTTTAGCTGCTTCCTCATAAAGTGATAGCAAGTGCGGGGAGAGGATGTCACTGCACGCGCCGTAAAATTCTGCAGGGTAGCTTCCTAGGCCAGGTGTCTTTCCTGTAGGCAAAGTCGGAGATAGCCGTCTCGATTTCTTCGGATAGTAATCGGCTGGTCAAGCTCCTGCCTTAGAGCCCAAGACACAGTGGGTAGGAACATGCTTCCCAACAGTAGGGAGTCTCTCTCATCTGCTGGCCTCAGGACATCAGCATAGGGCCATCGATAGAAGTTGGCAAAGGCCTGCACTATGAAGGCGTACTCCCAGAGTCTAAGACTGCAGAGTTTACCCGGGATGCCATGGGTCTGGTGGCCAGCCGGTAGAGTAGTTTGCCATTTTTGTCGCCCCTTTCATAAACCCTCGCCATGGAGGCCTGCCAAACCTGGTGCGTCTCCTCTAGTGATATCTGCCGTGGCTCCACATGGGCAATGGAAAACGGACAAGGGTCTTCACACTGAGGGTCATTTGGAAGGCGCGCCTCCAGACGCCTATATGGTGGAAGTATAAGATCAATACAAGCATGGGTGTGGTGGGCCACTGATGTATGTGTGTATTGCCTCCACGTGTCACACTGACCGAGAGTGTCTACACAGTTGGTCATTTGACAAGCCCTGCGTAGCTGCCAAGGTTTCATATTGCTTATGTGTGACATTTTCATAATTTCAGTGTAATTACGAGTGACATTCAACAACTATGAGTGACATTTCGCGCGAGCAAAAATTAAGCAATGAAGACAAGGTAAACATATAAATATCAACAACTACACCCATATGAGCAATGAGAAACTCTAATAAGATCTTAAAACTTCTGCAAAGCACCAGAAATGGAAGGGCACTAACCTAGTGCCCTTGTAAGCTGATCGCACTGTTAAACAAATATGTAACCAATAACAATTAAAACGATCCTGCCTTAGCCAGCCTGTGATCACTGGGCCTCCTGGCTCCTCCTTGGCAATCAATCAATTTAATGCACCTTTCATGCAACTAAAACAAGCATTGGCATAGCCAATAGGTCTCGCTTAAGTATTTAGTTATGCAGCACAATATCTTTACATCAACTGCTGCATGGCTAAACACTTATAAGGTCCCAAAGGCGAGACCTATTGGCTATGCCAATGCTTGTTGTTTCTTGACTTCAAACCGTGTTACTAGCCCTGCTGTACAACATGTCAAAAGAATTGAAGAATACATCTTGTATTGTTGAGACTTATGTGCTTTCCCAAGGCTTGTTATGTGATGATACCTTTGGACATAGGGGTGCATTGTTTAACGCTGTTGACTGATCCTTCTACATCGCGTTGCCTCGGTCAGTGTAGTGGTCAGCAATGCAGAGATTTCTTTTCTGACAAAGCCAATATCTGTGGGTTTGTTTATAGTGAAAATTATTTTTGTGTTCAGCCCAAAGCTATAGTTTGTCTTTAGCTTCTCTAGCATTAATTTTTAAGGGCATTATTTTCCAATCATTTTTATATGTATTTGGTACTTGTCTTGTGTTGTCAGTAGCAGGGCTGCTTGCGAACGACTATTGGATAGGTCTTACACCAGGCAGTGACTAAACAACAGATTGCTGCCTATGATGGACCTCTGACAGCATGGAGTCAATCTCAGTTCAGATGCCGTATCAGACTGTCAAGTGACCAGCTAGGGAAACAGGGAAAATATGCAAGCAGTGAAAAGCACTGTGGGAAGATTTCTGCATAGTGAGCAGGTGCAATCCCAGGAGCACATTACTTGTCGGCAGCAACACTCCGTGCAGGTTCCTTCACCAAAGTCATAACCATGATGGTGCTCACTGAGGGACAGACATCAAGAGCTGGTCCTGAAGTACACCACGTGCAGGTACAAGAGCAAAGGTCAGTGCTTTGCTCAAATATGGATAGCAACTTGATGGAGAGCTAGACAAACAGGGGAGCATGATCATGAACCAGCAGCACTAAGAACAAAGTAACCACAGCAGGAGGTGTTACAATGAGGGCTGAGACTTGCTTGATCCTAGATCATTCGCGTGCTTCAGAGTGAAATGTAAGGTATGGTTCTGGGTCGGGAACTGGTGAACCCCACATGTTCAGGAGTGTGACTATGTCACAATATTTTACTGTAACATAGGTAATAAAAGGGACCGTTTTATTGACCGTTACGTCGGGAGTGTGATTCTGCAGGCTGAGTCTAACCAGCTAGAGACACTTGTGTGCTTAATAGGTGTTTAGGGTCGCCACTGCTGATTCAGATCTTGACAGTGGCCGCTGAAAGTTGAAGCATTTATGTGTTGAGTTGCAGGAGGCATGGGAACTGAGAGATTAGTCTTCTGATGCTCCTTGTGTACTGCTATAATCTGAACAGATACGAATCACCATTAGAGGAGAAGCTGGGTAGGCAAAGAACATGAGAATGGCTGGAAAGAAGTTTGGCATCTGGAGAAAAGTAGCTGGACAGGAGGAAGACATACAATACGGTGATGCAGTGGGGACGTTGTAGGTGGCTTGGAGATGGGTGAAGCTTGGCTTGTGGAGAAACAATCAAAAGGAAAGTGATCGCGATCGCGTGAAAAACATAAAAGCAGGGGTGCGCGCCGGCAAACACGCGAGTGGGACGGCAAAAGTGAAAGCAGGGGTGCGCGTGCGACGGTGGAAAAAGTGAAAGCTCCAGATGGCGCCTCGGAAGCTGAAAGCTGTCGGCTGCGCGTGTGCACGCTCGCTTGAATGCAACCGCTAGGCCAGCCAGCAGCACTTTGAAAACTCACCTACTAAATGTCTCTCCGAGCAGCGCATGCGCGCTGACTCAGCGAGACCTAAAAAGGAAGTGCAGTAACAGGCATGCAGGCGACTTTGACTTTCAAGATTTGCTGCACTGAAACGTGAACATGACATCCACTTGCTTCATGTTTATGACATGCACTAAACACGTGTCTAACATACAGTGGGGCGTGAATGACAGAGAATGAATGAAACATGTTAATGCATTGAAACCAGAATGGCACGCAACTAAGCCTGCGAAAGGTATGTACTGAAACGTAAATGCCCAATGTATTGAAACATGAATGCCATGCATTTAAACTTCCAAACAGGTAATGAAACATGAACAGCACACAACACGGATTAAAACACGTGAGAGGAGAGGAGGAGCCTAGCACGCATCCAAGATGGTCGCGTGAGCACAGGGCTCCCCGGACCCTCGCTGCTCCTCGGAACTTATCCTGACTCTATCCTGACTTGGTTGACGGATTCTGGAAGATGAACGTTGGCTGAACCCTAAACTCTTTTCAGAAACCAAATCGGACCTGGGAGACCTGATCTATGGTGGTTTGAACTTTTGAGGCCCAACTGATGGCTGTGCCCGGTGCGAAGGTGAACTGTGGAGCCGGGGCATAGTTGAACAACAACGGCATCGGGGCTGTGCCGGCGGCCGTCTCATCACTTTCGGTTTCACTTTTGGATCTCTGAGTGGCTGGACAGTGGAGTTGCTTTGTGCGGCTGGGTTTTTACTCGGCCTTCGCTTCGTGCCTTTGCCTCCGCCTGAACCCAGTGTGCCCATTGACTTTGATCCTCTCGCACCGCCACATTGCGGTCCCTGGTACGGCTCGTGTCGGCTTCGCCCGTGCCACTTTGACGCTTGCTCGGTGGTCCCCTTCGGCGAGCGTGGTTCCACATGGGAGGCAGAGGGGATCCCGAGAGGCGTAAGACCAAGACATCCCTACGTGGGGGACCGGTCCAGACCAACAACATGGACCGCTACACTCAGGGTAAAGGGTCCCCTGGGACGGCCGGTGTTCTCCCGGATGACGCTGGGGGTGTTCCGTCCGCCCCTCCGGATTTGTCCCTGCAGGACATCATGGGCGCCATTAATGGCATCAAGGAGACCATCGCTCAGCAGTACGAGGCCTTGGCCCGTAAAATCGACACGGTGGCCATTGATGTTACGCTAATTCGGGCGGATCTCTCTAAGACCAATGAGAGGGTCCAATCGCTGGATTTGCGGACGTCCACCCTTGGTATGGATGTGTCGGACCTGCAGACTGCTCTCGGCGACCTCAAGTCGACCAACGACCTGATGGCCCGGCGGCTGGAGGACTTCGAGGGACGGGCTCGACGCAATAACATCCGCGTCATAGGTGTTCCGGAGACCTCCGACAATCGCCCGGTGGATCTTATGGTTGAGGAACTCATCCTCAAACAGCTTGCCCCCGCTGGCCTGAGTAAGTTCTTTGCCGTGGAGCGGGCCCATCGAGTCCCAGGCGGTCGGCCGCGGACGGGAGCTCCCCCGAGGCCTATTGTCGCAAAACTTTTTCACTACAGAGACCGAGATGCGATTCTGCAGGCCTCACGGGTACATGGCCCGTCCGATATGGGAACTCATCCGTTAACTTTTTCCCGGACTTCACCCAACTGGTCCAGAAACAGCGGATGGGTTTCCAGGGGGTGAAGCGCCGTCTCCGGGACCTGGGTCTTAAGTACTCGATGCTTTTTCCTGCTAAGCTCCGAGTGGAATACGAAGACCGGGCTACCTTTTTTGACTGTCCTGCGACTGTGAGTGACTGGCTGGATTCTCTGCCGGACCGGGGTGACCGGCCTGGGCCTTCTGGTGGTGCCGAGGGTGGCGGGCCTCCTTCGGAGTGACTTTTGGTCCTTGACTTTGACATTTTGTTTTGTTCCGCTGGGTTCTACTTCTTTTGTACATTTTGTTTAATTATGATCTATGTTGGGGGCGGGCAGGGACGGGTTCCTTTCCTCCTCCGGGGTCTTTTCGTAGAATGGGGTTTGTAGGGCGACAGGCACACTGCAAGTTGGGGTGGTTTTCTGGACCGCAGGGGTGCAGGGTGGGGGGAGTTGAATTTGGGGGGGGGTTGGTGGGTGGGAGGGGTTGTTTGGATTTGTGTTTTTTGTTTTCAAGGCGAGGTATTGGCTCTGTTTCAGTTTCAGGTGTCCCGCTATTTGCTGGGGGACCTTTGATCTATTGGAGGGGATGGGGGGGGACGGGTTGAGACTGATGTCTTGGAACGTCAACGGATTGGGGGATCGTATCAAACGGGGTGTTGTGCTGCAGTATTTGCGTCGTTTGACTCCTGATGTGGTATTCTTACAGGAGACGCATCTGGTTGGTAATGTTTGTCATGCCATGAACAGGGGGGGATACCGACTCGTGGCCCATTCCGGTTTCACCACTGGCTCTAGAGGGGTGGGCATTCTCCTACGATCTTCACTTCCGCTAGAGATCACCAGGGTTGTCCTAGACGATAGAGGGCACTATGTGGCTCTGATTGGGAGGTGGGAGGGACAGTCCCTTTCCTTGGTTTCGGTTTATGTTCCCCCGGGCCTCCAGAACTCCACTTTCTCAGACTTGGGTCGTATGCTGCTTGAGCTTCCTGACAGTCTTTTGCTTATGGGTGGGGATTTTAATTCGGTTGTTTCGGGTGATTTGGATCGCCACCCGCCCAGGGCCCTCCCTGCTGCCCAGGCGTGGCTCGGCGGACTCTTGGATACCTTCGGTCTGGTAGATTGTTGGAGGTTAATGCATCCGACACAGTGTCAGTACACATTTCACTCTGGGGCCCATGGGAGTCTCTCCAGATTGGATTATTTTCTTATGCCCGCGGCCCAGACTGCCAGGATTCGAGAGGTCAAGCACTTGGCCCGGGGTATCTCTGATCATTCCCCACTGTGGTTGCTTTTCGACACCGGGATGCGGTCCGCTGGGCGGATCGCCCCTATTAACCCTTGGTACTTGCGCGACCCCAAGATTCGTGATAGCCTTGTTAAGTCGATTGATCAGTATTTTCTCGAGAATGAGGGGTCGGTGTTGTCCTCAGTGTCCCTGTGGGAAGCCTTCAAAACAGTGCTACGCGGGCATGCCCTATCCCAGATAGTGGAGGCCAAGAGGGTTAAGAATGAGGAGGTGGTGAGGCTGGAGACTGAAATATCGGGGCTGGAGGCGGCTTTGGAGACGGGTGTCACTCAGGATGGGCTTCATGCCCTCAGCTTGAAGCAGTTTGAATATAAGTCTCTTGTCACTGACGCTGCCAAGAGCATGTATAGGGAGCAACAGGGTAGGTTGTATGATGCCGGGGACAAGGCGGGTAAACTGATTGCATGGTTGGATAAGAAGGAGAGAGTGAATCGTGTGGTCCCGGAGCTTCGGGTTTCGGATGGAGTGTGTGTGACTGACCCTGGTGAGATTGTGGAGTGTTTTGCTGACCACCTCCGGGCGGTGTACTCCCCGGTGTCTGATAGAGATGAGGATGACTCTCGTCTCTTGCTGCGGGATATTGCCTTGCCCGGCCTATCCGTCGAGGACCGTGAGCAGATGGATGCCTCCCTGTCTGTCGCCGAGATTGCTACCGCGATTCGTTCCCTTCGCTCGGGCAAGGCTATGGGCCCCAACGGACTGCCGATTGAACTGTATAAACTACGCCCGGATAAAATCGCGCCCTTCCTCCGTCGTATGTTTCTGGAGTCGCTCGAGCGGGGTTCCCTTCCCGACGACCAGCGTCTGGCTACTATAGTTGTTATTCCCAAGGACGGTAAGCCACGAGACCGCTGTGCCTCATATAGGCCTATCTCCCTACTAAATGCCGAACCGAAAATCCTTGCCAAGGTTCTCGCTAATCGCTTGCTGGGAGTTATCTGTGATTTGATACATCCGGATCAATGCGGCTTTATCCCTCATCGTAATACCGCTCTCAACTTGCGGCGTCTACATGGCGTCCTCGCTAGGGCGGAGTACTTCTCTGAACCGGCCATATTGGTTTCCTTAGACGCCACGATGGCCTTTGATACCATTGAGTGGCCATTCCTTTGGGCCGTATTGGCGAAGTTTGGCTTTGGGGAGGGATTTATTGGTTGGGTGAAGCTCCTCTATGCTGGTCCAATGGCTCAGGTGGTTGTCAATGGGCGGGTTTCTCGGCCCTTCGCGCTCGGGAGGGGTACTAGGCAGGGGTGCCCGTTGTCCCCTCTGCTCTTTGCTCTCGCCTTGGAACCGCTCGCTGCCTGGCTCCGCTGGGAGCCCTCGATCAGAGGGATCCGGTGGGCCCCGGGCTTCGAGGATCGGGTCTCGTTGTACGCGGATGATATTCTTCTGTACCTCACCTCGCCGCGGAAGTCGCTCAATGTGCTTTTTGATGTCCTTACTTCCTTCGGGAGAAATTCGGGTTTGATAATTAACTGGTCCAAATCTTGCGTGTATCCTATCTCCGGTGGCCTTCCTCTCTTGCCGCCTCGGCTTCCGATCCAAACGTCTCAATCCGGCTTTAAATACTTGGGGGTATATGTTTCGTTGGATCCGGCGGTCCGCTATGAGCAGAATCTCCTGTCTCCCCTCCGGCGTTTGAGGGCGGACACGGCTCGGTGGTGTAAGTTGCCCTTGTCTCCACTTGGTCGCGCAGCACTGTTTAAAATGATGTCCCTTCCCAGATTTCTTTACGCTCTCCAGAACTCCTTCGATATCATTCCGGCGGCCTACTTTAGGGAAGTGGAGAGTTTGCAGAGGAAACTGGTTTGGGACGGTCGTGTGCGTATCGCTTTGGCAAAGCTGACTCTTCCCTGGTATGACGGGGGCATCGCGCTTCCTGACATTAGAAGGTACTATTGGGCCTCCCAGCTGTCTGCCATTAACCATGCTACGTACGCTCCTGGCTCGAACCCGGCATATGAGATGGATAAATTCCTGCTTCCCGGCGGTAACTATAACAGAGCGCTTTACTCTCGATCTGCCGGAAGGACCCTCACGGGCCCTACTAGGATTGCGGTACATGTGTGGAAGGCGGCGAATGTAGCTGTGGGCTGGAGTGGGCGGTTAACGTGTGCTACTCCTCTATTCGCCTCTGAGCGCTTGGGAAGCCTCTGGACAACGAAAGGCTTTGAGCACTGGGATACGATCGGCATTAGCAGAGTGGGGGACCTATGGGTTAAAGGCGCGGTTAAATCCTTCGCGGCGCTTCAGAGCGAGTACGAGCTTAGTGAAAGGGAGTTCTTCCGCTATGCCCAGGTTCGGCACGCCCTACTCTCGGTCTTTGGGGAGGGGACCACAGTCCCTGTCTCTTCGCCTCTCGAGGAGATGGGGTGGAGTTGGACGACGAGGACTGGCAGTCTGCGCTGTCATCCCCTAAGGAGGTTGCCATCCTGGCCCGTCTCCGTCTGGTCCAGCTTAAGATTCTCCATCGTGTCTATGTGACGGGTCCCCGTTTGGTCTCGATGGGGTTTTCTGATGACGGGCTCTGTAAGCGTGGCTGCGGGCTCAGTGCCACCTTTCTCCACATCCTCTGGGAGTGCCGCGAGGTGGCGGAATATTGGCGCCAGGTGCATGATGTTATGAAACGAGTCACTGGGGTCGCTCTGCTGCCGGAGGTGCGCCGATGTGTTCTGAATGTGTGGGAGCCCAATGACTATAATGCGGCTCAGGCTCGGTGGGCGGCCCTTGGGAACATGATCGCAAAGAGAGATATTGCGCAGCTTTGGGGTTCCCAACGGCCTCCCACCGTGTCCGTATGGAAGGAGAACATGGACTGGTGCATGTTCAGGCAGAAGACGGTGTATGTGGCTCGTGGTAAACCGGGGGCGTGGGGTAGAATCTGGGGTCAGTGGAATGTGTATCGAGGGACTATCTGTTCTCCCCCCCTGGTGGATACGTCTGAGGTTGCCTTGTCCCCCTGATCCTTGAGGGTTCCTTGCTTACTCTGTTCATCTGAGTATAGATTTGGTTTTCCCGTGGCCCCCCCTCCCTCTCAGACCTCCCTTTTATTGACCACCCTAGGGTGGTCCTATGTGGAGTTCCTCTGCTATGGTTAGACGCCCTTTCAATGTTTTTCGCCTTGCTTTTTGTTTTTCTTTACTTTGGTTGATAGTTATGTAAAAAGGGTGTATCCTGACTTCCTTTATGTGCAGCTTGATCTCCTGTCATTTAGCGGAGCCCGTGCGGGCCAGTCATTGTTTTTGAACTGTTCGATCATTTCTGCATACTAGCGGCCGGCCCAGGAGGTTGTAGGCCCGTGCTTGTACCCTTTTTCTCTGCACAATAAAATTTTTATAAAATATAAAAAATAAAAATAAAAAAAACACGTGAGAGGCCCCAGAGAGGAGCCTGAGTCAGCCTTACTGACTGGCACTGAACTCAACTTTGTGCAGACTGCTAGCGACTTCACTGATGCAGACTACTAGGAATCTAACATCCTTGCTGTCCCAACCACTGCAATGCACTCTGACAGACCATAGATTATTTGCAGCACTTTATGAAATCTAGATGTAAATAAATACATATATCAGCACCAGTTTAGTAGAATAAGTTGTCACCGGTTTGGCACAATAGGCTATAGCTGGATTTGTCTGGTTTTTGGCACAGTCACGTAGACCACAGATACAGTTCAGTTGGTTGGCACAGGGTTAGTAAAGTAGGCAGTAGACAGTTTGCGTTTTTTCGAGTCAAAGCATAGTTTGTACAGAGGCAGCACAGTACATTGTAGATGCTTAGCTCTGTTTGGCACATACATCACTTGGTAGGCTGTCACAGGGCTAGAAAAGGACGTTAACAGAAATGCATATCAGCAGGTTGACACAGGGAACGCAGAGAAGGTTAACAGAGATGCATCTCAACAGGCTGGCACAGAGATGTCTAAACATGTGAACAGAGAGAAAGCCCAGCACGTTGGCACAAGGATAGGCAGAGAAGGTGACCAGAGTGAAAGCCCAGCAGGATGGCACATGGACAGCTGAGAATATGAACAGAGACAGCCCTACAGGTTGGCACAGGGATAGCCGAGAAGGTTAAGAGAGCGGCAGCCCAGCAGGTTGACACTGAGGTAGAAGAGTATGGTGACAAGGAGATAACTCAGCAGGTTGCACAGAGATAGAAAAGCAGGCTGAAGGAGATTCAGCTCGGCAGGTTGGCACAGAGAGGAGGTTAACTGGGAGACAGCCCTGCAGGTTGGCACAGGGATAGCAGAGAAGGTGAATAGAGACAGCTCAGCAGGTTGGCACAGGGATAGCAGAGAAGGTGAACAAAGACAGTTCGGCAGGTTGGCACGGAGATATCAGAGCAGGTTAAATGGGAGACAGCACAGCAGGTTGGCTCAGAGATAGCAGAGAAGGTGAACAGAGAGACAGCTCAGCAGGTTGGCCTAGAGATAGCCGAGCAGGTTAACTGGGAAACAGCCCAGCAGGTTGCCACAGGGATAGCAGAGAATGTTAACTGGAAGACAGCCCAGAAGGTTGGCACAGGGGTAGGAGAGTAGGTTGGAAGGGAGATAACGCAGCAGGATGGCACAGGGATAATGCTATCCCTGTGCCAACCTGCTGAGTTAACTGGCAGACAGCCACTCAGGTTGGCACAGAGATAACATAGCAGGTTAACTGGGAGTCAGCCCAGCAGGTTGACACAGGGACAGCAGAGAAGGTTATCTGGGAGACAGCTCAACAGGTTGGCACAGTGGTAGAAGAGTAGGGTAGAAGGTAGATAACTCAGCAGGTTGGCACAGGGATAGCAGAGCAGGTTAACTGGAAGACAGCCCAGCAGGTTGGCACAGAGATAGCAGAGCAGGTTAAGTGAGAGACAGCCCAGCAGGTTGGCACATGGATATCAGAGAAGGTGGACAGAGACCACCAAGCAGGTTGGCAGAGGAATAGCAGAGCAAATGAATAGAGAGACAGCCTAGCAGGCTGGTATAGAGATAGCAGAGCAGGTTAAGTGGGAGACAGCTCAGCAGGTTGGCACAGAGATAGCAGAGAAGGTGAACAGAGAGACAGCCCAAATGGTTGGCACAGAGATAGTACAGCATGTTAACTGTGAGGCAGCTCAGCAGGTTGCCACAGGGATAGCAGAGAAGGTGAACAGAGAGATAGCCCAGCAGGCTGGCAGAGACCGCACACCCCCTCTCGCCTGCACTCTGCCTGTTTGAAACCCTCTTTGCTTGGCTGCCAGAGTAGCGGAAACATCCTTCTTCCTCTGGTTTTCATTAATCCTCAACCCTATAAATTCTGCAGTGTGTAAGCAGTAATTTCCAATATATTCTCAAACATAGTTCAAATTATCTTTCCGATATATCACGGGAAAGCAGCGCGAGCGAGCAGGACGGATTAAGGATTTACAGCATTGTGGGGACTCCGTATTGAGATTTTGCTCCATATTATGCATGAGGTCGTTGAGGACACAGTGGGGCCCTGCCCCTTCCCCTCTCCCTGGGATGGAAATGAGGGGAGATTAAGCAGGACGATTCACACTGCACCTTGAGCAACTTTGCATCACATAAAAAGCTATTCTATTTTATTTATAGCAGACCAGCATCAGTGTGTTGTTTTATTGCAGTCAGCAGTTGTGCGGAAAAGAAACTTTAGTACAACAAATACCTAGAGGAGGGGGCATCATTCAGAGTTATAGGAGCACAGAGCTAGGTTGATTGACCTCTGCTCTAACCAGCACCACTCTCTGCTCATGCAGAACCAGAACCCACCCACAAACACAGTGCCAGCAATGGCCTCAACAAACGTTCCATTGCAACGCAAGTCGTTCAACGACTTGCCTTAGGGAAGCGCTGGACTTTGGAATAGTATGTTTTACTATTCCAACTCCAGTCTGGGCAACAGTAGAGAAGGTGTTGGATTTAAAATCCAACAAAGCATTCCCAAAAGCAAGTTGTTTTAAGGACTTGTGTTGTAATAGAACGGGAGGTAACGACACGTTCGTTGTAGTGCCTGTGTTGTAATGGCACTGCATGGTTCTGTCTGCGTTGTATCCTTCAATGAGCTACGGCAGTGCGCTGCACCTGTTAAGGACCGGCGATGTGCTTCAGTGAGCTAAGACTTTATGCTCCGTCCTTCTTAGTGCCGCAGCCTTTGATGTACTTCACTGAGCTACAGCAGTATGCTGTAGTGCAAATATGCAGAACTAGCTGTTGTAACTTTATTTACAGAACAGGTTGAATGATCGATGACGTACTCTTAAGTAAATACAATTAAATTAAGAAGAACTTAGAAGATCACAAGTGACACTTACTTTGTGTTAGGAGCGCCTGAAAGACGGCACGGGCCAGCCGTGACGTCCCCTGGGCACCGCTCGCCATGGTCCAGGAAAAGACTGGACTCGAGTCGCATGGCTGCAGCTTATTCATGGCTTCAGGCCGCACTGGACTGTCTGCACAGTGTAGTGGGTCCAAGCTGCTGAGGGCGACGCACCACCATCTCTGGAGGCGGCGACGGTCACAGGGTTTGGATGAGGGTCCAAAAGTCATTACGCCTGGTGGGCCCTGGGCCGGGCTGCAGAATGGCACAACGTGGTGTGAGCTGCTGCTGCGGGCTCCCAGCTGCGCTGGCTCAGGCTGCAACACTTAAATTGTGCCGTAACGCCTGCTCACACTGTGGGCAGTGGGCCCACCTAAAGGTGTGTGTGTGTGTCACACACTGCCCAGCTATCTCGGCAGTAGCAATTGGATGAATTGAAGATCATGAGACGACTGACTCTTGTGACGTCCTCAGTCGATGAATAGGAATGTGCCACGCTGGGATGTCAGGGTGAATGTTATATTTGTAGCCAGCCCAGAGCGAGCTTAGTGAGTCCGCCCGAAGCCTGCTGCAAGCAGCGCGCAGACGTGCTGCCAGCTAAGAGCTTTGCTCTCAGTTTGGTGCTAATTTAGCAGCGCTCCGGCTTGCTGAGGAGATGCTGTAAATGCGTGATCATGCATTTAATTACAGTGATGTGGACCACCACACTGAAATGTGTTAGTCTAACGCCTGATGCGTGGAACTTGGCAGGGCTGACCCTGATACCTGAGGGGGCACCCGTGGGATCCAAGTGGGGATCCAGGGCAGCAATGAAGTCCCCCCATGCCGTGGTGCAGAGTGTGAACTTTATCAGGACTTAAAAGAAGGGCTCACCGACCAGAGAGGGGGGCATAGAGAGGGGGGGCATAGACACAGAGCAGATTAAGGCCCTGTCCCTCCATTCTACCCTCCATGGCAACATATATGCCACAAATGTAAGAGAGGACCCGGGAGAGCACCTTGGGAAAGGTGCGGTGAAGAAGGATTGCCATCCCTCGAGAGCCACAGGTGAAACCTGGTGGAAAAACCTGTTGTACACATATTGGAGAAGTAAGCGACATTGGGTACCCAGTACGTGTGCTTACTGAAGCATCAGGGTAGCGGGAAGGAAGTGCTGCGTGTACCGCAAGACTGCGGACCGCTTAATGCGGTCTAAAAGCCCATTAACAATCGAGGACAGAATATAGAGATCTTTCATGACAGGCCTGTTGCAGAAGTTCATGATAAGAGCAATCATGGGTCTGTGTGGTCCCCCTGGAGGCGGCCTGGGTGTCAGCGCTCTATGTACTCACTCCACCACAAATCAAGCTGACAACTTATCTGGCGGCATCCAGGATTTTAAACACATCTCCAAAAACTCTGTTGGGTTTAGCACTTCAGAGCTCTCAGGAAAGTCGAACCACCGGAGGTTGTTGCTGCTGGTTCAGTCTTCAGCATCCTCGGCCCGGTCCTGCAGCTCTGCAGCCTGTGACAGTAGTCTCGAGACCTTCTTCTTTAATTCAGAGACGTCATCCTCCACCACCGATATGCAACTCTCAGCCTCCGTGACTCGGCCAGCTCTGTTATGCAAGTTTTGGCGCAACAGCGCCACGTCGAAATGAACCTCAGCAATTTTGTTTCCTACTGCTGCCTGCAATGTGTGAATTGTGAACAGGTCCCGAGTCCGCACTCGACCAGGGCCCAAAGGATCTCCAGATGTTGTGGGCCCCCTTCCGCTCCCATGGTGAATTTATCAATGTGGGTTTGAGAGAAGTGGGTCTTGTCCTTGCCCATAGTTCCAACAGTTCTGCTCGTGGATGAGATGGACGTGCGCTGTACCCAACCAGCTTACGCCACCGAGGCACAGAACCACAAGCAGTTGGGGGTGACAGGGTGGATGGCAGGGATCCAACAGCCCAGCAGTCCAATGGGGCAAAAATCAGTGGACCCGGGGCAGACCAGGCCCACACTCGCTACTAACCTGGTCTGGGTCGCTTGTCCATCATTCTCCAGGTACTCCTTGGAGGACCGTCCCACTGCACCCGACCGGGACAGAGGGGGCCTCCCAGGTGCCGCTAAAGCTACCAATCGTCACTGGCCACACACGTCACCAAGTCATCTGCCGCCCCTCCTCCTCCGCTCCAAGTCCCTGCAGCCAGAGACCAGGATTGTGTACCTGCTAAGGGGGGCGGCTTGGCAGTCCACCCCGTGGGTAAGTCTCTGCGGAGCCACCAAGGCCACAGGCCACCAAGTCGTCTGCTACCCCCTCACCTCTGAGGCCCCATGGGCCGATGGTCAGGATCGCTGCGCGTTAGAGGGGGCGGTGCCTCAGCCCTCCGGGTGGGGAGGCCCCAGCTGGGTCACTTAATTCCATCCAGGAGTGCCGCCCTTGCGGCAAGTACTCCATGGCCTACCGACTCCCGTCTCTGGCCACCGCAGCCGACATCTCTTCGCACAGGGAGCACGGCAACGCAGCATTGAGATTCCATGAGTCAAAGAGCTGTCACCCCCAGGCCAAGGCGGGAAGAGGGGCACTATCGATCACCCCTGGAGCGCCGAGGGAGCTGCCATTTTATGTGCGGCTAGCGCCTTCTCAGCCTGCCAAGCCGCTCTCGATCTCACACGGGCCGACGCATCTCACCCGCTTCCTCCGGAGGCACTCGGCTCCTGCCAGCCTATCAAGATCGGTAGTCACTGGAGGGCCATCGGAATGGGTAGCTTTTGGCAGCGGATGACGGAGAAGATCAAGAGCGCTCTCAAAGTGCGACCAACATCTTGATGCCCTAAGCTCTGCCCCAACCTTCCTTTTTAATACATATAAGTAACCCCTAGGGTATTCCCCACATACACCATGGGACAGGGTGCAGTGTACTTAAAAAGTTCGACATGTACTTTTAACTTCTACATGTCCTGGGCGAAAAACTCTTGAATTTGTCTTACACTACTGCAAGGCCTACCTATACCTACAGTACAATATTGGTTTACCTTATTACATTTAACTTTCAATTGGGA
Source organism: Triturus cristatus (assembly GCF_964204655.1). Lineage (NCBI taxonomy): Eukaryota > Metazoa > Chordata > Amphibia > Caudata > Salamandridae > Triturus > Triturus cristatus. The sequence goes on from NC_140590.1 coordinate 1,561,787,298, forward strand.
GTACGTAGGGATGTTGAGTTTGGTATCTAAAGAATTCTAATTCAAACCCCTCTTTACTTGTAAAATTGGATTTTAAGTCACAAATTTGAAAATGCCACTTTTAGAAAGTTTACATTTTCTTGTCCCAACCATTTGTTAAATCGCAGCCTGTATTCTGGGTCACATGACTAGGTGTAGCTGGAAGTTCACCTTTGTGTATTGCTCTTAGACAGTGAGGCAAAGGGGGAATAGGTGTTGGTAGAATGGTTCATCTCTGACTTGATATGGCGTGGAGATGTTACCTTTTATACTTGAACATCAAAAAGGCTCTGCCTGAGCACAATCAAGAAGGCTTGGACACTAGTAAGTTGTGCCTCCAGCCAAGCTGGGGCCAGGGCAGAGAGGCAGGAAATTCTAAACTTGACCCATATGGAAACCTCCAGAACCTTTCCATACTTCAAAGCTATCACCATGTCTAAATACTGGCTCCTTAAACCCAACTCTTCAGTACACCTCTGGCCCTGTGGATACTACAGAAGAAGGGCTGCTGTGCTGCTCTACTACTAGGAGGACTGCTACCCTGCTACTCTGTTGCCCTGCTTGATGAGAAGGAAGACTAGATCTGCACCCTTCATCCCAGGCTGAAGTGATTTAAAGGGTCAGCTGACTGACCTCTTTTGAGCTACGGGGACACAACACACTCCAGAGGCCTCTGCATCTGCCCAGCTGAATTGCTGCCTGGACCTGCAAATGGTCATGCCTGAGACCCTGCTAGCTTCTGCTGGAGTGAGTTCCTGAATCCCAAGAGGTGCCCCTCAGGTCCTGGACCCATGGTGTGGCATCAGTTGAGTTCTCTCCCCAAGAAAAGGAGAAATCTTGAAGTTTTGGGCTCTTAGCAACAGCAAACGGGTTGTTCGCACCAAGATCTTGCCACCCGCGACACCCACCAACGCAAAGCTCCAGTAAATCCGACTCTTTCCGCCACAGCAACCGCCAGCGATGCTCGGCAACGCAAGATCTGCACTTCACCCTACAGCAGCAACAATCCGCAGTGACTGCCAACGCGAATCTCCAAGAAACAAACGTCTGCAACGCCGGACAGGATCTTTGCGCTACAGCGACGACGATCCGTGGCGCCTGGCCGGCTCTTCGCTTTACAGCGGTGACCATCAGAGATGCTATCCCTGCTCCTTGCGGCCCCGGCAAACAGTACTCTTGACAATGGATTTTTGAAGGTAACTCTTTCAGCTGGACTAACCTGGTCCCTGTATCCGGCCAACGCTCCATCACAGGCAGCCTGAACGTGTGACTTTCTCTCAGTCTTGCACAACTACATAACTGATTTGCACTTTGCGCTTTTTGGCGCCATACTTACCTTAAATCTTTGAAATTTCATATCTCTGGTTCTACTGATTGGATTGGTGCCCTTTTGGCTGCAAATAATTTATGAACTTTACACTTATTTTCTAAATTGGTGTGGAATTTTTCTTGGGTTGTATTTTCACTTTATCACTGTTTGAAGTGCTGCATGAATACTTTACACACTGCCTCTGACTACTTTGTTCCAAGCTACCAGAGGGTTGAGCACAGGTTAATTTGGGGTTGCTTGTGTTTCACCATGACAAGAACTGTGTTTGCTGCTGGAGTAGGGTTTCACATCCTTCAACCAGTAGTTCAATATTCTACAGTTGTCATATGAAATATGGAAAACGGTTTCTTGACAAAATGTGGGGCAATGGTTTCCTTTCTGCAGAATGATTTCTTTCATTAGTTGTGGAAACAGTAGGATATTTCACCGCAAAATGAAAGGACTTCCAGCAGCCTCTTTAGGTGTCACTAGCTTTCCTGCAGGTATCAGAGTCTGAGCAAAGTCACACATGGAGTTCTAAATGTATGAGTTTTACTTACGATGAGTGAAACTTAAGGTCCCTGAATTCAAGGGAGAGGCCTTCCTCATTTCAAAGGAGTTTGATGTTTTGTCAGTTCTGTGGAGAGAGGGGGTCTGTGCAAATCTTATCAGAAGGAAAGATGTGCAAGCTCCAGTCTAAAGACTGTAGCAGCCTTTGTGGTGCTAAGGTAGGAAGGATGGAGTACAAGCTGCTCGCTGTCAACTGCTGCCTCAACACTAGCACAAGGGGCTCTTACAACAGTTCATCCCTCAAAGGAGATTTTACAAAGAAATGCCTCTGACTGGATAGCTAGGAAGGACATGCCTATCATGTCTCCACCCTTCTGTCCATGTGAAAGCCCATAGTAACATACCATTGCTTCACAATTGCATTTAGACCAGGTGACACATGCCTTCTCAGATACAGCACCATGATCCTTGACAGTCCATGAAAAATAGAGAGGTAGTCACTAATGTTGGGGTCATCATTTACTTTTTGTGACAATACAACACAAAGATTGCAGTTGAGCATATGAATGTAGGAGGAGTTTCTTGTCAAAGTATTTCTTCATACAGTGAGCAAAGACCGTTTTACATCCTTTATGATACAGGAGTAAGGGTCAAATACTGCATCATCTTTGCATGAGCCTTTTGACTAGAAATTTGACATGGCAGGCAGATATCCTCTAGGCAAAGATGAGATGGTGTCTCCCTCATCTTTCCATCCCCTTATTGATTCATATGTCTCTTTTTGTCTTCATTGTGTTGCTGTTTACACTCCAACTCTGTGGCCTGACAGGCTCAATCAATCAATCAATCAGGAGTTTGTAAAGCGCACTACTCACCCGTGAGGGTCTCAAGGTGCGGGGGGGGGGGGGGGGGGGAGCAGCTCCGGATCAGTCGAAGAGCCAGGTCTTGAGGTCCTTCCTGAACGTGTGCAGGGTCGGGGAGTGTCAGATGTTCACCGGGAGCTCGTTCCCGGTTTTGGCTGCGATGTAGGAGAAGGCCCTCCCGCTTGTTCTGTTTCTGCGGATGCGGGGGACCCACTGCGAGGGCGAGGTCGGCGGAGCGGAGGTTCCTCTTGAGCACGTGGAAGGATATTCTCTTGTTGAGGTATTTGGGTGCGATGTTGTTGAGGGATTTGTAGGCGTGGGTGAGGAGTTTAAAGGTGACCCTCTTCTTGACAGGGACCCAGTGGAGGTCTTGTAGGTGACGGGTCATGTGTTCGTGACGTGGTGTGCCAAGGATGAGTCTGGCTGCGGCGTTCTGGATGGTTTGGAGTTTGTGTAGGAGGGTTCTGTTGATTCCGGCGTAAAGGGCGTTGCCGTAGTCCAGTCAGCTGATTATGAGCGCATGGGTGACGGTTATTCTGCAGTCGGGGGGTTCCATTTGAAGGTCTTGCGGAGGATTCGCAGGCAATTGAAACTGGTGGAGGCGACGGCGCTGATCTGGTGGTTCATGTAGGAGAGGAGTCGAGGATGATGCAGAGGTTTTGTGCGTGGTCTGTGGGGGTGGATGGATTCCTGATGGAGGAAGGCCACCAGGTGTCGTCCCAGGTGGAGGTGCAGGGTCCGAGGATGAGGACTTCGTTCTTCTCTGAGTTGAGCTTTAGACAGCTGTCCTTCATCTAGGCTGCCAAGTTCTTCATTCCCTCCTGGAAACAAAGTCTGGTGTCTTCAGGGTTCTTCGAGAGTGAGAGGATGAGCTGGGTGTCGTCGGCGTAGGATACAATGCTGAGCCCATGCTGTCTGACGATGGCGGCGAGGGGGGCCATGTAGATGTTGAAGAGCGTAGGGCTGAGCGATGATCCTTGGGGTGCTCCGCAGTTGATATCATGGGTCCAGAGACGAAGGGAGGGAGTCTGATCCTCTGGGTTCGGCAGGAGAGAAAGGATTGGATCCAGTCAAGGGCGGCTCCTTGTATCCCCGCTTTGTGGAGTCTGGCTGCGTGCGTGCGATGAGAAACGGTATCGAAGGCTGCAAAGAGGTCTAGAAGGATGAGGGCCACAGTGTGTCCTTGGTTGAGTAGCATGTGGATGTCGTCGGGGCAGAGAGGAGGGCGGTCTCGGTGCTGTGGTTGCTGCGGAATCCAGACTGGGAGGCGTCCAGGATGGAGTTCTCTTCAATGAAGGTGGTCAGTTGGGCATTTACAAGTCTCTCGGTGACTTTGGCTGCGAAGAGGAGGAGAGAGATGGGCCGGTAGGTTTTCAGGCCTGTTGGGTCGGCCGTTGGTTTTTTGAGGAGGGGTTTGACCTCTGCCCGCTTCCAGTCGTCTGGGAAGATGCCGGATATGAAGGAGGTGTTGATGGTTCGTCCTAGTTCGGGTGAGATGGCGGCGGCGGCCCTGTGGAATATTTGCGGTGGGCAGGGGTCCGTTGGGGCTCCTAAGTGGGTTTTCTTTATGGTCGAGGTGATGTGTTTGTCGGTGGCGGGGTTCCAGGTCATGATGGTCGGTTTATCTGCGGCGTAGGGGGGGGGGTGTTGTCCGGCAGGTGTTCGGTGAAGTATTCATAGAGGACCTTTATCTTCTAGTGGAAGTAGGAGCTGAGCTTGTCGCAGAGTTCCTGGGAAGGTGTGACGTCCGTGGCTTTGCTGGGGGGTTTTGTGAACTGCTGTATGACGTTGAACAGCTCCTTGGAGTTGGTCTGGATTTTATCTCTTATGAAGGTTCGTTTGGTGACTCTTATGCGCTGGTGGTATTCCTTCAGAGCGCTCTTGTGGTTGTCCCGTGCTTCCGTGGTTTTCTGGCTTTGCCAGGTTTTCTCTAGGCACCTGCAGTTCCGTGGTGAACCAGGCAGCCTTAGAGGGCATTGTTTGGTGGGATGGCAGAGGGCTGCGAGCTTGTCGGCGCAATTGGAGATCCAGCGGTGAAATTCTATGGCTGCGGAGTTGGCGTCGGTCGTGGCGCTGGGGGGATCTCGGAGGAGGGTGGAGTTGAGGTGTTCCTCTGTGACCATGCTCCAGTTCCTTCGTGGCGGGTGTGGGGGGGCTTGGGTGGGATGGTGGTGTTGAAGGTGAAGTGGACACAGTGGCGGTCCGTCCAGGGGAGCTGCGTGGTGTGGATGAAGTGGATGTTCGCCCCTCCCGCAAAGATTGAGTCGAGCGTGTGTCCAGCTACATGAGTGGGCGTGTTGAACAGCTGTTTCAGTCCTAGGTTGGCGAGGTTGTCGAGGAGAATGGTGGAGTCGGGGTCATCGCCGTTGTCGAGGTGGAAATTCAGGTCCCCGAGTAGAATATAGTCCATTGAGGTGATGGCGTGGGGTGCGGCGAGTTTGGTGATGTTGGTTGTGGACTGGGTGCGAGGTCCCGGGGGTCTGTAGATGAGGGTGCCGCGAACCGTGGTTTTGGGGCTGGTCTGGATCTGTAAGTGGAGGTGTTCTGTGTTGGAGTTGGGGTCACTCGTGCTAGATGTGGAGAGTCGGAGGGGGTCTTGTGTGCGATGGCGAGTCCTCCTCCTGGGCAGTCCTTTCTCTGGATCTTGTAGCCGTTGGGGATGGCTGTGGCGATGTCGGGGCCGGAGGTGGCATTGGTCCATGTTTCCGTGAGGAAGGTGACGTTGAGTGAGAGGGTGTCGATCAGGTCCCAGATCTCTACAGCGTGTCGGTGCAGGGAGCGCATGTTGAGGAGAATGCATGTCAGGTTGCCGGTGGTGCGTGCATCAGGCGGTCCTTCAGCGGTTGTGGTGGCTTTGTCGATGGTGAAGGATCTGCGGCAGCGTCTGCACAAGAACTGTCCATGGGTGGTGTTGGGCGAGGGTCTTTCGCAGTCGGTGTGTCTGCTGGGGTTGAGTGCGTGGAATGTGGCGGAGTCGTAACGGCGGGGTCCTGGAGATCCAGGGTTACTGGAGCTGGCCGCGGTCGGGTCGCAGACGGGCTTGCCTCTGGTGCGCCAGCAGCGCGACCGCGCAGCGGCCACCACCTTGCAGGGGGGAGGTATGTGCAGATGGGAGGCGGGAGCGGGGCATTCAGGGGGAGGGGTCACTCGGCGGTAACAATACAATAAGGCACAAATAAGAAATACAAGGCACAAATAAGAAGACCAAAAACAAAATAAAACCAACAGAGCAACACCAGACTTGAATACCGGGATCAGGCGCAGGGCAGTCTCGAACCCAGCAACAAATGGGGCTTCACAGCGGAGCTGCAGGGGCGAGTGCAAGCCTAGGACCGAGGTCTTAGGACTCACTCCACTCAAACAGATTAATGCAGGTTTTAATCTTCCTTCCAAAAAAGTAGCTCTGCATGGGGACCTTCTTATGTGCCATGTCCCACTAGTCTCTCAGAGTCCATTACAGTACCTTTAAAGCAGATTCTTTGGTTATTCTGATGTATAAATCTACTACCAGATTCCTCACCACATGAATCTACACCAGGCACTTGACTGGATCTTGAAATTTTTGATCAGCTCTTAAGTGCTGATAGGGGGTGTCTTTGCTCCCAATCAACTACGGCCTCTTTTGAGTTTGATAACACAGTTCCACATATAGCACCATCTGGTGCTCTGACTTAAGCCCTCTTTTTCCATACTCCATAACTTTGGCATGGATCTGATGTGCTCTCTTCTAAAGTTCCTTTATTGTGTCTCTGAACGCTCAAGTTTCTTTGCTGGTCTTTCTCTGGCGCCCTCTCCCTACATGGGTCACAGTTCTGGATCTTGGCTGGTTCCGGTCTGTCACTGCAAGCTCTGATGGTCACCAGATGTGACTGCAATGGCCTGCAGAAGGAGCGCGACTGGTCCAGGTCCCTTTCTGGATCCAGCGCCTGACGTAATTTCAAGGAATTGTTGTTGTTGTCAGGGTCACCCTTCAAAAACGGTATCGAAGGCTGCAAAGAGGTCTAGAAGGATGAGGGCCACAGTGTGTCCTTGGTTGAGTAGCATGTGGATGTCGTCGGGGCAGAGAGGAGGGCGGTCTCGGTGCTGTGGTTGCTGCGGAATCCAGACTGGGAGGCGTCCAGGATGGAGTTCTCTTCAATGAAGGTGGTCAGTTGGGCATTTACAAGTCTCTCGGTGACTTTGGCTGCGAAGAGGAGGAGAGAGATGGGCCGGTAGGTTTTCAGGCCTGTTGGGTCGGCCGTTGGTTTTTTGAGGAGGGGTTTGACCTCTGCCCGCTTCCAGTCGTCTGGGAAGATGCCGGATATGAAGGAGGTGTTGATGGTTCGTCCTAGTTCGGGTGAGATGGCGGCGGCGGCCCTGTGGAATATTTGCGGTGGGCAGGGGTCCGTTGGGGCTCCTAAGTGGGTTTTCTTTATGGTCGAGGTGATGTGTTTGTCGGTGGCGGGGTTCCAGGTCATGATGGTCGGTTTATCTGCGGCGTAGGGGGGGGGGTGTTGTCCGGCAGGTGTTCGGTGAAGTATTCATAGAGGACCTTTATCTTCTAGTGGAAGTAGGAGCTGAGCTTGTCGCAGAGTTCCTGGGAAGGTGTGACGTCCGTGGCTTTGCTGGGGGGTTTTGTGAACTGCTGTATGACGTTGAACAGCTCCTTGGAGTTGGTCGTGTTGGTCTGGATTTTATCTCTTATGAAGGTTCGTTTGGTGACTCTTATGCGCTGGTGGTATTCCTTCAGAGCGCTCTTGTGGTTGTCCCGTGCTTCCGTGGTTTTCTGGCTTCGCCAGGTTTTCTCTAGGCACCTGCAGTTCCGTGGTGAACCAGGCAGCCTTAGAGGGCATTGTTTGGTGGGATGGCAGAGGGCTGCGAGCTTGTCGGCGCAATTGGAGATCCAGCGGTGAAATTCTATGGCTGCGGAGTTGGCGTCGGTCGTGGCGCTGGGGGGATCTCGGAGGAGGGTGGAGTTGAGGTGTTCCTCTGTGACCATGCTCCAGTTCCTTCGTGGCGGGTGTGGGGGGGCTTGGGTGGGATGGTGGTGTTGAAGGTGAAGTGGACACAGTGGCGGTCCGTCCAGGGGAGCTGCGTGGTGTGGATGAAGTGGATGTTCGCCCCTCCCGCAAAGATTGAGTCGAGCGTGTGTCCAGCTACATGAGTGGGCGTGTTGAACAGCTGTTTCAGTCCTAGGTTGGCGAGGTTGTCGAGGAGAATGGTGGAGTCGGGGTCATCGCCGTTGTCGAGGTGGAAATTCAGGTCCCCGAGTAGAATATAGTCCATTGAGGTGATGGCGTGGGGTGCGGCGAGTTTGGTGATGTTGGTTGTGGACTGGGTGCGAGGTCCCGGGGGTCTGTAGATGAGGGTGCCGCGAACCGTGGTTTTGGGGCTGGTCTGGATCTGTAAGTGGAGGTGTTCTGTGTTGGAGTTGGGGTCACTCGTGCTAGATGTGGAGAGTCGAAGGGGGTCTTGTGTGCAATGGCGAGTCCTCCTCCTGGGCAGTCCTTTCTCTGGATCTTGTAGCCGTTGGGGATGGCTGTGGCGATGTCGGGGCCGGAGGTGGCATTGGTCCATGTTTCCGTGAGGAAGGTGACGTTGAGCGAGAGGGTGTCGATCAGGTCCCAGATCTCTACAGCGTGTCGGTACAGGGAGCGCATGTTGAGGAGAATGCATGTCAGGTTTCCGGTGGTGCGTGTATCAGGCGGTCCTTCAGCGGTTGTGGTGGCTTTGTCGATGGTGAAGGATCTGCGGCAGCGTCTGCACAAGAACTGTCCATGGGTGGTGTTGGGCGAGGGTCTTTCGCAGTCGGTGTGTCTGCTGGGGTTGAGTGCGTGGAATGTGGCGGAGTCGTAACGGCGGGGTCCTGGAGATCCAGGGTTACTGGAGCTGGCCGCGGTCGGGTCGCAGACGGGCTTGCCTCTGGTGCGCCAGCAGCGCGACCGCGCAGCGGCCACCACCTTGCAGGGGGGAGGTATGTGCAGATGGGAGGCGGGAGCGGGGCATTCAGGGGGAGGGGTCACTCGGCGGTAACAATACAATAAGGCACAAATAAGAAATACGAGGCACAAATAAGAAGACCAAAAACAAAATAAAACCAACAGAGCAACACCAGACTTGAATACCGGGATCAGGCGCAGGGCAGTCTCGAACCCAGCAACAAATGGGGCTTCACAGCGGAGCTGCAGGGGCGAGTGCAAGCCTAGGACCGAGGTCTTAGGACTCACTCCACTCAAACAGATTAATGCAGGTTTTAATCTTCCTTCCAAAAAAGTAGCTCTGCATGGGGACCTTCTTATGTGCCATGTCCCACTAGTCTCTCAGAGTCCATTACAGTACCTTTGAAGCAGATTCTTTGGTTATTCTGATGCATAAATCTACTACCAGATTCCTCACCACATGAATCTACACCAGGCACTTGACTGGATCTTGAAATTTTTGATCAGCTCTTAAGTGCTGATAGGGGGTGTCTTTGCTCCCAATCAACTACGGCCTCTTTTGAGTTTGATAACACAGTTCCACATATAGCACCATCTGGTGCTCTGACTTAAGCCCTCTTTTTCCATACTCCATAACTTTGGCATGGATCTGATGTGCTCTCTTCTAAAGTTCCTTTATTGTGTCTCTGAACGCTCAAGTTTCTTTGCTGGTCTTTCTCTGGCGCCCTCTCCCTACATGGGTCACAGTTCTGGATCTTGGCTGGTTCAGGTCTGTCACTGCAAGCTCTGATGGTCACCAGATGTGACTGCAATGGCCTGCAGAAGGAGCGCGACTGGTCCAGGTCCCTTTCTGGATCCAGCGCCTGACGTAATTTCAAGGAATTGTTGTTGTTGTCAGGGTCACCCTTCAAAAACTCTTTCATGTCAATCTACCATTGTCCTCGACCTTGGAGCGGGTCCTCTTTCTGGGGTCATCCCTTGTCTGCAACCTCAATGTCATTTTTGGACTTTGTTTGGCAGAGGACCCATGTCTGTGCTGGCTCTGTTCTGGTGCCATGCCCATTGCTGCTAGACCCTCCCTAGGTTTTCTAGGACCTGGTACTGACCTCGCTCAGATAGCAACATTTACCCAGCATTTACTGGCCAAGCTTCAGCCCTTCACCTGCTCTCAATGGTGCACCTTTGGGCCATAAGTAAATTCCAGTCCCACTGCATACCCTTCCACTGGAGGTTATCAACATGGTGCTGGTTAGTTTTGGACAGATGGTGGGCTTAATCTCATCCTCGAAATTTCTACTCTGCTCTTAAAGTCCCTATCAAACATTTAGGTACAGATACTGATGATGGCGTCTTGTCTGGCAGGGAGCTCTCAACTGGTTCTCCAGGTGTTCAATTGGTCAGAGCTTACCAGAGCTTTTGGGCTACTTTTGACACAGCATTTCTAATGCCTCACAGTCTCGACCTCAGAGTCCCAGTCACACAGCTTTCGGTTCTGAGCCCTCTGCTTCCTCCATTATGGCTTTGGGGAGGGTGTGTGAGGAGGTGGATGATGTAAGAAGCATTTTACTCCTCCTCTTCTCCACAGTTCCAAGGGGTTTCTATTATGCCTTTCTCGCTGCCTGTGGACGAGAGCCCTACGTCTTCCTTCAAAAAACATTTTATATTTTAATGACACTTGGTTTAAAGATGGGGAAGTTTTGGGGTTTCAACTAACCTTGATAGAGGTTAAACCAATTTCTTGATTGAAATTCTCAGTCAGCGCGTGCTATTCTTTAGTGAGACAGTCATGGAACCCTTTAAGATTGTTGTAATAGACCAGCCGCGGCGGTGGCAATCTTGGTCGATTCGTACACCGTTACTGCTTGGCTCCGGGTGACCTACTTTTCTGTCCTCTCACCCTTAGGCTGATGCCCTTTTAGATCACAGAGTTGATGAGAACACTCACACTTTCTCATCATCCACACCATTGGAAGCTGCATGGAACTAGTATTAAATGTTGGGGAAGAAAGTTTTTTCGTCAGGGAAAATGTGCCTCCTCTCTTGTAATGCTATATGCCTGCTAGACAGCTACTTCCATGCTCCCTGGGAGATGGCACACGTTAGTCCCCTTCTTCCTGATACTTCGAGTGCCTACATAGCTGAAGTCTTTCATTATGGTTTTGGACATGCTTTACTTTGGCCTAGACGTGATGGACACAGTGTCCAGCTCCATGGTGTCCTTTTGTATCTCTTTGCTGTAGTACAAGGTTTGGTGCTTTGCTGGCCCAAGAGCTGCACAGGCTGCTCTGTTTACCCTCTGATGGATTTCAGCTATTTGGAGCGGCAGCTAAGTGAGAGACTAACAGGGGTACCTTCTTTCCCTATTAACATGCGCTTATACATAAATCAAGAAGCATGGGCAGACCACTGGTTGTTAAAGGGCTGGGCCGCCTAAAAGTGCGCACTTCAGTTGAGTATAAGCAACTGTATCTTGGGGACTCCCCGAACCAACTTCATAGGACGTTCTGCTGGAATTTGTCCTCCCATTCTTGCTGACCTTGTGCATTTGCAATCATGTGTGCCATGGAAGGTATTACTTCTTGTGTTCACAATACTGTTTTCATTGTCCATTTTCTAGTTCTGGTGGGAATTACTATGAGGTAGAACATTCTTTGACTGGTAGAGGTGTCATGGTGTTACCCTCCTTTGCTTGTTCCCTTTCTATGGTGGAGAATTTAACCATCGTTATGGTACATTTGTTCTAATAGAAAGAAAGTCTTAATGGAGGGCTTCTATTCTTCCACCCAAGTTGTTTTTGCCCGTTGATGGTTCCTGAGGCCTAAAACCTGCTGGATTATTCCTGTTTGAATTATGGTGTACCCTCAATAGTGGCTGCTTTATACTTACTCATGTTCTGTTTGGCTGCAATGGAGATCTCAGCTTAAACTTATTTCTTATGTTGAAAGGAATGCCATTGAATGATTCTACAACAGGCCTTATCTCTTCATTAATATGTAATCTAACTTGTCTGTTTTTTCATGCCCATATATTAGAAATGAGGAGAGCTTAGACTGTCAGAGCTTTTAGAAGCCTAAGTTCTTGATATCTGTTGACAAGAGTTAAAGCAGGCCTAGTTTCATAGTAATCAAAAACTCAACAAACATCCAGTCCGAGCAATAGTTTTCACAAGGTACCACACATATCGAAGTCAGCATGACATTCGTCATGCGAGAGTGATTTATGGACAGACCTTGACATTTGCTTGTTTGATTGAAATGTCACGCTCTACCTTGGCAAACTCATTATCTGCCCATTTAGGGGGCAGGGGCCACATGGATGACCAGAAAAGGGCTCTTCATGCTACAAAAATCAATGCCCTGCTTAAGTTCTGTGATCCAATCCTCCTCTATCATCATGAGGTTGCAAATGTAGTGTGCCCTTGGTATATTGTGGTAGGAATTTCAATGGGCTCAAATATGGTGGGCACAATATCAAAGGACAAATATTGAAAGGTATGCAAGCATAGATGTTCTACACCTAACTCCACATCTATGATCCTTGAAGAAATATATGTCTTCATGGGTGCATAATGGTGCATTTAAGAATAGTAAATCTATACTTCCTATATATTCTGTAAGCACTTACCTTTTAGATATTTTGCCCTTCAATATTTTTTCTATATTAGTTTATTACGTTATTCCTGGACTCAATATTCCATAGTACAATCAGATGGAGTGTACTGTGACATTTATAAGGGTCAGATGCACAAATTTAATGCGGAATTGGTTGTGGATTTTTCTTGAGTTGCAATTTAGCAAGAACGGTGAGAAGTTTTGAGCTGCCGCACCTTCTTCAAATGGCTACTAATTCCACAAACATTGCAGTCACAGAGAGAGACGATATCCACAGATATTACACGTTCACCTTGTTGTCTGAGATCTGGGAATCACACCTTCATACAATGCATTGCCTGCACGAGGAGTCAAAGTTCCTGTGATTAATCATTATTTCAGTCTGAATATCTGCCCTATGAGCTGCACCTGCCACAGCAGAATGTCCTCAATGTGTCTGGGCTTTTTGGAACATATTGTTTCAGAACTAGGAGAACACATAACTCAAGATTATTACTATTTAAATGCTCCATTATCATATTTGTAAAATATGAACATTTTTGATGCAGGCATTCAGCCACTTGACAAAAGCATCCATTACATCCCCACATCTTTTACACCTAACCTAAGCCTTCCTGGGGATACTGAGTACAAACATTTCATGAAGCAGTTATTGAGGACTTTTTAATAGTGTCCAGTTTGGAAAGTTCAAATACTATGAGTCTGATTTAAAGTACACCCCGGGCGGTAGACCACCATCCGGATTTATAGATCCACGCTTGTGTGGTATGGATCTGTAAGACTTAAGTGCATTGATATGCATTGAATGTTCAGATGAATGGCAAGCAAGCTGCCATGTTTTTATCACCCTATTTAATAATTTTGTATCTCACAAACTCCCAAAGCAAGAGTTTTGAGGATGAGGGCTGTTGTGTCTCCTCTGTCAAGTATTATGTGGATGTCCTCTGTGCTGTTGTTGGGCCTGAACCTGAACTGTATGGTGTACAGGAGTTGGTGGTCACTAAAATGGTAGGTGAGGAGTCGGTTGATTCGTTTCTCTACGACCATGGCTGGGTATGGTAGGAAGAAGATGGGTCTGTACTTGGAGAGCGTGGCTTGGTCAAAGGATGATTTCTTGAGCAGGAATGTGATAATAGCGTGTTTCTAGTCCGGGAATGTGGCTGAGTCGATGGTGGAGTTGAAGATCAGTGAGTGTCCTTTAGTGAAGGTGTGGTGGGGGCAAAGGACAGATGGGGCCACCAAGTGGATAGTCATCATGGTAGTGGTGGTTTCATTGGGGATGACGGCGGGCCACAAGGCCAGGGTTTGTTCTTCGACCATTATGGGATGGTGAGTTGGTCCGGTTGGGGGGTAGTAGCTGCCATAAAAAGAGGTGATGTTATTACAGAGGAGTTCCAAGAACTTGATACTAAGGTCTTCCAAGTGAGTGACATTGCTGAAAGTGGCAGGAGGAGCAGTGAAATATTTGATGATGGAGAAGATTTATTTACAGTTGTTTGTGTCGGTGTTGATGAAATTTGCAGGTGCTGTGCACTTGGGTGTTCCCTACCTGCTGGTGGTAGAGTCGTAGGGCAGATTTGAACAGGTCTGTGGTGTCTTGACTTGTCGTCCATTTGCGCTTCAGGTGCTCACAGTGGCGATTTGTCAGCCTGAGCTCATATGGGCACAGCTGGTCTGTGGACGAGCTCTCAACATTGGGTTGTGCTTGAAGGCAAACCGGGTGTCGGACAATAAAGTCATCCAGCTGCTGAGGTTCTTGATGGCTTTCAGAAAAATGCTAGTGTGCTCAGCCCAGTGCAGGGAGAGGGTAGAAGTCCTGTCTTGTGATGGTTTTCCAGTTGCGGTGGGAAGGTCGGTGGTGGTAGTTCTGTGGTGGTGCAGAATGGGTATGCGGAAACTGACATGGGCATGGTCTGTCCAGATCATAGTTGCAGGCTTGTCGACTGTGATGTTGCTGCTTGAGAAGAAAAGCAATAGGTGTCCAGCTGTGTGTTTGGGTTCTGTAATGTACTGGGTTTAGTAGAAGGGCATATGGTTTGGATCAGTGCAGTCTTCTAGGTGAAAGTTAAGGACTCCAAGGAGGATGATTGCTTTGCATTGACTATGAGCGGTGCGAAGAAATTTGCGATGACGTAGGTAAAATGGTGCGGGGGTCTTCGTGATCTGTATACAAGGGTTGCACCCAGGCAGACGTTTGCTGTGTTGCGTATCTTGAACGTGAGGTGTTCCATGTAGCTGGTGGGGGTGGCAGCTGATGGTGTCTTTGAATATAATGGCAACTCAGCCTCTACGTTTGTAGTCTTGCCCTGTGATTTTTGTTGCCAGCTAGGATAGCTGTAGTGATGTCCTGTGCAGTAGTTAGGTTTAACCATGTTTCTGTGAGGAAGAGGTCAGAGCGTGGTTGTGCAGTAACTCCAATATTTCCATTGCATTTTTAGTGAGCGAGCGGATGTTGAGGAGCATACATGCGAGTAAGGGGGGTTGCTTGAGTGTACCTGACAATTTGGTAATGGTGGGGATTCAGCAATACAGATGAGTAGGTGGGAATTTCCATTAGTATCCCACCCATAACCAGGAGATTGTGTCATTAAGCCTTTTCATATTGGTTCACTGCGCTAGTAATGGAACTGGTGTTATTTACATGGACCCATATTTTTAGAGTATATGATATAAAGGGAGGTCTGATGGAGGGGAATCAGCAATGCAGGTGCGCAGGGGGGGATAGTCCTTTGTAAACTTATGTATAGCTAAGGAATGTCATCATTAAGCCCATTCAGATGGGTTGTAGACAGTATACCTATCTTTGATCCTTAACCATAAGTTTCTGTGTTGTGTGTGGTTGATTGGTATTCATCTTCTTGAGATTGGCCCATCTACGATCATTGTCAGTGTTGTTTTCCAGAAAATGTCTGAACATCTTGATTGTACTTCTTTTGCGCCAGATACTGCTACAGTTCTCATGAATTCAAATAGGGATTTTGCACAATATCATCCCAAAGTAATGTAGGCCACATGGACATTTGATTAAATGGATAACATCGCTGTTGCAGTTTGTGTATGTCCTGATGACTCAGAGTCTACTAGTGCCTATGCCTACTTCTTTAGTAGTTCTGATAAGCACAAATAGTGAGCACTTACAGCAGTAATAATGGTCCACTATAACAAGTAGTCCCCAAAGTATGTTTATGGGCCTGGCCTCTCTCTGTTGTTTAGTGTGCACTAATATGTTGCATATGTTCTTGCTGCATTTAAAAGAGAAGAGGGGTTTATTGCAATGTATTCCAGTACTATTGAGAATCTTCCAGTACTTCAGTGCTTAGTAATAAATGTTTTGATATAATTTACTGCAGGAGAAGATGTTGCTACACATTGTGATCACGTGATTCCTGTGTAGGTGCTGTCTCCAATAAGGCCTCCCTATTATTTCTCCTTGTCCTTTTTCTAGCTTTCTTTAAAATCTTATTAGGGTAGTTACGGGCTTCAAGTTTAGTGGTAAGAATAGACGATGTTCATCATACATATTAATATTGGTACAATTATGTTAAATTCTCATAAACTGCCCAAAATAGATGTTTCCTCTTAGACCTCAGGGTATTGTGACTGTCAAAGACGAGGAGTATATTTTTAGGTCTCTCCTGAGCAAGCGCATGCGCTGCATGCTCTGGCGAGACATTTAGTGAGTGGGCTTTAAAAAGTCCGACCACAGCTTTTTGGCTGGCATAGAGCGTGCGGTTAAGCGCACAATGACAAGCGGAGGCGCCATCTGGCTTTTCTCTCTCGTCATGGTGTGCGCATACCACCCGCCAGACGTGCCTCCTTTTTTTTTCTTTTAACTTGCAGCGCGAGCGCGCGCTTGTTAACATTGCACTCTGTGTAGACCCTAATATAACGTCCACTGTCTGTGCACCGATCCCCTTTAGTTTGTGCACTTTTTTTGTAAACAAGGTTTAATAAGTAGTCGCTGTTTTTAGGAAATGAGTCAATGCTCGCGGACCTTTAGCATTTGAAAAATTGAATCTTCTAACTAAATACCAGTGTGTCTTGCCTTTTGAACACCTGGCACTTTTAGGAGTCTGTCTTTTAACATTTCACAGTCTTTCATTCTACTTATTAGAAGTACGACGCCTAACGTTGTTCATATTTTTGTTGAAATTATACAATTGGCCCTTTATCGACATTCTTCAAGCCAGAAATACCAGTGCCGGCAATACACCCCACTCCACATCATTTCCGTTGACATTCTCCGAGCTCGTAACACACCTGAATTACATTTCTCCTCAATCAGGTCCGATACAGCCACATATATTGTCTGACTCCCCGTCACTTTTCTACATCCGTAACGAGAGAGATACTAAGAATCACAAAGGATGGCTCGTCACAAGTTAGTATGAATCTACCCAGTGAAGCTTTTTTCATTGCGCATATTTTAAACCAGTTTTTACGGACCCAGACTTGACCACATACTGCTTTTGTTTATGTATTTGCTGGCTAATTCAGATAGAGGCAGTCTGTCCCAGGTCTACCCGAATTCCAAGAAGTAGCACTTAACCTCTTGAAAGATAATGGCCTACTTGTTTTCTAAGCTTTCTTTCTGGGTCTATATTTTTAGACATTTTTAAGATACAGTGATATTTTTATATGATTAGAGATTCTCTGATATGGGCTAAAGATTATGTCGAAATTTATCCCATATGCTACATACTTTTCACAGTTGTATTTTTCCCATTAATGTTAGCAATGGACTGTTTCAGTAAATTCTCACCCTAACTTCACGTCACTCAACGACATTGTCTACATGCGTGCACTTTAATAGTATTTACTTATTGGAGTTTTATCAACGGGCACATAGGATAACATAAACAAGCATTGGCATAGCCAATAGGTCTCGCCTTTGGGGCCTTATAAGTATTTAGTTGTGCAGCACAATATCCTTCCTGCAACAACATCAACTGTTGCATGGCTAAACACTTTTAAGGTCCCAAAGGCAAGACCTATTGGCTATGCCAATGCTTGTTGTTGGTTGGCTTGTGATATACCCGGTTTTCAAATTCATTGTCTCTGATTTTTAGTCAAACCCACGAAGGAGAACTCATTATTACTCGTGGTATGTGAAAATATAAACCATTGGTCTTTTCCAAAGGCCCAAGTGATGAATGACTCTGAGATATTAGCATCTCAACACCAGATTACTAGAACATCGTAGATATATTGGCACCACAACTTAATCTGGTCTTTAGCATCATGTGTGGAACATGCCTGTGAATGGGTGCATATGTGTTTCACACAGATTGTTCAATAGTGGGGCGTCCATCTGAACTTTGTTTGTGTGAGCTGCACAAAACGTTGATCTCCATTGACATGCATCCAGGTCATCCCAAATTAAAAGGACACTGATTCTGTTAAACTCATCCCTGAAACTGTGTACCTGGTGGATGAGAGTGGTATCCAGCCGAAATTCTTTTCAAACAGTGTAGGTTTTCTTGCCTGGGTGAAACTCACTCGTCTACCTTTTCCTGCGTTATGACCATCGCCTTTGGCATTAGGAGCAGATGCGCACCCCAGTCTGAAGTGAGCGCATTACTCACCTTGACTGGTAAGAACAAGTCTGATTGAAGACTCCGGGACTTAAAGCCCATGACATCTGGCCAGTCACTCACAGGACGTTCATCCAGGTTTGGAGAAGCAGATAAACATTTGAATGTTGCCGACGCTCTTGTTGGCTTTGCAATACTGCCCTGACCACTAGAGAGGTTTAAGCAGTGAACTCAACAGCCAGTACATATTCAAAGTCATCATCTTGACAACCATGATGCATGGACAGAAAATGAGAAAAAAAGACAATGGGTCAGGAGTAGTTACTCTGTGAGGCGGCTCCCTTAACCCCCCCAATCCCCACCCCCTAAGACTGGGCCCAAGTCTGGGAAAGTCTGTTACATCGTTGCTTTGACCTAGGAAAAGAAATAACATTAAGTCCTGGAATGTGCCTCCTAGAAGCAATGACCTAATAACACAGAATATCTGCTAACTGGAAGAACTAACATGAGGACACCTCCATGGACTGAGCCTGCCAAAAAGACAAAAGGTCACCTAAGACAAGCTACCCCCAGGAGGAAGGAGTAACACCAGTTGGGTCAAAGAGCTATCCCACTCTAATCACACTTTGAGAAGAAGGAGCCTGCTTTGTCTCCAGTCAAACATATTCCTGTAGGTTGCTTATATCTCCCTTCTCTCAGCCTCAGAGGAACAAAGGAGATAGTCAATCTTCATACCCCTGGTATAGGGTCCAGTTGCTGGATGAAGTCTTGATTATAGAACAATTTGAAGAATCTAACTAGCCTGCTCAGTTACATAAGTATCAATGGTTGAAGCTGTTCAAAGCTAATCTTAAACTGACCAGTTAGCTCCAAGTGGGTACTGGAGTTACAAATGAACACAGGAATTTGCCCCTGGCACCACGAATGCCCCCACCACAAATAATCGTGACCATAACATCCTGAGATACAGTGTTGGAGACTGTTACAAGTGATAGTATGTCTCTGTTGCTGCAGTTGCTTTCGGATTGCACAGGCATTACAAACTATATTCTTTTAGATGTCAAAATACCACACACAGTGGACTCCGAATGGAGTATAAAGACATGTACTGAACCAGAGGACAGATATATGCTTTCCTCCACCACCGATGCTGGTAGCTCTCAAACATAATTGGTACTTCTGGTTAAGATGGAAGAGCCATAGGAAGAATCCTGGAAGACTAGGCCAATTCCTCATATCAGAGTGCACTGGAGGGGTGGTGGTGTTTGCAGCGATGAAGAAGTGAAAAGTAGTTACCATGGCAGTTAGGCTGCAGGACACCCAAGCACAAAGGATCATGGTCGCTGCATGACATCCTGCGTCGGAGGCCGAGAAGTCAGGCGCTCAAGAGAGTAGCACTCATAAAATGGCAATGGCAGCACAAGCCTGAGCAAGAGGATCAATGAGAGAGACTGCTGATGGACTGGCTGGACAGGCAGCGAGGTGCCTTGAAAACAGACCATAAGGTGAAGTGTCATTGGGTCAAGAATGGCTTCGAGCTTGGTGGCTGGAAGCAGAGCACAAGATCTTAGTCCCCCTGGGACGCAAGAAAGCTGGTTGTGGTGGGGCTCTGGGGCCAAAGTACATGTCTCCTGCAAGCTAGAGCAGGCCATGGAGCTCAAAGTACCCCAAACCCTGGGAGCTCAAAGTATGTCTATATACGGGTGCAAAAAAATCACACTAAAGCAGGGGCATGAATGGTAGTAATCCTTATTAGTTTTTGGCCAAAGTCAAACTTTATCCCCGACAAAGTAATTATGTGTGGGGAGGAGGGTGTTTATGTTGATCTTACTGTTTCTTCATCCTTATCTTGGCTGTCAGCAGAATCTTTTTAACACTCCCCCTCACAACTTCTACATGCTTCAAAAATTCTGAAGCTGTAGGACTCCTTCTTGGGCGAAACCTCCCGAAACACAAAAAAAGAGAAACTGAGGTGGCACTCTTAAAGGCAAACTCTTGTACAGCAACATAGAGGTCAGTTTATTATGTGTGGCATTAAAAAAAACCAGCAAAAAACTGTTCATTTGCGCGGTCCGTAAAACCACAGTATTGAGGATGAAATCATGAAGACAAAGCTCTGGATATTACTAAAGCTGAATAAATTATTTTAAAAAACAGAGATATACTGGGATTCCCTATAAGAAATTATCACAGAGAGCAGTCCATGTAAAGGACAAACATCCTAAATGAAAGGCCGAGTCATATCCTTGAAAGCAGAATTTTCTTAGAAGTAGAGAAATGACCATCATAAAAAGAGTATTGACAGTGACCATGAAAGTTGTGTATCTTATAATCCACCTATAAAATATGCAGAAATGGTATGCCACAGCTTAGGATCAACGGCTAATAGCTCTAGCTTACCATATGTTTTTGAGTGAGAAGCTTTGCACTGTGCACAAATAGGTCAATACCATGTTATTCAACATCTACAGCCACTCATGTCTACTGAAAGTAACAAAAGATCAAACCCAATGTATTTTATCTGCTTCTGTGACTCACACTAAGAGTATCATGTCACACACACAAAACAGTAGTTTGTGGTTTGGAAGAAGGAATAAACAGGGCTTCTTTCTGGAAACATAACTGTTCTTGTTTCTTCATTTTACACATCTGCCAAAATTCTTGTAATGCTGTTTTTTCTAGACTCGAAAGCCTTCTTAACTTCTTCTACAAAAATGATGATGGAAAAAGAATCTGATCTGGAGCTAACATATATTACAATGTTATCAAATTTTGATGAGACAAAGCAACAGCCATGACGTTATTTGAACCAGAAATGTAGAATAATTACAAACTCATATTCAGCACTCCCAAAAAGTAAAAATAAACCCAACGAGCTTGTCAGCTAATCTAGAACTGAAGGTTTTGCAATATTTTTATGATCAGCTCTGATTTCAAAAGGATGTTGGAAATCCTAGTGATAAATGTCTCCAGCCCAAGAAAGCTTATTTCTTTGCCAAAAGCTCTAGCCCAATGATGGAATAATTTTGCTAAGTAGATGATGGAGTTTTTAAATAGAAGATGTTTGTTTCATGTTGTCATCTTCCAATCGTTTTTTCTGAAGCACCGGTCATGATGATGCTCATCCTTGTGGTATCTTAATGTCAGTGTACGGGTGGTGAAAGGTTCCTATAAAACTTCAAAGGTTTTTTCTGCTTTCTTATTACACTAAAAGCCTCTCTTCAATTTTTCTTCTAAAGAAGTCGAGAAATATTACATGATTAGTCCAAGAAGTTTTTAATAAACTGCTAATAAAGTTGGCAATCTCTTGAAGCACTGCATTTCCTTAACAAACGAAGGAGGGCCAATTCAAAACTACCTCAATCGTCTTTGGGTAAATTGACCACCTGCCACGAGATAATATAAATCTCAGATACTCGTCTCCGACTAGCCTTTTTTAAGTGACACTCTTTTGGATTGCAGGTTAGGTGGTTAAGTCCCAGCAGTAGGTCCTAAAGGACATGTTTCTTGTAAAGCAAAAATCAGAATATCATCCAAATACACTATTAAATGGAGCTATATGATGTCTAAAAAGACGTTATGTATAAAGTGTTGAAAGACCGAGGGGAACTGCTTAACACAAAGTGCATTATCCCTAACTCAAAACGGCTGAACAGTGTTTGGAAGAAAAGCGACATTTCATCCCCGGCTTTGACTCATAGCAGATGATATGCTCCCCTAAGATCAAGCTTAGTAAGTACTTCACAGACTTTGACTGACTCCAAGATAACTTTTATTAAATACAAAAGGTAATGGTCCATAATACTTTATTTAGCTCCCTATAACCAATATAGGGGCATATCAACAACAACCGGCGATAATTATCGCTGAGCGCACTTAGCGCTCGGATAATTATCGCGGCTAGCGCCGATTTTTATCGCTGAGATAGCGTGCTATTAGCAACGCTTATCTCAATAGCGATAAAAATCCTGGTGCTAAGTGGCTAACGTGAGATTATCGCCGGAAACCCAGCGATAATCTCACGTTAGATTGTTGATAGGGACAGACAAACGTAGCCATGATATCCTCCTTCCATAGGATATCATGGCTAAGTCAGGAAAATACCAGACGTAAAAAAGCAGCGTTAACCGCGGTTAGCGCTGCTTTTTTTGTCTCTAACAGGGTTAGCGATATTCTTGATAATAGGAGAAATGTCGCTTAGCGACATTTCTCCTATTATTTTACTCTGGAACGCCCCCTTTGCTTCTCATTAGAGATGCAAGGGGAAGCGTAGAGTAAAAGGGTGCTAACATGCGAATTTGCATGTTAGCACCCTGTTGTTGATAGGGTGCTAGTTTTATCTCTGCTTTTTTGTCTTTTAAAGCCAAAAAAGCAGAGATAAAGCCCTTGTTGATATGCCCCATAGAGTTTCAGTTCATTGGCCTACCTTGGGACAAAGAATAGAGGGGCTCAGATTGGGGAAGTTGAAGATACGATCGAACTATTCTTCAGATTTTCCCTAAACACCTTCTTCTCAACTTCAGAGAAAGAATATATTCTGGAGTACGGAATTTATGCTCCAGAAACCAAGTAGATGGCACAATATCAAATCTGGTGGTAATGATTTGATTTCAACTTTTTCAAAGGTATCCAGATAGTCAAGGTACTTCTCAACAATTAGAAAGAGATGAGCAACTATTACTTCTTGGAAGCACTCAATTCTCCTCTAGTTTCACGCTGCTAAAATCTTGGACAATATTTAGAACAAAATTCAGAGCTGAGAGATATATCGTTGAACTCCAGTTTATGTAGTTTGATGAAATAACCATGGTGTATCAAAAAATCACTGGAAGGTTAGAAGTGGCTAATAAATCAAATGGCAGTTCTTCATAATGATTAAATAGTGTTACTCGAAGGGGAACTATACACTGAGAAACAAGCCCAGACATGAGCAGGGTACCATCAACAGTATGCACAAGGTCAATCTTCTGTTGAACCGGTCTAGGAAGAATCTTTTTTCAAAGCCCAATTTTTATCTGTAAATATTCCTATGGCCACACAGTCCAATAAGGCCATAACTGAAATGGGAGATAATTCATCGAAAGCAATGTTTATTGGCAAGAGAAAGAAATGACTATTTTCAGTGTCATTAATTTCAGGAAGTGATACTTCACCCAATCCTTTCTTACCCACAAAGGATGGGATTTTACATATACTGCAAGTATGTTAAATCTAAATGGACATCGTCGAAACATATGACCCACTCTTGCCACAGTATAATGCAAAGACGTTCATGTTAACGTCTACTTCTTTCTTCTTCCGATAATGGTCCAGGAGGGACTCTTATCTTCTGCATAGGAACTTGGACCTGGATCCTCCACTCTTCAAGGAGAAACCAGCTATGAAATAGCTGACGATTATGAAGAATTTGCACGCTCTTCTTTTTTTCTTACATTCTTTCACAGTTCCATGTACAAAGCAGATTCAATAGCATCAGATGAAAATGTTAGACGAGGCACATGAATGAACTTAGCTTTAATTTCTTTTTTCAAGCCTCTGAGAAACATGATTAGCGATATATGTAAAATTCATGAAGCTTCTGCTGCCATTCACTTGAAATGGTTATCTAAGTCGGCAAATCCAAGGAGCCCTATTATATCTAGCAAAGGGTTTCTTCAGAGAAGCTTTCCACATCTGGCCTCTCACACCATTCAAAGAAAAGCCAACAAAAAGGTGGTATAATTGTTTAAGCTTGGATCCTCTCAAGTTACCAACCGTGTAGCCCAGGCCAAGGCTGCTCAAGCCAGACAGATAAGAAGATACCCAATCTTTGTTGTTTTCTGTGGAAACTGGGTGGGATGTAAGACAAACTGCACAGTAGGAGTACAAAGATTCTTTAATCTTGTTCATATCTCCATCAAAACATAAGGATACAACGAGAACTAGCGGTAAGAGGATACTCTGGCTGCTTTGCTTGCTGCGGAATTGTTTTCTAACTCAAACTTTTGCTGCAGAGTAGTAGCACGTAAGGCTTGAGTTAGTTCCATTAAATCAAACAATGCTGGTGTTGCAATCTCTCTAATGCATGATATAATGGTTGTTTTTCAGTCTTTATGACTTGGACTTGAAGATGGGGCAATCTGCTCTGTAAGCCACTTTGTCAGCCAGTGAGAAGGAAACACAAAGCTGGAGAGTGTCCTCCTGGTAAAACGCCTAACAGGAGGACAAAGACAGAGGCAAAAAACCTCCTTACATTATCTGCTTACAGCTAAGACATAGCAGAAGAGATATCAAAACCACCCAAGGAGAGCCAAGGCAGACCCTGGGTCGGGGCAAGAGTTCTTAATGGAATGAAAGGTGTCAGAATCCCTGAAAGAGATACTAAGAAAAAAACATAGGACTCGAAGAGGGGCAAAAATCAAAGTGACAAAAATTCTGTCAATGCGATGCCCCCACCAGAAAAATGGTACCCAAGGTCTTAAAATGTGCAGAGATCAGGTCAATAACATTTACATACTATACTCTGCCCAGTTTCCTGGAAGTAATTCCACCATCATACATTTTTTTTTTAACTACGGTAAATGCCATGGGACGACAGCCGTGAAGGATTGGGCTTGTTAATTAGTTAGTTCTGCCCCAAACATGTCACCATCCAATCCCACTCTAGTCAAAGTCCTACCTCACGTACACTTCCTGCAGGTTCCCATGTCACCCAGATGCCACAAAGAATCTCCGAGAGACGACTGGAAGCAGAGCATCTCCCACATTGTGCAGCAGAGATCCAAGCACCAAGCCTACAGCCAAGGTCTGCAAGTCATCTGCAACCGGCAGTGCTTACAGATGGATGTCTCCAGGATCGCATTTTGAAAACTAGAGCAGACCCAACACACCTACTGTTTAGATTGTTGTCTATTAACATGAGGGGTCTGAATTCTGTCAATAAGCGTAATAGTCTTATAAATTGCAGATGACACACAGGCCGTACCCCATCCAGTTGTGGACATCCTCTGATGTAAAGACAGCAGGAGTGGCTGTTGTCAGTGAGTAGGACCTCATATTGACTGGTCACAGAGTTAAGAGGGATTATGTAAGGGAAGTATGTCTTTGTCACCCTTGATAGACTAGGTGAACATATACCCTGATTAATGTGTATGCAACAATTGAAGCACATAAGTATGCGAACAGTAATTTTGGAGGTTTATAACAAAGGCTGAGGGGGTTCTTGGTGCTGGGGAGTTTAATGTCCTTTCGGACTCCGAGGTAGCTAGATCATGCCACTACATACACAGATCAGGAGCGATATCCAAATGACTCAGAGGTCTTACTAGAGAACAGTACCTAATAGATTGTTGGAGACTAATGCATTCAACAAATCAGGACTACACCTGTTCTAAGATACATAGATCCTATACCAGAATGTATTATATGTTTGAGTCCAAGGCACTATTTCACATGACTATCCGCAGGTGAGAACTCTTGAAAAGCATCCGAAAACCACTTTATAGAGAATGATGCAGCAGACACCTCACTAGCAATATACTTGTATGCTTTCAAAGTAAGGGTAAGGAGGAAGTTATATCATTAACATTGAGGGTTAACAGGAAGAAATTATTGCTGGAGTAACACCTTGTAACAGGACTTAGGGAGACGGAGGAAAAAAAGAACACAAACACACTAATGGAGGCTTCAAAAGATAGCCACCAAGAATGATGCCAAGAACCAAAAGAGCAGAGTGCAGTCTTCTATGGTTGAAACAAACTTTTTATGAACATGCAAATGATTCCGACAGGATACTAGTTTTAAGACTGCAAGCACAAAGAGCGAGAGCATATATTACTAAACTTAGAAATTTGGAGGGTAACGTAGTTGAAGATGAAAGGACAAAGATTTTCTGCTTTCTACCAAATTAGAATATCTAGCATGTATACAAATAACCAGGTTGCCAGCTTATTGGGTTGAAAAGACAAACCGACTGAATCCAAGGGCACATTGCAGGTGAATTTCGGTCTGTTACCACACATGGCCCTGAGCCCAGATGGCTTCATCACCCAATTATGTAAACCTGTTGCTTCTAGCACAGTGAGTGTAATGCTCACCCTGTACAATGCATTTGCACAGATGTCATGAGTGCCACTCTCAAACCTGTGGAGTGGAAATAACTTTAATTCTCAAAATGGGGAAAGACCTTGAAGACTGAAGGTGATAAAGCCCCATAACTTTACTTGAAGTGGATGCTAAGATTTTAACCACTGTACTCACGATCAGGTTTAACAAGGCGATACCCTATTTATTTCAAACTGACCAGGAGGGGTTCCAACAGAACAGTGAGGTTCAGGATAAACATTAAGAAACATGGGTCATCTGATTGAGAAAGCCATAAGAAGGGGAGTTCCCTCTCTCCTAATGTGACTGTGTGCTGAAAATACATTTGCTTGGGTGAACTTGGTTTTCTCTATAGTTTATTCTTCAAGGGTGAATTAGGGATAGAAGACGAGGATTGGATCATAGCTAACTATCAAACTGTGGAAATTTACATACAAATTAACAGTGGTATGCCTGGCAGGGTGACCCTGCAGCAGGGTTTTTTGTGCCGTTACCCTTCTCTTTGTCTTAGCTAAGGGGCCTCGCATACAGATCCTGGCATGCCACTGGATTACGGGTAATACCATTTTTTATGGTACATCATATAATTAGCTTGTTCGCAGACATTGTTTACTCACTCCTTGTGCACCTGACATTTTCATCCCAACCGAGTTAGCAACACTGAAGCGTTTCCAAGGGCTTTCAAGCTTCATGGCTAATAGAGGTAGGAAATGCTTAACATCTGAATTCCGTATGACTTGTAAGCATCCTTTAAAGAGTTCACACCCATGCGGTGGGCGCAATCCTCTCTAAAACATCTCGGGGTCATGCTCATGAATGATGTGGGGGCTGGAGTGCACCTAACTGGCCGTCACTTAAAATAAGATTATAGTGAACACAGGGAGGTGGCATTCTTATTTCAATTTGAGAATGGGTTTCATTAATTTGATAAAATAAATGTGGTGCCACATCTCTTATATTTGTTTCAAGCATTACCACCTACACCTCAAATGCTGAATTTTGGGGATTACAAGAGATTTAAGTTTAAAATGCGAAGTGGGTCGCACACCGCTCGTCATACTAGCAAATAGCCCCATAGGATTCTGGAGAATGTAGTGACAGCGGCGGGTACACCTATGCCACGAGTAAAAAGTTTAAAATGCCATCCCTGGACACGTGTTTCGAGGTAATTGCCTCTCGTCAGCAGGGAGCAGGTACGTATGCGGGGTGCTGTAGACTGCCAAAAATGATCAGGTATAGTACCTTTCACGGCGCGCGGGTGCGGGATCCGGGCTCGTCAACCCATAGCTCAGGGAGCTTTAAATACAAAATGCGAAGTGGGTCGCACACCGCTCGTCATACTAGCAAATAGCCCCATAGGATTCTGGAGAATGTAGTGACAGCGGCGGGTACACCTATGCCACGAGTAAAAAGTTTAAAATGCCATCCCTGGACACGTGTTTCGAGGTAATTGCCTCTCGTCAGCAGGGAGCAGGTACGTATGCGGGGTGCTGTAGACTGCCAAAAATTATCAGGTATAGTACCTTTCACGGCGCGCGGGTGCGGGATCCGGGCTCGTCAACCCATAGCTCAGGGAGCTTTAAATACAAAATGCGAAGTGGGTCGCACACCGCTCGTCATACTAGCAAATAGCCCCATAGGATTCTGGAGAATGTAGTGACAGCGGCGGGTACACCTATGCCACGAGTAAAAAGTTTAAAATGCCATCCCTGGACACGTGTTTCGAGGTAATTGCCTCTCGTCAGCAGGGAGCAGGTACGTATGCGGGGTGCTGTAGACTGCCAAAAATTATCAGGTATAGTACCTTTCACGGCGACGAGAGGCAATTACCTCGAAACACGTGTCCAGGGATGGCATTTTAAACTTTTTACTCGTGGCATAGGTGTACCCGCCGCTGTCACTACATTCTCCAGAATCCTATGGGGCTATTTGCTAGTATGACGAGCGGTGTGCGACCCACTTCGCATTAAGAGATTTAAGTTTGCCTGGTCTGGGGTGTAGGGGGTGAGGTGAGGTGGGGTCAGGAATAGGCAAACAGAATACTTATGGCCTCTAGGATTGAGGAAAAGATTTCTAGGAAGAGGACCTCAAGACAGTTCAAGGGGGTGCACTAAAGAGGGAGTTTGCTATTGTATTTATTACTTTGTTTTTTTGTCTGATGTACAAGTCAGACATATTTGACAACATCGTATTTATTAAATTGAGCATGGGAGTAAAGAAAAATGCAAATAAATGTTGAAATATAAAACTAACTTTCTAAGTTGTCCACCACTGACACTCGCGGGAGGGATGTGGAAGTATCCCCTATGCCAGTGGTTCTTAACCTGTGTTCAGGGGACACCTGGGGGACCGCAATTACGACCCAAGGGTCCGCAACTGCTTAGAAAATTAAATAATGTTAATAGATTCTAGTGTAAATAAAAATAGAATCAAAATGTAAAAAGGAACATTTTAAAATATTCTGTCAATGTGACGAGGCTTAAAATTAGGTTGGCATCCTCAGACTTATTTCTGGAAGCAGTGCAAATGCATAAAACACAATGTAGTATGGACGATGCGTAGCCTCAATTGAATTTAGAAACGGGCCAACCTTTCTATTAAAATCCCCTCAAAAATTATATTTGCTTGTGAGTTAAAATATGTATTCATTTGTGTATTTGTTTGATGAATGCTTGTTTCGGTATTTTTTATGAGGTTCAATTAATCAAAATTGCATAGGACAGGGTCCCTGGAATCCAATAATGATTCAGTGGGGGTCCCCAAATTCCAGTAATGATTAAGTGCGGATCCACAGAAGTCAAAAGATTAAGAACCACTGCCATATGCAGTTCAGGTACAAGGATCAAGGATCTAATCAGCGTCAGACAAAACAACATTTTGCTTTTAAGGCGCTCCTTCTCCCCATCAGCAAGACTAATATTTAGCCATATGATATTCGACTTACAGCAATATTTTCTTCCATATATTGGATACAAAGCTAAATGTTTTACAGACAGCCCTGAAGGTATCCATGACATTTTTTTCTTTGCAGAAGGAATTATTTTGTGTGTGCTTATTAGAAGCATGTCAGTCACTCGTTGCCTTATAGGGAGTTTATATGGCAGTTACAATTGTGTTGGCTGACTCATGGCAACGCTGACATGGCACATGTATATACATATTTAAAACTAAACCTAATAGGCTTGTACATTGACTTCTGCTCTTGACCTTGGCAATTTTTAGGTCTCACCAGAAATAGCAAATTACAATAACAATTTCTTTACCAACAGGGGGCTTAGAGCCCACCCATTGCTTTCCATTGGTTGGCCTCTTCATCACTCTCATTTCCTTGCATCTCTTTGGTCAGCAGGTGCTGACTTCACTTCCTCTTGGAGTGTTTGTCCCTAACTTGGACAATGGCCACAACACTACTTCCTTGTCAAGTGCAGTGTACTGTGTACCTCCACCGCTTGCACTTTTTTATTTAACTTGTAGCATCCCATAACAGTGTATGTGTTTGCAGGCCATCGCCACCTGCTAGTGTCACTGTTCATCCTTCTTGCACCATCCCCCATTGTAGCTTGACCTGCCCCCGACACCCTCCCATCATTGTTCGCCCATTTCCCTAAACGCCGTTGTCACTTGGCACTTCCTCCCTGCCCACTGTCACCAGAATAAAACAATCCTATGATGCCTCCAGCACTGTTGGCGTCATAGCGCTTTTTGTTCCTAACTTTTAGCCAAGCTGCACAGCATATGTGCAAATATACATAAGGCTAAAACACCTTGACAAAGACAATAGATCTCGCCTACTTGAGAGCTATTGGCTTTGTTAATCGTTGTTTTCAGCCATGTCCGGCACTGGCTCCGCCTTACTTCTTCTGATCTACACCACTCTCAAGAGCACCAATAATTTCTTTTTTTGTAAAGTATTTGAAAAATAGGTATTTTGAAGATTTAAAGGAAAGCGGAATCGTAATCTTAATACAACTTTATAATTGTGCAGTCGCTCACCCGATGTCCGTCGTGTAATAAAGTGTTGTTTTATTATGAGGCCTTCCTAATAAATGGAGTAATATTTGCCAAAAGACTTCACAGCAACATTGTTCAAAATTGTGGAATAGGAGGAGCTTCCAGCGCTAAACGTTCCCATAAAATCACCCGTTGAAGAAAATAAAGTTGCAATAACGTGGGTATCATCTTAATAGAATTTGTATTTGTACGAACTACAACCCCTTACTTGCTCCAGGGTGCACAGTACTGAGGGCGTGGCACTAAGACCCTGCAGGAGCGAGGAGCGAAGCCTAGCTTCACCAATGTCAGCTCTCCCCCATCGCCAGCTGTCCCGGCCTGCGCTTCCATGATAACCAAGCAACTTTAAAAATAGCCTCACCGAGCGAGGTTGGGACACGAGCAGGGGTTTCTTGAAACCGGCCTCCATGGCGGCCTTCTGGCAGCCGGCGTCCCGCTTCCACCAGGTGCACGGAACCAATGTGAAGATTGACCCAACGGGGACGCAGGCCACCAGGGTGGAGAGCTTCGCCAACGGACTGTGCTTCAGCCAGGATCCCCTACAGCCCGGCCAGATATTCTTGGTGGAGATAGAGGAGAAGGAGCTGGGCTGGTGCGGCCACCTCAGGGTAGGCCTTACTGCCAAAGACCCCCGCAGCATGGAGGTGGTGCCCGAGTACTCTCTCCCGGACATGGTGAACACTGGGGACAGCTGGGTGTTTGCCATCACTAGGAATCACAATCGGGTCACCCCGGAGGGCGAGGAGCCCCCGAGTCCAGAACCGGGCATGGGGATTCTGTCTGATCCCTACCTACACGTCGAGAAGTACAATATCCCCAAAGACAAGCTGGTGGGCAGAAGCCGGCCGAATCGGTACAGCCACATCCTGGACGACTTGTACAAGACCAACATGCTGCCCCCTACGGCCCGCAGAAGCCGGATCGGGGTGCTATACTCGCCGCAGGCGGACGGGACTGGCGACATGCACATCATTATCAACGGGGAGGACATGGGCGCGAGCGCCAAGGCCCTGCCCGCGAAGCAACCGCTCTACGCTGTCGTCGACGTCTTTGCGTCAACCAAGAGCGTGCGCGTGGTGCAGGTGGAGTATGGCTGTGAGTATCTCTTCCGCACTCCTCTTCCACTTAGCAGAAAATTATGAGTCATTAGTGGCGTAACAATCTAGAAGATGAAACAAGCAAAGAAAAATGCTAATCTGTTTCCCAATTCTAGGTTCCTTAAGACACAAGGCACAGTTGGTCCCTTGTATACAGGGTCCCGGTTTCCAGTGCACCTGCTGAAACAACAGTAGATTTGCCCCTGTTAATTACTTAGTCAATTTCTTTGCACATAACACCATACATTGCCTACATGGCAACATTTTCAAACTGGGAAGTGGGAGAATTTGAAAAAAAGATTCAGGAGAATGTATTTTCTCTATTGCGTCTTTTGCAACAGACCATTAAATATAAGGGGGTTGCCCAGTGTCCCTCAGAACCTGGGCTTACAATTATACACTACAAAGAGGTCTCTCGGGTATCACAATTCTTTAAAGGGGAATTCTGAAGGATGTTGGACTTTCAATATCGATACACAAAGGGATCGAAAGACGATCCATCACAAGGGCCTTGGTTCGTACCTATGGATTCATTGTCAAAGCAAATTTGAAGAAACATGAATTGAAAAACAAACAAGACTCAAGATTTTTTTCTGATTTGGTATATTCACCGTCACATATCAAATATTTCATCTAGCAACAATGTTTCTTTCTAATTTTTGTGTTTCAGCTACCCAGATTACATCAAAACATACAAAAAATATAACTCAATGAAATTGTGATACACATTTAAAATAACGTTATACACACATATAAAATAAACACAGATGAAAAAATAAAATGTCTGATGCCCATGTATCAAGGTTTAAACTATCCTATATCTTCGTTTTTTTGTCTTAGGATATATGCGCAATATTAGCAAACAAGAAGATGATGGATGGAGTGTTGAAACTTTTTCAGACACTTACCCTCGGTCACAGATCTGGGTTTATTCCATCATCTTTCTTCTGCTCACTAAGCCACCCCAGTTTGGACCCAGCCATATAGCCATATACAAATCAGCCTTGACCCTGTTCCTCATGGGAACAGTCCAGCCCAAACTGCCAGGCCCGGTCCTCCCTGGACCGGAAACAAGCATCCTTGGACCAGTTTCAGGGTTTTATCCCTCATCAGCCAGGCTAGCTTGAATCCAGTGGCAAAGTGAGCAAGGGACCCACGTCTGGGCATACCCTGGCCTCTTAGGACGAACATAGCAGACACAATAGGGTGATGGGCGGAGTGCTGAAACTTTTCAGACACTCACCCCCAGTCACAGATCTGGGTTTAATCCATCATCGTTCTTCTGCTCACTAAGCCGACCCAGTCACATGCAAATTAGTTTTGACCCTGTTCCACGTGGGAACAGTCCAGCCCAAACTGCCAGGTCAGGTCCTCCCTGGACTGAAAACAAGCATCCTGGGACTGGTTTCAGAGTTTCACCCCTCATCAGCCAAGCTAGCTTGAATCCAGTGGCAAAGTGAGCAAGGAACCCACATCTGGGCAAACCCTGGCCAATCAGGGTGAACATAGCAAACACAATAAGATGATGGACGGAGTGCTGAAACTTTTCAGACACTCACCGTCAGTCACAGATCTGGGTTTAATCCATCATCGTTCCTCTGTTCACTAATCCACCCCAGTTTGGACCCAGCCATATGCAAATCAGTCTTGACCCTGTTCCTTTGTTAATCAGTATTGCGACAAACAACCCTTGCTCTCTGCATTTAAGGTTTAAGGACAACTTAAGAGGAGTTTTTTTTCTTTGTGTGAGCAAGGCACACATCTCAAAAAACCTTTGAAAAATATGCAAAGATAGGAAAGTTCTTTACGTTTGGGTTTTTGCCTAAAAGTGGAACTTTTGCACCAATTTTAATTTTGCTTACTCTCCAGTTTCACCAAAATAGATTTCAAGCATCTGGCAAAAGCTGCAGGAAAATCTTTTTG
Source organism: Triturus cristatus (assembly GCF_964204655.1). Taxonomy (NCBI): domain Eukaryota; kingdom Metazoa; phylum Chordata; class Amphibia; order Caudata; family Salamandridae; genus Triturus; species Triturus cristatus. The sequence goes on from NC_140590.1 coordinate 1,561,820,174, forward strand.
GCGCGTATGAGAAGCTTTCTATGCATGTGTTGGTGAATGTTTCCATCTCAAGTGTTAGTCAGTGAGGAAAACATAGCGAGCACATTTTAACAGTAAACTCACGAGAAAAACAGTACTTCAAGTTTCAGCTCTACATTAACACATGTGAGAAAAACATTTAAATGGAAGTAGGAAAAAAACGAATTGAGGCCAATAAGTGGGAGTTTGGCAAAATGCACTTACATATTGTAAGATTTGTATGACCCTGAGCCATTATCTCAGAGATGCTATGAATGAAGGTGCTGATGATTCAAACCCGACATTTATTGGCCGTCAATCTAGACTCGATCATGGACGCTGTACGAGTGATCGACTCTTACCTCCTCCACATAATATGGTTGAACGATGCATGCATTGGCACAGAGTAGGGAAGGTAAAGAACGATCGTAGGGCGAAGAGTAAATAGCGTAGAAGAGGTCACAGCACAGAGACAAGCCTCAGTCAAGTTGTCAGTATGAACAGCAGCAAAAATGTACCTTCTGAAGAGCATTCTGTAGCTTGTGGCAGCTGGAACAGGCCTGTGGCAAAGGTGTCCCCAATTGGTAAAGTAGAGCTGAAGCTTGACAGATTTCTGAGATAACAATTGATTTATATTTCAACCAAAGCCTGAATATCGATCACAGATCCAGTCAGAAAGGCCTCACCAAAACCACCCTGGGACTGCAGGGATTTAATGATCTAATGCACCTTTTGTGGGCAGACAATCCATTCTTGACGAGAATATTGCACCCATGTAATCTGGCATGGCTAAAAGTTAGTGGCGTGGAGTGGGGTAGATTGAAGTGGGGAAGATTGGAGTGAGATAGTTTGGAGTGGGGTAGTTTGGAGTGGGGTAGTTTGGAGTGGGGTAGTTTGGAGTGGAGTAGATTGGAGTGGAGTGGAGTTGGATAGAGTGATGTGAGGTACATTGGGATGAGGTAGGGTAGATTGGGTTAGGGTAGGTTTGACTGCAGTGGAGTACATTGGGGTAGACTGAAGTGGGGCAGATTGAATGGGATAGATTGAAGTAGGGTAGTTTGGGGTGGAGTGAGGTGGATTGGGTTATATTGGACTGGAGTGGGGTAGAGTGGAATGGAGTGTGGTAGATTGGGTGGCTTGGAGTGGGTAGATTGGGGTTGAGTGGTGTGGGATGGAGTTGGATAGATTGGAGTGGAGTCAAGATTGGGCTGGAGTAAGATAGATTGGGGAAGAGTGGAGTGGGTAGATTAGAATAGAGTGAGGTAGATTGGGTGGATTAGAGTATGGTAAATTGGAATGGAGTGGGCTAGATTGGGGTGGATTGGGGTGGAGTGGGGTAGATTGGGGTGGGGTAGGACAGAGTGGGGTGAATTGGAGAGGGGTGGGTAAATTAGGGTGGGGTAGATCAGAGTGGAGTAGATTGAGTGGGTGGGGTAGATTGGAGTGGGGTAGATTGGAGTGGAGTAGGATAGATTGGAGTGGAGTGGGGTAGATTGAAGTGGGTAGAGTGGAGTGGGGTAAGTGGTGTGGAGTGTAGAGTGGAGTGTGCATGGTGTGTTAGAGAATACATTTTCAATCAAAATGACCTTTACATTTGCACCGAAATAGGGTTTTACGGCACACAAACGATAATGTGTGCAAATGTCATCATCTTGTGTATTGATGCGTTTTGATTATATTCAAATATGTGTTTCCACAAAACTTCAGAATTACAAAAAAATGTGCTTTATTTGCACTAATTCTGATATATTCTAAAACATCAGCATAGTTTTTTTTCTTTGTTGTGTGCTAGAAAAAGAAAAATACATCCTCTCCTCTTACATGGGTTCTCAGCAGGATTGTTACATGAATTCTAGCACTTTGAAGTCATAGAAAGAAAAGTAAACACCAAGCTCCCTTGGAAGACAGAGCTTGACATTTGATTTTTGATTGCACAACTAATGTGACAAGATACCAACAAGATTTAAAGGCCTGTTTACAGAAGGCGAGTTTGTGGAAGAATACGGTAAACATGGTTTGGGCAACGGGTGGGATGAACTCAAGCTGGACTGCCTAAAGAAAATAAAGCCAGCATATAGAAAGCCAGAAAATGTGAGTTACAAACCGCAAAGCCAATGGTAAGCAACGGGCGGAATGCATTCCTAGGTCAGCTTTCTGAATGTCCCCAAGATGTCTTTAGCAAACCAGACAGCTGCACTGTCTGGTAGGCTGTGAACTAAAAAGGAGTTTGTTTGAGTGCTTGGTTGTTTAAACTCCATTTTATGGCTAATTGGCTCAGAATGGACTTACAAAAGCAGTCTGAGTAGTGGAGTAGGCAGTTCACTGTATTATGTCGACCGACATGCCCCGTGATGTCACACACACTTACATGCATCCTGACCTGGGCGCAGAATCATGGGAATTAAAATAAAGCATTTGACAGAGCTGAGCGCCGCTCCCAAGTTTGAGTTAGTGAACTGGGCACCATATCTATGTTATTTGCAGCGCACGAGGCCCACAAAGCACCCCTAGCACACTGGCGACGAGGAGGATCCCCCCGCTCCCCCTTCACCGACCTCTCAATGAGTGTACACCCACCCCCCTACAGATGAAGCCAAGGGACCTGCCCTGCCTCACCCGTAGCACTGGCAGCAGCAAGTGCCTCAGCCATCAGCGCCCCCCTCCCCCAAGGTCAATGGGGTTGCACCCTGCACCGGCACACTACACTTCTGGGCCCAGCTGCCCTGGCAGCCTACTATGCACTTCCTTCACGGCCCTCCTGCACCCCTTCTGGACAGAAGATGCCCTACTGGCCCAGTGAGTCATCCAGCCTCAGGTCATCACTCCATTGAACCCACTCCCAGCTACTGCCTGGACCATCTCTGCCAGAGTAACCTTACCACCGACTAGCACACCTGTGTGAAACTGTGCCATGAATGAAGGTGCCTACCAACTACTGGCATCCCCTTCTGCTGGCGCAACTAAACCTGGATACGACCGGGTCCGGCCTATGTACTTGGTAACTGGCTCCTCCAATCCACTTGCCCTTTTCATCGAACTGAGTGATCCTGCCATTGTGGTACCAAGATGGCGCATATCGATGGAGCTCTTAAACAAATACTTAAAGGTGATCAAAGAAACTGATGGATAAACAAAGCGGTCCCTCCTCCTTCACCATGCGGAGAAGGGATCTTTAAACTCTTCCACAACCTTCCCAACACTGGTGGCGATGTGGACTATGATAGTGCCATCACAGCCCTCTATGCGTACTTTGATCTGTAAATGAACCCGGCTTGTGAATGCTTTATGCTGGGCCAAGCCCACCAATGGGAAGCAGAGTCCATTGATGTCTTCTATGCCAGGCTGTGAAAACTCATGAGTACATGTACCGACTATGATGCCCAAAAGGAGGTTCGGGCCCAGCTCATCCAAGGCTACAGGTAGGCTGTCCTGTGGCACCAGATTCTCAACTGAGGTGGCATGCCGCTCGACAAAATGCTAACCCTAGCCTGATGTCATGAACTCTCAAACGATTGAGCTGAGCAAATGGAGATGGTGTTCCACAAACTGTCAGTGAAGCAAGAAGCCAACCATAAGCAGATCAAAACCGAGCCTACTGCAGCTATCTCAGTCTGCCCTTCCTGGACATCTGGCTCAAGAACGGTCTCATCAGATGAGAAACGAGGGGCAAGACCTGTTCTGACTGTGAATGGTTCAACCACTTTGCCAAAGTCTGCAGGGGTGGACAGAGGTTGCCAGAACAGCAAGGGCTCAGTACCCCATGACGACAAGGCTTGCACACCCTCACACACAACGACAACCTCAAAAATGCAAACAGGGCTCCGCCAAGCACACACAATAGCATGTTTGGTAAGATGATGAATATTCCTCCTCTCAAACGTTCTAGGCTACAAGGACAACTGCCAGTGTACCAGACCAATGTGCCAGGTCACAATCGGTGACACACAAGTGACTGTCCTCAGAGACACAGGTGAGTCAGTAACGTCACCAGCAAGATCCAATACCTAGAACTGCGCCTAGGCCTCACCATCCTTCCCACCATGGCAAACATTTTTGCATCTGGAGGTACCTCCCCTCCATCTCTAGGAGGTGTTCCACAGTGATGTTTCATTTGATGGGATGAACCTCGACACAAAGTTTTGTCACCTCAGATGGCTCGGAGACCCTCATCAGCTGTGGGACAGCCGAGAAGCTTCAACTCATCACCTTTGCCTCTGCTGTAGATGAAGGGTGCCTTGGGAAGATCCTGTAGGATTTCTCTCACCTCTTCAAAGACCTGGGCCTACTAGAAGGACCGCCAGTCTCTCTCCACATCAACACAACAGGAAGCCATTATCCCTGCACCCAGGACCGGCTCTAGGGCTGTGCGACCTGTTCCACTGCACTGGGCACTGCCTTTGGGGGCACAGTGTTTTCAAATATATTATGTATTGAAAAGCATCTGCTGCAGCTTTTCTTGCTGCCAGCAATTTTCAGGCAACAATAAAAAGGTCACGATAACTCTAGTGATTATTGGACCAGCTGGAGAGCGATCAGAGTTTATCTAGTGGAAGTTTTGACTCATCATGAAGTAGCGCAGAGGGTTAATATGCTTGCTGCAAAGAACATGCACCATGAAGATCACTGAAGTGCACATACTGTACATAGCTAAATGGATTACTGCTTTTGTCAGACAGATCCTTTTGTTACTTGCAGTTAATATGTTAAAATCCTAATATAGAACACTGATCTATTAACTGTCATCAAAGAGCTGTATGGTATAGATTAGAACTGTTTATTTCCTCCAGTCTTTCATTATCCTGATGTTGAAAAAAGGGGTTCATTTGGATAGAAACCAATTCTTATTAGTGAAGACAACTCCCAACCATGTTATTACATTTTAAATTCTGAGTTTGTGCTTCTCCAGACCACACAATTTTAAACTATACTGCTTACTAGTATGGATGACATGTGATCCCTACACCTTGTAGTCCAGTGTCTTATGTAACATTTCCTATAGACTGATTTACACACTTATGATTCATTATCTCTGTGTAATGTCTGTGTGATGTAAAATGCTCTGACACCCTACACTGGTGTCAGTGGCACTATAAAACAAAACAAATGCATGTGAGAATGAGTGGCTATGGAGACTTGAGGGGCACTGTTAAAGGGTGGTAGTGAGGGAATCCATGGAGAAAGAGGTTCCAACAAACATTGTCGCATTGGGCACTACCAGCGCTAAAGCATACCCTGCCTGCCCATAGGCGTGTCCCACTTCACCAAAACACACAGTCGAGAGCGAGCTGCAGAAACTCGAAGATGCTAGAATGATCGAGAAGGTGGCTGGCCCGACCCTGTGAGTCTCACCCACATCTCATGGTAGCTGCAAGCAAGTCAAAGCAGAACAGGGGGGATCTGCATCTGTGTCAACATGCAGCAACCCAACAGGACAATTAAGAGAAAGCAGCATATCACCCTGACTATTGATGAACTGATCGCGGATCTCAACGGGTTCAGGTGATTCTCCAAGTTTGACCTCAACGCAGACTATCATCAGCTTGAATTTCAGGGAGACTGTTGATACATCACCAACTTCTCGACCCACGTGGGGCTCAGCCGTTACCGCAGCCTCAATTTTGGCATATCCTCGGCAGCAGAGGAATTCCAAAATGACATCCGGTAGGTCCTGTCTGGCCTGGAAGGAGTCATCAGTATCAGCGATTATCTACTCATACATATCCCCACCATGGAAGACAACAACACTGACTCACTGATGCCCTCCAATGGAGCAGCAACGCCGGCCTGACCCTTAAACCACAGAAGTGCAAGTTTCTAAGTCAAGAAAAAGACTGCATAACGGGGATTTGTATCGACCCAGAAAAGGGAGTGGAAATCAAAGAAGCTCTGGCCCCTGTCTCCCCAGCAGAGGTTTTGCAGCTTCCTGGGTCTCGCCACATACTGCAGGAGATGCATGCCTAACCTATTAATCCTAGCAGGTCCCCAAGAGATGCCTCACAGAATCCTCTGTTGTGTGGACTTGGGGGCAGGAAGAGGAACAAAGCCATTAAGGAAGCCCTGCTGCAAAACCCTGTTATGGCATATTTTGACCCCACCAAGGAGTGGGAACTAGGGGTGGAAGCCAGCTCGATTGGGCTACGTGCTATACTCCTCCAGCATCTCGAAGATGACCAACTGGTACCAATTGCATTAGTCAGCAGGGTTCTCTCAGAGACTGAGAAACAATACAGTCACATAGAGAAAGAGGTCCTCGATGTCAAGTTGGGGTGCAGCCATTTCTACCTGTACCTCTTCTATCACCTGTTCAAAGTAGTGATAGATGACAAGGCGCTCATACCTCTAGTCGCAGGCACAGCACCGCACCCCCCACCGTGGATAGAGAAGTGGGCTCTCCAGCTCCAGAAATACCAGATGACTGTCGGATACAATCTGGGATGCACCAACCAAGCTGACTATCTTTCGAGACACCCCTGTCGATCGTAGAAGACTAGATGCGATACCACCGCTAGGATGGATGAGTATGTGAAACTGGATCGCGGACATCGGATGCCCCCACACAGTACAGCTAATCAACATTACAGATGTAACATGCGCGGACACATGTCTCCAGAAAGCAATCAAAGCATCTTGAGAAAACAAGGGAAAGACTTCTTCAGGCATGCCCACATCCCCTATGTGTCCCAGCGAGACTTGACAGCCCTGTAGAATGTGTGGAACGAGTTAAGCGTCACGAAAAAGGGCATCCTCCTGCGAGGGCACCAACTCATGATCCCACATGAACTGAGACAGATGATGCTCAACTGGCCCACACAGGCCAACAACTTGCAACCAAACCAAAGCCTAGTTGCGAAAAAAGGTTTGGTTCCCGGCCAGGGACACCCCAGAGGATGATCTGGTGGCCACAAGTCACTGGTCAAGCCAGCCTGAGCATTGACAGGCCATGCCCAGCCATCACGGAAGATCCCAGCGATGGTCCCTGGACAGACATCAGCGTAGATTTTTGGTCCCTACCCAATGGGCACCACATGCTAGTCTTGTCAGACTCATATTCCAAGTTTCCCGAAGTGGAGGTGCTCCAAGGTACAAAACTTTGATCACACGTGAAAAGCTTGAGATAAAGTTATAGCAATTTTTCGCTTTCCAACTATTGTGAAGAGCGAAAACGGCCCACCATTCCAGAACAACGAATTCCAAGAGTACTTGGAAGCCCAATAAATAAAACACAGGAGGATGATGCCCCACAGGCCTCAGGCCAACGGGGAAGTTGAAAGGCTGATGAGGACCTATTTATGAAGGCCATACATGTCAGGGTTTGAGGGCCTGGGCGCCTACGTAGTTGCGCGGGGAAAGCCAGCGGAACTACACGTCCCAGCAACCCCAGGCAGGGGGAGGGGCGAGAGACTTTATCATCACCAACAACGCGTGTTAGGACGTTGTTCGTGATTCTGAAACCAGGAAGCCGCTGTAGGCTTTCGAGCGGCGGTGCATTTTTCTACTCTTCTGGTGTTTGGAAGAGAGCCTCGGTAAGAGGCGGAACTTTTCCTGGGACAGCCGTCGTGGAGCGGCAGGAGTTCCGAAGAGGACGCAGTAGGGCTGGTCTTGTCTGCGTCACGAACCACGGAACAAAGCAAGCGAGGTGAAGCCGGTGATTCCTCCTGTCACCGAGACCCCGCTGCTCGCGCAGCTGTGCGCGGACACCCGCAACTATCGGCAGGCTGGCCGTGAAGGTTTACACGGCGGCCCGGACCGTGGCAGGTGCCTTTTCTTACTTTTTGTGAAGAGTCTTGGTAACGCTGGATTAATGTTTACGGCCATCTGGCAGCCATGTGGGTGGAGCCGGCCATGTACCTTATGTTTGGAGTTTTGCTTTAATCGGCCCTCTGGCAGCCAATGAGGTGGAGCCGGGCCCCACACTAAGAGGGTACGAGACTTTCAAAGAGTGTGGCGGATATTGGAACTAGCCTTGACAGAAGGAAAGGGATTCCTCAACTGCCAAGCAGAGAAGCCCTGACAAAAGGGTTTTCTCGATTTCTTTCTTTGCCCTAATCCTTCCTTCTTCAGTTTTTTGTTACAAAAGAGTGGGGGTTAAGAGTGGGTACGTACGTAGACCTGGGTGAGTGGAGTTCGATGGGGCATGGTTGGACAGGTTGGCCAGTGTTAACATTCTTGCGCTTGTTGGTTTTGGCATAGGTCCCGGTGCAGCGGTCTCCGAGAGACGACTGGTAGCTGCCAGAGGAACTATTGGCAGGGAGACGCTTTGGCAGGTAGGAGAAGGAACTAGCGAGACCACATGAGAGTAGATAGCATGTGAGAGGTGTCTAATCGCATGTACTTTGTTTTACAGGTGTCCCTTCCCACGCAGCCCCTACCCTATCCTTCCCTCGCCCAATCGCCTCAACACTCTTGGTATCTAGAATCAGAGTTTGGGGATGTCAGGAGGGGGACCCCTTTGAGCATCCCCCTGATCCTGAGGAGAACCGGAAGACCGTGACAATACAAGACATCATTCCTCACCTAAGTTCGTGGACTGCTGAACCGCTGGATGAACAAGCTTGCTAGTGCTGTCGAGAGCGGACCAATGCGAGAGCCAGCAGGACAAGAAGTGCGAAGAAGTCAGGCATCTGAGAAGGTGACTGGGTGTTGGTGTGGAGCTGTCAACAAAGGGGAAGCACCGTCGCCATTTTGAAAGTCAGTCCCTCTGCGTAACCCATCTCAGGGTTCACCAAGTGGCTCCCCAACCAAATGGGTGCCAGCAGAAGTCAACACTCTTGACCACCTAACCGAGATGAAGGGGATAAAGAAAGTCCCATTGAGCCCAGGGAAGCCTCAGTACCCCAATGGGTAGATCATCCATCCACCACTCAAGATGAAAATCACAAACCCGAGTTTCAAGACCCTTGCTGATCTCCAAGTAGCCAGGATGGGAGGAGGTGCTCCCTGTATAACCTCAGGCCACACGTCCACCAACCACGGAGGCTGCAGGGCTATGTATGTGAGTTATGAATGATACACGGGACTTGGCCAGTCAAGGGACAGCAACGGCCAACAGATTACCAACATTGCACTTTTAGGAGTGGTTGTTTGAGTTCTTGTTTTGAAGAAAAGTGTGGAAGGAATATACATCCCGTAAAGTCACACATGATTACATGCAACCTGACCCCGGACACTGGGTCAGGGGAATTACAATAAAGTCTGTGTCAAAGCAGGGTGCATGGGTGTGGCTCTCAGTTTGAGTCAGTGAACTGGACCCCACGTCTATGTTATTTGCAGCGCACAAGGCCGACAAAGTGCCCTCAGCGCACCCACCAGGTCCAAGTTTGCCACTCACTCAATTTAATGTGAATCCATGCATTTGTTCTCTTTGTCACAAGCTTATGTCTGGCCTGTTGGATCTTCATGCAAAGTTTGGGTTGGTGGAGTGCTGTGGCATGTTTTTATTTTGCCCCAAACTACAAATTAGGGACAGGGATACACGTATATACGCGACTCCCTTGATCTTGCTCAATTAGTGAATGTACAATTTATAAAAAGTTTGTGCCTGATTTACTGCAGCTACCTAGGGCTATGCATTACCTAAAATATGTATACGGATGTTGAGAGATTCCACTAAAATTGTGTTGATTCCTCTCTACGCATCCTGTGAAAAGCTATTTTTATGATCCTCTACTAATGATACTCTTGTTCTTTTCTTACACAAATGTATTCTGTGATTGAAGCAGTTCTCCACTGTGTCATGTGAATGTGACCCTTCGATCATAATGTGATAACATTCCTGTTTGTCATGTTTCACTTATCTTGAAATTAAAATTTATGACACTTGACTGGTGACACAGTAGACAAAGGAAAGAATATATTCTTAACAGAGCTGCCCAAGATAACACAGGGAGGCAGAGATAAAAAGAGAACCAATAGGGAAACCCTGTCCAATGAAGCAAATACGTCAAAGCTCAGAAAGAACAGACACTCAAAAGGCAATTCGGCATCCAGAATAACTAATACCCAATACATGTAAGATAAACATATAACAACATTAACAATACTTGGAAAGTGGGGTAAATCACTCTGGAGTTAGCCACGGTAAGACTGAAGCTCATTGAGTTCCCCATCCACAAATGCTGTTACAGTTACTGACTACAAATACACGCATATTGGATATATATGCAAAGCCAGGTCTGTGGGCTGATAACTTTTGTGGCGCTATAAAAGTAACTCAAAGAGAATACTCCCAGTGAACAAGAAACACCACCTAGGTTAACAGTTTTTCTCATGAATCCTGGCGATTACACAGAAACGTGCAAAGAAGGTAACTGCAAGGGTGGAGAACTAAAATATGTAGCCACAATAGTCAAGAAGCTAGAGAAAATTGCTTAACAGGAAAGAAGGGTAAAATGGGAACTCCTGGTAGAAAGTAAATACAAACCACACTAAGAAACGTGAAGCTAAGGCAGTAGGGATAAGAAGGATGCACACTGGGAACTGTAGAGGGGGGGAAAAGGTAACTACAGAAAGAGGGAAAGTTTGAGAAAAAGGGATGGAACTAGTGTGGAAACCAAAGCAATAAGTAAGCAATGCAGGCCAGTGCCAGTTCAGGAAACCAGGAGTAAATTATAAAGAATCTGAAATCTACTGGAAAATATGATTACCAATAGTTCACTAACTCAGGAAACATGGGGTCTTTCAAACAGGAACACAGCTACACTAACTAATTCTGGGCTGAAGGAAACTCAGGCTTAAAAGAGCTCACTATGATCACATACCTCAAGGTGAGCAGGCTTGCACCTGCCAGTCATAGGTATGCTGAATTTCTCCACCCATCCTTGGCCTGCAGGGGGGGCATGGGGTAGTGAGCATGGGATTCTAGGTATTGGAGTTTTTAGCAAGAAAACCAGTTTGGTTTCTACAAATACAGCTTGGATCTGTAATGAATAAGAGTTTCAGATTAGTGCTCAAGAGACTGGAAGTCAATGTATGGGTCTAGTAGAAGGCCTGGAAGCTTAGTTGAACATTAGAAAGTCCCACAGGTAGGCCCCATTGTGGTGGGTACGACAGTGCAGGGAGCAAATCGCAGCAAATGTGTCCTTCTGGCACCTTATCTGAAACCTTTTTTAAAAAAAATATGTTTTTATTGATTTAAAGCCGTTCAAACATAGTACAATACTCCGGGCCAGCATTACATTTTGTGCACAAAATTACATAAGAGGTATCCTCTCAAGGACATGGTACCATCCCATCATAAAATACATGTATTTCCTCAACATTTGTATCAATACATACAGTATTTTACTGGAACATATATCAGTCAATCTTATCAAGAAAAACATAACGTCATAACTCTAACTTGCCCGTCCTACCACCCCCCCGGCCAGGCGCGCAACACCCATTGGGCTCACCGGGCTTCAGCCCCCCCGTCATGTTTGTCAGCCCGGCTGAGACAGCCTCGCGGGCTGGCGTCCGTCTAATTGCTGCCGCACCCGAGTACTTCACAGGTCTTTAAAAGACCATTTATTCGTTAATAAGGCTTTTGTTGTGTTTTCACCCCTTCTTATAGCCACTCTGCCTATGGCTGGAAGACTTAACCCCCCCCCCCCCCCCCCGAAATCTTTTTCAGCCCCCCCCCCCCCCCCCCCCGAAATTTGGCTCTGGTTGCCCGCCTGCCCCCGGCATCACATAAGGAAAAACTCTAACTTGCTACTGCATTACAGGCCAGATACTGAGTGTATGCAGAGATGTCTTACACTGCGCTCAGGGTATGCGAGGCCTGTAGGCGTGCTACCTCATCAGGGTTATCCTCTCCATTATTTTGTTCTTCAGGTACTTGTGAGGTAAGGCCCTCCCCCGTGGACCTCCGTAATCATGACATACCAGGCCATTGCATCTTCTTCTAGTTTATCATCCTTTACCTTATCTGATACCTTAATGTGATATTACGACCCAATGTACTATGCAATATTCTACAATGTGAATGTCACGTAATGACATTTCCCTATATCCATATTACCCTGTAAGCATCACGTGATGTCACTTCCTTATATGTGATAAGTAAGCGTGATGTTGTGATGTGAGGAGTGGGATTCTTACACTGGTATATTACCAGAATATTGAGTTACAAACATTGTGGTAACCTTCACAATATTTACCTGGTCGATATTCTGGTACAATATTTTCGTAGCATGACATTTGTGGTCGATATTCCGGCATACAAAACCTTCAACTAATTGGGATTCAAAATGTCAATGGCCAGGATTAAATCTCCATGGTGGACCCCTCATTCCCTTTTCCTTGGTGCTAATTTTGAATTTCCATGGAAGATTGTTGGTAGTTGGAGTGTGAGCCCAAAGGTGAAAGGGCAACCAGTTTGCAGTAGCACAGTCTAGACATCAGAGAACCTGGGACAGGCAGAGGGTGATTTATTCCTGTTATCACACATTGCCCAAGAAAGAAGGGTGTGATGCACACTGTGCCTAACATGCTCCAACACCCTGTGTGCTCCAACATGAAACCAGTGTTACAGCAAACAAATGATGGACGGAATGCTGACAATGCAAACATTCTCTCCCAGTCAAAAGATCTGGGTTAAATCCATCGTTCACTGCTCACTGTGCCACTGGATTCAAGCTCGCCTGGCTGAAGAAGGGTGACATACCCTGAAACCAGTCCCAGGATGCTTGTTTCCGGTCCAGGGAGGACCTGGCCTGGCAGTTCGGTCTGGACTGTGCCCATGGGGCACAGGGTCAAGACTGATTTGCATATGGCTGGGTCCAAACTGGGGTGGCGTAGTGGGCAAAAGAACGATGGATTTAACCCTGATATTTTGACTGGGGGAGAATGTTTGCATTGTCATCATTCCGTCCATCATTTGTTTGCTGTAACACCAACAAGAAACCAAGCCTCTCTATGGGCCAAAACAAATGAGCCTCAGTGGAGCCAACCTAGGCATCTGAGTATTAGTCTTCACACTGGAAGCTTATTCTTGTCCATCTTGGCTAGTTTAAGAGGGTACCATGCATAGGCTCCAATGCACATGCATGAGCCCCAGAGCAAGCAAGGTAAGTGGGCATTCTGGCACTCTCTCTGGTAGTAAAAGACAGCCATAGTTGTGAGGTGTGCCTCACATTCCCCTTGGCCCTGTCCCACTCTACCTGCAGCACTGATGATGGCGAAACCCCAAAGGCGGATGTTTCTGTCCTCCCATAAACATCGAGCAGTAAAAATAAAATGCGTGAAGCGTGTACTCACCTCCTTCCCAATTCGCCCTTCTTAAACCTTTCTCTCCAGCTCACACCTAAATGCCACCTAAAATGATTCAATGATATAATGGAAAGAATCACAAAGAAAACCTACAGGAAAAAAGACACTTCTGACATTACTGCAAATACAATGAATTTGACAAAGAAGAAAACTGTACCGTTTTGGTGAAGGTATCAATAAGGAAGAGGTAGGAAGCATAAGGAGCGGCCCTCAGACACTATGCCTCATTACCAGAGCCCTGATAAGTATGGGGGTATAGGCAATGCCCCACCCAGTAAACACAGATGCTGCAGGATGCGATATTTAACAGGTTCAATCATACCCTATTCCAAGCTCTGCACCTAGGAATAGAAGACATCATATTTAACCCTCAGCTTGATTGGGTAGATAGCGGTAGTGACACTTCTGCTTGGGCTGATGCAGCCTGCCTTTTTAGAACCTGGACGTCAAAGCCCATTAAGGCCATACAACCTGATAGTGTTTGAATAGGTTGACTCAGCTGATGAACCCTACTCAAACTTGTAATTTTCACCATAGTTCTTGATTCTTGCCCTTATAGTTTATGTTGTTCTACTGAGAGCATCTTCACAGCTGCTTTGCTAATGTTCTTATATGTTTCTCCTGTTTTTTTCAGTCCCGTCTCTACAGACTCTCTGTCGAATGATCATACAGAAGCACATTGTCCACAGGCTGGCCATCGACTGGCTTGATCTGCCCCCAATTCTCAAGAATTTCTGCAAATATGAGTGAGTGCTATGAAAAGAACATGGTACACTCTTGCTCATAACGTTCACAGAACTGCATCCTTGCATTCAAGTCGTTTCACTGAAAGCCAAATCAATTCCCTTTTCATTCCCAAGCAGCAATCCTTTAGGTTGTCTTCTGACCAAGACACTGTGGCTTGACAGCTCATCGACATAATTCTGATGAATGGGCTCTCCGTGGGACAGTTTTGTCGAAGAGTGTGCACACTGCCAGGGGAGAGTTGGCATTGTGCAGTTGGATACAACACTTAAGACATAGAAGAGGAACTTATCTGAACAGATGAACTCATTGTTCAATCATATCTTGTTCGATGAAGCATTTCTCCCTCACGACATCACTCTGTAGAGGCTTTTTTGGGGGAGAGAGTGAGCACTGAATCTGTGAAACTATTTTGTATATGTTGTGTGCTAATAAAACAATGCAGCCTATCTCATAATGGTTCCTGTTCTACCTTTTTCAGTAACTCAGTCTATTCACACATTTCATCCCAGTTGCGATGGTTGCAAATTGTGGGGCATATGTACAATGAACTGGCGGAGCGCGGGTTAGCTCCAAAATTGCTAACGCCGCACTCCGTCAGTTCAAAAACGCAAGGATGCGCCGTATTTACAATGATACGGCGCACCCCTGCGCTTCCACTAGCATTGGCTCTAAATTAAGCTGCCTAGCGGCAACACAGGCTCCCTTGCTATGGTGCACGGGTGTCTGCGTTGGGCAGAAAGATTGTTCATGTGCAGGAAAGTGTCCCTTCCTGCACATAAACAATCCAGAATGGCGATTTGTAACTCTTATGTGTGCTGCATTGTTCAGCACACATAGAAGTTGCAAATCGTCATTTTTTTAATGATTGTTTATGTACTGGAAGGGACACCTTCCTGCATATAAATAATCATTCATGGCAATTTGCTGTTTCTTTGTGTGCTGCTGGGGTCAGCAGACCACCATGTTTGAGATTGCTTTTCAACAAATCAGACTTTATTTTTTTTTAATGCAGCCCATTTCCCTAAGGAAACAGGACCATGTTAAAAAAATATGTTTGTTTATTTTCTTTGTTTTAGAAGAGGTAGTGATCCCGTGGGCCTCTTCTTAAACAGACATATTTTTTGCATTCACAAAGAGGATGAGGTCCCTTAGGCAGCACTTTCCATTTGCGAATGTATTGCTACTACACTTCTGTAGACGGTAAAGTATTAAAGTTATGCGACCGGAATTCTGTCGCAAAACATCGATACATACCATTCCAATTCTGTATTTAGAACGACGTCCTAAACACGCCCCTTCCAAATACCGAAACACTATGTATTTGCCATCCCAAATAGGGATTCAGTAACATGTTACCGAATCGCAGTTTGGGATTATTACAAACCAAAATACCTTTTTGCTTCCGCTAACGGCCAGAGTCTGTGAGTCAGGCGATTTGCAAACAGGCTTGATACATCTCGCCCTTAGTCCTTTAAGTCCCAATCCGTGCCAGGAGTACACTTTTCAAGCCTACCAGAACCTCAGGCGATCCACTTAGAGACTCATAGGGTGTACGGCGGAGGCCAATAGCAGGGTGCAGTCCGGGTCCAAATGCCACTGGTCATCTGGGCTGTTGCAGGAAAGGCTGGTTGCAGCTTGTTGTATCCCTGAATTGTAGGTCAGCCTTATGACCATTGGGGTCCACTTCTTTGACCTAGGTAGAAAAGGGAGCAGGTCTAGTGTTTAAGGGTTCCTTTCAGGTTACAGACAGCAGGTTTATTCCTCTTCTGTAATTCCTAAGGGACAGCAATGTTCTGAAGTGGGTGTCTGGAGATGCATCATTTATACCTGGGTGGGAATGACTTTGCGGCACGGTAAACATTGCCAGGGCCAACCATTCCCAGTTTGGCCAAAGAAAGCAAGAGAGAGAGAGAGAAAACAAACAATGGTAATCCTAGTGTCCTACCAGATCTAACAATAAAATCCATTGTGCTGCAGCCACTGTACCCACAATACACCAAGAGACAGAAGACTGATAGGACAATTCTGGATATCTTTACATTTTATTGGGCTTCTCAACTTCTTGTGATCCACGAATGAGTCATCACAGACCGCCAGGACCCGGCATAAATGGTAGATAGAGAATCTATGGGATATGGGGGTCTCCTGTATGGTGGAAAGAGAGGTGATATTCTGCCACAGCACACACAAACAGTAGTCAGAGTATGGAGAGAGGCCCCAAGATTTCTGGGATGGAGTGGGAAACCAACCGGGCTGACGCCGCTTTGGCATAATCGCTTACTGTGCGAGATGGGTGCACTATCTGGATTCTCCAGGTGGGAACTCATTGGCATAGAACATCTTGGGAACATTTGAAGAGACCAGGCCATCGTTGGAGTCAAGGGCCTCAGTCGGAAGTACGCCCTGACAGAGATAAAGAGATTTTGATATCTGCAGTTGGGCACGTCCTTCGTTGCGCATACAGGAAGGTGAGCGGGTTCCTGAGGCGTCCTCATTAGAAGACAGAATACTCACGGAGACATTGTCAGAAAAGGGGGTGTCAATGATTTATAAGAAGTTGGTCAAGAACTCTCCGCACCCACTGGGCCCATTGAGGTTAGCATGGGAGGGTGACATTGGGGACCTTGATGACGAGGATTGGACTGAGGCTCTCCAGTGCACAAGAGAAATGGCCATTTGTGCTTGATTCAGATTGGTCCAACTCAAAATACAGCATAGGGTCTATTACTCACAGACACTACTACACAAAATAGGTAGGGCAGGGACTCTGCTAAGCAGGAGGGGCTGTGGGAGTGAGGGTTCCTTTTATTCACATCCTTTGGGAATGCTCGCTCATACAGAGCTATTGGGACAGGATGAGGGAGAAAATGTCCCGAGGGTTTTGCAAGAGATCCCTCTGGATGCTAAGTGGTTCCTCATGGGCATAGTTGGGGAGGAAAGGTGGCCTAGATATTCAGAGATTTGGCTATGTGTGGCAGCCCAGGTCGCCAAACGCAATATAGAGAGAGCGTGGGGTGCGGTGGCTCCCCTGGAGATAGCTGTATGGGAAGCAGACTTGGATTGGTGCCAGAGGGCAGAACAGGTAGTCTATTAAGCAAGAGGCTACCCCAGGAAATTTGAGAAACAATGGGGGGCTTGGCAGGAGTATAGAGGGAAGGGTAATGTAGCAGACTAGTAGGGGTCAGCCTGATGGACAGGGTGGACTGGTTTAAGGTGACAATGGTTTGTTGGCTGTAAGAGATTGTGCCATGAAAGTGCCACCTTAAATCTGCTGTGAAACTCTCACTCAACTGTAGTATGACTCAGGAATTTGTATAAGATGTGTAAGTTAACTTCCTCTCCCTTAAATGCTGTATGTTGTTTAAATCTGAATAAAAAGAACTTTAAAAAAACAGACTGGTAGGACAAACTCGGGGTACTTTAGAAACCAGACAGTGGATAAATTGTCTTGGCATCCTGCCATTTCAAGTGCGCCTCAAATGTTACATGTGAAACCCAGCGATAGGAGTCTGGAAGGACAAAGCAGCATCCTTCAGCAACCAGACAGTGGATACACAAGAATTGTCTTGGCACCCTGTAGTCTCCCTTTCAAGTATTACATGTGGCTCAGCAGACCTGCCAAGCAGGATTTGACACTGTGCTGTGAAAAGGAGGCCCACAAGCCCTACTATGTCTATTCTGTGAGGCTCAGAGGAGTCATCTCTGCCCATTCAGGCCAGCCTATTATTTGCTCCTCTGAAGCATTTCACACCTTTTATGCACCTTTACAGATGCTAATCACTAGCTGGGAGAAGCTGAAAAGCAAATTAACCTCAAGGAACTTCATGCAGGCAAAAAGGTAACTTTCTAAAGGGGGCTTTTTCTTAATAATTATTACAATTCTGAATTCTGCATTGAATTGGGGTTTTAATAATTATTAAAAATAGTTGTTTAATGTTTTTTACACCTAGACCAATTCTCAAGATACAGTATTAGTATTCTAATTGATAATCTGGTTTTCTCTATGGGCCAGCCAGCCTTCCTACAGTGAATATAGCCTTTGGGTGCTAGTCACTGTAAGGACATGTAAACTTTACATTTTATTAGGTTCTACTTTTAAATACCATGCACCCTCCCTTGCAGGCTACAAGGCCTACATAGGGGTAACTTATTAATATTTAAAAGGGAGGGTTCCAACTGTCAAATGGATTTATTTTGATAGTTTGGATTGCAGTTTTTACACTGCTACAGTCTGGGTCTGGCTACAATGGTAAGCCTGAAGCCTTTGTTGCACTGCCAATGTAGTGGATGGCACAGTACATGTGACAGTCCACTAGTGACATTTAACTTACAAGCCCTGGGTAGACTTACTCAGCTCCTGTGTTCCACCCTTCAGTGTAGGCCTTCGGTTATAAGCAATGTGTGCTGGCTGAAGGCTCTCTGCCAGTGTGACCATTCCTAGCTGCCTCTCAGCCTAACACAAGGTGGCTTGATAGCATGATCTGGGGCAACGCTTCCATCCAGTCACCCATCCATCTGTTTATTTTACGCTTTTCTTTATCATACTGATTTCAGGCTTGTGACTGATGGAAGTCTTGACCTCACTATCTACAATTTCATTGGCTAAGAATGATTCCTTGTCTTCTTGCTATCACCCTCTGTGGCTTGTCAAGTATTTCCAGCTGTGCATTATTACACAGTTCTGTACCACCATAAATATCAGTGGTTCACAGCCTAAACATTAGTGCATGGTACAGAGCTCACTCATCATGCCCGAGCATGATGAGTGAGCGGAGGAGCATGGTCCTCTCCCCCCACACTGCTGAGCAGGAAGCGTCGTAAATGAAATGGTAAGAAAATGGTTTTATTACCATTTTATTTTTGACGCTTTCTACCAGCAAACTGAGTGTGAGGGCAGGGTGGGGCCAGTGCATCACTGCTGCCAATGATTGGCAGCAGTGAGGAGTGGCCACTGAAGTTTGCATTGCGCATGTTGGTTTGGTAGGCAACCTTGCGACGGCCAAACCGACATGCACAATTCAAACCTCTCCAACCATGGCGGTCTTGGACAGCTGGGCTGGAGAGCAGGGAAAAGACCTACTGTGCCTTTTGGACTGTGGAGCCAGCCCAATCCAGCCAATCCAGACACTTTAGCATCTTGACTGGATGAAAGATTTGGCTGTGGCTTTGCGTTCGGTGGATGTGCTGCATTACAACAGGACGTACTATACAATACCGAGCGGCAGTGTAAGGTAAGTGAATGTTTTTTTTTAAATGTGTTTATTTATGTTAATGTGTATCTTATTGTGTATTTGTTATGTGTATGTTATGTGTATGATATGTATGTATGTGCATAGGAAAATATGTGTGTGTGTGTATGTTATGTGTATATTTCATTTGCGCCCCCCGCCCCCAATGTGACTTGCCACCAACCGCCATTGCTCATGCACATTGAAAAATAGCACAAGACTCCTTTCCTTTAGACATGTGGCTTTTCAGTCCCATTAGAGAGTCCTTCTTTCCATCACTGACTGGGCTGCACAGATCACATACATCTTTCTTCCTGCTTGTACTCATGATCAATGCAATTAAGAAGCTCTGTTTTTAGATCTTACCTGATACAGCGCATGCACTATCGTTTGCAAGATCTTTTGTTTACTAACGGGGGCTTGGAAATCTTACCATCATGGGCTTCATTGTCGCTCTCGTTTGGTTGCTTCTTATTCGTCTGCTGCCCTAGGCTTCCTTCACTTTTCGTGTGTCCGTTCCTTCCCATGAGAATGTACGCATTAGTTGTGTCCTTCCACTGCTCATTTTTTTTAGGCGCTACTTTAGGTGCCAACTTTATTACCAAGCCACCAAATATCTTTTCAATGGAAAGTGCATCTAAACCATGACACAGGCACTTTCGCCAACTGTGCAAAATGTTCCCCATGCCTTGTGCCAGTCTGTCAGAATGCATCTTGCCTAGCAATGTTGGGTGCTGTACGATTTCCCTCATTTACCCCTTTGCCGAACTGCACAAAACAAAAAGAACACACATGTAATAATGACTCAAAAACGTTGGGAAACTTTGTTAGTCAAAGCAATTATATATTCAAATTATTTTCATTCATTTTGCCCCTCTCCCTCCCCCGCTGTGTATATTCTCACCTCATTCCCGTCTATCATGGTGAAGAATTTCTGATTAATATCCCAAACTTTTATGTGTAAGATTGAGCTCATGGCCATGCTCGTAGTATAATCAATTTCTTGACACTTGTTGCATTTCTATATTTTATTTTCCTTCAAAGGCACAAGTCGTGAAACACAAAACCAAACTGTTGTAAAGGAGGATACAGAGTCCATCTGTTCATGTAGGATACTTCTTTATTGGTAGCTTGGTTCCAGCATAGGTGGACAGGATAGTAGGATAAGATAGATGATACAAAGATAGCCCCACCAGGAGCAAGCTCCCTACAGCTCAGCCTGAGTAGACCAACTGACAATCTCACCCAGAGAGGCACCCAGGCATTCTATGATGTCATGCAACATTCTAACCGAGCAGTACAGTGGAGAATAGCTGACAAGTACTTTACTACACATCCTCTTTCCTTAGGGAACAACAGAAGTAAAAGTAGCGACAAATGAGATACCCCAATAAATCTTTAGCAAGAAGGTGCAACAATGAGGTGCACATATCCACAGGTGTATTACATGAGGTATCATGAATTCCACTGGCATGAACAGAAATGTGTTAAGATGTTAAACATTGAAATCGCAAACAACATTACTACACGCCCCATCCCCCTCCCTTAGGGAAAACACAGCAGCTTAGGTAAAAACACTGCAACAAAGAAGACCCACACAACCTCCCCATACTCGGGTACACCATAGGGTAGACACCCTGTTAAACAACAGTGGGTGTAAAACACAGACCCTTGGGAGAAAACAACATCCCCAACAAAGAGATACAATAGTGGCTAAACACTCTAGATAACAAGAAGAGTGCCACCACAACAACAAATATACTACAGAGAAGAAACACTCTGAAAAGAAACACGAAGTCCCTTGGCAGAAGGCATGCTGACACTTAAAGAGGTCTAAACACTAACGAAAAAAACTTCCCACTCAAAGTTGTACAAGCGTGAAACCCTTGGCCACGAATTCCACACAGGTAGACTTCGACCGGAGCATGGTGTCCACATGAAAGGAAGACCCAAAATAACAGTAGGAACCACCCAAAAACTTCACCAAAGAACATGACAGGGTACTAACCCATGAAAATAAAACAACCTCCCCTAGATAGGGTACACCACAGGGTACACACACCCAAGAAAACTGCAAACTAAAATAGAGGCGTTGATTACCCCCACAACCTCCCCAAAGAGATGGGTACACTACGAGTTAAACACTTTACAAAACAACCGACTTCCCCTATGTAGGGTACTGACATGAGGCATTGACTACCCACAAACACAACTTCCCCTAGCTAGAATAAACCTAGAAGAGTACACCACAGAGTACTAACCCTGGAAAACTGAAAACTAAATTAGAGGCATTAATTACCCCCAAAGAGACAGGCACACAACAAGTTAACCACCCCAGAAAACAACACGACATCCCCTATGTAGGGTACACCGCAGGGTAGACACCCTGGAAAACAACAACACCTCCCCTAAATAGAGTACACCACAGAGTAATAGCTCCAGAAAATAACACAGCCTCCCCTAAATAGGGTACACCACAGGGTAGACACCCTGGAAAACTGAAAAATAAACTAGAGGCATTGCCTACCCCCCACAACCTCCCCAAAGAAATGGGTACACTCTAAGTACAGAGACTACGAAAATTAAAGGCATTGACTAGCCTCACAACCTCCCCAAAGAAATGGGTACACTATGTACAGAGACTACGAAAATTAAAGGCATTGAATACCCTCACAACCTCCCCAAAGAAATGGGTACACTCTATGTACAGAGACTACAAAAAAAAAACATTGACTACACCCACAACCTCCCCAAAGCAATGGGTACACTCTATATACTGCGAATAAATCAGGACACCCACCTTCTAATGGCACGCTACCCAGGAATAGACACACCCACACCCTCCCCAAAGAAAAGGATACATGCTGCGCTAACATAAAAGGAAAACTGAGTGCCACTAAAACCTCCACCCGCCAATGCATATTTCACACAGTTGTCTGCGCAGTGCCCACAAAGGCAGGAGCGCAGTACTTGCCCTTGCCAGAATAGAAGCTGCAGGTCCATACATTGTCTGTTCTGTTGTCCGCACCCCCAACACATTGCTGGGAATATGAAGTCACCGCTCGTGAAAATCGCTTCTCAGCTCGAATCTTCTGAGCTCCTTGACTGTACCCAGTGAATCAATGTGAAAACGTGAAAACTCCAAAGCGTGTGAATCGCTGTGTGCGTGCTGACCACAAGCACCAAGATTCACCACAAAATGTACGCATCTCACGAACTCCAATAATTCACAGGACTCACAGGACTCGCAGTTACGATGATGAAGTGAGGCACAATGACGAAAGGGTAACCATGACAACCCTCAAGATGGCGGTGACAACGTAATCGCGTGAGGACGTGGATGACACTCAAACGTCTGACAACACGGAACAAGGAAGAACGTAGAACGCTGTACCTGCGAGGCACCGCTGTCACCACCGAAAATTCGATGATGTCACCAGAGCAAGACGAGGGATCGCAGGCAACGGACCTCCTCACGAAATAACCGCCACTACCGGGGACTGCCTCAGGTACGCCGACGAGTTGCTCTCTTTTCATTTTTTCTGCGCGCTGATTCGGCAGTTTGCTCCAACCTAATCCCTCTAGCACCACACTTGCGTGCGCGCACCGAAAATACACAGTCTCTGCCAGCAAATATGTCCAAGTGCTCACCAAAGGTGCCGTTCCTCAAGTCACCAATCGGCAGTTCCTCCAGAGAAGCTCCAAAGACGATTTATTGAAGTCAGACTCCGCAAAAGTATCCAGAACGAAACACACCCACACCCACAAAGAGTGTCGTCTGATGTAGCTCGCAAATGAGTACACTGCCAACTTAACCGTTTAGAACCACATTCACCAGTCTTTGAAGCACGCTGTTTGAGCACACTGCAAGGCACTGTTGGAAGCCAATTGTAGCTCAAAAGTAAATCGGTGGTTCAGTGCTGTGCCTGTTGTGCCTCATAGAGAGTGGCTGAAGTCTTTCAGAAGACAGCAGTGAACTTTAGAAACGAACGCCCAGGCTGCAGGCTGTCCAGGTGGTACAGGACACTGGTGGGGCTGGCCAGGGCGTGACCTCTGAATTTCAATTGACGTCTTGAAAATTATTAAAGTCTTGAGTTCCTCTTGCTTTAGTTCCTTGGTTCCTCAGTAGTCTTAACTCCTTGATGCACACGTCAGTTCTTCAGATCGTCGCCAAAATTGTTGTAAAGGAGGATACAGAGTCCATCTGTTCATGTAGGATACTTCTTTATTGGTAGCTTGGTTCCAGCATAGGTGGTCAGGATAGTAGGATAAGATAGATGATACAAAGATAGCCCCACCAGGAGCAAGCTCCCTACAGCTCAGCCTGAGTAGACCAACTGACAATCTCACCCAGAGAGGCACCCAGGCATTCTATGATGTCATGCAACATTCTAACCGAGCAGTACAGTGGAGAATAGCTGACAAGTACTTTACTACACAAACCTGTGGCAGAGATGCTGATGACTGAATAAAGTTTTAATCTAGAGTGAGCTGACGTAACCGACTGACACCCTCCTTCCAGAACGAGGTGACGTAATTGGCTTTGACACGGTTTGTAGAATGAGGTTAGGTCAGCGGCTGTGATGCTGTTTCTAGCATACTGTGACATCACTGCTTGTGGTGCATTATTTCAGAGCTGTCCAATGGTCGGTGGTCATCACTGAGTTTAATGTCACAATTCTAAAAGAACAGCAACGCTCAAATGTTTTACCTTCGAAACAAGGTAAGTTGTTTTAGGCTAGAATACAGTCAGTGCTTTAAATGGGCCGGTACTCACCGGTACTGAGTACCGGCACTTCTTCGTTTTATCTCTTTGAGTACCGGCGCTTCTCTTCTGCTGAGGAGAGTACCGGTACTCATGAAACGCTGGTGCTGGCGGTCTGTCTCTGACATCCCAGGCACTTCTGTAGACCTGAGCCAAGCCCCCGCTGATCTATTCAGCTTGGGCTCATCTGCATACCGTCGGGTGTTCACCATCACGCTGTGTTGCAAACACAGAAATCGAGGCAGCTGGTGACAGCCCTATTAAAAAAGCCGTGGTGGTAACCAGGTTCAAATAGCTTTAATCCCACCAGATTCTTTTGTTAAGTGTCTGCTTATGCCTGTCTGCTTGCCTGTGATTGTTTTTGTGTGAGATAAATACGAGAGAAAGGGGGGGAGAATAGAAACACTTATGGAAGGTATATCAGAGGAAATGTGCGGAATGCTTGTGTGTGCACGTCTGCTTGTTTCTTTCTGTGTCGCTCGAGAATATATAGTATTGTGTCAAGCAACAGCAATTAACAGTATTTATTTTTATTTATTTATTTAAAGATTTGTAAAGTGCCTGGTGACCCGGAGGCATCCCCGCGCTGTGAGAGCTTGAAATTGGCCAAGAGGGGAGGAAAAAACCTATTTAGGGAAAAGCAGAGTTTTGAGCTGCTTGCGAAAAGGCAAGTAGCAGGGTTCCAACTGCAAACTGCGGGGAAGCGAATTCCAGCATGTGGCTGCCTTTACGGAGAAGCGACGGCCTCCAGTACGCACCCTCCTAAACTTGGGGACATTTGCCAGTAGCTCATTGTCCGAGCGCAGAGATCTCGAGGCTTTGTACGGGGTAACCATATCTCCTAGGATCGAAGGGCCTTGTCCATTGAGGAGCTTGTGAGCGATGCACATTGCCTTAAACTCGATCCTCTCTCGCACTGGCAACCAGTGGAGAGCCTTAAGCGCAGGTCTGGCAGAGGTTCTGGAAGGAAGACCCATCAGCATCCGGGCAGCCGCATTTTGGGTTCGTTGTAGCTTGCCCAGAGTAGCTTCAGGGGCTCCTAAATAGACAGCATTGCTGTAGTCCAATCGTGCAAGGACCAGTCCTTGAACCAGGAGTTTCCTGGATTGAAGGGGAAGCAGAGGAAGGATCTTGCGGACTGACCGCATAAGTCCAAAGCAGGTTCCAGCTGTTTTAGTTGCCTGGGTTTTCATTGATAAGTCCGGTTCGAGCCAGACCCCAAGACTCTTGATTTCTTTCTTGGGGGCGGGTACCTCACCCATAATATCGGGCCAAACAGATGATGGAATTGCTGACCACTTCTTGCCCATCAGCATAACTTCTGTTTTGGACCCATTAAGTTTGAGTGAGGACTCGCACATCCAGAGATGGATTTTCTGGAGGCAGTGCAGGAGATTATCTGGGCATTGATCAAGATGTGAGAGAGAGACGACCAATTGCGTGTCGTCCGCATAACTCACAATCTTGATGCCGAAGGGGGCAACTACATCCTCCAGAGGGGCCATATATGCATTAAAAAGAGTGGGACTAAGTGAGGAACCCTGGGGAACCCCACTTGTCAAAGGAAGAGAGTCCGAACGGGAGTTGCCATCCCAGACCTGGAACGAACGGCCCGACAGGAATGACTCTATCCAGGCCAACGCAGTGCCCCCGAGTCCTGCCCTGGCCAGCCGGTGGAGCAAGACACGGTGATTCACCGTGTCAAAGGCTGCACTAAGGTCCAGGAGGATCACTGCCACTGACCCCCCCGAATCCAAAATGCACCTTGCCTCCTCGATGACGGCGAGGAGGGCAGTGTCCGTACCTTGGCCAGGGCGAAACCCCGTATGGGAACGTCGCAGCAGATTGTTAGATTCCAGAAACTGGGACAGCTGGACGTTAACCAGTTTTTCAGCAATTTTGCTGATGCCCGGGAGGAGCGAGATCGGCCTGTAGTTGGCCAGATCAGCGGGGTCCAATTGGGGTTTTTTGAGAAGGGCTTTAACTACCGCCCCCTTCCAACTAGGAGGGACGGAGCCTTGGGACAGTGAGGCATTGATCAACTCCAGAACTGGAGGAACAATCGCAGAGGCGACTGCTTTCAAAAACTTCATGGGAGCAGGGTCACGGGGAGAGCCACTTTTCATCTTGGCCAGAGTTTTTTCAACTTCGTCCGATGAGACCGCCCTAAAAGCATTAAGCTGCGGGCGAGGGTCGCCTACTGGACAAGTGTCAGGCGTCACGTTGTCCCAGCAGGGTAGCTGGTTGGGCTGTGGAAGTGAAGTTAAAATGTGGGAGACTTTAGAGTCAAAGTATTTTGCAAGTTCATTACTCCTGTCCGGTAGGGCCCTGGTCAATGAAGGGGGTTGTGGTATCTTTAGGAGTTCTTTGACGATGAGATAGGATTCTCTCGCGGAGTTTGTGGCATTTTTTATCCTATCGTCATAGTAAGAGGCCTTAGAAAGTTTCAAAGCAGATTTGTATGCTCTCACAGTCCTCCGGTAGGAGTCTTTACTAGAGTGGAGCCAGTCCTTCCTCCACAGTCGCTCCGCTTTTTTACATTCCTTGTGGAGGGCTCTGAGTTTCAGGCTAAACCAGGGGGCCGAGCCTGTCTTTCCGCTCTTGTCTTCACGGGTTTTTATAGGTATGATAGAGTCGAGTGAGTCGGAAATCCACTTCCTAAAATTGCTATCAGCTACGACAAGGTCCCCCGAGGGGACGGGGGTCGTCGATTCCAGAGCTCTGGCCCAGTCCTCAGTTGAGAGTCTGGACCATGCCCTGTCCTGGGTGTACGTGACGGGCTTGTGGGGCTTCCTGAATTCTCCTGGCCAGAAAAGAGGAACCAAAAAATGGTCTGTCCAAGGGAGGGGGCAAGAAGGTTTGGCCTGGAGGGTGCGGACATTTGTAAAAACTGGGTCTAGCAGGTGGCCCTTGATATGGGTGGCTCCGGTATTGGCCAGTTGGAGGCCGTAAGCAGCCAAGTCTAGTATCAGATCAGCAGCCCCTGTGTCTAGGGGATCATCAAAGTGAATATTGAGGTCCCCTAGCACAGTAAAGTTAGGTGTAGAGTGGGCAAGTGCTGAGATAGATTCTAGTAGGGCGCTAGCAAAGGGACCAGAATGGCCGGGGGGGGCGATACACCAAAAGACCTGCCAGAGAGGTTGTCGGGGCCAGATGGATGGTAAAATGGCATCTCTCTGAGTCTGTGATATGAGCATCGCTAATTCTGCAAGAGAAATGATCTCTATGCAAAATGGCCAGTCCGCCCCCTCTACCAGAGGGACGTACTTGGGACTGGATAAGAAAACCCGGGGCCAGAGCCAAGACCACATCCGAGTCCGAGTGTGTTGTGAGCCAAGTTTCCGTAAGAAACAGGATGTCTAGCTCATGGTCAACGAGCAGGTGGTTAATAAGCAGGGCGTGCATGGGGAGCGACCTACAGTTCAATTCTGCTAATTTCAGGCCAGAGTGTGAAATTGGTGCCTGAGTCAGTTGTAAGTTGACCGGGTGGCAGAGTACACAATTTATAAAATGTCCATCTGATTCGTGTACATAATTACACTGTGCGTTCTTTGTAGGTCTAAGACTTAGTAAGGCACGACGCGAATAGCTCACCCTATCGGTGTCCACGCCCGGCATAGGTTCTGGCCCTAAGCCCGTTCGCGCGCGGACGGGCGCAGACGGGCTTGCCTTAGGCGCGCCTTCCGCGCACGAACGGCGCTCCCGCTGCGCTTCCTGGGAATGCACATATTTATAGAAGAAAAAGGTGGGCGTGGCCTCCAGCAGTGGGCGTGGCCAGGGGCTTTGGCGCGCGAAAGGCAGCACTGTTTCTTTCAACCCGTCAGCGCTAAAATCCGCTGTACGGTGTTGTCTCCTGCAGCGTGTAACAAGGGGAAGTGCTCAGGGGTAGGTGACAGTGGTTAAAAGCAAATGCTAAACAATTTTAAATACAAATTAAAAATGCGAGCAAAATGCACCCGGCTTCCGCCTCAGGCGCTTAGGTCTCTTATGGCGCGACTAGCACTCAGTGCGCTTTAAGAAGCCTGTGTTGTGGTGGGCGTGGCCTCCAGCAGTGGGCGTGGCCAGGGGGTTTGGCGCGCGAAAGGCAGCACTGTTTCTTTCAACCCGTCAGCGCTAAAATCCGCTGTACGGTGTTGTCTCCTGCAGCGTGTAACAAGGGGAAGTGCTCAGGGGTAGGTGACAGTGGAT
Organism: Triturus cristatus; assembly: GCF_964204655.1. Lineage (NCBI taxonomy): Eukaryota > Metazoa > Chordata > Amphibia > Caudata > Salamandridae > Triturus > Triturus cristatus. Next base: position 1,561,848,347 of record NC_140590.1, read on the forward strand.
AAAAGCAAATGCTAAACAATTTTAAATACAAGTTAAAAATGCGAGCAAAATGCACCCGGCTTCCGCCTCAGGCGCTTAGGTCTCTTAGGGGCATATGTATCAACATCACCATTTGCGTTTCTCAAATAGCGATTTTTAAGGAATCGCTATTTGAGAATTGCAAAACGGGATGTATTTAAAAAATTGCAAACTTTTTGCGATTTCTTAAAATTCCTTAATTGCGATTAGAAATTGCGAAATCGCAATTAAGGAATACTTGCCCATTCATTCCTACGGGCCAGAAGACCCATAGGAATGTATGGGAAGTAATTCTCAAATTGCGAATCGCAATTTGCTAATCGCAATTTGAGAATAATTTCAAAGGTGCAAGGGTGTCAAGATGACACCCTGATACACCCCTGAAATTAGCATGTGTGGTCATATGGCGCACATACATGCCCTAAGGGCATGTATGTGCGTCACGTGGCACTTTGTAAAATTACAAAACGTGCATTTTTAAAAGAAATCGCAAATTAACACCAACTAGTAGTTGGTGGTAATTTGCGATTTCTTAAGGATTAATCGCAATCCTTTGGTGAGTGTTACATTTCATTTAAGAAATCGCAATTTGCGATTTCTTAAATGCTTACGCAAACTTAAGAAATCGCTAAATTAGCGATTCCTTAAATTTGCGTTGGGAATTTGCCTAATACATCCCGTTTTGCTAATTTTTAATCGCAAACGCTGTATTTTGCGAATCGCAGCGTTTGCGACTAAAAATTCGCTTGATACATATGCCCCCTGGTATTGATGTTGCACATGTTAAAAAAACAAGGAAATGTTAAAATAATATCGCGTTTGGCTTTCCTTGTGTAATGAGTAAACAAACTTTCTTTGTTTATTGAAAGACTCATGTGTTTTGGTATGTGCTGCAAGTAGTATAGAAGTCAAGAAGTATCGGCATGACTACTCCTAAGCCCCGCCCCAAGCCCCGCCCACTCGCCACATTTAAATGAGTACCGGCACTATTTTTCCCTGTGTGTTGACAATGACGTTAAGCCAGTCGGCGTCCACTGTTGTTGCCAAAAACATGTTTATAACAGTCACATGCTTAGTATGTCCTAGCATTGTTGACGTAGTCACCTTAACCTCGGGGCTGCTGTTATATCAAGTCACTGTACACATTAGCCTAAAATAGCCACAAGGAGGTGCCAGGTACCAACAAAATAATTCCAAAAATGACTTTGTTGCTTGAAAACGAGGAAGATAAAAGCTGGAAAATAAATATGTTATTGTGTTTGAACAATCTCCTGAACAGTACAGATTTATAGCTAACATAGTTTAGTTTAATGTATGCTCGTTGGTCTGAACCATAAATCCGAAGAACACAAAGACGTCTCTCATCATAAGTAATAACTTTTCAACAAAGTTTAATCCTATTTTAAGTTTTGCCGGGTCTTATTATTCCTTGTGCCAAAGGTTGATTTAAAGAACCCATCAGACATCTATGTGCGGTTGATAGAACAGCGCCCATGTGAACTGTTTTGTTTGTATATTTGTGAATATTTAGCTATGCTGCTTCGACTCTAGCTAGATGGGTGGTTTGCACTGATTTAATTATTTTAACAGTTGCCATCATCGGCCAGTCTACCCGCAATGTGATCGACATTCTATATTTAATGGGAGAACCATTGGATGAGCCATTTGGGATATTAAATGTGCTTTAGGGTACAGAAAATGGATTCTTTCCATCATTTGCGCCCCTGTTCTTGTTTTCTGCGGGCAGTGGGCAGATTCATTTTGTAGGTCTAACCAGCTTTGGTAGATGAGTTTTCGTGGCCCCAGGCAAAATGATATTATCCTGCTCGCCCACTCCGCTTCCACTAGTGAAAATGCGTTTTCTGAGGCCATTTCTTCTATTCTGTGGTGGTACCGTGCGCCTGCTTTCGTCTTAAATTAGCAGTAACCTGGATTAATCCACCCTCTAGTGTATTGCTTTATCATCTTTTTTTGAATAGTCAGCATCAGCCACGTACAGTGCAATTTAGTGATCAAAGAAAAACTTGCTGCTTAAATGTACTTGATATTGGTTGGATGCACCTTCTAAGGTCCCCATACTTTATGAAATACATTTTAGTTTTTTGCTGATCTTTCCAATCATACTGCAAATCCTGACTATGTATGACAATGATGCTGCTGACTTGTTCTGTCTGACGAGCTATGCCGTATACTCTACCCCGCAATTGTTAAGGGCAGTGTTTCCAATCCACTCTCACACTCAGAGCTCAAAAGACGTGTCTCTCAATCTGGTCTTACATTGTCATGCAGAAAACAATAGAGCATTTTGTATAATGCGCCTTGTAAACTGAAACACGTGGGCTTGTGTCATGTATTCTCAGTGCACACGCTCTTATTACCTCTGTATTTATCCAATACACACCTTGACTGTGATTGTATCTGCCCAGGACACACCCTGACTGACTTTGTATCCCTCCAGCACTCTTTCTATCTGCCCCTGTATTAGTTCAGCTTGTATTATGACTGTCCTTTAATAAGTTCTAGTGCAAACCCGTACTACCTTATAAGTCCATCACACATCCCAACTGCCTTCAAGTCCAACATACCTCCTAGCTGTCCCTATAAATAGAGCACACACTAATTGCCCCTGCAGAAGTCCAGCACACAATCTGAGTGCCTCTGTACAGAATCATCATATACATCGTCTATGAGTCTAGTACACTCTGTCTGCCCCTGTATAAGCCAAGCACACATTCCTGTATAAACCACTCACTCGGAGCACTTAGGGAAAGAAGGGGTCCACAGAATGTCCACCAGATGACCAGCTCTGCAGTTCTCCTGACATTTATTTATTTTATTTATTTATTGGGCTTTTAATGCGCGACAGCTACCCAAAAAGGGTTTCCCGGCGCTAAGAGATATTTAACCACATGGGCAGAACGAAAGACTCTGGGGAGAGGCGGGAGCAAGTTACTGGTTAAAAAGCCAGGTCTTAATGGCTTTGCGGAAGTGGATATAGCGGGTTTCCAGGCGTAGGTGCTGAGGGAGGGGACATGCTGGTCCCCACTGAGTTTAAACCCTACTACTGAGAATTTGGTGATTGAAGAATAAGAGGAGCAATACAGCCAACAATTGATGAGCATTTTGAGTAAAGGTTTTTAATGTGCGTAAAGATTCATTCCTTTTATGTCCGATTCATTTTTACCAATATATGATTTTTGATGTGATATTTTGTTCATATGTTTAAAGTACAGATGTGGCCAAATCTAATTAGTCTCCAACCAAATTGTATCCGGCACTTGTTTCGCCAGCTATTAAAGCCTGTTGTATTACTCATGCTTCGAGTGTTCAGACAGATCTGCTCATTACAAATGTATCCATTCCTTTTCAGAAGGATCCGTGACAAAGGTCCTAACACACGGGTGTAGCTTTATCAAGGCTTTCCACCGGTGCAAAGTCACAAATAGTGAGGCAAACCAGTGCAAAGTTGCGATAAACTATTTAATTCAGGATAAAAAAACTTTTTGCTCTTGAAATTTGTCTAAATGTAATGCACACAGCGCTTTGCGCTACTTTGCTTTGTTTCAATGGGGCGTTCAATGGGTTTCATACAACCAACAGTGTTTTTTTAAAAAAATTCTATGCCCTCTTTACTAACATTTGCACCAAAAAATAGGCCCTCTGGACCCAGGCACAAAGTATGGGAAAGTTTGTTTTTTCTTCAAAACTTAACATTTTGCATACGTGCTGCACTGTACAGCACACTTAGTAAGTGGAAAACGTTTTAAAGTATGCCTCAGCAGAAGGATATCCATACAGTACAAAACCTATGTTAGACATCATGCACACACCTCCGGTTCAAGAGTGTGTGTGTGATGCAACACTATGCGCCGGCACTTGGGGGGAAAGCAGCAACACAATATCTTAGTAGAAATGGCTCTGTCCTGCTCTTTCCCTTTCACGCAATGCAGGGCGGCAACTTTTGTTGTTGTGTTTCATTAAATGTTAGTAAATCTGCCTCTTGACTTAGAGCATCAAGCACCATTTACTGCTACGGTCTGCAACTTGGTTGTAGTCCAAGCGACAGATTTACTCACAAAATCAGCAGCCTGGTTTGCACACAAATGACACCCTAGCACAGATCCATATCCATTAAAATTGGCCTGCTGCTACTGCTATCTTCCCCTACACTGGTGCTCTTAAACACTACCTTGCATGATGCACTTCATCGCATAGGGGAGAGTGCTCTGTCTAGAATTTGTACTGGAAGCATAAACTTCTAGTGCAAATTTCTACATCTAGCTAAACATAGAAGCATGTGCACTGTGAGCTTCAGCACACATGCACTGCAATGCACAAAGCACTCATTGCGTGGAAAAAAATGCACCTTTTCAGAACAAAGTACCTTTTGCACTGGAGCATAAATACCAATAAGTTGCTATGTGCTGAGAAGCGCAATTTTGTCAACAGTACAAAGTGTTAGTAAATCTGGGTCTGTGTCACAACCACTACAATCACTCCTGACTTTAGAAAGCTGTAATAGCCAGGCGAAACACGTTGACTACAAGTTGATTGGAATGAATCATATTGATATTAGATCTAAATACACCTTGCTAAGCATTTGTTTTGAACTAAACTGTATTGCTCACATGTGTGCAAAATGTCCTAATGAGAATGAAAAACTGACGAATGACTCTGGCACAAGATAGAATCAATCTCTCTACAAAAATTAAAAATACTCCTATTAATTTATAATTGAGAACTGCATTGCTGCTCTTATTCGACATGCTCTAACAACTATGTATAAACCCAACACACCCGCAGACAACCTCTGTATAAGTCCATCCACTCTTGACTGCCTCTGTATAAATCCAACACATACTCTAGACTTCCCCTATAGAAGTTCATTCCACATTCCAACTAACCCTGTAAAGTTCCAGCACATACTGTGACTTCCCCTGTAGAAGTTAATTCCACATTCAGACTACTCCTGCATAAGCCCAGCACATACACAGACTTCTTCAATTAAAGTACAACCCACATACTGACTAGCCATATGGAAGTACAGCGCACAAAGCGCCTGGGAACGGGAAAGCCCATCACTTTCTTCAGGAATGCATGGAAAACTGACATGTGTGTCGATGGTAAGCTAATGCTACCAATAGAAAGTTCTTCCTGTGAGTCTGAATCTAGTCAAAAATACATTCTTGTTTTTACAGGAAATCCAGCCAGTCGAATACAAGACTCACCAAACAACTCCGGAGGTGGCCAACAGCCAGTGGAGCGACCAACCACGCCTGACCTCTACCTTTAAGGATACACCAACAGAGCATGCAGGGCTCCTCCCACTACATCCATTATGCCGATGGGCAGAGTGAAACTATATTATGAGAAACCAATGAGGCCTTCTGGAGGCGGGACCTCTTAGCTACTGGCCACCCACCCCTTCCAAAGCGGTGTGGGCCCCCTTGGAAATAGTTGGGATCTACGGCGCAATGGCCACCCTAGAAGACACCCCGAAGAGTTTCAACAAAGTTACCAATATGAGGATTCAGGCTAGGATTATCCAGCAACTGATAATGCCCTGCCAGCTGGCCTGTCCAGCAGTTATTATCATAGTTCTCCTTTCACACCAATTGCTTTGGGACGTCCTGTGACCAGGACATATCTTGGAGATATTGGTAGCCCCATGGGCAACGTCTCCTTGCTTGTATGGGGACTGCCACAGGGCCCTAACTTTGTAATGCACACTGATGTGAGCAAGCCAAGGTTGAGAACCACCAACAGGAATGCTACCCCCAACATCTGCATCCTGGCGCTGGCCATGATGATTGCTGGCAAACCAACCGTGCCAGTGCCCGGGGTGAGGGAGGAATACATGATCGCTGCTGCTCAGGCCTTCATGGAAGGAAGGCTAGACATGGAGGCAGGTTTGGAGTACAGGTGGCGAGCAGAGCGCCCCACAACTCATGGGCAGCTCACCATCGTGGAAGGTGTCACAGGGTCAAGAGATAGTCCAAGGACTAGGAACAGAAGTTCACCCTCCCAGTATATCCACTCTGGGGAGTTTTAAAAAGGACACAGGGACCTTATACCACCTTTAGTAAGGTCATCAGGGATCAATTAAGGCTTTAAGTAATCATTTCAATCAGGGATTTAGTCAAAAATATAATACAATGCACAAGTTTTCTTTTCAAATATCATGTGAAAAAGAAATCAATATTTAAAAAAATGCATCCTCTTTTTGAAAGGGATCTCTGAATGTTTCATATCTGCCTGCCACAAGCAATGGATTCATATCAGTTAGACACATTGTTATATTATGGTATTAGTAAAGCACTATTGCCTTTGGGGCTAGGATATATGATGAAGGTAACAGACAAATGAAAAAAACTGATGGGTGCCCTGTCTCCCAATACCCTTGGATTCCCTACCACATTTTAGAAGGAAAAAAGGCAGCTAACATGCCTGCAGCAAAGTTTAGGGGCAAGTTGCGACTTGGGTGATGGTGGCACTACCACATTTAATGCCTTAAATGAGAGAATTATTGGCCGTTACTTGCCCTTGTGGCTAGGTATAAATTCCTTTAATAAATAAATTAATAAAACAATGATGCAAAACAATATAGAATTATATGTTAAGTAGGGGCACAGAAAAATACCTAAAAGCTGAGGCTGCCCAGTAACCGCCAGCCTGGTGGTAACCAGAGAAAGCTTGAAAAAACACTGATAAAGTAGTTTCTTTTGGAGCTTTGATCTAGGTTTTGTTTGCTCTGCAACACAATATTTTATATGGAACTGAGTGTCTAACTTGGAAATTATTGCCGTTGTAGGAAAGACACAGTAACAGTGGCTTAGTAAGTGTTTAGTGGACTAGGGCATAGTATTAAAAAATACCTAAACCAACTCTCACTTCAAATGTATCTTTGATTACTGGGCATTCGTAATCGCAAATAAATCCCCTTTTCTCTCTTTACACAAGGTAAAGAGAGAAAGATAAGATAGAAAGCAAGATACACAGTAGTGGAAAGAGGAAGAAGTAGGGAGTGAAAGAGCTGGGTAAGGTGCTAGAGAAAGGCAGAGACGAACAAGAGAGCCAGAGTAGAGGAAGGAAATGTTGAATGAGAAAGAGGGGTGGGGTATACATGCTATTGAGATCCATGTGTGTCTAGCTCTAGCAAGTTATAGAGTATAAAACTGATATAGCCCGAATTGTTCTCCATGTCCTTGTCCTTGGTTGTAATGAAACTAACAGCCTTGAGAGTGCACTGCGGAATTAGTTAGAAAGAAATGTGAGTTAAAGAGAGGTAGACAGCTGAGGTAGTGAAATAGGTATAAAAAGGTGAAAGGCAAAGAGAAAGCTGAGGCAAAATGAAGCAAGGGATAAAAAAACAGGTCAGGTAAAGAGAGCAGTGATGCAGAGTGAAAGGTCAGAGATATGGCGGGGGTAGAAATAAAGATAATGTATATTGAAAAAAGAGGTGAAGTAGAGGCAGAGGTGAGGTAGAGAAAACACGAGGTCGATACAAAGAGAGAGAGAGAGGGCGAGTGTGGCATATTGTGCTAGAGGAGAGTCCAGGACATTCACCTTGGAATGGTAAGATGTGGTAGGCATGAACATGGGAAAATTTAAGCATTATTAGAGCTGTTTGGAATAGTTGTGCGATCTTCAGCGTGGCCTCGAGCTTGTGCCATACGCAGTTGCACGCGGAGTGTGCTCACAGTTGGACAGTTGTGTGAGTTTTTGAACGGCCTCGAGCTGGTTCCAAGCACTGTTTAATGTGCATTGTCTATCGCAGCTGTTAGGTGAGGCACTGCACACCGCGGGTGTGCCACAGTTAGTTGGAACTGCAAGGCTCTTTCCGGGTCATGAATGAAGGCTGTTCTCAGCGGGAGCAGTAGCATGAGAGGAGTGGCTTATTAGGCTTACATGCATGCTCTCGTGCTACAGAAAGCATAGGTAACATTGTAGAGATTGGGTTAAAGGAGGAGGAATGTGGCGGCCATCTTAGGTTGGGACATATACATGTTCCGAAATTGAAAGTGAGACTGGTGTTTCCCATGACCTATTCAGGGGACATTTAACATAATTAAAAGATAGCCTGAGCAAAAAGAGCTGGGAATCACTTGTCACAGCAATTGATAGGCAAATATATATTGTTAAAAAAAACATGCAGAAAGTTATACTCCAACTTTATTTTTACCCTTTCCTGGTGAACCAATTCTAAAATGGAGCAAATGGAAAAAAGTTTTGCCAAACTATTTAAGGATCTGTGGTACTAACCTAAGTGCTGAACGGAAACATGCTCTTCTTCTACATTGTTTGGGAGCAGAGGGGCAGGAAGTGTTGTATATCTGAATTTGTCATCAAATGAGATGAGGTATTTAAATGAGTACGAAATGGCCACTGCAAAACTTGATGTACACTACTTACCGAGAGTAAGTACCATACTTGAAATATATCATTTTGGACTGAGGAGCCAAGTAAAGGATGAAACAGGGGAAGAATGTGTTACTAGTCTTGGAAAATGTGCTTCAACTTGTAAATTTGGTGGAATCTTAGACGGAAGAATCCGAGATGGGTTTGCACTGAGATGTTATAGCAACAAAATCCAGGAAGAACTATGGATGAAGGATGAACTACACTTGGAGAAGGCGCTCATAGTAGTGACACAAGTGGAACACATGTTGTAATGTGTGGAAGAACTCGGTAAAGAAAAAAGGGAAACAGTACTTCTAGTGATGTTTTGAAAGTCACGGTTTCTGATGTGTGCATTGTTAAAACAAATGTCGGTCAAAAGAAAAATGAGACAGAGTTTAAAGGGAACATGCCTTAGATGTGGGTTAGAAGGGCTCAGAGCAAATGACAAGACATGCCCAGCTTGGTTTCAAACATGCTATACCTGTGGGTTCAAAGGCCATTTTAGTTAATGTTGCAGGAGCAAATATAAGAAGTTCTCTAGAACTAAGGTGTTCAAAGTATGCCCAGAAGTAGTTCTTACAAGTAAAGGGTCTTGTTATGGGGCATCTGACAGAAGTTGTGGTGATTGATGGAGCAAGAGTACCACCGAAATTTGACTATTGCTCACAGATTATGACTATTTCGAGGGAAACCTTGAGGAAAAATTTCCAGAGGATAAAAAACTGTGTAGTATGGATGTGAAGCCTGGTGGATATGGAGGTTCTTTCATTAAAATTGGGTATTTTTTTTTTTTTTTTTTTTAAAAACCTTTATTCGTGCATCTTAACAGAACAAATACGGGCCTACAACCGTCAGGCCGGCCACGATACAGTTGAGCACTGATACCAACATTACATCCCCTGTGCTTCAACGGTCAAGATTAACAACGAGGTATGAGTAATATATTGGAGAGATCCTTGACACCAGGGGAAGGAGAAGTGAAGGTTAATTTTAAGTTTTTAAGGTAATTTTATCAGGGAAAAAAAATCAGTAAAGGATGAGAACAAAAGAGATTTGAGTCCGCCAGATAGCTTCACCACACGGGAGAGCAGCAGCATTATTAAAACAACAATGGAAGTAAAATCTCAAGCAGTGAGGCGGTGCAGTGATATAACAGGATAGTCACATGAGCAATTACGCACCCCTCCAGAGCCGCCCCCACTCAATCCACCCCACACCCGGACCCCGAATCGAAGCAAGTATAGCGCAGAGACATAAAAGAAAAAGGCCCATAGAACTAATTAAGAACAGAGTATTACCCCCCCACCCTACACCAATGCGGAGGCTACGGCCTGCCCCCCCCCGACATAGTGCCTGTCGCCCAATGAACCCGAAATATAGACAAGAGAGAAAGTAGGAATAGAGTAAAGAAAATAAGAAGACAGAAAAGAAGGTGGGGAGGAGCCCACGGAACACCAGAGCGCCCCAAACCATCAGCCAGCTATGGCCTCCACACACTAAGAACCCACTACGCCAAAAACCTGCGTGCGAAAATAACGCGTCACAAGAATTTAAGCGAGGGAAGACAAATCGCGACGAGTGCGCACAACACATACATACAGTTCCAGTCCCAGTCCAGCCCGTCCATGAACCATGGCGATATAAGTCATTCTAGCCCTGGCCCGATCGCGGGCTTGGGATTAAACCAGCCCCTACATGAAGGCCCCGCACCCCGAGCAGACAAAGACAAGATGGCCGCTTGTGAGAAGATGGTGAAGTAGGATCACGAAATGGCCGCCGACCATCTATTGAGGTCCCTCTTTGCACCACATAAAATCCAGACCTGGCAAGTAGAGTACAGGAGTTCCACAGAAAAGAAGCAGTAGGCCACCGCGGATGATTCTTCGAGGCTGTTAGGTATCGCTCAGCAGGATATTCTTGCGGATGCGGTGAGGCAGGCAACAATGAAGCAGGCAGCCATGACCAGGGGAACAAAGTATCCGCAGTTGAGCTGGAGAGCGGTTGATCCTGGGTACCGGGAACGCCGGATGCAGGCACCAGTGTAGCACAATCATACACCGCCGTTGCGTCCCCGCAAGAGGACAAAAGCACTGGTAGACCCACGCCTTGGTGATGACAAACAGAGCGCTCACGACCCGCAGCCGACAGTATGGAGTCAAACCGCTCACTCAGCGCCTGCAGGCCAGCACACATGTGTAGTCGAAAGTCCCGCAGGACAGCCAGAACGGAGCCGCATGTCAGCGGAAGCTGGGCCCCCACATCGGCAGCAATCCGGGACGGCACTGTGGAGCTGGTGTCCGGAAGAGGGAGGGCGAAATGGGCAGCGGGCGAGACCGGAGCATCACCCCCCAGCCGCGAGCAGGCAATCAACGCCATGTTTTACCGCTGTACGGTGTAATGGCCAGGGGGGGGGGTCGTGGCACGGAGTCAATTCCCCTCAGGTCTGCGCCGCAACAGGGAAGGCCGACAGTCGCCTCCCCTCCCGCGGGTTCTCTTTGCCGCCGGCTAGGCAATAGAAGAAGGGGGTCAGCAGCCTCCCACAGCGCGGTCCTCAGAGCGGGGCAGGAGACCCGCCGCACCGGGGCCCACCCCACAGCTCCAGTCCGTCAGGCGCAGGGTGCAGAAGGTGTCCGGCCGTCCCTCCCCGGGCTCAACCGGCGACGATCCGTGGTGCGGGATGAGATCGGGACCGCGGGGCTCAGGTTTGCACTAGCGGGACCGGTAACTGCGGAGCTTCCAGGGGGCCGGCAAAGGCCACAATGGCACCGGGGTCCAGTGCAGAGAACAAAAGCACCCAGAACTCCGGCATCCGGGCGGGCAGAGACTCCGGGAAAGCGGCGGCGCGGTCAGCGCGTCTTCGCACACGTTGCACCTCGAGAATCGGCGAGGATGGGCATCAGGATAATAGTCCGAGGCCAAGGGCCGACGGAGCCGGGCGCCCAAGCGTCTGCTCCGGTCGCCATCTTGGCTCCTCCCCCCAAAATTGGGTATTTTGAAGCTAACATTGAAGTGGGGAACAAATCTACATATGGGAAAACTATGTGTCACATGAGGGAGATGATTGTTGGGATGGGCTCACTAAGGCAATTTGGGAGTAAGTTTGACTCCCAATAAGATTCTGCAAGTTCAAATTGAAGAGGAATTACCGGGAGATGACGAATTTGTAAAAGAGTATAGTAGTTTGATTGAAAACAAACTTGGCAAACTTGTTGGATATAAACATGAGATTACATTAAAGGAAATCGGCTACTCCAGTGGTAGCGAAAGTGAGGTGTGTTCGCCTAAGCATGCAAGATGCGGTGACTGATGAGTTGCAGAAACTATGTGGTGCAGGAGCCATTGAATCAGTGGAGGCCACAGAGTGGTAATCACCCATTGTGATTGTGAGCAAGGGGAATGGAGACATGCGCCTTTGTGTTGATCTGCGAGCTTTGAACATGGAAATAGTGGTGGACAAGTTTCCCTTGCCCAACATAGGTGAAATGATTTCCACTTTTACAGATTCGAAAGCCTTCACAACATTAGACCTTGCCTCGACATACCATCAAATAGAATTGGAGGAGTCATCTCAGGACCTAACAACATTTGTGACTCCACTGGGTGTGCACGAGTTGAAAAGAATTCCGTTTTGTCTCATTTCAGTGGCAGCTGTCTTCCAAAGGCTATGCAGAGGATGCTCAAAGGAATTTATGGAGTCAAATGTTATCACAATGGCAGCATAATCTTTGGAGCATCTAGAAAAGAACACAATGAGAGGGTTTGTGAGGTGCTTGGTAGATTTCAAGCATCTGGTCTAACTCTGAAATCAAGGAAATTTATGTTTAGTGTGAGTGAAGTCAATTGCATTGGTTACAATTTCAAGTCAAGGTATTCATCCTAGAGAGGAGTTGATCAACACTATCATGTCAATGAAAAATCCTACAAGCAAGGAGGAATTTGCATCTTTTCTTGGCATGGTGGAATATTATAGTAAATTTGTGCAGGAGTTTGGAAGCAAGGAATTTCCCACAAGGAAACTTCGTAAAAGAAAAGTTGAATTCCAATGGGGTAATAAATGTATGGACAGGTTCTTGAGGATAAAAAAAGAGGTACGTCAAGCTCCTTGCCTTCAGGCGTATGATCCAGAAAGTGATACTAAAGTAGTCTGCTCATTCAATTTAGAGAAACTAATTGCGTGCGTGTTGAGAGCACTGAAAGATGTTGAATATAATTATTCAGTTATTGAGAGGGAGTCACTGGCAGTGTTTTGGGAAATAAACAGATTCAAACAGTATTTGTGGGGGAATGAGATTTTCATTAGAAACTGATCACAAAACATTGGTGGAGGCATTCGAAAGGAAGTGACGTATCTTGATCGTGTCTCTTCACCACTACGTAGATGGGGAGTGAGTTTACAAGAATACAATGTTACGGTACACTACATACCTAGGGCAGGCAATTTTTCATCAGACCGTTTATCATGGATGATAAATTAGAATGAATCCAGTGATGTAGATGTGGAAGGGAAATTTGATGAGTCTGTCAGTGTTTGTGAGGTAACTCATGGAAGCGTCATTGAGGAGGAATGGTACAAGAACTGGAGAAGTACCCAGTAATACCTATTAGAAGTATAAACACCAAATGGGAGCATCGATAAACTGGAATGGTTATTAATTATATTATTCCGTTCTTAGATCATAGTGGATTCATTCCTCACGGACTATCTGTCTAGGAATCGTAACTATTTTGCTTTACAGGTATTATTAACAAGAGGAGTGTTAAATAGGTGTTATTGTGCATGTTTTTGGTGTACTGTGTTCTCAACGTTATTGCTCTTGTTACAGGTCTCCTTCCCAGCTGTTCCCATCCTTCCCTTCCCCCACTTGATCACTCCATTAAGTCTGTAGTCTAAATCAGACCTCGGGGCTATCAGGAGGTGGACCATATAGAGCAACATACGATCCCGAGGATTCAAGGCCATGACAATCTGCTCACTGACAACAAGGTGCAGTTTTGCTCCAGTCAAATAAAGGCATATTTGAAAGAATGTAGGATAACACAGGGAACATCACCCTTATATCAACCCCAAACCAACGGTGCTGTTGAGGGTGATAAAGAAATTAAAAGAAGGGATACAGTTAGCCAGGGTGAATAGTCTTGATTGGACAAGAGAATAGCAGGGTATCAAATGTCTCCACATTCTACTGCTCGACAATCTCCATTCGAGTTGTTCAAGGGTAGAGCTCCTTCCACAAAGGTGTGTCCTGTATTGATGTTTTGAAACAGAGGCTGTGTAAGTAATGCTCCTGGAGAGTGGAGAGAGAAGAAGACTGATCTATAAATAAAAAGAAAGGAAGTGTATGACCAACAGAAGAAGGTGAAGGATGTGATGGTAAGAGTGGGAGACCAAGTAAGGGTGAGTGCACCAAAAGGTTGTGCAGATTGGTCCAAATTCACAAGAAAATTGGAAGTGCAGTGCAGGAAGAAAATGCTGTATAGAAACACAATGACAGAATTTGGAACACAAATAGAGTGGCTGTTTTACATGAACCACAAGAGAAGGGTAAACAAAGAAATTAACTTTGTGATGCTGACAAGTAAGGGAGGGAAAATGGCCCATTGGTATGGACATGCATCAACGACCTGCACCAAGTCACCACAGAAGAAAGCGTCAAAGAATCAGCAAGAAGCCCTTTTATTTGCAGGATTTTGGGGTTCAGTAAGAAACATTCACATTCTCAGGATTTTATCATACAGCAACAATGATGATCTCTCTCTGTTTATACCCATGTTTAAGTATTTTTTTCAAATGATTTTCTTTTGCATGATGTTGGTAATCATAATTTACGTACATGTTCATTAATGGTTGTTTCTTTGAGTTCATTGAATGATTTTATGGTTTTATAAGAGTAAAATGTATCATGCATATTCTTATTTTGTATTCTATGTTAAGATATCTTTTATTTATCTGGTGGGTTGTGTTATGGGAGGGAAAAGTGTGGCATATTGTGCTAGAGGCGAGTCCACGATTCTCACCATTGAATGGTATGATGTGATAGAATGTGATGAGGTAGGGGGTAGAGAATGTTGAGGAGGGACGGTTGAGGGAACTGTCAGTTGGTGGCGGAGGTGCTTGAATAAAGACCTACCTGTTCATTCCTGGTCTTCTTAGCCTTCTTTATGAAGATACCATACTGAGCCAGAGATGTGAAGTAGAGCTGTAGAGAGGAGAGGTAGATAGTTATATAAAGAGACAAAGACTGAAAGAAATAAAGCAGAAAGGGTGAATTGAAACAGGTGCTGCAGAGTGAGAAGGTAATGATAAAGAAAAAGGGGTTGAGATAAAGAGAGGCAGTGAAAAAGGAATAACGGGGTGAGAAAGGTGGGATAGAGCTACTGAAGTAGAAACACACAGAAGAGAAGTGGAGAGGTCAGGTAGCCAAAAATGGTGAGGTTTTGTAGACAGAAAGAGAAGTGAGACAGATCTAAGGTACATGTAAGGTAGAGAGAAATGAGCGAGACAGAGTGATAAGGCAGACAGGGCTGAGAGGCACAGAGATGTAAGGTAACGAGAGCAACGAGAGCAATGAATTAGAGAGGTGAAATAGATGGAGGAGAGATAACTGGTGGTAAGATGGACACAGCAGTTATGCTCATGAGCAAGAGAGAGATATAGATATAGGCACACAGAAGAGTAGGGAAAGAGGTGAGGTTGTGGGATTGAGGTAGAGAGGAATAGAGTTGAGATAGAGGAAATAGGTACAAATAGATTTATAAATAGGTGGATGAGAGTCACGGTTAGGACGAGGTAAAAATAAGGTGAAGAGAGTCATGCTAACACACAAAAGGGGAAAGGAGCACTGCTGGCAATCGTTTGGGATATAGTACTCACACAAAGTAATGGGATACTAATTCAAACAAAACAAAAATATACTTGTGTATGGAGGAAAGGGGGAGTCATTATCTTAAAGACGAGAACCCTCACTCACCCAAGGGTGACATGCTTCATCATTGGGTCCCCTCTTGCACACTGTGACCGCAAGGTACACAGTGTGGGTTACAACTCTCCCTTTGGAGAGGAGCGTGAGGTGTTTTATAATGTTCCCAATTTAAGCGATTGGGGTGAGGGGCAGAGTGCAAAAAAACAACAAAATGTGTATTAAAACTAGCTCCTGGGTGACTAAACTAAATTTAATAGGTGTTCCCATAGACTAGGATTAAAAGGCTAGTGATATATAGGACTGAAAGAATGTCCTATTCGTCAGAGGTCAACATGTTTCTGCCAGATGACTAAAAAGTTCGCGGCATTCATCTGGACCTAAAGCGATGTCACTCTGTTAGTAATTAGTGAAAAATAAAAATGTATTTAAAAACCATACTTAAATGTCATGGTAGTTATGACAATGGTACCAGCTGCAGTCCGGTCCAATGTCTGAAAAGGAAAAACATTAATGTCAGTTTCATTATTATTTTCTGCCATTATAACGCCCTTAACACCACACACGTGATTGAAAACTACACACGTGATTAAAAACGTGAAAAGTAGACACTTCTAAATTAACACAAAACAACTCACCTAGGTGGCAATATAAGTTCACCTCCACCTTATGGGAGTTTTTACCTCAGATCACAGATGTCTGCGGATGAAAAGGAAAAAAACTGAAACTCAAACTCTAGTATCCACAACACATTATTAGTGCAAAACATCATTCAGTCACATTCCTATTACCCATACCATGCAATGATGTATATGCTAGGACTGGTAGTGTTGTCGATATGATGCCACATCTAATAAGAGTAAGATGTCACGAGCATGTAGCTTTTTAAAAAATATATATTGTGGCCATCTCAACTTTATTTAGTAAGTGCAAATACGATGCTAGCCACTGTGTTAATACATGTATGCGTAACATATGTATCCGCTATACATATTTAAAAAAATCGCTAAAGAGATAACTGTATCTCTTGTGCATCTAAACAGTAATAGCCCAGAGCACCACAGTTACCAAGAACTCGATAATAAACATTCCAAAAAGCCAATGACCACCAGTACTGACAAGGCTCAAATACCAGAATACCAAGCATTCACTCCCAAAAACCATTAGGTCCAGATACCAATTACGTGACATCCGTCCTCCCGTGTAAAGCACCCGTTACCTCATGTTCCTCTGTGTCCTCGCTAAAATGGTAAAAAACCAAGGGGAGGAAATCATTATCATTGTGTGTTTATGTACCAGAGGGCGCCACCGTGAATGCGTATGACCCGGAAGTGACGATGTAAGCTTCCGGGTCATTTGATTCATGGGAACTGTAGTTCATAATCCTCCCGATATCCATAATACGGAACGGGAGCCCTTATGCAAAAGATGACGGTGTACACTACTGCTTGCAAAATCAAGTGTGCACAATTATATAAACCATAATGCGATGCCAGCATCTCACCGTACATACACCACTACTCAACATCCTCCACTTATAACAGGCTTTCAGCAGTAAAAATAAAAAAAGTAAAAATAATAACAAACAGCAAAGCAGCCTGGTCAATGTGGTCCTCTCAACTCAGTGTAGCTTGGAAACAAATGACACACACTGTGCACACGAGGGCAAACCATACTACCCTCCATGAGAAGCCAAAATGTTCCAGCAGGCCACAGCACACATACATGAGTGCAATTTCTTTTAAAGGACAGACTTCTACCGTTAGTATGTAGTGCCATGCACTCACTTGTACCAGAACATGTCGCCCCCATCAATGACTAATGGTGTGCTATAAAAACATCTCGAATGTATCATACAATGTGTCAGGATCCCAACCGGAACTGGTGCAATAATATACATGTGTTTTAGTTTTACCCACCCCAGTCAAGAGTGTGACAAGTACACTGGATTTCAACACATACATAAACTCACCATCCCAGAGATAGAGGGCAGGGAAAAAGGCTACACAGAACACCAAGGAATGTCCTCATTCAATCCCCTCATATGGCTCTTCGTTCGAAACACTCAACGTTGTTCGCGACGAAAGAGAACACTATCAAGGGCACCCATATGGCTGTCATAGTGGGGTTTATCAATAATAACCCACTGCAAATCATCCTCTGTGTGTGCCTTTTATAAATAATGTTTGGTCATGCGTGTGTTGGATCTTTTGCACCTGAAAGCGCTCCGGTGTTCAACTATCCTGTGTCGGACCTTCCGTGTTGTCATCCCAATGTAGATAAGTGAACATGGGCATGTTATCATGTAAATCACTCCGCTGGTATTGCAATTGGTATGGTTATTCAATTTCCAAGGTGTACCTGGTAATATATAGACTTCAGTCATATGCCGTGTGAAGGGACACACTGAGCAGGATCCACAGGGAAAGTGGCCACTCATTGGGGCCACTCCCCACAAGGTCAATTGTCTGCTCTGGCGAGTTGTGTTCCTTGGTCTCGTGTGTACCATCAGGTCTTGTAGGTTACTGCTACGTTTCAGTGCAAAGAGGGGACGGTCTAGTGTCAAATTGCCAGTATTGAGTATGTGCCAATTTTTGTTAATAGCCCTTTTAATATTTTCTGTAAGGTTGCTAAAGGTAGTCACACAAACCATTTTTTCTGTTTTGGCTTTGGTGTAAGTTCCAAGGAGCGCCTCCCTATTATTGTTACACGCTCTTTTTAAGGCTCTTTTGATTAATTGAGCTGGATAATGTCTCACAGCCAGTTCTTCACTCAATTTCTTGGCATGTTTGTGGTAATTAGCTAGCTCCGTACAATTTCTCCTCAATCTAAGAAATTGTCCTACCGGTAAATTTGTCAGTAGGGCCTGAGGATGAAAACTATGATAACTTAGTAGGGAGTTCCTAGCCATTGGCTTCTGGTATAATTCAGTATTAATCCTCCCTCCTTTAGGATATAGTCTCAGGTCCAAAAATGCAATTCAACTGATGAATTGCTAGCCTCCCCATAAACCTCAGACTGATATCACGTGAGTTAAGCCATTCTGAAAAAATCACTAGAGATTCCTGCTCACCTTCCCAGATGACCAGGATATCATCTATATAACGCTTCCACAATTTAAGCTTTGTTTGGAACGGGTTTTCCATTGGGTAGATATGTTCAGTTTCAAACCCATGCATGTAGAGATTAGCCATGCTGGGTGCACATG
The DNA here is from genome assembly GCF_964204655.1 of Triturus cristatus. Lineage (NCBI taxonomy): Eukaryota > Metazoa > Chordata > Amphibia > Caudata > Salamandridae > Triturus > Triturus cristatus. The sequence goes on from NC_140590.1 coordinate 1,561,866,890, forward strand.
TACTCCCCATGGAAGTTCCAGTGGTTTGCCAAAACAGATCTTCGAAACTAAATAAATGTTCTTTAAGTGCTAGAGTGACACAGCGCATAACATAGTCATTAGGGGTCTGGTCATCACATAGATTAATATGTAAGAGGTCACATATCGTATCAAGTGTATCATTCTGGGGAATGTTAGTATATAACGACTCAACATCATACGTAGCCATCAGTTGACAATTAGGATCAAAGGTAATGGTTTTTAAACAGGACAGTACATGTTTCGTATCCTGTAGGTATGAGGGCATCTGTGCCACAATCGGTCGTAGAAAATGGTCCACAAATTTGGACAAAGGTTCCAAAACAGAACCAATTCCCGATACGATCGGCCTTCCCGGAGGAGGTCGTTGTTCCTTATGTATTTTTGGCAGGATGTAGAAGGCTGGTATTTTCGGGTGTTTTTGTATCAAGAACTCAGCCTTGTTCTTAGTTATCCATCCTGCCTCTCTCCCCTCTTCCATTAGTGACTTGATCCGTTGGTGTAAACGTATAGTGGGATCTTGTGTAATGCGTGTATAGAATCTCACGTTAATGAGTTGTCTCAGACATTCCTCTCGGTACACCACAGTGTCAAGGATCACCGTGGCTCCCCCTTTGTCTGCTGGTTTGATGGTACTAAGTTGATCATTACCCAATGTAGATACACAGCATCTTTCTACATTGGAGAGATTGCAGAATTCTCTTTATTCTGGCTGAGATTAGACTCATAGTCTTTGAGAACAGCCTTCTCAAACGTCAAGACTTCTGATGGAACTTGTTGTGATGAAGGCACAAAAGTAGATTTATTCCTGAGCCCTGTGCTAGAATTAGGGGAAGGTGACTCTTTGTCAATGTTGCTAAAAAAAGAAACAAAGACGTACTTTGCGAAAGAATTCCGCAAGTTCTTTGTGTGTCATAAAGTCATCTCCATATTTAGTAGGTACAAAACCTAAGCCCCTTGACAGAACACGTTCCTCCATTTCTGTGAGGACTTTAGTGCTCAGATTCACAATCAAATTGTTAGGTCGCTCGTGGACGCTGTCATGCTCCTCGTGATCCTCTGTTCCAATGCTTGGTCCCAGTTCACACGTGGCGTCTGTCGTCTGGCCTCTGTTGCCTCTCCTTCGCCCTCTTCGTCCTCTGTCCTGTCCAAAAAAAGGTTGCTAAGGTGGTCCCCCATAGGTTGGACATGGATTGTAAGGAGGCGGTGGAAAAGCCTATGGTTGTGGGGGCCACCAGGGCGCTTGTTGATTAAATAGATAGGATATCCCTCTACCCCTCCCTCTCCTTCTCCTAGGTTGACGGTGGGTAAGTTGTTCTGTGTCTGAATCATTGGAATCACTCCACTCATCCGAGTTGGAGGTCCACTCGTCAGTATCTCTGCGCCAACCACGTGTGCCTTTCTTATTAGTCTTCTTATTTAGACTTGCCTGATATCCGTCTGTGGTATAAGGCTAAACCTTATCCAAGGTAAATCTATCTAGATCTTTCTTTAGTTTGCCAATTTTATATTTAACCAGGTCGTCTTTAACCTCATTAAGGTTCTTAGATATTTCATCTAATTCCTTTTTATAGGAAGTAATCTGTATTCCAGTTTTCAACTGTGTTTCTAGAGATTGGATTTCTACTAGCAGTAGATCTTTTGTTTCTTTCGCTGTAGTAATTATTAGAACCAACCAATCTCTAGTACAGCGCTATTTTGGACCAATTGGTGACAAAGATCTTATTATCCAAAAAGAGTCTAGGGGCATTAGATACTATGAGGCCTGGTGGAGCTACATTACCTCTAAGATATTCAGTTAAGATGGCAGCATGTAAGATGGTACATACATGTTGCTTTCTGGTATTACTAAGCTTGGTCCAATCTTCTGAATTGGAAAGTGTTTGAGAAATATGTGTATCGAGGATGCTTGGTGTATCTAGTATTGCCTGTACTGTTGTTTTCGTCAAAGGCCAATCCTGTGTACTCCGTCATGTCAAAGGGCACACTGAGTCTATCACAATTATATAGTAATAGTCTCTATATCTCTTTAAGTGATGTAAATGGGATGTGCAACTAGGAAGAGACCCCAATCAAAACCAATCATAAAAACCCACAGCAGCTGCTGTACTTCATGTAGTTCACACTAGAGGGTTATAACCTAAGGAGTGAGTATCAGCATCCACATCACCACTCCAGGACATAGTACTCACACAAAGTAATGGGATGCTAATTAAAACAAAACAAAAATATACTTGTGTATGGGGGAAAGGGAGAGTCATTATCTTAAAGACGAGAACCCTCACTCACCCAAGGGTGACATGCTTCATCATTGGGTCCCCTCTTGCACACTGTGACCGCAAGGTACACAGTGTGGGCTACAACTCTCCCTTTGGAGAGGAGCGTGAGGTGTTTTATAATGTTCCCAATTTAAGCGATTGCGGTGAGGGGCAGAGTGAAAAAAACAAACAAAATGTGTATTAAAACTAGCTCCTGGGTGACTAAACTACATTTAATACGTGTCCCCATAGACTAGGATTAAAAGGCTAGTGATATATAGGACTGAGAGAATGTCCTATTCATCAGAGGTCAACATGTTTCTGCCAGATGACTAAAATGTTTGCGGCATTCATCAGGACCTAAAGCGAAGTCACTCTGCTAGTAATTAGTGAAAAATAATAATGTATTAAAAAACCATACTTAATTGTCATGGTAGTTATGACAATGGTACCAGCTGCAGTCCGGTCCAATGTCTGAAAAGGACAAACATTAATGTCAGTTTCATTATTTTTTTCTGCCATTATAACGCCCTTAACACCACACACGTGATTGAAAACCACACGTGATTAAAAACGTGAAAAGGAGACACTTCTAAATTAACACAAAACAACTCACCTAGGCGGTAATATAAGTTTACCTCCACCTTAGGGGAGTTTTTACCTCAGATCACAGATTTCTGAGGACGAGAAGGAAAAAACTGAAACTCAAACTCTAGTATCCACAACACTTTATTCTTTTGACTGGAAAAATTGTGTTTGGTTCAGGACCATCATTCCATGATGACCACCATGTCTGCACGTACAGTGACCATCTAGGTGAGGTAGAAAACCTGGGTAGAGCCTAGAGGGATCACAGCAAAATCTAATGGTTTTGCCTCTGCTTTCGAATGTAAGTTCCACCTACTGGCAGAGAGTGCAGGTGTTCAGGGTGAGCAGGCTAGGTATACAAACTAAGATTCTGTGAAGATTGAATGTTCAGATGTCAAATTAAAATAACATCTTTAATTACTAAGGGATTTTTAATTGCCCTGATCACTTTTCCACGGAACCCATTGGAAGGTAAGGGTTTGAGCAATTGGGCGCTTTGACCACAGATTAAAATGGCCTGGTAGTGAGATATGAAGGATTTAGACCCAAAGTGAAAGCTTTCTCAGAATTATTATGATTTCTGTGTGTGAAAATCTAAGGTTACCAGGTGCCTCCCTATCACCAAGGACACAATAAAAATAAATAAAACATCAGCAAATTGTCACACACCATTGTTTTTTAGGTGTCTTATTTCAATTAAATCAACAGATAAAGACCAGAACCACAGTGCTCAGTACTGCTAAATAAAAATCTATGGGGCACCAGTATTTTTGTGACCTGGTGACCTTATAACACTTCACGTAAAAGGGGTCATTGGGGCTAGAGACGAATGAGATAGTGGTACATGGTGGGAGGTTAACTCCTATAAGAAGTGCAAGTTAATCAGTTGTAAACTGTGCTGTTTCGAGTTGAGGTATGCACATGTTTGGACAATAAACTGTGTATGTCTAGCAGTATAAAAACCAGAAACATGCTAGTAGTTACAAAAACAACTGAATCAATAGATATTAATTACCAGTTTGAATGTGAAAGTGGACATTTTTTCATACCAGTTTAGAATATGCACAAAACAGATATGGTAGCATTTGGGTCCAGTGGAAAAGTTTTGAAGCCAAAACTGGCTCTGGCACCCATTTAAAGGGCAAACCATGGATAAGCCTGGGTACTACCCCCACATGTAGCTCTGTAAAAGAAAGAATCGAAGCAGCCTACAAATTGAAGGAGAGCTGCTGAAATATTGTATGGGCATGAATACAGTCTGCAATTAGGTTGTTCTCCTTCCATTAAAGTTTTATCAAAAATACAGAACACGAAACTGACTGCAGACAGATGAACTTAGCATTGCCATACTGAAGATCCTTTTAGGACCTTCTGGTGTCACATTAGGTATACTACAGAATGTCACATTTTTAAATTTGTGCTAGCACAGTATAATGACAATATTGGCCATTGTTGAAATGAGATAAGAACTAAAGTTTATAAACTGAAAAAACAGACATTTGCCAGTTATCCTTCAGTGAACTACCTATAACTTCTGCCACCCGTGAGGTGGCGCTAACCAAGATGGCCGCACTGAGGTGAGGCTCCTGGATGCCTGACCCCTCGCATCCGCCCTGAATCCGCCACGACTGCCCTAGGTGTGAACCGGCGGTCCCCACCTATAGTGGAGCTGCTGCCCTACCCTCGGTGAGATTTCTGGCCGATTCTGAGCCACCGGAGCCGAGATGGGAGGCCCGTAAGCCGCACCGGGGAGAAAGGATGCACCCGGACGGTTCCGCGGCCGGCACAGAGGGCTACGAGAGCCCGCGGCGCACCACGAGGGGAGAAGGCCGCGTGACCGGCGGCGGCTGGCCGCCGATCGTAGGAGCTTGCGGAGTGGCACCCGCGCCTTCATCGGACCTCCAGTGCGTTGGGGGGAGCGACGGCAGGTGAGCGCTCCCAGAGCTGCCAGGGGGTGGTGGCCCGCGACCAGTAGCGGGGAGGCCCTGTCCGACGGGCGGACCGGCCCGAGCTGTGTGGGCCTGCCCGAGAGACCAGACCCGGCGTTGCTGTCACTGACGCCCACTCTCTACTTACGCTGCAGGCCGCGGATCGGAGCCGACCCCGGGCCCCTCACCAGCCTACCCTGGGCGCCCGCAGAGGGAACTCTTGCCTGGCGATCCCCGGGGCTGTGACATCCCCGACGGACCCTGGGGGCAGCCGCCGGACGCGGGGCTGTGACGTTTCCTTGGCGGTAGGGGACGCTGGGACGGGCCTGGCGGCCGCTGAAGGCCTCGTTTGCCCTGCACCATTGACCGGGAGGCACTGCCGGTAGGAGCGCCCCCCCTTGACCGTCTTGACCGGGCGGGGTGGCACCCGGTGCTGTGCTTGGCCCGGGACCGAGGGTGGCTGCGGAATCGCCCCGCTGACCGGGACGGCCCTGTGGACTGGGGCGGACGACGGTGAATCGACGGCCCGTGCGCTGTCCCTCGACTGGTGACCACCACGGGTACGGACTACAACGGGGTGCCTGCGGCGAGGTGAGTGAGGCCCGGTCCGGATCTCCCTGGGGAAGTGGCGTGCCCGTTGGATTCTGAGCCCTCCCTCACCCTTTCCTCGCTTTCTCCGTCCCTGGCCTGGCGCTGGGGGCCGCTTTGCCGGGCGAGTGAGGACAGTCTGACGGTCCACCCTGCATGACCTCGGGCCCGGCGCCTGTTCCCAGGGGGCTGCCATGGGCAAGGAAAAAGGTCCCAGACCGCCGTCAGCGTCCCACCAAACGAAGATTGACCAGTTTGCGAGCTCGGACCCGCCGGGCGCGAGCGGGGGGGCGGCCCCGGCCCCGAACAAAGATTTGGCCGTCATCCTCCAGGCCATTGATGCCTCCCGCACCTCCTTGGAGGGGTTGGTTGGGGAAGTGAAGGTGGATGTTACACTCCTGCGGCAGGACCTCCGCAACGCCACGGCCCGCATTACGGAAACGGAATCCCGGATCTCAACGGCGGAGGACGACATTCGCCAGCTACAGGACCAAGTCCGGGAGCTCACGACCCACTCCAAGGAACTGCATAGACGGGCGGAGGATGCCGAAAACCGCGCCCGCCGCAACAACCTTCGCCTGGTGGGCTTTCCGGAGGGGGTCGAGTCTGGCCGAGCTGACGACTTCCTGGACACTTGGTTCAAGTCCTGGATGCCGGCGGCAAGTTTGTCAACCTGGTTCGTGGTGGAGAGGGCGCACCGGTCGCTGGCGGCCAAGCCTCCAGTGGGGGCCCCCCCGCGCCCCTTTATTCTTAGGATCCTCAATTTCAGGGACAGAGACGCTATCCTGCGGGAGGCACGGGTGAGCGGCCCCTTGACTTTTAATAACCACACCATTATGATCTTCCCGGACTACACCCGGGAGGTCCAAGAACAACGCCGCTCCTACACAGAGGTGAAGCAAAAGCTGCGCTCCCTGGGCCTCCAATACCAGCTCCAGTTCCCAGCTCGCCTACGCGTCATTTTCCAGGGCAAGACACTGTTCTTTGACACTCCCAGGGCAGCATGGATCTGGCTCACCGAGGAAAAACCTATGCGCCGGTCCGGAGGGGTGTCGCCCAGTACTGTGCCCCGGGGCCCTGTTGCAGTTGGGTCCCAACGATCACGGCACAAGAAGCACACGCACTCCTGGCAACACCGTGGTGCGACAGGGGCCAGGACCCGGTCCGCGAGCCTCTTTGGAAGAAAAATGAGAGACTCCTCTGCCTCGTCTGGGACATCATCTCTTGTGGTCGGGGGGTCTCGGCGCCGCCTGCCGCCTCAGCCGGATGGGCCTCCGACCCCCTCCAAGCACCAATTGACCTGTCAGACCTTTCCCGCAGCCCTGCTATATGACTTTCTCTTTGTTTTCTATATCCACAGGGGGGGGCGGCGACCCTGCCCGGTAGTGGGGGGGGGGCTCTGCAACCTCACGTTTTCTGTAGCAACCTAGGACACGACATTGTAATCCGTACTTCAGGAGGGGTCCACCACGCTCTTTACACCCGAGCGCCCAAGCTTGGGGCCTTGTACATGTTGGTTCAGTTAGGGCGACAGATGCTTCCTTTCTTTTTTTTTTTTTTTTTTTTAAAGACCTTTTTTCAGAGATACACAGTACACAGCTGACAGCCTACAACCCTGCGGGCCGGCCGCATAGGATATACGGTTATATGTCACCAAATCACACAGCCCTGTGCCGTCAACCCGGGGGTACGGCGGCGTGAATAGATGCGAGTGTACCAAGTTGTAGAGAAGGATATTGCAGGTCTCAATTTCTCTGTGAACAACCATACAGCAATGGCATGGTGCCTCAACAGGCGTAAAGGTACCGAACAATCAAACTCCCCCCCCCCCCCCACCCCCCCAAAACTACCGGTCAACACTGTGCGTACCGTATGTATTCCACGTCCCGGTGCTGCGACCTCCGCCTCACTCTCCCAGCACTCGGAGCAACAAGAGCGGTGGGATTCTACACATCTCCGGGGTCTTCCTGTGCGACGGAAGGAGGCTCGCAGATGCCCCCCCTGAAATCATTCCACTTGGACCATACCTCGACCCACTTACGAGGGCACCCCCTCGCCACATACACAGTTTTTTCCCGCAGCATGCACCAGTCCATATCACTGTTCCAATTTGACAGTTTGGGAGGAATAGAACTGCCCCAGAGCCTGGCTATGTTCCTCTTCGCTACCGTTTGACCGAGCGTCACCCAGAGCCTCCCTTTTGGTGGCAGGTCCGTTGGCTCCCATATGTTGAGGAGGCACCTCTTAGCCTCCGGGCGAATCTCCACCTCCCACACCTCCTCCATACACCGCACCACTCTTCGCCAGTACCTCTGAATCTTCGGGCAGCCCCATAACACATGGAAAAAGGTACCCGTGCCCCCACAACCCCTCCTACAGCGTGCTGTGTCCACCCTCCCCATCGTGTGGAGTCTCGTGCAGGAGATGTAGACTCTGTGTAGAATCTTTAGTTGGATAAGCCGCAGTCGGGCTGATATCGCGACCTCACGCGGGGAAGCCAAGGCATAAAGCCACTCCTCGTCATCTATCTCTAGCCCTTCGGCGACCCATTTTTCTTTAAGGGGAATGAGCATATCTGGGGGGTTATTAATAAGTTTTTTATAGGTGAGGGATATAGCGTGTTCCGTGAGGTGTCCATCCAGCAGCCTATCTTCAAGTGGGGAGGCTGGTGGCAGCTTGGTCTCCGGTGGGATGTTCGCCTGTAAGGAGTGACGTATCTGCAAATATCTAAAATATTCGGTGTCCGCCAGCTCATATGTTTCTTGCATGTGGGCGAACGTGCGGATCCCTGTAGGGCCCCAGATGTCTTTAATTTGAGAGATACCGATCAAGTCCCAGTTGCGGAACCCCTTGGTGCGTCCCAGATTACCCAAAGTTTCGGAGGCCCAAAGTGGCGTGGCCATCGTGAGGACTCCGGACCAGCCGAGCTTCTTCTGAGCGATGTGCCATACCTGCACCGAGTGGAGTGTAGGTCCGGTGAGTCGACGCACACCTCGTCTCGAGTAAAGTGCTATTTCATAGTTCCCCCCGGGAAGCAGCCATCTGTCCATGCCGTAGGCTGGATCGTTCCCGGCTCCGTACGTCCCCTGGTTAATCGCGGACAGGTGGGCCGCCCAGTAATATTTACGGATGTCGGGGAGAGCTATACCGCCATCATACCACCCCAGTGTGAGCTTGGCCAGCGAGATTCGGGGTGACCCGGCCCAGAGGAGGTCGCGCAATGCGGCCTCGATAGCTAGGAAGTAGCTGTTTGGAACCAAGTCCGGGTGGTTTTGTAGCGCGTAGAGGAACCGTGAGAGCGCTAGCATCTTAAATAAGGCTGCCCGGCCCAGCAGGGACAGTGGCAGGTGCTGCCAGGATTTTGCCTCACTTTGGAGCCGGAGTAGCGGCGGCTTGAGGTTGTGCTCGTACAACAGAGCTTTATTAACGGTGATGTACACTCCCAGGTACTTAAACCCTTCCTCTGCCACCGTGATAGGACAGGTGTCAGGGAGCCTGGGAGGGTCCCCACGCAGGACGTACAGATGTGATTTGGCCCAGTTGACCCGGAATCCAGAGTTGCGACCAAAACTGGCCAGTATGTCCAGTGCCACAATTATCGACCCTCGCGGCCTAGAGAGGTAAAGGAGTATGTCATCGGCATAGAGGGATATTCTATCCTCCCACCCCTCCGCCCATGCTATGCCCCTCAAGGCGGCATCCTGCCTCATCCAGGCCGCGAGTGGCTCCAGGGAGAGGGCGAAAAGAAGGGGAGAGAGGGGGCAGCCCTGCCGAGTCCCTCTTGCCAGCGGGAAAACTTCAGACAGCTTGTTATTTACCAGCACCTGCGCCAGGGGTTCAGCATACATTAGGCGCACCCAAGCAATGAAATGGGGTCCAAAGCCCAGTTTGCGCAGGACTGCGAACATATATGGCCACTCCAGGGTGTCGAATGCCATGGTGGCGTCCAAGGAGACCACCACCGCGTCCTCCTGCAGTCTGTGGCGCTGCCCTAGTACACCATGCAATCTCCTGATGTTGAGGGCCGTGTTACGGTGAGGCATGAACCCCGACTGGTCGGGGTGGATCAATGAAGGAAGCTTGGGCTCTGCGTTTAGAAGCAAAATTGGTCTGTACGATGCACAGGAGTCTTTGGGTTTCCCCTCTTTCGGTATTGCCACTATGGTCGCTATACGTTGGTCCCGGGGCAGCAGTCCCACCTCTCTGCTGTGGTCGAACATGAGTTTTAGGTGCTTACTAGTGACGTCCGGCTGGAGCTTGTATATCTCTATGGGAATTCCATTGGGCCCGAGTGCCTTACCCGGGCGGAGGTCCCCTATCGCTCGCTGCAGCTCAGCCTCGGTGATCGGGCAGTCCAGAGCTTCCCGGTCTGCATCCGAGAGGGTGGGCAAGCGTATGTCGGTAAGGAGGTTCACGGAATCCTCCTCCGGCCGGTCCGACTCTCTCCTGTAAACCTGCTGGTAGTGACTAGCAAACTGTTGGACTATTTCCCGGGGCTCTGTAATCACTCTCCCCGACTCGGTACGCAACTCCGGCACCACCCTGCCGGCCTGTTGTTTCCTCTCGAGCCAGGCAATAAGTTTCCCGGCTTTGTCGCCCTGGTCGTATATCCTACCAAGCTTGTGTCGAGCCACAGTCTGAGCTTCTTGGGTCGCCAGTGCTTTGTACTCAGCCGCCTTTAACTGCATTGTGTGTCTGACCTCCCGGTTGCCGCTAGCCGGCGCCTCTCCAGTTTCTCCAACTCTGCCTCCAGTGTCGTGACCTGCTGGCTTCGCTCCCGCCGTCTAGCCGCTATAGCCGAAAGCGCCTCACCCCGTATCACGGGTTTAAATGCCTCCCACAGGGTGACAGGGGAGTTTACCGACCCCTCATTCTCCTCGAAGTAGCGCGAGATTGAGGTGGAGATGTGTTTCCTAGTGACCTCATGTTTTAGGTGCCAGGCGTTTATTGGTGCTATGCAACCCTCCCGTCTACTCCCAAATGTGATCTGTGTAAGGACCGGTGAGTGGTCGGAAATGCCTCTAGGGAGGAACTCTGCCTCCAGTATCACCATATCTTGTTGCAGCAGGATAAGGATGTAATCCAGTCGTGAAAAGGAGTGATGCGCCCCCGAAAAGAAAGTAAATTGGCTGTCGGTGGGATGAAGCAGGCGCCAAACGTCCGTGAGCCCGAAGGCCTCAAGAAAGTCCGCCAACCACCTTTGCCCCTGGGGCAGGTCTCTGGGGGGCTGCCTATCTCGGGTTCCCGACGCCACTGCATTAAAGTCCCCTCCCACCACTAGCTTACCCTCAGGGAGAGAAAGGAGAAATGTGCCCAGGTCTGCAAAGGCCCGGGCCTGGAGGCCTGGTGGGACATAGACTGAGAGTAGATTAAGCGCCCGGCCCTCCCAACGCCCGGACACCGCCGTGAAACGGCCCTGTGGGTCGGTCTTGGTGAGATCTATGTGGAGGGGCAACGAGCGACGCAGGAGTATCCCCACCCCCCTCGATCCGGAGGTGAATCCTGAGTGTGCTGCTAGAGTGTAGCCATATCTATTCAAGGCCTTACAGACATTCCCCATCAAGTGTGTTTCTTGCATGAGCACCACATCCGGCTGGTGCCGTTTGAGAAATTGTAGGACTATAGTGCGCTTGAGCCTGTCCCCCAAGCCATTAACATTCCAGCTAAGGACCTTCAAACTTTTTTCCCATCTCCTAGCCATATCTGTTCCTTATTAGGGTGCTTCGTCCCACCACCCCAGCTTCATACGTGATGACATAGTTCTTGTGACCGGAAAGGATCCCCAACTCCCACCCCTCCCTGGTTCCCACCCCACAGTGGCATAGAGTGTAAAGGACAACAAACCTGGCAAACCGTTCAGGCCACTCCCTCCCCTTCAAGTCTGACCCCAACATCCCTACCCCTTCCCACAAAAACAAACCCCCCCTCCCTGCTCCCTGCTCCGTGGGTTTTGAACTACCCACCACCCCAATTAGCAGAGCGCCTGTCGCCCAACCCTGCCCCCGGTGGACCACCGAGGAACTCTACTTGGGAAGTTCGTGGGCCAGCCCCCTCCTGACCGCCCGTCCGTGGTGCCCCAGTCCGTTCAGCCCCTTAGGCCCATGGTGCCGCATATAAACCGGAGCCAGCCCCCAAGGTGGGGAGGCAGACAAACCGCCCCATGGGACCAGCAAGTCTCATAGTAAAAAAAAACCCAAGTGGTATAATTTACTGTCCGACGTCTTCTCACCACCGATCTCGTGTTCTCATCTCGCTGCACAGTCTCTGGGTGAGTCCCAACGGGGACTGTTCGACCTGGAACGCCAGGACCGCTGACTCAGCTCACCACCCTCCGCTCGTCGCTTCCTTTCTTGAAGTGTAGGGTGGGGGGTTGGGGTTGGGTATTCGTTGGTTGTTCCTCCTTGGGAGGGTGTTTTGTGTTTGTTTTCCAATGAGCCTTTCATGCAGCACCACACCACAAGTGTCGTTGCGCTACTCCACGCAGACACTGCCACGCACTCAGCCGTCGTCCGTTTGTCGCCGCCGTCCACTGGCTCTCTCTAGCGTGCGATCCGTTGTAGGGTGTCTTCCTGGCGTCCCTTGGCCGTGTCGCTCCCAGCGCGTTCCGCTCCCGCCGCTGTCATGGAGGACCTAATCCCTAAGGCCCAGGTGCGCATCCTGTCCTGGAACATGAACGGCTTGTTGGATAGGCTCAAGCGCGCCGCCATCCTTAAATATGCCCAGCGCGCACAGGTAGACGTGCTCCTGCTTCAGGAAACCCACCTGCTTGGCGAGAAATGTCCCTTTCTGGCACGCTATGGGTATGACCGGGTGTGGCACTCCGGGTTCTCGCGCGGCTCTCGGGGGGTTGCCGTCCTGCTGCGCCGCTCCCTCCCTTTTGTCTTTACCCGGGTGATCCATGACCCCCACGGAATGGGGATTACCGTTAGCGGCACGCTTGAGGGTCGGCCGCTCAGCTTCTTGTCGCTTTACGCGCCGCCCTCTGGGCTGTCTCAGGCTTTAGCTCAGGTCGCCTCTTGGCTGGCAACTTGTTCTGGGGGGGGGGACTTCAATGCTGTCTCGGCCCCGCAGCTCGACTCCTCGGGTCCGGTTTCAGACTCCCGCGACGCGCGGGCGAAGCAGCTGGCGGGTTGGGCGGAGGCTCAGGGCTTGTGCCACGCATGGCGGACCTGGCACCCGCACACACGGCAATATACTCATACTTCGGCCGCCCATCACACCCATGCACGCATTGACGCGATTTTTGGCCCCCCCGCCGGCTGTGTAGGCATCCAGGACACCCGCATCCTCCCCAGGGGGCTATCCGATCACTCTCCGGTCCTCCTAAGCCTGGGCCCCCCGCCCCACGGGGCCCGCCAGATGTGGCATTTTAACGCTTGGTTCCTCCAGGATAAGACGCTCCGTAAGGAGGTGGGGTCCGCATTGACGCATTACTATGGTGATAACGACGGGTCGGTCTCCTCGGCGGGCACCCTTTGGGAGGCCTGTAAGGCCACCATTAGGGGGGCTGCCAAGGCACATGTGGTACGGCACCGCCAGACGCAACTGCAGCAGCTCACCGCCTGTGAGGCCCGTGCGCTGCGACTGGAGCAGTCTCTCTCCGAATCCGATGATCCGGCCGGGGCTCGGCAACTGCGACTTCTGCGTGAGGAGATTCGTCAACGGTCGCTTGACGCGGCTAAGCTCCTCTGGCAATCCTCGCTGGCGAGGGTGTACGGGTGGGGCGATAAGAACGGTGCGCTGCTGCACCGGTTGGCCACTTACCCCAGGGCATCACGCATCATTCCGGCGGTGGCCGACTCTGATGGCATGCCCCAATCTTCCTCTGTGGCGATAGCGGAAGCCTTCGCTCAGTACTATTCGCAGCTATATCGGGCCCGGGCGCCGGACCTTTCCCTGGCCTCTCTGCTCGCCGCTAGTAACCTACACCTTCCCCAACTTCGGTCGGGAGACTGGGAGAGTCTGGAGGCGCCCATTTCTCTTGAGGAGATTGGAGATGCGATAGGGCGCACGTCCTCGGGGAAGACCCCGGGACCGGATGGCTTCCCCCAAGAGTTTTATGCTACCTACAAAGATCACCTGGTCCCGCGGCTGAGTGATCTCTTTGCCGAAGCGGTCAAAAAAGGCTCCTTCCCTCCAGAGGCAGACATTGCCACGATTGTGGTTCTGCGCAAGTCCGCGCCGCCACTTTGTGACAGGTCGGCCTACCGGCCGATCTCTCTTATTAACACTGACATCAAGCTTTACGCAGCAGTCCTGGCCCAGCGGCTCCGACCCTTTTTGTCGTGTTTGGTACACCCGGACCAATGCGGCTTTATGCCGGACCGGGGCATTCGCCACTGCCTCCGTCGCCTTCACGTGGCCTTGGCTCACCGCCATCGCTTACCTCCATATCTCACCCTCCTGCTCGCTGATTTCGAGAAAGCTTTCGACTCGGTTGGGTGGGCCTACTTGTTTGATGTCCTGACCCACATGGGTTTCGGCCCCAAGTTTGTCGCAATGGTACGGGTCCTCTACGCTCGCCCCCGCGCCAGAGTGTTGGTTAACGGGGCGCTGTCGAGGCCATTTTGGATCGGCCGGGGGACGCGGCAGGGGTGCCCGCTATCGCCCCTTCTCTTCGCGCTTGCGATGGAGCCCCTGGCTGCCCTGATCAGAACGGATCCTCTCCTTCAGGGCTGGGAGTGGCCGGGCTTGGAGGCGGACAAAATCGCCCTCTATGCAGACGACGTCCTGCTGTACCTCGGTGATCCGGCGCGCTCGGGCCCACGCGCACTCCACATCTTGGGCCGCTTTGGTCGCGCATCTGGCCTCTACCTCAACCCGCGGAAATCGGTCCTTGTGCCTCTGCACCCCTCCCGGGAATGCTTTGACTGGCAAGACACTATTCCCCTCCGCCGGTTGTCCTTCAAATACCTGGGCATCTGGGTCTCCCTTCTCCCGGAATTGAGCTGAGCACTTAACGTGTCCCCCCTGGTCAAGAAAGCCAAGGTGGACCTGGCAAGATGGCAATCACTCCCGCTCAATCCGCTGGGGAGGGTGGCCCTATACAAAATGATGATTCTCCCCCGGTTCCTTTACGTGTTGCAGAACACTCCTGTGTCTTTCCCGAGGCCGTGGTTCCGCGAGCTGGACGGGATGGCTACCAGATTTCTCTGGGGTGGTGGGAGACCGCGGTTGGCCCTCTCGACATGTCGCCTGCCCACCTTTGATGGAGGGCTAGGCATGACTGATCTCTACCTCTACTACCTGGCTACCCGCCTTCTGGTCGTCCATGATTGGTTTGGGGGGGATGGTCCGACCCGGCCTATAGAGTGGAATTAGAGGACCTGGGGTTCTCCTGTATTCAGGACCACCTGTACGGCGCCCCCGTCCCCGCCTCCTGCCCAGACATCACCAAAGCGATCTTCATGGCCTGGCGGGGGCGCTTCGCCACACCCGGTGGACCGGGAAATTGACTCGCGCCACCCCCTTCTGGCACGGGACTTGTTTGCGGGAGGTTGCGGAACTGGAGGGCTTTAGCTCATGGGATCTACTTGGCATCTCCCAGCTGGGAGATGTCTGGTGGGGGGGACGCATGTGCTCGTACTCAGAACTGCAGGCGCGCTTCTCCCTCCACTCATCCCAATTTTATAGATACCTCCAACTGCGCCATGCCATACGCACGTACACCCCACTGGACATTAGGCTGCCGGATCACAGCCCCCCGGAGGCTCAGGTCATGCTGGGCAACCTAGGGAGGGGGGTATTTCCAGGATATACCGCTCTCTTGTTAATAATACCCCAGTGTCCCGGGAAGACCTGAAGGAACGGTGGGAGGTGTGGGTGGGTCCCCTGGACGAGGCCGACTGGCGGGACGCCCTTATGGTCCCCAGGTTGGTGACGGCCTCCGCCAGACTGAGGCTTATTCAAATTTATTACCTCCACACTGCCTACCTCACACCGGCTCGCCTGCACCGCGCGGGCCTCTCCACTGACGCAGCTTGCCCCCGCTGTGGCTTTGAGCCGGCTGACTTTATACACATGGTGTGGTCTTGTCCGGATCTGGGGGGGTACTGGAGGGGCATAGAAGCCGAGCTCACGGAGGTCTTGGGGTGGGAGGTGCCACATGACCCTAGACATAACCTACTGGGCATCACTGACGGCCTAGATGGCACGCGCGTAGAGAAGTTATTCCTCACGACAGCGTTCATGGTAGCGAAGCGAGACATTGCAGCGGCCTGGAAACAACCGCAGCCGCCTAGCTTGGCCAAATGGAGCACCGGCGTGGACTGGTGTGCGGCACAGGAACGGACTCTCTACCAGGCACGAGGTTGCCACAAGAAATACCGCAAGGTCTGGGGGAAATGGTTGGGTAATGTATTATGAGCAGGCGGTTCGGGGGGGAGGGGGCGGGAGAAGGGTTTCGGGGGGGGGCTGGGGATGTGGCGTGTTCTCATGTTGTGTTGTTGTCAGCTGATGGATCGACAGGCTCAAGGTTTTTATGTTGTATCACTCAAAACAATAAAAACTTGTTTATCAAAAAAACTTCTGCCACCCGTCACACACTGGTTATGATGTCACATATTACATTATGACATGTTAAATGACATCACTGACTACATCACTAATTACATCTCAATGATATCACTGATAACATCATCCAAGGATTGTGACAGTGTTCTATTGGCTTTGAGGATTTAAAGTAAATAAACAATCTAGACCTATGCCAATGTTTCCTTAACCAGTCAAGTGATAATGGACTCAACCTTTGGCAACATGTAAGACATATAACACATCTGTCAACTCACCACATTTGGTGGATGTCATCCTCTTTTTAATGTTATACACCCTTCTAATAAACAAAATGCCTCCATTGACTTTAACGTGGTCATCCACCTTTTAGTCCTTGAAAAACCTCCAAATAAGAATTTTGTCTCTAGTCAGCTTAACAGGATCACCATCTTAAAGACTTCACCTGACCCACAATTTTTGAGTCAATGAGTTGACATATATGCATGCCACTCATAAGACACCTTCAGGCATGCCCTTTCGACAACCTTCTATAGTATAGTAAAAGAAATACACACATTCACAAGAGAAGCAGAATGTGCAACCTCAAAGAGTCATGCCATGCCATTTACATAGAATTTGTCTATAGCACTTCACAACAACTATTTAACTCGGGCACATACCCAGACATTTTCTGGTAGATAATCTATTGTCAACAGAAGCTTTGGCTTTTCTCCCAGATTTTCTGTACAGTGCTTTCTCTTTAAGAAACAAACAACTTTAAAAAATGCCTCTACAACCCATACTAGGTGCACTCTGTCTTTACCCTGTTCACTATGGAGTACTGCTTTTCACCTGGAACTTTACTGATCAGTAAACTGTGCACCATATATATTTCACAAACTGCACCCAACCCCCTGCAGCAAGCCAATGATCCTGTGCTGTACATTGCATATGACCAGCACAATAGGGGTTGGCACCAGAGTTTGGTCTAAGGCTAGACACCTCCAACGTTTTAAAATTTTATTTTTGATACCGAGACACCAGGTTGGACAGGCGATACCACACAGCGGCTGGGTCGCAGGTACTAGCGACAATGTTTTTTTTAACTACTGGAGAGTCCCATTGTCCCCCCCCTCCACCCGGGGCGAGGTAATGGTGTGCTTACCCCTCATTCTTAGATCCCCTTTCTAAACTTTTTACAGAATACGGAGACTGAGTTCCTGAGTCCTGCAATGATGGCAGTAGCATTTTCTCTCCTGTTGTGGCCAGCCAATCAGATTGCTCCAGTAAAGTCTTATGTTCTGCGGTACTCAAACAGTCTACAGGAGTGAAAGCTCCCGCAGCCAATCAAAATCGATTAGTTTTGAATTTTCACACAGTACCACAGTACTCAAAGGTCAAGATATCTCCAACTTTTTCTGAGGGTTAACCCTTTCATGCCTAACCCAGGCTCCCTCTAAATGTTTGAATTCTGTTCAGCCATGTTTTTCCATATCTGACAGCAAACTATCCCTTGAGAATTGAAATGGTAAAACACACATTTGGGTCCCCCTTTTTCTTGGCACCCACTTCATGGAGCAGCACAAAACGTTTCATGAAGAAGCCAAGGCACAAGAACTTTTTTTTTGTTTTTTTGTAAAGTTTACTGCAGATTTTCTCATACAGCACCAAAGTAATTTGGCTGGTTTGAAAATGTTTGCCAGGACCGATTTTGATTTTCAGTCTGGCCCTGCATTGGACTAGTATGTGAATATGTTTGGAGGAGACGCATCAATCCCTCACCTCTTTGAATATATGACCCAATGATTTTTCCTGCTAGCGCGAAGGGTGTGTGTGTCAAGTAGTGGGTGGTAGAGATGGGAAGATGCCGGTTTACTCTGCGACCGCCCAATTGCTGGACAAACCATATTTGTCCATGGTATATATAGAACAAGGTGTACATCATAAATTCGCGATTGTTGGACTTATAGTGCATTGTGAGATAATAATTCTTTAATGTGTGCTAATTGGTCACACTTGATAGTATTAACAATGTGCAGCTTGGGAAGGTCACCTATGAGACACCTTCTATCGTCGAAGAAGTCCCCATGCTGTGCCAGAAGGTTCTTCAGGTTATGATGCCTCACAAACTTCACCAGTTAATTAACTAACAGTCCAAGAGGGCATCTGTCACACGGAACACTAACTGTATCACGCAGGGTGTCACTCAGAGGTCACATGTGATGGTGTGGATCTTAGCGGCAATGGTCTGTGCCAGAGACACACTTTCATTTTTATGTATAGACAAGTAGATGTCAGGTGGACAGACGTTAGTTTCAGTGCCAAACTGCCAACTCACAGCTTGCTGCGAAATTGCATCAACTTTACTGTTAAAGTGGAGTTGGGCCACAGGCCTGCCAGGGACCACCATTACCATGTTGCAGAACACATCATCTTTATCTGATGAACTCCTCCACAGTGTCATAAAGTGCTGCCCCCTCGCCTGGTAGGCTACATCATGGTGGTTCACTGGCCACTCTTGCCTCTGGATTGACCACTTGTCCTGCAGGCCCATCTCAAGGTGGTTGAGTTTGCAGCACCTTATACTAGGCAGGCTTTTTCCAAGCACCTGCCTTAACAACACCAATGTCACATCTTTCTGTCAGCAACACCCTACTTTGTTTGTGATTTTCACCTGGAGTACCCAAGTGTGGCACCCATCATTGACCATGAGGATGTGTGGGCCCAAGAGAATTACACGGCTGCACTCAGGTTACCTGGCAAGGTCCCCTCCCTGGACACAGCTTGAGAAAGCACAAGTCTGATGGCCAAAGCCATGTCCAGGCCTTTGTCTCCAAAGCTTGACATGGTGACACCCTTGAGTGACCAGACTCCTTATCCAAGTGTCCAGGCCTATTAGGGTGCAAGGTGTCTCTGGAATGCTTAGCAAAGGTCAGTAGATTAATCTGGATTCCCTTCTCAGGCCCCTTACAGATTGAGCATTTTAACGTCTGTGTTCAACTGACCCCCAAAATCCACCATTAGAACGGATGCGACGTAAGTGTAACCGTCAACGTGTCTTATGTTTAGTAAAGACTTGAAAAGTTCGAATTTCTTTCCCCTGCAAAATACAGCAGGAAACACACCCTCATCACCACAATAAAATAGTTGTATAGCTATTCTAATATAAGAGATTATCTGAGTGAGAGGAAGACTTATGCACGGAGATTGAATGAAGGTTTTGACATTGGAGAAGAGTAGAGCATGCTTTTGTCCAGGAAGCTACTTCTACACCCTTCCTTCAAATGTTGCTGCAACTTACGAGGACGGTCTTCGTAACACTTCCCAGCACACTAACCCTTGTCACCAGGTTTTTTTCATCTCAGATGAATGGCAAAGAAGCACAAAATAATCTGCACTTGGAGCTGGCATATTCAGTGAATTAACACACACTGGCAGTGTGAAAAACAAGCCTGGGTTATTACCAGGCCATCTCAGGTATACTTAGGATTGCCACCTTGTTCAGAAAAACCTACCAGCCATTTCTTTACGTTTTGCTGCTCCTGAAGGGCCATGCGCTGGTCAGTGAAAACTGAAATAGAATATTAATAATAGCAGCATTCTTTTGTAACTAGTCAATTATCAAACTGTTTAGTTTAATAATCATTTGGAAATTATTTAAACTTCTTTTGAAGACTTTGTTTGCTGTTTTAGTAGGTTTATATTTAAAAATATAAAAATAACCGTTTTCACTGCTTTAGCCAATGTTTACTGCCATTGAGTAAAAGATACAGGCCAAAACAGTAAAATGCTGGCCAGGTGGCAACTTTAGCCATACTGCCAAAGAGCAGTGTGCTTGGGTGTCAAATCTGCATGTTCCCTAATACGACAATCCCACGCTCCTCTGCCAACATTACATTGGTACATCGCAAGAGCGGTGCCCCATGGACAGGGTCGGATTGGCAGGGCGTGCAATCGGCCCATGCCCGAGGGGCCTGTGGTAGAGGCCAGCTTGTGGGCCAATGTTTTTAGACTGTGGATCAAGAAACTCCAAATACCTGGGCTGGTTATCCAATAGAGCTCCAGCTTCAGGTGAGAGGTCGTCTGAGCAGGCTACATATTGGGCCCATTCATTGTTTTTTGCAGAATGACAATAGGGCGTCAGGAGTACGCCATCATGTGGTGCACCTTCTTCCATCCCGGCCCCAGAAGGTGTCAGTGAGCCTTTGAGACAGGTGTGTCTTTTAACCAGTGCAATTAACAAGTCGTCGGCGAGGGAGGAAGCTTTTGTCCCCCACAGCAAGTCACAAGGACCAGACAGACAAGCCTCAGGTGCTTGCTGCCAGTTTTCTCAGATTGAGGTTGAGTTTCATTCAAATACTTTGCAATGAAATTAGAGAAAAAAACAAGAAACGCAAAAGTATTAAAAAACTTTGTGATAAAAAAAAAAAAATCTGACTAGACAGGGATAAGAATAAATCACCTTTTTCGGCATGAATAATTGCGAACTGCAATTGTGGGCCACTTTTTTTGGGGTGCCGGGCCGATTTTTCAGCCCAATCTGACCCTGCCCATGGAGTTTTGCGCCTCAATAGTTGCGCAGTAATTCTCCGTGGAGCAACAATGGGAGATACCAGCTCTTATGGAATTAGGAGACCTGCGGAAATACTGTAGACTTCCAGAACAAGCATTTGCAATGCAATAGGTCTCGCACTTACGCAAGTTTGAGCTCTTGGCATTGTAAATGACAATGCCTCTTATTTATGTTTTGATATTTAAAACATATATAAAAGCATTGCCATTTACAATGCTTAAAGCTTAAACTCTCGCAAATGCGATACATATTGCTTTGCAAATGCTTGTTTTAGAAAGCTGCGTTGTAATTGGCTAAAAACGTAATGCTGCCTTTAGGCTATTCTATCAGTTCAGTCTGTTTTAAATGTATTCACACCTTGTGCTTCAAAAAAGAAAGAAAGATGTGCCAAGCAGTGTGGCGTGGTGTGAAATGTTGCAATTGTTTCTTAAATGTACTTCTGTTAGAGACTGCGGAGGCACACTTAAAAGTTGGGATATAAGGATGTAGGGTATAACAAAGCTGCACGTTCCTTTCCCAGGTCAAACAGGATTACTTTAGAAGCAATCCCAGAATCATTGGATGATCATCCAACTACTCTAGAAGTCATTTTCACATCATCAGACATCATCAAGCTCTTGAAGTCATCAGCAGAGTTTAGAAACTTGAGCTCGATGACTTGTGGATGACTTGAAAATGAGCATCTGATGACTTCACAAGGTGTGACTATTCCTGATGACTTCAGGAGGATTTAAGAATGAGTATGCGATGACTTCACAAGGTGTGACTATTCCTGATGACTTCGGGAAGACTTAAGAATGAGTATGCGATGACTTCACAAGGTGTGACTATTCCTGATGACTTCAGGAGGATTTAAGAATGAGTATGTGATTACTTCATAAGATCCAATTGTGCTTGATGATTTGAAAATAAACATCCAAATCTCCACAAGCATCATTTCTTCTTAAAATGATGAAATTGCTCCTTATGTTTTGAGAATGATTATACTTCTAGTGCAAGAGGTAAACACCCATTACAACTAATCTTTTACCACTATTACCATCACCCCGCATACCATCACAATGCAACTACCATTACTCGGCAATGCCTATACAACGCATGGCATTACAATACATATGCATTTACCACACATGCTTTTACAACGAAATTTGTTGTAAATGCCTGAATGGTAGAAGCATATGTGATTTATATGTAAGTATAAGGTATGTATAGGGTTTGGGTTTTGGAGTGTAGGGTTATATGTTTTGGGGTTCAGGGGTAATTTTAGGGTTAAGGCGTTTGGGGTGCTGGGGTATTTATAGGGTTCAGGGTGGGTTTAGGTTTTGGGGTGTCTGGGTATTTTTAGGGTTCAGGGTGGGTTTAGATTTTGGGGTGCAGGGGTATTTTTAGGGTTCAGGGTGGGTTTAGGTTTTGGGGTGCAGGTTTATTTTTAGTGGTCAGGAGTAATTTTAGGGTTAAGGGCATGTTTGGGTTTTGGGATGCTGGGGTATTTTTAGGGTTCAGGGTGGGTTTAGGTTTTAGGGTGCAGGGGTATTTTAGGGTTTAGGTTTTGGGGTGCAGGTTTATTTTTAGCTGTCAGGGGTAGTTTTAGGGTTAAGGGCATGTTTGGGTTTTGGGGTGCCCAGGGTATTTTTGGGGTTCAGGGTGGGTTTAGGTTTTGGGGTGCAGGGGTATTTTTAGGGTTCAGGGTCGTTGTAGGTTTTGGGGTGCAGGTTTATTTTTAGTGGTCATGGCTAATTTTAGGGTTAAGGGTATGTTTGGGTTTTGGGGTGCTGGGTATTTTTAGGGTTCAGGGTGGGTTTAGTTTTTGGGGCGCAGGGGTATTTTTAATGTTTAGGTTTTGGGGTGCAGGTTTATTTTTAGTGGTCCGGGGTAGTTTTAGGGTTAAGGACATGTTTGGGCTTTGGGGTGCCCAGGGTATTTTTGGGGTTCAGGGTGGGTTTAGGTTTTGGGGTGCAGGGGTATTTTTAGGGTTCAGGGTCATTTTAGGTTTTGGGGTGCAGGTTTATTTTTAGTGGTTATGGGTAATTTTAGGGTTAAGGGTATGTTTGGGTTTTGGGGTGCTGGGGTATTTTTAGGGTTCAGGGTGGGTTTAGTTTTTGGGGTGCTGGGGTATTTTTAAGTGGCATGGTGGGTTAGGGTTTTGGGGTGTAGGGGAATTTTTAGGGTTCAGGGTGTGTTTGGGTTTAGAGGTGCTGGGGGATTTTTAGGGTATATATATATAGTATTATATAATAGTAATATAAAATAATAGAATTAAAAAATTAATATGATATGCCTATGTCTGACCCCTTAATGGCCCTGACAGTCAAGTGTGCAAGTTTTCAGAGGGACGCTCCCCAGGCCACCAGAGACAAACAACCGCAACTACCACGATTTTAGCAAAGTAGCCCCTGTCTTAATACATTGGTTCTTCTGTACTTCAATGCATGACAAAAACAATATTGATAATATTTTTTATGGGGCCTGCTGAATACGATGTTTATAGTTTTCACCTTCAAGAAAAGTTTGTATTTTTTTTACGTGTTTGGATATTTCTAGCAAAGTGTGTTAAAATAACAAACTAACAAAAAAATAATGCCAAAGAATGTGCAGAATAATTTGTCTTTTGTTGCCACGTAATTAAATCAACCTTGCCAAAGTTTATTTTTCCATTATCGCATAATTCCACTGGCTCTAATAATATATGTGATGCCTTTATGGCACGTTTGCGCTTAAAAAAATATACTTTTAAATGTTACATGTTCAAAACATATTAAAATGCGTGCAGTGTATTTTCTGGTTTTACAATAGTTAGTTCAAATAAGAAAAATAACGTCTTCTACAGATTGTGTGCGCGTCTGCAGGCAGGTCGTTGGTAACATTCTATAAGTAAGAAAAATGGTTTGTCATTGCCAATGCTTGATGGCCACAAAGTTAAAGAATGCACTGTGAATTTGGTCCCTCTTTTGTTTCTCCCATCGGCATGGATTGCTGTTGTATAGTAACGGAAGCGGAAGTTCAGTTGCAGAGTGCCCGATGGCTAGGGAAAGGCGAAAGAGTTGCTTCTGCGATACGGAACAGCGTGGACTTGGTGCAAAGTTTTTTAAAAAAGGGGAAACATTCAATCTGTATTTTTTGGAGGGGTGTGGACAGGGTTATGTTGTGTTTCTCACGGTCGTCACGAGAACGTCGTAAACACTTCCTGCCAGATGTACCTGGTATAAGAGCTCGGCTGAATGAAACCATTTGAGGACTGAGGCGTGGGGACGACGCTGGCCGCCATTTCAAAGAGGTTATTATTGGCATAAATACGGGCAGCGAGGCGGTCGAGTTCAGCCTTCAGATGGACACGAGCTTTTGTGACTGAGCTGTATATCTCTCTGTTTCCTGGAGATACTGCGCAGGCTCCCTCCCCAATGGGTAAATATTTATAGAGCAGCAACCATATAACTAAGATGCAAGCATTCCGTGTAAACCTTTACGGCGACCTACACATAACATTAAAGCCGATCGTGAACTTCTGACCAGTGGCGTAAAAGTGATTTTCTGTTTGTTGGCGCCACGCACATACGGTCAAAGACCTGTGTCAACCTGTTTCCCTTTCCTATCCCCTCTTTAAGATGACGATTTCTACTTTTAGCTCTACCTCTCTATACGTTTTATACTATCTCCTTCACTCGTTTTCAACTCATTATCTATATTTCCCCTTACTTCTAGGGGCATATTGCAGGCCCCTGCAGCCCCATCTCCATTTGGGGTTCTCTGCAAGTGCTGCGCTTTATTTGAAAAGCCCGCCTTTTAAATGCAGCCAAATAATGTACTTGTCTATTTGGTGTGAAATCGGTCCAGTAATTTAATTGTTGAGGCATGGTTTTATTTTTAGAAAAATGTGGTTACCTGTATGTATTGTGGGATGGATGGTGAACGAACCTCACGCTGCTTGTTTGGTATGTGGTAAGTCTTTAAAACAACGCGCGCTGCCAGTTCCCATTTCAATTAGAAACAACGAGGTTACGTTTCTTTGGGATCCTGGGTTTAGCTTGACTTCACTAGAATGCTAAATTGTGAAGTTGTTCCTGGCAGACATTATAAGGAATGTAAGGGTGTTCTCAGCGCCTGGGAAGGTGTCATATCACATTGCCTTATTAAGTAAACCAACCATGCCTTCAGTGAAAAATGCTTCTTGTGAAACTGTTATGATCATTTCACTATCGGAGGTGGGCTCAGTAACAAATGCAATACAGGCAGGGGTTAAATTCAGATATTTCATAGGAACTGTCGTGGTCGAATCATTTTACTTGTCGGATTTTGTGTAACTCCTTGACATTTGTACTCTGAAATAATACCTATAAATGTGTAGACAAAAAAAATACTGCGTATTATCTCACGTTTGTTGTAAGATGAATGTCTAAATTGTAATCTTTCTCTGCTCTGCAGAGCTTCACTAACATCTATCAGGACTGAGAAGACACTTCTTTCTTACGCCAGTATGGTGATTTTTAAGGAAATCTAAAAAAAGATTCGGTCATTTTGCAACTTGTCAACAAAGGAAGTGTAGTGAGTTTTTAAAGCTTTTTCAGTATGTCTAGCAAGCCATATTCTTTTCTCATTTGTTTTCTGTCTGCCCCTCTACCTTTCTACGTCCTTCACGCGCTTGTTTTATTTTCCTCATTCCTTCTCTCCATTGTCGTTTCTCCAACACAACTTTACCTTGTTACTTGTTACTCTGTTATCAATGCGCTACCTCGTTTCCACTCCTCTGTATGCAAATTAACGTTCTTTCTTTTCTTTCCTTCCTCCCTCCCTCACCCCTTCCCTGTTTCTTCTTTCCTTCCCTGCTCTCTCCCTCCGTCTCTCTTCCATCCCTTTTCCTTACTCACTCCCTCCCTCCCATATTTAAGGGTCAGACTTTCCAGCACAAAATGTTACCAGTGAACGTACCTTGTTCGCTAGCTGCATACTGCTTCACTCACCTTTATATATTAACTGGATCTCTTTTTGCAGTGTCTCTACATACAGATTTAGCTGTCTCAGACAGCATTGTAAACAATACTTAACGTTTACTTAGAGTAGGCATCACTGCTGGTGATTTATGTTGCTCTCTACCTCACCCACTTTTCGCCCTCTAATGACACAATGCCCACTGTCTGCCACCTGCAACAGTCCATTTGGCTTTGCCAATGCTTGTCGACTTTTTTTCAGAAGCATTAGCAAATCCAATAATTACAAGCAGCCACTAGTGTTTTTTGTATACCTCCGCATATTGATGCAACATGACCGCCATCTTGGAACTGCATGACTCAGCCACCAGATGTGCTAGTCTAAACCCTTTGGCCTTGTAAACTACCACAGTGGATGCAATTTTGTGTTGTAAACAGAGACCTTCACATCAAGTGATTAACGCCTTTATGAGCCTGTAAACTAGAAGGTTTTTTCCTCAGGGGTGCACATCTCATTTTCTGAAATATAACGGAGGGCAAACTCAGAGTTGCAGATTTCTTGTAATTGCAATGTCTACAAACATGGTTTGCACAGGGATCGTAAAATAACAATTTAATCGAAACCAAGGCCTAAATGTTAAAAGTTCAGAAACTCAGAATAAAATCTATTGTTTATTATGTTCCCAAGGTTTGTAAGATTATTTTTAAAACTTTTCTTTTTTACGAAAAGAACGTACAGCTGACTTCAGTATACGATGCCTGAATATGTATGATTTTTATAGGGTTGAGCAAGCTGAAGTCTTTTTGAAATAATACAGCCTGGCTGTAATCCAATGTGTGCCTCATCCTCACTCTCCTGAGGGCTTATATGGTTCCTTCGTCTTCATTACTTGATTTTGCTTGCGAAAAAGTGTCACTCAGTCGTTGGAATGTCATTCCAATGACACTGAAATTATGAAAATGTCACACAGAAGCAATCGGAAACCTTGGTAGCTATGATTGTGTTCTTGCCGATTGTGAGTCCTGCTCACATTATTTCCAGCAGAAAGGGCTCTGATATAAAATAGTTGACTTTATGTAAAATGCACTGGGAAGATAAAAAGAATGCATAAACAATACTATTTTCTCTTGCTTTTTTATAAACATATTGAACAACTTTATTTCGGTCTGCTGCAGGGAAGGTATTTTCATTGTGCTTCTAAAGTGATCTATATGGCGTTCCGGTCAGAGCTGCTGGCGGTGGACCTGGTGAACCAGGTTCGAGTCCAGAGTTGGCTCAACAGCCTGTGATCCTAAGCAAATCACTTTGGCCCTCATTACGATGTCGGGGAAGGAGCTGCCCTGGACCATAGGTTGGCGGTTCCAAAACCCTAATTTGGATGCGACCGCACATAGTACAGTCGGAAGCACCCATTTTTCAATTGGAGCTTGTGCGGCAGGCTGAAAACGCCTGCAGTACAAGCTACCATTGAAAAATGGAAGTCTGTAAACATCCTTGCACCATGTGGCAGGGTCCGTGAGGTTCAAGGATGTTTACAAACTTCCATTTTCCTCACAGTGCCTGCCACACGGTGTAGGGATGTTGATGGAAGGCACCTATGCCCAAATGAGGAGGGGCCAGGGGGCCCTGCTAGGTGCCCCAAAGTCAGTTTCCGACAGCCATGCACTCCCTCTCCTGCTTGCTGCTCTTACTCTCCTGTTTAAAACCCTCCCCCAGGCTGTGTCATTCTCTCCCAGTTGTCTCCTGCAGTCTACCCAAAGGACTCATGCCCACTTCTCTCTGGAGTACTAATCGGGGAACTACTGCTGTCTACGTGAGGGGAAAAGCAAGGCAGCCTGGAGCACCATTTGGCGTCGTGACAGCCGCAAAAGGTAAACTAGAAAAACATTTAAGGCTCTGGGAGTGCCTGAGGGAGTAGTGTTGCTCCCATTGCCAACACTGGTGATATGCTGACCCACACATAATGGTTTTCATTGGCAACTAGGCAACCATTGCATGATACCCAACCTTTGGAAAACTTTGGCCCAGTCACAAAAATTGTCATTCTTGGCCATATGTGAGCACCCATGATATGTTGGCTACCTCTGGTAAAATGCTGGGTTGGGTATAATGGTAGGAATTCCTGTCCTGTTGTTGGCTTCCATGATATGATGGTGCCTGTCTTTCGCATGTGCACAGTGGTGATTGGCCGTGGGGTTTTGTATTTTATTTTTTAATGTTTTAGTGGTACCACAGTGGCTTTGAGCCTATGTTATGCACCTTCGACCAGGGCCCTGCTTTTTCTCAGCCTGGTTATGCAGCATGGCTGAGAGCCCACAACTTTGTTTGCCTGGTTCTGCAGAATGGGCAGTGGCCCTTTTTGTGAGCTTAGTTATTCACCTTATGGTAAAAGAAGTTATATGTATAATTGCAAAAAACAATGAGAGGGACTAACCTTAACAAATGCCACTGTAGCACTCCATTAGACCCCAAAAATATACATCCTAGTTAATACTAGGCAAAAAACATTTTCCTAGATTGGATGTAATATGAAAAATCTACACAAAAAGGTGCTGGGTCAGATAAGAATATAGCGTCGCCTTAAGAAATCAGGAAACTAACATTTATTTTCTCTTTATATCCAGCCCGTGTTAAATAAGGGAAGCAAAAGAATAACCGTTTTTCCACTCTCCGTGGATCAGATAAATCAGATAAGTAACGATGTCCTTCTAACCATATATAACATCATCCTACCATATACCTGATAGACGAGGATTCTTTGGTTAAATATATCTTTCTTCTCTCATTGTATTCTTTACAGGACGAGAGGCTGAAGAAACTCCGGCGCGAAGAAACAGAGGTACACAAGCGGGTACCTCCGGCGAGGGAACATGGATGCGGACAGGAACCCGGAAGAAGATATCAACGACCTGTAAGAGGAAGACCCGCATGAAGGAGCCGCAACATGCCAGAGACGTCCAATCAAGGTACCACAAATTCTCAACTGCGGGACAACAGGACCCAAGCAGGAAATGCTAGGCAGATCTGTTACTGAACGGGAACCATGTTCTTGTCACGGACTGACCAATTTATCCGCACTTGACTCCACCCAGCTCCCTGTCTGCAATAGGAGCAGGCGTGACTGACAATTCCCGCACCCTGCTCTCCTTGAGCCTTGTTCTTTCTAATGCTGGGTGTTTAGGGCCTTGTTTTTTTGTTAACCAGCTTTTGTGTCATAGATTATGGCCATCTTCAGTATTACCATTTGAGAATTAGTGAAACCCAACCACACATTCTCTGTTTATGCTTAAGAAGTTGAATTCCCAATGTTATGTGCCTATTTACAAAATACTTTTTTTCATAAGTTAATCATGTATAACTCCTTTTCAATTATTACTGGAAATTACAGCTATTCGTCAGATTACCCTGCTACGGGTCTGAATGAGGAGCTCGAACTAATACAAACAAATGTAAGAAAATTTCAAGATAAGAATGATTTCTCAAAAGGTAAGTTAAACTCATCTTTTAAGACCAAGTGAGTAGAAGCAACTTTGACCACATAACCTAAAACGCCTAATTCTCCTGCACTTTGTACTCCTCAGCTGCATATCTCAGAAATAAGTTTCTGTTCACCAAAAGCTGTGCCTGAAAATAATAAAAACACCTACTAAATTGTAGGCCAGCTGAAGTACGTGTGGAAATCAGTAGGCTATTTATCATTTGCAGGCAGCGCTGTGTGCTTTGACAAACATTGTATGTTCTTTGCAAAAAGAAATTGGTTCTGGAGTACATTTTTGACATGACCAATACGTATTTCTGGCACTAATGCATCATTTTTTGATCACTGTTACACATGGTGCTTATGAATGTCAATTAGCCGGCCAGAAACACACGTTTACTTTTAAAATCATGTATATATGATGGCATATATATTAATGCTTTCTGTTATCTGCAGGATGATATGCAGCAGCTGGTAGAAGTTCTGTTGGACCCTATTCATTATGAAATTGTGTGCTGAGATGAGCATTGGGCAGGGATCAACCGGAAATTGCAAATTTATTTGGTAAGATATTCCAAATCATCTAATTACCCTTCTGGTAACGAACATTCAGGTTAAAGCTGCAAATTGTTTGTGTAAAAACAGTAACTAACAATAAAAATTTGTTTTGACTTATAAAACCTTAAGGCCTAAGTGGTCCCATAGCGGCTCACGTTTTTGCTGCAGTGTTCCTTTTATGCTGTTTTGTATTGCCTTTTTACTCCTTCAGTCAGTTCTCTTCAAATAAGCAAGCAATCCAGGCCTTAAACTAGAAGTCTTCCTGACAGCACTGAAAGCACACAGTGCTTCCAGCCTTACTTCGTACTTTCATCTGCATCCCTGGTCCAAACACTTGCTTGTCTGCATTCATGTACTGGCCGCAAGGGAATTTGTGACTTTCTTTTCCAGACGGGCATGCTGCAAGCGTAGTTCAGTGGAACTTCCGCCAATATCCTTCTTGAAGGCAGCATAAGTTGAACCCAAGGTAGTTTACTCCCTGTTTGCACAGGCTACATCTAGTGGCTTACAGACTCTGGTAACAGGGAAACCACTCGTTACCTTTGTACATCTGTAATTTATCCTGAATGTTAGAGGAGCAGTGATTAAAGGCACAATGCTGTCAAACTGTGGTCAATGTGTGGCGGAGATTAAAACCTAAAATTCGCCGTCTTTTGAGGATAGAAAGCCGTTTTTTACAATAATATTGAAACTCTGGGACTGTTCTGAATCTAATTTGCCCCTTCACTCTTACAGTTGAGGAAGGGATATTTTCTTTCTTCACCTTCCATCTGATCAATGGCCTAAGTTCAAATGTGAACCAGAAGCATCAGCAAAGCACAGTTAAAACCTCTCATAAGGCACCCTTTATGGTGGAGGGGAATCCAGTGATTCATGAAGGCAGCTAATCTAAAAGAAAATCTAAAGTAACTCAATTTTAGAAAGTGTACTAATATAGTCTTTTGTTATCTTTTCAGAATGTTATGAAATCTTAGTGCAAGCTGGCTACCTCTCAACAACCAAACTACGAGAAGTCGTAAGGATCTGCAATTGCAAAAGAGGACAAAATACTCTGAATCTGGCAACACACAATAGAGCTTCTTCTTTTGTTGACTTTTTAAAATTCTCTTTCCATACTTTTAATGTTATCCTGAACAGTATCCTATCTCTCTTTGAGGTCATGTACATGCTTTGGCGAAATAAAAGCACAGTGAGAAGTAATTTCAGATCCATTTATTTGAACCAATTCGTTGTTCGGTGTGTTGCCACAGGTCACCATATCAAAACTTAGAGTGACGTCGTTTAGCTCAAATGAAGACCTGTCACAATTAGTATGGGGAAAGGTCATACACTGCAAGGCTGCTACTCAATGCAAATGGTATTCTTGCCAACACCAATGCTCCTCACAAATTCATTTTATATAATTGTCCTTGTTTAAAATAGGATCCTGTTTTTTCTTTTTTAAAGGGACACCATGTTTCACCCAAGTATTTCATTTCAAATTTGTTTTTAAATTAGACTTGAGTAATCCAGGATGAAGGAAAGGACATTTGGAAAGTCTGTATTTAAACATTTAGGAGTGATCTACAAGCATCAAGAACATTTTATTAAACCATTCTGAAGTAATCCCCATTTGCAATAGCCAAGAGTGCCCATCCAGTGGATACTATTGGATGTTACGAATTGGGATTACTTCTTCTAAATAATTCCACTGAGTACTCTTGGTTGTTAGGCAGTGATGAGGGGATGTACCGTAGTGTTTTCCCAATACCCTTGTGTACATTAACTCCAATTTGAAGTTGTCGTAAAATCATACTACAGTAATGCATAATAATTTTGAAGATGTTAGCAAATCATCCAGTGGTTGTAAACAGTAACCATGAGGTTGTCCTGAAATCATCCGGTAGTATTTCAAACTCATCTTGCACTTGTCAGTTAGTATTCCTTGAGAAGTACAAGATCATCACACATTTTTAATTGAAGTAATCAGGACACCATCCTGGAGTAATTCACACTCATCCTGCAGTTGTCAATTAGTATTCTTGGAGTTGTAAAGGATCATCACGCATTTTTAATTGAAGTAATCAGGACACCATCCTGGAGTAATTCACACTCATCCTGCAGTTGTCAATTAGTATTCTTGGAGTTGTAAAGGATCATCACGCATTTTTAATTGAAGTAATCAGGACACCATCCTGGAGTAATTCACACTCATCCTGCAGTTGTCAATTAGTATTCTTGGAGTTGTAAAGGATCATCACGCATTTTTAATTGAAGTAATCAGGACACCATCCTGGAGTAGTTTTTGTGATTACAGTAAGAGTCATCTCATTTAAATATTTCTCCCTGTGGGCAGACTTCAGGATGGCTTGGGATGACTTCCCCAGATAATTACAGGAATAGCCTGGCTGAAGTCATCGGATGATGCTAGAATGAGTCCAGGATGATCTTCCTTTTTGACTTGGGTTTGTCGTGACCCGTGGCTTAATGTGTGAGCAGTAACTGAGCCAGTGTACAACTGTTGACTGTTATCAGTTCCTCCCTGCCCCAAGAAGTGTGGCGTGGTGTCAAAAGTTCCAATTGTTTAGACTGTGGCAGCATAATAAAGGACATGTGGCCTGGCACTTAAGATTGCTATCTCCTTGAGAAGTTGCTGTTCTGTCCCATAGGAGCAGTGAAAAGAGAATTCCATTTAGGTAGAAGGAAAACGGAAGGTTTATAAGGAGGTGCATTTTCATATTGTACCGTATGAAAAAATGTGTAGATTTCTGTTATCAGAATTAAGTGTTTATAATCTGGAATAAATGGAAACATTTTTTGTAGATGTTTTCCTATATGTTAGACGAGGCAGGGTAGCCATGTGTTAGGTGTGGCCAGAGTCACACTGATTTATGGTGGGGCTCCCATTCACCAAACTTTAAAGTGTTTAATCCACTATAGAAATATTGTATAAAGAAAATTGTATAGTTCTTAGTATATTTGTGTAACGTTTATGTTGTACAATGGCATGCAGGTTTCTAACAACGCGCCTTTATTAAAACTCCTTTTTTTGTAATTTCAATTTTGACAGTTGTTCCCGCTTACTTCTACGTATCACACCGTATCCGTTTCTTCTGGCACCCTGCGTGTGGGAGCAGTGAAATATTAAGCGCTGTAAGCCAAAGCAGAATTTTAAATGTGACCTTATTAACCTCGCAGGCTCCTTAAGTATATGCAGCACGGACTCCGCTGAGGGGAAACAGCAATCAAGGAGGATGGTTCTGTCTGGCTTCTGCCCTAGTGGCGCCTCTGGTCTGTTTCCTGCGGACACTTGTTAATTTAGCATTTCTAATGTAATTGCAAAGATGCTGTCTGCAGGCTTGAACCCCAGTTACTATTTCCCATATCTCTAGTGTCAAGTAGGCAATATTTACTACATTTTAATGTACATGCTTTCGGCCTTGATTCCTTTAAATGTGTAACTGTAGTATACTTCGATCACACTACAAAAGGATGCAACTAGGATACTGTAAAGAAAGTTTTTATTTGCCTGTGGAACATTCCTGTGGTATGGTGAGCCAGTGAGAGTGAGTCAATGAGTGAGTGAGTGAGAGTGAGTCAGTGAGAGTGAGTCAATTAGTGAGTGAGTCAATCAGTAAGAGTGAGTCAATCAGTAAGAGTGAGTCAATTAGTGAGAGTGAGTCAGTGAGAGTGAGTCAATTAGTGAGAGAGTGACTCAGTGAGAGTGAGTTAATTAGTGAGAAAGTGAGCCAGTGAGAGTGAGTCAATTAGTGAGAGAGAGAGTGAGTCAGAGAGAGTGAGTCAATTAGTGAGTCATTGAGAGTGAGTCAATTAGTAAGTGAGTCTGTGAGAGTGAGTCAATTAGTGAGAGTGAGTCAGTGAGAGTGAGTCATAAGAGAGAGAGTGACTCAGTGAGAGTGAGTCAATGAGTGAGTCATTGAGAGTGAGTCAATTAGTGAGTGAGTCAGTGAGACTGAGTCAATTAGTGAGAGTGAGTCAGTGAGAGTGAGTCAATTAGTGAGTCAGTGAGAGTAAGTCATTGAGAGTGAGCCAGTGAGAGTGAGTCAATGAGTGAGTGAGTAAGTGAGAGTGAGTCTGTGAGAGTGAGTCTGTGAGAGTGTGGAAATTAGTGAGAGAGTGAGTCAATTAGTGAGAGAGTGACTCAGTGAGTGAGTCAATTAGTGAGTGAGTCAGTGAGAGTGAGTCAATTAGTGATAGTGAGTCAGTGAGAGTGAGTCACGAGAGAGAGAGTGATTGTGTGAGAGAGAGTCAATTAGTGATTCATTGAGAGTGAGTCAATTAGTGACTGAGTCAGTGAGAGCGAGTCAATTATTGAGATTGAGTCAGTGAGAGTGAGTCAATTAGTGAGAGTGACTCAGTGAGAGTGAGTAAATTTGTGAGCAAGTGAGCCAGTGAGAGTGAGTCAATTAGTGAGAGAGAGAGAGTGTCATTGAGAGTGAGTCAATTAGTGAGTCATTGAGAGTGAGTCAATTAGTGAGTGTGTCAGTGAGAGTGAGTCAATTAGTGAGAGTGTGTCAGTGAGAGTTAGTCAAGTAGTGAATCCGTGAGAGTAAGTCAGTGTGAGTGAGCCAGTGAGAGTGAGTCAATTAGTGAGAGAGTGAGTGAGTCAGTGAGAGTGACTCAGTGAGAGTGAGTCAATTATTGAGAGACTGGCTCAGTGAGAGTGAGTCAATTAGTGAGCAAGTGAGCCATTGAGAGTGAGTCAATTAGTGAGAGAGTGAGAGTGAGTCAGTGCAAGTGAGTCAATTAGTGAGTCATTGAGAGTGAGTCAATTAGTGAGAGAGTGAGTCTTTGAGTGAGTCAATCAGTGAGAGAGAGTGGGAGAGGGAGTCTGTGGAAGAGGGAGTCTGTGGGAGAGGGAGTCTGTAAGAGAGTTGTAGGCAAAGAGGATAGGGGAAGAACTAAAATCGTGTGGATAGAGAAGTATTTTTAAAGTGTGTACCTAAAAGAGTGTGTACTGAGAAAGGAAAGAGGAAAATACAGATAGTGTTTGACATGTTACATAAAAGATGCACGAATAATTCCCCGTTATTCCGTTTACCTATCCATAATTTTCACCTAAGCTATTTGTCCAATCTTTTCTTTGAGAGCTATATTTATTTTATACAAGTCTTCTGAGAACCTAATCATAAATAAATAGGAAACAAACTAATGTAATCAATCAATAGGCATTATATGGATGAGACAAGAAATTCAGCAAAAAGGTCTAATTTAGATGAAATAGCAGGCAAGTTTTTTTTCTTTTATTGTAGTCTGTTAGCAGACATTGCTCCTCTCAATGCCGGCCAAGCATACAATTCCCTCCACTCCCAGCTTTTATGTTGCTGTTTTTGATACACCCGGATATCCTTTTACCCCTTTAGCGTCCAGTTGTCCATTTTAAAGACTTTGGAAATAGCCAACACATTCAAAAATAGTTCCAGTGTTGGAACTTCCAGCCATCCAACTTCTGCTTCTGACCAATGGCCAGGGACATTTGATAAAGCTGTGTTATCATTTAAGGTGTCACAGATGGGGTTTCATGTTGGCCTTTCTCCTTCCAGAGTCCACAACCTGCACAAGCTCCCTTGGAGAGCTGGTATTCCTAAGCCACTGTCATATCTCCTTTCTCCAGTTTTAGAGGCTGTGGAAGATATAGCTTTTCTAAGAGAATATTTCCTCTGAGCTGGCAAGTGGCGAGCGGCTGTCGCACCGTCAATGTTGTGCCAGCACGTCATTAAAAGCGGGCTTTGTGATCTCTGGGGTGATCAAAAGGATCTTATCTCAGTAATGTCACAGGACAATCCCCTGGAGCAACAGGGCTCGGTGGGGTGGAAAGACTGCAGAGCTGCAGAAGCTCACTTTAGAATCACAGGCTGGGGCAACTGGTTTTGCAAGACTTGGCTTTCGTTTAAAGGGTCCATAAAGTGAGTGATGTCACAATTGGCCTCGAAAACCCTCTAGGCCACATTAAACAAAGGCGCATTCTGTCTGGAATACAAAATCCAAGCAGGCATCAAACAAAGGAAACTGCAGGAATCTGCAATGTAGGCAGATATTACCAAACAAAGGGAAACTCAGAAATACTAAACTGAAGCCGACATCAAGCAAATGCGAAGTACACCAGCATTCAAAGACCTGTCAACCCCGATCCTTACAACCCATCTTTTCTGAACACAAATGTTTACACATCACCAACCACGGTACTTATCAAATACTTCCATTTATGAGGCCGTTGGAAGGGCAGTTTATTGTGTTCTCTCAGAACAATTGCAGAAGGCCTTTTGATCCATGTTAAAGGTAATCAAGCCAAACCGATTACAACCCCAAATAAATAGGTTTCTGGCACAAATGAAGCCTTGTATGGAAGTGTCTTCCGGAGAGAGGAGAGCGCGCATTAATGCGGAGATGTTCAGATGAAGAGAATTTGGCAAGCTGTCAAAGGAGTGCAGAATGAGTTGGAATTCATTGAACAGTGCAGAGTTATTATGACTGTGGCCGCAGGAGAGGACGCCTCGCACATCATTTCGGAAGAGTGTGCCGTTTGCTCTAAACGGAACTCCCTCTTCCTAAGTCCCAGTTCTCCTCCTTCATGAATGAAAAACAAATCCGTCCACAGCACCAAAATCGCACAGGGTTTACCCCCCAGGTTAGATACTGTGTCAAGCGCAGCCCGGTGTGAAAACAAAGAATTTGATAAACTGAGAAGTATGGCACATGACAAAATAGGGCCGCAAACAAATCTGAGCCCCTGCTGTTAACACACACACACACACACACACATATATATATATATCTCGACACACCAGTAAATACTCACAGTGTGTGTGTGTGCGCGCGTGTGTGTGTGTGTTTACTGGCATTTAAAAAAAAAAAAAATACATGCATTGCAAGAGTATGCCTTGTGACCAGCTTGAAAGCCTTTCTTCATACTGTGTGTACTTCTACAGAGTCTGGGGTAAAAGGCCTTTATGTCGTTCAGACAATGTATATTTTCGTTTCACAATGGCATTAGTTTTAACTAGGTACTTTAAAGTTTCAATGCTTTTGAGGATTGCCTTGCACACTGGGAAATAAAGACTTGTAGTCTCAGCGAGAGCCAGGTTACACGATGACATTACCCGCCTCCTCTTCTTCAGAATGCCTGGTAGCCCCATTGTCATGGTACCTTTTAAACAAGTTACAGGCTGAGTCCAAACAAGAGAATTTCAAATTGCTGAAGGGAGTATTTTCCATGACTAAACAGACCACTGTCATGCAACCAAACCCTAGGCTCAGTGAAATCTTCCCTGGCACGCTGTTGGATGCTTTCCTCCAGCTGTGCTGTTGACTACACTATGTTTTGAAGACGAAAATCTCTTTGTGAAGTTAATTATAGTAGCACTCAAACAAGCACAAACACGATTGTGGAAAAATACATTACTTAAGGTGGAGTAGGTCTTGGGTTTTGGTTTCTGGGGATGGGATCACGAGTCACCTTGAAACCGAAAGCTCTTCAGCAAGTTAAACAAGAACAAGCCCGGCGGAGCGTGGCGCGCGCGCGCTTGGGGGCGGGGGAGCGCATTCCAGGAGGGGGAGCGGACCCTTTGAAGTGCTCCTAAAAAGCGGATTGCATGGCGGCACGATGCGCGTGATTGTGCGCGTGCTAGCCATGTAATCCGCTTTTTGGGAGCACTTTTCAAACCCGCTTTCAATAGTCTCGCATTGCGATCGCTTACGCGATAGCAAGGCAAAACCTAAAAATGAGGCACTACTGGGAGACTCAGGATTATAGATTCTTCTGGTAGCTGTTAATTTCTTAGTGGGCTTTCAGGCTTCGGCTTCTAAAGCCCAAGTAACTCCGCCCAGTGCTTAATTTATTAAACAAATAAGTGCCAGTGCCCAAATATCTGCTCAGAAGCCTGCAACCAGTGCAATTAAATGCTGACCCACCAAATACCAAGGCTGCGTAGTCTTAAATCCACCTCTTTAATATGCTACAGGAATTTCACTGCTGAAGGTTCCTGCTTTCTCACTTAGTGGCTGTTGTTCCGCCTTTCTCTTCCTCCGTCTTTCCAATTTGTGTGTTTTTCCCTCTCTTGCTCTCTGTAAATGTTTGATGCTAAAAAATAAGTGGAGGTCCCTAAAAATGAGTGCCGGTGGCCCCCATTAGCTCAAATTAAGCACAGATTCTGCCTCTGAGGCTACTGGTACCCTTCTTGCAACAAGGGCCTTTGTGGCGATTATGGACAACTAAATGTTGACTGTCGGGGGTACAGGAAGCACCAGGGAAAATGAGAATTAGGACACACAACCACCACAAAACCTCAAACAATAGGACCAAGTAACAAGCACTACACTAACGCAGGCAAAATCCCTCAAAAGTACAGTTAAACTAGTGGTACAATCACAGAGACATGACCGGAGGCTAACTAAGAATTGCACAATTTATCTCCCATGGATGCAACATCTGGTTTGGGCCAACTTGTCACCACACTTATAAACTGGAAAGAATGCGATGGGCCCATTACAATGGAAGGCATTATGCGATATAAAAAACAGTATAGCGTGACATAATTAAACCTGAACTTGTTCCTACCATCACATTTATGGGCAACGTAATAACGTGTGGAGTAAATGAAAAATGCTTCTAACCGTTATATCCGTGCCAATACTGAATTTGCTTTCTTTTGGAATTGAATTAATATAGCGCTGAAGAGCTTTATACAGGCAGTACACTACTCCGGAACCCAAGGTTAGTGCTTAATCCAGTGTCATTTGTTATTGTTGGTTAGGGAGATTAGACTTGTGCCCACAATCACACCTTTCCATGCAATGACTCCAGTTTCAATGTGACGGATTAAATTGACAGCAGTTAGGTGTGATCATTAGTGGGGCTGGGCGTTGAGGGGAGTAAGTGAGTTCAAGCAGCTGGCTGATGAGGTTAATAGGTGAGCTAAATAGGATTTTGTATTGTTAGGTTGCAGGGGAATTACTTTCAAGGAAGGAGAGGTTGTGATGTTTCAAATAAGTTGTAGCATTTGCAAAAAATACATTCAGAAATATTGTGGCAAACATGCAAGGGACTCAGAGAAGGTTGTGCTCAGACAGAGGAGGCATGGAAAGGATAGGAGGGATGGAGAGGGCCACTTGAAAGAAAAATGAAAGGTGACAATCAGAAGTTTTGAGTAAAGGTCAGTGTTAATGCTGGATTCTAGAAGTATAGACGATGCTTTTTGACACAGCATGCGCAATTTGAGGACGCAATACTGTGGGAAGAAACAATATTATTTGCATGTGAAGATAGTACCAGATTAGGCATATTATTCTGACAGGCATTCGGGCCCTTGGGAGCGCTTAAATGTCCTGCAGCACAGAATGCTGTGAAACGTAATGCAGGATTTATTCTTAAAATTAGTTAGAAGTGTAAAGCTTCAGAAAGTCCTTTTCAACCATGCACTGTTGCGCCTCAAGGTGACCAGTTTAACCACTACTAGGCTGCTGTTAGCTGATCAGCTCATGGTTTTGAAGTGTAAAGACTGGATGACTAAATAGGAAAACCTTGATAACTTTCGGCTGCACTCAAAGCAAGCAGTAACATCAAGATAATAGCAAAGTGAGATAATAAATGGGTATCTAATGCAAACATCAACAAGCATTGGCATAGCCAATAGGTCTCGCCTTTTGGACCTTATAAGCATTTAGCCATGCAGCATATTATCCTGAGTGCTACAACATCTACTGTTCTTTAATTTGGAAGCTTTGACAGTAATAGGTACATTATAGCACTGCATTGAGATGTACTTAAAATTTATGTACAACTGGTAGTCTGAACTCACATATCTGGAAGTGCTTTCATATGCGATAATAAAGGAAAAAGATATTCTTAGTAAAAGAAATAGTTTGCCTGATAACACATTTTAAGTGCGGAAGACAATGTGTCCAGGTAGCGAAGAAGACACGATGTGCCCAGGTTTTCGGGTTTAACTTTGTACAATCCAGCTAATAAATGGGTATTAATGGGACATAACTGCTGAATTCTGGCTCTAGAAGTGAGTGCAGTTGGCTCTGATCTGCGATTCTACAAACACAGGCTGAACTCTTGGTTACTAAAAGTATGGCTTTACATGCAAGGTTGTGGGAGCTCCAGGGTGGGGAGTGCACCAGATGCAAGGGTGCTCCAGTTTCCTCGGCTGCTGGGGTGCTTCAAGGTAGCTTCTGCTCCAGAGTGTGAAGTTGCTCCAGGGTGCACTGCTGCTTCAAGGGGCGAGGATTGTGGGATTTGTAGTTCTTTTAGGTTGGGCTGGTGATAGGGGGGAAAAGGCATAAATTCTCCGCGTATCTAGAGTGGGTGCGGAAGGGCACATAGAGCGGTCAGGGGAATAGAGACATACAAGGGGCATAAAGCAAGACAAACAAGGTGGTACGGAAATGAAGACAGGGAGACAAAACTGCGTGACAGAGGCAGTGGTACGGAGGGAGGCCACAAAATCAAAACAGAAGAAAAGAGACAGACAGAGTGACAGAGTTAGATAAAGGAACAAAGAGGGGCGACTACAAGCATGGCAGGAGGGAGGACACTAGTAAGCAATGAAGAGGGACAGTAGCAGGCAAAAACAATATTTTTGCCTCACAGAAATAGCCCGGAGGAATTCTGTGCGGAGCACCAACAAACTTTGCCACCTCACCCCGCTCACCTACGTTCGTAATGCAACCAGTCAGTGCTTCCCTCTTCACGAGCACTTGAGGGGCAGCGGTTCTCTCTTCACAAGCGTTCGAGGATCAGCGCTGCCCCATGCGAGACAGTGAGAGCTGTTGTGAACGCAGACCGGCATGTGTGCACCGATCCTACCTCAAATGTTGGAGCACCCCGGGCAGACACTCCCACTTGGTTCATGGCCCCTCCTTGTGGTGGTAACCTAGACGCGCTGAACGCCGGATGACCATGTGCCTCACTCCCGTCCATGAGAGGAGCGGCAGCGCGACTCGCCAAACTGCAGCTTTTGTTCAGCAACAAATGTACAGTGAGCACCAGGGGCAGTGAGGTCTCGACCACTGACCCGCGCGACATTGCAGGCATTAAACCACAGATGGCAGTAAAGTGAGAAGACTTACTTCTCTTGATGGCTGCGCAGATGGACGACAGGGCTCCCTGGCTGCAAACAAACGAGGCTGCAAACTTTCACAAAAGTGAAAGCTCATAAGACAAGCGGCAAATGGTGCGCGCACGCTGAACGCCGGATGACCATGTGCCTCGTTCCAGTCCACGAGAGGAGCCACAGCGCGACTCGCCAAACTGCAGCTTGTGTTCAGCAACACAGGTACAGTGAGCACCAGGGCAGTGAGGTCTCGACCACTGACCCACGTGACACTGCAGGCATTAAACCACAGATAGGAGTAAAGTGACTGACCAGCAGCAGCGACGGTGGGCAGCAAATGGACTGCACAGGGTTCAACTGAACTAAGGTTTTTCAGTTTAAACTGTCGCTCCCTCACTAAACACCATGCTGAGATATTTGACCCACTCTCAGATGAATCACCTGCCGGAATCTTCCTGACGGAGACCAGGTTAACCCAGGACTCTGGTGCAGAAGGCTGGTTGGCACTCCCCCCAGGTTGTAGTATGTATCAATTTAATCGATCTATCAAACGTGGTGGAGGTATTGCGCTAATTCTTAAAGAGCCTTTCTTATGTAGCTTTAAGACGGAGGATATACCGGACTGTGAAAGTGCTTTTTTTCAAATCACTTTTAACTTCAATTTCACGGTTTCGGGGTTGCTTATTTATCGTCCTCCTGGGGCATCCAATATATTTAGGGAAGCTCTAGTGAATAGGGTCACCGTATTAGCCAGTAAAGCAGCAAACTTCACCATTTTGGGTGATTTAAATTTTCATCTGGAAGATAGTGGCAAAACGGATATCGCCTGTTTCCTAGCTGACTTAGAGGCTTGTCAATTGATTCAATGTGTGACTGAATGCACCCATGTGGCTGGTCATTTGTTGGACCCCATGTTTTCAAATCTGGGCTTAATAACAGTGTCACCTCCGGTTCCTTTGGTCTGGTCTGACCACTTTCTGGTTTCCTTTTCTGTTCAGCTGCCAGGGAAACCGGTCCTTAACTGTTTTCGCCCTGTGATGAAACGTCCTTGGCATAAATTGAATGTTAGTCAATTTTCTGATTTATTGTCAAGTTCAAAACCTCAGTTCTCTTCTAATATAGAGGTTGCTGATCTTCTCTTTCAGGATTGGCTGACTCTAGCATTAGATACCAGCATTCCTGCAAAACTTAGCTCAAAGAAGAAACAAGGGCCATCTAATCCGTGGTTTACTGAAACCTTAGGGAAAGCTAAAAAGGTTTGTAAGCAATTGGAGCGAACCTGGAGGCGTGCTTATGATTTAGAAGCTAAAAATAAATATCGTGATGCAATTAAGTCATACCATAGGTTGATCCGGAAAGCAAGAGCTAAATATATTGCTGACAAAATTTTGGAGAGTAAAAACCCTCCCAAAATGATTTTTTCTCTTCTTAGACAGATGCAACACTCTAACGTGAAAGCGGATCCCCCAGTCTCTTCCAATGCTCAGTGCGACAAACTTGCAGATTTCTTTGTGCGTAAGGTGAAGATTATTTATAATAATCTTCCAACTGCCAGTCTGCATGTAGTTAGTGTCAACACTGATCAAGTGACTAAGGGTGAGGATAGGTTGGTTACTCCTGTATTAACGTTGGGCATTTTTCCTCCTCTTACGCTCTCTGTGACGGAATCATTATGCCACAATATTAAATCAGGTTCCCCAGCCGATCCTTTGAGACCTGACCAACTGTGTTTAGTTTTCACGTCAGTGCTACCAGCGGTTAGGGAACTGATTAATTTATCACTGTCTTCGGCATCTTTGCCTGCAACATGGAAACATGCAAAAGTGATTCCTCTACTAAAGAAAGCATCTCTGGAGCCCTCGGACCCGGTAAATTTTCGTCCGATTTCCCAACTCCTTTTTTTAGCCAAAGTTAGTGAATCCTATGTAAACTCTGTTTTGGCTGAATTTGTAGAACAGAA
Source organism: Triturus cristatus (assembly GCF_964204655.1). Classification (NCBI taxonomy): domain Eukaryota; kingdom Metazoa; phylum Chordata; class Amphibia; order Caudata; family Salamandridae; genus Triturus; species Triturus cristatus. The sequence continues at coordinate 1,561,909,310 of NC_140590.1, forward strand.
TAAAATCCTTGACCCCTCACAAAATGGCTTTCGCATGTCCGGTGCTCCACAAGACTTACCTCTGCTTGTGCAGCGATTCCGCAGAGACGACAAGAGCGCCCGCCCCTGTACCCACCTGACCCTCGTGGACAATAGAACCCAGCAGGGATGAGATGGACGCAGGGAAAGGAGCCTGAACGAAAGTGGTAGGTAGGCGTGCAGAGTATCTCGGAATTACCTATAAACAGGAAGACTAAGGTCAGTGAAGAACCCCAACATCTACTTCCCCAACACACCGTAGAAACACACACAGATATTATACCAGTCCCCAACTCTGGAGACTCACCAGGTCTTGGCAGACCGTTGACTACTGTGACGAGTGCAGCTACAAGGCTGCTACGCAAGTGAGGTGCTTCAGGACAGGCTGTACAGTAAATCAAAGGAAAGTGCTCTTGCACGTTGATCAGTGGAAAGTAAACCTAACTTCCCCGTAATATCCCTGGAAGGCGAATGCAAAGTTAAACGCTGCTCCAGAGTTGAGAAAACGAAATCATCAAAGGCGCTTCTGCGCGGAAAGGCAAAATCATCAAAAGCGCTTCTGCGCGGAAAGGCAAAATCATCAATGGTGCTATGCGCGGAAAGGCAAAATCATCAATGGCGCTTCTGCGCGGAAAGGCAAAATCATCAAAAGCGCTTCTGCGCGGAAAGGCAAAATCATCAGAGGCGCTATGCGCGGGAAGGCAAAATCATCAGAAGCGCAATGCGCGGGAAGGCAAAATCATCAGAAGCGCATATGCGCGGAAAGGCTAAGCTTCGAGGGCTTGTATGCCCGGAAGGCGAATCAGCAACGGCAGGCTCACTCCAGGCACATCAAAGAGGAGAAACCGCCCAACGTACCGGAGTGACAAGGGTGCAAGGGTTGGGGAACCTGTGGTACCTGGAAGAGTCTTCTGACGTGAGGGTGAAGGCCAATCAGCAGGGTTCCAGCGGAGAATGAACACGTTCGCTATTCCGCTTGTCTGCATCAGGCATCTGTCTCACGCATCGCGGCTCGGGAAATCCAGATGAATACGAAGCACCGAGCCGGCGGGAAACGCGATGTTTAAGCGTTTCCCCCGGAAGTGCTTCCCTGACCCTTGCGCTATGCTAACGACTAGACCGGGACTCGACTTCCACCCGGAAGTGAGTCTCCGGGTCGTATCTGTGTGTGCGTCGTAGCGGAGAGGAACGGCAAGCGCCGTACAACGTGACAGTACCCCCCCTCAAAACAGGTCCCCCCCCCTCCACCCCCAGGAGCTCAAAAGGGGAAAGCAGGGCGAGGGCTGGAAGGATGACTGAGATGAAATGCACGGACCAGAATAGGAGCATGGCGAACATGGGACAAAGGTTCCCAAGACCGCTCCTCCGGGCCGTACCCCTTCCAATCAACCAGGTAGAACAACTTTCCCTTGGTACGGCGAGAACCCAGGATGGCCCGGACCTCATACTCAACACGGTCCTCCACTACTACCGGAGAAGGAGGAGAGGGAGCCCCGCTACCAGGACGGACCTCCTGCAGAAGAGAGACATGGAAGACTGGGTGGATCTTCATGTGCGGAGGGAGCGTGAGTCTCATAGCCACAGGATTGACCACCTTTTCAATGACAAAGGGACCCACAAAACGGGGCAACAGTTTTTTGGGGCCATGCACGTTGAGATGTCGAATAGACAACCACACTTGGTCACCCAAGCGGTAATCGGGTTCCTTCTGCCTATGGGCGTCAGCATGCGCCTTGTAGGTGTCCTTCGCCTTGGCCAATTCAAACCGTGCTTGCTGCCAGATAGTGCGCAAGGAATCATGATAAGAACGTACCGACGGCAATAAGCAGACCCGGGGTACTTCCCAGGCAGAGGTGCGAGGGTGACGGCCATGGAGACAAAAGAAGGGGGACATGCCGATGGCCGAATGCTTGCTGTTGTTGTAGGCGTATTCAGCCATCCATAGAACCTCGGACCAGTCTTTATCAACCATAAGCAGCAGGCAACGGAGGTACTGCTCCATGGTGTGGTTTGTTCTTTCTGCCTGACCGTCCGTCTGTGGGTGGTACGCTGTGGACAGGCGCACGTCCATCTCGAGGATACTGCACACCTCTTTCCAGAAGTGGGACACAAATTGCGATCCCCGGTCTGTTATGACCACCGATGGGATGCCATGAAGGCGGACCACCTCTTGCACAAAGATCCAGGCCAGGTTCGCAGCTGTGGGCACTTTCAGCAAAGGTACGAAATGCGCCATTTTGGAGAGGTGGTCAACTATGGTGAGAATCGTGGTGTGCCCCGTCTTGGTGATAGGGAGTTCCACCACGAAATCCATGGAGATGGTGTGCCAAGGATACGGCGGTACAGGAATGGGACGCAGAAGACCTAACGGAGACTCCGACTTGTTCTTACTCAAGAGACAGATGGTACAGCTTAGTACATGATGTCTTGTGTCGGTCACCATGGTTGGCCACCAGAACTGTCTTTGCAAGAGCTCTAGCGTCTTATGGAAACCGGGATGGCTGGACAAAACATGATCGTGACACAGGCGGACCGCTTCTCGTTGACTGGGCACCCCAGGTAGATACAGCCGCTCTTCATGAAACAGCAACCCGTCCACGTATGACACCCCTTTGTGTCCTTCTGCCAGACCCTCTAGGTCGGATTGCTTCGTGTCCTTCCTTACTTGAGATAAGAAGTTTGAAGATGTCACAACACCCTGGAAGTGTGTCTCGGCAATGATAGGAACAGGTGTTCTCGGCATCCTCGTCGGTTTCTTCCAACCGAGAGAGGGCATCAGCTTTGGCGTTTTCCTTCCCGGGACGAAACGTGATCACGAAGTTATAGTCATTGAAGAAAAGGGTCCATCGGAGTTGACGGGCGGTGAGAGCACGCGCTGACCGGAGAAACTGAAGGTTCCTGTGATCAGTATAGATGGTGACGGTGTGTTTGGCGTCTTTCAGGAAGTGGCGCCATTCCTCGAAAGCGGTCTTGATGGCAAGGAGTTCCCTGTCAGACACCGAATAGTTGCGTTCCGCTGGTTGGAGCTTCTTGGAGTAGAATGCCACCGGATGCAGTTGTCCTGTGCAGGTGCTCCGTTGAGACAGCACGCCCCCGATGGCATCTTTAGAGGCATCCGCCTCCACTACGAAGGGCTGCTCGGTGTCGGGGTGCACCAGAACCGGGGCTACGGTAAAACATCTCTTCAATTCTTGGAAAGCGTCGTCTGCCTTCCGATCCCAACAGAAGCGTACCCCTTTACGCAACAACCGGGTAATAGGGGCTACCATCTCGGAGAAGCCCGTAATGAATCGGCGGTAGTAGTTGGAAAAACCCAGGAACCGTTGTACCCCTTTTACGGACTCCGGGGGGGCCAAGACAGGATGGCTTCCACCTTCTTGTTGTCCATTTGAATGCCTGCTGGAGTGATGACATGCCCCAGGAACTCAACAGTGGTGACGTGAAAGACGCTCTTTTCCAGCTTTACGTACAGACGATGTCTACCCAGCTGCTGAAGGACAGAACGCACGTGCTGCATGTGTTCTGCGATGGTCTGCGAGTAGATCAAGATATCGTCTATGTAGACAATACAAAAGACGTCTATGAAATCCCGTAACACCTCGTCGATAAAGAACTGGAACGCTGCGGGGGCATTACAGAGTCCGAAAGGCATGACCTGGTATTCAAATAAACCGAATTTCGTTCGGAAAGCGGTCTTCCATTCGTCGCCTTTTCGGACTCTGACTAGATGGTAAGCACCCCGCAGGTCGAGCTTAGTATACACTGAGGCGTCTTTTACCTGTTCTAGGAGGTTAGTGATCAAAGGTAGAGGGTAACGGTTCTTCACGGTGATGTTGTTCATCGCTCGAAAGTCAATGCATGTCCTCAGATCGCCCTCCTTCTTCGCTACAAAAAACAGAGGAGAGGAAACCGGAGACCTGGAATGACGAATAAAGCCGTTGTCCAGATACTCGTCCAAATAGGAGCGAAGGTGGACGTTCTCTTTCTCCGTGAGAGAATATATCCTGCTGCAGGGCAGCGTGGAACCAGGGATCAGGTCTATCCGGCAATCGAACGAGCGATGCGGTGGCAAGGTGTTGGCTCCTTTTTTGTCGAACACGTCGGCTAGGTCCAGGTATTCCTTAGGCACGGCTGCTTGGGAAATCATCCCCATTCCCTGTAAAGGCAGTGATCTCGCTTGTATGGAGCGATCCCCGAGGAGGTGGTCCTTGGTATAACAGGATTCACAACAATGCTCCGAGTCCAAGTGTATAGTTCTGGACACCCAATCAACGCGAGGATTGTGCTTCACCAACCACGGCAACCCCAATATCACCTTGAATTGAGGAGCATCGATGACGTCAAAGCTGATGGATTCGGCGTGATGATTGGTAAAGGACATAGTCATGTTCTCGGTTTGATGCCTGATAGGGCCGGATGTTAGGTCCGTTCCATCCACTGCCTTGACGGTTTCGGGTTGGGCCTTTGATACTGTAGATATGCCTAAGGCACGTGAAAACGCTGTGTCTATGAAACAGCCTGTAGCACCGGAGTCCAACATAGCCGTTACCTGCCATGTTCTGCCCTCCTGGTTTTGTAAGGAAACATCCATCCCTAAATGGTGAGTGCCATCGAATACAGCAGGGATCGCGGAAAGGCAATATGAAGAACCCAGAGGACGGATCCCCTTGTCTACTGGGTTGTCTCGTTTCCGTCTTCTCCACTTTGGTGATGGGCAACGCGAAAGGCCTCCCGCTCCGGGGCTTCGTGGGCTTCACCGGACATTCCCTGACGAAATGGCCGCTTTTTCCACAGTACAGGCATTGATTCTGTTTCTTCCACCGTTCTCTTTCCTGACTCGACAAAGGACCTCTTATACCCCCGATTTGCATAGGTTCGGGTGCCTCGCTCTGGGGAATGAGCTCGTCTTTGGTCTTTCGGATCTCCTTATCCCCCATGGACAGGAAACGGTTGTCACTGCTTCTTCCTTTATCTGTCCTTCTTTCCTGCAAACGTAAATTCATCTTTACCACCAGATCGATGAAAGGACCGATTTTATCGGGTGGGTTGGGTAACTGTGAAATGAGGTCCTTTAGGTCGTCTCGCAATCCCCGATAAAACACTGACACCTTTTTGTCCTCAGGCCACTGGGACTCAATCACCAGCCTACTAAATGTGGTGATGTAGTGAAGGAGGTCCTGGTTGCCTTGTTTGAGGCTGAGCAACTCGTTATCAGCGGCTTGCACAAAGGTGTGACGAGCGAACATACGTCGCATAGCTTTCTTAAAGGTCGGCAGGTGGTGCAGCATGGGGTCGTCGTGTTCTACCAACGCAATCGACCACTGAGCGGCGTCTCCGCCCATGTATGACAGGATGTAGGCTACTTTTGATGCGTCATCAGGAAAAGCAGTATTCCTGGCCATAAAATGCAGGTGGCATTGATGGATGAAGATGCCGTACTTGGTACTGTCGCCATAGAACCGTTCCGGCGGTGCCAGCTGTACGGGATGAGGAGCGATGACTTGGACTGCAGTGTTCGGGTTGCTGGTAGCGGAGGACCCCCCAAATGTAAACGTTGGCTGTCGCAATAGACCTTCTTGTATGACCCTGTGGCTCGGGGTGGTCCCCCAAGGGTTGGTGACCCCAGCTGTCATCTGGCCCTGTAGGGTAGTTATGTCGTGGCGTAAGCTGAGGTTTTCTGCCTGTATGGCAGTCAGCATGGTTGCTATGTCTTGCAAGGTGACCTCCGGGTCGCCCATGTCGTCTAGGCAGAATGGTAAACGTGGGCTTCGTATTCTGTCCGGTGCTCCACAAGACTTACCTCTGCTTGTGCAGCGATTCCGCAGAGACGACAAGAGCGCCCGCCCCTGTACCCACCTGACCCTCATGGACAATAGAACCCAGCAGGGATGAGATGGATGCAGGGAAAGGAGCCTGAACGAAAGTGGTAGGTAGGCGTGCAGGGTATCTCGGAATTACCTATAAACAGGAAGACTAAGGTCAGTGAAGAACCCCAACATCTACTTCCCCAACACACCGTAGAAACACACACAGATATTATACCTGTCCCCAACTCTGGAGACTCACCAGGTCTTGGCAGACCGTTGACTACTGTGACGAGTGCAGCTACAAGGCTGCTACGCAGGTGAGGTGCTTCAGGACAGGCTGTACAGTAAATCAAAGGAAAGTGCTCTTGCACGTTGATCAGTGGAAAGTAAACCTAACTTCCCCGTAATATCCCTGGAAGGCGAATGCAAAGTTAAACGCTGCTCCAGAGTTGAGAAAACAAAATCATCAAAGGCGCTTCTGCGCGGAAAGGCAAAATCATCAAAAGCGCTTCTGCGCGGAAAGGCAAAATCATCAATGGCGCTATGCGCGGAAAGGCAAAATCATCAATGGTGCTATGCGCGGGAAGGCAAAATCATCAGAGGCGCTTCTGCGCGGAAAGGCAAAATCATCAAAAGTGCTTCTGCGCGGAAAGGCAAAATCATCAGAGGCGCTATGCGCGGGAAGGCAAAATCATCAGAAGCGCAATGCGCGGGAAGGCAAAATCATCAGAAGCGCATATGCGCGGAACGGCTAAGCTTCGAGGGCTTGTATGACCGGAAGGCGAATCAGCAACGGCAGGCTCACTCCAGGCACATCAAGGAGGAGAAACCCCCCAACGTACCGGAGTGACAAGGGTGCAAGGGTTGGGGAACCTGTGGTACCTGGAAGAGTCTTCTGACGTGAGGGTGAAGGCCAATCAGCAGGGTTCCAGCGGAGAATGAACATGTTCGCTATTCCGCTTGTCTGCATCAGGCATCTGTCCCACGCATCGCAGCTCGGGAAATCCAGATGAATACGAAGCACCGAGCCGGCGGGAAACGCGATGTTTAAGCGTTTCCCCCGGAAGTGCTTCCCTGACCCTTGCGCTATGCTAACGACTAGACCGGGACTCGACTTCCACCCGGAAGTGAGTCTCCGGGTCGTATCTGTGTGTGCGTCGTAGCGGAGAGGAACGGCAAGCGCCGTACAACGTGACATCGCCCTCGCCACAGCATTGAGTCGGCACTGTTGGCTGTGATTGAGGATATTCGTGGTAGTCCAGATGTCGGGATCTCGGCAGCCTTGATTCTATTGGATTTAAGTGCCGCTTTTGACACTGTTTCACATGACATCCTTTAAGGTAGGATGCAAGATATTGGGGTCAGGGGACTGGCTTTCACTTGGCTCCACTCTTTTCTGGAAAATAGGACTTTTCAAGTTGCTGTTCCACCTTACCACTCTTAAGCATGGGGTCCCTCAGGGCTCGATATTGGGCCCTGCACTGTTTAACATCTACGTTCAACCCCTAGCAGTGGTTGCAAAAAGTAGAGGGATGTCATTGGTATCTTATGCCGATGACACCCAGCTAGTCATTGCTTTTTCAAAGAATTGTAAAAACAACCTTTTTAAATTTAAAGAGTATTTATTAGCAATTTCAGACTGGATGACAACCAACTGCTTGTAGCTTAATGCTGCCAAGTCGGAAATTCTTGTGCTAGGGAAAGATAGTGCTCTATGGTCAGAACAGTGGTGGCCGGATCAACTTAAACCAGCGCCACTGCCCAAAGAGGCGGTTAAGAATCTGGGCTTCTGGATAGATAGGGATCTTTCATTTGATACACAATCCAAAGTCCTTGCAGGGGTTTTTTTTGGACTCCTGAGGGGGTTGAACCCCCTGCTTGGATATTTTGAACCACAAATCCGCCAAACCATTCTCCAGGCCAAAATACAGTCCAGGTTGGATTATGGCAATTCCCTTTATTTGGGTGCCAAAAAAATGGTGTATCCTACGCCTCCAACAAATTCAGAATGCTGCAGCCCGGGCGCTGTTGGCACTTCCTAAGTCCTGCTCGGTATCTAATCTTTTACCAAATTTGCATTGGCTGCCTATAGCCAAAATAATTCAGTTAAAGTCTCTGTGTCTAGCCCATAAAATTCTGACACAACAAGGCCCTCTGATTTTAAGGGACATGTTAGTTCAGTATATTCCGAATCGTCCCCTTCGCTCTGCCAACTCGGGTTTGGCCTGTACCCCTCGTTTCCAAAGAGTCAGAGCTGGTAGACGTTCTTTTAAGGTCCAGGCAGCCCACCTGTGGAATTCCCTCCCGATTTCTATCAGAGGATTGCAGAATCATTTGATATTTCGAAAGGCCTTAAAGACCTGGCTTTTCCCGGCGCAATCTGGTTTGTGTTAGTTGGAGTAGTCTTTTTGCACCTGTTCTTTGGGAAGTGCTGCGACGCCCCGTCACTGGGGCAGCTATGCGCTGTATAAATCCGTAAATAAATATAAGTCAGCAGGACTGCTTCACGGCAAGCACTCAGCAGCTGCGATTCTACGAAGGCACGAGCGAAAAGCAAAAACAAAAAAAACAGACACACACAGCGTTTCCCTTGCGGGAGCAGGCAGGGGCTCTATCTGTTTGCAAGATAATTACAAACAGATGTCGCCAAAGCTCGCTCCCGCAGGGGAAACGCCAAACGTGCACGCGTTGCAATTGAAAGCAATGCAAAGCGTGCATGTTTTTGGGCAAAAAAGCTGATCGATTCCAAGAGGTCCCCTCCTATGCAGCGCATGCGCGCTGCGAGGCGAGGCCTAAAAAGGAGGTACTACAAATGCTGGGGTGGAAGACTTTTGATGGTCATCCTCAGGTTTGGCTCACAGTATTACTTACAAGGCAAAGGGGGATCCATTCTGGATGCCTCTGGTTTGACATTACACAAGATGGAGAGCGAGGTGAACTTTGCCAGACAGTGGAAGTGTATTGCCTCTTTTCCTGCGGCTCTCGGGTGGAGATCAAAACACTGGGGTGAGAGATGGTGGTTAGAGGGCTCTTTTTAGAAATACAGTTCAGTTGCGACTACAATGCTTTAAAATTCACCATTTATTGGAGCTGGCCCAAGGAGCCTACACAGACAAAGTAACGAGTAGGGTCAAGATGCACCACATAAGTACTCTAAGGAAACTGCATGAAGTTGGGGAAAAAGGCTGGGCGACTAGGTTACTTCTATCCTTGTTGAGCAGAATGGAGGCAAGGTGGGACGGGTTGAATATTAACAAGGAGTCGTTGATTGTTTCATCAGATCAGGATATTGCACACAACTTCCCTGATTGTTATGGTGAATAAGAAGCCAGGATGGAGCGGGGAGAAGATGAGATCGCAACTCTGCGGGAGGCCATGAGTATTCTGAAACTGATGGCAGAGGACTAAGTGAAAGACACACAACTGATGGACGGAATGCAGAATAAATCAAAACATTCACCCCCCCCCCCAGTCAAGAGATCTGGGTTAAATCCATCATTCTTTTGCTCACCATGCCACCCCAGTTTAGACCTGGCCATATGCAGATCAGTCTTGACCCTGTGCCTCATGGGAACAGTCCTAAGTGACTCTAGAAGAGGACACATCCTTCGAAGAGATCACCAAGACCCTTCCCTATTTGCAGAGTGGAAACGTCATGGAAACAAACTGCATTCCAGGTGAAGTGTTCAAGTGCATGGCATCCCAATTGAGTCCACATTTGTTAAATATGTACAATGAGACTTATGACAAGAAAGTATTGCTATGTGACGGTATACATGCTGTCATAATTGCCTCACATACTCTCACAATGGTTCTTATCCTGCCCCACCAAGCAACAGCAACCCATTCATCTAAAAACTACCAGATCCTGGACTCTACCTGTCACACAAAATGCCTCCCAGGATTACATCCAGTCACGCATTATTTTCAACCTTTTAATGGAACCCTTGAGAAGTCTACTTGAAGATAGCAACTTGAAGATAGCAACTGCAAGATCCAACTGTTTGCTGGTGACACCAGACACCCAACTCTGTCTCAATCTCCTATCCAATATACATACAGAGACACAAAGGGTGTCTCGAATGCAGCCAAACATGAATGTCAGCAAACTACTTTAAAGCTAAAACCCACAGAGACTGATTTCCTTTTGCTTGCCAACACCACCAAAAATATTCTAATTTATTCATGACTTTCCAACTTAAACCCAATGAGCTTTACAGCTCAGACAAAACAAGCCATATTCCTGGAATTTGCCTTTGACTCAAACCCTTCGCTCAAAAAACACACAGAGAAAAAGACGACAACAACCTGTCCCAACTGCTTTGCCCCAAAAACGGGAATCCTTCCCCCTCCCCCCCAATGAGGAGGCTTCAGAATGGCAGTTCAATTCATAGTCCTTTCTCACTGAAATGGAGGAAACTCTGCTCAATCTCACTCCTTGAACGCATCCTTCAAGCAGCAGCAGGGACTAAAGAAATCTGACCACAACGCCCTCACGTTAAAGGATCTATACTGGCTCTTACTGAAAGCCTGAATCGCCTTCAAGATCAGATGCATCACTTACAGGCCCTCTACACCAAGACCCCTAGCTACCTAGCTAACAAACAATATGTGGAGACTAACACCAGAATAGCTCCAACATCGCCATTGTAGAGTCTAAACATTGCAGGAAGGAGAAAACAAGCCTTCTCCTAGTACCTGGGGATCTGGAAAAATATCAGCTCCAATATCAGAACAGCACCAACCCTCTTGCAATTCGAGAAGAAACTGAAAACACCCATTTAAGGAAGCGACCCCAGGCCCTTCTCATTCTTTCACTAGTATTACTGCTTCCCTCTGTCCCTTTCCAGCTATTTCCCCACCTGTAGCTTGCCCACAGTACAGTACTCTGTTTCTAAACATATAGGTATGCACTTTAAAAATACCAGTACATTCAAAATGATTATTCGCAAGAGTGGAAAGCCAAAAAAAAACCTAATAACTGTACTGACTGATATTTGTACTCTATATTGAAGATTTTAATGTCCACTTGGACAATGCCTCTGGGCATGAGGCCACAGCACTTTCAGAAATCATGAGTTCTCTTTCCATGAAACAACAGATCTCTGGCCCCACTCACCAAGCTGGCCATACCCTTGACCAGGTCTTTTCCAACGTGGACCTTGTGGTGTCTCCGCCCACTCCTCTTCCATGGTCAGACCACTACCTTATTCCATTTGCTTGGCCACAGACTGACAACAGGCTACCCCTGAAGGAAAACACTCAGACCTCCTATCGTGCCTATCATAAAATACAGCCAGACGACCTGAATCGTGCTCTTATAATTAGTACTCCAGTCCTGACCGGCTGTGTAGAAGAGGACACCACACGCTTGGACAGCTGGTTTCGGAGAACTGAACACATTAGCCTCTATTATAAAGAAATCTAAAGGTCGAAATCCTCTGCTCCCTGGTTCAATGATGAGCTTAGAACATGTAAGAAACTATTAACAGCTCGAAAGGGTACGGAAACGCAAGTTCCATCCAGAAGATAAAGCTAAATATAAGATTGCACTGAAAAAGTACCACAGGAAACTTTCTCAAGCTAAAAAGACCTTCTTTGACATAAGGATCGAGGAGGCAGATAACAAAGCCAAGGAAATCTTTAAAATTGTTCATTCTTTACTGCGCCCCGTTGTCATATCTAGAGTATGTACACCTACTGTTGAGTGGTGCGGTGAACTAGACTCTTTTTTTCTATGAAAAAATCAAGACCATTCAGAACAATTAAATAATGCTCCAATCTGCCAAGCACAGGCACCTCCCCGAAAGAAATCTGGTTCCCTCTCCACGCCCTTCTCCCTAGACAAATTCACTCCCCTTTCTTCTGAACCATCACTCTCAGAGCTGGAGGGCCTGAAGTCTGGCACTCCTTTAGACCCCTGCCCGACTACTGTGCTAATGATGGCGGCTCAATTTATCAGTCCTATAGTGAACAGCATATTTAACATCTCGCCGGCAACGGGCATGGTTCCTTTGGTTTGAAAAAGGGCGAAAGTAATCCCGCTGCTAAAAAAAAAAACGGCAGCTGATCCCAAGCAATTGGCGAATCATAGGCCCATCTCCCTTCTCCCCGCTTTCTCAAAGATTCTGGAGAAGGAAGTCAACTGCCAACTCTCTCTGCTTTCAACCTCATTTCAGCACTGAGACTGCGCTTCTGGAAGTGGTTGAACACGTAAGGAACATCCTAGACAAGGGAGGCAAGGCCATTCTGATCCTCCTGGACCTCACTCCAGCTTTCAATACCGTGCCCCACTCTTAAGGTGCTTGAGCACCTTCAAGAGATAGGGATCAGACACTCAGCCTTGAATTGGTGGACATCATTATTGGACAAGCGTACTCAGGAAGCATGGCTGCCTCCGTACACCTCGCAAGCCAGAACCCCGATGGTGGGCATACCCCAGGGTTCGGCCCTTAACCCCACCCTGTTTAATATATACCTCACACCCTTGGCTATACTAGCTGTGTCCTTGGGTGCTAAAGTCATTTCTTATGTGGATGACACGCAGCTACTCTTCGCTTGTGAGAAGGTAAGTAAACTGGATGGGGAAGTCATCTCTCGGTGTCTCGCCAGGGTGTTTCAGTGGCTGGACCAGCACCAATTAGGTGCAATCCGGATACAAACAAGATTGTGGTTTTCGGAGATGTCCCCCACAATCTGGTGAGAACCTGCTGGACGAGCGATGTGCCTCAGCCTGGTCCCCTCCAAAACTATGTGAAGAACCTAGGGATTAAATTGAAAGCACCCTCTCTTTCCAACCACAGATTCAAGCTCTAGCTGGTTCTTGCTTCAGCACGCTCCACATGCAATTTGTTTTCCTCTCCCTCGGAGTCTGCAGGTAGAAAGGTTGTTCAGGACCTGATCACGATGAGACTCGATTATGGGAATGCCCTCAACCTCGGTCTCCCTGATTTTCTGCTCAATAGACTCCAGGTGGTGCAGAAATCGGCGGCTAGACTGCTACTCAGACTCCCACCCAGGTCTCACTTGTCCTCTAATTTGAGGGCACTCCACTGGCTCCCTATAAAAAAAAGAGGATTGTTTTTAAGACCATGGTCTTAATGCATAAGGCCATGTATGATACAGGTGTGGTTTATCTCAGAGAGAGGATCAGTGAACACATTCCAGCACATACCTGCATTCATCCTCCGCGCGCCTTGCAAGAGTGCCCCGGATCAATCGTCGTAGAGTAGTCAGGAGATCCTTTTCCTACTTGGGGCCGCTCAACTGGAACAAACGTCTAAGAGACCTCCGTTTAGTCAGTAATCTCACTGCCTTCAAGAGGAAACTGAAGACATGGCTCTTCAGGCAGTCAATCTAGGTGCCTTGGTCTGCTGCCCTTAGCCTGAGCGTCGAGACACTCTGCTGAGTAGCAGTGCGCTTTACAAATCAAACTAACATCACATAAGAGAAAATCCTGGCCACCAGGCTGTCAATACACAGTGGTATCGCATAAACCAGACCAGCTTTATGTAACATAGGTCTAGAAGACAGGCTCTGCAGTGAGATACATAACTGGACAGACAAAACAAAAGGAGACAATGAGGCTCCGGCGATCCTTGCCCTCGATGCCAAGAAGGCTTGGACTCTGTAGACTGGAGGTACTTATTCCTGTTGCTGGAGTGTCTTGATTTCAGCCAGACGTACAGGCATGGGTGGTGTATTGTAAATTTCTTCTCTTACAGGGATGGTGAAGGAACGTCGAGCTTTTATTCACTTACTGGTGGAGTCATTGGCCTTCTAGGTCAAGGCTGAATCTCTCTTGCAAGGGGCTTCAGGCTGGAAGACATGCTAGAAGAGGATTTCACTCAATGTTGACCGTGTCCACCTGTACCCATTTTGTATGTTCTCACAGATTCTGTATATTTTCAAGGCGTTTCATGACTACTCTGGGTAATGGAATACCTAGAATCAATCTGCCATGCTGAACATTAACGAGTGCTTAATCCCACGGTATAAAGGTATATTGGATAAAGCGATTCGATATGTAGGAATAGAAGTAATTACAGACCGGGAACTGTTACGAGAACACAACCTGGAAGGAATCCTGGCCAGGTTTGGGGGGAAAGTAGGAAGATGGGACACTCCTGATCTCGTTATTGAGCAGGGAGGCTGGGTTTGAAATAATAAAGCTGCTCAAATTGTAATATATACTTCAAAACACCTCATACCAGATACCTGATGTTTTCTTTATTTTTTACTTTACAAATCTTGTGGCAGAACTCAGATCCCTGTAATGGATCCTCTCAAATAGCATTAGGAGCGCTCTGTAGAACTATGCATGTCATCAGGCTGAATTATTGGGCTTCCCACCTTGTAAGTGTTAATCTGGGCGCACGCTCCAATCGAAGGTCCTCACTTGCACCTGCATCGTTAGACCAGAGCAGAGGCTGCGTCCCTACAATACTTGTATATGGGACAAGGAGAGGACATTATTACAAGCAACAGTGACACAGGTGTGGGAAGACAGCCACAGCCCTTTCAGACTGGTGGGGAATGATCACAAAGTAGATGCCCCAACTGGTCAGAAGGCATTGAAAGATGTGTATCCGCTGGACGGCTTTCAACAATGGGATGGGTTTGGTATATTTAAGTTGCAGGGTAGGGTGGATTGAACACATATAGGAAAAGTACACTATGTCCACCTCCCAAACACTTTGAGATTTACAGCTGACACATATGCCCAATATATTGGCAGACCCTACCTGAGGAGGTTTCCCAAAACAGAGAGTCTTGATCGAGGGCCTAAGTAGAGGCAATTTCGTCTATGTATAACAACTAACAATGCACCAGACTGTCTACAACGGCTGAGGCATTAATGAGAGACTGACATGTGGGCACCCAAGGGCATTGAAGAGCAGGCTGCACTGATGCACCCCAGGAAGGTGGTGATGAGGGCTAGCTTTAGGCTCATTCATCTTAAAATACTACATCAAACCTTTTATTGTAGGAGTAGGTTACAGGAGATGGGACGGGCTGCTGATGATAGCTATATGAAGTGCCAAGTGGAATGGGGCACATTCATATACACATTCTAATGATGCAGTCATTTTGGCCTATTGGGATAAAAGACCATGTTTAGTATTTTCTATTTCAATTGCATAGTTACTAAAAACCATTGTAATACAAAAAATCTTGGTTAAAAACCATAAGAACATACCAAAATGAGAAGATGCACATATATAACTTACAAAAACATTATAAAAACATTTGATGAATTACTTAAAACCATTAAAAAAAAGTAATTGGTTTGAAGAAGTTTAGAAATCTTGCCTATGGCTAGTGCGGAGTTCGTTGCCAGTGCAGTCAGTGCAAAAAGGTGCTTCAGGGGAGTTTTAAGATGGTAGTTTTGGAATGTCTTCCCAGCTCTGCATCTCCGATGTATATTGCTGCTAGCGGTCTTCCAATGGCCTGATGGGTTCCTAATTATACTTCATCTAGTAGGTTTGCCATTTCTTCGAGCTGAGGCGGACTTCTTTTTTGTTCGGCTAAGTTAAGGAATCCTACTAGCCTGAAGTTTAGTTGTGGTGCTCTTGGGTCAAAGCAGGCCAGGACTGCTTTTCTTTGTGAACAGATTACTTTCTGGTTAAAGGGAACCTTTAGCAGCTGTCTTCTTTCCTGCAGCATCTCCTTGCAGGTGCAGAGTAGGTGTACAATGTCTCCCTGACCGTTGTTACCTAAGCTGCAAGAATTTGGAGTTAATGGGGTTGATGCCTGCAACCAGGGTGGAAGATTCTAGGTGCACAGGAGAAGACCAAGACGGTGGCTTAGGACTTTTGCTTTTACTGATTTTTGGCATCCCTGATTGAAGTATTTTTGAGTTGTTAGCATTTTATAGTTGTTCAGGGTCATCCAAGCGTGAGATTTGGCAGAAAGGAGTGGAAGAGTGGTTGGTAATATTGGGTACTGAGGTGCCCATGACACTGCAATACGTAATACCGGTGATACCTGATGATGTCAATTTGCCTGGATATAAGCTGATAGTCAGTTCTCTGTGGCTAATAATTACCAAACATGAAATTGTAATGGAATGGAGTACAGATTTCTATACAAGATCAAGACGGCACAGTGGTGTGGAACAATGTACGACAAAGGACTGAATTATATGCAAGACTGACCCCTGAAAAGTAGAGAAAACCTGGGGCGTTTGGACTGCATACTACAGAGTTTAAGAGTTGGACAGAGATGACCCACGCCGCATAGAGAGTATAGAGAAATGAAAGAGATGGGCTGAAATGGTGATTTGGATGGTCCACCTCTTTTGCCAAAGATTAATTAATCCCTTTAAATTTTAACTCAAGAAAGAAGTGACCTGTACACTGTGGTGTCATGATATGTTGTTGTTATGAACATAAAAGTAAACATAATAAAATGCATTTATATATTAAAATGCACAATTTGTCAACGCCTTTCATCTTTTGGGCGAACAGCATGAAAAACAAAATGAAATGAATTGTGTACTTCAAAATATTTCTGTTAATAAGGATTTTTTTTTCCAAAAGCTGCCACATTCACTTGCACCTACTCCTTGCCCCAAACACTGTCTTGTCATTGCTGTGCGCCATCCATCCCAGAACATGCATCTGGCTAGTGGCCTGCTCGAAACATCGTGTGATACCAATCAAAAGCAGGGCCATGGTGACAATGGGAAGTAAACATTAAGCATTCAAACTGAAAATCAAAGATTTTAAGCATTAAGGGCCTGTACATAAGACAGGGTTTTGCCTGCACACATTGCTGTGTTAGCAGAAGCGTTTTAGAAGTTAAACGCCATCTTGTCACTTTGCCGCTTTTGCACACGATACAACACATGCAGCTGTTATTATAAGTAAAACTGCCTGCTTGCTTTTTCTTCACATGAGAACGGTCTGTTTTTCACATCCCTAGACTTACACCACGAACTTAGTCTGAACACTGTGTGCAGAAGCCTTCAAGGTCCAATAACAATGTATGCTGTTGAATTCAGGTTGATCGGCCCACGCTCTAGACACAACAAGCACACAGCTGCAAATATCTGAAACTCGGGTGCCTTTAATATTGCATTGCATGCATGATACTGGCACTTGGAGAAAACCTTTCCAGCTACAGAGAGCGTTGCTGATCCTGTGATGTGAATCACCTAAGCTGATCTTGGAGGTATGGGGTTCCCCATTCAAGCCTAGAGACCTTTGATTATTATAAAACTAGCTTCTAGCAAGGGGAGGGTGGTACACAAGGCGCTATAAGACCTGTTTCCACTATCATTATATTATGATTTCTCCCTTTGTGTTTTATGGAATTGTAACAATGCTGATGGTTTTATTTCTAATCATTTGTCGGCTTATGTTAGCCAAAATACTGCATCTTAGAGCACGTAGTTAAAAATAAACATTTTAAACTTTTCCGTGTGTCTGATTACTCATGTTATGGACTTGTATTAGAATAAAGACAAGTGTTCTTGATTCTCACCATTCCTGAGAGTACCCTAAGTCACTTGTTCTGGGTTGTCTAATCATTGGTAGCTTCGCTGTAGTACGGAGAACGAATGAGACACTGATGCTAGTCGGATAGGGGTTCTGGGTACTGAGGTGATTTTTTGGTACACCACAATTCACTGAGGTCCTGGTTTCTTGCGCATAGTTCTGTGCATGAGCAGAATCCCCGCAACAGGCCAGATGTACCAAGCATTTTTTAGGTCACAAATGGCCCGATATTCAGACTTGGGCCATTTTCGACTGTAAAAATATTTTAGTTTTTTTAATGTACAAAAACCAAATCATGATTCTACAGTATCGCATTTTGGGTTTGCGATTCGGTATTTGGAAGGGGCATGGTTTAGGGCATCCCTTTCAAATACCGAATCGCAGTGGTGTGTATCAATCTTCTGCGAACAAATTCTGGTTGCAAAACATTAATATCTTACCAACAATTAAAAATTGGTGAGAACCCATACGCAAATGGGAAGGAATCCTAAAGGGACCCCTTCCTTTTTTTAAATATAAAAGATATACATATTTTTAAGAGCAGGCATATCCTCCCCAGACTACTGTTAGGGGTCGTGCTACATGTTCCCTTTTTATATGTAAATCAGAGGTAAACGCAGAACACTCCAACTCCCAGAATGCCTTGCTAAAGGGAGTATCTTGTATGCCTTCCCATGCTGCACTACAATAGATCACGTGACGGCGGCCGGCATATAGGCTGCCGGCTCACAATCACGAGTGCTTGGCCTTGCTTCCTGCATTAGGACCACGCCCCCTTTGCCTGTTTGGATCCTTCTTGGTCCTGATCCTTGTCTTTTCCCTGTTTCCCGCGTGTGTGGGGAGTGCAAACCAACGGAACATCCCTCTTCAAGTCTGAAGTACCGTGAGTTCGGTTGCGTGTGGAAATTACGATCTTTCGTGCCTATGTTATGATTCGCGCGCTGGAAGCGCGCTCTTGGGATTATTGCCTGTGTCGCTAGCGCGAAGAAGTGCTGTGGTGGTTTTTGCTTGCTCCTGTTTGGTCAGCGCTGGAAACGCGCTCTTGGGGATTATTGCTTGTGGCATTAGCGCGAGGAAGCGCTGTGGTGATTCCTGCCTGCTCCTGTTTGATTAGCGCGGGTAACGTGCTAGATCCCTTGCCAGTTGTTCCTCCCCCAGCGCTGGGACGCGCTGTTCAAATCACTGGTGCCTCAAGACGTCGGTAGTCCTTGGGATTGAACGCTCAAAGCTTTATTTGGACAAACAGTCCTATTTCATTAACAGAGACACACAGTACTGTCAAATCATCGTCACCAGGAAAGGACTATTGATAAATCAGATATACATATGTGGATGGACTCTAATCACAGCGCAGTGTAAGACGCTGTATTTCTTCTTCATAGAGAGTGCGTGATTCTTCCTTCAATCCCCCCTTCTTATTTGAAGTCTGCCCTCTTCTCACTGGTGTTCTTTAGAGGCGCAGTTTCCTGTTTCATGAAGAGTCCTTAAGTCCACGTCCCCAGGTCTGATTGTGTGAGTATGAGAAGGCATATAATGTACAGACAGTAGTGGGGGAGCTCCCGAGGGATTAAGACTTACGAATATCTTGTTGTTTGTGTCTCCTTGTAGGAACCCTGACCTTTTGCCTGACATCCCGATAGAAGACCTGGTGGTCCTTTCTGGTCTCTTCGCCCTCTAGGGGGTCTATGTCTTCCTCTAGTGTGTATACACCTATAGGGGACTGGACCCTGTGAGAGCGTATAGACATTATCTTCGCTCCCGTGGATCTTGGAATCTCTGTAGCTGGACCCAGAACCGGACAACTACTGCCTAATTTTAAATAAAAGTTAAACGTTTAATTTTTTTTAAACGCATCACGTTTTCCTTCATGGTAAAGGTAAAGGTTTGCATTAAAAAAAGACGAAAGATTGCTTTATTTAAAAGCAATCACAGAACTGGTTGTCAGCTGACCCCAGCAGACCACCATCCCTGTGATGGTTAATTATCCTAATGCATCGCAAAATGCAACCTACCTTATTAATATACGATTTGCGGCCCACTAGCAAATCAGTAATTAAAAAATAAAACTTTCATACATTAGGAATAGCAATCTCCTAATTGTGGTTCAACAAAAATTTCAATTTGGAAACTGCAATTCCCAATCTCAGTACATCTAATATCTAGTGAAGTTGTAAAACCCTGAATTGAAAACATAGCAATGACATAAAATGCAAAAATGTCATTCAGTGATGCTTCAGGGGTTAATTCTAGACTCACTGCAAGCTGGCATTTATTTTAACAGTAACAGAAAGTGTGGGTGTATTGTTGTAATATATAAACTATTACATGTTCATGTATTAGAGAGACCTCTGAACCACTTCATGATTTAACCTCACTTTAAGCGGACACAGACTCGTGGCAACAGCAAAACTAGAGCGGTTATTGTTGAGAGAAAGAGTCGGAGACAAAAGCACTAGGACACTACTGAGGAACTACTGAGCTGAGTTTAACAAACAATCCAAAAATGGGTTTAACAGGGTTTCTGCAAGCTGATGTGTACCTCATTTAGAACATAGGAGTTGGTACCTAGGCGAGAGTGAAGAGACAGGGAGCAGAAAGAGAGAGTAGCAGTAGTCTCTAATATTTGTGGCATGATTATTTGAAATGAGTACATCCGCACAAAATGCGCACACAAATAATTTCTTCTCAATAAAAATGTCAATTTTTTTCTTATTTCTACTCTTCCAATGACTAACTATGTGGACATAAAGATGCAACATCAAAACTACTGACTAATTTGAGAGACTCTTTAGATACCTTGCAAATAGCAGCCACAAGACAAGGGTAACAGCAGAACATGAACACTTAACCTTTAGACTGAGCGTCAAAGATCTTAACCACCAGAAGTGATGCTCTATCAAGCTCATGAAAACTTAGGACATAACATCGAATTCAATAAGGCTTTGTGGGTGGCTGGAAGCTTATGCACACATCGCTAAGGGAAACTGAGGTAAAGAGCAGAGAGAGAAAGAGGGATAGAGAATGAGAATCTACTTTGCAAATTATATCTTTTTAATTTATAATTGCACAGTGTTTAATTATAGTATTAAAAACAATTCTGAAGTCAGACCCACGAGGACACTTGTCCCACTCTAAGTTTCAAAGCAGCTATATCTCCTTGGACCCCATGTTGCGACTGAGGGCGGCACAGTCACTGGTGAGAAGCATCTGCCAGATGGCTAGTAGCTCCCCTCGAACGAGGAGTTGGACTGGTGGGAGAGACACTTCTCAAGTAGAGGGGGAGGTGCCCAAGTAACGCTGCTCTAAAAGCACAACCATTGTTTCAAAGATGGCCACTGTTTATTTCTGTGACCTTCCTGCGATTTGGAAGTTAATAGTTAAATGTCTGGGAGCAGTGCCTTCACTATGAAATCACTTCAAGGGGAACGCAGACAGGTGGAATGGAAGACATGGGCGATGTGGGACAATACACAATATGTTTCAAACGTACTGTGCTGTTACCAGCGGGTGTTTTGCTTGCGTTTTTGGTTAGGCCATCCAAATCGGCGGATAAGTGTATTGTAAATGTTGGTCACGGGGCAATACTTCTGAATGTCCGTCAACCTGTATGCCATTACCATCACTGCCAAGGTTTCAGATTGCTATGTGTGACATTTTCATAATTGCAATGTAATTATGAGTTACCTTTTAAAACTATGAGGGACACTTTCTAGAGAGCAAAACCAAGCAATGAAGGAGGGAAAAACATGATCATTAGAAATTACACTCATTTGAGCAACAAGAACCTCTAAGAAGATCTTAACTGCAGCAAACCACCAGAAATGGAAGAGCAGACACATAGCCTAGGGCTCACAACCCAGCCGCAAGCTGTAATTTAGTTTAAATAAAAAAAAACACACTGAGCAGTATAATAACAAGCATTTGCAATGCAATAGGTCTCGCATTTGCGAGAGTTTAAGCTATGGCATTGTAAATGACAATGCCTTTTATCTATGGGTTTTGAAAACCTATACATAAATAAAAGGCATTCAAGCGTAGGACCTGAAAAAACATGAAATATAAAAGTAAACTGGTAGTGTTTGTTACGTTCCTACACTGCCACATCAGGGTTCTGCTGACATTTACAAATGCTGGTGGCACAATAAACTGACAGTACACGATCACTTGCTATGCATAATACATACATACGCACCATTAGGGCGCTTGGGCATTGCCCCCCCCACTGAGCGTTGCCGTCAGTCACTCTCTCTGACTCTCGTCTCACTCAGTCACACAATGCAATTATCCCAGGCCGCCGGAGGCAGTCAGCTCAGAAGGTTAAGTGTTCATGTTCTGCTGTTACCATTGACAATGGAGTTCAATCTGAATGATTGACATCCACATGTATCACAGCAGCGCACAACACCAAGAGTGCGCATGCTCGGTTTAGGGCTTAAGAAATTTGCGACCAGCCCGAACATGCGCACTAGGCGGTGCTCATTAGAAGAGCGAGGGTTGTTCCATGCCGCTCTTCTAATGAGCAGCCTAGTGCGCATGTCCGGGCTGGTCGCAAAAAATGTTAAGCCCTAAACAGAACATGCGCACTCAGCTCAAGCTAATCCTGGCGCTGCTGCTGGAGCAGCGTCTGGATTGGCTGAGACCGACGCGGGCGGTACTTGCCAAGGCGCCAACGCGGGAGTCGGACCCCGGCCCAGGACTCAGAGGACTCGCAGAGGCGGAACGGACCCGGTAAGTTTAGTTTGCTTAAATTGCTTAATAAATAATGCTGCTTTATTTTAATCTCCCCCGTGCGCGCACGACCCCCAACACCCCCCCCCCCCCACGAGTATTGGAGCTCGAGCCGCGACTGTCAAACAGTCCTCTTTGTCACCCCACAGATGCATGGGGAGAGACGTTTGGTGTCTTTCCACCACTCGAGTGCAAGAGCGTTTATTCTGCATACTGCAGCGCACATCGCGTGTACTGAATCGCCTTTAGGCGCCGTCTGCCGAGCACGTTCAGATGCTGGGAGGGAGAGTGAGAGTTGGGTTTTCTGTGAAATGAGAGGGTCTGGGACACCTTAAGATGGAAAAAGAGTTTATTTGGCCCACACAGATGGTGCAGTGTCGTAACTTCCCTTTCAGGCTGTACTGTGCACCCCTCTGTCTTTCTGTGGTCTGTTGACGCTGAGAGTTATATCCGTATATTGCATAACAATACGGGCAGCGCACCAAAGCATCGCTCCAACATTGGTCTGGTGCGATAAATTAAAGGGTAAATTAACCTGCTGTGGAGACTGTGTGCAATATGCAGTTCCGACAGTGTCCAATCCACCTTGGTGTCCCTATTGCGCTTCATCCTTCTGAGGTCGATAAACGGATTGCCGCTAAAGCGGGATTTTAATAGCATTTAGATAAACTGAGTGCCGCTAAAGTGGGATTATAATGGCGCTTGGATACACGGATTGCCGATAAACGGGATTGTAATGGTACTTGGATAAACTGAGTGTTGCTAAAGTGGAATTACATTGGCATTTATAATTTTCATCGCTTCAAAGCTGCACCCTCCCACAGTAAGCGCTACTCTTTAAAATCTATTAAAAACGTCTCTAGTTCAGCCTGCTTTGATAGTGTTTAACAAAACTGTAGCTAATATTTGTCGGCCCTCTCGGCTTGGAGGTACTAACTCGCAGCTGCTGTCACATCTGTCTTTGCTTGACATGACTTACTTCTGCAGCAGTATATGGGTAACCCAGGATAGTCAGAGCCGGCGGCCAGTGTGCATAGTTTTTACTCATTTATTTCTTTGAATGTCCACGATTGTTGTAGGCCTGGAGGCCGCGGGACCGCCCTGACTTCGCGCCTTTATCATTCATAGAAGTCAGCCTATTCTTGTCCGCTTACTTAGTTATTTTTCTTTGACTTTGAAGTTACATGCAAAGGACAGATTGGCACTACGTGACTGAAATGGAATTACTGGAATATTTACCTTGGAAAGGCAGCAGTGTACTTCATTTAACGTGATGTGCTATTAGGGCATGGAGAGAATTTGAGCGTTTTTAAACTTTCTGAATATATGTCCACATTGGATTTATTCATTTGGGCTATTGGAGGCCGTAATTTGTAAAGGGCTCATTGCGAGATTTTTCTTAACAGATTTAATTTAAATGAGCAGTTTTGGGTGGGCACTGAGTGTGTTATCTTTATAAAAGAAGACATTTAAAATGATGAGAAGCACGCATTGTATGAATTGTGTTAACAATAGTTAATAATGAAGCAAGTTTTAGGCATTTATTTTTGTATGCAAAACACCACACTCGTCACGCTCACCAACTACACACAACAAAACACAAACTCACTAGCACAAAAAGAACCTCCACGTGCACACGCAAATAAAATTAAAAGTGGATAAGTGGTAAGCCAAATAGAGACGAAAAAGTGATCGAAAACTAGAGCAAGAACTATGAACTATAGGAGGGAGTATGAAAGAGGCCCCGCGCAGATCCCGGTTTTATTGCCCTCTCCTGAGCTGGCAAGGTCGAGGGTTAACATTTATTCTTCACTATTTAAGTGGTATAATCTCTTTTTAAGTATATCCCTACTACCCTGCATTACACTGTAAAATGTAGTCAACCCTGCTGCATAATTTGGTACTTCCTGTTGCATAATTCCAGAGGACCTGATTAAAGTGCTGCTGCTCTTCCGGTCCTTGAGAGAGGTGGAGAGAAGCAAAGGAGAGAGATGGGAGGGTAACAGGGGTCATAAGGAGGTGTCTGGGGCATTGCTGGGTGTATTGCATTATTAACCTTCCTGCTTCCTCATATTTGCTGCTTGAAAATGCTCCATTTATCCACTATTTTTTAGGTTGTAAACGTAGGTTGTTCGGGCTTGCTCGCTACGCTCGCTTCAGTGCAGTACAACGATAATTTCACGCCGCACCACTTTCAAAAGTCACCAGCCGCCACTGATACGCACACACATTTAGCTATTTATACACCTTTGTCCGCTCTGAACAGAGGCAGGCATTTAGCCTACACAATTGCAGTGCAGAGGACATAAAATGCATATGTGTGCCTACAGTCGCTGACCACCGATCTAGGCACCCTTGGATTCAGATCTGATTAAACTGCGGCGCATATGGTGAAAGCCCCTATGGGCTCCACGCCAGGGCATGTGTTGTTCTGCTGTTCTGGGCACTAGGAGCAGGGAGGGGAAGTGGGCTTTCAGTTTAAGATTGCCATTCTGAAGCCGGGGATCATTCAAGCTCAAATGTGACATCACAGTGACAATCCAACCTGAATTCGCTGTGTCCCTCTGTCGGCCAACATTATAGCGCCTAGTAGATATAAAGTGAGTAATAACGCTCAGATGGTTAATGCACCTTCCTGCCATAAAGGAGTACGAAGGAGCCAGGAAATATTAACAGTGCCAATCCATAGCCCCAAGAACGGTGCCCTATCCATACATTGCGGTTTTATGGATATTATACTACTTTTACATTTATAAAGCGCTTACTGCCCCATACGAGGTGCTGAACTTTTATACAAACACAGATTATCTATATAGGCAGAGGGCGGTGTTTTAATTCTGTGCTCAGCGTGCCATGTCGCGGATGGACTTCCGGCCCGAGAGCACTCAGCCTTTGTTTCAGCCACGTCTTTAACACACAGCAGCGAGCTCACACTGCCGAGGTGCACCACCAGCGCCTTAAGGATCCCCAGGAAGCAGTCAGAGGAAGCCATAATAGAGGCCAGTGAGTGGCAGAAAGTCCAGGGAGAAGACATAATTGTCTGGAGTTGCCCTGGAACACACGGGCATCAGATGACTATCTGTGCGAGGCTGACCGTATTCCACACGCCTCACTCTAAGCATGGATTTCCAGGGAGTTTTCCGACACGTACTGCAGTAACGAAAGAGGCCATCGGGCCAAGCAGAGCAGCTCTTACTGTAAATCAAACTTCAGGGGCTCGCATACGGATAAAACCTAATCCCCCCCACTAAGTCTTCTGTACCAGCCAGGAAGAAGAAAAGGAAGAAAACAAGAGATGGAGACTAAAAGAAAGAAAAAGACTGATGAGAAAAAACAGACAGTCTCACACAGAAAAATGTAAAAGCGGGCGATGTGCTGAAACCGTAGCGCGGCGCCCAGTAATGTATACACACACACCCCACCCCCTAAAAAAAAAAAAACAATGATTTGGTTAGGCTGCTCAGCCGGTCCCGCAAGTGGAGTGTGTAGCCCCATTGTGAAACTGAAAGCGCGCATAGCGAGCTGCAAATTAAAACAAGTGCCCGCCTTGCTAACGCTGGCATCCCACAAGTTCTCTTTAGATTATTTATGCAAGGAGTTCTCCCAAAAGAACTAATGCACGCTATACTGTAAGGACACAGTAAAAGGTCCAGTACTGGTTGGGAGGTTACAAAACAAGACAGGGAGGTACTAAGGAGGGACTAATAAGCCTTTTATCAAATCAAAAGCCAACATTTAAAAAGGTTAGTCACAGCAGCCAATTGAAAAGAGGGGTGGAGAGTGGGCAGAGCTTCAAGTCCATACTTGAATACAGCATGCCTCGCAGAGCAGCGCATGCGCTGCCTAGGCTCGTCCTAAAAATCAATTCACTTAGCAGAGCACTGTCCTGGGGTCCGGAGCATAGCACTGCCCGCTATTTATTTCTAACCTGAGACCGAGAGTAAGTTGTACGGCTAGTCTAAATAATTAACATTATGGCACAATGCTTACTTTAATTAAGACTGGAGGGGTGGTAGACCCTCAAGAAGTGCGAACTCTTTGCTCCTGAAACCACAAATCTATAGCAAAAGGAAAACCTGCCAACGAGCCTTCTCTGGCGCTGCCCCTAAGATCTGGAACTCTTCCACCGGAAGTACGCAGAATCTCCTCCACGGCTGCTTTCAAACTGGTAGCCAAAAAAATCCTAATGAACAAGTTCTTACCTTAAATGTGTTATGATCATCCGCTAGAAGTCTCTGATCCTACAATCGTTAGACCCCCATTTGATGCCACTCTTCTTTACCTCATCGTTTGCCCCCTTCTTAGCCCGATATGTATTAGTTGTTGTATTTTTCTCCTTTTACCCCTTTGTACTGTAATTATTCATGTTTATTATGCTTTTTAATGTCAATATTGCATTTATTACCTTCCTTTCATCCTTTTGTAAAGCGCTCCGATATCCTTCGGGATCTTGTTCGCGCTATATAAAACGTTATAAATAAATAAGACAAATACTGGCTCCTACTCTCTCAGGTGCTTACTTATCATGCAGACTCGTCACAGCCCCTGAGTCCGGCTGCCAGCACCGCAGCCCAGTGGACTAGGGTCAGGTCGGGTCCCTCCCAATCGTGGGTTGTGCAGTCAGTGATACCACCACCGCAGTGCAGTGCAACCCAGCAGCCAAGCTGCTATATTGCTGCACTGACTCCACTGTAGTGACACTGGCCTGCCTTACACTGACTTGATTCAGCTGGCGCTGGTAGGCATGGGGGTAAGTCATGCGGGTAGGATTGCATCAGGCATATTATCGATTACCACCACCTGTGGCAGCGGTAAGCAGCTGCTGACTGCCTTGCAACCCAGCACTGCAGGTCAGATGATCGATCCCCCTCATCCCCACTGCTCCCTGCCGCAGTGCGAGCGGCAAGGTCAGAGGAGGTGCGGCATGCTTTCTGACTTTGCCCAAACCTAAAAGCGCAGCCAAAACGTATGCCGCCCACTCCCACCGGGGGTGGCAGCTGAGCAGGACAGACCCGTGACTCACCTCCTACCTGCCCTTAGCCTATAACTGTATCTCTCATTCCCAGTCAGATTTACTAGTGAAGCCATGATTGGGCTTGGACCGTGACATCAGTTATGCTTGTGAGTCGGGCACGGGGTGTCTTCAACTTACATACATTGTAGCAGAGAGCGCAGTACTAGCAGATCTTGAGTCAGCCCCCTTAGCCTGCTGGGAGCAGCGAGCTACTGCAGCTCACACACTATCGTGCATGACAGCAGCGCTCTGCTTGACAGCTGAGCAGCACTATAATGCATGTTTAATGCCTTTCAGTGTGGTGATGCAGGCCACCACACCTAAATGCGTTAGACTAACGCCTGATGCAAGGCTGTATTACTGCAGTTGGTGGCAGGATTTGATGCATGTTTTACTTGTTAAAAAAACCGAATGAAAGGTCGGGTGGGAGGGGAATAGTTACACAAATGAATTATTGTGAAAGACATGGAGCAGTTTCAGCTGCAAGCCACAATGCCCGTTAATGAAGACAAGGGTAAAAGTAAGAGATGGATATCGGACTTTCTTTTTGCCTTTAGACTCTCTTCCCATACCATCCAGAACTGGGGGAGGAGGGGGGCACAGCCAAAGACACGTGATCTTCACATGACAATGAGGGGTACTGAGAAAAACGGCACATCAGTGGAGGACACCCTTCGGACACAGGACAAGAGCTTGAGTGAAATTGATTCCTCACCGAAAGGGGCTTGGGCAAAAGTAAAGTTGAAAACCTTCATTGCTCAAATCACTAATTGCACGAAAGAGCCCCCTTGGAAGTCAAAGACTGATCCATTTTACAACCCCAGTTGTTGCTTCAAGATGTGCAGAGAGGATAAATATCTGCATCTTTTGGGGATTCTGCGAGAGACGGAAAGGGCATTGCCTCAAGCGAGTTATGGACGGGAACGCCTTGAAGCACCTGCTCAAGCCACCATGCTTATGCCTATAGACGGCCCAAAGGGAGCCATCGGAAAGGGGAGGAACCACTAGGGACAGTAATTAAAACACTGGCCAGTTGGCAGGTTCGAAGATTTAAATGTTTCCATATTACATTAAACCCACTAAAAACGTAGAGAGCCAGAATAATAGATTACATTTTTTTTTTTTTAAATGTTTCACAGACTAAATCTTGCAGCAGTCTGCTGCACTCAACCAAGCTGAAGCTTACCCGTGTGGTGGGTGCTTGACTCCAGGAGGAGGGTGGTAGTGCTGTGTTGGGAGATGAGACCCAATGTCTAATTGCAACAAGTTTTGAGATCCATAGTAGGCCAAGTATAAACTTTGATGTCTTGGTATAGCAACTTCAGTTTTAGTTTCTCCCAGATATTCAGTGTTACTTACCTCTCTGCCCTTAGGGTTGTTTACTGGAAGTAGAAATAGAGGTATAGACAATGCACCTGTTCTTAGACATAGATAATCATTGTGAGAGCTTTCTCATAGAGTTGTATGTATCCTGCCAATGTTAATAAAAATATTATTGAATCCTAAAAGAAATGTTTTGGAATTGCAAAAAAATCCCATTAATTAAAGTGTGGAAGGAAAGTTGCAATAAAATCATGATTATCTTTTACCCTGTGGAAGAGACCCTTGAAACACAATTGGATTGAGCAGACAAAATATAATGGCAATCATTTGCATGTTAGGATATAAAGAGAATAGGGAATAGTATATTTTCTTAATCACATTCATTAACCAAAAATGTGACCGAACGATACAGTCCAAAAACCTACCAACGAATTTGAGAGATTCGTGAAATACTTTCAGTTCAACAGATCTTCAAACAGAACGCTAGTGACAAAACAACTTGAACATTTAAACTTCAGACGGAGAGTCACAGACCTTAACTACGGGTTTGCAAGTGCAGCTTTACTACGCTGAATGGAAATATCGTTGTACCATTCAATCTGAAAATCTAAGTCAACGAGGCTTCATAAGTGGATGCAACCTGCCACCCTCTTACTGTAAGTTAACTCTTCTACGTTAAAAGAAAATTTGATATACTGTTTTTCACGTGGAAAAATATTTGAAGAACCTTTATGGCTGAAAATTATTTTAGGCCATCAAAAACAAGGGGATGGAAGGAATGCTTGAATTAATCTCAGCCACTGGTATCCCAAATCAGTCTTGACTATGTTCCAATGGGATGAATCCAGCCCGAACAACCATGCCCTCCCTGAACCGTATGATTAGGCATGGGTCCTATGCACACTGTGCTACTGGAACCAAGCTATATCCAACTAATGAGCCCTAATAAGGATGAAACTAGTCTTGGGTTGAGTCTTCAGCATGCCACCTTCAGACTAATAGTCAAAAACACTAGGCCACGACAGTTATATTAAACATAGTAAAATCAAATCTATGACATAAGTTCAAAAGTGGAAATCAGTTTCATAAGGTGCTTCAAACAGATGACTAGATTATTTAGATAATAGGAAGTACAAATAGAGAGATAAAGAAGCGAATGTGAGAGAACAAAGAGTTAATAAGCGACTAAGAGGGACAGACTGAAAAGGGACTTATTTGAAGTAAGAGGTATTTCAAATAAGTACTTCCTAAGAGAATGCCAACAAAAATATTTACTTTTCAATAACAAATGGTAAACGCGATTCCTAATATTCCTCTTCCTTTCATTTTGTATGACTTTAAAGTTATCTGCATAAGCTCAAGAAGGATTCAGGAAATGTGGCTGGAGAAACTGAAGACAGAAGCATCTGAAGTGCCACCTGGCAGGCTATTCTGGTTAGAATTTGTAAAGATTATGGCTTAAATGAAGATTCTGGGCTAAGAAGAATAAGTACAGATGCTTGCTGTAAGAAACATAGGTATTAGATGAGGATGGTAGCTTCCCACCTCAGATAATAACAAAAATCCTTCAGGGTGAAACCTCCAAGTGACAAATTAAACCAGACCTCAACCCCCTGCTAGCTATGGCACAGAGAAGACAGGC
This sequence comes from Triturus cristatus, assembly GCF_964204655.1. Taxonomy (NCBI): domain Eukaryota; kingdom Metazoa; phylum Chordata; class Amphibia; order Caudata; family Salamandridae; genus Triturus; species Triturus cristatus. The sequence continues at coordinate 1,561,939,343 of NC_140590.1, forward strand.
TTAACTGAGAGGCAGCGTGTTAATTATTTATGCAGAACTAAAACAGTACTTAAGTGGAAATGCAGAACAATAAAAAATTCTATAATGACTCAGAAAAATAAAGTCAAATGTAATAAACATATCAACACCAAAATTATAAAAGTGCTAATGATAGTCAATGGTCGCCGTAGAACAGGATCTAGACACAATTTGACGTTGTGCGTGGGTCAAATATGTCTAACAGATTTGTCCTTGGCAAAAGATTTTACCTTCTTACTTCAGTCCTTAAAGTCCCGACCCCACCACAGGAGTAACCTTCAAAATATTCCCAGGACCAAAAGGGATACACTTAGAGATTCCCAGTGTGTAAGGCAGAAGCAACGGCAGGGTCCAGTTGCCACTAGTCATTTGCAGGAAAATGTAGCTTGTTGTGAGAATGGCAGCCTTATGACTCTCAGAGTCCACTTCTTTATCCTGGGTGCAAGAGGGAGAGTAGGTCCAATCTTCTGAGTGCTTATCAGGTCTCAGACAGCAGGTTCAGTACTCTTATGATCTTCCACAGGTCCTAGAGTGTTCTGAAGTCGGTGACTGGAGGTGCCACATTTATGGCTGGCACCTGCTAGTGGGTGGGAATGACCCCTGGGGATACCTTAACAAATCAGGTGGCGGTTCCCAGGGCTAACCCTACCAACTTTGGGCATTTTCAAGATGGCCGAAGTCTTTGTCCTCACTAAACTTCCCCAGTAACCTCCCACATCTAACGCCAAAATCCAATTTGAAGCAGTCCCTGTACCCACAACAGCCTCAGAAACAAAAAGTATAGCAAAGGTCAGTTTTCAACAACCAGACAGTGGAGACACACAAATTATGTTGGCATTCTGCTCTCCTCCTTTGAAGTGCACACAAATGTTATATGTCAGCCTAGCAGACCTGTCAAACAGGCTGGGATACTGTAATATCAAAAGAGGCCCACTGTGATCTGAGCCTAACTGGATAGGAAGACAACCGAAGGCAATATGTGAGTAATACTCTGGCAGAGGGATACGTCTTCAAACTGAAGGGCCCAGCCCAGGTGTCAGCTAACATTAAACTGTGACACAGGTGGTATTTTTGAAGTGCACCCCAAGTGTCATATAAAAAGCCACAGCAGACCTGTCAAACAGGTTGTGACATTCAAGCACGACTTGACACTTTAATGTCATGAAGGATCCTCCAAACCTTCCCCCGCATACTCAGTCAGGTTCAGTGGGGTCATTTCTGCCCATACAGGTCAGCCTATGGTTTTGCTCTTGGAAGCACCTCATTTATGCCAATTTAATTGCTATTTACTAGCTGGCTGAAGTGGGATAACAAAAATGCAGATTTAGCTTCCAAGGGATCAGGCAGGAAAGAGATAACTTTTAAAACTTAACCGTTCTGTAATATTTAGAATACATTCAACTTCACCATTGAATTGGATTTGTTAACAACTATTAAAAATAAATGTTTAATTATTTTTGTAGCAAGTTCCATTCCAGAAATACCAGATTAGTGTTTGATATTGATCCCAGTGAGGGTGTGGCCTGGAAGCCATTTCTCCAGCGAGGAAGCAGGGCACCCCTAGACATCCATGCTCTCCCTGCACTGAGGCTTCAGCCCCTGGCGGTGAAAGGTTTGGAGACTGCCAGGGGGAGATAACCAGTCAAGAAGAGGGCAAAACCAGGTAGAGGCATGGCCTGCTTCCAAGCGCTCAGCAGCTGCAATGGCAGCTACGGCAGCAATCCAAAACAGCAGCAGCTTGTAGCAGTGGCTGGGGCAAAACAACTGCACAGGCTCTGGGGGGCACAACTAGGGCACCAGCAACTCACTGCAGGAGCCATCCTGGGCGCGAGGCATGACACCTCCCCCCACCCCCCCTCACCCCCTCCGGACTGCATACAGGTCTCCCCACACAGCCACCCTCCCTGGGAGGGATCCTAAAGTGACAGCATGAGGCCTGAACCTGCAGTGATGGTCTGCCATGGTCGGAGGTGGTGACCGGGACCATGGAGGCAACAGGGGACCCAAGGGGTCATCACAACTAGTCACATCATCCAGTGTCTGCAGCTAGCATCTGGGGGAAGAGTTTGGCAAGATCGGCCACCAGCAGATGGAAAGGCGGCACTGTCACAAGCGCATGTGAGAGCCGACCAGGAAACTATTCGTGGCGTTCAGAGTTCGGAGGCCACCACAGAACTCAGTTGGTGCACAATGGAGGGGTTTAGCCCTTTCCTCCCCCACATGCAAGCTGCAAAACCCCTGCACGCAAACAAAATGGATAAATATGCGTTTTGAAGCGGCGAAACAGCAAAGTCAGGCTGTGTGGCAGGGACCAGAGCGCCAGAGGATAGAAGAGAGAGAAACTACCCTTAGAGAGCTGATCCTTGCCATTTAGGACACACAACCAGCACTAGAACACACCTTTGACATGGTGGCCCCAGATGTAGCACTGATTTGACAGACACGGGGAAGATTTCTGAAAGGATACGCGCAGCGGAGGTCACTCTCGCGGATCACACAGAGGCCATCCGTATCCTGCAGACCGAGGTGTGCCAGCTGAAAGAAAAGCACCCACCTACATGCACAGGCCGTAGACGCCGCAGGCTAAAAGAGGCGCAACAACATACACCTCATATGAGCACCTGTAAAAACGGAGGGCACGGAGGCAGAGCGCTTCGTGGAAGGCCTGGTGCATCGCATGCTTAAACCAGAGGACTTATCTGCTCACTTTATGGTTGAACGAGCACACTGGGTCCCTGGGACCCCACCAAAGTCCAGGACCAGACAGAGATCTCTTCTGGCCCGCATCCTTAATTTCAGAGACCGCGAAGCAATCCTGAGGGCGGCACCACCTAAAACTATGATTTGGCTGGACTACGCCCAGGAAGGCCGAGCATGTGAAGATCCTTTCTTAAGGTATGAGAAGGGATACCTCCAGAGACGGAAAATGCAATACATGATGATTGTCCGGCACGCCTGAAGGTCCTGGCGAAAGGGCTCTTCTGGTTCTTCGGGAGGGACTTTGGAGGAAACTTGAGTGGCTCGAATGCTGGTGAGTGGTGGAGAGTCGACAGTTGGGGAGAGGAACTCATCCCCCCAAAAGCCGGGCATTGAGATGCTGCGAGCAGGAGGGGAGGGGGGGGGGGGGGGAATTCTGCAAACAGAGACAACCGAACAAGCAACAGCATAACCATCGTCTCCTTGATGGAACACTGGGACCAACGGCTATGGGGGCAAACTGCTGGAATACAAATGGCGGTACCAGCAGAGGAACGGAACAACCGAGGTTACACAAAACCTACCATCTCCGGGCCGTTCCTTTACTCATGGCACGGAAGAAAACCTGGAACCTAAAAGTTAAAGTTCAGTTTGGGGAAATAGGTGGGCGACAGGCACCTCTAGCATTGAGGAAGTGAGTATTTCTAAACCTGTAGTGTGAGGATGTAGGGAAAGGGTTGTTTCTGTAGGGTCACGCGGACACAGATACGTTGATGGGACACACATAGCGCACAGACCAGAGGGACCCCCAGACATGTTTACACCGAGCACTACACATGGCTACACAGCGACAGGTTAAAGAGAGAAGGGTGAACTTACCGAAGTCACATGGAATGTCATTAGAATAGGGCACAAGTTGAAGGGGGTGGTGGTATCCAAATACATATAGAAGCATAATCTAGACAGTCATGCTACAGGACACACACTTAGTTGGGAATAACTGTGGGTTCCTAGGGAATCAACGGTATATAGTACTTGAACATTCAGAATTCACAACCGGAATTGCAAAGGATTGGAATCCTGTCTCATTGGTCCCTATGGTTATGAATCAAACAAGGATAGACCTGGGGAATGCTTTGCGGCGATCAATAGAAATCTATATGGGAGAGCTCCTAACAGAAGACTCCTGGCACCTCCCGCTGGGGTTACAGCCAAAAATCCTGGGACTGATGCCAGCCTACCTCAGGCGTCCCCGTTGCCGGCTTAGGGGGAAAAAGGGGAAGGGTGGGACATCAATCCTACAACGCAGGGCAGCTGGGACAGGTTCATCCAGTGCAAGAGGGCACCAGGGAAAGATGTCAGTTTACACATCTGTATGGAGGCGGAGGGACTAGTTGACATATGGCATGAGAAAAACCCCACGAATGGGCAATACTCCTACACATCAGGCTCTACTGGTTCCATGTCCAGTATAGACTTCCTTTTCATACCGGGGCCACAGAGACAATGCTTTAGAGCCATGCACTACAAGGCTCAAGGCATCTTTAACAAATTCCCTATCTTTACGCAAATACTAGCCTCGACCCGTCGGACCTCTCATGGCTATAAGTGTGACAACTAAGACTTAACTGACTGGCACACCAAGGAGTTCCAAGGACAGCAACAGACCAATACTTTTTCGAAATGTATACTCTGTGCAATCCAAGATCAGTGTTTGGGAAGCCTACAAGCCTGATGAGGTGCCCCTTAATTACAGTCACATCGTGGGGTAAAAGAAGAAACGAGATAGGAAAGTCACTGCCCTAGAGGAAAACCTGTGTCAATGGGAGGGAGTTCCGGATCAGAACTGCCAATGTTTCACGCATAAAATGACACTCACTATAGATGAATACAAATGATTGGTGGTGCAAGAGACCAGGACGCAGTACAGGGAAACGCAGCATAGACTCTACCGGGTAGGGAATAAGGCATGTAAAATACTGGTCTGCTGGTGCATAGGGAGGAGGGTAGGCGATGGATGCCCATGGTGGAGAACGAGGAGGGAGACATGATGCACACCATTGATGGCATAGCAGAGGCCTTTGCTGCACATCTAAGAAACCTATGGGGCAAGGATGGAGGGTAGACAATGCCATTAGTTTGTCACGGACATCCTGACCACACCAGTGCCAGTGAGGAAAAGCAGATGCTTGATGGTAGTATAGAAGATGGTGAGATCAGGGAAGTGATCAGCCAGCTCAAGAGTGGGAAAGCCCTAATGCGTATCCCTCAGAGGTTTTACAATAATTAGGGAGTAAACTGACTGGACCCTCCCCAGGGGAATGTTATACAAAGCGAAGATGGAGGGATTCCTTCCACGGGTTCTCCGAAAAGCTACACTAGTATTGATCCATAAGGAAGGTAAGCTGGTAGATCAATGTGCCTCTTATAGATCACTCTGCTAAATTTAGAAGTGAAAATCTTGACCAAGGTGCTGGTAAACCACCTGCTCCGGGTCAAAGACAAATTAATACATCCAGACCAGTCAGCTTTATGCCCCAAAGATCCACGAGACAACCTCAGGCGATTGTTTAGGTGCCTGTCGAGGAGGGAGGCCCTGGGTGAGTCAGTGGTTCTGCTGGCACTAGATGCTGAGCAGGCTTTTCACTCGATACAATGGGGGTATCTACTGGCAGCGTTAGGGAAGATGAAGTTTGGGCCAGAGTTCCTGGCTTGGGTCCAGCTCCTATACACCAAACTGAGGGCACAAGTCCAGATCAATGGGATGATGTCCCGGGTTTGAACTCAGCAGGGGAACCAGGCAGGGGTGCCCCCCTCTTGCCTCTGCTCGCATTGGCAGAAGATTCCCCAGCTAAACTGGTGAGGGTGGACCCTCAAATTAGAGGAATTAGGTCGACCCCGGAATGGGAAGACGTGATTTCAGTTTACGCTGATGATGTCCTACTCTACTTGGCTGACCCAGTTCAGTCCAGTACATTCCATGCATTTTAGAAATCTAGAATATGTTAGGGGAGCACTCACAGGTGCGCTTTAACTGGACGAAGACGGTAGAGTTCTCACTTGCTCCATATGAAGCTAGATCAGGCAGGATTCCACAAATACAACCTGGAGAGGGTCCTTCACGATTATAAAAACGGCTATAAGTCACTTGTGGAAAGTTCCACATTCATCGATGGGCAGAGCAGCCCTGTCCAAAATGATAAACTCTATCCAAGCTCCTATATCCGTTTTAAAACACTCTATATAAAGTGCCAGAGACGTTCTTCCACGAGATGGACATGACAACCAGACTGCTCCTAGGAGAGAGGAATCGCCATTCTAATTCTACATCTGTACTACTGGGAGACTCAACTGCTGGTGGTCAATGAGTGGTGCCTTGGAACCCCCAAAAAAACGGCCTTACTGACAGACATCATATGGAACCAGCAGGCTGTCTATGCGACATGTAAAGTAATGTTCAGCCACATCCAGCTGCAACTCCCACACAGGTGGAAACTGGAATCTGGAAGAAGGCCACAGAGGCTGGGATGGACAGGAAAACTAACGATAGAGATACCCCTCTGGGAATTGGGGATGCTAGCTGACCTGGGACAGCTAGAAGGAAGGAAACAGTGAGACAGAATAGAGCTCTCTAAGCTTGGGGAAGTGTGGTGCGAGTGAGGGGCTACTCCCATTTGAAGAACTTTGTAATTAATTATGAGTAGGCCACAACGCTATAGTCCCCGCAGGGACTGGGCATTGGTCTGACTAATCAACAGGGGGAGGTTGAAGTGGCTCTTGGTTCGCTGTAGTTTCTGTAAATGGTAAACGATTAATAAAATATTTAAAACAATATTGATCACAATGTTTTCCTATGGAACTGCCAAACCTGCTACAGGGAAAACAGGATATGAAGGCATTTTCATTGTAAGGACAAGTTTAACATTAAACTTTTACTGTCCTACTTTTAAATGCCATGCACTCTTCCTTCATGAGGACTGAGGCCTATTTGGGGGTGACATATATATTAAAAAAAAAGGTTTTGGCCAGTCAAAAGAGGTTATTTTGAGAGGTTGAATTTGCATTGAAAGCCTGCCACCAGTAGCCTGGAATTGCAGGTTTTCTGTTTACATTGTTTGTCACTGTAGTGGATGGCACAATGGGTGCTGCCGTCCACTTGTGACATTTAACTTACAGGCCCCAAGTGCACATTGCTACCGTATACTAGAGGCTTATAGGTAAGTTAAATATGACAATCAGGAGAGTACCAATTTTACCATTGTTAAAGCAGAAGCGCACGTACTTTACAACTGGTTAGCAGAGGTAAATTGCAGACTTCTACAGCAAGCAAAAAAAAAAAAAAAAGCATTCAGTATATAGGGAAAAATGTAGAGTGACCCTACAGAAGGGGGACATTTCAAAACTTCCCATTCTACTGCTGTGACTGTGTACTAAGTATCAGGCACCTTAGTTACCTTGACTGACAGAGCTATGCAAGAATATTTTTACTTCGGTTTGTTCGAGCTTCCATCTGCACTCCAGTTCTTCCACTCGTGTAGTTCTTCAGCATTTACAGGACTCTCATTAGGACTGTCATTGTTTGTGGGCGCTTTGGTGTGAACGTGCTTCTGCACAAGTGCTAGAACAATAGAAAAGACGGTTGACTACAAATTTCTGCACCTCATGCCAGTTCTGATGTATATATAATTCCCGCGGAGCATGCCCTGGCATCAACCGTCTATTGATGCCTCTGTGCTCCAGATCCTTAAAATACGTTTTAATGGGCGTGCGCGGAACGACAAAGTCCAGATTGAAGAGATAAGTTTTTACTCAAGTTTCTTTATTTTTCAATCAGTATCAAAAAAGCTTTAAGTTCCAGCCAACGCGTTTCGTTCTCCTTGGGAGAACTTCATCAGGGCTGCACCAAATCCGAGTCTGCATAAAGGTTCAGTTGTTACTGTTATGCTCCCCACTCGAGAGACTACGGCAATCTGTATAATTTGCCCGTTTCTCGGCAAGATTTCAGGTATCTGAGATCAATAAAGTAGAGCCAATGAATGTAATAAGGTCTCCAGGCAATATTCTGGAGCCTTAAGAAGGGAAAAAGTTCCCATAGCTGTATTGTGCCCGTTCGTACGACCAGTAATTCAGAGTGCACAAGTGCTACGTAGAAAGAGGCTGGTGGTTTTGCAAGATATAGAACATGAAGTGTGATAGATTGACTAAGATGTATTGATAGATCAACAGCAGATACCCACTCCTCAGGTTTACACATGAAACCGAGGCACTGGTACCACTGCAAGATGGTATGGGACAGCACAGAAGGGGCTGTGATCAGTGCCACATGTAGGGCATGCTGAACATCCAGGAACGAGTGACGATCTCGAGTGTGCAGGTCATTTGCTGGGAAGCTGTAAGGATAGTCACTTGCTGTGCCTTGTCAGCTAAACAGAAGGGTTGCTGGACCCAGCCCCTAATATATGCAAACAGAAGAGAGGCTACTAGCTGTTGGAGTCAGGACTTCTGAACTGGTGTGTGGCCAAAAAGTCAACCATATGGTATTTTTCTGATGGTCACTGACAAGATTCTAGGAGCTCCCCTGGACGATCTTAAGCAATAGGTAATCGGAGGGGTTAGGGGCCTCATTCTTTCAACAGAAAGTAAACACAGTTAGAGGAGGGACATTACGTTTTGTAGATTTGAATCTTTTTCTATACCTTAAACAAATAGGACACTGATGAGGAGCCATGGGTGGGGTCAATAGGTCAACCCTGTGATGTCACTGCAGTCAAAGGTTAAGCGAGGTCCCTTCGCCAACCCTGGAGCCTTCCCCGAGTCAACATCAATGTATACAGGGCTTTTTTATCAGAATATGAGAAAGACAGCTATGTTCTTAAACTGTGTGCAAGGCTTTGGAAGTCTCAAGCAGGCACCCCCTAAATGAAATTCACCCACAGGAGCTTCATAGCAATGAAGCACACAATTAATCTCACATCTACTTTTAGCCCTTGTTCAGTATCCCACTTTGTCAGGGCTCGAAAAATCATTAAAGTGTTACTAGGCCTGCCATGAAAAATCTACTCAACCTAACTGTAATGTACTTGACCTCTGTCTCCAAAAGCCGAGCAAATGTGACGAGAGAACAAGATTTGTTCACTTTGTGAGCAATAAAGATGCTTTTAAATATTGTTATCTAGTCACATTTGCTTTGCTTTCAGAGACAGAGGGCAAACGTCAGTTTGTCTGCCTACTAACCAGAAAGGGCAATTAGGCCGTAAAAATAGCTCGTCCTGATTATATCTGGCTCACCATAGCGAGCAGATTTATCGAGCCTGGTTTGTCTAACATGTTACTGTTCTTACTGCACCTCTTTCTAAGCCCTTGTGTATCCTGGATGCAAGCTGCCCTATCTGTATCAAGTATGTCATGTTTCCTTCACCATAAAGATGTCTACATCTCAAAAGAGTGAAGCTAATCCACTACCAGGGATAGAGGATCTTCTTGTGAGGTTAAAAATCTTCAACCCAAGTAGAAGTCCAGCATCTCTTTTGAAAAAACTTTCAATATTTGTTCTTTACAGCACCCTGAAGCAACAATATAAACACTAGAACAAGCACCATCATTGATTGAAACTTGAAAGATCAATGGATTTCCCTGGACTACAGGCAGCTTTGGGAGAATACTTCTAAGCCTCCTACATGCTCAAAAGTCTGCAAACTCGACAAAAGTACAAGTTCATCCCATACTCAGGAAGAGTGAGGCACCGTTCACACTTAAGAAATAATCGATTCTGTGAACAATTTGCTGCCTTTATTTACATTAACAAAAATCATGGAGAAAATGTATTGTAAATTAGTTAACTAAAAGTAACCAGCACTGGCAAAGCCAATAGGTTTCGCCTATGCAAGATCTACTGGGTTGGTCATCATTTTTTTTTTTTTAATTTTGCACATTGGTGCGAGCTGCTGTGCTAAGTATCATATAGCGAAGAAAAAAACCAAAAAAAAAAAACCACACATGGTCAAACCGAGTTTCATAGCTCCTTTTCTTCCACTTTAAGCTATGCACATACAAACAAGTTAAAATTGTTATTTTCCCCTCTACTTAATATGCAATTTACATTCTTGAACACATGCTTTTTGCAGTTACCAGAATGGCAAAGTGTAACTAATTGAAACACCGAGCATGGCGTGGCTGTGGCATTACAGCCAGAGCTTCTGACATTGGAACTGGGTTTGAGTTTCGGCGCCAGCTCAACATCCTGTGATTCTGGGCAAATCACTTAGGGCCCGATTCACAGAACAAACTTAAGACAAAATCCTAAACTTACTACCATTTTGGTATTCACAGAATGTACTTACTACTTCTGGTATTCACAGAATGCACTTACTACTTCTGGCATTCACAGAATGAACTTACTACTTTTGCTATTCACAGAATGGATTTACGACTACTAACTTTACGTCCGCACTCGGGCCGAAATTTCTGCCTCCGAAGCGGAAGTTCCGCACCCGGAGCGGAAAGTCCGCACTCGGGCCGGAATTTCCGCCTCCGAAGCGGAAGTTCCGCACCCGGAGCGGAAAGTCCGCTCTCGGCCGGAAAGTCCGCTTACGGGCCGGAAAGTCCGCTCTCGGGCCGGAAGTTCAGATTTGGGGGCCAGACTACATGAACTGTGGCCATTGATCATTTGAGCCAAGGGTAAACACCTGTCCAAGTCCCTACCATCCCCCACCATTCATCAGCTGACACACTGCAGCCAATCCCAGCCAACAGCTCCAGTTTGCCATGATGTTGCAAGTGCCTACCTTCCCCCACCATGATCCAGCTGAAGCCAATTAACACTAATTACCCAGCAGCAAAAAACATTTAAAAGCAGCACACAGTGAATGAACAGGTTTGGCCACAGAGAGTTTGTGTTCACAAGCTGACACTGGCAGAGAACAATGGAGCTACTGAGAAGGAAGAGGAATATCACAGCAGAGGAGACCACCATGCTTGTGGAGTTCATAGTGAGGCACCACAAACGCCTCTATTGACTCCCACCCTACTGCACCAGTGGGACACAGAAGGCAGCCCTGTGGCAGCAATTATCCACTGCTGTCACAGCACTGGGGGAGGAGAGGCGCACAGTCCAGGACATAAAAAAAAAGTGGCAGGATGAGAGGCAGAGGGTGAAGGAGAAATACTCCTGAATTGAATTAAATCGGATCCTCCCTGCTGCATACTCTGGACCCCGCATCCGCCTCACCCCACTGGAGGAGGATATCCTGACCACGATACACCCCCACTTGGTCCATGGGCTGCCTGTTAGTGACGTCCGCTACGTGGTACCAGGTAAGTGGGATGAAAAGAAAAAGTGCATGAAAAGTTTGTCTGTGTTGCACTGTCATTGTGAATAAGGAAGTAGTCCAAAGTGTATATAAAAATTATAGTCAGTCAGAGACTCATGTGTCACCCTCTGTATGTAGCACCACAAGTCCCACAATCCTTAGCGATGGAAATGACAAATCCCTCCCCCACTTTAGAAAACATGGGCACTGTACTGTTGCAGTAAAACACCAGCCTGCTAACTAGCAATTGACAAATATCAGCAGAGATGCGCCAGTAACAATGCGACACGCAATCCAACTCTTGTGGAACCGCGGATGCGTCACATTTACAATGCGGTGCACTGTGGCGCAGGGATAGACAGATGGGTGTTGCATCTGATGGCATTAGGGGGGTGTTTTGCTGGAGTAGTGTTGCAAGTGTGACGCAAATCCAACAATGTCCATGGACCGCCTACACCCTACGTTCTGTGCCACTCATTACATGTACCTCAAGCAGGAGTAAGTTTGCATAGCACAACCCTATGAAAAGTGACTCCGTGAAATCTCGTTGATTACACTGCATCACATGTACGAGGCATAACCAAAGAAACGCACACCCTGCCTACATCACAGCTGAGGCATGTTTAATGTTGCGCAGGACTGCACAACGTGACACATCCCCATAGATGCATTACGTGGTGAATAAGTCTAAATGTGTCACCTGTATTACCCCACCGCTGTGTCACAGAAGTGACGCAACTGCGGTGTAAATGTATTACAAATGGCGTGTAAACCTGCCACAAAATATCCCAGAAGTAAATCACCCTGTGCCAGCTTAAAGCACAAAGCAGAAGTTGAGAGAATCATCAGATCAAAATAGTCATACACTGTTAGACCTGTCAGCCCTTTGGGTGGTCCCTCCTCATCATTATTTATTTTGGCCCACTTTTGCCTCAATCCCTGTTATAATTTTTCCTTTTTGGGAACCACCAGACTTTTTAGTGTTGATGCAGGGTAAGGGAGCCATTTTCCCTACCCCTGGAACTTCTGTCTGAGGGCCTGAGACACAAAATGGTGGCCACCCATTGTCACCTGTGATATCACCAGAACCCACTGGAGGTTTCTAGAACCTTCTGTAACATTCTAGAACCCTGTGACAGTGGGAGGCAGTTTAGAATGTTGGGAGGCCATCTCAGAGTGGCAGTTGGCAACTGACTGGAGAAGAGAGAGGACAGATATAGAAGGAGGTCGGAGTAAGGCAGCAGGGGTGGAAACCAGTGCTTGGAGTGGGGTCCAGAAACCCACCCTTGATGCTAGTCCCTACTGACCAAGCCCAGCCTAAAGCCCTGTGTGGGACCAAGACCAGAAGAACCATCTTAAGGAACTGAACATTTGAAACAGGCCTTAAAGAGGAAGAACAGCAAGTTCCTGACCTGTTCAGTGGTGTCCTCCTGGAGTCCTGACATCGAGAAGCCTGGAGACCTGGGGCCGGAGGTAGAGAAGCGTCGCTGACAGAAAGCAGACGTCGTACCCGGAGCCGCCAGAGGTCGAGTGAGGGCGCCGACGGAGGTCGTGGAGAGGCACCAGAGGTCGAGTAGGGAGTCACCCGAGGTCGAGGTGAGGGCGCCGACGGAGGTCGTGGAGAGGCGCCGGAGGTCGAGTGGAGATTCACCCGAGGTGAGGCGTCGACGTGGGAGTGAAGTCCGCCCACCGGAGTCGCCGGAAACGGAGGTGAAGCGTGCCGGAGGTCGGGAGTGGAGATCACACTCCGGAGACACCCGGAAGTGGGGAGACCGTGTCCCTGCGACGCCGGAAGGCGACATCGAGTCGAGACCGCCCAACGACATCGAGTCGAGACCGTCCAGCGACATCGAGTCGAGGCCGCCCAGCGACATCGAGTCGAGGCCGCCCAGCGACATCGATCCGGAGCCGCCTCACGGCATCGACACGGTGCCGAGCGGAGCCGATCATCGTGAAAAGGGCAGTAAGTGGTAGAGGGGGCGTCTGAGGCCCCGTGGAGCCCTAAAAGACCATTCTAGGGGCTAGAGGGGTGTTAGAACCAGCCTGGGAGTGCCAGGGGTGAACCAAGACTGGTGCAGTGACATCTGTGAGGGGCTGTGTAGTTTGGAGGGCCAGATCTTTAGGTTACCCTTGTTCCGCCTCAGCTTAGGCCCCAGCCTTGACCAATCTAGGTGGGACACCCCCATGCCACCCAAATGACCACAAGCTGTGTATGGGCAAAGTAAGACCAAGTTACCTCATGAAAGTGATCTGATCTGTAACTGTCATTGATTGCTTTTCCTTATTTATTGAGGGTGCTTTATTTATTGTCTTCCACTAATTTATTCTTGCACTGTATTTATTGTCTGACTGTATTTATTTGCCGTCTGTATTTATTGCACATCTATTTATTCTTTGCTTAATGAGGACCTGAACCTATTTATTGAAATCCCAAAGTAGCATTGTTTATTTGACCTTCTCTTTTAAAGGAAAATCCTATTGTATTGTATTTATGTTATGAAACCTGCAACTAAGAGAAAATAAGATAAAGACATATATATTTTCATCTTGTCTTCCATAATTTTTACGGTGTAGTGTCGTTTTTGGAACGGATGAACGCATGGTTATTGTGAGGGTGTGACGTACGCTTAACACGGTGCCTGACCCCCAACCGCTCGAGCCAAGCTACCACTGTGCTGGGAACCTGGTGACTGCTAACCCGGTTGCCCGGTTTCCAACATAAAATTGGTGTTCAGCGGTGGGATAGAGCTGTGCTTGCGTCTACTCGACAATAACTTTGGGTAGTCCATAGGCCTACACCGGGAGTTTTCTCCAAGCGGACTTCCTAATTTTGAGTTTTGTTTTTTCCAAATTTACTTCTGGTGGTGGGAGGAGGTATTACAAAAGATACCCCCCTGCATAGCTTCTGTAAGCAACTGTCTTCTATCCTGAGTGGGCAAAATGGAGTTTGTATTGGAGGATGTGGAAACTTACACTGTGGCCCAACTCAGAGAGTTTTGTCAGCGAGAGGGGGTGTTTTGTCCCCAAGGTGCAAAGAAGGGTGAGCTCCAGACCAGCTTGAGGGCTTGGTGGGAAGCACGACGAGAAAGTAAGGTTGAGAAGGAGGACAGTGATGGAGAGCCTGACAGCGAGGGGGCTGGTTTGTACCAAACTGAGGTGGGGAACATATTAGCGGGGCCCAGAACACTTTCAAGGAAGGGCAGCAGTGTCTCTAGCAACGGCTTATTAGAAGCAGAGTTAACTGACCGGAGGGAGAAAAGACAGCTCACATGGGAGTTGGCGAAGCTGGAGAAAGAAAAGGAGGAACGGAGGATGGCTCACGAGTTGAGGCTCAAGGAGATAGATCTCCAGATCCTACGGGTCGGGGCACACACTGTTCCTAATGGTGGCAGCGAAGAAAGAGAGATCACCAGGGAACCCAAACCTTATTTGCCAAAAGACATAGTAGCCAGCTATAGTGCGGGAGATGACATCGCCAAGTGGCTAGCGGCCTATGAGGTCTCTTTAAGAGTCCATGGGGTTCCAGAGAAATATTGGGGAGGGGGATTGTACAAATACATGCCTCCAGCTGGCAGGGATACATTATTGGCTCTAGAGCAGGATGAGCAGACCCACTACCCCACCATGAAAGTGGCGCTCGTGAGGAAGTTTGGACTAACACCCGAGAAGTACAGACAGAAGTTCCGGGGTAGCCACAAACTGGGCACACAGAATTGGGTGGATTTCCTGGACTATGCAAAGAAGGCATTAGAGGGTTGGATACAGGGCAGCGAGGTGAGGGACTACGAGGGGTTGTTTGATTTGATGTTGAAGGAACACCTGCTCGAAAAATGTTTCCCCGAACTGCGTCAACACCTGGTGGATAGCAAGCTGACCAAACCCCGGAAGCTTGCTGAGGAGGCGGACATTTGGGCTAGTACCCGGGTGTCCACAAGGGGGACTGGAGGGGACTCTCAAAAGACCGGACAGGGCGCCCCCCAGAAGAAAGAGGGAGGGGAAAAGAAAACGGAGTTCTCTAAAGGCCCCCAAAATAGTTTCCAAGGGAAGGGAACGGGATTCACCCCTAGGGCTAACCCACCCAGAAAACCTAATCCTGGCCAGAGTCAGCAGCCAAGGGTTGTCCATTGCTTCGAGTGCGGTGGTGTCGGACACTATAAGGGAGATGTGAAGTGCCCGAAAAGACCACCCCCTCCCATCGGAGGAAAGGCCCCCGGAGTAGCTAGTGTAGTGCTCGGGGAGGAGATGCCTTTAGATAAGGGAAGGGAGTGGGCGGGTGTCACTTTAGTGTCCCTGGGAGAACGGGAGATGGTTTCTAAGATCCAGGTGCCCGCAAATACCACAAAGTATGGGCAGTGGGTCACCATCAACGGCCAAAGAGGGGAGGCTCTGAGAGACACAGGAGCCAGTATGACTATGGTACGTAGCCAACTGGTGTCTCCAGAGCAGGTGATTCCCGATGTGCTCCACCCTGCCGCGATGGCTGACGGCAGAATGGGCCACTATCCGGTGGCCGAGGTTCCATTTGAATGGGAAGGGGTTGCAGGGTTGCTTCGAGTTGCCGTAAGCCCTGCCGTGCCAGTCGATTGTCTGCTGGGGAATGACATGGAGCATAATGTTTGGAAGGAGGTGGAATACCGGACTCATGCTGAGATGCTGGGTACACCTGACTGGGTCTGTGTCAGCACAGGGTCTGCGACTACCCGGAGAGGGAGTTCGTTTAGGCTGGAGCCTGGAACAAAGGCACAGCCGGCTGCCGACCAAGGGAAGAACCGAGGACAGGAGGAGCCTGCCTCGGCATCTGCACCCCGTGTGACGGATAGGCCACCGGAGGTGGTGGACCAGGAGTCCGCGGAGGGGGATGTTACCGAACTGGAGAACCTACCCATCCCGGCCGAGTGGCACGTGGAGGGAGGGCCGACCAGGGAGGAATTCTGCAAGGGCCAGAAGGAGTGTCCTACCCTTGAGGGACTGAGACGACAGGCCGAAGCCCAGGCAGCAGGGAACGTTGAGGGGAACTACAACATTTACTGGGAGGATGGCCTCCTCTACAGTGAACCCAAGGCACCCATGCACGGATCGTCACGGGCCTTGGTTGTCCCTCAACGTTACCGAGCCTTTCTCCTGGAATTGGCTCATGAGATCCCCTTGGCAGGACACCTGGGGCAAGACAAGACCTTTGCCTGGCTTGTCCCACACTTTTATTGGCCTCAAATGAAAGTGTCGTCCGACACCTACTGCCGGACGTGTGTGTCTTGTCAAGCCAGTGGGAAAACAGGGGTGAAGCTGAAAGCTCCCCTGGAACCACTTCCTGTCGTTAGCACCCCCTTTGAAAGGGTGGGCATCGACATTGTGGGTCCGTTAGATCCGCCTACTACAGCTGGTCACAGGTTTATCCTGGTTCTGGTGGATCATGCCACACGGTACCCAGAGGCTATACCTCTGAGGACCATTACTGCACCTGTTGTGGCTAGGGCCCTGATGGGAATCTTTACCCGAGTGGGTTTTCCCAAGGAAGTTGTGTCTGACAGGGGGACCAACTTCATGTCAGCATATATGCGGGCCATGTGGAAGGAGTGTGGAGTGACCTACCGGTTCACCAGTCCTTACCACCCCCAGACCAATGGTCTGGTGGAGAGGTTCAATAAAACCTTGGAAGGCATGATCAGAAGTCTGCCTGAAAGACTGCGGAGGAAATGGGACGTCCTCCTACCCTGTCTATTATTTTCTTACAGGGAAGTGCCACAGAAGGGAGTGGGCTTCAGCCCCTTCGAGCTTTTGTATGGGCACCCTGTGCGTGGACCTCTCAGCCTGGTGAGAGACGGATGGGAAAGAACTCCCAGAAAGCTTCCCCAGGACGTGGTGAGCTACATGCTGGCCTTCCGGAGCCAAATGGCTAAGCTTCTGACAACTTGGAAGCCAGCCAAGCAGTAATGAAGGCGTGGTATGACCACAATGCTCACCCGGTGGAGTTGGAGCCTGGCCAGAAGGTGTGGGTGATCGAACCAGGAGAGCTTAGCGCCCTCCAGGATCGCTGGTCAGGACCATTTGAGGTGTTGGAGAAGAAGGGTAAGGCTACCTACTTGGTGGATCTGAAGACCCCTCGCCAGCCCCTACGGGTGCTGCATGCCAACCGCCTCAAACCCCACCATGAGAGGCCCGAAGTCATATTGCTGATGGTGACTGACGGAGCAGAGGACGTGGAAAGTGAGCCTCTCCCCGACTTATTTGCATCTCAAGAGAAGGATGGGTTGGTGGAGGGAGTGATTCTCTCCCCGTCCCTAACTCCTGAACAGCAGGAGGACTGCCGCCAGGTCCTGGGGCAGTACTCTTCGTTGTTCTCCCTTGTTCCGGGTAGGACTCACCTGTGCGTCCATGACGTGGACACAGGAGACAGCCCACCTGTGAAGTCAAAGATCTACCGGATGACAGACAAGGTGAAGGCCAGCATTCACAGTGAAGTCACTAAGATGCTGGAGCTAGGAGTGATTGAACCTTCCAGCAGCCCCTGGTCCAGTCCGGTGGTATTAGTACCAAAAGCTGCACCACCGGGGGCCCAACCGGAACTGAGGTTCTGTGTGGACTACCGGGGACTGAACTCAGTAACCAAGACTGATGCTCATCCGATTCCAAGGGCGGATGAACTGATTGACCGGCTGGGAGCTGCCCAATATCTGAGTACCTTTGACCTTACTTCCGGGTACTGGCAGATCTCTCTGACTGATGGAGCTAAGGAAAGGTCAGCCTTCTCCACACCCAAGGGCCACTACCAGTTCTGCGTGATGCCCTTTGGGCTCAAGAACGCACCTGCCACGTTTCAGCGTCTGGTGAACCAGATCCTCACTGGACTGGAGAGTTTCTCTGCTGCTTATCTGGACGACATTGCCGTCTTCAGTAACAGCTGGGAGGATCACTTGCGTCACCTGCAAACTGTTCTCCAGGCCCTGAAGCAAACTGGTTTAACGATCAAGGCCAGTAAATGCCAGATCGGGCAGGGGTCGGTAGTGTACCATGGACACTTGGTGGATAGGGGAGCGGTGCAACCCCTCCAGGTGAAAATCGAGGCTATCATGGCCTGGGAACCCCCCAAGACTCAAACTGAGGTCCGAGCTTTTCTGGGCCTCACCGGATATTACCGCCGCTTCGTGAAGGGGTATGGGACCATTGTGGCCCCCCTCACGGAGCTTACGTCCAAGAAGCAACCTCGACGGGTAGTCTGGACGGAGGCTTGTCAGCAGGCCTTTCTGAAACTGAAGCAAGCCATGTGCGAGGCCCCGGTCTTAAGGGCCCCAGACTTTTCCAAGGAGTTCATTGTCCAGACAGATGCATCGGAACATGGCATTGGGGCAGTGTTATCGCAACTCAATGAAGAGGGTCTGGATCAACCCGTGGTCTTCCTATCCCGGAGACTACTTCCCAGGGAACAGAAGTGGAGTGCAATAGAGCGTGAAGCCTTTGCAGTGGTATGGGCTCTGAAGAAGTTGCGGCCATACCGGTTTGGCTCGCACTTCCTAGTTCAGACCGACCACAGACCCCTTCGTTGGCTGATGCAGATGAAGGGGGAGAATCCCAAGTTGCTAAGGTGGTCTATTTCCCTACAGGGAATGGACTTTCAGGTGGAACATCGGCCTGGAGTGGACCACGCCAATGCAGACGGTCTCTCAAGGTATTTCCGCCTTAGTGAAGAGAACTCCCAAGGGGTTGGGTAGCTCTCCCCACTTTCAGCTGGGGGGGACGCGTGTTAGACCTGTCAGCCCTTTGGGTGGTCCCTCCTCATCATTATTTATTTTGTCCCACTTTTGCCTCAAACCCTGTTATAATTTTTCCTTTTTGGGAACCACCAGACTTTTTAGTGTTGATGCAGGGTCAGGGAGCCATTTTCCCTACCCCTGGAACTTCTGTCTGAGGGCCTGAGACACAAAATGGTGGCCACCCATTGTCATCTGTGACATCACCAGAACCCACTGGAGGTTTCTAGAACCTTCTGTAACATTCTAGAACCCTGTGACAGTGGGAGGCAGTTTAGAATGTTGGGAGGCCATCTCAGAGTGGCAGTTGGCAACTGACTGGAGAAGAGAGAGGACAGATATAGAAGGAGGTCGGAGTAAGGCAGCAGGGGTGGAAACCAGTGCTTGGAGTGGGGTCCAGAAACCCACCCTTGATGCTAGTCCCTACTGACCAAGCCCAGCCTAAAGCCCTGTGTGGGACCAAGACCAGAAGAACCATCTTAAGGAACTGAACATTTGAAACAGGCCTTAAAGAGGAAGAACAGCAAGTTCCTGACCTGTTCAGTGGTGTCCTCCTGGAGTCCTGACGTCGAGAAGCCTGGAGACCTGGGGCCGGAGGTAGAGAAGCGGCGCTGACAGAAAGCAGACGTCGTACCCGGAGCCGCCAGAGGTCGAGTGAGGGCGCCGACGGAGGTCGTGGAGAGGCACCAGAGGTCGAGTAGGGAGTCACCCGAGGTCGAGGTGAGGGCGCCGACGGAGGTCGTGGAGAGGCGCCGGAGGTCGAGTGGAGATTCACCCGAGGTCGAGGTGAGGCGTCGACGGGGGAGTGAAGTCCGCCCACCGGAGTCGCCGGAAACTGAGGTGAAGCGTGCCGGAGGTCGGGAGTGGAGATCGCACTCCGGAGACACCCGGAAGCGGGGAGACCGTGTCCCTGCGACGCCGGAAGGCGACATCGAGTCGAGACCGCCCAGCGACATCGAGTCGAGACCGTCCAGCGACATAGAGTCGAGACCGCCCAGCGACATAGAGTCGAGACCGCCCAGCGACATCGAGTCGAGACCGCCCAGCGACATCGATCCGGAGCCGCCTCACGGCGTCGACACGGTGCCGAGCGGAGCCGATCATCGTGAAAAGGGCAGTAAGTGGTAGAGGGGGCATCTGAGGCCCCGTGGAGCCCTAAAAGACCATTCTAGGGGCTAGAGGGGTGTTAGAACCAGCCTGGGAGTGCCAGGGATGAACTAAGACTGGTGCAGTGACATCTGTGAGGGGCTGTGTAGTTTGGAGGGCCAGATCTTTAGGTTACCCTTGTTCCGCCTCAGCTTAGGCCCCAGCCTTGACCAATCTAGGTGGGACACCCCCATGCCACCCAAATGACCACAAGCTGTGTATGGGCAAAGTAGGACCAAGTTACCTCATGAAAGTGATCTGATCTGTAACTGTCATTGATTGCTTTTCCTTATTTATTGAGGGTGCTTTATTTATTGTCTTCCACTAACCACTAATTTATTCTTGCACTGTATTTATTGTCTGACTGTATTTATTTGCCGTCTGTATTTATTGCACATCTATTTATTCTTTGCTTAATGAGGACCTGAACCTATTTATTGAAATCCCAAAGTAGCATTGTTTATTTGACCTGCTCTTTTAAAGGAAAATCCTATTGTATTGTATTTATGTTATGAAACCTGCAACTAAGAGAAAATAAGATAACGACATATATTTTCATCTTGTCTTCCATAATTTTTACGGTGTAGTGTCGTTTTTGGAACGGATGAACGCATGGTTATTGTGAGGGTGTGACCTACGCTTAACACGGTGCCTGCCCCCAACCGCTCGAGCCAAGCTACCACTGTGCTGGGAACCTGGTGACTGCTAACCCGGTTGCCCGGTTTCCAACATACACCTATTCTGTTGTACATTTCCCACCCTGCCACGCCATTACATCCCCAATGCACCACTGCTCATACCTGCCCAGTCTGCGGCAGTACTGCACAACACTGTTAGCATGCAGAAGAAATGGGGAAATCACAGAAAAGTCCCACAAGCACATTTCCCATTTGTTTACTTTTCTCTCTTCTCACCCAATGACCCATTCAGCCAGAGCACAGACAACTGCCGTAGCAGAGGTCCCTGCAGCTACTGGGAGGAATTGCCATCGTACAGAGATAGGTATACCACCTTCACTGACTGGTAAGTCAAAGTGGCCAGGAGATGGTCAAAAAGCATAAATTGTCAGGAGTGACAGAGGGACATATAGCGCCCACATATGAAAATCAACCAGAGAAAAAATAGCTGCATTATTATTGGTCGTCGTCAATGGACATCCACCTTTAGCAAATTATAATTGCGAACAGCGAAAGACATAATATTAAATGTTTTGGCTCATCAAACCTTCGTAATTGTGGAACATGACATGTTTTTCAGCAACAGCCCCAGACCTGGGAATCCAATCCTGTTATTGAGTGCCACAACTAGTCAAAAGGGTGTCCCCACTATGTTGTAATGGTGTCTGTAGACCTAATCAATAAATCTAATTTGCAGAAATATGGCAATGATGAAAAAGAAGTGAGATATCAGGGTCAGTAGTATTGACAATGCATACACTGTCCAACTTTGAATGTTTCCAATATAGATCAAATGCCCAGTCCACACAGCTGGTCATGTACCACTTACATTGGCTGGCTTTTGTGTTGTCCATCAACGAAACATGATAGTGGACCTCACATCATGATCCGTAGACATGTCATTGTGATATAGGTTGCATCCAGGTAGTGGGCCCATTCGAAGTTATGTGGGAGCAATCATGATATTAAGTATAACACACTTCAGCAACGCTGGTGCCCACAGCTGCTTGTGCTCATCCTTTGTGCCAGAAATCTAGTGCATAACATGTGGCTGCAGAAATGTAAAAGTAGCAAAACACACTTATCATTGTAGGAACAACGAGGTCCTCCCATAATCTAAGACACACACTGACTTCTGCTACAAGGTTGGCTGTGACATCTGTTCAGGGCCCACACACTGTTCTGGTGCTGGGCCAAGGGAAGTAAACCCAAGAATAAATCAGGCTGAATGCTCATTAAATGTGCCTTTCACCTCCACCGTATGTTGTATGTGTTGTACAACACTGTTGTCCTGCATCACAAAATGCTCACATATGGCATTTGAACCCATGCAAGATCAGACCCTGGTGGCTAATGAAAGGATGACACAAAATGTATGCCAAGTGAGTGCAGAATGGACATACAATAGTACAATGTATCATATGAAGTGACCAAATCACAACCGGCGTGCAATTCAATGATCGGAAACACCATGATAAAAATAGCATAGCTGAGGCCAACATTGATGCCAGTTGTGTACCTTTGAGATGGATGTAGGGGCTGCTAAGGTGAATCTTCATGCAGTTACACCTGCAAAATGACTTGGCTGAAGAGCAACACTCTAATCCAGTGCAGGCGGAAGGCATCAAAGCTTCTCAGCCTATCCGCAATGTGTGAGAATAACCAAATGTTACATTCTGCTTGCCTCCTTTCCTACCGTATTCACATGTATAGGTGAGTGTTTGACATATGAGGTTTGGAATTCTGCTGTACAAGACACCAATCGTCGTCAGCTAAGTAGTATCATGAAATTGGAAATAGAGTATGCAAAGAGAGGACACTCAAAGGATGGACATAAGAAATCTGTGTTCTCTCATTCAAAAATGAGCTGTGTGACTACATGCGTGGGGAAGGACAAATGAGCAACATCATGTCCCTGACTATTGCAAATCTCTCACATGAACCCCTTTCTGACTTGTGAACAGACCACATTAGACTCTTGAAATATGTAAGTCTTAATGGCAAAGGTGAAAGCAGTGTAATGCGGAGGATTCCGGGTCATTTATCCCTTCCTATCAGTAAACTTCTCATACAAGTGTATCTGTTGATGTGTCATCTTATTGATGTCAGTGGTGTGGAGGAAACGGCTGGCAACTGCTGCATGTGAGCAGGTGCCCACATGTAAAGTTCAGGAGCTAAACATGCTGCACATTGTTCTGGATTACCCACAAATGGTCATTGAGAATGACGTTGGCTCAGAGCTACCATCTGTGGTTAAAAAATATAGACCTTATGTCTTATCACAGCTGCTGGCAGGATGACACCACAGCAGCGGGCACCATCCCGGGGACTGAATGACAGCCTGGCTGCAGCAGTGAAACCATTGCGCACCGGTCCTTCAGGTAATTCTGGCATGAGGTGTGTCACTAGCTTAGACTCCGAAGCCATGACAGAGATCCAGATTCCCCTCTGCATGTAATCAGCAGTTGTTGTTTACAACGTGAAATACAAATCAGGAGTGTCATGTGCCTGTCTGTCAATTAGTGATGCAGATCATTGAGAACGTTGTCACTTCCCTCTACAGCTGCTGGATCAGGGACAGCTATGTCTACAAAAGCTGTGAGGAGACAGGTCCAACAGGTGACACTAGGGGGGGAACACCAAGGGACAAAGTTGTGGCTGGAGCTGGTGAGTTTGCTTGTATCATGTACATCTCTGTGTAACACCTCAGGGCTATGGTGTGAGCAGTCATTTGTGGTGGTACCCTACACAGGTCACATGATCCTCATCTGTTGATGCAAAGAACAGCTAATACAAACCCTTGTGTTGCACCACATGTTATACCAGGTCAATCCCTAATACGGTTGCAACCTCTGTTCCAGGGGATGCTGAGGACGACGATGACAGGCCTATGACCAGTGCGGGCCGACGGGGAATCAGAGGGGAGAATCCCCTGATCTTCCAAGCAGTGATGTCGGCAGCAAGTACTGCTCAAGAGGAGGAGGATGAATTTCCTGAGGACGTCGACTTGGTGGATGATGAGGACAACATGTCTGATGACGATACAGATGCCAATGCGAGCTTTCGAGACAGATTGGCAAAATCGGTCAGGGCATCACATTCTCTGCCAAGCAACATTCGTCAGCCTCCTCCCAAGCAAAGCATGGCCTGTCCCCAGCATCAAGCAAACCAGCCACAGCTCCCACGCATCACAACACAGACATCACTCCCTCACATCCAGGACCAACATGGTGGTTCCCCTACCCGCTCTTCCCTAGACAGTGTATCCCTGCCATCCTCTCCACCATCTGGGGGAAGTACCAGCCCTGTTGTGGTGCCGGTATCCCCAGGGCACCATTCTCCTGCCCACAGGCTCCCACCTGCCACCCCCTCCCCAGCTGTTGGACCTGCTCGTCCCATCCATGGCAGACAGCTGCAGAGAGGGCCTGGACCTGGCTATGATGGCCAGTGGGAGCAGGACTTCTACCAACAGCAGACAGATGTGAGGCAGGACATTTGTGCCATAGAGGCTACCCTGTCCGACATGTCGGTGTCCCTGCAGGACATGGTCCACTTCCCTCAGGTGGTGGGCAGGCTGAGCCAAGTTTTAGATAGGATGGATAGGACTTGGCAGGACATGTCCAGAAATATGCGAGACAAACAAGTTACTTACCTTCGGTAACACTTTTTCTGGTGGATACAGTATCTGCCGGTGGATTCCTCACCTTGTGAATAACCCCTGCGCCAGCAACGTTCGGAAACTTTTGCAGCCGTCCACGCCGATGGGGGTCGAAGACGACGTCACAGAGACACGGCTCCGCTCGCGACTTCGCTGACGTCACCGGCTCCAAAAGAAGACCTCGTCGGCGTGATGACGTCAGTTCCACCCCTTTTTTCCGTGCCTTCGAGGCACACGGACGGACTGACAGTATTATATATACACAGTACACAAATCAACACACACAGTGTGGAGAATAAGTAGAAAGGCAAAAGAAATAACACAATGCCCTTGATAGATACAAATACATCTTGAAACACCATCAACAGAATTATAGGTATAGAAGGATGGACAACGGGGAGGCGGGTGGGTCAGTGAGGAATCCACAGGCAGATACTGTATCCACCAGAAAAAGCGTTACCAAAGGTAAGTAACTTGTTCTTCTGATGGATACATCTTCCAGTGGATTCCTCACCTTGTGAATAGATTCCACAGCAGTCCCCACTCCCGGAGGAGGGTGTCCACCCTTCTATACCAGAAAGTCCTGAAGGACGGAACGAGCAAAGTGTCCGTCCCTCCTCACCTCAGTGTCCAAGCAATAATGTTTTGCGAAGGTGTGGAGGGAGGCCCAAGTTGCCGCCCTACAAATGTCCTCCACAGGAACACCCCTAGACAAAGCAGACGTGGAAGACTTTGCTCTAGTGGAATGAGCTCTCAAACCCTCTGGAGGCTCTTTACCAGCCAGGGAGTAGCAGATCTTGATGCACAAGACAATCCACCTGGAAAGGGTACGCTTGTGCACCGCTCGACCTTTCCTGCAGCCAACAAAGCCCACGAAGAGCTGGTCATCAACCCTGAAGTCCTTTGTCCTGTCCAGGTAGAAGCTCACCACCCTCTTAGGGTCCGAGCGGTGAAGACGCTCCTCCTCCTTGGAAGGATGAGGGGGAGGATAGAAGGAAGGGTAATGGACTGCCCCAGATGGAAGGGAGTAACCACCTTAGGCAAAAACGCAGCCCTGGTCCTGAGTACCATTCTTTTAGCATGAATGGTCAAGAATGGGGGTTTTGAACTTAGAGCTTGAAGCTCAATTACCCTCCTTGCCGAGGTGATTGCAATGAGGAAAACCGTCTTAAAGGACAACAGTCTCAAGGGACACTTGTGTAAGGGCTCGAAGGGAGAACCCATAAGATAATACAAGGTTTAAGTCCCATTGAGGCACAATAAAGGGAGTAGGAGGAAACCTGTTTGTAAGACCCTTGAGAAAACGAAGAACAATAGGTGATTTGAATAATGACGGCTGATCCCTCAAGCAAAGGAAAGCCGACAAAGCCGATAAATATCCCTTTACAGTGGCCACAGCAAAGCCTTGCTGGGCAAGCGAGAGGGCAAACTGTAGAATGTCAGAAAGACGAGCTTTCAAAGGGTCAATTGACTTCTCTCCACACCAGATTACAAATTTAGACCACCTATAGGAATATATGGATTTAGTGGCATGACGTCTGGCAGACAAAATTACATCTACCACATCAGGTGGGAGAGAAAAAGAGTTCAGGTTGCCCCGTTCAATCTCCAGGCATGAAGGTGTAAGCTATGGAGGTGGGGGTGTAGAACCTGCCCCTCCGATTGCGAGAGGAGATCTGCCCTCAGAGGGAGACGGAGCGGAGGGCACGAGGAGAGGTGGAGAAGATCTGTGTACCACACCCTTCTTGGCCAATCCGGGGCGATCAATATAATTTGGGCCCGGTCTTTGCGAATCTTCCTCAAAACCCGAGGAATCAAGAGTATGGGAGGAAACACGTAAAGGAGTTGTGAGCCCCAACTCAACTGAAACGCGTCCCCCAACGCTCCCTGCATTGGATACTGGAGACTGCAGAATGACGGGCAGTGAGCATTCTCGTGAGTGGCGAACAGGTCCACCCAAGGAGTCCCCCCACGTCCGAAAGACGTGATGAACCACCTCCGGATGGAGCCTCCACTCGTGGTCGGCGGAGAACTGCCGACTGAGACTGTCTGCACGCACGTTCAGCACCCCGGCCAGATGATTTGCCAACAGACAAATCTGATGGTCCTGATCCCAGGACCATAGACGCAGGGCCTCTCTGCAGAGACCCCACTCCTCCCTGGTGTTGACATACCACATCGCGGTAGTGTTGTCCGTCAGACTGACCGGGAAGGGAGGAAGGCCTTGAGTGCCAAACGTATCACCCGCAATTCCAGAAGGTTGATGTGAAGCAACCTTTCCTCTGGAGACCAAAGACCCTTGATCTCCAGATCCCCCAGATGAGCACCCCACCCTAAAGTGGATGCATCCGTTATCACTGTTGCCACCGATGGAGGTAGATGGAAGGGCTTTCCTTGAGACAGATTGCCCTCCACGCTCCACCAAGACAGATCCGCCGCAGCTTCTCTGGAGATCCTCAGACTCCCTGAGATCTCCCTTGTGCTGATACCACTGCCTGCAGAGGCACCACTGGAGTGCCCTCATGTGCCAGCGTGCATGGTTGACCAACAGAATGCAGGAGGCGAACAGACCGAGCAGGCGAAGGACCTTCAGAACTGGAACGACAGCCCCATTGTAAAATAAAGGTATCATTTCCTGTATGACAAGAATCCTTTGAGGAGGAGGGAATGCTCGACAAACAGTAGTGTCCAGTACCGCACCTATGAACAGGTTGCGCTGAGAGGGCACCAGGTGAGATTTGGGCACGTTTATCGAAAAACCCAATTTGTACAACAGCTGAGTTGTAACCTGCAGATGACGCAGCACCTTCTCTGGCGACTCCGCTTTTATCAGCCAGTCATCCAGATAGGGGAAAACCGAGATCCCCGACCTCCTGAGATGGGATGCCACCACTGCCATCACCTTCATGAAGACTCGGGGTGCAGTAGTAAGACCAAACGGAAGGACAGCAAACTGATAATGTTGCGATCCTACCGTAAACCGGAGATACTTCCAGTGCGACTTCAGGATGGGGAAATACGCATCCTGCAAGTCGATCGACACCATCCAGTCCTCCCGATTCAGCGCTTGAAGAACCTGAGCAAGGGTGAGCATCTTGAACTTTTCTTGTTTCAGAAACAGATTCAAGATTCTGAGGTCCAATATCGGACACGATCTGCCGTCCTTTTTCGGAATCAGGAAATACCGGGAGTAGCATCCCTGACCCCTCTCCTGCTCTGGAACCACCTCTATTGCATCTTTCTGAAACAACTCAGAACTTCCTCCTGCAGGAGAAGACGGTGGTCCTCCGAGCAAACCCCTTGACAAGGAGGGTAATTTGGAGGGAATTCCCGAAAGGGAAGGGCGTACCCATTTTCTACAAGATCTAGAACCCAGAGATCTGTAGTTACAGATTCCCAATCTTGTAGAAAATGGGTAAGCCGGCCCCCCACAGGACCAGCATGATCCAGAATGTCAGATCTAGGGCTGCTTTGCGGTGGTGGGAGGGGCAGAGGAGGAGGAAGAAGAGGTGGAGAGTTGACGGCCACGTGAGCGACCCCTGATTCTTCCTCTGTATCCCTTGGACAAAGAGCCTTGCTGTTGCTGGGTCTGTCTGTAAGGGCGAAAAGTCGCCCTTCCGAAGCCTCTATACTTCTTGAAAGATCCCCTTGGCTGGGATTGAAGACCTAACGACCTTGCCGTAGCCTTGCTCTCCTTGAAGCGTTCGAGAGCAGCATCCGCCTTCTTACCGAACAACCCAGTCCCATCAAATGGTAGGTCCAACAAAGACTGTACATCCTGGGAGAATTCAGAGGACTTTAGCCACGCACCCCTTCTGGTGGCGACAGAAGACCCCATGACTCTGGCAAATGAGTCTGCTGTGTCCAGTCCACTTTGAATTACTTGGCGTGCAGCCGCCTGAGCATCAGTCAGAACTTCTTTGAAGCCGGCCCTATCCTCCTCCGACAACTTTGGTGCCAATTTTTCACTGAGTCCATAAGCGCACGGATATAGCGCCCCAACAGACAAGTTGCGTTCGTTGATTTTAGGGCCATGCTGGCCGAAGAAAATACTTTTTTGGCCGACTGGTCTATCTTTTTGGCCTCTCTGTCCCCTGGAACCTGAGGGAAGGCACCCTTGGATCTTCCCGAACAAGCAGCCTGAACCACCAGGCTCTCAGGTGATGGGTGCGATGTTAAAACCTCAGGATCCCCTGGAGCCGCCCTATACCTCCTTGTGACTGTCCTAGAGACCGCTGGAGCTGAAAAAGGTTTACGCCATACCTCTAATACGGGGTCAATAATGGCCTCATTACAGGGCAACAAAGGCTCCGAGACTGCAGCAGGCGAATGCAGCACCTCAGTAAGAATATTAGACCTGAACTCCGTGGTTGGTAACTGGAGGTCTAGCAACTCCGCAGCCTTCCTGATGACCGCATGATACGGCGCTGCATCCTTTGAGGGCTCTTCTGATGGTGGAGTGATTTCCCACTCAGGAGACAAATCCAACCCACTTGCATCCTTTAGCTCCTCATACACCTCATTGGACTCAACCAACTCTCCCTCTTCAGCTTCAGCTTCCTCCAAAAGATACCTCCTTACATCCACCACTCTCTGCGCCTTCCTTCTGGATCAAAGCCGCACGAGCGGCGTCGGCGGCACCGTGTTCGAATCCGACAGCGCCAGCGTCAAACGTGGATCCGCTGAAGCAGCCGGCGTCGAACGAGGTCGAGCCGGCGCCGGTGAAGAGGGAAGCGGAGTCGACGTCCTCGGCGCCGGTAGATGCCAAGACGGCTTCGCTTGAAAGAACGGCATGAATGGAGCTTGAGGATAGACCTGCGGCACTCCCAAGTTAAAAGCCATTGGACCAATCGGACCCACAGGTGCACCAGTGGTATACATGGGCCTCGAAAACACCCCATACATCGCATTTAGATAATGCGAGGGGTCCTGACCTGGTCCAGGGAATGCAGGGTACTGGTCAGGCATCACCGGACTCGGGCCTGCCGGCGCCAACGGTGGAATTAGCCGGGTCGCAGGCTCACCCGGGACTGGAAGATCCTCAACCGGGGCCGGAGACAGAGCCTGAGATGAATCCACAGCCAGAGATGAAGCTGGCGTCTGGGATATCACCGGAACCGGAGATGAAGCCGGAGCCAGCGAAGCCACTGGAGAAGAAGGAACTGGAGGTGAGGCCGGGACTGGAGAAGGAGACACGGATTCCCTCCGACGCCGAGCAGACGACTTCGGAGCCGAACTCTTATCAGAGTAATGGCGAGAAGAATGCCTCCACTTCTTCTTATGCTTCTTGCCTCTCGAAGCATGCCCCGAAGTCGATTTGGAAGCCGACCTCGATCTGGACTTTCTCCTTCCTCTCTTTTCTTTCTTCATCCTGGCGATGAAAAGCTACGCCTCCCTTTCTTTAAGAGCTTTGGAGCTCATCTTGCGGCAGCAAGAACCACCATCCACATCGTGGTCGGATGAGCGACACCAAACACAGTCTTCATGTGGGTCTGTAATTGACATGTGCTTGCCACATTCCCGACAGGGCTTGAAACCAGACTTCCTAGTCGACATCTTCTCGAAGAGAAACAGATGAAAATCAGAAGAATACACAAAGTATCAGAAAAGCTACTAGTAACGATTCCCAAAATACATTGGCGTCGACGTCGCGGAAAAAAGGGAACTGACGTCATCACGCCGACGAGGTCTTCTTATGGAGCCGGTGACGTCAGCAGAGTCGCGAGCGGAGCCGTGTCTCTGTGACGTCATCTTAGACCCCATCGGCGTGGACTGCTACAAAAGTTTCCGAACGTTGCTGGCGCAGGGGTTATTCACAAGGTGAGGAATCCACTGGCAGATGTATCCATCAGAAATGATATCCATTCAAAGAGAAGAGGGTGCAAGACACCATGCCTTGGCCATGAAGATGGAGGGCATATTGAAAGTGATCCAAAGTCTCCCTTCACGGTCAACGCGGGGAGGGGAGCCATCATATCTGCCCACAGGACAGCACATCCCCACACCTGAACCAACTGCACAGTAACAGAGCAAAGGTACACATCCCCACCAGTGGGCTGAACTGGCACTGGCACTCCCGCCACCTGCACAACCAACCCCTGTACAGGCACTGCCACCACCTGCACACCCACCACCAATCCCTGTACAGGCACCGCCAACCCCTGTACAGGCACTGCCACCACCTGCACAACCACCACCAACCCCTGTACAGGCACTGCCACCACCTGCACAACCACCAATAACCCCTGTACAGGCACCGCCAACCCCATGCACAACCTGCCCTTATCCAGGCACAAACATCAAGTGTGCATACACAATCTGCCCCAGCACATGTAGATGACCCTGGACAGTCCCAAGGACAATACCCACTTCCACGTAGGCGACGAGCCAGAACTGACCACTCCGAGCGGTCATCACCCCACAAATTGCAATGTCGCCAGTGACAGGAACCCCAAGACAATTTAACCATGTGAATGTGTGTTGAAAAAATAAAGACCTACAAACAAAAGATTCTGTTGTGTATCATGTCCTGTGTAACGATGTAGGTGGCCTAGAGATGTGAGAAGGTATGTGTGTGTGACACAGTTACAAGTGTAACCCATCATTGCAACAAGCCATTATGTGCATAGCAGATGACTCGCCAAATATGTGTCCATATTCTGAACCAGACATTCAAAATGAAGTCAAACAAGTGGAAGTAATTTGAATTCCTCATTGAAATGTATGAAGGTACAAAAGGACAACCGTCCGTTTGGAAGGGAGAAAGGAAAACAAATGATGGTCTTGATGCAGAGGGAGAAGGGAACCTGGATTGGGGTGGGGCAAAAAAAAAAAAAATGTATAACCCGTCAGGGAGCTTCAGGGAAAACAGTCTATTTACAAGGAGAAAAGGAAATAATAGTTCACGTCAACGTCAAGTGTCGATTTTCATAATCTTTATTCGAATTTTTTAAATCCATAAAAGCAATCACATATATTCATCCCAAAAAATAATTAGAATTCTAAATATATATTTAAACACACATTACGGGGTTACATACTATTTGGCAGCAATATTATTTCAAGGTATTTCCATTGTTTTGCGTACATAGGTTATAACTCTCAAAAAAGTACTAACACGAAAAATCAATTCTTCAGTTTGCAGGGTGAGCAGCATCGCATAAGACTGCTCCAGGGAAAGTGGTCTTTGTTTCTTTTAATATGGGAGTAAAAACCATTTAATATATTTAAGATAAAATTTACAACAAAAGAAGAAATGTAAATCATTTTGTAAACTCACTCCATCACATGGGCATGACATACTTTCAGATTTCGATGAAAAATAACCTAATGGAAAACATAATAAAAATCTGACAGTACCTGCCCTTAGACGGAACAGTAGTGATCTTTCCCGATTTGTCATTGGTAGCGTAAGATACAAAGGAATTGGTTGTCTATACAGGTCTTTGTTCACATAAACCTGGACAGTTGATTTAGTTAATTCCACATCCAGTCTCGCTTTACTATAAAGTGCATATAGTGCAAACTTAGTTTCATTTTTATCTGTGGGCTCAATCTTAGTAGGATCAATAAATAAGTGGCCTTTACCCACACTGCATAATTTCTTAATAACACCAGCAAGCCACGGAATTCTCATCCCTTTCTCACAATTTAAACAATCCCTTATAAATTTCATGGGTTAAAGAGGCCGCTGTATTCCTCCAAATTGCCAGCCAAAAAAAAAGTCAAGTGTCCTTCTGGTCATCCTCTAGGACCACAATGTCCAGATCCTGAGTTCGATGCAGGCACACGGCTGGCGGGTGCAGGAACAGGCACCACTTGTGTTCGTGACACACGAGGAGTATGGGGGAAACAGTGTGGGGCAACGGACAGGGGGGGGGAAGACATTGACGGTGGTATGGGAAGGGATTTGGGAGACAACAGACAACATGGCTGTGGTCATTGAATTGATGCTGGTGGTGAGGGTGGCCAGAGATCGGAGAATGTCCTCTCGCATCAAGCGTACCTCCATACACACTTGTAGCATGATGCAAACGGACATGTCTGGCTGACCCTCATACATCCACATCAAGTCCACTGGCATAGCCACAGGAGGAACAACACCGGGAGAGGCGGGCAAGAGGCATGTGGGGCCTGAGGTCCGGAGCCAATGAGGTTGTCTAGCTGGCAGCTACGATGAGGGGGACTGGTTGCCGGGGATGCAGCTGGAGCCCCCGATGGAATGGGGGACTCTAGAGGTAGGGAGGGGCTGATGGCAGGCCCAGATTGTGTGTTGGCCTGCCCGAGGACACCTCTTCAGGGCCCAGAGGTGAAGAGTCTTGGGGAGAGTAGCTCTCCACCACAACATGGGCCGAGGCGTCGTGTTCACCCCCGCCCCCCTTTCAATGCCCGCAGCCTCCTCCCGGGATGTAGCACCAGCATCAGGGTGTCCCTTGTCAGTCCGGGTGGGCACAATCCCCTTGCCTCTTGATGTTGAGGGTCCCTCCTCATCCTCGCTGGTGGAAAGAGGGTATAGCCTCCGCCGCACTGGTGGCCTTGCGCTCCGGACCTGGTCCTGCTGCCCTTCCGTTTCGCCAGCTGTGTCTGCTGAAATGTAAGCAAAGTCCTAATGTTATGGTTGTGTCATGCAGGACGAGACACATACATAGAGGAGCCAAGGTCAAACTTATTTTCCTCTGATCACACTCTACCAGTTGTCAGTGTCTATGAGCTCACATTACGTGTATGTTCACTGTCATTTACTGGATTGAGTCTGACATGGCCATCTCACGTGGATGTTTGTGGCTTACACAACTGTATTGGCCAACCCTCAACCTGGCATTCTGGTGATCTGTGTGTCCTTCCACTGCTACATGTGCAGGTTTCAAAAGCAGTCCACCAATGGAGAACATGAAGAGTCCCGATTTCTTGGATTTTGGCCATTTATAGGGAGTCACAGCTATTTAACGTCTGGACAAGTGTCATCTCCTTTGTAGCATTGTATGGGACAAGACAAGTGGCGAATGTGGGTCACACATCCACAGAGGCTATTTCTGTAGCTACATTGTGAGTCTAGCCTTTAGCTGTCCCCACACATGATCTAACAATCCAGTGGCACATACTGGCTTTGGTGACTGATATGGTAGTGCAGTACACCGCTGAACAGTGGGGGGTTGTTTTGACAGCTACCTGTACATGTGAAATGTCAAACAAGCCACTGAGGGTGAGACGTCTGTCAATGGACACACCTTGCAAATTTAGAAAGCTTAAAAGTGATGCAAGGATGTCAAAGTCTGTCTTGACTCCATGGCACATGATGATTTGTCTCAATTGGAACCCAAACTCTACAAATACAATGCAAGTCATAGCATCCAATACCCTTTGGCCTGCCATGCACACACTGGACAGTGTATGTACCATTGCTCATCCAATGAGCACATCAGTTATGATTTCCTAGTGCCAATTGTAGTGGTGCGTGAAGAGCAGATTTCAGTATAAATGCACAATTGTGGCTCATTTAGCCAGTTGTCATGACGAAACTACAACTCCCAAAATGCACTCTGCCCTGTACAGTCCATATGCCACAGTGTGCCTTTTAAGCTTGGTGACTGCTGCAAGGACACGGAATCTGTGAATTGAGGCATCGGACACACAATGGTACAGCACTGTTTCACTCACATCATACTCCCAGACACATTTAGCATATGATGCACTTACCATGTCCCTGCTGCTCATGCTCCTCCAGCTGAGCATGGAGGGTCGGCCAAGCTGCTCGCAGGACCCTCCTGTACAGTGGAGAGGACGATGCACATGGTGCTGGGAAGACTGGCCCACCAGCTCCTCAGCCTTGTGCCGGGACCACAGTTTTAGGTCCTCCCAGCGCTTGCGGCATGCCCTCGCACTCCTGGTGTGGACTCCCACTGCACTGCAGCGCTCACCGATGTTGGCCCACAGCCTGGCCCGGGCTGCATTGCTCCGCTGGTGTTCAGGGTCCCCATATAGCTGAGGATATTTGGCCAGCACCCCCTCAGCAAAGATGTCTAACTCCCTTTCACTGAAAGGGGGTGCCTTCTCTTCAAAACCCTCAGCCATTATGGGGAAAATAAGGATGAGGAGAGCAGCAGGATGTCAGAGGATCTGATCTCTGATAGAGGATGACTCAGCATGAACACAAAATGGCTGCCAACTATTTCCTGTGATGTGTTTCCTGCCTCCCACTTCCCGTAAAACATTTCCTGTATGAAATACTGTGTTCCGGGTTATTTTCGGAGTTTACGGCCCATAAGTGCAGTTTCCGGAGCGGAGGGTCCGCACACGCTCATTACGCTCCGTAATCGGGACTTCCGCTTTCGGGCCGTAAACTACAAAGATACATCACAGGAAATAGTTGGCAGCCATTTTGTATTCATCCAGATCCATCCACAATCAGGAATCAAATCTACTGCCATCCTGCTGTTCTGTTGTGGATAAAAATTAAATGACAGTGCATGTGAGAATTATAAAGATGTAACAAGAGGGGGAAGAGACCATTTAATGACATTTCTGCATGGATGGGGTGGGCTGACATCAAACCCCCGTTTCAGTTTCTCCTACTTTGCATTATGGTACATGTAGTCCATATTGGGTGCTCATTAGCAGACTTGTGTGATGTGTTACGTAACATTGGGGTGGAGCAGTGTGGATATATCACAGACACATGGTGTCTGATTCACCCATGACATCACTCACGTTGTGGGCGCATCATTTGTGGGGGGAGTCACATCTGTTGAGGGCACAGGCCCGACAATGCTATGGTTATGGCCTTTTCTGATTAAGTGACCCAACCTCATGAGGTCCGGCTAGGTCTCTCAGTACATGTATCATTTTCCATCTGCGTCAATAGATTCTTTAGGGACATACACTACACTGATCACCGACATGGGCACATGAGCTGAAGCACACTCAACCTTTTGACTACTGTCAACAGCTGTGATTTACATGCAGTTAGTGTGGCTTGCAAAGTTGTCTCAGGAAGGAATTTATTGACACAGTCGTGTATATCCAAGTTTCATCATTGGCAACAGATAGCAACCCACATTTAGTCCATTCCACTAAAGGTTGCTCATGTGAAAAATGTGGCAACGAGCTGCTCACGGACTTGTATGCCCTGACCTCGGTTATGTGCAATGGCCCGGCTTCCCAGATTCAGAGCTAGCCGAGGTTCCAGCGGTATGTGTAAGCCATGCGTTAAGGCAATGTTGTGCAAGACACAACAGGCTAATATGATGTTGCACACAACTTCTGGGGAGTACAGCAGCACACCCCCTGTACGGTCGAGACATCTGAATCGCGACTTCAACAGAACAAAAGTGCGCTCTATGATGGCTCGAGTCTGTATGTGTGCCCTATTGTACCTATGCTGTGGTACAGTGTTTGCACACCTGTAAGGGGTGAGGAGGTGTGGGGTGAGGAGGTGTGGGGTGAGTGCATACCCAGCATCACCTGAGGAGTGGAGAAAGGGCAGTTGGTTAACATCTCCCTCTGAATTGCACAGGACAGGATCTATACTGTATTACATGCAGTATCTGTTGGGCCATGTATGTAGCTTTATGATTCTTATTGTACAATGGTTAATGTTGGGGGGCATTCGGACATTTCAAAAACACATTTTCCTAATTTCTAACGCTTGGTACTT
This sequence comes from Triturus cristatus, assembly GCF_964204655.1. Classification (NCBI taxonomy): domain Eukaryota; kingdom Metazoa; phylum Chordata; class Amphibia; order Caudata; family Salamandridae; genus Triturus; species Triturus cristatus. The sequence continues at coordinate 1,561,975,246 of NC_140590.1, forward strand.
ACCCAGTAGCCATAAGTTGCCAAATTCTCTCGCAGCCATCCGCCAGGCAAGAGGTGACATGCGGAATGTGAAGCGGCATGGGTACTAAAATTTGCAACGATGAGGGTTACGCCTGTGTGTGCACCAATGAGTCAATTCTGTGCTATTATTCTGTGCGCCTTGAATTAATAATCTCCCACTCTACTTCCAGTGGCCCATCGTTAAAGCCACTCAAATACACAAGACATAAGATACTAGTGAAGGAAGGAGCAGGATGAGATTGCGTAATTAAACAATTAAATATTGTAATCAAAAAGATTTAGCCCAAAAAGTGTAGTCTAATTCCAAAAGTTTTTTTATTTTATTTCTTTCATAAATTTGTATAATTTATTTTCTCTTTCTCTTATTCAAAGGTCCTCATTGCCTTATGCAGTATTCCAACATGCCAATACATTAATTTGAACTCAAACACTTTCTTGATATTATTTCTTCAATTCAAAATAAACTCGATCGTTATCTTGATATTGTTGCATCAATTCAAACATAGAAAATTCAAACTTTATGCTCTGTCACTTTCTTTACATTATTATAAATATTCGAACATCAAAAATGTTACAAACATATCATGGGTACTGCCTGGGAACACCACATGCACATTAATGAACCTCCCACTGGCATCACAGACAGCTTGCACGTTGATGGAATGCCATCAGTGTCTGTTGCAGAAGATGTGTGCAATGTGGCGGGGTGGCTGAAGGGCCACATGGGTACAATCAATTGCACCCAGCACACGTGGGAATTGTGCAATGAGATAGAAATCTTGTGCTGCCCTTTGTCTCAGGGCCAGTGTACGTGGCATTTGTATGTGGTTGTGGGATCTTGCAGTGATGCATCTCAGTAACTGATGCAGGCACCGCGACTGGCTCGCCTGGGATATGCCCACATGGTCACTGGAGACCCTTTGGAAAGACCCAGTGGCAAGGAAATGGAGCGCAAAAAGGATCTTGAGATATGCTGGGATTGCATGTGAGCAGCAGCTCACAGAGTCAAGTTCCTGCTCCCACTCACATACCATATCCAAGATGACTTCTGGAGGGAAACGGCACCTGGCCCTTATATCTTGGCTGGACGGGCAAGCCACAAACAGAATGCGGATGGTAGAAAGCGAAAAAAACAATAATAAAAGTATGTTACAAGTGCAGAGCCAGTGGAAGGAAACTGCCCACCGGAAGCAGTACTTGGTCCAAGTTCCACAGCAAGGATGAAGACGTGACAAGGAGGAGGTGCTAACCAACAGGAAGAAAGGAAACAAGAGTGACATGGGAGCCAACTAATAGTAAGTAAAGGTAAGTACTGTGCGGGCTCTAAGTCCCTTCTAAGATTTTTTCCGTTACAAGAGATTTTGCAAGTGTAGGTGAAACCTAAAAACTCAGTACATCAAGTGTGTACACCACAAGCTCCATGGGGGATGGACCACTGCAATGCTGCAGATCTGTTTGGTTATCTCTTGTTCGGACTGGGGGCGTTAGTTACCCTGAGGGTTTCATTTTATATATTTGTACATACTGTAACAATTACAAAATGTGAATAAGGAAATTCAAAGAGAAAAAATCAAATTCATCACATGTCTCCTTCCAACCCGTGAGACCTCAACTCTTAAGAGGCTGCTTTCAGGAATGCCAGGATTTCTATGATCCAAACATGAAAGTCTCCATTGCCCTATTCTAGTCACAGCCAACTTCAGTGTGGAGCTGGTTTGAACTTTTATGTCAGGGCTGATGGACTGCCTGTTGTTAGTCCATACTGTGTTGGTTTCATCTGCAAGGTTCAATGGATGCTAAAAGAAACCTGTCAAATCCAATATGAAACGAGACAATAGCCCATTCCAGGAAACAGTCACCCAGAATATTTCCCTCTTAATGCCTCCTTCTTTAGTATCAGCAAGCCAGCTTAGAGCCTCAAGAGACGATTCAGAATGAAGTTGTACATGAGCCCAACCGTCTCTTGAGATTGTGTACTGAAATGTCCCAAGGACCCAAAAGAACCCACCAGATACTCCTGTTCCTTTACTCCCATTTAGAACTGCTTCTCTGCTTGAATGTTTGTTTATGCAAGTCCACGGGTGCTATCCAGCAAACTGTTATTTCTCATTTCTAGCAGGACCCAAAGCTTAGCTCACCATGAGAATGCAACACAAGTAAGACATTGTTTGAATATGTAAGAGCGTTCTGTTCCTTGTACACAAAGACAGACGCAAAGCTCCATGGGAAGAAATAAGTGGAGAAATATTCATTACTGATGGCAGAGTCTCACTACCCCCTCCCCCCTCCCCCCACAAGAAGCAGTGTTCAGTATTATGCTGCAATATCCCTCAATATCTCCAAATAACTGCAGTGCTCTTGCAGGCTACAGCAGATGATTACAACACAGTCACTGACTGGGACACATATAAATCCAGTATTCCCTTTCCTGCTCCCACAATCTCAACACTGCCGGAGCTCCCACTTTGTATGACGGATTATTTAAGAACAACTTCATTCCCTCCTGATCCATGCCACTTGTACTGCTCAACAGTGCTCCTTTTTGGTTAGGAATTCTAATAACCTGGTGCACTTCCTTCTACAGATACTTTTCGGTACCCCCAAGTCTACCAATGGATGCAAAAAGAGCATTAGGTCACATTTCTGACCACAGAATCCATTGACAACGAACCAGTCCACAACTTCACACATCTATTCAATATCAGAGCAAAGATGCTCAATGGTTCGGGCACATAACTACACAATCCCATCTACCAACTCTAAGATGCGCCTATAAATACATTTTCCTGGCACACAACTGCTAATTGTTTGCTATCAATACAGTGCCCCTAGAACAGACAGCTTGCCTAAGCTGGATAGAATGCACCTTAAGTCTGTATCAGTACCAGGTACATACTCTTAATTCTGAAAAAACAACAGTATTCAGCAGAAACCTTTAATTTGTCTAAAACATTATTGAATTAACAGAGGCACACATAAATAAAGGCCCTATAATTTTGGGTAAATGGCATATCCTCAAGATGTTGCAGCAGTTCGGGGACGTGCATGAATAATAAGATTAACCAGTAGTGTCAAAATTATGTGAACACTAAGAACGGCAAATGACTTGCTTTCATGTGCTTCAAGTAGTCAAAATATTCTTAAATATGGCCTGTTGTAAGCAACGCTCTAACAGAAATCAAATAACAGAGGGCTTTTGTACAACAATCATTCACATAACCTCAGATAAATTGGATTCCCAGCATCTTTGGTAGTTTTCCTAGAGTGTACAACCAATTCAAATGCTTGCTGCTCAGCCCAGGTTCTTTATTTGCTCAAACAGAAATGCATAAGAATATTTTCAGATAATCTCTACGAAAAAGGCTTTACAGACGCACGATGCACTGTACTGCCAGCTAGGCTCATTAGAGTCCCAGAATGTTGGATTATAATTTAACCTGCTCGTAGGGACCAATCCAGTAGTCGGCAAGTTCCCGTAAAGAGTGGTACCTGCCCTCAAACTCCTTATTAGTGCACTCAGCCATCAGTCGCATGAGTTCATTAGTAAGAAACTTCACTGTGAACGACTTGTCATCCGAGGCTTGCCAAGAGCTCTGTAGTATGTCCAGTAAGTCACTTTCAAGAGAGTTTGGGTCGCAGGGCACTGAAGGTTCTTTGTACCACTTCTCATTCACCATTTCTCTCTGCAAGACCTTGTTATCCTGTTTAAGCGCAGCCAATACATGGCGGCAGGGTAGCTGGAAATTGCTACTAAAGAGGCAGGTGCAGAGCAGCAGACTGTTCTTTGGGGCAACGCAACCACCATCTACAACCTGAACATGGATCTTGTCGCCCGAGGAGCCCACAATTTGCCCTTTGTTCAGGGCTACTGCTAATTCCTTCAAGCACAGCTTGGCTGCTGGCAAAGTGCACAAACTCTGCAATGAGTGTAGAACTTGGTCCTCAGGATCTTGGCCTTCGACTAGCTGACCATCCACTTTAGTAAGAGCATTTTGTTTTGTAAACCAATATGCAATTCGAGGAATGGAGTCCGAGCTGTTTTGGGCTGTTGGCTTTTTCTGTACTGCGACATCCACGCTGCTGCAAGGGGTTTCATCGCTTTGAAGACCATTTAGATCAAAAGATTTGACAAGGTTACTGGAGCTCACATTTAGTCGACAATCCCTCATATGCTTAGCCAACGAGGTGATACTAGATTCCAAAGTGGCATTACTGGTGAAAATCTGGTACAAATCTCTGCATAAAATTTCCAGGCCCTGAAAGTACAGTGCACTCTCTGACGCACTCTTCCGACAATGCACATCCCATATTCCATCAGTCAACAGCCAGTGAGGATTCAGTTGAAGAAACAGCTCTGGTGAAAGAAATCTTTTCAGCTCATCATACATATTTTTGCGATTGCTTGGTGTTGGAGAGCACATGGTACCTTTTAAGAAATCAAGCAGCCTCGATTCATCTAGGTTATACAAGTCCATTTGGTTAATCTTCTGTTGCATGCACTTGCAAATGTGAAAGGCAGATGGTACAACCTCAACTGATGGGAATGCCTGCATGAGGGTGGCATTCCCTGTAAAAAGGGGGTCTACTAGAATAGCCTTGATCTTGCGCCAGTCAGGATTGAACCTTTTGAAGGTTGTATACATATGACTTAGTCCGTCAGATAATTCATTTTTGGGCACGGCAAAATGAATCACTTTCATAAGATCCGCATCAGGCTGCACGTCTGGACCATCGACAAAAAAAGTGTAGAGGGCTTTGCCCTGGACATTGTGAGTTCTATCAAAAAGCAAAATATTTGGAAATTGGCTGAATGTGTCCCTCATGTGAGTACTTTGAAAATACAAGGAGTCAAGCTCAGATTTTTCATTCAATCCAAAAACCACGAGGGATCCAGGCTCAAAGCCAGCCAGGTTTTTAATCACCACTCGCTCCATGACTAAAGGAAGATGGGAAACAAGCAAGTTTAAGGGAGTACAAGCATTAATTGCACAGGTTGACTGCTCATGTCAATTTAGGTTCCCTACCAGATGATCTCTCCTTGGTAGAGACTTAAAGAAAGTGGTTTCACATTGCCGGTGGTGCTCTTAGCACCTTTTCTGCAGATTCTAAAAGACCACAACTGCATTCCTTTTTCACTTCCATCATGGAAAGTGGTAAGTCGTCAACAAGGATGTATCTGTGTGGAGAAAAAAAGAAAAGAAACTTTAGCTTTCAAACCCACAAAAACATTAGGGCACAATTTCTTAGGTGGAATGTTAAACTCGTGGCTCTATGCGGCTTAAGGAATTTGCAAATATGTATATAATAGGGATTTTTAAAAGACCAGTCAGGGAGAACTTCGTCTTTCAGTGCAAAACATGCCAAATGGCTGCAGTGAAATACACCAACACCCAAAGACAACACCAAGTTCTAATTTTAATTTGGAAATATTTAAAGTACAACTCCCAGCATGCTCAGTAGTATGGTTTTTAAAAAAAAAAAAAACAGGCCTGACTGAAAGGATCCTCAAGGCATTGATGCACTTGACAGACGTGTACTGGTCCCTGCTGTCCACAGCTGTAGACTAGTGTAAATTTTTGGTACAGGGTCAGTGGAAGGGCAAGTTGAAGCCAGAGCTTAATGAGCTAGTTTTTTCGTACAGCTTGCAAAACAACAGCCATTTAATTGGCATGTTATACAACAAAGTCATAGTGTAAATCTGTGGTCCGTACAAAATAAGTGTGCAGGGATGTGGATTTCCTATGCCCCGAAGCCCAGGACATATTGTTTGGGGCCAAGGGCAACATGTTTTCATGTGTATTTTTGGACAAGTAGGCCCAGCCCTCTACAGCACAAACCCTTTGGCTGCCAGTTTACAGTACCACATTATGGATGAGGGAAGGGCATTGTCTGCAGTTAAGGTAATATTTGTGTCCATGTGTTAATGCTGTTCAAACTTGTATTTATGGTTCATTAATGCAAAGCCTTTAATATTAGAGTGAGCGCTCTAAGTAAATGTTTTAAGCAGGGACTACACTTCTGACAGTATAAAAATGTGTACACATGTTTTCAAAGTTTAGCAATATGAGGATATGTAGAATGCTTCCAGAATGCTCTCTGATTAGAAGCAAATATTTGCAGAAGTTTGAAAGTAAGATTGAGGAGTCTTGGCTTTCAAAATAAAATATTCACAAAACAAATGCAAGTAGGATAAAAACATTTAGATAAACTACTGTAAACGTTAAGGTACCATTTCTTTGCAGCATCATATAGTAGAATGTGTAAGTATGCTAGTATTTCCCAAAGATATTCATAACGGAAAATCAGTGTTGCTAGCTTCAATAAGATTATAGGAAACAAAAATAAAGAAGCATTGGCTATGCCAGCAGGTCTGAAATTGGTGGTCAGCCTTTTGGTTTTGTCAATGAGTGACTTGTTTTGGCATGGTTTTTGTAAAACCTTGTTGGTGTGCGAGCTGCCGGGCCCTAACCAGCAAAAATAGTTTTTGGTCTCAAAAAGCACACATTGCCACAGTAATTCCTGGCACTGAACAAAACTAATTTGTGTGGTGGTATGATCCTTGTGAAAGAGCACAATGCGGTCGCTCACAGTGAAGCCAGAGGATAGAGAGAGACAGAATTTTAATAAACACAAAAGGTCATGGTTAACGCCAGACCTAATTAGGGGCCCAATTATTAAAGAAAGTATCAAAAGTGCACCCATGGTATATGTACTCGCATTAAGTGCAGCTATACAACTTTTGTGAATTCACTAGAATTTACAGAAGTAGGACAAGAAATAGTACTCCTCGAAAATATTTGTTAACTGCATTTTAGCATGAGCAAACATGCATGTGTAGATTTGCTCATGCAAAACTCTACTTGTTTTCAAGCTCACTTTCCCTTCAATCACTTTTTTCCCCAACCCTGGACCAAGCATCACATCTGCCATTGTCAGGAGTAAAGCTCCAGCCTTTCTAAGTATCAGAAAAGATTAGAGAAGAGTTGGTGAAAAACCCATAAAAACATGCAAGTTATAAGGTTTGCACAGACTCAAAAGGGAATTCCAACCCTACCGCTACCGTCAGCCCCAGTATGTAGATCTGCAGAAGTGTGGCAAAATAAGGGAAATGCTAGTATTAAAACCCTACTATGGTATGAGTCCTGGCATAATCAGAGAGACTAAAATCCAAGCTTTTTAATAAGGAGATTGTTGCCATAATTTGTCACTGCATTACATGGCACAAAAGGGCCAAGAAGATTTTATTACAGGACAAGTAGATTTATGAACCAACCTGCCCCATGGACAAGTGGATATTTTATTAAATTCCACACTCCTGACCGTGTACCACAAGAGGAGACATAAGTAATTGGCCAGAAGGGATGTTGTGGTCCTGGCTCAGAAGGTCAAATGTGAGCATTTGGTGGTGGTCCTGGAATATGTTTTCTACGGTATCGATGGACTTGTCATGCAAAGCATTTAAGTCCTCTGCAGTGAATAACCTGGGGAATCTTGGCAAGTTTTGACAGCTGGTATCAGAACCTTGTGAAGGTAGGGGCTCGTCTCCAGTGCTGGTCTCATAAAAGTTACCAGACTGGCATGTCAATGAGATACCCCCTGAAGCTGGGCCGCTAGGTAATATGATTCAAAGGAGGTCGCTCCCAACCCTCCCAGACCCATAGGCAGTTTTACTTTACTCAAATAAGCAATGCCGCTTGTCATCCCAGAGAAGCTCCCGCAGCATAGAGCCTGAAAGAAGTGCTTTGGTGGGTAGATCAGAACGTTGGAAAATAGTACAGTAAACGGGGAAGGATTACTATTTGAGAGTGTGATTCTTCCCGTAATGGCCAGAGGCAGGTGTTTCCAGAACTTGGTCTGGAATTTGAGGGCTGTGAGTGCCCGCTTCAGGTTCCTCTCAAATAGATCGATCTGCAAGTGATAGAACTGGATCCTGAAAAAGCGAAGTTTCCCTGTCCCAGGTCAGTGGAGCATCGACAAGTCTGAGGAGGAGGAGGAGGAGGAGAGATGTCCCGCCATACCCAAAGAGATGCCTCAACATTTGGGAGCCCGTGGATTTGAACCTAAGGCAGCAGGATTGGGTGGCATTGGGGATGACAATTGCAAAGCGGAACATAGCCAGGAAATGGGGCTCGGGGTTAATCCCTACATATCAACAATGGAGAAACGACAGACAGCACAATGGTGGCGGTAAGGGCGGTATATACTCACAGGGGATGCCCAAACAAATGGTCTAAAATATGGGGAAAATGGAACGAGTTTAGAGGAAACATATGCGAACCCCCGCAGGTAGAATCAAGCTCCGATATCAGCTCATGACGGAGGTATCGGAAGTAATTTATTTCGGTTTGATTCTGTTGCAATGCACAAAATTAGGAAGGGAACAAAACCAGGAGTTTTTTTATGTGCATGTATGAGCGACGACAATGGTTATTATACTGTATAAAACATCATAATGGTATTTACAAGTATGTTGTAAGTGGAAAACAAGTGGATAATGTTGAGTTTATTTGGAAAAAAGCTATAATTGTTTTTTTTTTTTAAACCGCTTACCTTGCGCTCACCACATCAGCAATGTGGCGAGCACAAGTTAAGTGGTTTTCTTTTCTTTTTTAAACTTTACCTCATTGTCGTCTGTCGCCTCCCCCACCCCACTGCTCTTAACTGCTTGGGCCGCTCCTGCGTAGTACTCTATGGGAGCCAGTCAATACCTTGGGGGCTTGTTCCTAGTTAAGTCATGGATTGCCTTTTTCACCTCTACCACGGTGATAAGACCCTTGAGTTATTTGTACTCGATGCCTGAGATGACGGGGGAGGTTCGCCAGGAACAATGATGATGCATCAACCTCTACTGTAGGGGGTGCTCAGTATAGATCAGAATAGTAACCATAGAATGCCTGTAATATAGCTTCCTACGAGCGTACGGGAGGACTGTGTGCTCCATCCAAGTGGTGTTCCACAAAGACATACCTGCCCTCACTGTCAACCACTGCGTCGAGTGCCTGAAAAGGTGTGCAAGGGCGCAGCCAAATCAGCAAAACTCATGCCTAGGCAGAGCCTACTGTGCCATATATTGTGCATCTTCAACGCTTCCGTAGCTGCTGGAGCTCCCCACTAATAAGATGGGTTTCTTGGAGGAAGAATGTGTGGGCATTTTGTCTTTTAAGATAGGAGTAGACGGAGTAGCGGCAGTGCGCAGTTTACATGCCCCTGAAGTTCAGGGTTAAAACAGGTGTCTGTAGAAGGTGTGTCATGCTACCGGGTTGTGTTGTGGTGGACCCGGACTTCGTGACCCTACCTGGTTTGCCTGGGTTCCACCCCGCTCTGCTCATGTACTCCGGCATGGGACTCGAGATGCTCATGCTGCAAGGGAAAACGGTGTATCCATAAGAACAAATTGGAACAATGACTGGGGCCTACAGCAAACAGCTGCACGCCCAAAAATTAGCTAGAAAAAGGGCAGGCCGGTTTGTCCCGATCAGTGACTTCAGAGGGAGCAACAGGGAAATAGTGACGTCTCTCGTATTCATGTGCATTTTGGGGTATTACAGTCCTCATCTTACACAGTTGTGGATAGGTTGAAGAGAATGTCCTTGGGCCCACAGGGTCTGGGCCCCAGACCCCCTCCCCCCCAACAATGTGCTAGTTACAATGGCAGATTCTGATCGATATAGGCGGGGGTGCATCACAGTAAGTCGTTGGCAGGTTGTGGGATGAACCAAGGGCCAGAGGGCGGTCCAAAATGGCAAAAGGGGTCCAAAGAGCAGTCATTTTCACTGCCGAAGCTTTTGGCTGATTCCGGTAGGTGCATAGATTGGTGTGACGCCAAGGCTGCGGCTCTAGCTGAATCCAAGGCTGCGGCTCTAGCTGAATCTCGTTCTTTCGTAGAACCTATTGGAAGGGCACCACAGAACTCTCAGGAGGTGCAGCGGAACCAGTGTCAGTGCCTCAGTCGGTGTTGTGGCTAACCTGCAGCATCTGCTGGAGGAGGAGCACTGCCATCCGTGTACTGTTCAATCCAGTCCTAGGCCAAAGAGGGTCCATAACGAAATAGGTACAGTGGTCTTGGATGATCTTTAACTTCGCCTGGTCTAATAGAGAGTACTGAAGGTTAAGGTCACAAAGAATTGGTCCGAGATTTCTTTAAATGAAGAATAAATTCTGAATATAACTAGTGTGTATTGTATACATCTTCAACACTGGTATGCGAATACCCTGTGGGGACACTATGTTCAAAGAATATATTCAATCACATACACTAAATGTAAAACAAGAGCGCCAAAACAGTTAGAGTATAGTCTGTTTATTCTATATATAGAATCCAAATCACAATATTAGATACTCAAAAAAGGTTGCAAACGGGGAAAGAAACGGGATAGGCATGCTTGTGATAGGTAAGTGCAAGTGAGAGTGACTGGTTGAAGGAATATACAATTCAGTTATTTTCAAAAGACAACTGGTAAGGCAGACCAGTACAAGGAGACCTGTCAAATACGAAACATTTATACAATATACATTTTGTGTACAATGTGTGCAGTAATGCAACGTCGGAAGATGGGATGGGGGAAGGATGGTACAGGTCTCGTGTGGGAGTAGAGCGTCGACGTTTCTAATCGACTAACGCATGGAGGGCGATTTGTACCTAAGCTGCGAGTCTTCTTCAGGACGGGGTAGGGCAACCTAGTGCTTGTGCCGGGACGGCAACAAGCTATGTTGATAACTCAACCAGGTGTGTCGATAATTCAACCAGGGCCGGTAATATCCCCAAGTCGCAGTAGCTTCTACTGGGAAAACAATAGTAGGGAGTCCTCTAGACTGTCTTGTAAAGTCCTCTAGTATCGCCCGGGATTGGGGCCTCCAATTAATAAGTATAACCCGAATTAATCGGGAATCTGATTAGAAGAGCGCAATTCGCCTCACGGATGTCGTGCTGTCCGATTCAAACAAGGCTAAGTTGAGTCGAAGCTCTACTCCCACACAAGACCTGTACCATCCTTCCCCAGCCCATATTCCTTCAACCAGTCACTCTCACTTGCACTTACCTATCACGAGCACGCCTATCCCGTTTCTTTCCCCGTTTGCAACCTTTTTTGGAGTAGCTAATATTGTGATTTGGATTCTATATATAGAATAAACAGACTATACTCTGATGAAAACTGTTCTGGTGCTCTTGTTTGAATATATTCTTTGAACATAGTGTCCCCACAGGGTATTAGCATACCAGTGTTGAAGATGTATTCAACACACACTGGTTATATTCTGAATTTATTCAGCATTTAAAGAAATCTCGGACCAATTCTCTTCCATTCCCGCATTATACCCAGATCTGTGGATTTTTGGGTTACCCCATTATTTGTAACTGTTTAGGTCACAAAGCTGGCACTTTAAGCCAAGAAAGAAGGAAGGAGTGCCGCCGCTGCACCAGTATTGTAAAATCTGGTAATACGGAGAGCTTGATATTTTCACTTTCCAGTAGGGCTGCCTGTCATGCCGCTCTTAGGACAGCATCTCGGTCCTTGTAATGGAGCCGTGCGACAAGAGGGCAGGGTTGCGAGCAATGTGATGGGCCTGGACCTGGTGTGCTCACTCAAAAGAGGGTACAGAGACAGAACTTGTGCAGGGTGAAGGATCTCACCTAGTCCTCCAGGAAGGCTATCATCCTGCCAGAGTCTTCAGAGGCCCCTGGCAGACCAAATACCCGAATATTTCAGCTCTGCATGGCCGCCCCTCTGCATCTGCTGCACGGTCTTCAAGTCGCTTCACCCTTTCAGCTGGGTCCCAGGTGCTCTTCTCCTGGTTGTTCAGTTGGGGCTTGATGTCTTGCAGTAAGCACTCCGTTTTCGTCACTCTGGAAGCCAGTTTTCACGGAGTGCACCGGAGTTCTGCAAAGAGCTCAACTATTTTTATTTCCACTGAAGATCTAGAGATCTCGATCCCTTCTAGTATGGCATCCAGGTGTCTCTAGACTCCAGAAGTCATGCAGTCTGCAGGTGGACCGGTCCAGCCCGCTCATTTTGGCTTGGAAGAGGGCAAGGGGGAACCTAGAGGGACCCCGCAATGGTTTCTGACAGCCCAACCTAGTGTGAAAGCGTTGAGGTGGATACCCAGGGCGGTGGTTTATGTCCCCACTAGGTGTGCCGCGTTGTTCCATCACTCAAGGTCACACATGGTGGGAAAAGCGCACCGCGGCCCGAATGTGGGGAGCCTCAGGTGTTCAATAGTATGTGGCGCTCAGGAGTGTAATTAGTCAGCATCACCCTGCTAGGGAAGGGTACAGGTTGTGACTGTCACTTTTTTCTGTTGCGGCAACTGGAACATTTGTGGTCACTCTACAGCCCCCACAGGTAGTCTCTGCCCGGCTCACTGAGTGTCTCTGGGTCTGCAGGCAATGTCAACTGGAGTGGTGGAAGGGGGGGGGAGGGATGGAGGCATGTAAAGTTGCTGAGGAATTGCCTCGATCCCTCATGTGCACTTGCCCTTTGAAATTGCCCTAATGTATGTTCCGGTAACTGGGCAGGCCTTGGGCCAGTTAATAGTGGATGGGGTGAGGGGACAGAGGAGAAGACGGGCCCTAGTTCGCCTGTCCAGTAAAAAACGAGGGTGCAGGAACCTTCTGCTGTCAAGTCTTTCCATTATGTGATGAGAAGCTCAATTTGGGGTGCACTGGATAGCCCCCCCCCCCCCCACACAGTACCCATGCGTTCCTTAGGTTTTCCAGGCCTCCTGTTTGCAAGCACTGCTTGGGATAGGGGGAGAGCAATTCCCCTTCCAGCTTACCTTAATCTCCACCCTTGAGTTGTGGTAGCAAGACTGTGGGCCGTCCCCCCTCCTTAGCGCCTGCTCAGTTATGGTTTAAATAAATCGGCTCCTCCATGCAGTTTTGGGTCACCCAGGTCAAGTCCCCGGCAATCCCCGATGGATTGCAACGTCGATCTTGATTTGATCAGTGTAAGGGGTGACGTTGATGCCTGGCCCAAGGTCTCTGCCAGTGGGAAAGGAGAGTGCCACTCTTCCGCCCTCACTGCCAGCTGGTTCTTGGACTCTTAGGCCAGGCGAGAGGCAGCATGCATGCTTGCAGCCTCCAGTCTCAAGTCACCGGGCTCTCTCAACCACCGCGGCAGGCTGGTCGTCACAAATACAGGGCCGTGTTTTGGCAGGTGGCACCAGAACGAACCCTCGCCTCTGCAGGCACCGGACACTACTTTTTTTTTTCCCTTCGAAGGCCACTCGCTGTGCTTGTAGTGCGGAGGCCTCACGTCTCAGCCTCCCCCCTCCTCAAGGCGGCCGATGCGATCGCTCCAGCAACAAGGGAGCTATGGTGCAGTGAACTGTCTAAGGCCCACCGGGGCCTTGTGGGCGCTGTTCACAGAGTCTCGCCGGTGGCTCTAACAGGAGTCCCAATGTGCCGCCTCTTCCATCCCCTGCAGTCTGCAAGTAGATGTGTAGGATACTTGACGATTCTGCCGCTCACTGCCTCAGAGCTCTGCTAGCCTCAGTCCACCATCTTCAGCGGTTAAGCAAAGCCTCCCCCTCCCCAACTGCGCCGTTACGCATAGATACGTCGGGATGGTAGAATCGGAGCCCTATATGAAACTATAAGCTACAACATTTCCTTACGAAACCCTTACTGTTGCATTAGATGAATCAACTAAGTGTGATTTAGGCCCTACACTGGCGTAGTCTAACAGTATGAGGGAATAAGGCTAAAAAGCACATCAATGTAGAACACACATTCTGCTGAGCATTGGAAGTTTTGTACTGCGCTGGCTTAGACTGGACTGTGCAAAATCTCTGTTTCCTGAAGAGTTGCTTTGTTGTCAGATGTTAGAGCCTGTAAGATTTGTGCAAACTGAGGACTAACGTTGCTGCTGGATGCCAAAACATGCAAGCTAAATCTTTAGATTATGTGCAATTTCAAGACAGATTTGCTATCTGAAGGCAAAGCATGTAAGATCTGTGTAACCCGATGATTAGGCCTTCTTTATGAGATTCTAGCATCTCAATCTCTGCAATTTAAAAGATAGGTTTTCTGTAAGAAATGGACAACGTGTCTGATGGCTCTACTGTCTGAAGTCAGAGAGCATGTAATTTATGGCACCTGAGGGACAGCTCTGAATTCCAGATAGTAAGAGGTCTGTCGCTTGAGGGATTCTGGCCTCATTCTAGAAGATAAGTGCCCCCTTATGGGCATCTTTCTTTGCTAAGCTTAAGAATTAGTTAGTTCGTTACTCGCATACAGATTTGCCTATTTTTGACAGCATGCATCTATAGGATGTGCGTGAACACGTTTTGTAAAAGTCAGAGCACTGAAATGTGTGTTAACCAACACATGAATACTAAAAGGTCCAATGCATTAAACATCTGCCAAGCAGTGGACAGATTTGCCAAATATTTGTATGCTCTTATTCCCATTGGAATTTTGCTTCCTCGCAAATACATCGTTGCAATTACCTCTTCTGAACGGTCTTTATGATTTGAGAGAAGTAGGGCTCTGCTGCCAGCATATGGTGCCAAGAAAGGTGTATGTGTCATGAGTATGTGTGGTAGTTGCTTGCTTGGAATTTATGTGTTACACAGTGAGAGGGAGCAAGCCGGATAGATCAATAATTCATACTTTGAGGGAGTCTCAGGTGGAAATATTGTTCCTGGCATGGGCCCATGCAAAGCAAATATTTCCATTACTAATCCGACAAGCTTTCTGGCCAGATTTGTAGTAGTGCAGATAAATGATGTACGAACCCTGTAATGAATTTATATAACGAACTGAATGATTTTTATAGTTATAATCGTGGTGTGTAGACAGATTCCTCATTAAAATGACAGCCAAAAACGTGTTGAGCAGTGGCAGGCTGGGGATCAAGGCCAGCATTATCATTACATGTTCTGCATAAAAATACACACTTAAGCTGTTCCAAGCAGATGTTTCTTGCTTGTTGTGTAACTATTTCAGGAAACATCTAAAATGGCGTCTAATTCCCATACAATAGGAGAGACAAACAAAATGTATTTTGATACTTGCAGCCTCCTAGGTTTTGTCTTCAAAGGGCGTTGATTGTCGTGTAAGAATTGGCGACGGGAAAGAAATAATTAATTCATCTTTCCAAATCAGTTTTACAGGTTTGTGTATGCAGAACATTTGCATTCGTTCCCATGTTTATTATTTTATATTAAATAGTATTAAGATTCATTTCAGATCAGGAAAGAAAATCGGCACGAAAAAGATAATTCAGCTTATCTGTTTACACAGCTACAGATTAGCACATAGGTTGTTCTATCAATCACTCAATCATGGCATTTGTAAAGCGCACTACATACCCTCGAGGGTCTCAAGGCGCTGGGGGCAGGGGGGGGGGGGGGGGGGGGAGCTGCTACTGTTCGAAGAGCCAGGTCTTGAGAAGTCTTCTGACGGTCAGGTGGTCTTCGGTTGGCCGCAGGCGGATGGGGAGGGTGTTCCATGTCTTGGCGGCGAGGTGGGAGAATGATCTGCCGGCGGCGGTCACTCTTCGGATGCGGGGGACGAGGGCGCGATCTGCAGAGCGGAGCTGGTGGTGGGGGTGTAGAGGCTGAGTCGGCTGTTGAGGTACGTTGGTCCGGTGTTGTGGAGTGCCTTGTGTGTGTGTGGGGGAGGAGTTTGAAGGTTCACTGAAGGGGAGGTACTCACCTAAAGGATTAAAACACCACCAACCCCTCTCCGGAAGAGACCTCGGAATCACAGGAGGTCGAAAAGCATAGACACCCAAACAGTGGTAATTAATTTTAGTATACTATCATCATCATCAAACAAGCATTTGCAATCCAATAGGTCTCGCATTGGCAAAAGTTAGAGCAAATGGAGCTGTTAATCTACTTAAGAAATAGATGTCATACTTTTATAACCGTTACTTGTGCACAGTCAGCTAAAATAAGAGCTGAGCTGCCCTCCCTTTACTGGGTTGCCTCTGATTCCTGCAGGCCAGACTTATTTTGGTATAGGACTGCAACCGGCAAGATTTCATCCTCCTGAGGAAGATAAAAGGAGTACCACTGAGGAACAATAAACACCTGTTAATCACACTGAGAAATAATCCCAAACTATAACACATTTCACGTAGTGGTCAGAACTGGCTGGTCGACATGGGACACTTCTGCCATGTTAAAGTAACTGTCAGTGCTTAATGCTCACTGGAACAAAGCAAAAGCCAGTGTAATGCTTGGTCTGATGAAAAATATTAGCCCGTAGGCTCAAGAACCAACTTAACAGGAATGTTCATCGCACAATGTTTATGGAGGACGTACTTAACTGTGTTGTGGTGCATACGCAGTATGGTATGACGGACTTTAATATTTACAATAATTTCAGCTACTAAATAGAAGTGGGTTAGGTGTTTTTTCTGAAAATGCGTCTTTCTCTTAGATGTGTACGTTGTAACAGAGGCTGACAATTATTAATCACCATTAAATCATGTTTAGATAGATAATGCCACTGGCAAGGGCTCATTCATAAACCAAATTAGCAATAAAGAAAAAATAAATCAGGGACTAGTAGGCATTCTGTTCGATTTCATCAAAAGAAGAAACGTTCCAAAAACAATTCCAGAACGAGAACAATAGCTCCTGAGCTAGCAAGAACAAAATAGTTTTTGCAATGATCTGTTTTGTTATAGATTTAACAGGCCCAATCAAATTGCTATATTACTTTTACTTGCACAGTGGGCGAGCCACTCGCTGGAGCTACACCTCGGGCCATCATATTTGCATAAAGTGAAGGGTTCGTGGCGGTGAGAATGCACCGCAGATCGCAGGATGTTTGCCGCAATTTAGGACACAACCATAACATATGTATAATGTACGCATTGCGATGAGTGCATCGTGGACAACCCGCATTTTGCCTGTGAAAGTAGGGATTCATTTTTTCTGGTATGCCCTATGAATTATGTAATAATATTTTTTTTTAATCTGGCATTACGAAGGACATGTGTAGGACTCGCCAGAATCCTATTCCATTCGGTGGGTGTGCATGGGCGATCTAGGTCTGTCACCCACAAGTTCCCAAAGGAGTCAAATTTGTTGCAATGTGCAGGCAAAGTGCATCTGCAAACCAATGAGTAAGGTGGCGGCCCTCCCCCATAACATGTACATATTGATGTGTTTGTGATTCTTGCATGATGTGCCCCCATTGGCGGTGCAACATGCCAACCCAAGAGGCGTGACTAAGGAAATGCCCCGGCGGCACTCCCTCTTAATGGGTTATGGTTTCGTAGGGCATAAGTGTGCCATTCCGATAGAGGTCATCTAATGGCCCACTGTGTGCTAAGCTGTGAGTTCAGCCAGCAGCATTTTCCCGTTTCCTCTAGGCATCTCTAACAATGGGATCGCCAAAGCGTATGGCTTAATGTTTCTGGTGAGAAATAGACAGCGGCAAAAGCAGCGGTTGGCCACCTGCAACAATAAAGGAAGGGGCCAAGACATTTTAGTGCGGCGGTGGAACAGGTGTAGAAGATTAACAAGTGTTTAAAAACAACAGTCATAACATGATGTAGGCATGATAAATAGGTGATTAATAAAAGTCCAGCAACAATAAAGAGACCAGGCCAGAACAATTTCAAGCCCTCATACAAGGACCTTAGGACAATAAAGTGCACTTGCAGAACAACAGGGATTAACACATACATCAAAAGACAATAAAAATAAGAGAACAAAATTTTATCGTTAACATTTGTCAAGCCCACTTAAAAACGTAACTAAGGTGAAAAACTACCTGGGTGACCTTATGTGGTTAAAATGCTTATAGCTACAACAACATCATTATATTACCATACAATTATAGGAATTAAAAACCTTTTAGAGTAAGTAGAGTAAAACTGGCAGAAAAAAATAAAATGAAGCAAACTCTGGGAAGTGTGCTGGGGAGGACTCATGCCACGAGCAAATTAAAATTAGGTAATTCGCACTGGCCGAGCCTGAATCTAGTTAAAAGCAATCCTTCTCAGCTACTATCAACCCAATCTAGATATGGCTTCCTTAACTAGGATAACCACTGAAGGGGTTAACCCTGTTCAAATGATGGACATCCCCTTCTATACATTTTTATTTTTTTTACAGGGTTTGGGTCGTAACTATAGGAATTGTGTCAAGTACCCACAATGCCTGTAAAATACTAGGACTGATGTTGAAAGACTGAGTTTCACTTCATATACGTATATTGTGAATCTTTTGTTCTGTATATCGGATGCACAGGTGTGGGATTGATTTATCAAGCAACGTGTTTGATGGTCACCATGTGGTTACAGCCGCAGTTGACAAACCTGTTTATGTACATACACCCCAAAAAATGGGTTAGATTATTGTAGTTTGTTGTTGTTTTGATAACGCAATTCCTTATGTGGCTTTCTTTAAATCAGCTGCAGTATTTGCACCCGATCAATTGATTTTCGAACCAAATAAGATATCAGTACACAATGAAACAGAACATCTGATTAAAAATACATTATCATGCATGTACAGTAATTTGAGCTGTAGCACCAAAAAGCAACTGAATTCAGTGATGAACACTGAAAAAAAAAAATGAATATACTAACTGGAATTTGTTGAGTATTCTATAAGTGAATAAGAGATACAGTGAAACAAAGCTGAAAAATATCACATGATGAAATGAAAAATACACTTGTTAAGCGCATGGCTACCCAGGGGCATCCCAGCGCTGGTAACGGCAAGTACTAGAGAACCAACCGGGCTAAGGGAAAAGCCAGGTTTCTAATAGTTTGCTAAAGGCAAGATGGTTGGGTTCTTTGCGCAGATGGAGAGGGAGATAATTCCAGAGCTTAGTGGCATTGTAAGAGAACAGACGACCCCCGCTTCTAGCTTTAATAATCTTAGAAACTGCGGCAAGACATAGGGGCATCAGAGCGGAGGCGTCCGTTAACCAGTTAGGGCCGAACAATAGAGTGATTGATGGAAGGGTCCTTTCCGGCTAACGTCTTGTGAACAATACACATGGCCTTGAAATGGACTCTCTCCCTAATAGGGAGCCAGTTGGGAGATTTCAGAGCAGGTTTATCCAATTGGCATTTCAGGATATCCAAAAGAATTCTGGCTGCCCAGATTTGTAGTCTGGAGTTGAGAGGGTCGCACATGGGGCCACTAAATAAAGGGCATTCCCATAGACTAGACGCGATAGAATGAGAGTCTGGACCATGAGCTTCCTTGCCTGAAAAGGGGGGGGGGGGGGGGGGGGAGGAGGACTTTACGAAGCATCTTTAAGATGCCATAGCAAGAGGCTGCCACATTGCGTGCCTGGACCTTGAAAGTCAGATCTTGATCCAGCCAAATACCCAGGCATTTCATCTGGGTCTTGGGGGCCAGGACGGCTGGCCACATTGTATTGGGATAGAAGGGGGGACGAGTTCCCCAAGATCATCATCTCAGTTTTTTCTCCATTTAATTTCAGAAAGGAATTATTCATACATTTGGCTACCTCTTCCAAGCAAGGACGGAGGCTGGGAGAGGAGTTATCAGTTTGGTTAAGCCCCACTACGAGTTGCGTGTTGTCTACATAGGTCACTATGTGTAACCCAAAAGGCAGCACAATCTCCGCTAGCGGGCTCATATAAATGTTAAATAAGGTGGGACTCCGGGATGATTCCTGGGGAACTCCGCAGCAGAGAGGCACCTCTTTTGAGGCCACATAGGCATCGAAGACCTGGAAGGATCTATAATCTAGGAAGGATTGCAGCCATTTCAGAGCGACCACGGTCAACCCCAGTCTTTTAAGTCTACGGACCATGATTTGGTGGTTGACTGTGTCAAAGGCTGCACTGAGGTCCAGGAGGATGATTACAGTAGTACCTCCGGCATCCAGGATTTTTTTAGACTCTTCGACTACTGATAGCAGGGCTGTTTCTGTTCCTTGAAGTGATCAGAAGCCAGTCTGACGGGTGGAGGAGTTTGAGTCTAGGAAGGCAGACAGCACGGAGTTAACATTTTTCTGCTGATCCCTGGGATAAGTGAGATGGGACGATAATTTCCCCAAGGAATCAGGGTCAAGGCTGGGCTTTTTAAAAAAAATGTTGTAGTGCCTTCACTGTCGCTTTCTTCCATAGAGGGGGATCTACTCCGGAAGCAAGTGAGGCGTTAATCAACTCCATTATAATAGGGGAGACAGTTCCAGCAACTTGTTTCAGAATATTGAGGGGTGCTGGATCTCTGGGCGACCCGCTTTTCACTTGTGTTGAGATGCTATCAAGTGCCTCAGGGTCCATCAGGTGGATGGTCTCCACATAGGATTTTGTACAGTGGGGACTGGTATACAGTATTTGGCCATCTACCAAGGAGAATGATGTGTAGATGGTTTGAATTTTATGGAGGAAAAAGTCTGCTAGTTCATTACAGCGTGCCCCTGAAATATCGGAGATCACTAGGAGGGAGGGAGGGAGGGAGGGAGGGAGGGGGAAGGACTCTGAGCAGTGTTTGCGCTCAGAAACATCTCACGCGCGGAGTTAGCTGCCGAGAAAATGTTTTCTTCATAATAGGCAGCCCTGAGCTAATTTAATTTCTGCTTTGTGCAGTTTAATAGTCTCCCTATATTTCAGTTTCTTGTTAGAGGAAAGATCTTTCGAGTTGCTTACAGGTTTGTTTTAACGCACAAAGCTTTGGAGAGTAGCATGTCATTCTGTTAGTTTCCATTTTTATCTGTGTTGGTTTTATAGGAAGAGCCTGATCAAAAGAGCACTCTATCCATTTGTTGAAATTCTCATTGGCAATTACAGCATCAGGGTTGGGAACAGGCTTGTTTTTTTTCTAATTCTAAGATCCATTTTTCTGTTGGGAGTTTGGGCCAGGGACGTGACCTTGTTCTAATTGGCTTAGTAGGGGGCGTGGCAAAATTGGGGTCCAGAAAAATGGGATAAGAAAATTATAAGACCACAGTACTGGGATGGATTTTCCTCCAGCTAAGTCTTCCAGATGGGAGAAAATAGGGTCTAGTAGGTGTCCATGGCAACTTTTTGGAGAAACTGATAGGCTACGAGATCATTTGTTATCTCAGCTGTGGCTAACTGTGAGAGATCGTCGAAACGGAGATTAAAATCTTCCAATAAGGTGAAGTTGGTAGGGGTACTGGCTTAATTGGCAGCCATGTCAGGCAGAGATTTACAGAATTGTCCCAAGGACCCGGGGGGCCGATAGATTAGAATAGCTGTCAGGGTGAGCGTGGATGTAAAACCTATGGAGAATGCAAGGTTCTCACAGTTGGGTATTGGACTTCCAGATGTATGGCAGGTAAGGGTTTTTTTTGCAAATAATGGTGATCCCGCCATCTTTACCTGAGGTCCGATCTAGCCTCTGGATATTGTAGCCCAGGGGGGAGAGCTTGGACAATATCTGGATCAGATCCTGAATTGAGCCAGGTTTCTATCAA
The DNA here is from genome assembly GCF_964204655.1 of Triturus cristatus. NCBI lineage: Eukaryota > Metazoa > Chordata > Amphibia > Caudata > Salamandridae > Triturus > Triturus cristatus. The sequence continues at coordinate 1,561,996,657 of NC_140590.1, forward strand.
AAACAAAACCTCTGGCCCTTCTTCCCCAAAAATTGAAATTTCCGCCGCATGCTTAGGCAGCGACCTGCAGTTAAGCAAAAACACTTTATACGATTTAAGGTGAACTGAATTGGTGTGTGAGGGCATTGATAGTTTGAAAGGGCAATGCATGCACTTGGTGAGGCTACGGTCTGGAAGAATAGTGTTGGCAGTTTTCCATAGTAGGTCCCTTTAATTAAAGCAGCTCTTCTGCCTTGTAATGATACTGATATGGGGAGAAAGATGTAGGGGATCTGGCCCCTGGCCCCGACGCAGACGGGCTTGACTTTGGCGTGCCGGCAGTGCACCCGCTGGCGCGCCCACTGCGCGTCCGCTCCCACATGCAACTTAAGTAAAGATTCAGCCCCCGGAAATGTGGGAGCTGAGGGGAGGAGCCATGTCCCTCCACAACAATCGGCTGGAAAAGCGGCAGCGGACCGGGGACCAGCGTCTGAGAAAGTGAAGTGCTGTTTGGGTGAGTAAAAGGAGATCGGATGCCCTGAGGAACGTAGCGCTAATAATGCAGAGTAAATAAAGTATTAAAAACAGTTAAAATACTGGCAGTTAAAAATAATTTTGCTGAAATTAAACAAATTAAGTACAGCTAGTAAACAACTGTCATTTAGTGTTTCTTTTATGGGTTCAGGCTGGACCCTTCAGTTAGGCTTTTATGTCTGTACAATTTCTACCATGTAGGACGTATTTGGACACCCCTGCTGTACAAGCAATTCCACCATGTCCAAGCTGCATGGCAAAAATGACACACCTGAATGGCAATATGCATCAACTTCCAAAGTAAAGTACATTTTCACCATGCCGAGAAGTATTCCTGCCGAGTTCTGAGGTTTTTCTTAGCACACTGGTGACTTCGCAGTTTAGTTAGACAGTTGTAATGTGTATGCCATTCTTGCATGGAGTAACTGTTGTCATAAATTATGTTGCACCTGCAAGCCTAAGTTTGACAGCTGGTGCATCACCATTTTCAGTTGTGTCTGCGTCACAAAACTTCTGTGGGTTCTTCAATGATCCACAACTACAGACTGATCTGCTACCATTCCCAGCAAAGGTCTTAGGAGGAAATCATCAAAAGACACCTCAATGAATAACTCAAAACCCACCAACTCCTTAATCCTACTCAGTTTGGTTTCAGACTCAACCCTAGCACGGAACCTGCCCTCATCGCATCAAAGACAATATCTGCACAACTCTGGACAGAGGAGGCGCAGCAGCCTTCGTCTTCGGGAACTCTCTGCAGCCTTTGACTCCATTTCCCACCACATCCAATGCCTACTTTACATTAGAATCCAAGGGCACACTTGCTGATGGATCTGCTTCCTGACTTGAACGACCCTGCGACCTCAACTGCGGAGTTCCACTAGAATCTTCTTTGAGCCTGGCCATCAACGCAAACATGATCTCTCTCATTCGCATCATCCACTCTCACAAAATCAACGTCTTCTCCTATGCTGATAACACTCATTCTCTCCCTCACAGACGAGGTATCCAAATCAAATTCAATGCCTACACAACTGACATTGTCAACTGGATGAAGACCAACTGTCTGAAGCTGAAAAAAGACAGAATTAGTGTTTTTTGGAAAGGGCACTTCACCGTGAGACTCCACCTGGTGTTCAACAGAGCTAGGACTGACACACACATGCCAAGAATCTCGGGATCATCATCGGCAACAAACAACTCTAATGCTTTGAACATACAGTTCTCAATTGTACAACTAAAATATCCAAGGGGTTTGGGAGAGTGTGTATATATATATATTCACTGAAAAAACCATAGGTTTCACACACGTTATAGTTAGCGGAAATTATACTGATAAAAAAACCAATGAAATTGCCCCGTTATAGTTAGTGCTGGCAACTATAACTCACGCGACCGCAATCCTCTGCTGATGCTAATACTGTATTTAGACACTTATTTGCCCATGTCTTCTTCCATACATTTTTAGCTATACATATATTACAAATATTTTTTTTTCATAAAGACACATATGTCATCAGCAGAAGATTGCGGTCGCGTGAGTTATAGTTGCCAGCACTAACTATAACGGGGCAATTTCATTGGTTTTTTATCAGTAAAATTTCCGCTAACTATAACATGTGTGAAACCTATGGTTTTTTCAGTGAATTTGCAAGGTTTTTTAAATGCTAATTCCTAACTATAACGTGTGTGAAACCTATGGTTTTTTCAGTGAATTTGTACGGTTTTTTAAATGCTAAGTTACTTTACGCCATTCGTGGCGTGCGCGCCCACTTAACGCAGTTCGTTCCGTGCGCGCACGGTGCGCTTCGCGCACGGTGCGCGCACAGTGAGCACGCGGTGCGCTTCGCGCACCGCGCACCCACTTTACGCAGTTAGTGCCGTGCCCACGTTACGCTAGATGGGCCATGTACGCACGATGCGCTTCGCGCACCGTGCGCACATGGAGGACATATTATGCGCTTCCTTGTGATAGGTAATCTGTTGAAATTTTTTTGGGAAATACTGTGCTCAAACAAGCCATGCACAAATGGTGGCCTTCGGCCACCATTTGCACACGGGGTGGGGAAAGTGTGGATCTTTTTTTTTTATAATTTTTTACCGTACGCGTACGGTAAGCGTACGGTAAGCGTAATCGGCGAAATTGCCGAAAAAAAAATAAAACCGTTTTTGCTCTTGGGGGATGTTTGGGGACTCCCTCAACATGACTATGTGGGAGGGAGTTGTCAAAACAGCCCCGTAACATGTTTTTGGGCATCATGTTTGATAAATAACACTCGGTTTCGGCCGATTCGAATGTTTACTAAGATCTAAGAGCCAATCAGAATCGCTCTCGCGCACGCCACCGTACGCGTACGGTAAGCGTACCGTAAGCGGGCTCAGATATATATATTGATTTAAAGGCTATTTTCTCAGAATCTACTGAACAGATTTACACCAAACCTACAAAAGGCACTTCCTTGACCTAGGGACTACCTCTCTGCCAAATTTCTAGTAATTCTGTTCAGCCGTTCGGGCTGTAGCTCTGTCTAAAGGTCCTATGGAAAAATGCATGGGAAAAACGCGTTTTGGGACCCCCCTTTTATCTCAGCCCCCGCTTGACGAATCCCCCCCGAGACTTTCAGGGTAGGAGCGGAGCGTAGCGCCCCACCTATTTTGAGAAATTCGCGAGGATTCATCGACCGGCGCCAAAGTTATTCAAAATAGAATGTTGCGGATTTCCTATGGAAAAGGGGTCCTAACTATAACTACCTACTGGCGACCGCCAGTAGGTAATATATATACACACACACACACATACATCTCAACTCCAACTTCTCCAGTCAAGAAAAGGACACCGACACAGGGGCAAGATCAACTATTTGTAATCGTTTTCACTGCTCCGTCACTTGGAGTTCCTTTTTGGATTTGGTTATACACAACAAAATGATCATTTTCTTGCATGAATGATTTAAAATAGAGAATTGAAACATCTGCGTTGGTTATAAGAAATCTTTTTCCAGAAGACACTGATTTATACTACAGGCTGATATAAAATCCATTATTTTTTTTTTTTAAACAAGTTCGGTTTTAAATTGTCCTCCAGGTACAACACTTGTTTGCATGTGTAAATCTTTAGACAACCCTAAACCCTGCATCTATCCCAAACACCTGTAGGAAAGTGCCCCGTTTTACATGGATACCCTCCACGTTTTGCCAGATTCTGATTGTACACTGGGTTCAAGCTAACCTGGTTTTCCAGTGCGTATGTGCTTTCCCAGAACTGTACCTTTGTTTCCACAATTGCCACACCTCCAGCCCACATAGAAGTCCCTTGTAAAATGTACCACTGGTACCAAGGGCATTGTGATCAGAGAGGATTTCTAAGGGTTGCAGCATGATTTACGTCACCCTAAGAAACCCCTCAAACACGTGCACACAGCCACTGCAGCCTGCGTGCTTTGGTATAAATAAAGTGAAGAGTCTACCTAGCACACGTCCCTGTGTGTCAGGCCTGCCACAACTGCAAAAAGTCACCCCTACAGCAGGTCTTACAGCCCCAAGGCAGGGGGCACTATACTTCTTTTGAGTGCATAACTGCATTAACAGATATGCCCCTATAGTGTCTAAGTCCATTCTTACACATTATAAGTGCCTAGTGAAGCACTAAGGAGGACATGGGCTGAGAGCTTGTCAATACGAGTTCCACAGCCCATGATGGCTTCACTTAATCTCAAGAGGTTTCGTACCAAACATCTCTGAATTTGAGCCCACAAGGATGCCAGTGTGGGATTCATAAATGCTCTCAGAGGTCAGAGGTGTCCTGGGCTGAAGTAACCCACTTTCCTGTTTGAGGTTTTCAGCCAATAGGTTTTGGGCTATTTCCCCTCCCCAAAGGGAGTAGACCTACAAAAGGTGTAGTCACCCTAAAGGTAAGTAGCACATTTGCTACTACCGTACAGCCCCTGCAATGCCCCTAAACTAAGTATTTAGGGCGACCCCTGAAAAGTAATCCTTAATTCCCGAGGACCTATGGAGGAAGAGCACAAAAGAGAGCTGTGCAGTCAAAGAAGACTGAAGACACCCACTGCCTTGGCACCAGCCCTCCCAGCCTGTGTGCAGCCCTCGAGATCCTGTGAAAACCTTAAACTAGTAGGGCAGCCTTCCAAAACCTCTGAAAGGTCTACTACCCTTAAAAAATAAAAAAAAAAAAAGGACTATAACTCCCAAGAACAGCAGCCCTGTTCACTCCAAGAAAGCCCTCTGTGACCTGTGGAACCGCGAAACCTCGCCTTCGGAGCTACTACTGCACTAGACGCCTTCGGCCAGAGTCCAAGTGGCCGACCGATCCCAGTGAGGTTTCCTAGCGATCCAGAGCCTGAGTCCATTGTGGGCTGACCCCTCCAGCCTCAACACAAAGGACCCTCTAACCACAACCGGCAACGATTTTCCGACATCCAAAAACACTCCTGCACCCACAGCCCCCACTTAGTGAGCCAGGCTGACGGTGTACGTTTGGGGGTTGTTTCGTGACCTCCCCAAGTGCTCGTCCTAACCCCTGAAGGTTTACCTCCCAACTCCGCTTTACTTACCTGTAATTGCCACAACTTTGAGTGCCTCCTGGCTCTATGGGGCAACCAAATCAGACCTCTGCACCCAGCCACCCTAAAGCCGCTGGTGGTGCAGTCTTGGAGCTCACTTGAACCCTGCCCTGTGTTGCCCTTAACCCCCTAAGACTGGGTTTGTGATTAAAGTACTTACCTGTAAAATTGCATTTCTATTTTCTTTCCATAGAATAACATTGCTCATTTGAAATATTGCACTAAGTGTGTATTTATTTATTTTTAACTGCAAAGTGTTGCCATTTCTAAAGAGTATCTAACTCCTGAAGTGGTGTCCTGCACAAGTATTGATTTACTGCATTGAAGAGTATTGCTGGTTTGAAAACTTTTCTTACCTGCAACTAAGTTTCTTTGGTTCTAGTAATAAAAGTAAAGTATACTTTTACAAACCATTGGTCTGGATTTAGTCATGGATTGTGTGTAACCATTTCTTGCTTGAGTGTCTACAACCAATGCTTAACACAGCCCTCTGATAAGCCCAACTGCTCACCCACACTACCATAAAAGAGAGCATTGGTATAATCTACTTTAGCCTCTGTAAATCCTGTGGAGATCACTGGACTCTGTGCACACTATACCGTACTTTGGTAGAGTATATACAGAGCGAGCTTCCTACATTTTTAGGTCTCGCGCCTAGCGTTGCAGTGCGCAGCTCTGCTCGCGAAGCGTGAGACCTCTTGTAAAGGGGTTCTGAAAGCTGCTCATGCGTGTGAGCAAGTGTTCGCCGCCCGCTATTGTCTTTAGCGGGGGTTTTTTTTTTTTTTTAAACGCCATGGGATTGGGCAAAGGCAGGCGCATGTCCCGCCTTTGCTCCACCCATTCCCACCGGTGGCCAGCAGACGCAGCAGCACGCGTGCTGGCAACCGGTGGGAATGGGCGTGCCTTTGCCCCCGCTCCTCTGTGGTGCGCACACACCACTGTTTTTTTGTTGACAATAGCGATCGTGACGCAATCGCTTTCAGTGCTGCTTGTTCTTTACTTTTGGTATAATCACGGCACCCGCGCTTTACTTTTAATGTTATAAGTAAAGCGCGGGTGCCGCGATTATACCAAAAGTAAAGAAATAGAAATAAAACGTCTATTTCTTTACATTTGCTATAATCCCGGCACCCGTGCTTTACTTTTAACATTAAAAGTAAAGCGTTGGTGCCGCGATGCTGGTTAGCCTTTTCGGACTGTTGGCGTTGGGTTACTGGCGCTTGAACTGGTTTGGCACGTGTTCTTATAATGCATACAGTGCCGATTTAAGAGGGGGAATGGACGTGCTACAAAACGGGATGTTTTGACTGCAAGAAATTTGCATGTACAAGCTCAGCTTGTGAACTTTGAGATTTAACAAAAACTTTGTGACCCTAACTGATCAAAAGTTTGCAAATATACTGCATAGTGGCTACATGCAGTGCAACGGACACTGCAAGGCGAGCGTGCCACCATTTAGCTGTGCACTGCTTTATACAGATATTTAGAGATGGAATGTTCTCCACGAGATATCAGTGCTCGTTTGACACGGTCAATCATAACACCTTACTGAACCGTATGTCAAATGTCGGCATCGTGGACAAGGCCTGGCTCTGGCTAAAATCCTTCCTAAGTAACAGGTCGTTCCAGGTGTTTGACGGACAAACAGTCTCCTCCAGCATACCCCTGAAGTGTGGAGTCCCCCAGGGCTCCTCTCTTAGCCCTGCGCTTTTTAATATCTATATGAGACCACTGGCTGAGGTAGTTCGTCCGTATGGAGTTAAGATCATATCCTATGCGGACGACACACAGCTGGTGGTCTCCCTAGCGCAGGAAGCCCAACATCCTCTGTCAGGGGGGTCTAACTAAATGCCTGGAGGAGGTGAAGTCCTTGATGACCCTGTCATCGCTAAAGCTCAATGGGGACAAAACGGAGCTTATGCTCCTGGGCCCGGCTGACCCGACCCTCTTCAAGTCATTATGGCCCACCTGCCTAGGCCCCCCCCCCGGTTTCGAAGGATAACATCAAAAGCCTAGGGGTGTGGCTGGACAGGAATCTCTTTTAACACCCAGGCCACAAAGCTTTCTGCCACCTGCTTTGGACTTCTTCGGACATTGAAGGTTCTCCCCCTGCTCCCAATGGAGGCAAAACAAATAGCCATACAGGGCATAATACAGTCACGTCTGGACTCGAACAACGCCCTTTACCTGGGAGCCCCAGAGTACACATTGAACAGACTGCAGCTGGTACAGAACTGCGCGGCCCGTACCTTACTGCAAATCCCCCGCAGAACCTCAGTTAGGGAGGCACTGACCAGCCTTCATTGGCTACCAGTACAGAAAAGAGTCTCTTTCAAAGTAATGTGCATTGCCCACCAGGCCTTCTGGGACTCGGGCCCCAAAATCATGCGTAGCCTAGTCAGCCAATATCATCCAGACAGAGACCTACGCTCTAGTCAGGCGTTCAAGGCAACGGTTCCCAGAATTAAAAGGACTAGAGCAGGTGGAAGAATGTTCACCTTCAACGCTTCAAAAATCTGGAACTCCCTTCCCCTTCACCTGAGATCCAACCCCAACCTCGCCTCCTTTCGTAAACAACTAAAAACACATCTGTTTAAATCTCGGTAACTATTCAGCCCCTCCTCCCTCCTCCCAGTTCTGCTATCCTCACTAAACCCCCTCATCTGGTTCCTCTAGCGCTTGGACGCCCCAGGGCAGCAACCGCGCTGTATAAATTCATTTTCATTCATTCATGGCTTTAACTTAATAAAAAGCGAGACCTATTGCATTTTTAATGCTTGTTGGATCAGCAGGGAGGTCTACAACTTTGCATTTGCTGGACCACTCCGAAAAAAAGTGACCACAGGACTACATTCCAAAATTGCCTTCACATTCAACTGTATTTTTGAATTGACAAAGTGTCCAAATTTGAAAAGTCTTGTTAGGGCCTTAGTAAAGTCCCTTTAGTATTTTTTAAAGTTTAAAAGCCTTCTTTAGTTAGGGTTAAAAGTGCCTAGAAGTTTTTTTGTCCTTTTTAAAAAGGCCACTGTTAGACCTGGCACCATTGGGGTGGTTCTCCCTTCCATTTTTCGCTGTTGTCTCCTCTGTTCTTGCTGGTAATAGATGCTCTGGGCGCTGTGCGATTGCCATTCAGCGCCACAGCGTGAATGCTTCCTGTGTAAATATGACATGTGAATTGGTATATCCATGATTGGCTTATTTGGTTTACCTGTTAGTCCCTAATAGCATGGCCTGTGTGTGCCCAGGGCTGGTAGCCCAAATGCTGTTGGTGTGCCTGCAGCGCTGGTTTGCGCCACCCACAGAAGCAGCTTGTAAAGTGTGTCTCAGACCTGCCACTGCAGAGTCTGCGTGCAGTCCAGAACTGCCATCTTGGCTGTGAAGTGCACCCACTTCCCAGCCCCTGAACCTTCCCTTGGCATCATGTAAGCCACCCATACGGTAGGGTGCATTGTATGTGTAAGGTAGGGCATGCTCTGATGTGTGTAGCATGTCCTGGTAGTGAATTATACCCAATTTCGTTTTTCACTACTGTAAGGCTACCTGTTCTCCATAGGCCAGAATGGGAGGTTTGACTATTACATTCTATAGTCCTAACTGACCCAAAGAAAATGGTAGAAAAACGAATTTAGTATTCCTGAGGTCAGAATATTAAAATACATCTTTTAGTGAAGTTTACTTTTATATTCTGTGTTTGAAAATACCACTTTTAGAAAGTAGGTATTTTCTTGCCTAAGCCTTCCAGTGTGCTCTGCTGTTATGTGTATTGGCTGTCTGGTTTTGGAGGGATAGGGCAGGCTGAGTCAGACCTGGGTTGACTAGAGAGATCTGCATTGGAGTATGGGGATGGGTAGCTCCTGGACCTGAATAGGGCTGTGCCTGGCAAGGTGAATGCTGGCTCCACCTCCCACTGTGCGTCTGATGGCAGACCCCCTCTTTCTGAAAGGAAGGATGCAGCCTGGTAAACAAAGTTCTCCAGGACTGGGCAGAACTGGTTCCGACTGGGTTCAGTGACTTGTAGCTTCTGAGAACAAAGACTTTTGGGGTATAAATATCTGTGTTGAAACCCCTACAATTTGTATTGCTCCGGGACAACAAGAACCTCTGTCCGTGTAACTGAAGGGATCTGCAGGAGATGACTGTCCTTGTGCGCTGTTTCTTGAAATGGCCTGAAGGGGTTACTACTGGACTTGGAAGAAGAGGAAAAGGACTTTAAAGGAACTTTTATTTTTGCTACAGCAATCACCCAAGGGCTAGAAGAGAGCTAGCCTCCTGCTGGAGTCTCAGGCACATCAGACTCCACCACCAGCCTCCCGTTTCCTCCCAGCGAGGATTTCCATCTGCAGGTGAGGCTCCTGTGAGTTCCAGGGCCTCTAGTTCTACTGTGGAGAAGAGAGTGCTGAAAATCATCGCTAACGCCCGTTAGTGAGCCGCCGCAGCTGAAGAGCCTAAGGAAAATCATTGCGCTGATGCCGCTGAGTGCTCGCTACCGGAGATCATCGCATCGCCTGTTTGCGGGCTGCCAAAGGCTCACTAACCAGAGATCATCGCATCGAGTTAATCGCTTCACGACATCGCAGCGCGGAAGCTGAGCGTCCGCCATTTTCATCGCATCAGGATCACCGCTCCCTCGCGGAGCACCATTTCTTTTCATCGCAACAAGATCACACATGCAACAGGCTCGGCGCATCAACCTCCCTTCGTGGCAAGGATTTCGACACATCGCCGGCTTAGCGTGGAGAAGTTTGTCTCTTTGTCCTGCACACAGATCAGCGCATCATCCTCCCTTGCAGCAAGGATTCAACACATCGCTGGTCAAGCGTGAGGAAAATCATCGCTACAACTCCTTAGCGACATTTTGGTTGCTTTGCTACAGAATCCAGGTATTTTGTGAGAAAAAGGGTCGCAGACACCACTGCCTTGAACTGAACTCCTCTTTGCACACTTTGAACTATCTTTGCAGCCTTTTTAAAGTAACCCTATTTTCCTAGTATTGTGGATTTTTACTGTTATTAGTCTTGTGTTAAATCTATATATAAAGATACTTATTTTTTATAACTACTTGTGTGGTGTCCCTTTGTAGTGTTCTTCACTGCGTTACTGTGTATGGTCATAAATGCTTCACACTACCTCTGAGATAAGCCTAGCTGCTCATGCTACGTTACCACAGGGGTTATCAAAGGGCGTAGCCCGCTTACTCTGACTTAGGAAGAAGGATCCCTACTGGGACAGTGGCCAGCCATTGCCAACTAGAGACCCCCATTTCTAACAGCCACAACTTTAGTCAATAATGGGATATACAGAGAATGTGGTTGTGGAACTCAACTTGACCCCTTTCTTCCATCTTGGCATGCAGGATCTAAGAAAGGACTCTTTGTTGACTTTAAAAAGATTAAAAGTGGTTACACTCCTACCAAGGTCAACCTCTAGGGGCTCTTGCCAGAATATGCTAAAGAACACCCTACTGCAGAGTAGGACCTCCTTCCAGAAGGAGAAAGTGGTGCTGAGGATTCCAGAAGGAGAAAGTGATGATGAGAACAAATGCTAACCCCCTCAGGTTAAAGATGTGGTACCTGCACACATCTTTACAAAAGTAGTGGCAAGGATATCTAGCTCCCACACAGTTGGGACTGGCACCCCAAGCAACACTGAGAACAGCCTCAAAGAGGAGGACGTCTTTTTAGCAAGGTTGACTCGCAGGCTAACCCTGGAGGATAGATTTCTGGTAATAGAAAGAGAAGAAATGAGTCTAGCAGACGTAAATGAGGAACAGAGAGAACGCTTACTACCCTAAAATCCCCAAAGGGGTTGCCCTCAAGAATGAGGAAGGCGATGACCTCATCAAATGGTTCACAGCTGTCGCGAGGCCCTGTGGAACAAGAAAAGGCGAAGAAGTCACACTGGGGGAGCATGGCTTTGGGAACTATTAACTGGTAAGTGCAGGTATAGTCCCTGACACTCACTGAGGCAGATGCGGAGTCCTATGATCTCATGAAGGGTACCAGGATTGCGGGCTTCGGAGTCACCATTGAGGAATATAGAATTAGATTTGGGGGCCGGACAGTAAAAAGTCTTGGGTTGACTTCAAAGACTACCCCGTGAAAACACTAGATGGCTGGTTAACTAGAAGTTAAGTGCATGACTATGATGGGTTTTATAATCGGTTTATCAAAGAACGCATTAATGAAAAGTTGCATCAGTATCTGGTCCAATTTCTCCCCATGAATTGGGAAAGAAGGCAGACCAATGGGGAAACAGGTTGTTGTCTCTTCTGCAATCCCAGCTGAAAGTCTTCAGCATGGGCTGAGGCAGAACTGAAAACCCATGCAGAGATGCTGGGAATTCCTGAGTTGGTGTGTACACAGAGCCGAGCACAGGGTGAAAAAGAAGTTTTGGAGATTGGAATAATGGCTCAATCTTCCAAGAGAAAAGGTAAGAAGACTGGGGGACCAGATTCTGTGCAGCAAAAAGCCAAGCACCCCTCTCGTCAGGGAAAGGCCCTGTCTATGCAACGTTAACATTATCAGGTTGAGCTCCTGAGCCAAGGGGAACCCTCTAGGGAACAGCTGTGTCAAGGACAGAGGACCTGTCCTACTCTAGAAAGCCTACAACAGCAAGCTGCTGCACAGGAAAATGGAGAGGTCAATGGCTCCCAAAGGACCTATTGGGAGGAGGGACTCCATTACATGGAGCAAGAAACCCCAAAGCTGGTACCGCTAGGAGCGTGGTAGTGTCTCAGTAGTTTAAAGAATTCCTCCTCACATTTGCCAAAGACATCCCCCTAGCTGGTCAACTTGGTTAGATTAAAACTTGGAATAGGCTAGTTAGCCATTTCTACTGGCCAAACATGTCCCAGAATTTTGCAGCTCCTGTGTCACCTGTCAAGCCAGTGGCAAGACGGGTGGCCACCTAAAGGACCCCTTAATCGCAATACCAGTGGTTGGAGTTTCCTCTGAAAGGGTAGGTGTGGACGTAGTTGGTCCACTTAAACCTCACCTAGCATCAGGAAATAAATTCATACTGGTAGTAGTGGATCATGCTATCAGGTATCCTGAGGCAATCCCCTTTAGGACTGCTGCAGCCCCTGCAGTAGCGAAGGTCTTCATTGGTATCTTTACAAAGGAATGGTTTCTGTAAGGAGGTGGTGTCAAACGGATACAAACTTCATGTCTTGTTTTCTGATGTGGAATGAGTGTGGAGTGGCCTATAGGTTCACTACACCTGATCAATCACAAACCAGTGGCCCCGTTGAAAGGTTCAACAAGACATTGATAGGTATGATCATGGGACTCTGAAAAATTCAAAAGGAGATGGGGTGTACTTTTGCTATGCCTGTTTTTCGCCTACAGAGAGGTACCTCAGAAGAGAGCAGGGTTTCCCTCTTTGAACTTCTGTTTAGCCATCCTGTTAGGGGACCACTGTCTTGTGAAGGAGGGTTGGGAGAAGCCTCTCTGAAAAACTAAGCAAGATATTGCAGACTATGTACTAGGCCTATGTTCCTAGATGGAAGACTACGTGGAGAAAACATTGAAAACTCTTGAGGCCAGCAATTCTTTGTGGAATTTTTATTGGTTTTTATTTCAACATCACTACTGTTAAAACTGAATAAGTAGGTTACACCTTGCCCCTACAATAAGCCTGTCTGCTCTGTGCCGTAGTTACCAGGGGATTGAGCTCCAGTTTACTTAGTGACTTTAGTGATCCACCATGACAGGGACGGTGATTATTACTTTAGGTTGGGGGGGGGGGGGGGGGGGGGGGGGCTTCCGCGCTTGCCTGTGCACAAGATGGCCACCACCTAGGAGTGCTCCGTTAGCCATCCAACATTCCGACAGCAATCCGACATCATCGGCATAGTAAAACCCTATTCCAGCTACTGCCCCGGGGAGTGCTGGATAAGAGCTGCACAGCGGTGTGCTGATCGTGCCTGAAGGAGCCACTAGCAGACGGACGGAGTGGGGACTGGAAGAGGCGTGAACTGCGGCCTTGGCCCGGCAAGAGTGTGGCGGCACGAGTGGTGCCGGCTACGCACCTGGAGACTTGCCCTTACCGCTACTGCAGAATGCTACAAGTACCTGCCTTGATGGGTGGACGCCAGAGATTGGAGCGGCTGCTTCCCGGGGCGCTGTGCTGAGCGACGCCTGCCTGCGCGGAGTAACACTGCCTCATCTGGCCGTAGTGCGGAGGTGCTGAGCACTGAAATGGAGATATTGTGAGGGGAGAGAGCTGGCTGAGCACCACGCAGTGGAGCAGCGAGAATCTAGCAGCGCAGCCTCAGGCCAGTCTGAGGCCTATATCTGCTGGGGCATGGCGCCATTATAAAGAGACGCAGACTGAGGGCTGCGAGGGGCCGGTGGTCAGCAGCCCCTCCAGGGCGCATGGAGAAGACAGCGCTTCGAAAATTGAAACATCGTCCCGCGTTATCTCCGGGTGAAGGGCGAATTGAGAGATTGGGCCTGCTAGCGCAGGCGATTGCTATCGCTACCTGTTGCTCTGTGGACTCCCCTTAACAGAACCGCTTTGTGGAGAGAATCGACATCTGGTGCCCTGATACAGGAATACAATGTGGGGAGCCCAAAGACCTGCTAGCAGAACTGATAAAGACTGATGTGAGCTGCATACCCGTCTGGGACTGGTCTACCCCCCCCCCCCTCAAGTGCCCCCTGCTGGACTACATACTGGGCCTCCCCGCATATTGGAGTTACGCTGGGGATCCCCTGCCCGGCGATTAGTCTGGTGCGCAGCCGCGATTGAGCTGTGGCCCCCATACTGTAATAAAACGTGAAGTGCGTGACAGGGTGACCCGAAGCAGGAGAAGTGGTGTTTGGACGCTTCTGAATCATGGACAAGGAGGGTAGCGTCGATAAGGGCACCGCAGAGAGGAATGATATGGTAGAGAAGGCGGATGGGACATTCAACAAATCCTGGCGGCAATGCAGAGGAGCCTGTCTACCATAGATGGCAAAACCGACTCCTTGACCTAAAGTATGGACTGTATGTCGGGATGGTTAGACAAAGACACTGAGCGCCTTGATATGGCAGAGAGGCGGGTAACTGAGGTCGCAGAGGCTCAGATACAAACGAGCAGCGCCCAGAGACAGATGGGGAAGTTGCTGAACGCCCAGCAAGACAATTTAGAAGATTTGGAGGCCAGGTCGAGGAGATGCAATATTAGTATCACGGGTCTTCCTGAATCTACGGCTATGGCTAACATGGAGATATTCGTGGAACAGATCTAGTAACACTCCTAGGCCATAATACTTTCTGCCATGTTAGTCGTGGAGCGCGCCCACCGCTCCCTTGGTCCTAGGCCTCCGCCAGGATCTCCCCCCGCCCTGTGATTGCCAAGTTATTGAATTACAGGGACGCGGCGCTGAACCAGGCTAGGGAGAAACACGACTTACAGTTTGAGGGCTCATCGATTTCACTCTTCCCGGACTTCACCATGAGGGTACAGGAAGGACGGCAACAGTTTGCCCCCTTGAAGCGCCAGCTGAGAGAGAATAGCATGGAATATGCAATGCTGTACCCAGCTAGATTGAGTGTCACCATGGAAGGCAAATAAAAATTTGTACTGACCCTAAATTATTGCAGAAGGCCCTCAAGGAGTACATCAAAGCCAGCAAGGGGAAGAGAGCTGCTGGGGAGCCAGTCAGCTCGGCTGGCGGAGACTTGGTGGAGCGGGACTAACATGGTTGTATTTTGAGGTTATTTAATACTTTTTTGCTGAACAGATACGATTAATATGAACTGCTGTTTGAAGATTGTTCAAGGGGAGATATGGATACCTGCTGTCCTTTAATGATGGAAATAACCGTATATGCATATCTGGAGCTGAGAGCAGCACGGACCAAGACAGAGATTAAGACTGTAGAACAGTCGCTGCCAGCTCCTGGCTCGCTCCGATCTGGTGGGATGGTTACTGACAGGGTGGCAGCGGGATTCTTTCAATCCTAATTGGAGGCTCGTGAATTGGTGCCTGATTGTTAGAATAAGGAGCGGATGGCTACGTCTTTACTCAGATTCAGTGGTACTCGAAGCGGTGAGCAGGTAACATCCGCCCCTGCGTGCTGTCCACTGTATGGCGGTTTGCTAGAAATGCTCTTTATTAGATGTAATCTTTTCTGGAGTCATTTTCAATAATTGGGGGGGGGGGGGGGCTGGGGCTGGCAATATCGATAATGCTAAGTTGGGGTGTGCATAGCGTGGGAGGAGGGAGGGTCTCTCTGGGGTTTTGTTTTTGTTGGCAGAATGCATACGCTATCTACCAGATTCACGAGCAGTGCATTGTAATGTTGCAGTTTGGGGGGAAGTCGCATTGCAGAAAGTAGCAGCATAGAGATAGTCAAGGAAGTCTGGAATGACACAGGGACAGGGCAATACAATCCGCTTCTTAACATGGAATGTCAGGGGCCTTAATGATTTTAGAAAGATGCGAAAGGTAAACGCTTATATTGTAAGACAAGATTGATATCGATTTACTGCAGGAGACACTTGCCCAGATAGTGGAATACTCATGCGCCAGTGCTTGCATGGGGCCTTTCACACAGCGGGGTTCACCACACATGCCAGAGGCATACTCACGTGGGTTAACCCCAAGTGGGGAATCCAACTGGAAGCAATTGAGGCAGACCCAGAAGGCAGGTTTGTAATCTCTAGATGTCGTGGGAGGGTAATGGAGTTGATTATAGTTAATATTTATGGTCCTAACTACAACAATCCACAGTTCTACCAAGGATTGTTCGGGCGCCTGGGAGGGTTGTCCACTTTAACGCAGGTGTGGGGTGGGGATCTCAATTGCGCACTTGACCCGACAGTGGACCACTCCGGGGTGCCTGACTCAGCGCCCTTCGGCTGCTGCCAGAGCCATTATAGACACGGCAATCCAGTCAAATATGATAGAGGTCTGGAGAACGCTGTCACCAGCTGCAGGGGGCTTCACCCACTACTTTGCATGACCTTCACACCAGAATTGTTTCCAGTCTTATGTACCCGCAGATCTGAGCTTGCTCGACTCACACCAGCTCCTTTTCTTATCATTCCCCAATAATGATAAAGGTTGAAAGCCCACAGAAGAGGCCAACTCCTTTTACGTGGCGGTTTCCGCCGTATGCTCTGCTAGACAGAGTATTCAAATCAGAGATTGCTAAGGCCATATAAAACTTCTTCGACAAACATTGGCTCTGTCCGTCAGTTTTCTACAGTATTCAAGACTTCTAAAGTGTATGTAAGGGGGATAGCAATATCCAAACACTCTGTGGTTCTCCGGTCTCTCAAGGGGAAGGTTGGCTCTCCTGGAGGGTTGCTTGGATGAGCTAGAGTGGGACGCCCTCGCGGGCAGAGGGGATCGAGCAGCAGAAGAACTGAAAACTGTACTGGAGGAATACCACGAAACAGCGGACAGCGAAGTGAAGTTCATGGGTAAATATGCGGTCGCCAAAACATTTGGGGAGGGCGAGAGTCCGGGTTCAGTCTTATCGGCTCTGCTGAGAAACAGGAACGAATCAGGTTGTGTGTTTGAACTGCGAGCAGCGAGTTGTTGAGGGACCCTTCCGCAATAGCGGATAGGTTCAACCAGTATTATTCTGATGTTTACTGCTCCAGAGTGACAGCAGACGATGCTATGATCCTAGACTACTTAGAACATATTCCGATGCCGTAGTTGGCAGATGAACATAGGGAGCATCTTATGAAGCCATTGGATACTCTTATTGTGTCATCTTATGCAGATGACACTCTCCTGTATATTAGGGACCCGGCGTCCAAGCTTTCCCCAGTTTTGAATGAGGTGGTAAGATATGGCGAACTCTCGGGCCTTACAAGTAACTGGAGTAAGTCAACTAGCTTACCATTATAAAACAAAATCAAAGCTGCACCACTTATCATACAATTCACAATATTCCGTTTGTGTTGAAAATATAAAGTTGCTCCTTTAATGAATCTTTATTTTAATTTGTCACAAGCCACAGCCAACGCGTTTCGTTCTTAGATAGAACTTCTTCAGGGCTGCAATTAAAAAAAATATATAAAAATATACTCCTCAAAATACTTTCATGTATAAAAGCTCAAATATATACATATGTCCTGGTGTGCATGTGTACAACAACACGAAATTGCAAACATGCATCTCCAAAAAACTTACTAGCCAATTCATTTGATCTGAACACATACATCAACTTTATCTCCGGAAAATCTATCAAACCTAACCCGAATCTGACCTTATGGGAACTAGATCCAAAAGGTTAATATCCAATGGTTGGTGCCTGCAATTGTCATGTCATTATAAAATGATTGATAATCCATAGGTCACAAAATACAAACCGCTATTTCTCTAATTATTATAAATAGTATTGCAATTAATAATACATCGTCACAGGGTACCAAAAATTATGGTATACAGACTTGAGTACATGTCTTGTTGGATGATACAATTGTATTTATATCCATCCTAAAAACTCCAAATGGAGCAACAAACAATGACTATTTGTCTGAAGTCCGGTTACACCAAACGAAAAAAGTGAGAAGGTATAAAATTATATACACACACACACACCACAGAAAATGGAGGCAAAAAGACTGAGCAATGAAGAGGGACATACCAATTTGTAGATATTTTTAAGATTGAATCCAGTGACAGTTATACGTCAAAAGATTGTTTCTCTTGAGATGGTACTCACAAATCTCCATAGGCAATGAGCACAAGATTACAACCAAAGGAGGAAAAGAAAAAAAAAAAAACCACTTAGGTCAACACCATGTTTAACCAACATACTTTCAGACATCACTAGTGAATCGCCAAACAACACATTATAGCCTACCTTCTATCGCTTCCGGCATCTATGTTCTATCTGACGCCGAGTATCCAAGTGGTATTGCTGCACTTAATTCATCGCAGCATTAGGGCAATAGTCTTGTATCCACACACAAATTATATCAGATAGTTCCACAGTCAGAACCAAACATTTATTGATGTTTGGAAATATAATATACCTAAAACAACCAAATGGAAACAAAACACACATGTGCATCCGCTTGCTAAGATTTCTTAAATCGCTCTTAATAGATCACTTCATTGTGCTTTCATCTTTATTCGGATGCACGATATGCACCTGCACATTCTAAATTATACGAATTTTTAGCAACCTTCATCCGTTGTTCAATATTCTATACCCATAACGCACATTTCAATATGCGCTGTGAAAATTCAACACAGATATTGGCATTATAGATTCATAAGTTTGAACATCGAAACAAAATGCTAATCGCGCAACCTTATTTAAACAATTGTGTATAAGCCATCCACCCATCAGATGTCCTGATGAAAGTCAATGTGGAGAATTATCGCTACCACAGGGTGGTGCCCTTGGACAGAGGGGATTTTTGGAGTATGCACACAGACTGACCTAATGGTATATGAAGTACTGGTATCACTTTCATAGTTGGTGCCTCTCTCGGGTGAATTGGTCCACTGTCCAGTTGCATGTGTTTAAAAACTATCTTACCATTGTCTTTGGCCATGGAGCCTGTTGAATTAGATTACCTCTTGGCATGGACCACTGACCCTGTGCGCTACTTCGGAGTGAAGGTACACACAGACTATGAGCTGGTTCTCAGTGAGAACTATGGTAAAGCTATTACTAAATTAGAAGATGTGGAGCGATAGATACAATTGCCCTGGTCTCTATTGGGGTGTGTATCACTAATGAAGATGGTAGTGCTCCCAAGATTTTTATTTCTGTTTGTCAATGTTCTGATGGTGCTTGCGGCGCACATATTTAGGGTCATCTGCTTATTAGGGGCAGAGCCGCACTCGCGTGTTAGGTGGAACACTCTCACGCTAACCTACTCCAGGGGTAGTCAGAGAGCCCCGGATTTAGAATTATATTATCGCGCGGCGCAAAGTTCACACGCCTACCACAGGGTTCATGAGCAGGCTGGCATCCCGGATCTACAGATTGAAAGGGTTGCGGCTGCACCTTCTTCCGTACAAGTATTGCTGTTTCATGCCCCTACTAAAACGAGCGAGGATATTAGACTGTTACTCACGCATGGCAAAATCTGTTAAAAAGGCAGGAAGGAGCGGTCCTGTACTGCCCCTTGACACCGGTGGGGTGGGTCCACTGGCTGCCGATTGGTCGTAAAAGAGGTGGTGTGTGCGCTGGCATCAATCAACATCACAAAAATTGAGGATCTCTTCTCGGAGTGTAAGGCTTGTGAGTGGGCTGATGTTGAGACAGAAGGCCATGAATACACACCGCTGGTGCGATTCCACTTTCACAGAGTGAGACATGCCTTCCGTGAGAGGCTTGGGAGGATACGATGAACCGCCTGGGGGTAACAGCCCTATCTTTCCTTTTACGCGCTGATTCTCCTAGGTAGATAGTATTTATATCATAACACACGAGTATCGCAGAAATCATTACACTAAAGCTAGGATGGAATGGTAAAATGACTTTGGGGTGGCGCTGGATGACACCACCTGGCGATATTGTTGCAAAATCACGCAGACAGTCTCCTTGAACAGGAGACATCGTCTCATACATTTTAAGTTTCTTAACAGGGTCTATTATACATCCAAGAGGCTACACCGATATGGCCTCCGCGACGCCGCAGAATGCGGGCGGTGTAGAGTTAATCCTGATGGGTTTTTACATATTGCCTGGTGGTGCCCGGTGGTAGCCAGATATTGAGAGTTAATCTATCACGTGCTAGTGACATCACAGGACTACCACTGGAATGCGACCCATGAGTGGCCCTATTGGGTTATACGAAGAAAATGAGGAAAGGAGCTCGGCGTTTAATTGACATGGGTTTATTGCATGCCAAACGCAGGGTGGCTATATGTTGGGCTCAAGGACCAACACCTACAACTGAAGACTGGCCAAAGGATATGGTATATTGCAAAATGCAATCTGAATTATATGGTGAGCTGCTACCTCCTCAGAACTGCCCAAAAAGTTTATGGTCTGTATCTGAGTTACTTAGCTGGAAAAGAGGTGGAAGCGACTGAAAGGAATGGCTCATCTCGATTGCGCTGCCTAGCTTAGAGTCTTCGCATCATGGCTTATTCTACACAGCATTTTTCCTTTTGCTTGTGGATTACTTGTTGTTCCTGGGGAGTGCTGCGAGGTGTCCTGTCCCCACCACCTCTCAACCCATTAAAGGTCCCAGGAAGTCACTCTGATCAGATCTATAGGAATGGATGAGACAAGAATGCTATTCATGTTTGACTCGGGCGAAGACCCGCTCTGCTTTTCGCCTCCCTAAAGTCACTGTAAAGTTCTAACTTTCCCTCTACAATGTTGCCCCTCTTTTCCTCCCAGCTTGGAATTGCTTGGAGAACTGCCAGGGCAGGAGCCCATGGATGGGCGGCTGGCACCGGCCCTTCTGCAGTTGTCTGTGTATATAAATTCCTGGTCAGCAGCCAGCGTGCCCCTGGCATGGCAGAGTGGCAGTGCCCTATTGGAAGCCAGGGGCTCCGGGGCAGAGGGAGGCAGCGAGACTGCTGTGAGTTATTCCATATCCCTGTCTGAAGATGAATTAATCGGGGTATTGATCGTGCCAAAGATCTCTTTTGTGATTGAGTTTTAACGCCAGTCAACCAGTCATTTAACCAAATCTATGGCCTGGAAATATGAAATAAAAGGCTGGTGGCTTAAAGTGGTTCCTTTCTTTGTTAAAATAAAAAAAAGTTGTGCACGTTCAGATGGGGTTCAAACCTACAGCTGAGGTAGTTTTACATCCGACCCTCCCCAGAGAGTGCTATACGACTCCAAGCATTTTCTTCCGGTCCAACCTTTTCCCTGGAGCCGAGAAATGCCTGCTGTAGATACAAATGCATGGCCGGCGGCTAATGCCGCTCTTTAAACAGACCGTCCTCTGCCCTTGGCTGCCGCTTTCTGCAAAGTGAACTAGGGCGCTTCGTGCCAGGAAGCGGCTTGAGCGTCTGATCGATGGAGCTAGCAGACTGCGTCTGTGTATACAATTGTTCCATGCCAAAGTTTAACATTCGTTTTACTTCACCAATTACAATTTAAGTGTCTAGAAAACTACTGTTTCCCAAGCTAGTAGCGAACCTCACATTGGCGTTAGAATGAAATATATTTCCCAACACAAGGGTTACTAATTTTGTCCGCACCGTGACGATTTCATTGTAATGCATATGTTGCTGCAGCAGTGCCCTGAACCCACTGAGGTACCTCGCCGCAATATGCATGAGTCTGCATTGGCCACCTCGGAGATCAAGGAACCATTTATTCATTAGCCGGTGTTGACAGAAGGCGGCGAAAATGTGTGTCAACAACGAAGCCCACAACCAACACCTTCACTCCTGCTGAGAAACACTTTAAAATAGCACAAATGCATGGAAACAGAAGTAAACAATAACAAGCATTTGCAATGTAATAGGTATCGCATGTACGCGAGTTTGAGCTACTGGAAAACAAAATGACAATGCCTTTTATTTATGTTTTGGTTTTTAAAACATAAATAAAAGGCTTTTGTCATTTACAAAGCCAATAGCTTAAACTTGCGTAACTGCGAGATCTATTGCATTGCAAATGCTTGTGTATCTTGCAGCCCACATAAAGGGGTACAAATTCAATACAAAAGAGGCGTACCAGAAGTGGCCACAGTACTTTTAACGTTACCCCTCAAAGAAGGCACAATATGCAATAGCCGCCACGCCAATGAACACACACAACTGTGAATCATAGGTCAAAAGAAACCAACCGGACCTCGCCACGGAGAGGGACTCCAGAATGCGAAACCTTCGGAATTCAACACAGCATTGAATAGGAGGCCCACAGATCAACATGAAAAATAATATGGTTCTTCACAAATCAGTAGCAATGCTCCTACTATGGCTTCAGGTAATGGCAACAAGACTCGTCTATGTCCATCTAGAAAGACACAAAAAAAACTCTAGGAAAGACGTTCCGGAACACAGCACAAGTCTTAAAAGTATTCCTATTGAAGTAGAATATGTTTTTTCCAGCTGAGGTGCACAGAACTGTACTGAAAAAAGTCCTAGACCTAAGCACGATATTTACACCAGGCCTTACCAGATATGCATACTTACAATAGGGTAACCACCAGTCCGCCACTCCCTGAGAACCGTCAGACGGCAAATTCAGCGTGACATTCGACGTAAACTGTAGATGTTTTAACGGATTTATCTTGTTCGTGATTCACCACTTCCGGCTCGTATAAATAACAATCCACGCCTCGTGAGAATGGTTTTGGCGTGGACGTGACTGGTAGAGTGTAAAATGGCCTAAGATTGGGGCATTGAGAGCACCATTAGCCAATCCTAGTAGGCAAACTGAATTCCGAAGTTTTGATTGGTCGAGAAGCTCCCTTGCACTACAGTCTCGCCTGTCCTCACCAATCCGAGAATTCCACTCATTTAGGGTGTGCTTGGCGTTGATTCGCGCTGAGTTTAAGACATTTGTTGTCTGTTGTGAGTAGTTTGTGTTAGAACTTCTTGGATAGTGGCGCAGTCTAGCATACTGAGCTTGGTTGTTCCTGTCTGCTTTTTCATATTTTAAGCTCTTTACGATTTTAGGAGGCGCGGATAGGTCAGAAAAAAGTACCAGCGCTCCCAACAGAGCTAATGTTGCTTTATATTTTGCGGGACTGGGAGTTGTGGTTTCTTCCAACGAAGTGCGCACAAAGAGCCTCACGGGCGATTGGCAGCATAGTCCCAACCGTGTTAGCAGGCGGAATGCGTTTATTAGCGTCACTCGATCTATAGTACCATGGGGCTTATTTACAAGCCGCTTGCGCCACTTTTGCGTCACTTTTCCCACGCAAAAGTGGCGCAAGGGGCTTGTAAATCTGCCCCCATATGTGAGGTGGGGCGGATCTTCCTCGTAGAAGACGCTACACACCTAGGGGCAGATTTACAAGCCACTTTTGCGTCACTTTTCCCATTTTAAAAGTGGCGCATGGGGCTTGTAAATCTGCCCCCTAATGTTTAGACCAACAGGGAAAAAAAGCCAGTCACTGGGAGAGATGTTTAGGAGGTTATCCCAGTGCAAAGACAAACTGGTAAGGAAAGCCATCAAAGAAGAAGCAAGCAACTGAGATTGAATAAAGCCAACCAGTGGCAAGCAGTAGGCTGGATGTTAACCTCTGCAACTACTTCAAATACCTGGTAGACTGGATCACAAATGTGTAGCACACAAAATAAAAGATCTCCCCAAGATCTTTTAGAGTTGCTGATTAACTAACCAACCAATGGCTGCTTGCCGAGGGAGTGCTGGGGGGCAGGGGAGGGGGTAGTAAACTCCAGTATACGGCGGTGCAGAGTTAAGTAAATAAAAAATTTACATCACGCGCGCAATGTAAATTATTTTATTTATTTACTTAACTCCGTACTTCAGTATGCAGGAGTTTACTACCCACCATCCTGCCCCACAGCACTCCCTCGGCGAGCCGCCGCTGTAATTCTAGTACAGGACGGAAGGCTTCGGATTATGCTTCTCTTTCTATTTTATTGCTACTCACAGCAGCCAATCTAAACGTTTTTGTATGCAAACAAAACTACACATCCCATGATGCTTTAGGTACACATCACTTTCTGCATGAACCTATAAGAGCCACCATATCCATTACGTGAGCCTCTTTGCTGCTCACGCAGGAAGTTAAGTGCTCAATGGCCTTTATTCATCATATACATTAATGGTTGCTTTATGTATGCACTACGATAACTTTACAGCTTGTTCTCATGCACTGCATGTATCGCGGTGAGTGTAAGAATGGGTCTCAGGCGGAAATTGGATCAAGCTGTTTATTAGTAATCTGTGTATAAATAAACCCACCAGTGCGGATGACAGAGACCCTCCAGCACCGGTCAGCACAGAATCAAAAGTGTCTCTAAACATTCCTATTGGCAACTAAGCAACACAGAATGTACCTACATCAGAGTACTGACATCAGGGAATTCCAACAAGCATAATACTAATTAAAGGACACAACACAACATGTCCCCTCTTTTTTTTAAAATTTTTTTTAAATATACATATATACATATAATACTTAAGAACTAAACAAAAAAAATAAATCATTTTAAAACAAAATCATCACATTTCTTGGGTAATTTCACCATCCTCTTCACAGGCACCCCAGAAGAGGCATTCCCAGAAATAGTCTCCTCAGAGGAAGAGACATTGTGAGAATCAGTAATAGAAACAGATGAATCAGAACAAAACTTAGAATTATCATCAGATGAGGAACTAGCCATATATGTATCTTCAATAGAATGACTAAGATTGAAACCATCTACACTTTTTCCGTTGGAAGATTCTACATCAAAAAAGGAATCATTTGCATCAAACGCATTAAACAACATTTCTTGCCCAGGTTTAAGAAGAATTATGGAACTCTTATTCCACCAACCTCTTTTGTGTAAAAGAACCGCAGTTTCAGAAACTCTAACAACTTGCACAGGAGCAGAAAATCTAGAAAGACATTTGCGTGGCAAACCTGGATTAATGATGCGTACCCAATTGCCTACACAAATGTTTTTGTATTTGGTTCTATGTATGTCATCATGATATACCTTATTTTTTAAGGCAGCTCCATCTAAATTGTCTTTCACTTTATCTAAAGTTTTCTCAAAATCCTTATGAACCATCAACTCAAAAGACGGTGACACCAGTGTGCAACACCCTCTTCCTCTCATCAAATAAAAGGGAGAGACTCCAGTCACTGAATGCGGCATGGTATGATATGCCCAAAGCTTCTCATTAAGAAAATCAAAAACATTCTTCCTACTCTCCAAAGCACACTGAATACCATCTTTAACGAATCTGTTAGCCCTCTCCACTTGACCATTAGCCTTAGGACAATATAAAGGAGCTCTCTCAGCTCTAATGCCACACTTTTTTAGAAAATAAACCATTCTGGATGAAATGAACTGAACACCATTGTCAGACATAAGTACTCTAGAAAAACCTTCAACCATAAAAATCCTCTCCAAAAAATTGATCACTTCATCAGTGTTAGGATTCTCCACAAAAGTGTGGTAAATCGATTTAGAAAAATTGTCAATTAAAACAATGAGAAATCTATGTAGCCTACCTAAGATATCATAGGGACCTGAAAAGTCAATGGATACCTTCTGCCAAGGTCCCTTGGGAATTTCTTGTAAACCAATAGGCTCACAAGAAACTTTGCAATGTTTATCAGAACGCACACAAATAGCACAAGCATCCACAAATCTCTCAACTGAAGTATCCATACCAGGCCACCAGTAATGTTGTCTAAGAGATCTCTTAGTTCCAGATACACCATTATGACCAAGATGAGCTAACTCTATAAGCCTAGACCTGAGACCCACAGGTGGAACCAACACATTATGTCTGACCAGAAATTCATTCTCAATGCTGAGTTCACTAGAAATTTGAGCAAAACTGTGTAGTCCTGCTTCAAGATTCCTGAGAGGAGGCCATCCTTGGACAATAAACTTTTTGACCTTGTTAATCAAGGTGTCTTCCCTGTAAAATTTGACCCAATCTGCCTCAGAAATTTTTCCTTCATAACTATTTAACACATCTACCAAAGCAACTACACACTCATGATTGTCAACACAGGACTCATCATTGACTTCTTTTGCTGGCAATCTAGACAAACAATCTGCAGTGATGTTCTTCCCTCCAGAAATATGCTCAATATTAAAATTAAATTCTTGTAGCCTAGCAATAAGTCTAATGAGTCTAGATGAAGCATTGCCAGAACGTACACCATCCATCATAAACACTAAAGGTTTATGATCCGTGATTAACTTAAAAGATTTTCCCCATAAAAAGTTCTTGAACCTTTCCACCGCCCACACACATGCAAGCGCCTCTCTTTCAATCGTACTGTAATGTAGTTCAGAACCCTTCAAAGCTCTCGAAATGAACGAAATGGTCCTTTCTTTCCCATCTACAAATTGTGTGAAGACAGCCCCTAAACCAATCGAACTGGCATCAACAGTTACAACAGATTCCCAAATAGGATCAAAAGTTTTCAAAGCAGGAGCTCTAGAAATGAGCTCTTTAACCTGTACAAAAGCTTTGTCATGCTCTTCAGACCAAACAAAAGATACCCCTTTCCTAAACAATTGTCTTAAGGGCTCAACAACTAGAGCATAACCTTGTACAAACCTGGCATAATACTCTGCAAGTCCTAAAAAAGACCTCAGGGAATCTTTGTCATATGGCTTGATAGCATTGTTGAGAGCACTAATCAAATCAACTTTAGGAGAAATACCCTCACCTGAAATTTTGTGTCCTAAATAATCAATCTCTTTCACAAAAAAATTGCATTTTTCCTTGCTAACAGTCATGCCTCTTTCCTCTAATTTGGTAAGAACTTTGCCTAATATAGAATCATGTTCTTCGTGAGATTCAGCAAAAATAAGAATATCATCCTGAAAGGCTTGTACACCTACAAGATCTTGAAATAATACATCCACTAGCTTTTGAAACACACTAGCGGCAGAAGCTAGCCCAAAGGGCATCCGCAAAAATCTATAGACTCCAAAAGGAGTTACAAAAGCAGTCAAGTCTTTTGAATCCTCATCCAGCATTACTTGATGATATGCAGACTTGAGATCAATAATGGAAAAATATTTAGCATTATTGACAGCCATGAGTAATTCCTGAATCCTTGGAAGCGGATGACTGTCAATAATTATGTTCTTATTGAGTGATCTCAAGTCAATACATAGCCTCAAATCACCATTTTTTTTTAGTGCGATCACAATAGCCGAAATCCAGTCTGAACTATTGGTGGTTTCTATTATGCCCTCAGAACACAAATTGTCTAAATGCTCTTTGAGCTTTTGACGAACACCTAAAGGTACCATGCATACTTTGTGCTGTACAGGTATAGCACCTTTCTTTAACTTAATGTGATGCATAAAGTCTTTCACATGACCAACTTTATCAGCAAAGACAGCAAAGACAACATTATGTTTTGATAGAATAATATCAGTATTACTATCTTGCATAGTAATCTGATTTACAGAAATGTCACGTAATCTAATAGGTGTATCAGTACCTGGACATAACATCACTCCTAATTTGCCTAGATCATACCATCCAACAATATTCTTACCATTGACCGCAACATAAATTTTCGTGAAAATACACCGTCCCTGAAAATTCAGTTTTTCCTCAAAATAACCCAACATTTCAATATCAAAATTACCAAATGCTTTAGGGTTGACACCCGTGACACAAAGTCGTATACCTGTCCACTTTTCCTCCAAAGTAGCATCAGAAAGCACGGTAATAGGAGAGACAGAATCAGCCATTACTTCCAAAATGACATCACCGATGTCGACTTCTCCTAGAGGTGCTTTAAAACCAACATTAATCATATTAACATCAAGAAAAGGATCATACAAAGTGATAATCATATTCCCTATCTCATTAGTCACATCATTTACAGAATTCACTGTTAAACTGTTGTTATTAGCAGTGGAACCACCCTTTACATTCTTGCAAACAGTCTGAAAATGACCAACCTTATTACATTTCGTGCATCTTCTTTTAATGGCTGGACATTCCAAACTATTAGCAAGATGAAACCTGGATCCACATCTATAACAAGAAGGTTTACTAGACTTTGACACTATGTTAGGTTTAAATACTCTTTTCCCAACTTGAATGGCACACACCGGACAGTTGACTGGACTCTCTTCAGAAGATAATACTTTAGATGATCGTATAGATCTTTCAATGCCTTTGGCAATATCAATAACTTCATTTAGAGTGGGATTACGACAGGCCAATAACCTCTCTTGTATTTTTTTGGATTCACAATTAAATACAAACTGGTCCCTTATACAAATATCAACACCTGCCCCAAATTCACAATTTGCAGCGAGGACCCTTAATGCCGCAACATATTGTTCCACTGTCTCGTCAGCAAATTGTTTCCTCTTGTTAAAAGCATGATGTTCAATTAAAATATTGGGTTCTTCAGTAAACTGTTTTTCTAATCTAGCGACAGCTTCTTTGAAAATGTCCCAAGAATCACCTGCTCCAGCTGGTGCTGCAATAGGGGTTAAATTGTCAAAAATCTCAATGGCAGCTGAACCTAAATAAGTAAAAAGAAGCGCATGTTTTCTTTCAGCAGGAATTTTTTTTCCATCGATAGCTACTATATAATTTTCAAAAGTTTTGTACCATTTCTTCCAAGTTAAAATGGGATTTCCTGGTGCACTCAAAAATATTGATGGTTGATTGCATATTTGAGAAGATGCCATAGTGGAGAGATGAAACCAGGAAAATATGCCAAAACAGAATGTGTATATCAAAGTGAAGAAAAAGAAAAAAAACAATCGTGATAAAAAATTTGAGCTAAAGCCAAAAGTTCACATAAGTGAAAACGATGCGCGCTAGCGATGAAATATGCAAATCATGTGCAACAATGAAAATGAATCATACCAGTACTTTCAGTAGGGTCTTGAAAATAGAAATTTCCATTGAGACATGTACTTAAACTGGTTACGATATCTGCAGAATGCCAATACAGTACTCTGGCACTCAGTTTTGTGATCGCGTAGCATCCAATCTTGACAGACTGCGACAAAGATACCACTGCATTAGTGTTGAAACCGATGAATCTCCCCAACTTAAGATGGCCACCACAAACGTCACACCACGTACTTGCTTTCAAAAGGCGATGGGTCTTGTTTCTCAAACGTAAACACCCGACGTAAGCATCCAAGACGTGACGAACATCACACGGGGACAATGAAGGCTCGAGCACAAACGACTCGTCAACCGTCACTCACAGAAGTCCAAGGTAAACTTTACCTGTATGAAATGTTTCAAGAATATGAAGCGCTTTTCCTCCAATAAGTTCAGTGACCTCCGAACGTCTCAAAATAGCATAAAATGCCTTCAGTATTAAGCTCCATTTTCCTTTCCATGAAAACAAAATAATTATCCGTGCAGAGAAATCCCGGGTCCTTCCTTCACGGTGGATGATCCCAGTCGTCGCCAATGTAAGAATGGGTCTCAGGCGGAAATTGGATCAAGCTGTTTATTAGTAATCCGTGTATAAATAAACCCACCAGTGCGGATGACAGAGACCCTCCAGCACCGGTCAGCACAGAATCAAAAGTGTCTCTAAACATTCCTATTGGCAACTAAGCAACACAGAATGTACCTACATCAGAGTACTGACATCAGGGAATTCCAACAAGCATAATACTAATTAAAGGACACAACACAACAGTGAGGTTCAAAGGTGCTATTTTCAATGTATGCGCGTTTTTCGCGCTGTTGATGTGAAATGATTTTTTTCTATGGTGTGCGTGTGTTGCGCTGTGTTTTATGTTTCGACAAATGCTAGCGCGTGCATCGCGCTCTTGATTTCAGCCCTCCGGGCGGCGCGCTGGCAGATTCCCGCTGGGTGCGGTGACACAACGACAGGCAAGCGACCTGATTGGGCTCATTATCTACTCCCCGCTGAGCAATTAAGTACCGCGCAGCCTTCAGCAGTGATTAGCTGAGTGCGCATTACGCTACAGGCTTCCCTAATAGCCAATGCGTATACAGAGAGCATTTCTATCGATTCGACGTGCGTAGCCCAATTGGGCTACTTTTGGTAGGATTGGGCCACGCATAACGTATTCGTCCCTAAACTGTTCCGAGGCTCATTTCGCTCTGAGATTTTTCAGTGAAGAGACCCTGCTTACGCCTGATGTGGCTGAAATAATTGTGTGGCCTTGGAGTGTCCACAAACTCCTTCTAAAATCTTTGTCTCTTGGCTCTCCCTACGCCCTGTGGGCTGTAAGAATATTTATACAGCTTTTGCTGAGGAGCTAGGTACTTTTGGTTGTGTGCTGTGGGTTGGCTCCCCCCCTTACTCCTCTATTCTGCCCTCTTTTATGAGTAACTACAGTTATAAATTCTGCCCTGCAATGGAAGATTGGGTCAGCTATGAGGATGACATCTTATATGAAGAGGAAGTGGCAACCCCTTCCTTGGAGGATAATATTGTGGAAGCTCTGGACGCTTCCGTCCATGAGTCTGTGAATAAGGCAGTTGAGAAGGCAGTCCCTGGGACTGTGCAGCAAGCGCTGGCTACTGCGTTGAAGCCGATAACGAAACAATTAGAGCGATTCGCCAAATGTCACGGCTTTAATACCCCTGCTGAATCAGCAAAGGATTCCACGACTAGGGGACCCCAGTCAAAGTCTTGGCCTCATGCCGATGCTCTCTCTTCACTACCTCCTTCTGGCAAGGCCAAGCGTCCTGACACAGACACGGACACTGATACCACAGGGACTGACACCCCTGATGAGGCTCCCCAGAGGAAAAAGGCTAAGAAAACTAAAAACATGGAGCAAGACCTATCCCAAACTATGTCTACCCCGTTCACCTTCAACCCTGCCAACATAGTTCAACCAGTTCATGACCTACAAACACTTTAAGATGGAGGGCATCCATCTTTTAGCAGATCTTCTGAAAGAAGGAGACTGGATGGTCCGGTTGGACCTGAAGGACGCCTATCTGTCAATACCTATTTTTCCTCCTCACCGCCGCTTCTACAATTTCAATGGCGGAACCAGTGGTTCGAGTACTTGGTCCTTCCTTTCGGGCTCTCCTCAGCACCATGGTGCTTCACCAAGGTGATGAAACCGGTGATATCTCACTTGCGAGAACAAGGTATTTGCATGATAGTATATCTGGACGATATACTCATCATGGCGCAGTCTCCAACGGTAGCTGTTCAGCATTTACACATGACCATAACTACCTTACAAAACCTGGGGTTTGTGATCAACAAATCCAAATCAGCTCTATCTCCCTCTCAGACTGTGGACTTTCTGGGGTTCGTCATAAATTCTCAGACGGACCAGTTGAGTCTTCCCTGCTCCAAACTGAAAGACATCAGAAAGGAGATATCCACTCTGTTATCCAAGCAAACAGTCTCACTGCGAGTGATTGCCAGGATTGTGGGTCTTCTGGCATCCTCCATACAAGCAATTTTTCTGGGTCCTCTTCATTATCGGGCCCTTCAGAGATTAAAGATACAACATCTTCAAATAGGTCTCTCTTACACGAACGTTGTCCCTCTCTCCCAAGAAGTGTGGGAAGAGATACAGTGGTGGCTGAACCACGTGGAGGCATGGAACGGCAGAGCCATTTTCGTGTCTCAGCCAGAGGTGGTTATAGAGTCTGACACCAGCCGTTGGGGCTGGGGTGCGCGTTGCGGAGATATCTCCACAGGCGGGCGATGGTCCCTGCGCGAACTCGATGTTCACATCAATTGTCTAGAACTCTTAGCGGGATTGTTTGCGATCCGGACACTGTCACCCAAGCAAATCTCGTGTTGCATCCTACTTCAGATGGACAACATATTAGCAGTAAGGTACATCAACAAGTTGGGAGGCACAAGGTCCTCACTGCTTGCAGAGATAGCGAAGGACTTCTGGCATTACTGCTTCAGTCGTCAGATATCAGTAATAGCCAAATATATTCCGGGACAGTCAAACATAGTAGCGGACTGGAATCCCAGTACCTCAAGGACTACAGCGACTGGCAACTCCAACCCCAGATAGTCAGTTGGTTGCAAGCGATATGGGGCAGTTGAGAGATCGACCTCTTTGGGTCAAGGCTGAATCGACAGTTGGAGAAGTTCCTCAGCTGGAGCCCGGATCCGTTAGCGATGGCAACGGATGCTTTTTCTCAGGACTGGTCCAAGGGCCTGAATTATGCTTTCCCCCATTCATATTGATTCCCAGGGTAACAACACAAGTAACTCACCAAATGGCAGACCTTGGTTCCCAATATTGTAGGAGATGAGCTGCGACTCCCCCAGGATGATCCCGTGGTCCTCGACGATGCTCCAGGGCCCTCATGGAGAAATGCACCCAATGGTGTTATCGGGGCAGTTTTCCCTGATGGCCTGGAAACTTTCAGGCAAAGATGGGCAATGCCGGGATTTTCGGACGAATCTGTGGCTTTCATCAACCAAGCCTGGGCTCCCTCCACCAGGAAACAATATTCTTTGGCCTGGAAGGGCTGGGTTTGTTGGTGCGTGGAACAACACGTGGATCCCGTGGGGGCTGACCTACCCCATGTTGTAAATGTTTTGTCAGTAAAAGCGTCAGAAGGCCTGACGTACCGTTCAGTTAACAATTTCCATTCGGCCATTTCAGCTGGTCATTCTCAGATAGAGGGCAAACCTGTGGGTACGCATCCGGTAATCTGTAAGTTATTAAAAGGTATTAGGGTAGCGAATCCTCCTAAACAAAAATATTCCTCTTTGTGGGATGTGTCTCTAGTTCTTTCCTTATTTGACAAATGGCCACATAATAACATGTTGACAAGGAAACAACTATAATGCAAGTTAGCTATGCTATTGGGCTTATCTGCCTGTCAGCGCTCTTCTGATGTGAAAGTCCTGGATCTTACAGGTAGAGTATTTACTCCGGAAGGAGTTTCCTTTAACATTACTGCCAGGACTAAGACATTGTCGAGAAGTGTTGAATACCATGCTTTTCCTGGTAATGCAAAACTATGTGTAGTTCAATGTCTAAAGGCTTATGCGGAATGTACAAGGTCTATATGACCTGAAGGTGTGGATCAATTGTTAGTTGCACTGCAGAAACCCTATAAACTAGTGTCTGCGGCTACTATAGCCAGATGGTTAAAGTCAGTTATGCAAGAAGCGGGTATTGATACCCAAGTGTATGGAGCACATTCTGTGCACGGGGCCATGGCCTCCAAAACCTTTATGTTGGGTTCTACTATTCAAGATATCATGCGATCAGCTGACTGGTCTTCTGAGTCAACTTTTAAACAGTTTTACTATAAACCGGTGGGTGATATAGCTTCAGTTGTATTTGATAAGCGTTAAACTAGCACATTCCGAAGCCTCCGGTCCTGTAATAGAATAAAAAAATTAGCTAGCATTCGCACTAAGAATTTTCAATTCTATTAAGGACACAGAGGCGAGTATTATCCCACCCGTTACAATGTTTGTAATGTTTACCCACCCGTATGTATTGGATATTCTGTTTAAGCAGAAGTTACAGGTTTCTTGTATCTCCTTTCGTCCTGGTTCTGAGAAGAAGATGGAGTAGCAGTACTTCTGGTTAAGAAGATGTTTGCGTTCCAGTTTGGTTCTGGTTTCTTCCACGTTGGAGGATGTTTGGTTGGACTTGTATTATCCTATTGGGACTAAAACGTTCGAGCAAAGGAAGAGGCATACGTAATGGATATGGTGGCTCTTATAGGGTCATGCAGGAAGTGATGTGTACCTAAAGCATCATGGGATGTGTAGTTTTGTTTGCATACAAAAACGTTTTGATTGGCTGCTGTGAGTAGCAATAAAATAGAAAGAGAAGCATAATCCAAAGCCTCCGTGTCCTTGATAGAATTGAAAATTCTTGGCGGGAATGCTAGCTAATTTTTTATTAACAGCATACATTTACATATTTTTGTACATGTAACCGGTACACTGGAGAGGCTTGTTTCTTCTTTAGCTGTCTGTTTCTTCGTCTCGCCGCACAGTTCAGGAGACCTCTCCCTTTCAACCCTAGTTTACTCAAGACCAGCATTAACTGATCAGGAGCGGGTGTTTTTCCTAACCAATTCAACTTTTGGGCAGGACTCTCAAGAAGAGCTCTACACAGAAAATCAACAACATGAGCACTATCCCTCTTAGCTCTCTTAAAAAAAAGTTTGCTGTTGGAATTGAAATCTGTGACCTGCAAGTTACAATTTGTACAAATGCATAATCTCTCTGCTCACACTCTTTTGAATCTCTTTCGCTCTCACTTTCACTTTTCTCTATCTGCTTCTTCTACTCTTGCCATTAGACTCTCTCTATACCACATTTTCTCCACCTCACCTTTTTTGTGCCTTCTACCTGTTTCCTCTTCGTCCTTCTCTCTGTACCCTCATCATCTTTCTGGATCTCTTTTTCACTCCTTTCGGTGATCCTTTTCACCATCCATTCTCTCTCAGCTGGCGGACCCTCACTTGCTTTTCTCAGTGTTCACTCTCTTGTTCCAACCTTCTGTCTCTCCTTCTTCATGTATATATCCCTCTCCTTCTTTCCCACCACCATGTTGCTCTCGGTTTCACAGACTGAAGTAAAACTGCTGCCTATGAACTGTAAGTCTACGTTCAGCAACAGAGCACTGCTTCTTTTACTGTTATTTAAGGTATGGGATTGGAATTGTGAAAACTATACCTGATGTTGGCTGTCAATCAATAAGTCTTTATTCCACCAAAAACGGTCATAAAAGCACATACGTTAAAAACCATTATCACATTTAAAAGTACATAACCGCACCAAAAATACAATAGATAAAATATATAACAGTCTTTCCACAGACTAAGAAAACAGTAAGATAATTTTTATAACAAGAAAATGTCATATGTTCACTAGCAGCAAGAGATGGTCGTGCTAAATACTAGGCAGTTCATAAGAGCAATGTGGCCTAAACCATCCATACAGCGGGTAGATTAAAATACAATGCGCAGTTGGGATTGCACAACAGTTTGCTAAGGTTAGTAAAATAAAAGTCAAATATTTGGTATTCCTAGAAGAAGATACAAAACAGAATGTAAACTTTTACATTGCATAATGTTTCCTAAGTTTTATATCAGCAGTGATCTAATTAAGTGAGGCCATACAGATTTCAGGTGAGGCTAAAGATTGGATATATCGAAGGCCTTCTTTATGTGAGGAAAAGTGCTTGTGCAGAAGGCTCGTGTGTAAAAATTGAACCCTTAATTTACGATACAATGTTCAAAATAGTATAAAATGTACAGTTGTTTGGGTTGAAAACACATCACATGTACATTTAGAAAAAGAAGAAACCCAAGAACCAGCCATGGGAAAGGCAACTAAATGATAAATTACATTTAATCTCAGCCTTGACAGGTAGAATCTATGCTGGAACTTGAATCAAGCGATTTATTATCCTGTCTTCTTCACAGTATGAAAAAAAGGTTCTCACCCTTTCCTTTGTCTAAGGTCCTATTTTTTTCAGGGAGATTAAAATGATCAGTCAGACCCAATGTGTAAAAGTTTTTTATACATAAGCCAGCCATGGGATAGCATTCACATCTATAAGATTTAAAAAATCAATCAGAACTTTCCTTGATTGAACAGCACTGGGCGTATTCCAGAGTTTTAACCACAATAGCAGCAGAGCTAAATTGATTGAGTCCACCACAAAACCAACCCCCGCTTCTGCATGTGTAATGAGAGTTGAGGTTGATTTTGGTAAAGCTAAAAGTCTAGCGAAAAACATGTTTTCCATCGTCTGCAATTTCCCAGGGGTTATGTAGCCCCATACTCCTGCTCCACAAACACCCAGGGATAAACATTTACTTTTATATAGCTGGATAATTTCCTAAAATGGTTTATGGCCCAATTTGTATGCAAATCAAAATATTTTCCCAGCAGCCCCCATCTTTTGTATTTGCTGGTTGATTAAACACTCCCAGGACCCATTCGTACTGATGAACAAGCCCAAATAGTTTAAGGAGGATGCTTTCGCAATCGGTATCCCATCAATAAATATTTTTTTATGATTTACCTTAAGGCTAAGACTACTCATAAAATTATTAAAACCGTCTAAAAGACTTTGGAGGCCATTTGCTGTTAACCCTAAAAGAACAGTATCCTCCGCATATAAGAGAACTGGAACTACATGCAAACCGATTACTAGAATATCTTTAGTATGTGCCCCCAAAGATCTATTGAGAGAATTGATGTAAAATAAGAATAAAAATGAGGCCAAAATACAGCGTTGTCTCATTCCTCTGTTCACCTTAACAGGTTTAGTGCAATTCCGTGAGTATGAATAACACACTTTAAGGGATGTATCCCAGTGTAGTCGCTCAATTAAATCCAACAAACTAGGGTCATCCCCTGCCTGAGGCATTTAAACCCATCATTTCTTCCTGTCAACAAAGGCACAGGAGAGGTCCATAAATGCCAAATGAAGGGCATCTCTCCTGGCCTTGAGATATTTGTCCCAAAGAAGATGGAGATTAAAAACCTGCTCCGTCGTTCCTAGACTAGGTCTAAAGCCGTATTGAAATGGTGAGAAAAAGGACATATGTTCAGTCCATTCCTCTAATTTCCCCAAAACCACCCTCCCCAAAATTTTGGCGGTACAGTCAATTAGCGAAATTGGTCTGTAGCAGCCAAGCAGATTCCTATTACCCTTTTTAAAGATTGGGATTATAGTAGCCTCTCACCAAGACTCATTTAAGTTGCCTCTTACAGCGGCCCTCAGAGCATTTGTTCAAAGAGGGACCCAAAGATTGATATTATGCTTAAAAAGATCAATTGGAACCCCATTGGCGCCAGGAGCCTTCTTTTTAGTTGGGGACTGAATAGCTGTAATAACCACATGAAAACTTATAAATTCAACCAACCAATCTTCTTCAATAGGAATGGAATCAAGGCTAATATCCCTGTCACAGCTCAACAGATCTTGCAAAAGATTAAAAATAGTGGAAAAATGGGATATCGAATTCTGTTGCAGTATGTGGCACTCTATACCATTTGAGGAGGTTTCTGTAAAAAAGATCCCGATTTACAACCTCCCAAAATAACCTAGGATCTCTCAGGTTAGATGCTTTTTCTAGATCCTCCCAGGCCTCGAGTCTAAGCTACTGCCTTCTTTGTTCAAGAGTTTGCTTATCTGGCTGCTCTTATCTCCTCTATGTTCCATGGCGCTTTCTTAATGGCATGTTTTAATGCTTTGAGTGATGCTGTGCATTTGGGACTAAACCAAGAAATGGGCAATCTTTGGATGGTTTATTGTTAGACAACTAAGCGGCTACACATTTAACAATTTTGGTAAAACCTTCCATCAACCTTGTTGGAGAAACTTCCTGCGAAAGACGACAAAAAATGTCGTTTGGCGTCTTATTAATCAGATTGCATAAGAACTTATCAGGATTGATGTTCGTCCAATTTATTCGAGCTCCTTTTATGTTGAGTAATTTACCGTAAATTTATTGGAAACACCCTCTTCTCCTAAAGGGCCCATATAGCGATAGGATTGTGGGCACCATAGGGGAGCAGGGAAACCTCATATTTCAAGAGATAGCAGCCCCATAAAGATAAGAAACCTTTTACTTCAGAAGGAAAGCAAGCGAGGCCGTTCAAATGGGACGGCTCAAAAAGCCAAAGTATACATCATGGCGAGCGCTTGTTACTAAAAGTTGGGGGTTGCTAGTCGCGAGGAAGCAGTGGTTTACAGCTGTTGCATCTGTTCTGCGTGCAGACGCTGGATGGAGTTGCACATGCGCTGTGCTCCCGGGGCCCAGCCACACCCCGGATCATGGAATTGGCTGCCTCGCCTATTCGCTCAACTTTAGACTGGAAGCCAAACCCCTCCCCAGAGCCAGCAACAAGTGGATGCGTCCAGGGTATCCAAGGCTACTGCGCGGCGTACGGGAGGCTCCCTGCCCGGGTCGGGGTGAGTACCTCTGGGGACCCCGCGCACTGTGGGCAGGTTGCAAACAATGGACTGAGGGGCATCGTACCTCGTTCCAGCAGCAGGAAGGCAGGACCGCGGGGGGAGAAAGGGTTTGTGTACACCGTGTGTCAGGAAGAAGTTTACTCTCAGCCTAACCCACGCGTGGGTCATCCTGGAGAAAACATTGGGACACCCTTTATACCGCTAGACCTTCAGGGAAGTGCTCAAAGTTCTGTGTTCTACCCAGAAATCGCTTGATATTCAGAGAGACCCGCAGGGCACTCTGCTGGCGGTGTTTGATGGCCGCTCTCACTGGTGATTGCAAATATATTCTTATGTGACAAGAACTCTACTCCTCAGAGCTTTATGATATTAACATCTCGAGACTATTTTCATGTTCTTTTGAAATGCATGGCACCGAATGAGACATTTTTGTATGCAGAGTGACCCAAACCTGACCTAGGTAAAGACTTGTATCATACTTCGTTAACCTAGCTGGCTTTAATACAGAGTTTACTACTCCAGTAATTTAGTTTCATTTTATAACTGCGCATTACAGTGGTTCTTATGTTTCTCACCTCAGAAGGAGGAAAGGCTGTGCCTGGGTACCAGGGTTCAAAGCTGTGTCTTATATATCGCAAACATATTTCTGCAGGGTCCAAAGTAACCACTAAGCTATCTTTATGTTGCACAATGATTTAGCTACTTTTTTGTACGAGACTATGTTGAAAACTGGTTTGGTTGGAATGCTTGTATGAATCTCAGTGGTCCGCATTCTAGTCAGGTTTTTTTTCTGCCCGCTATGCCACTCGGGGCAGAGGCCAACCATGTGCAAATCAAACCTGGTCGTGCTCTACAGGAACTGTCTGATCCGAACTGCCAGGCCAGCTTCCCTCTAGATGTTAACACAGCTCCAGACCAGTTTTGGCCTTTTTTAGCCTTAGCAAAGTGCAGCTTCAGCACGACTGGTGTGCACTGATATACAGGGCTTTAAGTGGGATGAATAAACTGGGGGGTGTTTCTTAAAGGGGCGTGGCCGATGTAATTAAGGGCGTGGCTGACAACACCTAAGCTAAAAATCTGTGCTTAGCATAGGGTGACGTCCGACTGGTATTTTGCTGCGTCTGTCCCAGCATCCAGATATATACAAGTAACATTACACCAACAACAAGCCAGGACTTTTGGCTTTTCAATGGTTGGTATTTGCATAAGATAAAACAAGTATTGAAAATGCAATAGGCCTCGTAAGATTCCTATGGATGGCTAGGATCCCCCCCTCCAGGGGAGCACGTGCTGCTATTTCCAATTGAGGATTGCCTTGTGGGTTTGTTTGTAGTTGTTGTTCTTTAAGTTTAAAATGGAACCGTATAGTGGGGTCAGGACAGTGTGGCTCGCAACGATGTTACCTCCTGTGCATGCTCGGCCGCAGCACCATGTGTTTTATAAATGTATATCGTGTGCTCCTTTCACTGCTAGCGGCCGGCCGGAAGGTTGTAGGCCCATATTTGTATATTTTTGAGTCTTGTAATAAACGGTTTCAAAAAAAAAAAAAAAAAAAAAAAAAAAAAGAAAATGCAATAGGTCTCGCCTTTGATTAAGTTAAAGCCATTTGCTTTGCTAATGGTATTGTATAGCAAAGCAAATGGCTTTAACTTAATCAAAGGCGAGACCTATTGCATTTTCAATGCTTGTTTGGTTTTACAATTCCTTGACCTGTCTGGTGTACCGTTTTCAGCAGCTGCAGGTCGACTTTCAGCATGACTCCCTCTTCAGCTAGTGACAGTTCATTACGGAGATTGTGGAATGCTTGGATTAGTGACTTCACCTTTGGTGCACGGTCCACTTGCTCCTTAAGCACAGCCAAATAGTAGTTGTGTTTGAGGGCTTCTTTGATTAGAATAAGGCAGGCTTCTTCTTTTGTTTCTCAAACTGTTTTGTCAATAGTAAGTGGTTTGGAGCTAGAGTTGGTCACTATCAGCTTGACATATTCTTTTGTAACTTGAACTTGTGCTGTCTTTCGATGATGCTATGCAAATTAGTCTGCAGGCCTCATTTGTCCTGGACGATATACCAGTTCAAAATAGTATTCCTTCAGCTGCAGAATCCATCTTTTTAGGTGGCTTGGACTTGAACCCTTGCAAAAGAGTTAACTGGCAGTTTATAATCTGTGCAGACATGGAACTGATTCCTATACACATAGAAGTGGAAGTGTGGACAGCCCCACAATACAGCTATGGCGTCTCTTTTAATTTGAGGGTAGTGTTCTGTGTCGGTTAAGACCCTACTGGCATAGGGACTTGTGCCCACTGTTTGTTTTATTGACACTGTAATAACACTGCTCCTAGTCCTGTTGGGCCTGGATCAACCACCAACTCCTAGGAATTTGCTGGATCAGAGTTTCTGTGCAGTTTCTGCTGACATCACTCCTTCAAGTGCCTTCTTTTTTTCTTCGGTCTACTTCCAGGTGGTGTTACCTTTGAAAAAGGTTATGCAGTGGTTTGGCAAGGGCTGTTAGGTTAGGGATGAACTGGCCACAGTATGTAACCATACAGAGAAAACTGTGAACTTCAGGCACATTGTTAGATGGATTGGGCTGTCTGAATGTCCATCGCTCTCTTGGGGTTTAGAGTGATTCCTTCTGCCAAGAAACCATACCAAAAAATTCTATTGTATCTGAAAGGAACTCACACATAGCTTTATGGAGCATAAGGCTGAAACTCTGCATCCATTTCAGAAAATCTCGGAGTATCTTGTGAATCTGGTCTGTAAATGTGACGTATACCAAGATGTAATGTCTTACGCTGAGCAAGTGGCTCGACCTGGACATTACCTCTCTTAGGCAATTTGGGAACATCTTGGCGATGCTGGAGGTACTGAAGTTCAGGCGACTATAGCATCTTAAACCGACATGAATGGAGAATGTTGAGAAGTGCCTGGACCCTTTAAGAAGCTTGATCTGGGGATATCCCTAATTTAAATTGAGTTTATTGTTGGCAATAAATCTTCCAACCCTCCTCAGAGTGACCAAAGAAAACATAGACACATGGCAGGCTCTGAAACAGATGAAATGTGTTTGCAGCTTCCTTCTTTATTGGCATGCCAAGGCAGAAAGGAGACGCACATCCAAGTTTAACGTCTTGGAACACGCTTCTTCTGCCCTGGTTTGACTTAGTGGGGAGCTTATTTATGTAAGAAAGTGCTGTCACCAGTGAAAACCCCGGAACAGGCTGAAGTCCATATATAGATATATGGAAAATAGATTTGCCATTCAAGCACAAGGCATAGAGCAAAATGTATTTGTTGCAGTATAAACAAACAAGGGAACACATAAATAGGCTGAGCTAAACTTGTAAGAAATAGAGGACTCAGAGTGTGTATGTTGACAACTGTTAACCAAGAACGTGTCAAAGAAGGCATAAAGGCCCTTGGGTCAG
Organism: Triturus cristatus; assembly: GCF_964204655.1. Lineage (NCBI taxonomy): Eukaryota > Metazoa > Chordata > Amphibia > Caudata > Salamandridae > Triturus > Triturus cristatus. The sequence goes on from NC_140590.1 coordinate 1,562,037,651, forward strand.
TCTGGAATAGATTTGTAAAGGAGGGGGGGTTTTGGAACACAGAACAAGAAGTTTGGTCAGAGACAGACATAGCTAGCTCAATGGGTCTGAGATAGTGTGGGGTAGAATTGGAATTGATTTCTCTATCTGGGTGATGCTTACATAAGTATATATTTTTTTCTCCACAGTATCCCCCCTTTATGATAGCAATATCATATACCATTGCAAGAACAAAAAACAAATATATATATATATGGTAGAAATAGAAAAGTATCAATCAAGTACATATCTTTGAATGGCATTAAACAATGTTTAAATAACATGCATATATTGGAGCGTAGACACATCTAAGAGGTATTCATTATTCAACATAGAAAAAATGATAAACAAGTACTCAAATCATTTATGGTATAAATCTATAGCCATTAATTCAAACGTTTCTTTGTGTACTTTCTCTACGTCCTGTTGTATTTTAAGATATCTGCAGGCTAGCTCCTGCTGTGTAGGAGGTAGAATTTTAACTGCAGAAATTGAATGGATGCTTTTACTACATAATGGCTGTACCATGGTACTGAAGACAACACAATAGTATCACTATTGCTATAAAGATACCCAGTAGTGCTAGTACTAAGTTCTTTAACCATCCTTGTGGTAGCCATGATCATAGCCAGGACCAATCATCAGAATCTGTCATTTTCTCTGCTCCACAGAATATTCGAACCGCATGCTTAATTTGTGCGACATCCCTTGCTATGTTTCCACTATTATTTAAAAAATATTAGCAAGAGGAATTCAATAAAACACACAGTCCTCCTTACTGTAGTGTCAGGAGGTCAAGTGCAATTCTATGCTGAATAGTCATAGCAGCCACTGAATTAATTTTCATCTGCAACTGTTGAAGTGCCTCTTGTTGCATTGAATGCTATAGGTAGCTCAGCAGACATGTTAACAAGGGCCAATTCTAAATCATATACCCCGTATCCAGGATTCAATATACGCATTAGCTCAAAGAATAGATCTTGTCTAGCCTCCAGAATAGGTGCATGTATATCTCTTTTATATCTATGAGAGAAACTCGGAGACAGACATAGCTAGCTCAAAGGGTCTGAGATAGTGCGGGGAGAATTGGAATTGATTCCCCTATCTGGGTGATGAATACATATGAATATATATTTTTCTCCACATTTAGAGACCCATCTGAAGCCGTTGTTTTCAGTTATATTATCTATGGTTGGTATGGTGTGACGTCACATTTCATTGCTTTATTTGGCACTCTCACATCTACACATATGCCTACTTTGTCAGGCAACTTTGGTTTTCTAGCGACCACTATTGGAGATACACAGGATGTGGGTCCTTCAAACCACTCAGTTTTTTCCATCTGCCTCCAATTTTGTCAGTTTCTCTTCCAATTTGCTACTAATGTGGAACAGTAGGCTTATGTGTCGTAGAGACTCTGGCAGTACTGATGAGTTGAAAATACAATTGAAAGACCTCTATCTAGATCTATATTCCTTTCAATCAGACCTGTTCAGGTTTTGTCCTGCCAACAGCTAATCAGTAACACTCAATACATTGAAATAAATGCAAGGAACTATTTTAAGCTCATTTTTATTATTCACTTTTTGGTTTTTTTAAAAATTATCAAATAACACAATTTTGTCATTTTGTATTATTTAAATAAATTCAATTGAGAAAATACAAATATATGCACATCCAATAACAACTGATAATTAACCAAAAATCAGAATTTACATGTAACACATTGTCATAGACAAAATGATCATTAATTGAAACAACCCCACAGCTACCAGCCATAATCCATTCTCACCACATTCACTACTACAAACATTTTTCGTACATCCTGGTACTTATTAAAAACAACAATATGAGATTTGATCCTATAGGGGGTCCAAAAAGTTAGATGGAGGCAAAAAAGACCATAGGACTGTTTCTGATGACACTATGTCTCCAAGGACCACTCCTCAAAGATGATACATGGTCTTGGTCTACAAGCGTTTCAGTGGAGAACCACCTTCCTCAGGACCGGAAATAGAAGGGAGGGAATCTCAGACCCATAAAAAGCTAGGGGTAATCTGTGGGGAATTTAAATACATAGTTTAAATAAAATATTTGAAGGCAGGAAATGGATGATTTCAAAATATTTGTGACTTCATAATGTTAAGGTGGATCCCATGTTCAGTTATCCTTGAAAAATGTCTCCAATGGAAAAACTCCACACCCAAGGTGATTTTACAAAGAGAAGAATAAATAGAAAAGATTTACATAAGAGCCTTCAGCTGCATGTAAAAATAAGCAATTTGTGCACCTGAACATAAAAAGTTTGTGAAAAAGGGGAAATAATCTATAGCCCAAAATTATTAGTTACTGTCATGCTAATGCTATTGATATTATACTGTGATCTAAACAGCAAACTTCATGGAAAGATAGTTCTAGTCGTCTTTACGGTTGGATAGAACAGAGAAAGGGAATTTTACCCAGACCGGCAAACCTCACATTAACCTCTAAAAGACAGGGCAGATATGCATAATTGTCACACATTGTTGCGAATGATTCATCACTTATGCTGGTTGCATAAGTATACTGCTTACCCTTTTGGATGATATGTGGTTTAGATAGGTCCAAGGTAGAGAAATCAAATAGTAGATAGTCTATATCAGTTTTATTATCCAAGAGTAGATAAAAACACTGTTGTGCTGTTGTCAGTCGAACTGCCAGCTAGGGAAAAAGCAAACAAAGCGACTCGTAACTACAGCGCAGGCTCATGTCGTGATTCCAATACAGACATAGTGGAAGAAGCTTTACCAAAACGAATAAATAGAACGAAAAAAACAAATATAAATTGTACCTGGTAAGTCTACTATTATAGGGATAGCTGTTAACAATTGTAAAGTATTGACCTCCACGATGTCTTTTTTAGCTTTAAGATTTTCGCTATAAAACCTATGATATATGTGCGCAAGCGAATCGTATCTTTTTTTAATCGCCGCTCATTCCGCGAACAAAAACGTATTTAGTTATCTCAAGTTAACCAGCTAATGCTGAGTTAATGGCTATCACATATTGTGTCCCTTAAGATATAGAGTTACATTACTGGCAATGACATAGTCATGTCTCTTGAGTGTGCCATCTGGAACATAGTTTGGAGCTATTGAATTCTTATGATGTTTCAAGCTACGAGGTTGCAAAAACCATAACAACCATTGTAAGCAATGCTGTTACTATCTTATGTTCTCCATCATAATTACAATTAAAAGAAAAGTATAACTGATAGAGCGAACTAAAACCAACTTCACCTGCATATAGCAGTTTGCAATAAAGTCTCTGTATCACAAACGATAACTCAGGGACAGTATTCAGAGGTACTAAAGCTCAGACTAATATTTAAATTCGCTGCTGTATTACTATTGGACATCACAAAACGTAAGGCGAACACGTGGGTTCAAAGGCCCAATTATATAGGAAAGCTAGCAAGCTGAAGCTATAACAAAAACTGGCGCCATATTAGAGTGTTAAAGAGGAAAGCCTTATCTTATTCAGAATAAAATAGTTATCCACGCAAACACTAACCTAACAAGCAAGAGAATGTATATAGAATCACATACTTATCCTGTTAATATCTCTTTAATTTGCCATCTCAAACATAATGCATAATTTTCGGATATTGCAGTGCTAATTACAAAAAGAGCGGTCCTAGACCTATACTTAGAATGAATTAATCAAATTACTTTGTTTTTTATGATTCAGTTAACCATATCATTAAATGAGGTAAACAACATAAAAAAGCAGAAAACGACCTTGAAAAGAATTCACCATATATTTATTCAATAATATTTTGGATAAAAGCCATATATATTATTTTAATCACATGAATCAATCAAAGGAGGTTGCACCAGAGGAAGGTGTGCAGTGAAAAAGAGAGGGTGCTCAAGTGTAAGGAGATAAAGAAGAAGAATACTTCAACACATTATCAGGAATTTAATATGTCAAGGCAGGGAAGAGCGGTTACAAGTCACCGTCTTAGCTAGTCTGTCCCAATGGCATTCATATAAACTTGACTTTTGTTTCATAACAGAAATCAATTCCGAAGTAGCACATTAAGAAGGGTATTTCGGGTACAGACTAAATACAAAAGGGGCGTCGACGTTTCGATCCGACTTTCGACCATAAGGGAAATTAGACAGCCTCGGTCTTGCGGATCTTCATCAGGACTTGGCCTGGGCAACCTATCAATTATGGGTGAGTAGCGAAATCCACGGTTCATACATGGAGTCCAATAGAATGAGTTCTATAAGCCAAACTTGACAGTGAATGTCCAAAAGTTAACCACCAGAGGCTTCAAGGGACGATTACAGCCAATGTTCCAATTCAAGAATAAGCGGACAACTGGGGTTCCTTAGATTATTTAGTTTGAGCGCGCCTAGCCAGTACAGTGCCTGATTCCATGGTGACGACCGCGTACTGGCTAGGCGCGCTCAAACTAAATAATCTAAGGAACCCCAGTTGTCCGCTTATTCTTGAATTGGAACATTGGCTGTAATCGTCCCTTGAAGCCTCTGGTGGTTAACTTTTGGACATTCACTGTCAAGTTTGGCTTATAGAACTCATTCTATTGGACTCCATGTATGAACCGTGGATTTCGCTACTCACCCATAATTGATAGGTTGCCCATGCCAAGTCCTGATGAAGATCCGCAAGACCGAGGCTGTCTAATTTCCCTTATGGTCGAAAGTCGGATCGAAACGTCGACGCCCCTTTTGTATTTAGTCTGTACCCGAAATACCCTTCTTAATGTGCTACTTCGGAATTGATTTCTGTTATGAAACAAAAGTCAAGTTTATATGAATGCCATTGGGACAGACTAGCTAAGACGGTGACTTGTAACCGCTCTTCCCTGCCTTGACATATTAAATTCCTGATAATGTGTTGAAGTATTCTTCTTCTTTATCTCCTTACACTTGAGCACCCTCTCTTTTTCACTACACACCTTCCTCTGGTGCAACCTCCTTTGATTGATTCATGTGATTAAAATAATATATATGGCTTTTATCCAAAATATTATTGAATAAATATATGGTGAATTCTTTTCAAGGTCGTTTTCTGCTTTTTTATGTTGTTTACCTCATTTAATGATATGGTTAACTGAATCATAAAAAACAAAGTAATTTGATTAATTCATTCTAAGTATAGGTCTAGGACCGCTGTTTTTTGTAACGTACATTACCCAGGTCCTTGACCAGATTGGGTTACCCCGTTTTCTGTAATAATTACAAAAAGAGGCAGTACCATTCTAATATAGCCCCCACTAATATCGGTAATGCGAATTCAATACTCAACGCCATTACTATATTGGTGATTAACTCTGAATAGAAATTTAGAAAAAAAACGAAATATGCAGAAAGGCTACTAGTAAGGTCCTCAGACATGCTTACCTGCGTCTAGCAGTTTTCAACAGAGTCTCCGCAACGCGTTTAGTAAGTATGGGACGACAGTCGGAGATGCTAAGGCCTCAGCTGGTTCTTAAATCTGGTGGCATAATTCAATTGGATGCAGAAAGATTGCGATAATACGGAAAAGTTTGTTTGTATGATTACACTGACGTAGTCAACGTATGGTAAACGCAGACGCCATATTGGAATGTATGTATATGGCGAAAAAGCCCAAAATATATTTTAAAAGTGACAATTACAAAGATGCTAGTAAGCGAAATAGAATGAAAATATAATGTTATTCAGTAATATAACAGTGTACTCTTGCCAACTAGTTACTCACTGATGTTCCAATAGACATGCAGAATTTATTTCATTACTACCGATGTTATTCTTTAAAAAGGGACTATACTAGCATACTAGCGCACGGTCTGTATCATAAGAGTATGCTAGACAGAAAACAACAAAAGGTTCTACTAAATATTCACTATAAGAGACACAAGTATGTCTAACGTGCCAATACAGTAAATAAGTATCTAAATCGACCCTGAAGAGCACAAATTATCATCTTACATTGTCGTATGATTGTAAGAAAGCGATCTTCTTACAAATGTGTTAAAATTAGAAATGCTCTATTTAGAGGCAGTAAAATAACATTAAACTATTAACTGAAATGCTAAAATTATCAAATAGTATAATGTTATCAGAAAATATATCAGGCTTAAAGGCTTCTTCCACATAGTGGCAATCATGTCACTATCCATACTATTTCTTCGTTGAGACCTCTACGAACTGTTTCGCAATGAAAAATCGCGATCTTTCTGCGTTCAATTGGATTATGCCACCAGATTTAAGAACCAGCTGAGGACTTAGCATCTACGACTGTCGTCCCATACTTACTAAACGCGGTGCGGAGACTCTGTTGAAAACTGCTAGACCCAGGTAAGCATGTCTGAGGACCTTACTAGTAGCCTTTCTCCATATTTCGTTTTTTTTTCAAAATTTCTATTCAGAGTTAATCCCCAATATAGTAATGGCGTTGATTATTGATTTTGCATTACCAATATTAGTGAGGGCTAAATTAGAATGGTACTGCCTCTTTTTGTAATTAGGACTACAAGATCTGAAAATTACGCATTATGTTTGAGATAGCAAATTAAAGAGATATTAACAGGATAAGTATGTGATTCTATATATATATATTCTCTTGCTTGTTAGGTTAGTGTTAGCGTGGATAGCTATTTTATTCTGAATAAGATAAGGCTTTTCTCTTTAACACTCTAATATGGCGCCAGTTTTTGTTATAGCTTCAGCTTGCTAGCTTTCCTATATAATTGGGTCTTTGAACCTACGAGTGCGCCTTATGTTTTGTGATGTCCAATAGTAATACAGCAGCGGATTTAAATATCAGTCTGAGCTTTAGTACCTCTGAATACTGTTCCTGAGTTATCGTTTGTGATACAGAGACTTTATTGCAAACTGCTATATGCAGGTGAAGTTGGTTTTAGTTCGCTCTATGAGTTATACTTTTCTTTTAATTGTAATTATAATGGAGAACATAAGATAGTAACAGCATTGCTTACGATGGTTTTTATGGTTTTTGCAACCTCGTAGCTTGAAACATCATAAGAATTCAAATACTCCAACCTATGTTCCAGATGGCACACTCGAGAGACATGACTATGTAATTGCCAGTAATGTATCTCTATATTTTAAGGGACACAATATGTGATAGCCATTAACTCAGTATTAGCTGGTTAAATTGAGATAACTAAATACGTTTTTATTCGCGAAATGAGCGGCGATTAAAAAAAGATACGATTCGCTTGCGCACATATATCATAGGTTTTATAGCGACAATCTTAAAGCTAAAAAAAAAACATCGTGGAGGTCAATACTTTACAATTGTTAACAGCTATCCCTATAATAGTAGACTTACCGGGTACAATTTATATTTGTTTTTTTTCGTTCTATTTATTCGTTTTGGTAAAGCTTCTTCCACTATGTCTGTATTGGAATCACGACATGAGCATGCGCTGTAGTTACGAGTCGCTTTGTTTGCTTTTTCCCTAGCTGGCAGTTCGACTGATTTACCTTGCACAACAGAGTTTTTATCTACTCTTGGATAATAAAACTGATATAGACTATCTACTATTTGATTTGTCGACCTTGGACCTATCTAAACCAAATATCATCCAAAAGGGTAAGCAGTATCCTTATGCAACCAGCATAAGTGAGGAATCATTCACAAACAACGTGTGACAATGATGCATATCTGCCCTGTCTTTTAGAGGCTAATGTGAGGTTTGCCGGTCTGTGTAATATTCCCATTCTCTGGTCTATCCAACCGTAAAGACCACTAGAACCATCTTTCCATGAAGTTTGCTGTTTAGATCACGGTATAATATCTATAGCATTAGCATGACAGTAACTAATACTTTTGGGCTATAGATCATTTCCTCTTTTTCACAAACATTTTATGTTCAGGTGCACAAATTGCTTATTTTTACATGAAGGCGAAGGCTCTTCTGTAAATCTTTTCTACTTATTCTTCTCTTTGAAAAATCACATTGGGTGTGGAGGTTTTCCATTGGAGAAATTTTACTTAGATAACTGATCATGGGATCCACCTTAACATTAGGAAGTCACAAATATTTTGAAATCATCCATATCCAGCCTTCAAATTTTTGATTTAAACTATGTATTTAAATTCCCCACAGATTACCCCTAGCTTTTTATGGGTCTGAGATTCCCTCCCTTCTATTTCCGGTCCTGAGGAAGGTGGTTCTCCACCGAAACGCGCGTAGAACAAGAGTCATCCTTGAGGAGTGGTCCTTGGAGACATAGTGTCATCAGAAACAGTCCTATGATCTGTTTTTCCTCCATCTAACTTTTTGGACCCCCTAAAGGATCGAATCTCATATTGTTGTTTTTAATAAGTACCAGGATGTACGAAGAATGTTTGTAGTAGTGAATGTGGTGAGAATGGATTATGGCTGGTAGCTGTGGGGTTGTTTCAATTAATGCTCATTTTGTCTATGACAATGTGTGCATGTAATTTCTGATTTTTGGTTAATTATCAGTTGTTATTGGATGTGCATATATTTGTATTTTCTCAATTGAATTTATTTAAATAATACAAAATGACAAAATTGTGTTATTTGATAATTTAAAAACCCCCCAAAAAAGTGAATAATAAAAATGAGCTTAAAATAGTTCCTTGCATTTATTTCAATATATTGAGTGTTACTGATTAGCTGTTGGTAGGGCAGAACCTGGACAGGTCTGATTGAAAGGAATATAGGTCTAGATAGAGGTCTTTCAATTGTATTTTCCTCTTATTCTTTCCCCCTTCCTCTTAGACCTCAAAGTTTGTTTAGGGGGAGCCTTTCTCTTTATAGTACTGATGAGTTCCCATGCAATTTTACTGTTTTCCTTTGAGGCAGCCAATTTCTTTAAAAGTTTATTACTGTTCATCTAGTAGGAATGCAACTTTTTCAACAGCATAAGCGATGAGTTGGTGCTTTTGCCACTCTGCAGCTCCACTCTGCAGCTAATTGTGTCGTCCTGTTTGATTTGGTGAGAAGGAATAGGGCGTCTATGGAATAGCCTTAGTGTGTTTGCTATTTAAACACATTTGCTAGTTCAGTGGGGGGTGGGGGGGAACAACCATATGCATAAACACAGGTATTGGTGTATTTTTAAGGCTGTTTGCGATTTCCTCAACATAACACATACACTAGCACCGTTATCAATGAGGCTCCTAACATTGCCGCCAATGGATGATTAGCCCGCCCAGGGGTGTGGAATTTAACAAAATATCTTCTTGTCCGTGAGATAATATGCTTTATAAATGGAATTGTCCTGTAAAGAAATCAACTTGTTCCTTTGGTGCCATGTAGTGCGGTAACAAATTATGGCAGCAATGAACAAGTTACTTACCTTCGGTAACGATATATCTGTAAGAAACATAGGTTAGTTATAGATTCCTTACCTTAGGATTACCCCCAGGCGTTTGACTGGATGCGGAAAGTTTTTTTCGTCAGCAGTACCTCTCCGCGTCAGATTGTGGCGTCGGTCGGCTCCGCGCCCGTCTTTGGCGTCGTGGTCGCTGGGATGATGTTGTGGTAGCAACTTAGACGCTGCCCTCGCGCGATGACGTCAGTTCTGTACACGACTTTCCGCGCCAGAAACACCGAGCCATGCAAGACACTGATCACTGGTGCACAAAACTAGGGCCCTGAAAGGATGTCCTTAACCCTAGAAATCAGATCGCAGAACGGGGAGGATGGGTGGGGCGGTAAGGAATCTATAACTAACCTATGTTTCTTACAGATATATCGTTACCGAAGGTAAGTAACTTATTCATCTGAAAGAAACAGTTAGTTATAGATTCCTTACCTTAGAATAGATACCCCAGCAATACCAACCCCGGAGGTGGGTCTGCGAACCAAGAACACACCAGAAAATCCTGGTGAACAGAACAGCCAAAGAAGCCATCTCTCCGGACTTGGCTGTAAAGGCAGTAGTGTTTTGTAAACGTGTGCAGTGATGCCCACGTAGCTGCCTGACAGATGTCATTCAGAGGGACTCCTCATCCCAAAGCAGTAGTTGCTGCTGTCGCCCTGGTGGAATGGGCGCGTAGCCCCACTGGAGGCTCCTTTTTAGCTAGAGAATAACAGGCTTTAATACACAAAACAACCCATCTAGAGATGGTCATCTTGTGTACGGTCCGACCTTTCTTGGCACCCACGTAGCCAACAAAGAGCTGGTCATCCACTCGGAACTGTTTGGTGCGATCCAGATAGAAGGAAAGCGCCCTTTTTGGGTCCAGACAGTGGAGCCTCTCTTCCTCTTTAAAAGGATGCAGAGCGGAAAGAAGGTGGGCAAAGTGATGGTTCACACGATATGAAAGGAGGTGACCACCTTGGAAGAAAGGATGGACGAGTTCGTAGGACAACCTTGTCTGGATGTACAGCGAGAAAAGGAGGCTTGGATGAACGAGCCTGGAGCTCCCTCACTCTTCTGGCAGATGTGATGGCTACCAGGAATGCAGTCTTAAGAGTTAAGAATCGTAGAGGAAAGTTGTGAAGCGGTTCAAAGGAAGCGCACATCAAATAGGTCAAGACCAAATTCAAGTCCCACTGAGGCATCACGAAGGGAATAGGAGGAAAGAGCTGAGTGATGCCTTTTAAGAAACGATTTACAACCCGGGACTTGAAGAGAGAAGGCTGATCAGGCAGCCTTAGAAAGAAAGAAGTGGCCGAAAGATAGCCCTTGATAGTGCCCAGAGCAGAGCCCTGCTGGGCCAAAGAAAGGAGGAACAAGAGAACCTCAGAAAGGGGATCCACAGCCTTTGCTGCGCACCATGCCACAAATTTGTTTCATCGCCAGGCATATACCGTCTTAGAGGAGGGATGCCTGGCTGCTAAGATAACATCACAGACTTCGGGAGGCAAGTCAAATGACGTCAACTGCTGCCGCGCAATCTCCACGCAAGGAGGTGGAGGCTGGACAGGTTTGGGTGGAGTACCGTCCCCTGCTGCTGCGACAGAAGATCCTCCCGAAGAGGCAGTCTGATCAGAGGATCAATGGCCATGTTGAGCAGCTCGGGATACCAAACTCTTCGTGCCCAGTCGGGAGCCACAAGAATGATTTAGGTCCGGTCACGCCTGATCTTCTTCAGCACTCTGGGCATAAGTAGTATAGGCGGAAAGGCGCATAGAAGATCGCAACTCTACTCGTGACAAAAAGCGTTGCCTAGCGAGTGCCACCTTGGAAATTCCAACACGCAGACTTACTGACATTGCGCGGTCTCTTCAGTGGTGAATAGATCTAACCAAGGCTCTCCCCACCGCTGAAAGATACCTTGCACCACCTCCGAGTGAAGATGCCATTCATGATCCATCATGCACCTGCGGCTGAGTTAGTCCGCCCTGGCGTTCAGAGAACCTTCCAGATGTTGAACCAACAAGGATATGCTCTGATGTTCCAGCCATGTCCAGAGGCGCATGGCCTCCTGACATAGGGTCCATGACCCCACCCCACCCTATTTGTTGCAGTACCACATGGCAGTGGTGTTGTCCATGAACACCTGCACTACTCTTCCCCGGACATAGGGAAGGAATGCCTTTAGTGAAAGACGTATCGCCCGAAGCTCCAGAAGGTTGATGTGGAGGTCGGACTCCGCCGGAGACCAGAGGCCTCTGATCTCCACCTCTCCCATGTGGCCGCCCCATCCCAGAAGGGACGCATCTGTCACCACTGTATAATCTGGCTGGGAAAGGGAGAGGGATCTGCCGTTGACCCAATCCTATTTCGTGAGTTACCACTGCAATTGTCGTGCAGTTCCCTCCGAGATCTGGACGCAATCGGACAGATTCCCCCGATGCTGCACCCACTTGAACTTCAGGTCCCCGTGCAGAGCCCGCATATGCCACCTTGCATGATCGACCAGCAGGATACAGGAGGCCATAAGGCCCAGCAACCTCAGAGTCATCTTGACCAAAACCCGGGATAGAGGCTGACAGATCGGAATCATAGCCCGAATATCCAGGACTCGCTGTTCGGGAGGAAAAACCCGAAACTGTGTCATGTCCAGAACCACACCGATGAAAAGGAGCTTCTGAGAGGGAATTAGGGGCGACTTCGGCACGTTGATGGAGAAACCCAGCAAATGCAGGAAGTCGGCCGTAGTCTGGAGGTGGGAGACGACTGCCTGGGGCGAGCCTGCTTTCAACAACCAGTCGTCGTGATAGGGGAAGACTGGAACCCCTGATCTGCGCAGATGAGCTCCGACCACCTCCATCACTTTCGTGAACACCCAATGGGTGCTGGTAAGGCCAAAGGGGAGCCCGGTAAACTGAAAATGCTTGTGGCCTACCGTGAACCACAGGTAACGCCAGTGGGCTGGCAGGACGGGGATGTGAAAATAAACATCCTGCAAGTCCAATGCTACCACCCAGTCTCCAGGGTCGAGGGCAGACAAAACCTGAGCGAGCGTCAACATCATGAACTTCTCCTTCCGTAGGAAGCGGTGGACGTTCCTGAGATCCAAGATAGGACACAGGCCCTTGTCCTTCTTGGGTACCAGAAAGTAGTGAGAATAGCAACCATGACCTACTTTTGGGGCAGGAATGCACTCAGTAGCTCCCTTGACCAGGAGAGCCGTGACTTCCTGTTGGAGAAGGCCCAGATGATCCTCCATCATGCGATGGTACTGAGGTGGCATGGCTCGAGGGGTAGCCTCAAAGGGGAGGGAGTAACCCCTTCGGACTATCTGCAAAACCCACCTGTCTGACGTAGGGGAGGTGATGGTGGATCCTGCCACCCACTGGCGATTGATGGGCCTGAAATGCCGGACTAGGAAGGTTTGGAGGCTGAAGCACAGAGGGGGTTGGTGGACTGGCCCGCCCGCTGGCCCCCAGAACCAAGGCGGTGGTTCCCATGTCCCCGGCCGTGCAATGATTGGGGAACTTGCGTCGGCCTGTGGCTCTGGGCGGGACGTAGTGGGGGCACCCCTTCCGTAGCCATGAAAAGGGCGAAAAGCAGACTGCGCAGGGCGGCTGGAGAGGCCCAAGAACTTGGCCGTAGCCCATTAGTCCTTGAAACGCTCTAGAGCGTTGTCTGCTTTGTGGCCAAAAAGGCGACGGCCATCAAAGGGCATGTCCATAAGAGTGTTCAGGACATCCCCAGAAAAGCCAGTCGATCTGATCCAGGTGTAGCGTTGAAGGGCTACCGACGTGGAAATCGTTCTGCCTAGAGAGTCGGCGGTATCCAGCCCACAGCGGATGGTAAACTTTGCTGCGTCTCTCCCTGCGGCAACAGCCTGTGAGAGGACAGTCAGGGCCTTCTCCGGACACTGAGGCAGCACTTGTGTAACCGTGTCCCACACAGAGTGGGAATAACGGCCCAATAGACATGCAGTGTTTACCGACCGCAGTCCCAAGCTGGCGGAAGAAAATATTTTCTTTCCAAGATGATATAGCTTCTTGGATTCCCTATCTGGTGGAGCGTTAGGGAATGCGCTCTTGGAGGTAGAGGCTCGGACCACCAAGCTCTCAGGGGTGGGGTGTTGGGAGAGGAAAATGGGGTCGCCCGGGGCCAGGAGGTGGTGTCGGGCACTCATCCTATCCACGAAAGCCCCCGTGTTGGGCCTGGACCAGGGGCCCAAAAGGACGTCGGTGAGGACTTCATTGAACGGCTGCCAGTTTAAGGACCTCTGTCAGGAGCTTAGTCCTGACTGCCACCGTAGGAAGTTTGAGGTGGAGAGCCTCGGCCGCCCTACGCAACACCACTGCATAGGACGCTCCCTCCTCCTTAGTCACGATAGGAGGAGACAACTTGCCAATGTCTGGGGAGTAATCGAGACCACTGGCATCCCCCTGTTCCTCTCTCCAGTCCGGATCATAATCTAACTGGTCCGTCAGAGGGTCACCTGACCCCTCCCAGTCGTCCTCCTCATTGTCTGGGTGCCAATCTGGCCTGAAAGGGATCCCATGAGTGAACAGGGACACAAAAACCCCACTCAACGCTGGTCCGGATCTGTGTCCACATCAAGACGGAAGCCGGGGTCGACGCCATCGATGGAGGTGTAATGAGGTCAACCGGCGCCGATCCAGATCCAGGCCTGGATCCATGAGGGCCCTGCGGCTCCGAGGCCGGAGCCACCGGCGGAGAAGGCATCGGACCCCCAACCGAGTCCACGGGGCCCTAAGGCACGCCGGCGGGTTTGGGCTGCCCAAAGATGGAATGCATTGCCTCGTAAAAGTGACGAAGCTGGGCAGGAGTCGCTCCGGGTCCCGAGAAGGGAGGTAATCTCGGAGTCGACTCTTCAGGCTCCGCACGCTGAGCCGCGGGAGGGGCCCTGTCCACATCCCTCGTCGCGTCAGCCGACCGACAGGGAGAAGTCGAAGAGTGACGATGCTCCTTCGACTTCTCCTTGTGCTTCGACTTACTGGACCCCGAGTGCGAAGACTTAGAGGACTAGTGGTGATGGCTCCGTGACCGGTCCCTCAACCTTCCTCACGACCGGGACCTCGAACAGCGCTGAGCCAACTGCCGGCGCTCAAGAAGCTTTCGGGACCACTCCTGCAAAGCCTTTGGAGTCATGTACTGGTAGTCGGAGCACGACTTGGGGTCGTGGTCGCGCTCCAGGTAAAAGAGGCACACGCGGTGCGGATCCGTCACCGACATCAGTCGGCTACAGGAGCCGCAAGCCTTGAAGCCGGGCATCCCTATTTGCACCAGGAGTCGACAGGACTCAAAAAGATGTCGACAAAAGTTGCTCAAAAAATGACTGGAGTTACCGCTCTCTCCGGATCTGCGCTGGCTGGCGCGGAAAAAGAAAAAATTGACGTCAGCGCGCAAGGGCGGCATCTAAGTAGCTACCGTGACGTCATCCAGGCGACCACGACACTAACGACGGACGCGGAACTGACCGACGCCACCTTCCGACGTGCAGAGGTACTGCTGACGAAAAAACTTTCCGGATCCAGTCTGACGCCTGGGGCTAATTCTAAGGTAAGGAATCTATAACTAACTGTTTCTTTCAGATTTAATTATATAGGAGCTCGGATTACAGCCTCTCTGGTTATGCCAGGGCTAATATTGTAGGAGGGTTTGAATACTAGCAATTTCTTTAATTTGCCACCTTTCCACAGATCTACATACTGGGACTGGAGGAAGCAGTAAACAATAGTTCCAGGTTTGGAATACCCTTTTGAGTCTGTGGATGTCTTGGATGTTTTAAGGGTTTTCACTAGTTCTTCTCTAATCTTTTCCCATACTGAGAATGGTTGGAAATTTGCTCTTGACAAGAGCAGAAGTAAAACATCTTCGAGGGTTGGGGAAAAAAAGTGGTTGGAGAGAAAGTGAACTTGTAATAGCTCAACAGATTTCTGCATGAGCAAATCAATGGGCATATTTTCTTGTGCTCGAATACAGTTCACAAATATTTTATAGGAGTATGATTTCCCGGTCTACTTCCGTAAATTCTTGTGGATTAATGAACTCCATAAATCTGCAGTAATGCGAAAACGTATATCATGGAAACCCTTTTGCGACTTTCTTTCCTCTAGGTTGGGCGTCGACCAAGACCGTTTGTTTTTATGAAAAATTCTATCCCTCTATCGGCTGGCTCAACTGCGAGTGATAGCATTCTGCTCTTTCACAAGGAGCTTATCGGCACATAAAGTAGTGCTGTTCAGTGCCTGGAACTACTGTGGCACTGTGTGCTTTTTTAGACAAAAAATATTTTTGCTTTTTGCCAATGTTTGTTACAATGGTGAGGGTCCGGCAGCTCCCACAACAATAAAGTTTTGCAAAAACCATGTCAAAACAAGACGCACATTGAAAAAGCCAAGAGACTGAATACCAATGTCAGACCTATTGGCTTTGCCAATACTTGTTTATTTTCATGTTTCTCATAATCGTTTTGAAACTGGTTGAACGGATTTTTCATTCTGAATATTCTTTGGAGCTACTAGCATGCATCAACACATTTTATCAAAATATGCTGGTTAGAAATGGTACCTAAAATTACACAGTTTAGTGGAAGCTTTTTTTCCTAGATGCATTTTTGTGTGAAAATTTTATTTTGAAAGCAACTAAATATTTGCGTGTAATCAGAGCATGTTCTTGGAAAATTATACATATTCTCATATTGTTACATTTTGCACAAATTTGTACACATTTTTTTACTGGATCCACTGTCAGTAGTGCAGTCCAACCTATCAACATTTACTTAGAGCACTCACCCTAATAAAAGGCTTTGTATAACCATAAGTACATGTTCGAACGGCATCAACTTATGAACACAAATATAATCTCAACTGCAGACAATTCCCTTCCCTGCTGCATAATGTGGTACTGTAAACTAGCAGCCAAAGGGTATGTGCTGCAGGGGTTGGGGCCACTTGTCCTAAACACAAAAACATAAAAGCATATGTCCTTGGTGTCGGGCTAGAGGAATTCCACACCCCTGTCACAGTGAGGTTGACTGTTTTACTGGTTGCTGTATTGTCTGCAGCTGATATTAGGTGATCAAGTTTGTGATCTGATGACATTTACTTAGAGCACTCACCCTAATAAAAGGCTTTGTATAACCATAAGTACATGATCGAACGGCATCAACTTATGAACACAAATATAATCTCAACTGCAGACAATTCCCTTCCTTGCTGCATAATGTGGTACTGTAAACTAGCAGCCAAAGGGTATGTGCTGCAGGGGTTGGGGCCACTTGTCCTAAACACAAAAACATAAAAGCATATGTCCTTGGTGTCGGGCTGGAGGAATTCCACACCCCTGTCACAGTGAGGTTGACTGTTTTACTGGTTGCTGTATTGTCTGCTGCTGATATTAGGTGATCATGTTTGTGATCTGACGACTTGGTGTCATCTATATTTTCACGCACTTCTCGACATGTCTTCAGTTTGTACCTATCAGACCTGCATTTTCAGTTAGGGTGTTTTTTTTTTCAGTAGGGAGTGCGATTTCTTTGGTGCCACAGGCAGCACTCATTTTCCTTTCGCAGGGCACTGGCTGCCCTTGTGATGCTGGGTTCCACAGTATCAACAGGGCATAAGATTTTTTGTTATGGTTTTTTCTTGACAACTGCGTATACATCGGTCCCATTTCATTCAGATCGACCGTCATGAGCTTAGTAGCCAGGGACAATTGTATGTGGGCTGCTACATCATTTGATAATTGGTGCTATTGCCCTAAGGTAAGAATGTCTGTCAATAGGATTCTAGCAGTTAATAAAATGACTTCCCACGAGTGGAATGAGTGGCACCCTTGAATTATTTGAGTTCTGATTTCTTGATAGATATTTGGAAATTCACATGTGCTTGCCAGGTCACGCAGAAGGGGATAAAATGTGTTGGTTCATTCAGAGCTGTTATGGGCACTTTGTAGCCTGTGTCGAGGGCCTTGTTGAGCAGTGTCGGGAGCATTTATGTACTTCTTCACCAACCAAGTATAAAAGGAAGGATCTCTACACTACTACGTCGGTATCTTTGGTAGAAAGGGGTAGTTTTTGAAGCGAGTCACCCATATTTTCCTTCTTTAAGCTACCCAGAATGGTGCTGTAACTGGTGAATGGCTGTATTCTTTGTTTAGTGTTAACACGGGTTGTTTAGCAGTAATCTTTTGTTGGGAGGTGGTGGAGAGAAAGTAATGAGTTAGGTTTTTTGACACTAAGACAGGTTGAGCAGCTAGTTAAAATGTTCTTTCTATTTCATTTTAGTTAACCCCTGACGAAGAATTGTAAAAATTCGAAATGCATTGGGAATACATCATAAGCTCACTTTTTTTCTAAAAATATGTTTGATTCCACATGCCTCCGTAAAAGCCTGGATTGGCAACGTCAGGCACTTGAAAATGTTGAATAAATACATACAGCACAAACATATTGTCTCCGTGGTGATGAAGTTAAAAGGAAGATAAATGAAATAAGATTTGGATTATGTTTGATGAATTGTTAAAAATCACATAACTACAAAGGAAGTGTTTCAGGAAAGATTTCCGTTCTCGCAGTGCGACAGTTGGGTGCAGGAAGTTAGCGCCCTCTGAGAGAGATGGATTGAGCAGACAGCATAATGAATCATGATTGCCATCTGTTAGCTCTCGGAGGCGTGACCCGTCAGTAGGATACAGGCCACTGGGAGAGCTATGTGTTTAGCAGGTGGGGTTTTCAGTCACTGGTGTCTCCAACACTCAAGGCTTGTCATGTGGCATGACACCTGGTTTCATTCACACTTCGACCTGGAAACATTTCACTATGCCTTGGTAGTGTCTGTAGTAGGTCTGTCGTAGGGAAATGTACTGTAGACCATGGGCGTCCGCAGAATTTTTTTCCGGGGGGGGAGGGGCTAACCTG
The DNA here is from genome assembly GCF_964204655.1 of Triturus cristatus. Lineage (NCBI taxonomy): Eukaryota > Metazoa > Chordata > Amphibia > Caudata > Salamandridae > Triturus > Triturus cristatus. The sequence continues at coordinate 1,562,055,963 of NC_140590.1, forward strand.
GCTACTGAAACGGGGTTAATCAATAAGGGCAAGGCTAAAATGGCAGACAATCAGGATCAGCAATGCCCAGGCCAAGCTGAGAAAAGAAAGTAGTGAATTCTCCATTTGAAACTGGACAGCAATTAGAGCACACATGAACCCTAAAATTACCCCCCTGGTCCCTTAAAACTCATACATTCCCTGATCCCTAAAATAAGCCCCCTGGCACCCCACAACCCATAACCCATAACCCATACCCAACCTGACCACTAAAATTGTCCCCCGGGCACCCCAAAACCCATACCTGCCCATAACCGTAAAATGTCCCCCCTTGCACCCCAAAGCCCATAACCACCCTGAACCCTAAAATTACCCCCCTGGTACCCCAAAACCCATACCCACCATGAACCCTAAAATTATCCCCATGGCACCCCAAAACCCATATCCACCCTGAACCCTAAATTTACCCCTGAACCTCCAAAACTCATACCCGTCCTGAACCCTAAAATTACCCCCTGGACCCTTAAAACCCATACCCGCCCTGAACCCTAAAATTACCCCCCTGGTACCCCAAAACCCATACCCATCCTGAACCCTAAAATTACCCCCTGGCACCCCAAAACCCATACCCACACTGAACCCTAAAATTACCCCCTGGCACACAAACACCCATACCTGCCTCAAACTCTAAAATTACCCCCTGCCACCCCAAAACCCATACCCACCCGGAACCCTAAAATTACCCCCTGGCACCCCAATCCCTAACCCACCCTGAACCCTAAAATTACTCCCTGGCACCCTAAAACCCACACCCAACCTGAACCCTAAAGTTACCCCCTGGCACCCCAAAAGCTGAACACTACAAGCTTACACTACATTTGCATATTCAGAGGGAACTGTCCTCCTTGACGTTTCCATGTATGTAAGTCTAGAACACCGTTCACTTAGAGTAACCTAAATATGCAGCCAGTAGGTAATGCTGATGCTGTAGAATGCATTAAAGTTACTGGAGCTTACTTAAAAACTGCTGCCTGCTCTTCTGATACTATTCAGTGGAGTCGAGCTGATCAGCAGCACTGTCGTCCTGGCATCCAGCCTCTCCCAAAGGTCTCACTGTGTAGGTAGATGTGGGTCAAATGTCTCCTGGTTTCTCCTTGCCAGGGCCTTGTCTACTTCTTCGTCGGTGCCCTTGGATGCAAAAAGAGACAGATCCATGGCCCTGTTCACCATTCCTCTGGTGAGCAGCGCCGTGGATGTGTATTCCATACAAGTGCACAGACAGCAGGGGGAAAGGGATGGCAGTGCAGGTGACGCTTTTCCTTTGTAAAGTAATTCCTGCTGGCATCATAGCCCAGGGTTTGCTGTCTGTGCACTTGTATGGAATACACATCTATACAAATGCACAGACAGCAAACCCTGGGCTATGACCCCAGCAGAAATTCCTATACAAAAGAAAAGCGTCACCTGCACTGGCCATCCCTTTCCCCCTGCTGTGCACATCTTCCCACTCCCACACCATGCTCACATTCACAACACATCAAGTACTTAGGTGAAATCCCTGCCTTCAGGCAAGAATATCACCTCAGTGGCACCAGTCTACAAGAAAACAAAGGGCAGGGGCAGGGAGGGCCGCTGAAACCGTTCGGAGGCAGGCTGGCTCGTGCTGGTTCTGGGCCACTCATAAGGGGTCATAAAAATCACATTCTCGGATGCTTAGCATTCAACCATGGCTCGTTCTTAGCACCTGGTGGTAGCTCAGATCAAAGTAGGGGCTTTACAAGCATAATATGCTACACAGAAAAAATACAGAAACACAACATCCGGGAAATCATTAATACTCTAAGGGAATTAAATATTAAGTAAAACGTCAAACACAAACAGGAACTAAATCGCTGACATGGATTGCCTTTTTACATTCATTATTTAGAAATCGATCAGTGTTTATGTCAGAATAAAGGGCATGATGTTAGAGCCCGATAAGGACCCGTTGCAACGTCCTCTGTGACCCGGCCCATTTAAAGCCCTGGCTGAGGGGTCACTTCAATGTGAGATGAAGCTCGGCAACCAAAGGGCCCCCCACATGCAGAAAATTTCTTGAGAAATCCCTGTTCTGGAATGGGGGCCAAGCAGTACGTTTGTGGCAGGGGAGGAGGCTCATGGTTCCTGCGCGGCTTGTAGCGTGTCTTTTCCCTACTAGTGGAGGTGCGTGCTTCAATCATGCTTCTGGGCTTCAGTCCTGTCCAGATCTGCGCATCAGAGCGTTTCACATTGTAAGTACCATGAATGCGTTGGTGAATGCTTTGCAGACACGTTCAGGTGAACTCTGTACTTTTGGTGACATCATGTGTGAACGCAGCTTCCCAAAGTGAGCTCACCAGTTAATGTAGGGTGACCAACTGGCATGGTTGCAAATTCAGGACGGCAAGTGTAAAAATACAGGACAAAGGGTCTAAATTCAAGATGAAAATTCAGGACAGAAGGTCAAAATTCAGGACAAATCTTTGGAACAAAAGGTACGTATTACAGACACATCAGAGGAAGTTGTGCGATAGTATAAAAGTAAGTAAATAGACAACCACTTAAGTACAAGTCAAAATAAGTTTATATTAGGCTGAGAGACTCATGCACTTCACGGTTTTTCAGTATGCATACAGCTTTGAGCAACTGTGCAGGTCTTTTTGAGGTATTTCATATGATAATAATCTATTTATGTGGTTACTGCACTGGGTTGTCCAGTCTGATTTTTTGTTTACAACTCATGGTCATTATTATGAAATCTGTTTATTAGCATTTTGTTAATATAGACACAGCATAAATCATGAATGTAACATCTCACAGGCAATGAGTCAGGTACTCGGAGGAGTCTCCGCCAATTGTGAATGCGGTGAACCACAGGATCTATCGCCACTACGATGTGTGGAGTAATGCAAACTGATAAGTGTCAGGGCCACCGCCCGCATTTAAACAGATTCATGAAACAACAAAAAGGGGGAAAAAAACAGGTTAAACAACAGAAGCCCAACAGAACAACAGCAGCAGGTTCGATCTTGGCCACACGACCCTCAAGATGCCTCCCGCCAGTGCACCCCCCCCCCCCCGGCCCGGCCCCCCATCCCCCGTTACATATCGTTCCATTAAAGGCAATTGTCATTGTCCGCACATCCGCCCGGCTCAGCTAAGACCTCCCCGCCAATCCCCAGAGTGGGTCTCCCAGTCTCGCCTCTGTTCCCCTCCCCTCCAGGAAGTGGCTCCGCAGTATGTGTCCCACAGAGTCCCAGGGCATCCCCATCCAGCTGCATCAGGGCCTGCAAGTGTACGTCCAATTGATTCGCTATGGGTGTGCGTCTGAGGCCTAATGTTTCCTCCCGCAAGAGAGCCGTACCCTCCGCCCCCGCCCACACCAGCAGGGAACTCCGCCACGCCTGCGCCCGGGGGGGCTCAGCCGCCTTCCAGCGCTTAGTAATTAACCGCTTCGCCACAATCAGGCCCAGGTCGAGGAAACGACAGGCAACCTTCGTGGGGGGAGTTCTACCAAACAAGTGTAACAGACAGGTCGGCCAGTCCCGCCGCGCCAGCGGACCGGCGCAAGTACGTAACGCTCCGTGCACCGTCCGCCAGTATGAGTCGAGCGCTGGACAGCTCCATAACATGTGCACCAGTCCAGCATCCAGAGCCTTGCAGCGTGGGCATTCAGCGTCCGCCCGCTGGAAATAGCGATTGATGGAGTCGGTAGTGAGATATGCTCTGTGCAGTATGAGGTACTGGATTTGGCGAAACCGCAGGTTCCTGGGGACCCGTGTGGGCCCCCGTAGTGTATCCCTCCATTCCTTGTCGGTCATGGTGCGGTCCAGATCCACTTTCCATTTACCCCGCAACGGAGACAGGTCTGTCGCCACCTGCGTGCGCAAGGAGGCCGCGAACCAACGAATCATGTGACTGCCCCGTCCCATGACATGGAGGTACTGCATCATGAGGTGTTGTGCCGGTTCCTCCTGAAGAGCACCCCCCCGGCTCGTCAGCGTTGCGATTAGCGAGCGGTGACGGAGGAACTGACCGGCCGCTAACCCTGTCTCCTCCGCCAGTTGAGCGAACGGTATAAGCGCACCATCGTGGTAGAGGTCTCCCAGCGTACAGATGTCCGCCGCGTGCCAGTCCGCAAGCTCCGTCGAGCGCAGTATCCCTCGACCGCTAGGTGAACCCTCAATCGGTATGGCAGGGGCGTATGGGGTATGCGACCGAGTCAAGTAGAGGGCACGCCGATAGCACTTACAGGCCACCGCCACTAGAAGGGGGCCCGGCTTGACCACTCTGGCCGTCGGGTGGAACAACGCGATAATATCCGTCAGGGGGAGTGGTGGCTCCATGGATGCCGTGTCATCCCTCTCCCTGTCGGCCAACCACCTGGCCACCCATTGCAGCTGTGCTGCTAGGTAATAGTGCGCAAAGCAGGGCATCGCGAGTCCCCCCTGACCCGTGGGGAGGTACAACTTAGAGAGCGCCACTCTGTGGCGTGCGTTGCCCCATACAAAATCCCGAAGGGAGCGCTCCAAGGCGGCGAAGAAGGACGCTGGAATGTAGGTCGGCAGATTAGCAAAATAGTAGAGGAGTCTGGGCAGGGCCACCATTTTGACCAGTGCAATGCGGCCCGTGACCGCAAGGGGGAGCGTGCCCCAGAAACGCATCTGGGCCCTGATCGCCGTCACCGCCCTGCCCAAGTTACCCTCCACCAAGTCAGCGGGTCGCCGATACACCTGGATGCCCAGGTAACGGAAGGTGTCCGGCTGCCACCGGACAGACACACCCCCCAACTGAAACCGGGGATCCAGAGCATCAGCACAGAACGGGTAGAGACACGATTTGGCTGCGTTCACCCTTAACCCGGAAAGCGTTGCAAACTCCGTGAGAACCCGCTCAAGGTCCCCTGAAATATTCGCCACGTCCCGTACGAAGATCAAGAGGTCGTCCGCGTATAAGGAGACCTGGTGGGTGGTGTCGCCCATTGGAATGCCGTCCGTCAACACCCTCCGCAGGGTGGCCGCCAAGGGCTCCATGGCAAGCGCAAAAAGGAGGGGTGAGAGGGGGCACCCCTGCCTGGTACCTCGGCCAACCGAGATGGCCTCGGAAATATACGGGCCAGTTCTCACCCGGACCACAGGGTTCTTGTAGAGGAGCGCCGCCATTTGCAGAAACCCAAGGCCTAGTCCGTAATGCGATAGTGTTGCCACCAGATAGCCCCACTCCAGGCAATCAAAGGCTTTTTCGAGGTCTAACACTAGACAGCCCGCCCGTGGCCAGTGCTGTGCACCGTGTGCGGCAACACGGAAGAACCGGCGGAGATTAAGCGAAGTGCTGCGCTTCGGCACGAACCCATTCTGGTCCCTGTGTACCAGTACAGGCACAGTGGGGGTCAGCCGCTCCGCTAGGACCTTGGCCAGGATCTTGTAATCGGTGTTGAGGAGGGCAAGGGGGCGATAGGACCCTAGGTTAGTAGGATCACGCCCCGGCTTGGGTAAAGAGATCAGGTAGGCCTCCCTCATGGAGGCGGGCAGGGTGGCCTCCTCAAGGGATGTGAGATATAACGCGTGCAGACGGGGCACCAGAGACTCCCGATATGCTTTGTAGTATTCTGCCGGGAGACCATCCGGCCCAGGCGCCCTGCCAGAGGCCAGTGAGGCCACCGCGTCCCCTATCTCCTCCAGAGTGAGGGGACCCTCCAGTGTTTCCTGGTGGGCATCCGGAATTGTGGGGAGGCCGGCGGCCCCCAGAAACAGATCAAGATCCTGTGCCTGCCGTCACCCCACTGAGGTGTACAGGTCTTTGTAGTGTGCCGTGAGTATCTGGTGGATCTCCCGCTGCGTGTGCACCAGCGTACCGTCCAACCCGCGGATGGAGGCTATTGGTGCATAGCCCGATTCCTGTCGGATCAGCCAGGCCAGCAAGCGCCCCGCCCTGTCCGATGTGGCGTGGACCCGTGCCGAATGGGCAGCGTAGTTGTGGCAGCGCAACCTCTCCAACAGCTCAGCATGTCGTGCCCGGAGCCGGGCCAGCCTAGTCGAGTCACGCCCACCACCCTCACCATGACGTTCGCATGCCAGTAGCCAAGTTTCCAGAGCGGTGAGTAGCAACATAAGCTGCTTACGGATATTCCCTGTCGCCCCAGGCAGTGTCCCCGCATGGCCGATTTGTGCGCGTCCCACTCTGTCAACGTGCTCTCCGCCGTGCCCTCATTGAGGTCAAAGAACTGTTCGACCGCTGTGCCGAGCGAGGCCCGGAACTCCGCGTCCTCAAGAGCAGCCGGTTGTAAGCGCCAAGTGGGAATGGGGGGTCTCCCCGGGTCCCAGCAGAGACGCAGTCTAAGAGGATTGTGGTCAGAATGAGTCCGGCCCAGGTAATCCGCCTGGATTATCAGAGGGTCCAGCGACGGAGAGCTCACCACCCTGTCGAGGCGGACGTGAAGATCATGCACCGCAGAATAATATGAGTAGAGACGGTCAGTGGGATGTAAGGTGCGCCAAACGTCATGAAGGGCCCACCGTGACAACCAATCAGTAAGGTTCCTCGCGTTCGAGACTGCCTGTGTGCTACGGAGTGGCGGGTAGGATCTATCAAGGCTCGTGTCCAGCACGGCATTAAAGTCCCCACCTAGCAACCAGGGAAGACCCACATACGGGGTCAAGGCCACCGAGAGGCGATCAAGGAACGACGGTTGGTCAACGTTCGGGGCATAGATAGATCCTAGGAGCACAGGGTGCCCATTGAGCCGCCCCCGCATCAGAGTGTATCGACCAGCAGGGTCAAGCACCATCTCGGAGCATGTGAAGGGTGTGCCTGCCCGTACCCAAACCAGTGTACCCCGAGCATGCGCGGAATATGTGGTCCCGAAAAGCTGTCCCCTCCACCGGGCGCGCAGGCTGTCCAGTTCCGGCCGTGTCATGTGCGTCTCTTGGAGAAGGGCCACCCCTATCTTGTGCCTCTGGAGATAGGCAAAAACAGAATATCGGCGGGCCGGTGTGTGCATGCCCCTAATGTTCCAAGTGACTATTGCAGTGTCAGCCATCGGTGTAGAGTGCGGACAACACTAGGCCCATCGGCCGAAGCGGGCCGGCCGGGTGAAGGGGGGGAAAAGGACCAGGAGGACCGCTACCCAGACCGCCTGCTGCAAGAACATGATGTGTAAGAGAACTGCAGAACACTGCAGAATGTAAAGAGGCAAAAGTAAAGATAATGCGAACAAAAGGAACTCCATAACCGCAGGGGCGAACCCCAGAACCAGGCATTCGTCCAAACATGTAAGGCTCAATCGCCTGTGAACTACCAGATCAGAGATGGGTTTGCGAGGGGCTAAAGAGCAATACCGTTGGTCCTGGCCTGCAAGAGCCCCATGTTACCCCCGTCAGGGCCTCGTGTGCCTGTAGGGCTGCCAATCGCCCAACCTCTCCCCAGAGGAGTGTGTGTGGAGATCGCCATCACCCCGCTCCCCCACAACCAGAACAAGCCGAAACCCCAGCCCCCGGCCCGTGTGCAAGGGGACCCGCACTGCCCCTCCAGCCCCGCGACCCCCGCAGCACCCCAACCTGCTCACCCATGGAAACATACAGGGCCCCAGAAGTCACAGTCCAGAGGCAGAAAGCTCCCCCCCCCCCAAGAGTAGTTCGGAGCAACCCACCCGACACCCCGGGGTACCTGCAGTGGACACAGTGCAATCAAACAAGAGTTCACCCCAGAAGTTCGGCTGTCTGGGGGGTCACCTCTGGCAACACCTGATCTTCCGGAATCAGGATGGACGGGGAGGAGGACAGGTCAGTCTCAGTGTCACTGTGAATGCGAGCCGCCACGTCCCCCTGGCCGCTCACAGACCCCAGAGTGGCCACCGCCTCCAGAGCCTCCAGCCGCTCCACACGCATCCTCTCCGGACTCAGCGCCACCGGGGGACTCGGCCCCATCCCACCACGTCGGTCCCTCTGTCTCCGCCGTCTCAGCCTCTTCTCCCTACGCACCACAGGCCCCGGGTCCGCGGGCCGGGGGCCACCATGTTGGCCCGTTTCCTCCAGCCAGTCCCAGACATCGGACGGGGCATCGAAAAATCGTGTCTCATCGTTCGTGACCACCCGGAGGCGCGAGGGGAACAGCAGCGAGTATTGAATGTGCAGCTCACGGAGCCGGCGTTTCACCTCCAGGTAGTTGCTCCTCCGCTTCTGAACAGTCGCAGTGTAGTCCGGGAACAACATCACCGGGCCACCCCCTATTGTAAGGGCACCCATCTTCCGCGTTTCCCGGAGGATCACGTCCCGGTCCCGGTAGTTGAGGAGGCGAAACAGGAAAGGACGCGGCCGGGCTCCAGGGACAGACTTCCGCATCGGCACTCTGTGCGCCCGTTCCACCACGAACTGCGGGGAGAGCACTCCTGGGGGCAGGATGTCCCGCAACCAGTCCTCAACAAACTGCTCAGGTCGCCGCCCTTCCTCGCCCTCCACCAGGCCCACGACTCGTATGTTCTGGCGCCGAGAGCGAACCTCCGCATCCTCCGCACGGTCCTCAAGTGTGTTAACGCGGTCGATCAGGTCCTGCAAGGTGGCAGAGTGGTTGCGCACTATCGGCTGCACGTCCTGTAGTGCCTGGGTGTGACCGGCAACGGTGTCTGCCAGCCTGCGATGGTCGGCGTGGAGCAGGGTGAAGTCAACCGTGACTTTGTCGATCCGGGACTCCAGTGAGGTGCGGGTTTGTTCCAGCGTGTTGCCCAGCCGGTCGACCGCTGCCAGCATGGCGTCCATTTTGGCCTCCAGGGTCGATGCAGGCGGCGCCACGGTCCCAACAGGGCGCCCCGGCGTCGCGTCAGGGCCGTCCGCCCTCAGTCTGGTCTCAGCCTGCTTGTTCCGAAGCCGCCCCATGGCCAGCTGCTGCGCCGATGGCATTCAGAGGGCTCAGTGGTGCACGAGGCCGATCGGGGCTCCAATTACTACCAGACGCCGTTATCGAAGGGGGTCCAGTCCCACTGCCACGAGTCGGGCCAACGCCAGGGGAGTCAGGGCGTAGGGCAGCGCCGCCGGCGGGGGAGGTGCGCCGCGAGCTGTGGGCAACCAGTAGCCAAGGTCCGCCAGGCCGCACTCCGCCGGGTCCGCAGCAGCCACTCCCCCGCGTCCAGCAGCAGGCAAGCGGTCAGTCCCCTGGGTGCCTCACCCCGATCCCGGCCTATCGACGCGAGCAGTAGGGCCACAGCGCGGCCGCCAGGGTCGCCTCCGCCACCACAGTGATCCGCTTCGCCTCCAAGGGGCAGCAGTCGGGCGCTCACCAGGGGCCCGTCCACAGCCTCACACCCAGAGAGGGGCCCTCCACACCAGGTCACTCACCGGGCCCCTGGGCGGCGCAGGCTTCATGTCCGCCTCCAGTGCCTCCGGCCGCCATGTCCTCCACCACCGTCCACCGCGGCAGGCTCCTGCTGACTTGGGGTGCTGGGACTGGCAGGATCACAGCGTATGTGGTCATCAGCACAGCGAAGGCGATTTAGCAGGTATCAGGTGCACCGTCACCCCAGGGGAGTCCCTCGTGGGTCCTCAGTCCTCCCGCGGACGGTCCGCGCCTCGACGCGCGGCCCAGCCGCCTCGTGGCAGGCCGCGGCGTGGGGTGATGTTCACGGCCGGACGCCGCTTCCAGCGCTCTCCGCACTGCTCACCGGTCAGGTCCCCAAGGGGGCGGCACGCAGGCTGAGGCCGCCCCCGCCGCCACTGTTCGTCTCACCGGGCGCCGGGGCCCCACAGGCAGGAATAGGCAGCCCTGGCAGCCCCGCAGCACACTCCGGGCAGGAGAACCAAAGGAGAACGGCTCCGTTGCTCGCGAGCTTCACTCAGGCACAGCCATCTTGGCCGCGCGCTCTCTAGCGCCCCCATCGTTTACAACTCATGGTCATGAGCAGACATGTATGGTGAGAGAAGTGCTCAGGAAGATCTGCTCGGATAGACTTTGTTACTAGCATCTTATATCTGAGTGCCATTGTGAGATGTAACGTGGCAAGCATAGGTGAACTAAAGGGAGGATTGCTGTGATGAACCCACTATAGGGAACACATTATGGGTGTTTCAGCAAGTGGAACTTAAAATATGGAATCTGACTTTGCTTAGGGGGGCTTCGCAGAGAGTTGCACTAGCTGATGGAAGTCACAAAGGTGCTTTTCCCTGCAGCTTTCTTAAAGAAGGCACTGTCAAACACTAATACAGTTTATTATTGACACCTTGCCTATTGTTACAAACACAATATACATCTCAAGCGCAGCTCAAGGCACTATGAGGCTCTCCCTAAAACCTTACACCTAAAACAAAGCATGCAAACATTTACAATTACTAGTGTAACATTCAAGTAGCAGTTGGGTGTCACTCAAAATGTCGTATGCATAATGTATGGATCCCACACATAAGCACACAGCAAATACAGAATAGTAATACATAGGCAAGGGAGTAGCCAGAAAATTGAAATATCTCCAATTTTGAACTAAAGCTCTTATGGCACCAAGAAAGCAAAGTAAGTCATCACAACCCTCCCCAGAAGAGCTCTCTTGTCCAAGGATCTAGCCATTCATCCTTCCATCAAACCCCTGGCATCCACCATTTCAAATGTACTTTCTGTTATCTATTAATTTTTTCATCCACCATTCAGTCTTTCACCATTCATTCTGTCCTTCCATCTGTGTTCCCATCCATATCCAAACCTTTTTAACCATTTGCAAACCTATCCAACGTCTATTCTTCCATCCATCATTTCACTCATCCATCCCTCCATCCACCCTTTCACCCAATCCATCCATCATCCATCCACCCTTTCACCGAATCCATCCTTTCACTCATCCATCCACTCTTCCACCCATCCATCCACTCCTCCATCCAACCACTTACCCTTTCACCCATCCAGCCACCCTTTCACTTATCCATCCATCAACCATACACCCTTTCACCCAATCCATCCTTTCACTCATCCATCATCCATCCACCCTTTCACCCAATCCATCCTCTCACTCATCCACCCACTCTTCCACTCATGAATTCCATTCACTCATCCATCTAACCATTTACCTTTTCACCGAAGCCACCCTTTCACTCATGCATCCACTCTTCCACCCATCCATTCATTCAGTCATCCATCCATCCATTCATTCACCATTTCACGTATTAATTCATCAATCCATCCATCATTTCTCTCATCCATTCACCCATTCATTCGCCCATCATCCACCCTTTCACTCATCAATCCCTCCTTTTACTGATCTATCTTTCATAATCGGTGGTGTGAAGGGTGGGAACTCCCAGGACAGCGCACACTACTGTTCTTTCACATCCCCTACTGCTCACCTTTACTGGCACGATTGAATCTTTTCGACTGCTGCCTGCAGTCAGTCTGGTATTTTTCTAAATGGCCCTTGTAGTTTTATTGGAGCTGTTTGTGTTTATTCTTGTATACAGACAGACATGCACAAACATTTCTCTATCTCTCTCTTTCATTACAGACAATTAAAACAACAGATTGATTTACATTTCTTTAACAGTTTCATAGCGAGAGAAAGCGTTGTCCGTTCATTTCACACTACAAAATGAAACAAAATGAAATGGCAATGGAGAGTAACAAGACTCCACAATTTATCGAACACAAGCAGGTACATTTGTTAGAAGATACGCGTCTTCTTATGAGAGAAGGGCGAGATTATGCTTTCAACTGCAGGGATCCCCTACTTGCATTTTTTCCAGGACCGACACCCCCCAGGGTACCCCCACTGCCTTCACTGTGCGCCCCAACTTCATGAGGAGACTTATTTTAACCCCGCAGTACTCTTCTGCTTCTCCTACCATTTGTGTCATATTTAAGCTTGAACTTTGAACTTTACCTTCCACTGGACTCCTCAGCGATTTTAAGCTAAGGCGCTTTTGAGGTTCAGGGTGGGATGTATGCTTTAGCAGCTCAAACTGGCCACTGTCATTCTGTATGTGATAATCAGCCACAGACAGAATGACAATGGGCGGGAGGGGCTGCGAGGAGGAGTGCGAGGCGCCCCATCAGGGAGTTGAGGCCTCTGGCAGGGAACAGCTCTGCTCCCTGCAAGGCCCAGAATTACGGGCAAAAGGCATCCGTAAAAGCATGGGCGTCCGCAGGGGGGCAAGGAGGGGCGCTCCAGGGGGAGGGGGCAAGTGCCCCTCCTTGCCCCCCCATGCGGACACCCATGCTGTAGACACCCAGGGGCATGATTTAGAGAGAGCAGGGCTTATTGGGTTAAACTTTTGTCGGTCTCTGGCAGATGTTTCTGGGCAGAGAGCCCTGCAGAAATGCACCTTTGACGTTCCTGTTTGGCCAGGATGCGAGTTAAGTGCTGAAGGAATTGAGTCTGTTTACTTTGACGTCACATATTACAGCCTCAAATCACAAACTACTAAATATAGACGATAAAACCTCAACTAAACATACAAATTAAACGGAAAACAGACAACAGAAGGGAAAAGAAAATACACGGGGAAACGGGAAGAACTAAACACATCAGGAAGAGAAGAAAAGTATGAGTGGAAACAAGGGCAGTGATGGAAAGAAAAAGGAAATGCAACAAGAGTCTATAACAAGAAATTAGGTGGAAATAAGACACTGGGGGAGAAAGCAAGAAAGGAAACTAGAAAGAAAACGCTTTGGTTTGTCAATAAAAATATTTTTGCAAGCTTCATTACAGCACTGCACAGGTACAACATGGACAGCAGCAGCACAATCTTCCCTTTTTTGAACAGCAGCAAATGTGCCTAAGTGGCATCACACCGGTCAGTCCTTTTTAGATCTCGGTTCTAGACCACGCATGCGTTTTCTCGAACAGACATGTTGTATATACTTTGTGAACTTCAGCCCACCCATAGCCTTCCCATTTGCTGGCTTCATTGTCGCTCTTATATTCTTTCACCCTATTTATCCATGGCATGCATGCGTCATGCCTCTTCCTGTGTTTAGCCCTCTCCGAGAGCATGGACTAATTACTACAAGCAATCCGCTGCTTCCATTGTAGGAAGTATTTTAGGAACTACTTTTTTGGTTGTTTTGAACACTTAACACAAAAACTCTCTCAACACGCCTGTAAATCTTGTTCTCATCTCGTCACATTTGCTCCGACTACAAAGTGAGAGTTTTGTTTGGCTTATGTCCCGGTGTTGGTTGCCCGTCCCCCAACCCCATCCTGCTTCTCTGCTTGAGCTGCCCCCATCCCCTCCCTGGAATCACTTTAGATATGGAAACTACGTCCTCGTCTAGGCATGCTAAAACAGTGTGAATATCCATAACCAAACATAACCCAGACAGCGGGTGTAAATTATGACTGCTTCCATTTAGCGATAAGTGCGAGAGGCAGAGCTAGGTTTAGGTTCTGCATTAGAAGTGTTTTTTTTTTCCTGTATCAATACCTGCCAAAAATGCATGAGACATTTACTAACAAAAAACTTTGCCACGGGCGCCATCATCATTGCGGTTTAGAGTCACTGTTTCTGCTCCATGGTAATGTTTCTCTATTATTATGGTGGCCATTGTTGCGTCCCCTGTAAATACAGCGCTAGTCAACTGTAACCCGAGGTATACCCACATCTGTACACCATAAAACTAGAGAGCAGACTTTTACAGAAACCTGCAAGGAAGTGGCTGTCTTTTGAATGCAATGTCTCTCACAGCCCCAGCTGATTAAACCACCTCACTTTGCTCTTTATGGCAAACCAGGAGTGGAGCCACACAGCCAAACAAAAAGAGAATTCAACCAAAGTTTTTTTTAGTGCACAATGAAACAAATTAAATCATGAAATTACACAGTGCAGAAAAATATATTACAGTGCACAAAAGCCAAAATTATTTAACACATCTGTTTGGCACACATAACGCTAGGTCGACGCGTTTCGAACCCAATCAATATAAGGGTTCTCTTCAGGACCAAGGTATCTGGAAAAAATGAGAAAATCATCTCTTACTATCCAAACTGCACTATTTTAACGAATCAAATAGAGATTACCTTAATCTAACAAGACAGAGTCTACTGTTCTCTAAGCCTCCTGATAGGCGAGTCTATCTGTGGAACAAAATGAAGTAAAGAAACAAATATTTACAAAAAATGTCCCAAACGAACACCTATCGCTATCATTGATCAACGTCAGTCTGTACTTACAATGCGTAGGGGTGTCAAAGGTATGCACATTCACAAATTGCTGTCCGTAATTTCTGTGGAGTCCTTTAAAGTGCTCAGGCAGCGCGATGATAGAGGTAAACATCCAGCTCCTACCGGGTGTAATTTCTGTTGAAAGTAAAGACGCCCTTTGAGTTTTACCAACTTCCGCCAGGCATAGCATGTTATCTATGCTGAAATTGTACGTTCCTTTTCCGATTTAACCGGGAGAAAAATCGATCCCCATTTGTCCTCTACCTGAAGGTTGCGGGGAATAAATCACGTTGTCTGTGGGGAGAGAAACATAAACGGGGCAAAGGCTGCTGATGGAGCAGGTAAAGCAAAAGTTTGTATACCTTCTCTATTTGCATGATAAAATAATAATGGCGTAATTATTCTAATTATTTACCTTTATTAACTGTTTGGAGTGTTAATACTAACCAACTGTACACTTTGGTAAACATGAATTACACGCGGGACTAAAATGCTAATTGCATGGCAAATAATTCTAATGACTAACTGTGGTAAGCATATTAACTGTAGCATGTGTTGTGTTGGAAATTGCATGATTTATGTTGCTTTTGTAATGGTTTGCGTTCCTGGTATTGCAGAATGGTGAGTATTATTGCATTAAATGTTGCTATAAGCTAGGAAAATACTAATAAATAATGAGATTAGTGTGGATTTAAACATTAGAATCTTCATTTCCGTATATTAATTACTTTTTCTGTTTGTTTTGCTTAAGTTGGCATTTGGGCCTACTAGGCCGCGATATTCAAAATGGAGTTCAGAAGTGGCCACTGTCATGTGAGCGCGATGTCTACTGCGCAGACTCGGATGGCTCTGAAGATCTCCAGGCGTCCTTCTATTTGAACATGGTGTTCCTCGTCAAGGATAGGAACGTGGAGGACTGACAGAAGTCAGCTAGTGTGAATGACAGAAAAGACATTGATAACCTATACTCAAAAGTCAACATGTTGATACTTCGGACCCTTTCGCATGAGAACTGTACAAGCTAAAGGATGACATATTTGATTCCCTGAGAACTAAGAAGCATGGGAACAATGTACCATATTACAATTTTGAAGGGCTTAGCCAATCGGAGTGTTTAGATTTAGAAAATGTTGCAGGTTATCTTAGAATTTATTATAAAAGGAGGAACTTAGACGAGGGTAGGGTGTGCGTTTCCGAGACTCTGTTGGCGACTACTGATCGATTTACTTGTACGATTGTTTGGTCCCGTGGATAACTTTGGGACTAAGGCATGCTGAGCGAAAGAACTTTCCCGGACTTACGTGGGCTCTAGCCTGCATTTGATTGAGAACTTTGCCAGAGGGAATTGATTTATGCAGGGCTGACAGGTTTTGGAAATGGTCACCAATATAAAAAATTAGGTAAATATACTTGTGTGTAAATTTGTGTCAAATAGTCAATGAAATTTGGCAGATTTGATTAAGAGCTGACAATGCCAATGAAAGTGAATTAATTAGATAAAATAAACATTGATTAACAGAAAATGAGTTTGTGATTCTTTTAATAAGGTATTGATTAAGGTTCTGAAGCTTTAAATGTGCTTTAGCTGGTTCTAAATCACCATCAACCAGTCCAACTAATTGGTCCGTCGACCAAGTGGTGGAGTGCCTTGATGTTAAAGTTAGGATTCTATAGGTACTAATGTAAATAATGTATATATTGTAAAGAATTTTCTTCCTATAGGTAATAAGGTACCCCCCCACATGTCCAGCGCTTCTGTCCTCCTGTGTGCAGACTCGGAGTGAGACGTATGAGTGTTGGTGTTATGGGCCCCACCAATGAATGCGCGTATGAATGAGTGATGACGGGTCTGTGACGCCGGGGGATATGTAAATTTGCCCTTTTCCGCTGGAGCAGTTTTCTGGTAGCAGATTGATGGTTTTATTGCATTGGTTTGGTGATTATTGATTATTGATTTTGATTATTGATTTATGATAATTGATTATTGTTTTATGTACTAACATTCTATGTTGAGTCGTGCCGCGTTTTATGTTGTTTTGAAGACTTCCGGGATGTAGGAAGTTGGATGCCCTGTAGGTACATGGGGAAAATGTGTGGCAAGTGAAGTAGCACGGTGTATTGTCTGGTTGCCCTGTAGGTACACGGGGAAAACGTGTGGCAAGTGAAGTCGCACAACGCACTGTCTGGGTTCGATTTGGTAACATCGTCGTGTGTTATCGTTAGGGACATTTCTGTGTGAAAGTGTGTGAGTGCAATAGCAACAGGTTCTCTTGTGAAACTCTGGCCTTAATTCTCAGGAGCAGTGTAGTCTCTACATGTGTTTTATCCCCAGAGAAACGGTTAACCTTTTTGCTTGTTAGAAGGGTAAGGTAGAGGGAAGTGCTACTTTATTGGCGAAACTGAATAATTCTATGGAAAGGCAGAGGTAAGCGCCGCTCTCGAGAAAAACAGAATTCTTGTGTAATTGTATAAAACTATCTCTTTGGTTTAGCGAAACAGGCAATGGTGGTGTTTCTATGTCGTTACTAACAGATTTTGATTGAAGAAAAACATAAAGAAAAGTTTGCCGATAAAATTTTGTAAAGGAGGGGTCAGCAGGAGTAGTGAGAAAAGCAGACGTCAGAAAGACCGCGCTGGGATTGGCGAGCCATTGAGAGACGAAGTTTTGACGGATTGGTGCGCTGGTGTATGCCGCGCTAGGAGTGGAGAAGTGCCAGTGTGACGTAGACGCTCCTGATTGGTGCGTTAGTGTGAGTCGCGCTGGGATTGGAGGATTACAGGGTGACGTAGACGCTCCTGGTTGGTGCGTTAGTGTGAGTCACGCTGAGATTGGACAACAAACAGAATAGTCGTAGAGAAGTGATTCAAGGAATATAGCGACACAGGATAAGAAATGATGTATTCCCACCAGAGAAGGAGAAAAAGTCATGGTTTGGGAAAATCAAGAAACTATTTAAAAAGGATAAGCGAATTGTGACTAGGGAAGGGCAGCTACTTCCCCCACCGAAATCGCCCGCATCCTTTATGGTGGCGAAATATGGGTACCATACATGTTTTTGGCTAGATAATTGGGCAAAGTATACTAAGGAAGATGGAGTTCTAGCATTTCCAGAAATTGGTTCATTTAGTTTAGCTGTATTAAGGAACTGAAGAGAAAGGATGATGAGGTTAGAACCGAGACCTAGACCTACTCAGTTTGAAGCGTTAACGGAATGGGAAGACGAGATGTATGAAAGAGAAAGGCAGCGGAGTGGTCAAGGTATAATTACATGTTTGGTAGACCATGCGGACAGGAAAGTCATGATGACAGAATGAGGAGATGGCGGAGTGCGAACATGACTGATGGGATTTTTCCGTTGAGAAACGCCGAAGAAACTAGTGGTAGAAAGTGTACAGAGAAAAGAAACAGTACAGGGTCAGAAGGTTACAAGTATGGTGTGAATGAGTCGGAGGATGATGTGCTTGAGGACATGTTTTATAAAAATCCTCCCCCGTATCAACCCAATTCCACGTTGCTGACGCCGAGTGCGCCCGTAAAAGAAACACCGCGAAATAAAACTTTTGAGCAAACGTCACCCGATATAGGGAAAAAGAATCCATTTAGAGACTCTGAAACAGCACAACCTGTTAGAATGGTAAATGAAAATTCAGTTGAATTGGCTAGAACGGATGTATGTCGTTACAACGCACACTTTTACAACGCATGCACTTACAACGCATTTTTTACAACGCAACATCCACTACAACGCATTCCATTACAACGCAGGACACTACAAGGCATTTTTAAAAACTACCTTTACAACGCATTCCATTACAGCGCATACTACCTTTACAACGCATACCATTACAACGCATAATATTACATTGGATTTAAGGTAAGTATTGGATAGTATAGGGGTAAAAATTACTATTCTTACTCCAGGGGGTGCAACAGTAGGGTGAGTGTTGGATAGTATAGGGGTAAAAAATACTATTCTAACTCCAGGGGGTGCAACAGTAGGGCAAGTGTTGGATAGTATAGGGGTAAAAATTACTATTCTAACTCCAGGGGGTGCAACAGTAGGGCAAGTGTTGGATAGTATAGGGGTAAAAATTACTATTCTAACTCCAGGGGGTGCAACAGTAGAGTAAGTGTTGGATAGTATAGGGGTAAAAATTACTATTCTAACTCCAGGGGGTGCAACAGTAGGGTAAGTGTTGGATAGTATAGGGGTAAAAATTACTATTCTAACTCCAGGGGGTGCAACAGTAGGGTAAGTGTTGGATAGTATAGGGGTAAAAATTACTATTCTAACTCCAGGGGGTGCAACAGTAGGGCAAGTGTTGGATAGTATAGGGGTAAAAATTACTATTCTAACTCCAGGGGCTGCAACAGTAGGGCAAGTGTTGGATAGTATAGGGGTAAAAATTACTATTCTACCTCCAGGGGGTGCAACAGTAGGGCAAGTGTTGGATAGTATAGGGGTAAAAATTACTATTCTAACTCCAGGGGGTGCAACAGTAGGGCAAGTGTTGGATAGTATAGGGGTAAAAATTACTATTCTAACTCCAGGGGGTGCAACAGTAGGGCAAGTGTTGGATAGTATAGGGGTAAAAATTACTATTCTAACTCCAGGGGGTGCAACAGTAGGGTAAGTGTTGGATAGTGTAGGGGTTTTAATGTAATATTATGCGTTGTAATGGTATGCGTTGTAAAGGTAGTATGCGTTGTAATGGAATGCGTTGTAAAGGTAGTTTTTAAAAATGCGTTGTAGTGTCCTGCGTTGTAATGGAATGCGTTGTAGTGGATGTTGCGTTGTAAAAAATGCGTTGTAAGTGTAGTGCGTTGTAAAAGTTGCGTTGTAAAGGTTGTATACCGGCTAGAACTACCTTGGAATTAACTGAGAAAATCAGGGAATTGACCAAAAATATGGAAGCCGTAACTGTTCCTGTAACTATAGGACCAGTGATGCCTGTCTTTGATAAACAGAAGGATAGTGAGCATTGTTTAACAGTTCCTTACAATAGTAATAAACAAATTGAGACAGGAAAAAGAGATTCAGGAGAAAATCCATGGGGAAAATTAGTAGGAAGAAGAAAGAACTATTGACGGACAGAATGCAGAACAATGTCATACATTCACCCCAGTACAGAGATCTGGGCCTAAATCCATAAATTTTTTGCTCACCATGCCATTCCAGTTTGGACCCAGCCATATGCAAATCAGTCTTGACCCTGCGCCCAATGGGAGCAGTCCAGCCCGAACTGCCAGGACAGGTCCTCCCTGGACTAGAAACAAGCGTCCTTGGACCGGTTTCGGGGTTTCACCCCTCTTCAGCTAGGATAGCTTGATCCCAGTGGCATGGAGAGCACGGCACCCACGTCTGAGCATACCTGTCCCACTCGGGGTGACAAATGCAAAAAGAACTATTGATGGACAGAATGCAGAACAATGTCATACATTCACCCCAGTACAGAGATCTGGGCCTAAATCCATCATTTATTTGCTCACCATGCCATTCCAGTTTGGACCCCATATGCAAATCAGTCTTGACCCTGCACCCAATGGGATCAGTCCAGCCCGAACTGCCAGGCCAGGTCCTCCCTGGACTAGAAACAAGCGTCCTAGGACCGGTTTCGGGTTTCACCCCTCTTCAGCCAGGATAGCTTGATTCCAGTGGCATGGAGAGCATGGGACCCACGTCTGAGCATACCTGTCCCACTCAGGGGTAACAAATGCAAAAAGAACTATTGATGGAAAGAATGCAGAACAATGTCATACATTCACCCCAGTACAGAGATCTAGGCCTAAATCCATCATTTTTTTGCTCACCATGCCATTCCAGTTTGGAGCCAGCCATATGCAAATCAGTCTTGACCCTGCGCCCAATGGGAACAGTCCAGCCCGAACTGCCAGGCCAGGTCCTCCCTGGACTAGAAACAAGCGTCCTAGGACCGGTTTCAGGATTTCACCTTTCTTCAGCCAGGATAGCTTGATACCAGTGGCATGGAGAGCACAGGACCCACGTCTGAGCATACCCATCCCACTCGGGGTGACAAATGCAAAAACAACTATTGATGGACAGAATGCAGAACAATGTCATACATTCACCCCAGTACAGAGATCTGGGCCTAAATCCATCATTTTTTTGCTCACCATGCCATTCCAGTTTGGACCCAGCCATATGCAAATCAGTCTTGACCCTGCGCCCAATGGGATCAGTCCAGCCCGAACTGCCAGGCCAGGTCGATGGATTTAGGCCCAGATCTCTGTACTGGGGTGAATGTATGACATTGTTCTGCATTCTGTCCATCAATAGTTCTTTTTGAAAATTAGTAGGAACCTCAGGGTTAAGTACTCCTAAAAATCTGACAATGAATCAAAGTCCAGCAAGTAAAACGCTAATGACAACAGAATCAGCACCAGAGGCCCCAGAAAGAAGTATAGAGCGATTAAGAAATGAGACAATTCCTGTAGGTCTCACTTCTGATGAACTGAGCGATCGGTTAAGGAGTTTACAGTGAAAAGATGCAGAACCTCAATCTTTAGATGTGGCAAAATTCAAAATAACTTTGGAGGAATTAATAGTAGGGACTATTCCAACTGAAAAATTAAAAACATATCAGGATGAAGAGCTAATGTGCCTCTGTAAAAGTATAACTTGGAGAGCAAGGAGTTTGCA
The DNA here is from genome assembly GCF_964204655.1 of Triturus cristatus. NCBI lineage: Eukaryota > Metazoa > Chordata > Amphibia > Caudata > Salamandridae > Triturus > Triturus cristatus. The sequence goes on from NC_140590.1 coordinate 1,562,076,750, forward strand.
TGAGAAGTTGGAAGTAGCGAGTGAAATGGGTATTGATTTTGAGAAAATAAAATCATTACAGAAACCAAATAGAGTAGATTTCTCTGAAAAAGATATTGAGAAATTGAATACTGCAGGAAGATTAACACAAATTAAAGAACTGATTGTATTACTAAGGAAATGGGGTGATGTAGATAGATGGAAAAGTAGGTGGTTTTGGAAAAGAGATGATGCAACAGATAAGACTTTTTCAGCATTTCCGGTAAGAGAAAAAGAGACAGTGGTAACAGAATGTCCCATGAGAGAGATCCCAGGAGGAGGTTATGTGCATGTTCCCTGGACTAGACAGGATATTTTGTCATTTACAAACGACTTCCCCAGGCTCCGGGAGAAGCTGGTGGAGTGGTACCGACAGGGAGAAAGGTTTGTTAAATTATCAAAAGTGCTGTGGATAGATATAAATGGTCTGTTCGATATAATTGTACCAGCAGATCTAAGGGCAGAATGTAAAATTACGGTAGGTTGGCCCACTCAAGAGTATCCTAGGGACCCTAAAACAGGTGCCCCTGATCCAGAAGTAATGAGAAAATATGAACAGGTAATCACCTTCTTGAAAATAAAGTGCCTCCAAAAGAAACTGATTGGGTAAAAATTGATAGAACTCACCAGGAAGTAAAAGAATCTGTCCATGCCTATTATGAGAGATTGCTGTTGGCCTTTAAGCAATATAGTGGTGATGAGAAATTGAGTGAGAAAGATTTAAGTCATTTTGTATATCGATTTGTGTATGGACTGAGACCTGAAGTGAGTGAAATGAGTAAACAGCATACAGTAGATTGGCAAAATAAAAAGATAGATGAAGTACTGAGACATGCGAAATATTTTAGTGACGAAATTGAAGCAAAGCAACGCAAGCTAAAAGAGAAGGCCATGTGGGCTCAGGTTAAGGTAGCGGAAAGGCAGGAAGCCCAGCTGATTGAACAAGCAAATGGTATGGGACCTGTGAGACAAAAATCTAATATTGGAAAAGAAAAGGGACAGATTAATATAGACGAAGCCAAAAAGAAGTGGCCATGTCATAGTCGCGGGAAATTAGGGCATTGGAAATCCGAGTGTAAATTGCCCCCGAGTGCTAATGGCGATAATGCATCATTGAATCCACAGGTGCAGAATGAGGTGAGTTGTCAACCGCCGCGACAGCAGCAGGTTGTTGCCCAAAAGTGTCAAGTGCCAAAGCCACCTTTTCCACAGAGCGCAAATCCTCAGAGATACAGTAATGAGACAGGATTCTACACCGAGGAACAGGTAACAAAGCTACCGCGCGCTAGTGCTGTTTTGCAGTATTGGCTGCAGCGTGATGAGAGTGAGTCAGAAGAGAATTATTGACTGTGCCGAGGAGAGGAAGAAAAGTGCGTACTTGGCGAAAATCTAGAGGTAGACCAGACAGGCCCTTTTGTGGATGGGAAGGTAAATGATGAAAATATTACTTTCCTTGTAGATACTGGTGCTACTCGTTCGACTGTTAGGTCAGCTGACATCAAAAATCTTCCTCTCTTGGATGACACAATCCAAGTAGTTGGAGTCTCAAATCGACAGATAAAAACTTATCTTACTGAGCCTGTTAAAGTTAAAATAGGGAAATTTACTGATATGCATCGCTTTATTGTTTACGACACCAGCCCTGTAAATCTGTTAGGGAGGGATTTGTTGTGTAAAATGAACAGCACAATTTTCTGTACTCCTGATGGCATAGCTTTTGAAACTCCTGATGAGGATGTACTGTATAGAATGACTATGGCCAATATGGAACCCGAAGTTACTGAGGCATTTGTTGTATTTGACCCAGAGGAATTGCCTCAGGAATTGAAGAAAACAGTAAGGCCCGAAGTATGGGATTTCACGGGAGAAGACATGGGGTTGATGAAAAGAATAGAGCCTGTAAAGATAACTGTAAAAGAAGGAATAAGTTACCCGAATATTCCTCAATATAAATTGACACCAGAAATAATTGCAGGAGTAACTCCCGTAATAGACAAAATGATCGAGCATGGGATCTTCAGAGAGATAATGAGTAGTCCATGTAATTCACCAATCATGGGTTTGAAAAAGCCTAATGGAACTTTCAGGATAGTGCAAGACTTGAGAAATGTGAACAAAATTGTTGTGCCTTGTTGTCCCATTGTACCAAACCCTTCCGTGAGTCTATATCAGATTCCCCATGATGCAGAATGGTATGCGGTCATTGACCTGTGTCATGCTTTCTTTTCAATCCCATTGCACCCTGACAGCCAACAAATATTTGCGTTCCGGTTCGGTGAACGTACCTTGGCATGGTGCCGAATCCCACAGGGGTATACAGAAAGCCCATCGATATTTAATCAGATCATGAAGAAATCCCTGGAAGACTTAAAAATGCCCGAAAGCTCAGTACTAGTGCAATATATCGATGACCTACTGGTGGCATCGAGAACCCGAGAAGCTTGTGTGGTAGATACAGTTGCATTACTGAATCATTTGGCAGATGGAAGACTTAAAGTATCCCCATCGAAATTACAATTTTGCAAGAAAGAAGTACAATATTTAGGTCATAAAATTGAGAAAGGTCTTAGAAAAGTGACTGCAGACAGGATTAGAATAATAAAAGGAATGAGAGCACCAATGACTCAAAGAGAAGTGAGAATGTTTCTTGGAATGGTTGGATATTGTTGTCAGTGGATCAGCAACTTTTCATTGATTGCCAAACCTTTGGTATGCTTGACAAAGAGTGATGTGAAAGACCCCCTTGAATGGAACAAAGAGGAATTGAAGGCTTTTAAACAATTGAGAGACAGCTTGTGTGAAGCACCAGCTCTTGGAATGCCTGACTGTGAGAAAGAGGTTGAGCTCTATTGCAGTGAGAGAGATGGGTGTGCACTTTCTGTGTTGGTACAGAAGCATGGAAAACTAAGACGACCAATTGCATATTTTTCAGCTGTATTAGATCCTGTAGCTGTGGCATTGCCTGGTTGTTTGAAAGCAGTGGCTGCTACCTGTAAAAGTTTGGAACAGAGTGAAGGAATTGTGATGGGATATCCTATGAGAGTGTTTGTACCACATGATGCTGCGTTCCTTTTAACAAGGAGCCGCACCCAATTTATGACGCATAGTCGTCTAACTAAATATGAGAAAGTCATATTGGGTGCTACGAATGTGAGTCTTGTGAGGTGTCTCAATGTGAACCCCTCAACACTGCTGCCTGATGCTGTAAATGTGGAAGTGAAGGATGACGTTGATCATGATTGTTTGGAAGTGCTTGACTTTTGCACCAAACTGCGTCCGGACATAAAATATGTGCCTCTGAAACAAAGTGACTACGTGATGTTTGTGTATGGGTCATGCCTGAGAACGGAAGAAGGAATATTGAGTGCAGCGGCTGTATTAGAAGCGTCTTGTCTGAAAGGAGGGAAATCCGCTCAGGTTGCTGAATTGTCTGTATTGACAAGAGCATGTAAATTAGGAAAGAATCTGAGAGTCACTGTGATTACTGATAGTCAGTACGGATTTGGAGTTGTGCATGACTTTGGGCAGATTTGGTCTCAAAGAGGGTTCTTGACATCGAGTGGAACTCCTATAAGAAATGCTGAAATGGTTGGGAAGTTGCTTGAGGCGATACAGCTGCCTAAGCAATTGGCGGTAGTCAAATGTGCAGCGCATTCGAAAGGTGATGACTACGTGTCGGCTGGAAATGAATTTGCAAATGACCTAGCGCAATATTGTGCGCATAACCAAAATTCAGTTAATCGGAACAGGTAAAAGGAAATGAACGCATGTCCCTTACTTTTCACTAACACTGTGAGTACTTGGGAGGAGGTGAGGCAATTGCAGGAAGAGGCTGGAGAAGAGGAAAGGAAACAGTGGATAAAATCAGGATGTGCACCACGAGAGGCAGACAGAGTTTGGGTTTATCGGGATGGAAGACCAGTTATGCCTGATAGCATGATCTCTACCATGGCACAGATGTACCATGGACAGACACATGTGGGCAGAGATGCTATGATCAGACTTTTCAAACAGACATGGTATAATGCCAAGTTCCGGCTTGTAGCGGAGAGTCTTTCTCAAAGATGTCTCATATGTCAGCAATACAATCCTGGAAGAAAAACAGTGGTGAGCTTGGGAACAATAGGACGAGAGGGAGGTCCTTTCACCAGAATGCAGATTGATTTCATTGAAATGCCCCCATGTAATCGGCTAAGGTATGGTCTAGTGGTTGTTTGTCTGCTGGGTGGAAGCATACCCACCCAGAAGGAGTGATGGCGTTACAGTAGCAAAACTCCTATTGAGAGAGTTCATTCCTAGGTTTGGTTTCCCAGTAATGATTGAATCAGATAGAGGAAAGCACTTTGAGAGTGAAATCATAAAATTGATTTGTGAAGCATTAAATGTACCACAGAAACTACACTGTGCCTACCGTCCAGAGGCTTCTGGGGTAGTGGAACAGATGAATGGTACCATTAAGAACAGATTGGGAAAGATGTGTTTGGCCACAGGTTTAAAATGGCCTGATGTCTTGCCTCTGGTACTCATGACTATTAGATCAATTCCTGATAGGAATACTGGATTGAGTCCCCATGAAATTGTTATGGGTAGAGCGATGAGACATGTTTTCATTCCTGTCAACAAACTACTGCCTATATCTGATGACTTTGTGTTGGATTATTGCAAGGGGTTGGCTGATTCCGTTCATTCTGTGTTTCATCAGGTTGGATCGGATGCAACCACCCTTGAAAAGAAGCCAGCTCATGATTTAAGTCCAGGAGACTGGGCGAGAATCAAAGTGCATAGAAGGAGAAATTGTCTGGTACCACGTTGTGGAAAACCACGTCAAGTGATTTTGACCACGACGACGGCTGTGAAATGTGCCAGAGTAAAGAATTGGATTCATGCGAGTCATACTCTCCGAATCCCGAGTCCTGGAAATAGACCTGAAGAAGAATATTTGGGAGAGTCAGATACCAGTTCGGAGTCAGAATCCAAAGAAACCAGAACCAGACCAACTCCAAGAGGGGGAGAGTTGGAACCAAGCCAAGTTGCGGAGCTAGAAAATTTGCCGTTGAGAAGACGACTGGAAATTTCTGATACTAGCTCTGAATCAGATACTGAACAGGTGAGAATACAGCAGAAGTTAAAAGAAGATATTGAGGAAACTGACAAAGAGATCCTTGATAAAGAGGCTCCACATGCAAGTGCGAGAGAGATTCCACCGGAAGTCATAGAACTAGAAGGTGAGGAATTAGATACAGAGAGTAAGGGAAAGATTGTTGCGGAAGACACCCGAGGAGGTGTAGGGACTACACACATCCAGGTAGAAAAAGGGACAGTAAGTCAGCAGGAAGAGTGCGTGTAAGAAACACGAGGAGGGACAATTGTAGATAAGGAACAGGAGGTCTTGAAAGAAAACCTCAAAGAAGGTAAAGGTCAAATCGAGACCGAATCTGAAGAAAGTGAAGGAGAAGCACAAGAAGGACGAGTCTTGAGGAAAAGAGCTTGGAAAACCGAGCGAGGTGAGAAGGGAACTAGGTTGAAAAGGTCTGCAAAAGAGGAGATTTGGACAAACAAAATAAAAAGACTGAGATATCGATTGACTAGAGTAAAGGCACCGAAAGCAGAACAAGTAAATGAAGTGTCTAGCCAAGAGAAATCGGGAGACACTAGTCTGACACACTTGAAGAAAGAGATGCGAACTAAGAAACCCAACCAGAAGTATAAGTCACCGGAATGGACGTATGTGGCACTTCCTGAAGCACAAGAGGAAGCAGATAGCCAAGAAAGCCTAGGTGTGACTGTACAGGAAGTGGTTGAAGAGGAAGAAGATTCGGAAATCCTGAGAGTTATCTTGTCTGATATCGGAGAAGAAACGTATGTTCAGAAAGTTCTGAATCAAGGTTGTGAGAACCAGGAAAACGACGATCAAATACCGGACTGAAGTGGCAAAAGAAGATGCAAAGAGATTGAATTACCGAATAAGACACGTAACGGAAAAAGGAACCAAGTAGGCGCTTAGAGCCTTGGGTTTAGACAAAAGTTAGTTGTGAATAAAAGAGGCTAAGTCAAAAGACACTGATCATTACCGAAATGGCAAACACAGAAGGTAGAAAATCTGCATGTGTGTTCCTTCGAAGATGGTGCAAAGTGTGTTGTTGTTGTACAGGATTACTAATGCTTCTATGGAGTGTGTTAGCTTTAATAATTTCATTTAAAGTAACGTTCGAAACGGTGGAAGGTCATACTGAGAACAAGACTAATATAGAAAAGATTCATGATACTCATGCAACTAGATTGATAGACAGAACTGATCTGCACAAGGATAGGTCTATAACTGATTTTTCTAATAAAGTTTTTTCAAAATTATTGTATGAATATGTAAAAACTATGGATGTTAGAGATTGTTATGTTTGCATGCAGTTACCTGCATCAGTGTCAGAGGGTGTTACCGATCACCACCTTCCTGTGACATACGGGATAACATGTAGTTTATTAGCCAGTTTGTTTTATAAAACAGGGAAATTAGCGTATCATTATTCTGATGTAGATAATGTTTTCTCACAAGTACCCGTAGTTCCTGAACTGAATAAGATAAAACCTGGAAAAACTTTAGGTGAATATTTCCTAGAAACTAGAGAATTAACTTTAGAAGAAGTATTTAAGAATAATCTTACGTGTAGTCTGAGAAAGGAAGAAAAGACCTTTTTGGACATGGTGGAAGAGAGGAGAATTAAAATGCAACGAAAGGTACCTGAGGATAAGAGTCAGCAGTTTGGGACATAGAAAGAGAAAACCTTTTAAAAGGAAAAAGAAGTCCAGCCATGGCTTTGTATTGGCCTCAGAAAGGGAAATTGTGTATCAGAAGAAATGAAACTGTTTATGATAATTATTTTATAGGTGTGAGTGAATGCCATGATACATATATAATCATGGGAGGATGGGGATTTAAAGGAGGAAACTATCTGGTATTCCCTGGATTATATTTCATCTGTGGGAACAAAGCGTATTATCGGTTGCCGGACCATTGGTATGGCACATGTTACCTAGGCCTGGTCTTCCTGAAAATATTTCATGTGGGAAGGGGAAAAGTTGGTGTGCATGAGATAGGTAGGCAACTAACACGTGGGAGGAGTGAAAGTTGGTCAGAAATTGTAGGGGATATTTTTGGAGCACTGATACCAGCCGTTGGAATATCTCTGAATGCGCATAAAATTAGAAAATTCTCTACAGTAGTGGATCGTTTATCAACAAGCACTGCTGGAGGGTTCTTACTGGTAAATACCGAAATGGTTGCCATAAGAGCCATGGTGATACAAAATAGCCTTGCCCTTGATATCATTTTGGCAAAAGAGGGAGAAATCTGCGGAATGCTGAAGGTGCAACATTGTTGTACTTACATTCCTGACGAAAGCCAAAATTTAAAAGAAATATATTAAGAATATAACAGATTTGCATGAGGAAATTGTTCCATTGGAGGTTGAAAGTGTTTGGGAAAGGATTGGTAAAGGGTTTTCTGCTATAAAAAGTTTCTTAATAAAAATAGGTAGTTCATTTATAGGTAAGATTCTAATGCCAGTGACTTGTGTAGTAATACTAATATTAATTGTGAGATTAGGATGTGTGTGTGTAAAAAGAAGAAAGTTGCAAAATAAAATAAAAAGAGAAGTTGCAAAGAAAAGAGAGAAAGAAACAAGGGAAAGAGAAATGGGAGATATAGAATTAGAAGAGTGGAAAGAGAATATGTAAAAGGAAACAAGAGAGGATGAGACAGGGGAAACAATGATGTGACGTAACAGAAAGTAAGAGAACTGAGAAATCATTTCCATAAAACATAAAAAATGTAACCGAAATTTAGTGGGATTTGTGGTGATATTAAAAATCACCAAAGGGGGGATTGATGGAGAAGGTAAAGCAAAATTTTGTATACCTTCTCTATTTGCGTGATAAAATATTAATGACGTAATTATTCTAATTATTTACCTTTATAAACTGTTTGGAGTGCTAATAATAACCAACTGCACACTTTGGTAAACATGAATTACACGCGGGACTAAAATGCAAATTGCATGGCAAATAATTCTAATGAATAACTGTGGTACGAATATTAACTGTAGCATGTGTTGTGTTGGAAATTGCATGATTTATGTTGCTTTTCTAATGGTTTGCGTTCCTAGTATTGAGGAATGGTGAGTATTATAGATTTAAATGTTGCTATAAGCTAGGAAAATACTAATAAATAATGGGATTAGTGTGGGTTTAAACATTAGAATGTTCATTTCTGTATATTAATTACTTTTTATGTTTGTTTTGCTTAAGTTGGCATTTGGGCCTACTAGGCCGCGATATTCAAAATGGAGTTCGGAAGTGGCCACCGTCATGTGAGCGCGATGTCTACTGCGCAGACTCGGATGGCTCTGAAGATCTCCAGGCGTCCTTCTATTTGAACATGGTGTTCCTCGTCAAGGATAGGAACGTGGAGGACTGCCAGAAGTCAGCTAGTGTGAATGACAGAAAAGACAATGATAACCTATACTCAGAGGTCAACATGTTGATACTGCAGACCCTTTCGCATGAGAACTGTACAAGCTAAAGGATGACATATTCGATTCCCTGAGAACCAAGAAGCATGGGAACAACGTACCATATTACAATTTTGAAGGGCTTAGCCAATCGGAGTGTTTAGATTTAGAGAATGTTGCAGGTTATCTTAGAATTTATTATAAAAGGACGAACTTAGACGAGGGTAGGGTGTGCGTTCCAGGAGTGCGTTTACGAGACTCTGTTGGCGACTACTGATCGATTTACTTGTACGATTGTTTGGTCCCGTGGATACCTTTGGGACTAAGGCGTGCCGAGTGAAAGAACTTTCTCGGACTTACGTGGGCTCTAGCCTGCATTCGATTGAGAACTTTGCCAGAGGGAATTGATTTATGCAGGGCTGACAGGTTTTGGAAATGGTCACCAATATCAAAAATTAGGTAAATATACTTGTGTGTAAATTTGTGTCAAATATTCAATGAAATTTGGCAGATTTGATTAAGAGCTGACAATGCCAATGAAAGTGAATTAATTAGATAAAATAAACATTGATTAACAGAAAATGAGTTTGTGATTCTTTTAATAAGGTATTGATTAAGGTTCTGAAGCTTTAAATGTGCTTTAGCTGGTTCTAAATCACCATAAACCAGTCCAACTAATTGGTCCGTCGACCAAGTGGTGGAGTGCCTTGATGTTAAAGTTAGGATTCTATAGGTACTAATGTAAATAATGTATATATTATAAAGAATTTTATTCCTATAGGTAATAAGGTACCCCCCCACATGTCCAGCGCTTCTGTCCTCCTGTGTGCAGACTCAGAGTGAGACATTTGAGTGTTGGTGTTATGGGCCCCACCAATGAATGCGCGTATGAATGAGTAAGTGTGATGACTGGTCTGTGACGCAGGGAGATATGTAAATTTGCCCTTTTCCGCTGGAGCACTGCCATTAAACTTGCCCACTCGGATTTGCTTGGGACATCGCAAAACTAACTAAAATTGCTATACGCTTGGTAGCTCGTGACCGCGCTGTATTTTAACAAGCATTGCCAGAGTTGCGTCAGTTATCCGTTTCTCATACCTTTCCGAGAGTATTTCGGCGCTGTGTGAATCCTGCTACCATCTTTAGAAATCACCTGTAGTACGCATTGCGCTCCCTAAGTATTGTGGGAGGAAGTGAAAGGAATTTGGGGAATTTTAGTGAATAACAGCCTATATTTGGGTTAAGTCAAAGACCGAAATGGAACGGCTCCAGCATATGAGTCAGTCTTGTTGAACCCAAGCCTAGGTCGTGCAGCTGAACTCCCAATCTGAAAATAACGCACAGATTGGAGAAGTGTTCAAAGTTAATATATTTCAGACAGTTCGTTCAGCCCGTTCACCGCAGTGTTGAATTTAACAATGTGCATAGCCTCACGTTGAGTAAGTCTCAGCTCGAGGTTGCCTCCCCTAGGGTCCACTTCAATTTTAGATATCACTGTCCATTTAAGGTCTCTTTCCGGATGCCCTTTTGATTTCCAATGGTTTACCAGCGGGGCTGTTTCCACATTCTTTTTGATCCTTGATTTATGTTGTGTGATTCTCTGACGGATTTCCTGGCTGGTTTTTCCCACGTAGAGCTTTGGACAAGGACATATAATTCCATAAACAACGCCCTTAGACTTACAATTAGTAAACGTCTCGTGTTTCCAGTGTATTCCTCCATGTGAGAATAATGATTATTCAATTGTCTGTTCACAGCAGTAGAATGAACCACATTTGTGATGTCTACTTACTGGTGGCAAACCAGCATAGTCTCTGATAGTTGGTTTGGGGGGTTTAGGTAACTCTGCACGAACCACATGGTTGGTGATGCTTTTATCCTTTTTAAATGCAAAAAGAGGAGCATGCGTCAGTGTTTGACCAAAGTTTTTTACCAAATGCCAATTTTGATGGATAATTCTTTTCAATTGATTAGAATTTGAACAAAATGTAGAAACACAGACAAGTCTATCCGTCTGTGATCTTTCTTTTTTCTCCAAAAGTGAGTCACGTGGTGTCCACCATGCTCTCTTCATTGCATTTTTTAAGAGTCTCTTTGGGTAGCCCCGGTTAATAAGCCTGTTTAACAGATTATCTGCATGCAAAATTATTCATCTTTGAACGCACAATTGCGATGGATCCTTAAAAATTGACCAAAGGGCAAGTTTTGTTTGAGGCTCCTGGGATGATTACTCGTATAATGGAGAGCCTTGATTCTATCTGTTGGCTTTCAAAAAAGAGTTGTCACTAAGTTTCCATCTGAAGGATATACTTCAACATCTAGGAAAGTCCTACGATGTTTTGAGGAATTGAGCCAATTGAAAAAATCGCTCAATTGTTCTTGGGAACCGGTTCACACCATAAAGATGTCTATGTAACGCATCCAGTTTGAAATGTACTCTTGATAAGGATTGTTGTTGTAAATAAATTATTCTTCGTACCTAGCCATGAAAAACACAGCTAGCTCTAGGGCAAATGAACAACCCATAGCGACTCCCTTTATCTGAAAAAAGAAGTTGCTTCCAAAACTGAAAAAAGTTTTTCTGTAGTGCAAACTTAGCCAATTGGATGATGAAATTTGTAGGTACCCTGACGGGTTTAGTTCCTGTTTCCAAAAAATGGGTGAGCACATCTACTCCATCCTCCTGGGGGATCTGAGTATACAACGATACTACATCTAGAGTGACCATGATGTCTTTATTCAATAGAGTTTCAGTCTTTGCACCGCTGTGTTTGGTAATTGAATTTGTGTAGTTGTGTCATGCTCCAGGGTATCACTCTCTGAATTGAGTGTTTAATGAATATATCTGTGATTGCACCCACAAATCCATGGGGAGTGTCCCCCAGGCACTGAACTGGTCCTGATGACAGGATTCAATAAGCTTATGAAAGGTTTAATAAAACATTATAGTCCGTTATAGTTGATATGTTTAATATTGTTGCCTCATCACAATTTTAATGACAAACTCCAAATCCTACAATACACGGTGTCCACAAAGTTTGTTACTTCATGTCCAGCATTGGATCATGCATTATTCTCCTCAATCCCAATGCATTTCGGCATGGTGCCTTTGTCAGGGGATTTGCTCTAAATAAATGTAATTAACTTGAGGTCTATGTCATAGAAGAAGAATGCCATATGCTTGTTTAGTGCTCCCATGGTGTACAGGTGTAATAGTTAAAACTTCGTGATTGAAAGAATACCGCCCTAATATCCATAGTAGCTTGGTGAGTGAGTAATGTTAGAATCACCGGTGTTATGGACCGTACGTAAAAGAGAAATTACACAAATTAGTGATAGTAGAACGCTCAATGGTCTTAGCGTGGATGATTATACCCAATATTAATAGTGCGAATCACGTGCCAGGTGACAGAGATAGCTGCAAATATCAAAACCACGCGTAAGTGACAAAGAAAGTCCGATGTTATTTGTTAGGATGACGTTCGGTGTTTTTAAATACGAACAGTGCACATGTTGTTGGTTCGCATGCTTGGGAAGCGGCAAGGTGACAGGGCTGACTGCAAAAGGTTTAGATGCGCATAAATGAACTGAAAGAATCGCGTGTCTCATTATTATTATCTACGCATCATTGCGTCGTGCTTTACGCGCATTAATGTCCCCACGCCAAATCGTGTGTAGCTCTTACCGTGATCGTGTATGTTAGCGGGTTAGTCTAAGCATCGTTTCTCTCAAGGACTGCGATTAGCGCGCGTCGGTAACCCGGAAGTGTACTTAACGGCATTTGTGAAAAAAGTGTACATAGAAAGCGGACTAAGTAAAAATGATAACAAAAACTAACGGTGGTGGTAAAGTACATTATGGGTACAAATTCAATAAATGAGGGATGTAAACGTTATAACTAATGTGACTATATATGGCTGCCAAGTGTTTCATTTGTGATGGTATCCATATATTAATGTGTATGTAATTAGGATATGGTAAACAATATCTAACTCGATTCAAGTGTCTCATTAATCAATTTATGTAGTCCAAAGTGGATTTCCCTAGTGTTTTGATACTGTGTGTGTTTAAAAGAAATACCTAATGCATCAATGTAAACCTTGGGTTAAACATAAATGTTGTCAGTTATACAAGTGTCAAACAGACAATACGTACATGTAATAAAGGTGCAAAATACAGGCTAATTTTTTACAGTCTCACAAATAATATTGGAATTCCATGCACTCGTTCATCCCGTCAGGTTTCAACGAGTTCAAGTGGCTGATCCAATGGTTTTCGCGTTGTAATAGCGTATTATGGTTGCTACCACCTCCAAGACGCAAAACATTAGTTGGCTAATGTTGTGACCTGCTTCGATGAAGTGTTGTACCACTGTAGACTTGGTTTGTTTCGTTCTTATGTTGCTTTTGTGTTCATTCAAACGTGTTTTGATTTTTCGTTCCGTTTGTCCAATGTAAGATTTTCCACATGGACATTTAAGCATGTAAATTACGTTTGATGAGTCACATGTAGCGTTTACCCTTAATTTGATTTTATGGCTTTTCATACGGTGGGTGATATATGGTCCTCTGATTAAGTTATTGCAATTGTTGCAGTTCCAACAGGGGGTATTGCCTTTGAAAGTGATTTGCGGTTGTGGGTGATCTGTGTGTTTTAGTATTTCTCCCACATTTCTATTCCTTGTGTACGCAAAAATGGATACTTCATCAAAGATCTGGTTGAAATCTTGTTCAAGTTTCAAATTTGGCCAATGTTTTTAAATGATTTTTTTATATGCTGTACTCACCGTTGAGTATTTGGAAACCACTGTGATGCGGTTCTTGGTCTTTATTTGGCGAGGAGCGAGTTGTTGTGAACTCCTGTTCTTGGCTTCATTTAGTACATGTTCAGGGTATCCACATGCTTGGAATCTTGATAACATGTTGTTAGTTTGTTCTTCTGCCCTTATGGGATTAGTTACTATCCTTTTCACTCTTAACAATTGTGAATATGGTAGATGGTGTTTGAGAGGCTGAGGGTGAAAGCTCCCATAAAGGAGAATGTTATTCCTGTCAGTGTCCTTGCGATATAGGTCGGTATCAAATCCTGTTGAGGTTTTAGTGATTTCTACATCCAAAAATGTAATAGTGTGTTGCTGTATTTAATACGTGAATTGGATTTGTGTTTAGCCTGTTGATTTGCTCTTCCAGTATGTTTCTTGCTCCTTTCCATAGTATGAATGTCATCTATGAATCTTAGGAATAACACTAAATGTGTTTTCCATATGGGGTCCTCCAGAATATTATTTTCTTCAAAAAGGTTCATGAAGATATTTGCGTACGACGGCCCAGCGCCATTGCCCATAGAAGTACCACTCTTTTGTTGGTACTATGTGTTTTGCCATTTGAAATAACTATGCAACGTAACGTCAATTCTAGAAGTTCCATTAAAATTACTTTCATTGGCTCTTCATATTCAGTGCGCAATAGTGCGTGTTCCACCGCCTCTATGCCGAGTTGATGTGGGATAGACGTATATAGAGATTTAACGTCTATGGTACATAAGAGTATGTGCTGATTATCTGTGGTGGGGGCTTGATGTAGTTTATTCAAAAAGTCTGTTGTGTCTTTTATGAAGGTTCTCATGGTTGTGACGCTGGGCTGTCTTTATTCTCATCGAACTTGATAGATGTCAACCTGTTGATAAAAGCTGTTGTGTCTTGAAGGTGAGCCGGAACCTCATTTAGGAAGGGTTTCAAGAAGAAATCTATATATTTAGAAATAGGTTCAATTAGGGAATCACAACCAGATACTATAGGCCTCCCCGGTGGACTAGTCACATTTTTATGGACTTTGGGGAGGGTATAGAAGACTGGAACCCCCCGTATGTTTGTTTTGCATAAATTCATACTCCTTCTGACCCAAAAACTATTGCTCAAAACCTGTTTTTAAGATCTCAGATAATTGACCTTGGAGTTTCAATGTTGGATTTTTAGCAATTTTTTTAATAACATTCCAAGTCACCCAATTGTCTCATCACTTCTTCTGTATAATCCAACGGTGTCCCAAACAACCACCGATCCCCCTTTATCCGCCTGTTTAATAACTTTAGATGAGTCATTTTTTAAACAGGTAATAGCTTCTTTTTGGTCTTTTGATATGTTGTGTTTCACATACTTCCTATTTTTCTCCAAGTTGGAAATAGCAGAGAGTACCGTTCTTTCAAAAGTAAACACTTCCTTGAGGATTTTATTAGATGGAGGGCAAAACAAGGATTTCTTCCGGAGTCCTGTTATCTCAAGGTTATTTGGGAGCAGATCTTCTGTGAAAAACATTTTTAAGCGGTTTTTACAACAGAACTCTATTGCTTCTGTTTTCATCTTAATAAAGTCTGTAGGTCTTGAAGGGACAAACGTCAGGCCTCTTTCCAGTATCGTTGTTTCCGCTTGAGTTAACATCCATCCGGATAGGTTGAAAATAGGAGACAGGCTTAGTTCTTGTAGTACTGTCTCCGTGTGGTCATTTCCCATGGTTGATTGTTGTATCGGTCACGTCCTCTTTGCCTCTGTTGGCCTCTTCCTAAAAAAAGGAAGTGAATTTTGCTGTTGAGGATGCTTATTAAAATACAGCACAGTGATGAGCTACCAAGCATATAGCAATTTTAGTTAGTTTTGCGATATCCCAAGCAAGTCCGAGCGGGCAAGTTTAATGGCAGCCTTTGCCCCATTTCTGTTTCTCTCCCCACAGACAAGGTGATTTATTCCCCGCACCCTTCAGGTAGAGGACAACAGGGGATCGATTTTTCTCCTGGTTAAATCATAAAAGGTATGTTCGATGTCAGCATAGATAACACGCAATGCCTGGTGGAAGTCGGTAAAACTCAAAGGGTGTCTTTATTTTCAACAGAAATTACACCCGGTAGGAGCTGGATGTTTACCCCGATCATTGTGCCGCCTGAGCACTTTAAAAGACTCCACAGAAATTACGGACAACAATTTGTGAATGAGCATACCTGTGACACCCATACGCATTGTAAGTACAGACTGACAATGATCAATGATAGCAATAGGTGTTCGTTTGGGACGTTTTTTATACATATTTGTTTCTTTACTTCATTTTGATCCACAGATAGACTCGCCTATCAGGAGGCTTAGAGAACAGTAGACTCTGGTGCCGATCACAATCCGGCAAAAAATTCCCCCGTGCGACTCGTATCGGGTCTTTTTACCGTACGAATCGTACAAGTGCCGTACGAACTGGCAATCACGATTCGCATGGTAAAAAGTCCATACGAACCGCACTGGGAATATTTCCCCACACGTCCTCGGGTCGGAAAATGTGTCCGACACGTCCTCGGACGATTTACCTTACAAACGTGAAAAGCCAAGTCCGACCGAGGAATCACGATCCATCCCGTGCGTCCGAGCGTACAACCGTATGGAAAAAACACCGTCCGCACCGAACACCTATAGCAACCATGGAGACATGTGCCCGCATACGCGCCCAACACTCCCCCCAGCCCCCGTACGTCCGACACGTACCCCCCGTGTATGTACACCCCCACCCGTCTAGGTACACCCCAGTACGTTCCAGTCGTACCCCCACCCCAGTACGTGTCGTACCACCGTCAATGTACACCCCCCACCCCTGTACGTGTCGTACCACCGTCAATGTACACCCCCCCACCCCAGTACGTGTCGTACCCCCGTGTACCTACACCCAAGTACGTTCCAGTCGTACCCCCACCCCTGGACGTGTCGTACCACCGTGAACCTACACCCCAGTACGTTCGAGTCGTACCCCCACCCCAGGACGTGTCGTACCACCGTCAATGTACACCCCCCCACCCCAGTACGTGTCGTACCACCGTCAATGTACACCCCCCACCCCTGTACGTGTCGTACCCCCCGTGTACCCACACCCCAGTACGTTCGAGTCGTACCCCCACCCCAGGACGTGTCGTACCACCGTCAATGTACACCCCCCACCCCTGTACGTGTCGTACCCCCCGTGTACCCACACCCCAGTACGTTCCAGTCGTACCCCCACCCCTGGACGTGTCGTACCACCGTGAACCTACACCCCAGTACGTTCCAGTCGTACCCCCACCCCAGTACGTGTCGTACCACCGTCAATGTACACCCCCCCACCCCAGTACGTGTCGTACCCCCCGTGTACCCACACCCCAGTACGTTCCAGTCGTACCCCCACCCCTGGACGTGTCGTACCACCGTGAACCTACACCCCAGTACGTTCCAGTCGTACCCCCACCCCAGTACGTGTCGTACCACCGTCAATGTACACCCCCCCACCCCTGGACGTGTCGTACCACCGTCAATGTACACCCCCCCACCCCAGTACGTGTCGTACCCCCCGTGTGCCCACACCCCAGTACGTTCCAGTCGTACCCCCACCCCTGGACGTGTCGTACCACCGTGAACCTACACCCCAGTACGTTCCAGTCGTACCCCCACCCCAGTACGTGTCGTACCACCGTCAATGTACACCCCCCCACCCCTGTACGTGTCGTACCACCGTCAATGTACACCCCCCCACCCCAGTACGTGTCGTACCCCCCCGTGTACCTACACCCAAGTACGTTCCAGTCGTACCCCCACCCCTGGACGTCTCGTACCCCCCGTGTACCTACACCCAAGTACGTTCCAGTCGTACCCCCACCCCAGTACGTGTCGTACCACCGTCAATGTACACCCCCCACCCCTGTACGTGTCGTACCCCCCGTGTACCCACACCCCAGTACGTTCCAGTCGTACCCCCACCCCTGGACGTGTCGTACCACCGTGAACCTACACCCCAGTACGTTCCAGTCGTACCCCCACCCCAGTACGTGTCGTACCACCGTCAATGTACACCCCCCCACCCCAGTACGTGTCGTACCCCCCGTGTACCCACACCCCAGTACGTTCCAGTCGTACCCCCACCCCTGGACGTGTCGTACCACCGTGAACCTACACCCCAGTACGTTCCAGTCGTACCCCCACCCCAGTACGTGTCGTACCACCGTCAATGTACACCCCCCCACCCCTGGACGTGTCATACCACCGTCAATGTACACCCCCCCACCCCAGTACGTGTCGTACCCCCCGTGTGCCCACACCCCAGTACGTTCCAGTCGTACCCCCACCCCTGGACGTGTCGTACCACCGTGAACCTACACCCCAGTACGTTCCAGTCGTACCCCCACCCCAGTACGTGTCGTACCACCGTCAATGTACACCCCCCCACCCCTGTACGTGTCGTACCACCGTCAATGTACACCCCCCCACCCCAGTACGTGTCGTACCCCCCGTGTACGTACACCCAAGTACGTTCCAGTCGTACCCCCACCCCTGGACGTGTCGTACCCCCCGTGTACCTACACCCAAGTACGTTCCAGTCGTACCCCCACCCCAGTACGTGTCGTACCACCGTCAATGTACACCCCCCCACCCCAGTACGTGTCGTACCACCGTCAATGTACACCCCCCCACCCCTGTACATGTCGTACCACCGTCAATGTACACCCCCCCACCCCAGTACGTGTCGTACCCCCCGTGTACCTACACCCAAGTACGTTCCAGTCGTACCCCCACCCCTGGACGTGTCGTACCCCCCGTGTACCTACACCCAAGTACGTTCCAGTCGTACCCCCACCCCAGTACGTGTCGTACCACCGTCAATGTACACCCCCCCACCCCAGTACGTGTCGTACCACCGTCAATGTACACCCCCCCACTCCTGTACGTGTCGTACCACCGTCAATGTACACCCCCCCACCCCAGTACGTGTCGTACCCCCCGTGTACCTACACCCAAGTACGTTCCAGTCGTACCCCCACCCCAGTACGTGTCGTACCACCGTCAATGTACACCCCCCCACCCCAGTACGTGTCGTACCACCGTCAATGTACACCCCCCACCCCTGGACGTGTCGTACCCCCCGTGTACCCACACCCCAGTACGTTCCAGTCGTACCCCCACCCCTGGACGTTCCTGGCGCACCCCCAACACAACCTCCTAAGTACGGAGCGCACCCCATGCCCCAACATCACAACCGCATGTACGAGTCTTACAAAGCCACACACAAGGACAAAATCGTACAACCAAATGGCCCATGTACACACCGTACACACGCTCAAAACGCACGTACACAACCAGGACACAATAAAACAACACAAGAATACACCAGTCGAAAGGCACACAGCCACTAAACATGGCCAACAACCACTTAAATAACACAATCACTGACCTGCAACTGCCAAAAACAAACAGAGGCCCAATACACCACCACTCCTTATAACACACCCACCCAAAATTCAAAAACTGCCACACCCACCCATGGACCAATAAAAAGGGCCCACACACACAAACCATGAGCCTTTCCAACAGACTCACTGCTGCCAGACACCACAGAACCAGACTACAAGCTACACCACACCTTACACTTGCACACCTTCAAACGACCACCCTCACAAACACCCTCTCATCACATTCACACACACACACAACCATCCACACCCCCCCCCAACATCCACACCCCCCCCCACACCCACACCATCCCCACCCACACCCCTCACCATGCCCACTACCAAGAATCCAAAGTTCAGTCACCGAGAGTTGGAGGTCCTTGTTGATCAAATCCTCAGAGTCGAGCCACAGATCTTTGGAACATTGGTCAGAAGCACCAGCCAGGCAGCCAAAACAGCCATGTGGCAGACCATCGTCGATGCTGTGAATGCTGTTGCGGACACCAGGAGGACCAAGCAGGATTGCCAGAACAGGTGGTACGATCTGCGGAGGAGGGTCAGAGCCAAGAGGCAGGAGGAACACGACCAGGCCAACGCCACCGGAGGAGGGCCCTCCCGCAGAGCCGTACAGTACCATCCCTGGGAGGAGAGGGTGATGGCCATACTGCCGGTGGAGGCAGTTGAAGGAGTAGAAGGACTCCGAGACCCGGGTGAGTACACAAACAACGCACCTCACATGGGGGGAACTGCAACCACAACCAAAATTAATAACAGGCACGCAACCACCACAAGCCATCGCATTACTCAACCACACTCCATGAGCAGGCACATGCCACTGCTGCCACCATGCCCCATGCACCCAGCTGGACAATGTCAAGTCACAGGCCACAGAAGACAACAACACATGACACGGTAACCCGGATGGCGGGAGGCTGGGCACCAAGAATCACATAGTGCGACTCCAAAGTAGACAACAATGCCCTCTGCCCATATGGCCTAGGTCACAGCCAGACAAACACTGTGTCCCAACACAGGAATGACTTGCCAGCAAATGGCGGACGCCTTGCATCAACACATGGGGGTGAAGGCACTGTTTTGCACATGCCAGCAGCTAATGAACAGCCAACAGTGTGAAAGAGTGGCAGCACACACCACCACAGCAGCAGCGCACAGACACACAGCAGACAAAATGGGTGCCTGGAGATCAGAAACAAACTCACATCAACAGGCCAAGGGCCACTCAAAGATCTGCTAACAGTGTGTGCCCAGGAAGCTGGGCCAAGGTGACAGAGGGTGACACACGGAGGGAGGGAGAGGGGGACACAGAGGGAGGGAGAGGGGGACAGAGAGGGAGGGAGAGGGGGACTGAGAGGGAGGGAGACGGACAGAGGGAGGAGGCTGACACACGGAGGGAGGGAGAGGGGGACACAGAGGGAGGGAGAGGGGGACAGAGAGGGAGGGAGAGGGGGACTGAGAGGGAGGGAGACGGACAGAGGGAGGAGGCTGACACACGGAGGGAGGGAGAGGGGGACACAGAGGGAGGGAGAGGGGGACAGAGAGGGAGGGAGAGGGGGACTGAGAGGGAGGGAGACGGACAGAGGGAGGAGGCTGACACACGGAGGGAGGGAGAGGGGGACACAGAGGGTGGGAGAGGGGGACAGAGAGGGAGGGAGAGGGGGACTGAGAGGGATGGAGACGGACAGAGGGAGGAGGCTGACACACAGAGGGAGGGAGAGGGGGACAGAGAGGGAGGGAGAGGGGGACAGAGAGAGAGGGAGACACAGGAAGATGGACAGAGGGAGGAGGCTGACACACAGAGGGAGGGAGAGGGGGACAGAGAGGGAGGGAGAGGGGGACAGAGAAGGAGGGAGACACAGGGAGAGCAAATCAGTCCTTTGGTGTGTGGGAATGTCTGCCCGTCAGCAGGTGGACTGCGTGCATGTAGACAAGGGTGGCCAGTGCCAGAACCCCCCCTCTTCATCATGGCAAAACGCAGGGCCATGTTACAACCTGTACACGAGCACAAGGACAGCCACCTGCATCATATGAGTGTGTGGATCCACTCCATGTGCACATGTACAGTGCTACAAGGAAGGCGCAAATGCATAGCTCGGCACACATGCACACTCCACTGCTGACTGCAGTCACACTTGACGCAGCAAGTAAGACTGTGCCACACATAGTTAAAGGGGCCAAATTGGTGCCCAAGGGACACACACATGCACAAGTGCACTGTGAGTGGAATGCAAGACAGATCCTAATTCCAAGAGGAAATGTGCCAACTTTGTAACGGATGAAACATGGATGTTGCATGGATCAAACTTAACATTGTCTCTCTCACACACAGGTCAACGTCGTGCTGCACCCCCCAACACTGGGGGGGAACACTCACAGGACCCGGATCTGCAGGAGACCGATCCCACCGGCAGCGACCACTCTGCGGACGACCCCGACCGACCTGGCCCCTCTGGTGTCCAACCACCTGCAGCACCTGCGTCAGGTACAACCGTGCCAACCACCACCCCCACTCCTGCCACATCCCAGGAGACACCCATGATCCCTGCCCCAACACCACAATGCAGCCAGGCTCGCCAGGAGGGACACGGTGTCCCGGGCACCCAGGAGGAGGCAGGCGACAACGCCAATGCCACCCCTCAGGGGTCCCGGAGACCCCATGTGCCCACAAGTGCAGGCCAGACGCAAGTGGGCAGGGGTGGTGGGAGTGGAGAACGGCGGAGGCGCGAGCCTGACCAGTTGGCTGGGGATCCGGTATTTTCCCATGTCCGTAACATCCTGGACTCATACCGGCAGGACACCACGGGCATGGCCCAGGTTGTGTCCGTCCTCGAGGGGATCAAGGTCCAGCAGGCCCAGCAACATGCGGAGCTAATAGCCTGTCTACAGCTACACCAACGGAGGATGGAGGACAGACAGGCTCAGCAAGTGACGGCGTCCCAGGGGATTCACGCTGAACTCCGTCGGATGGCCGACACCATGGCCGACCCTCCCTGTGCCAGAAGGCGGAGAACATCACCACCCACAGGGAGGGATCATGAGGAGGAGGAGGAAACATCCGACGGAGCATCCCAGACGTCGTCACGGCCTGCTGCTGAGGTTCCCCGCAGGAAGCCGGGTCGTCCACGGAAAGGACCGTGAGGGTGGCTGCTACATCACCATCTCCCAGGACACCTGGCCTGGCACCTGGCCCACTGGAGCAACAGCATCACAGCATCAAGAGACATTCTCTGCCACATGGCCCTGCTGGTCACTGGCTGACCAATGTTGACAAAGACTGTGGCATGGACTCTGAGGATTTCCAATGGCAAGGACACCAACTCCCCTACTGAACTTTGGATTCCCTAATCCCGGAAAGGCCCTCACTTGGCCCCCCCCCCCCAATAATAAATCACACTATTAAGAGTAGATGCCTGCTGGTAGCATTATTACCTAACATGTGTCTTGTACAGTCTAAACATGCCTGAGTCATCTGTTCACTTCAACCATCCACACCCTGGGGCCTGAGTCTGGCACAGGACACATGGGTCACAGTTTTCTAGGCAAGACAGACATGGAGCACCATACACACCCGTGATGGTCAGAACCAGCTGAGGGGGTGGCCGAACAACCGTGCTGACAGACACATTGAGTACAGCAACAGTCATGCGCAGAGGTCAGGGATCCTGGCCCGTGTCCTGGGGGGCACCCAGGTACGTGTAGACAGGTGGCAGAACCATGTCCTGCAAGCTTGAGTCCGGTGGATGCAGAGAATGGGGTCATGGACAACGTTGGATGCATGGGGATGGCACATGTCACAATACCCACACAGTCATGGACATCATGCCCATTACACAGTCTCAGCACACACACACAGCTTGCATCTTGCCACTCGACACATTGACACATAGCCACAATCAGGGAATACCATGCCAGACATGCAGGATGCACCGTGCCAACACACCAGCATTGACTGAGAAGAGGCACCTTGGAGGCATAGGGACACCTTTAATAGTCATGTGTTTGGGATTGCAGAGGCAACTTGAAGTACACATGAACACATCATGTGGAGTAACATGTGGCTCCAACACTGGCACCCCCCTTCTGCAGCACAAATGCGTGATAGCCATGGAACTGGCACACAAGTGTCGGATAACAGCTAAATACCCACAGCTGCTCACGGAGAGACTGCCATACACCATACATCC
The DNA here is from genome assembly GCF_964204655.1 of Triturus cristatus. Taxonomy (NCBI): domain Eukaryota; kingdom Metazoa; phylum Chordata; class Amphibia; order Caudata; family Salamandridae; genus Triturus; species Triturus cristatus. Next base: position 1,562,099,698 of record NC_140590.1, read on the forward strand.
CTTGATGTGGAAGTCCCACGCCATGTCAAGACAATGTTAACCGTATGTGTCCGAGGGCAGTGTCACACACATTGATGCCTTCATCACAATCCACTATCCCATCACTGATGACTGACAACCAGGCAGCCCATCTATTCAGGTGTACCCAGCTGCATGTCGTGTCCCATGGGGATGCCACATGTCTGCAGAGGACCCAAACCCCGACCGGGGCAGTGTGCACACATCGTGAACAACTGCCACACCCAATACACCCCAGATGCATCCCTTACCCCATGGAGACTTCCAAACGTGTCCGTGCCTGTAACGCTGAGTCAGCCCACGATGCCATGTCCATGAGGAATATCAGTGCCACAACAATGCAACCAGCAAACGGCATGCGCAGGTACCTGGGGAAGAGAGACACACAAGAAGTCAGCCACAAGAAGCACAGCCACTTGCATGTGCATTCACTCGACACATGTATGTATGACAACATGCTAGGTCACAATTATGCCTGGGGAAATACTACCATCACTGCCACCATCACTCCAGTGACACACCCACACACACCTCTGACCCACGTGCCATACATGCAGGTGGAGACACACATCACAACGCATGCCACACGGGGACCAATGCGTGCACACTCAGACCCTGGTACTCACCACTAAGCAAAGAAGTCGCGTATGAGCCGAGTCCGGATGTCCTCTTGCGGCTCCACATCCTCCACATCACTAGCCCCATTGCCAAGCCCTTCGTCCTCCACGGGTGGATGGTCCTCGTCATCTTGATCCAGGATGAGTGGCACAGCTCTCTCAACTGCCATGTTGTGCAGCATGCAGCAGACCATGAAGATTTTGCAGACCTTCGCCGGGGCATAAGGGAGTGCACCGCCGGTCTTGTGGAGGCACCGAAATCGGCTCTTCAGCATGCCAAACGTCCTCTCTATCACTCGCCTTGTCCGGCCATGGGCGGTGTTGTAGCGGAGCTGGGCCGGCGTGATGGGGTTGCGGAGAGGTGTCAGCAGCCAAGGCATGTTGGGATAGCCAGCGTCCCCTAAATGGAAAGCACATGGATATCGTTAGAACTGGCGAAGCGGTAGTGCTGCTCGGCCAAACAGAATACAGGTCAGACAGACTGTACCCACCAACAACACATGCCCGTTCGTTGCGCAGCTGCATCATCATATCAGGCATCCCGCTACGCCTCATGATGTAGGCATCGTGTGCTGATCCTGGAAAACGAGCACAGACATGCGAAATCACCATGTTGGACAGACACACCACAAGGGCATTGATGGAGTGGTAGTGCTTCCGATTGCGGTACGCCACCTCCCGTGCGTGTGGTGGTACCAAACCTACATGTGTCCCATCTATGGACCCAATGACATGGGGCATCCCTCCCAGGGCATAGAAACCACGCTTGACCTCAGTCATCTGTTCAGGGGTTGGGAACTTGATGAAGTCATCCAGGTGAATCAACATGGCCTCCAAGAAATCATGCAGCACACCGCTGAACATGCTCTGGGACATGCCACCAACATGAGCTATGGTATATTGGAAGGTACCCGTGGCAAGGAAATGTAGGGCAGCCATTACCTTCAGCTGGGGTGTCAGTGCCGTAGGATACCTGTGCTGCGGTTGCAGGTGTGGTGCCAGTCTCGCCGTCAGCTCCAGAATCAACGGTTGGGTGAAGCGGTAGAGCCGGATCGTGTCATTCTCCTGCATGGTGGCCAAGTCTGGAATTCTTCGGGCAACAGGAGGCGCTCTGCAGTAATTTGGAAGTGACAAGGAAGAGTGAGTGCACTACGAGAACAACTCATGTAAATGTAAATGTAGTTGAGCTTATATAGCGCACAGCTACCCGCTGTGGGTTTCCCGGCGCTTGCTTAGGGAACCCGTCCTGGTATTCCCCTGTGAGATAGCAGGGTATCCACAAGGTGAAAGTCAGGCATCCTGCCGCGAGGGGCCGTTGTGGAGATTAAGCAAGCTATTGCCCAGAGTTGCAGAGTGTGAACCCGTGAGTCGAGGAGGCACCGGGGCGAGAATTATCGAGTCCGTGGAATTTTTAGCCCAAGACCTGCCGAGGCGGGAATTGAACCCTGGTCCAGGACCGATCTCAGCTTCCGGGTCTGCCGCCTCTAACCCCTGAGCCACACTTCTCCACATGTCTACTGAGCACATGTAAATCTGGCAATACACACATGCCACATAGGGAGTCAGGCATGTGCTACATGCCCAGGACACGTATGGATGCAAGGTGACGCTCCTTCCAAGACCCAGCTACACACGGTGATTGAGAACCTCCCCATGCCACGCCATGAAAATAGCTGTGTCCCAGTGCAAGTGCACTGCCCGACGCAAGACAGGAGTGACATACACCCACACATCAGCAGAAGTGTGATGCTGATTGCAGAGACTGGCAGCGGAACACTTGAGCCACAGGTCACATGAAATTACACTAGTCCAGCCCACACACCTTGCCATGAAGGTGCACATGTCATGACTCCCCACACATTCCTTGTGAGTTTGCTGACATGGCCTTGTCACGCTACTCCGTGTCCCTTGCATACATGTGCACCTCACATCCGGTAACACATGTGGCATGGTGTTGGGAACAGTGTGCAATGACAATCTACACACAGCCACATGTTGGTTGCTGCAACGGCTGCAGCTTTTGAGGGTGCTACAACATCAACCCGATGTAACTCCCGGACACATATATGGCATAGTCACATTGTGCACTGTGGGTGGTGATGAGTCATGTGTCATGACCCCTGTACCGGGCATCATGGGACACTTCCGTGTGTTGGTGTCCGTGCCATGCCAGTGACGCTCACCCCAAGTGCGCAGTCCCACATGCACACATGTCAAAGGAGTCAAGGGCATGCCTGGCACACATTGCACCCTCACACAGTACACATGTACACATCTCATCATACATCTGGTGCCTTCTCCACTCAGGAGGCATGTTCCACATCACAGCCTGTGACACCTGTGCCCCACACATGTGGTAATGCACAGACGATGCCTTGGTGTCCATTCCTGGACAAGTATGTCCATCCATGGACAAGTATGTCCGCCCTATTCCGACATGTGTGTCGCCTATCACCACAGTGATGTGTAAAATCCGCCGTACTGCTGCTGAGAGGGCCTGTGCATGTTCCCAAATCACTGTGGGAGTGCTGCCGTATGTGTACCCATCGTGATGGCGAGCGTAGATGCGAGTGTACGGTCCGTACCACTACGGGTACGCATACGCGTGCAGACCCATAGTGATAGAGAGCGTAGATGCGAGTGTACGGCCCTATCACTATGGGTCTGCACGCGTATGCGTACCCGTAGTGGTACGGACCGTACACTCGCATCTACGCTCACTATCACTATGGGTCTGCACGCGTATGCGTACCCGTAGTGGTACGGACCGTACACTCGCATCTACGCTCACTATCACTATGGGTCTGCACGCGTATGCGTACCCGTAGTGATAGTGAGCGTAGATGCGAGTGTTCGGTCCGTACCACTACGGGTACGCATACGCGTGCAGACCAAAAGTGATGGAGAGCGTAGGCATGCATGTACGGGCCGTTGCCATGCATTTGGGGTGCCCTAGGGCCCCCACACGCACCGTACCTGTGTGTGATGCTCCAAATTACATAGGGGACAAGTATTAAGGCCTACATGCATGCTGGTTGTCATGGAGACCAAGTTCATAATTCGAAATTGTTCTGGAAGGTGCACAGCAGAAGTCAGTTGGGATTTGTCTACTTTGTTGCAATGTGTTTGTGGGGCTGACATCATGCAGGAGAATGAAACCGATAGAGAACACACAGACTGCTAGGTTTGAAGGGATTGGTGGAAACATAGGATGCAAATGTGAGTGACCAATCTCTCTGTACTCCTGTGCATGAGACTGGGCAGAAGGGCACATATAAGGCAGCCAGGTCCCATGAGGGAGCACTTGCCTGCACATCTTTGCATTCGTCGACCCAGCTGCTGCTACTGATTCCCTGGAACCATGTCAAGGGCTGTGGAGAGGACACAGCCATTCACCCTGGAGGAGAACATGGCTCTGCTGGATGTGATCCTCCCACAGTACTCCATGCTGTATGGGCGACCAGGTTATCAGGTGAGTGCATAGGCCACTGCCACAGACTGTCCCTATGTGGTGACTGTGACTTCTGCCATTGCGTCCAGGTGTAACACACATGCCATGTACTGTCGGGGGGGTCCCAGGGGGGGGGTGCCTGATGTCTCCCAGCAGTGCCCTGAGACAGGAGGGGTGGGGGCCTATCACTCACAGCAGTGCCCTGAGCCAGGAGGGGTGTGTGCAGAGTCCTCCCAGCAGTGCCCTGAGACAGGAGGGGTGGGGGCCTATCACTCACAGCAGTGCCCTGAGCCAGGAGGGGTGTGTGCAGAGTCCTCCCAGCAGTGCCCTGAGACAGGAGGGGTGGGTGCAGAGTCCTCCCAGCAGTGCCCTGAGAAAGGAGGGGTGGGTGCAGAGTCCTCCCAGCATTGCCCTGAGACAGGAGGGGTGGGTGTGGAGTCCTCACAGCAGTGCCCTGAGACAGGTGGGGTGGGTGCCCATCACTCCCAGCAGTGCCCTGAGCCAGGAGGGGTGGGTGTGATGCACAGTGTGAGCCTAGATCATTGATTGTGACATTGCCATCATTCCACCTGTGTACCCACTGTGGCACGTAGTGCTTTTCCCCTCACCAGGGGATGATGTCCCTATGACAAAGGTGCAATGCGTTGGCTGCATGACATGCCTTGTTGTTACCAGCTAATTTGTACCCATATGTCTCTCTGTGACATGTGGCTGGTGTATTGATGTGGTGTCACTTGTTCCTCCTCACAGGTAGGCGCCACTGCCAAGGAGCAGATCTGGCTGACCGCCGTCAGTGCCGTGAGGGGTGTGGATGGTCGGAGGCGGCGCCTGGCCCAGGTGAGGAAACGCTGGCAGGATATCCGGTGCTGGACGCGGAGGATTGCACGGCTCCTGCTGGGGGACTCACCTGAGAGCCACAAGAACCGCGGCCGCCGCCGTCTGAGCCACCTCCACAGGCGTGTGCTGCCGGTGGTCTTTCCAGACCTTGAGAGGCGCTTACAGGCGATGCAGCAGCCGGAAGGGGGTAGGTACATGTGTGTTTGTTGTGTGTCACCGGCATTTGTAAGGGCACAGTAGCATGAATCCACTGGCAGGGTTTAAAGGTGCTGTGCAGATCCTGTTTGCCCCAGTATAGCGCTGTGCCCCTGCCACCCTTCCCCTCCTTGCAATGTGTTCCCTGGTCTGTGTGTAGTCACTCCTTCACAGGGTAATGTAGGCTGGCGCTTTGTCCACGGGAACAATGTCTGTAGCATCATGTGTGGGGGTGGTGTGTAACAGGTTGTGGGACCTTGCCTGTGCACTGTCAAGTTCACTGCATGTGGGTTCCATGTCAGTTGGCACTGATGCTGACTCCAGACATGGGAGTTGGTCTCTCATGTGTCATGCCTTACAGCGCGCATGTCCTATGTAGTGGCCTGTGACATGATGTGCATGAGTGTGCGATACACATAGTGCAGGGATGGTGGCGTGGGTTGCAGTCATTACCATTCAGGAGCATGGAGTTGCGTGGCCACTACTGTCCCCTGGGGCACCTTTTCCTCAGTGGTGTATGTGTCATCATAAACGTGGCCACTGTCAGTGTCTACAGCGTAAGTTGTGCTCTGTGCCATTGTCCCCTGTCACCATGTATATAGACGTGCTAATTTGTACAGGTGTCCACTGTGCAGCCTGACCTGATTGTCCTTCTTCATACTCACAGTTGCCAGTGCCTGTGTGTCTTGTTATACTCATCTGAGGATGGGCACTGGTACCTCATTATTTGTACAGGCGCACCTTGGCTGTTTGGCGTCCAATCTTGCTTTTTGCCTGCCCCTGTGTGTATCACCCAGACCATGAGATGTTGGTGCCACCTGTGTCTCCACAATTTGCCTCGTGTAGGGTCTTGTTGGGGCGGGCAATGCCTATGTGTTAAATCCTGATTACCACTTGCTGGGTCTGGGCAGTGTGTGATGTGCCTGGACACACACGCAATGTGCAGTGACCGAGTCATGTTGTGCATGTTTTCAGCATTACCTATGCAGCATGTGTCTCAAGTTCATGGATATGGTCCCTGGTCATCGGTATTTTCGCCAACGCTGTGTGGTGCAGATGCAGTGCTGGATTGTCCCCAGGGCCTGGGTGCTATGTCAGACTCCTTTTCCTGTGTTTAGCTATTGTCTCATGCTCTCCATGGTATTTCAGTGGCATGGTGGCTCAACCAACTGTGTGTTTCATGCCCTACATCGGTACCCTGTTCAGTAGATGTTAGGGATCTTCCTTTTCAGGCCATGCAATGTTACCTATGTAGATTGGACTCATGTGACAGATGTGTACAGGTGTCTGAATAATTTCTGTCTCTCCACCCTGCCCACAGCATCGTCGGGGGACACAGAGGGAGACATGGACACAGACCAGGCGGAGGGACCGAGCACCAGTGCCAGCCGTGACATCGGGTCTGGCACATCGAGTGGGACAGAGGCGGAGGAGAGTGTGGCCGAGGACCTGTCGACTGGCACATCAGACTACGAAGCTGACAGGTCCGGGGACGATGTCTCCGAGTGGGCGGAGGCTGCACCAGCAGCTGACAGCGGAACAACACCTCGCACCGCCCCCTCAGTTTCCACCAGCCGCCTCCCACTTGCTCGTGTCCCTTCCCAGCGTGCCCGGTCACAGCATGTCTCCTTCCTGCCAGGCACCGCACCCCCTGCCCCAGTCTCCACTGCTGCCGCCAATGCTGAGTCTGTGGACATCCAGCGGCAACTGCAGGTTGGTCAGGCTGCGATCCTTAATGTCCTCCATGCCCACGGCAAAACCCTCACCAACATCGAGGCTTTCTTGGAGGGCATTCATTCATCGCAGGCTGACCAACGCAACTTGCTGAGGTCCATCGACTCCACACTGACTGCAGCAGTGGGTCTCCTGCAGCGCGACCTCCCCCCACCTACCCCTGCCCCATCCACACTTCCCACTCCCATGCCTGTCACACGTACACCCAGACGTCGGCATGCACCCACATCAACGGACACGGGCACCACACCAGCAGGGAAGGTCCACCGCACTCCTCCTGACACGCACACACAGGGTGAGGTAGGCACACCCACTGGGTCGGGGGGCAAACGTGTGACACGCAGCCATAGTGGGAGTCCGCATTCCACCCAGTCCACTCCCTCCAAATCCCCTCCCCTCAGCTCTCCTGGCCACATCTCCCCCAAGGACTCCTTCATGGCCGCTCTGTCCCTGAGCCCCACAGTTACACCACCACGCAAGCGGTCAAGGAGGTCCCCGGTCAGGGTGGTTGAGTCTCCCCCCCTGTCTCCACCCTCCCCCGGTGGCGCTGCGACCCATCCCTCTGACCCCCCCCCCTCCTTGGGGCCTGAGGTCCCTTCGGGTGCAGGGGACTCCCTGGAGGACCTTGCAAAGGTGTGTAGTGCCATCCTGGCCTCCGCCTTTGGCACTGACCCACCCCCTGTGGTGGACTCCTCCATCCCTGCACCCACAACGCCGCCCCTTTGCCCTGATGTCCCTGCGGTGCCTGTTGCTCCCCCCCCCCCCTGATGCCCTCACCAGTGTGGAAGACGATGCCATTTGACTGTGCAGGCAAGGTAGGGGACACGCATCCCACTGTGTCCCCCATTGAGCTGAGAATCATTGACTGCCCTATGGGCTTTGTGAAGATTGAACTGCCTGCGATCCACGGACATTGTGCTCCTGCTGAATAAAGCTTAATTTTGTTTTCATTATCACACTACTGCTATGCTGGTATTGGTGTTGGTGGGGCTGCTACATGGTTTTGGGTGGTGTGTAAGGGTTTGGGTGTGTGGGATATGTAGTAGTGTACTGCTCATTGGTGGGACCCTGTGATCTGTGTGCCATCACAAGGTGTTGGCTAACTTTCTTTGTTCATGTAGGCAGTTACTGCATGGTGCACTTGTCCAAGGGTGTATTCCTTCCTCTGTGTACCCAGCTTTCTTCCCTGCAGGGTGTTCCCAATGTTTAGCGCAGAGCTGTGTCTACATGAGCTGTGTGTGTGACGGAGCCCTTCTACTTTGGCCATGCATGCAGGGCCATGTCTCCACCTGCGACAATCGTGGCATCCTTGGTGATCACTGTACTTGTGTGTGGAGTCTGTTGACATGAGTTCATGGGGACATGTTCCCTTGTAGCCAGTATGCATGTGGATAATTCTGGCCTCACACACATGTGTTACACCCCTCCTGTCTCAGGGCACTGCTGGGAGGACTCTGCACACACCCCTCCTGTCTCTGGGCACTGCTGGGAGTGATGGGCACCCACCCCTCCTGTCTCAGGGCACTGCTGGGAGGACTCCACACCCACCCCTCCTGTCTCAGGGCACTGCTGGGAGGACTCTGCACCCACCCCTCCTGTCTCAGGGCACTGCTGGGAGGACTCTGCACACACCCCTCCTGTCTCTGGGCACTGCTGGGAGGACTCTGCACCCACCCCTCCTGTCTCAGGGCACTGCTGGGAGGACTCTGCACCCACCCCTCCTGTGTCTGGGCACTGCTGGGAGGACTCTGCACCCACCCCTCCTGTGTCTGGGCACTGCTGGGAGGACTCCACACCCACCCCTCCTGTCTCAGGGCACTGCTGGGAGGACTCTGCACACACCCCTCCTGTCTCAGGGCACTGCTGGGAGGACTCTGCACCCACCCCTCCTGTCTCAGGGCACTGCTGGGAGGACTCTGCACACACCCCTCCTGTCTCTGGGCACTGCTGGGAGGACTCTGCACCCACCCCTCCTGTCTCAGGGCACTGCTGGGAGGACTCTGCACCCACCCCTCCTGTGTCTGGGCACTGCTGGGAGGACTCTGCACCCACCCCTCCTGTGTCTGGGCACTGCTGGGAGGACTCTGCACCCACCCCTCCTGTGTCTGGGCACTGCTGGGAGGACTCCACACCCACCCCTCCTGTCTCAGGGCACTGCTGGGAGGACTCTGCACACACCCCTCCTGTGTCTGGGCACTGCTGGGAGTGATAGGCACCCACCCCTCCTGTCTCAGGGCACTGCTGGGAGGACTCTGCACCCACCCCTCCTGTGTCTGGGCACTGCTGGGAGGACTCTGCACCCACCCCTCCTGTGTCTGGGCACTGCTGGGAGGACTCCACACCCACCCCTCCTGTGTCTGGGCACTGCTGGGAGGACTCTGCACCCACCCCTCCTGTCTCAGGGCACTGCTGGGAGGACTCCACACCCACCCCTCCTGTGTCAGGGCACTGCTGGGAGGACTCCACACCCACCCCTCCTGTCTCTGGGCACTGCTGGGAGTGATAGGCACCCACCCCTCCTGTCTCAGGGCACTGCTGGGAGGACTCTGCACCCACCCCTCCTGTCTTAGGGCACTGCTGGGAGGACTCCACACCCACCACTCCTGTCTCAGGGCACTGCTGGGTGGACTCTGCACACACACCTCCGATTTCTGGATATGTGCGCTTGGCACATACACGGTGGGGGTACGCACACTGCATTCGAGGTGAGGGTACGAGTCTACTGACACTGGTGTGGTGGGGGTACGCTCCGTACGTCCGCGGGTGTGGGTAGGGGTCGTACTTACACTGTTGGGCAGGGGGGTACGCTCCTTGCATTCGCGGGTGGGGGTACGGGTCGTACTTACACTGTTGGGCTGGGGGTACGCTCCGTACGTCCACGGGTGGGGGTACGGGTCGTTCTTACACTGTTGGGCAGGGGGGTACGCTCCTTGCATTCGCGGGTGGGGGTACGGGTCGTACTTACACTGTTGGGCAGGGGGGTACGCTCCTTGCATTCGCGGGTGGGGGTACGGGTCGTACTTACACTGTTGGGCAGGGGGGTACGCTCCTTGCATTCGCGGGTGGGGGTACGGGTCGTTCTTACACTGTTGGGCAGGGGGGTACGCTCCTTGCATTCGCGGGTGGGGGTACGGGTCGTACTTACACTGTTGGGCTGGGGGGTACGCTCCTTGCATTCGTGGGTGGGGGTTCGAGTCGTACTTACACTGTTGGCATGGGGGGTACGCTCCGTACGTCCGCGGGTGGGGGTACGGGTCGTACTTACACTGTTGGGCTGGGGGTACGCTCCGTACGTCCACGGGTGGGGGTACGGGTCGTTCTTACACTGTTGGCATGGGGGGTACGCTCCTTGCATTCGCGGGTGGGGGTACGGGTCGTACTTACACTGTTGGGCAGGGGGGTACGCTCCTTGCATTCGTGGGTGGGGGTTCGAGTCGTACTTACACTGTTGGCATGGGGGGTACGCTCCGTACGTCCGCGGGTGGGGGTACGGGTCGTTCTTACACTGTTGGCATGGGGGGTACGCTCCATGCATACGCGGGTGGGGGTACGGGTCGTACTTACACTGTTGGGCAGGGGGGTACGCTCCTTGCATTCGCGGGTGGGGGTACGGGTCGTACTTACACTGTTGGGCTGGGGGTACGCTCCTTGCATTCGTGGGTGGGGGTTCGAGTCGTACTTACACTGTTGGCATGGGGGGTACGCTCCGTACGTCCGCGGGTGGGGGTACGGGTCGTACTTACACTGTTGGGCTGGGGGGTACGCTCCTTGCATTCGTGGGTGGGGGTTCGAGTCGTACTTACACTGTTGGCATGGGGGGTACGCTCCATGCATACGCGGGTGGGGGTACGGGTCGTACTTTCACTGTTGGGGTGGGGGGTACGCTCCTTGCATACGGGGTGGGGGTAGGGTCCGTACATATCCGTCCCCACGCTATGTGATGTTTGTGCGGCCCGTACCCAGGCCTTTGCCACGTGGGTGCGATCCGTCCCGCCATTGTTGGGGTGACGTGTGTGGGCGTGGTCCGACTCGTACCCACGCTCTTCAGGCGTGGGTACGGGACGTACCTGTCTGGTTGTGTTGCCGGTTCGCGTGGTGACGGACTTCCGTTGTGGCGGTCGCTGGCTTATCAGGACACGCCCCCACCCCCTCGTGGTGACCAGGGCATGGGAGTCAGGTATGTCCAGGCCATGTGTAGTGTGTCACTCATGTGGTTGTTTTGTGGCCTGCCCTGGTGGTGCCACCCCCACCCCACCCCACTTTCCCCCCTCCCTTAGTTATTCTGACCTTCTGCGGCGTCTGCGTCGTAACCTGTAGAGGAGGTGGACTGCTATGAGGGCAGGGATGACTCGTAGGTTCGGGTCCATGTCTGTCCGTCACGTACTGGTCCTCCTTGTTCGCGGCGTCGTCTGTCCGTCGCGTACTGGTGGTCCTTGTTCGCGTCGTCCTGATTTCCCGGCAGTTTTTGGCTGCCGCAAAATATTCACCGTGCGGGGTGACGTCGGTGCGAATCGTGATTCCTGGGTCGTGAATGGCTGGCTGCGTGCGTCCCGACGTCAGGTCGGCGCTTTCCCGGATCGCATTGGTAGGTGTTTTTTGTTCGGTCGGGCTTTTTTACGAATCGTACGGTAATGGTGTACCCGTGCGAATCGTAATTCCTTGTTTGTAAAATTTGACGACCGGGTACGCGTCGGGCGGAGATTATGCTCCGTCCGACGGTTCGTACCCGGTTTTTGCCGGATCGTGATCGGCACCTTTGTCTTGTTGGATTAAAGTAAGCTGAGAGAACACCGGGGTTCTCTAATTGATTCGTTAAAATAGTGCAGTTTGGATAGTAAGAGATGTTTTTCTCATTTTTTCCAGATACCTTGGTCCTGAAGAGAACCCTTGTATTCATTGGGTTCGAAACGCGTCGACCTAGCGTTATGTGTGCCAAACAGATGTGTTAAATAATTTTGGCTTTAGTGCACTGTAATATATTTTTCTCCACTGTGTAATTTTATGATTTAATTTGTTTCATTGTGCATTAGAAAAGACTTTGGTTGAATTCTCTTTTAGTTTGGCTGTGTGGCTCCACTCCTGGTTTGCCATAAAGAGCAAAGTGAGGTGGTTTAATCAGCTGGGGCTTGGTGTGTATGTTGGAAGTATAGTATGGGTTATAAATGAGTCTGAATGGGCTGATTGTGGCGTACCAAGTTATTGAAGTGTGTGTATGGTGTCATTTTAGTCGTGTTTGAATGTATATTTTTGTGAACTGTTTCCTGAAATAGAAAAATTGTTCCATTTATTCAAGAAAACAGAAAAAGATTTTTTCAAAATAAAATTGAGAATTAAAAATATGTTTGTCGGGTATCATAGATTTATTTCTATGACCTGGGAAATAATTCCTGAAGTATTTATCAGTATTGGCATTGTTGTTTGGCCTGCCACACTGTTGGATTAGCAGGATTAAAGTGCTGTGCCGAAGCCCAAATGCTTATATGTCCTCGTCCTGATTTGTGAACGTGTTTGCACTGTGCAATTGTCTCAGAGTTTGTTGTGCTTTACCACTGCCTCCACTTTACAAGGATTCTTCCTGGCTGGCATGTACCTTAAATACAGTACAGAATTTGCTATTTGTGAAGCTGTCCTTATTGCGCACCTTGCCCTTTCTTTGTGTGCGCCTCTGCTTAACTTTACTTAGCAAATGTGGTATATTTTAAGCCCCCCCCCCCCCGTGCTTATTTGCGGCTTTGGATTTGAACATGCAGCATATTTTGCTATCCCTATGCTTGGACAGCTTTGCATGTGTACTTAAAATTAATCAGTAAGGTTATTCAAGGGAATCAACGTGATTTGTGCTTACTTATTGCCCTCCACACACAAGGTCCCAAATTAGTGTTGGTGCAGTTTCAAATTTTTACCTTGTATGCTTCAACATGTATTTGAGGAATCCCCTTTATTTCAGTAGACTAGGGTGAGGCAGGCAATTACTACGGTTGCTTCAGAGGCCCTACCCAGGTTCTGACATTGTGTTTTTTTTGTATATGTATACTGCTTTCCTACTCATTGCGTGGCCCAAAGCAGCTTCTGAGTGGTTACGGAAGGTAGCGATGCAGTTTGTATCATCTACAGGTGTTTCCAGTGAGTAGCTTGTGAGCTACCAGTAGCTCTCAGCTCCCTGTGAGTAGCTCTCCTGTGTGCAGCCCAGCCTACTAATACAGAAGCTTTAGCTTGGTTGAATTATTATATGTATACCAAGATTTAAAAGTACACATTCAAAATGAAAGTGTGCAATTTCAGAACTCAATAGCTGATGTTTGGAGAAAAATAGTTGCATTTTTAAAATGTATTTAAAGCAATTATTTGAGCTGGAGAGACTTCTTACTCACATTATATTTTTGGTTTGCAAACTGCTGTTGAAATCACAATTGTAAAGTAGCCAATATCATGCAACCCTCAGGTTAACAGAACGCTACATGTTTTGTTAGTATTAGAATCAGCATCTGTATCACCCAGATGCCTTGTGTTAATACCCTCGGCTTAAGGAATCAGTATATTTTGGTACTTATGCTCTCAGTTTAGTTTAGTTGAAAGGGAAAGTAACTGGCGATTTTTAGACCCTTTGTGTTGTTCAATAACTATTTTCATCAGGATGCTGGGAGTATATTAAAGCACAGTGGTTTGATGTTCTCCATTTACTTGCTCTATCCACTTAGTGTAAAGGCTGCTGTGATTCCAGTGAGCACCATGTTGCGAGGTCGTTTACGTCCAAAAATAGCATTTCCCTTTCCCTGTGCGAGAATGTGTACTACATCTAGGCACATACTTTCCCTCAATTTGGTGAATGGGCCATGTGTTGTTAAATGCTCAGTATAGGTCTCAGCTACACAGCGACATTGACAAAGCCAATAGCTCTCAGATTGCAGAGAACTATCAATACTTGTCTTTTTAAGCCTAGGGCTTTCCATTGTGGTACTTACATTCGTTTTCCTTTAAACGTGGAAAGGATAGGCTCAAAAATTCCAGTGTTTCATGTTAAAAAGCTACTGCTGGCTGAAGGTTGAGGTGGGCAAGTAAGGCTTGGTCGTTATGTCGGACTTCGTTCCTTGTGGACATGTGGAAATCGAAAATAATTGATGTTAGCATGACCTGAAGCCATCTGTTTGCAAAAACAACAGTTGATGGAAGAAATGCAGAACAATGTCATACAGTCACCCCAGTACAGAGATCTGGGCCTAAATCCATCGTGTTTTGCTCGCCATGCCGTTCCAGTTTAAACCCAGCCATATGCAACTCAGTCTTGACCCTGTGCCTCATGGGAACAGTCGAGTCCGAACTGCCAAGCCAGGTCCTCCCTGGACTGGAAACAAGCATCCTAGGACCAGTTTCGGGGTTTCACCCCTCTTCAGCCAGGATAGCTTGATTCCAGTGGCATGGAGAGCATGGGACCCACGTCTGGGCATACCCTTCCCACTCGGGGTGACAAATGCAAAAACAACACTTGATGGACAGAATGCAGAACAACGTCATACATTCACCCCAGTACAGAGATCTGGGCCTAAATCCATTGTTTATTTGCTCACCATTGTCATGCCCCGGGGTCCGACTCACGAGACAAGTCAGTATTTAAGGACCCGCGATGCCCTCAACTTCGCTTAGCGTTCTTGCGGTGAGCTCTGCTTCCGTCCTGTGGATTGTTGCCTGACTTCCGGTGTATTGCTTCCTGTTTCCGCCTTCAGTCCCTGATGGGTTGCGCGCGTTGACCGGAGCGTTGCCTCGTCTTTACTTGTTTCCCCGCTGACTAGTGTGCACCCAGCATCACTTGTGTTTCCACGTTGTACGCGTTTTAGCACACGCGTCTCTTCTTAGTTGCTGACCTGTTCTCGATATTCTGCTCCCGATTCCTGCTCCTCTCCCGCTGTCTGGGGTGTTTACCGTATCCCGGTGTTCAGCTCTGCTTTTCCATACTCGTCATAGGTCCTGTTCATTTTCTATCGAACGAAACACCACCTGGTCATTATTATTTCATTATCTCTCCCTAAGTACCCAGTCCTATACTCCTGTGTTCCCACACCGCAGATACTTCTCCGTGGGATTTCGTGCGCCTTCTGGCGCCAAGTCTGTGATATCAGTTCCTACCCCAACTTCTCTCAGACTTGCTACCGGCCACCTTACCAACTACAGGGTCTTCGCTGCTTTACTACCTGCCTGGTCTTCAACAGGGAACACGTATCCTTCCTATGGTCATCACAAGGAGAGTCGAGTTGTCTAGCTCCCTGGGGATACTCGCGTGGACCACTGTGCCCGTAATCTCTACACGACAGAAGCACGGTAACAGCGCTGTGCGCTGTCCTATTCTTTATCTGAGAGTTATTACAACAGTTGGGGTGTACTTAGTGCTGTTTTATTCTTTTGACAGGTTTTCTCCTAAAGCCCTAGCTGACTACATCTATATCATGCGTAGTGAACCCTAGCCAAGTACATACCTTTGTGTTAGGTGAGTTGCCCTCATTTACAATCCAGTAGAGGTTCTCAGTGGAACTGCCCTCATTAACCCTGTGTCTTCTGACCTATAGGATCCCCAAGGTTGAAATCGTACACCCACACCATATCAGCGCAGATGTGACAACATTCGGGTAGGTGGGACCTAGGATTAGAATTACTTGTGAGACATGCTGTAAATACTGGAGTTAACACAGCCTTTGTTTTACAGCAGAGTATCGCCTCCCATTCCTGACCTGTCTTTGGCCACGCTACAGGAGTTTCCCCCGCCTTCCCTTGTTTTGTTTCCCTGTTTTCCCCTGGCGTGCCATCCGATACTCTAGAGTCTGATAGAGTCGGAGGGCCGTAGGGGAAGGCTGAGGCACTTTCTTCGGATTCCTGACGCTCCTGCAGAAATCTTGGGACTCCTTACAACCATGCCGTTCCAGTTTTAACCCAGACATATGCAAATCAGTCTTGACCCTGTGCCTCATGGGAACAGTCCAGTCCGAACTGCCAAGCCAGGCCTCCCTAGACTGGAAACAAGTATCCTAGGACCGGTTTCGGGGTTTCACCCCTCTTCCGCCAGGATAGCTTGATTCCAGTGGCATGGAGAGCACGGGACCCACGTCTGGGCATACCCTTCCCACTCGGGTGACAAATGCAAAAACAACACTTGATGGACAGGATGCAGAACAATGTCATACATTCACCCCAGTACAGAGATCTGGGCCTAAATCCATTGTTTTTTTGCTCACCATGCCGTTCCAGTTTGAACCCAGACATATGCAAATCAGTCTTGACCCTGTGCCTCATGGGAACAGTCCAGTCCGAACTGCCAAGCCAGGTCCTCCCTAGACTGGAAACAAGCATCCTAGGACCGGTTTCGGGGTTTCACCCCTCTTCAGCCAGGATAGCTTGATTCCAGTGGCATGGAGAGCACGGGACCCACGTCTGGGCATACCCTTCCCACTCGGGGTGACAAATGCAAAAACAACAGTTGATGGACAGAATGCAGAACAATGTCATACATTCACCCCAGTACAGATATCTGGGCCAAAATCCATCGTTTTTTTGTCCACCATGCCGTTCCAGTTTGTTTGTAGCATCTATTTTGGTAGCCTTGTGATTCTGCCGTCTTCACTGTTGCCTGCTTTTCTATTCTGCTTGAGTCATCAACCTTAGTTAACTCCTTCTGTACTGAGCCAGAGCAATGTATGAGCTCAGAAAGTCCTGTAGCTGCTAGAATGCACCCATTTGAGAATGTAACTGTCTATCATATCCTACTGATGTAAGCAGTTTTGTTTCCCCTCCCACTTTGCTGACTAAGTGATATTTATCTGCCCATGTTTGTCAGTATCTATTCCTGTGTAGGCCTGTACCTTCTATTTGTAACTACATGCTTACTCTGCAACAAACTGTGTATAAAAGGCCCATGGTATCTGTATTCCATGTACTACCTCCTACAGCGCTTGAGGGTGTTGTATTGATGTAGTCCCACTCATGAGTGATTAATAAACTTGCAAATCTCTTCTTTGTTAGTCTAAGGACCCGTGGACAAACTTAAGGGTGAACCCTGAAAAGGTACATTTCCACAGTTTGGTGCCCAACGTGAGACTCATCGGAGACGCGGCCGTCCGAAGGAGTGGTCTTGACGGAGGAATGGAATCTTACTGAGGAGACATCCTGCACGAGGAGACCTTTTGTCTTTGCAGACTGAAGTGCTTTTCCGGTTTTCCCGATTTGACCCTCCAGGTGGTGGCTGGTCCCGACTGAGATCTCCTTTGACGCATGTTTTGCAGTGACCATTAGGTCGACCAAGAGATTAGCAGTTGGAGGTTGGAGACTTTTGTTTGGTAATGTCGCTGAAGCGACACTCTTGATTTTGGATTTGCTTGGCCAAGATTCTGGTTTTGTTTGTTTATTGCAATAAATAAAGGCAGGTAATGTGGAGATTTTTCTCTACTTTGATATATCTGGGATAAGTAATATTTTACTACAATTTGGTAGCATGCCTGCTCCTAGCACACTTCGTAGGTTGTGTTGCTGTCTTGGTGGTACCAAAATGGATTTAGAAAGTAGTTAGCCGGCTCCCCTAGAGGGGATATCTAATAGGTACATGTATATTAAATACGGTATTTCTTCCAAAATGTATAGTACACTGTGGAACAAATATACGAAAAAGGATCCTGATCTACGATGGCCAGTAAATGGGTAATTTGATTTTAAAAAGATTCAGTATGTTGAGCAGTGTCTGTTTAAACGAAAGAGTCGACAAGATATATTTGATTGTGTACGAATGTGGGAGAAAGAAGTGCATGAGAGAGTGAGGAAAGAAGAAGCTATAGCAGAAAAAGAACAGCGAAAAACAATATATAAAAAAGCATTGGAATTGAAAAATAAGGAGAAGATAGGGAGCGTCCTTTAGAGGTAACTGGCCAGTACCCTATTAGGCGCCCCATTTATCCCACACTTAATAGACCTCAAGATGATTCTATTTTGTTAGATCGACCTCGTCCCCCGTATAAATTTCCTAGTGCCCCTGAGAATGAAGGTTCTGATGAAGAGCATTTGTCTTCAGAAGAAAAAGATGAAGATAAGCAGGACGGGCGGAAGACTCGTTCTACTTTAACCACTGAATGCAAGGCAACTCTTAGATCCGCTGCTCGTAAAGCAGCTCGTGGTAGTGCCTCCGCCCCAGAACTCATAGCAATGGTTCAACAGTGGATAGATTTAGAGCAGTTATATTTTGTAGAGATGTTTACTTGGGAAGTAATACTCAGTTTTAGAAAACATTCTGATGATTTAGAGCCCTCTGATATCAATTCTAATTATAAACAATTAAGTGATGGCACCTTTCTTCCTTCACAGGTGCCTGATCTAATTAGGCGAGTGGTTAAATTGCACACAGACACGTTCCGTCTGTGAGAGGAGAAAAAAGCAGCTGGTAAAACTACAACTGAACAAACAGTTCAGACCCCGGAGTGACAAGAGGGAGCTACAGGGACAGATAAAGATACTAGTGATATTGAAGATACTATGAAACGCATGCGTGAAGCAGCACCTCAGTATGTTCCCCCAAAGGGAGCGGGAACGAATGATGATAAAGATTTAGATGATGCAAAGGGATATTTTGTTTATAATTGGGTCTATACTCCTTGGAGTAGAGCAGATGTTATGGCTCTTAAAGCTGCTTTGCCCGACCCACGGAAAAACCTGGCCGCTTTTTATGAAGAAGTGGAAGGAGCTATTAGCTCCTGTACTACAACATGTTTTTTGGACTTATTTTGCCCCCTGATATGTGGAGATCAATTAGGAAGGTAGATGATAATGTAGCCTATGGTGATACTTGGGTGCATTTAAAGCAAATAGATGCAGCTAGAGAGCCCGCGCAGAAACCACAACAGGAGATATTAGATCTTCCCAAAGCTATTGTGATTAAATTGAAAACTCTTATACCCCTAAGAAAATGGATTGGACTACATTAGCGTCTTGTAAACAGAAAGCGGATGAGTCAGTTTCTGATTTCTTTACACGATTTGATGAGACATTCCATGATTTTAGTGGGCAGTCATTGACAGATGACACGGGTAAGCATCTTTTCGTCGACAAATTTGTCGCTAACATGTTGCCAGAAATAGCTAGTCGCCTAAAGGCAGTGAGAGTTCATGGACTACATCTTTCCCAGTCTCCCTTTTGACTATGGCTCAGTATTATGAGCGACAGAAATTGGAAGCAAAAAACAAGCAGGATAAAAAGGTTAAGGATTTAAAAATGAAAGTTATGTTGGCTCAAGTATATGGTCCCTCATTTAGAGGTGGACGTGCGATGTATCGCCCTGGTGTACCCCCTTTCCCTCGAGCAACTTTGTCTTCTGATCAGTGTGCTTATTGTAAAGAAATTGGACATTGGCGTGCTGCGTGCCCCCTTTTGCAAGGTCAGCAGTATCAGCAGGGTAGAGGAAGTATGAGAAGCCGCCCAGGGAACACAGGAAATAGGGGAGGCATGGATAATCGTACCAGAATTGATGCAGTTGAACACAATCCAAATTCTTTTAATACCTTTGATAGATGAAACCAATACCAAATGTCTGATTATTCGGCTGATGGTCCTAAGGATTCTGATTATGGATAGGAATGCCTAGGATGGGGCAAGGATCCGGTTTAGGTCCCAGTAGATCAGAGGGGTCCCTATGTCAATGCAAACGTCTTGGGTTCTACTGATCAGTTTCTGGTTGATACAGGAGCTACTCGTAGTGCTGTCTAAACAATTGGTTCCTAGGGCTACCCTGTCTGGCACAATGATAACATCGATAGGGTTTGATGGGACACCTACATACTACGTTGTTTCCCAGAGGGTGTTCGTGTTATTTTAAACGATAACTATCCAATGGTTGAGAGGTCTTGTCTTGTTAAAAATGATATTGCTTTGGCATCGTTACCTAGTACCTTGTGGGCTACATCAGATACCGATGTGGGACAAATGGTTATCCCACCAGTACATATTGAAGTGAAAGAAGGTGCTTATTTGCCTCGCCTGCCCCAATATAAAATATCTTGGGAAGGCGAAGAAGCATTGATACACATTATTCAGGATTTGATTACGTTGTGGGTTGTGGAAGAAGTCCCTTACAATACCTGTAATAGCCCTATTCTTCCTATTTTGAAAAAAGACACTGACTCTAAAATGTATACATTCATCATTGACTTGCAAGAGGTTAACAAGATTGGAGTGCCCCAATATCCGGTAGTCTCTGACATCACAATACTTCTTACTATGGTTCCTCCTACTGCAACTACATTCAGTGTGATCAATTTGAAGAATGCATACTTCTCGATACCTAGTCATCCTGACAGCCGTTATTTGTTCGGCTTCACTATGAATAATCGATCATACAGATTTTGTAGAGCTCCACAAGGGTATACAGAGAGTTCTAGCATTTATAGCCAGGCATTGAAAAGACAGCGTGATTCTTTCCCTATGCCAAAAGGGGTGGCTCTTATTCAATATGTCAATGACATCTTGTTGGCCGCTGATACCCCTGAACACTGTGAAGAAGGAACGATGTTATTGCTATCATCCCTTGCCTCTCATCATCACAAAGTCTCTCGGAAGAAATTGCAATATTGTAGACAGCAGGTTACCTATTTAGGTCACCTCCTGTCTAAGGAGGGACGTGCACTTACACCAGATCGCATTCAAGCTATTTTAGACATGCCTGTGCCCCGTACTCAGAAGGATGTTCATGCACTGATTGGCCCTACTTCTTTCTGTAGGCAGTGGATCCCTAGCTTTTCTCACATTGTTAAACCCTTGTTGGCCCTTTTGACTAAAGACACTCCGATGCCCCTCCCATGGACTACTGAATTCCAACATGCTTTCCAACAGTTGCATCAAGCTCTTTGTTCTGCACCAGTATTAGGAACTCCAGACTACATTAAGGCTTTCACACACTATGTACACGAGAGGGACGGTTATGCTCTCTCAGTTTTAACACAGGCACACGGTGATAAGCAGCGTCCTTGTGCATATTTCTCAGCTGTCCTTGATCCAGTCACCTGTGCACTGCCTGGGTGTTTTAGAGCGGTGGCGGCGACAGCTGTGTCCATACGTCAGAGTGAGGGAATAGTCTTGTCACATAGATTGCTTGTACTAGTACCCCATTCAGTTGATGCTCTTTAAATCAAATGAAAATACATTTGACTAGTGCCCGCTTGACAGGATATGAATTGACACTTTTGGCTCCGCATATCACACTGAAAAGATGCTCGACTCTGAATCCTGCTACATTATTGCCATTTCCAGCCACTCAGTCTCAGTCACAGGAGTTACATGATTGTATATCCCTTACTGAAGAACAAACAAAGGGTCGTGTTGACCTACAAGATACACCCCTTTCTAGTGTTGATGGGGGAACTGTGGGTTGATGGGTCCTGCTTGAAGTTGCCTGATGGTACGACATCCGCTGCCCATGCAATCACAACACTTCAGACAGTAGTTGAGACAGCTCGCATTTCACAGAAGTCAGCTCAAGCAGCCGAGTTGATCACACTGACAAGAGCATGTTAGCTTAGTACAGATCTACTTGTTAACATCTACGCCGATATGCTTTTGGAGTGGCTCATGATTCTGGGCAACTCTGGAAGGAAAGAGGCTTTCTTACTTCACATGGGACGCAAATAGTGCATGGGGAATTAGTACACAATCTCCTTACTGCCTTGAGATATCCTAAGAAAGTGGCAATTGTTAAGTGTAGTGCACACAAGAAAGTGACTGATAAAATTGGAAAAGGCAATGCCTTTGCGGATCACACAGCGTGTGAGACTGCAATGCAGCGAAGTACTACACCCATGTATGTAGTTAAGTCACAGGCTGAGCGTTGGCATGATGCCAGGCAAGAGGTACTGGATATGCAACGTTCTGCTTCTGTTGAGGAATTAGACCAATGGTCTAAGGAGGGAACATTGGATGATGAGGGCTGTTAGAGGAATAAAGAAATGACAAAATGGAAGTTATCCACAGCCTATTTACATCCTACGATTCACATGGCACATGGTCCGGCACATGTTGGAGCGTCCTCAATGGCAAAGCAACTTATGCAAGTTTGGGATCATCCAGATATTGCCGGCACAGCTAAAAAGATAGTCTAGTCTTGTCCGATTTGTCTCCAATATAATCCTGGAAAGGTAACACAAACTCCAGCTGGAGGGTTTGCCATACCTACTGCACCTTTTGAGGTCCTGCAAATGGATTACATACAGTTTGAGCGTTGTAACAACCTAAAGTATGTCTTGGTAGTGGTTTGCGCCTTCAGTAAATGGGTGGAGCATACGCTACGAAAGATAATACAGCTCTTACTACAGCAAATGTGCTCCTAAAAGAGTTTTCCCCAGATTCGGAATTTGTAGTGTTTTGTGGAGTGACAACGGACCCCATTTTATTGGGCAAGTTGTTGATTACCTCATGAAAGGGTCAGGAATTAAACAGAAGTTCCATGTTGCTTTTCACCCACAATCAGCAGGGCTAGTGGAACGTTACAATTCTACCCACAAGCTAAAATTGGCCAAAATACAGACTTTCACATCTTTGAAATGGCCTGATGCACTGCCATTAGCGTTGCTATCCATTAGATTGATACCACATACACGATCTGGCCTCACACCGTAGGAGGTAGTTTTTGGAAGGCCAATGAATATTTGGGGGATTCCTAAGCCACGCCCTATGCATGATGTACCCTATGTATTGATGAACGACTATTTGTCTCAGTTGACTGACAGTTTGTCTTCTATTTATCAACAGGTTCAGGAGACTCTTCCAGACAGATCGTAGGGTGAGGGCCTTAATTTACAGCCTGGGGACTTTGTCCTAACAAAGTCCTTTCAGCGGACCAGCTCCGTGGAGCCTCGTTGGCTTGGCCCGGAGCAGGTGCTCTTGGCTACCAGGACTGCGGTACAAGTGACCAACCGGAAGAGCTGGGTCCACACAACCCATTGTCGGAAGGTGTTGCAGGACCTAGTGAGCCCAGCTGTGTTGGAAGATCATCACGACATCCTGGACACAGAGAAAGGACAAGCCACGTCACCTGAAGGACCTGAGAAAGTCTTCCCGGACCACACGATCCCAGGTACATCTCGATATCAGCTGCGACCCCGGAAGAGACACTTCGTAGCTGAAAAAGACTGTTTGAGCCACTGTCCTGGGTAGTGAATGACTGAGTTACAAAGGGGGGTACTCTTTTAGTCGCTACTCATCTCAACCTCAGCGAAGAAACCAACGTCTGCCCAGGACCTTAGGGCACCATCTGTTCTGTTGTTCAACAGCAAGATGAACATGCCTGAGGAGAAGTCAACTGCTGCAAAAGTTTGTGATCGAGAGAATGTTCATTATTGGACTCACTTAGATTTTTGTCATCATTGCTACAATAACATTGGTTGTAGTGGGAGTAGCTCCTGCTTGACAACTACTGACTGCTACTACTTCTGTCCCCATTGAGCACCGATATTTTACTCTTCCCTATCATGAAAAGAAGCACCGAATGTCATATCGCAATAACACTTTTATACAAATGTTGCATCACACCCATAATGCTACGAACATTACCAACTGTTGGGTGTGTGGAATGATGCCAGCTCATCAGAAAAAGGGAGGAACGCCTTTCATTCCTTTGCCGTTTTCACACAATGGCTCCTGCAGAGCCTGGTTTGCACTATTGTGGGCTTCTCATATTGGTAATATTACCAATTCTGATGTAGGAAGACTTAACGATCAGTTAAATAGAATCTGTTACCCTGATGAGGAAGGAGATCCACAAGCTAAAGGAACTGTATGGGAAATGGAGGAGTATCGCCGAGGAAATTCCTCCACGAACTATGTTTTCCCTAACACTCGAACTGTCAAGGGTAATGGGCCTCCTGTTATAGCTGTTACTAGAGTTCGAGCAGACCTTTGTGTGAGCAGTATCCCTGTGGGAAAAAGTGACTGTACAACAGTGCTGAACATTACTGGAATAAACAATAGTAGTTTTTTGTCATCACATAACACCTATTTCATTTTTGGAAGTAAATGCTATTACCACCTACCTATTGCGTGGTCAGGTAGCTGTTTTGTGTCCTTTTTGCTACCACCTGTGTTTTTGGCACCTGCATCCTACCACAAAGACTGTAAACTGTTTAATGACATTTCTAAGAGCCGATTTAAGAGGACAATAAATCACGATGAGGTGGATCAAACTGATACTGCATTGCAGCAGTATATTGACTTTAATTTGGGACTATTCTTCTTTGTTGGTGCGGCCTTAAACAGCAGAAAAATAAAGCGCTTAACACATGTTGTAGAGGCTGAAACCAATCAGACAGCCATGGCACTTGAAACATCACGGAAGAACTGCAAATTTGCGAGAATTGTGGCACTCCAAAACAGGATGGTTTTAGATGTGATCCTGGCAGACCGTGGTGGAGCATGCCGCATTATTGGGACCCGCTGATGTGTCTACATCCCTGACCACGCCCCTTCTGTTTTTGAAGCAATTTCTAAGCTGCACAAGATAGCCACTGAAATCCATCAGGACTCGGGAACGTGGACTTTGACTGGATGGCTATGGACTATGTTTACTGTATGGGGCTGGATTGGAAACTATTGTCGGCTCTATGTATATTTGTTGCGATCCTTTTTATCTGTTGCCTATGTATCCAATGTGGCCCGATGTTCTGTTCCCTTTGTGCTTCTACCTGTACCTCATGTATACCAGCTAAACAAAATGTCAAGAATGTAAATACCCGACTATTAACAGACCAAGTAATTAGTGAGTTAATGATGATTGATGTCCATGATATCTTCCATGCTCCTTCTAAATCATAGAGATGTCTTCAGCTCATGCTAAAAGGGCCGTCTGTGGAAATCGAAAATAATTGCTGTTAGCATGAGCTGAAGCCATCTTGTTTGCAGCATCCATTTTGTTAGCCTTGTGATTCTGCCGTCTTCACTGTTGCCAGCTTTTCTAATCTGCTTGAGTCATCAACCTTAGTTAACTCCTTCTGTACTGAGCCAGAGCAATGTATGAGCTCAGAAAGGCCTGTAGCTGCTAGAATGCACCTGTTTGAGAATGCAACGGTCTATCATATCCTACTGATGTAAGCAGTTCTGTTTCCCCTCCCACTTTGCTGACTAAGTGATATTCATCTGCACACGTTTGTCAGTATCTATTCCTGTGTAGGCCTGTAACTTCTATTTGTAAATACATGCTTACTCTGCAACACACTGTGTATGAAAGGCCCATGGTTTCTGTATTCCATGTACTACCTCCTACAGCACCTGAGGGTGTTGTATTGATGTAGTCCCACACATGAGTGATTAATAAACTTGTTATTTTGAATTCCAGCTTCAGTACCAATCTCTTCTTTGTTAGTCTAAGGACCCATGGACAAACTTAAGGGTGAACCCTGCACCGGTGTGCCCCTGAAAAGGCACATTTCCACAGACAGACGAGCCAAAGAAGCGCGGTGCACAACATTCCAGATACTACTCTTTTCTAACCCCAAAAACAACAAACATTGGCAAAGCCAATAGGTCTCGCTTTTGGGACCTTATAATTTTTTACCCATGCAACAGTTGATGTTGTTGCACCAAGGATATTGTGCTGCATAACTAAATACTTATAAGGTCCCAAAAGCGAGACCTATTGGCTATGCCAATGCTTGTTTTTGTATGACGTCGGACGTTGATATTTTTAAGATCATCAGCAAAGCACTACAGGTTGCTTTTATGTATGTGTCAAATCGTGAGAAACGTAGACGTGAGAGCCTGCCGCCTCGCAGCGGAGACAGATGTTAGTTAGGCCGGTCTAAAATAATTTCCTACTAAATCACTTCTTTCCATCGTACCTGGGGCTTCAGCACTTCAAAAGCTTGCTTTTGTCATAAGCCCGGAGGAAATGAACAGCGTGCTGCAAATAAAATGCGGTGGCAGTCCATTGACCACGCAGCTCCAATTTACCCATTTTCCAACCATAAAACAATTTACCCATTTTCCAACCATAAAACAAGTTGCCCTTTTTCAAACTGCATTTTGAGCTGTGACGATCCATAGAATGTGTTTGCCGTGGGGGGAAATTACAGAGGCCCCTTTACAAGTTCCTTCTGTAGCCAGTTGCACCATGTGTTTTTGAAAAATATATCTGTGCTTCGTAGAAAACAAAAGACATTATGTTGTTTAATAAAAATGCTTACTGAAGGGGGCGTGGCTTGGCGCCTGATGGTGGTGGCGGCGTCCGAGTAGAGCTCCGGGGCGGCGCTGAGGGACGAGCCGGTTCCTGCTCTTGCCTCCTGAAGACGCTCGAATGGGAAGGTGTCAGAACATGTCCTGACTTCACCTGGCAGCAGTGGTGCAATTTTTATGCCTCCGTGACACAGCAACTAACTCGTAAGTTCTGACGAGTTTCTCACGTCGGCGGCCGCCATCTTGGATCCGCCAAATGATGCGCGTTTTGTGGCGGTTTTTCTTCAGTCAGCCCAGCGCTAATTATACATTTTTAATGGGCTTATAACCCATTTATTTGCTCTGCTCCCCTGCACCAAGTCTGCAGTATGGTACCACTCACCCTATGTACTACGCAAACATAAAGTCCCTTCTTGCGGTGCCCTTGCTCCATATGTTTACCACTAAGTCGTTCCTCAAGGCATAATTTCTTTTATCCACGATGTGCCCTGAATCTGTCTACGAGTGGTGGGGTGTCTCTATGACATGCCTAGTTGCTTTCTATCATTGATATTGCTATTTAATGTGGATTCCTGAGAGGCATGTCGCGAGGCGCTTCCTGTCACCTCTTGCTGTGTGGATTAAAATCGCTTCATATGCTGCGGTGAGCTGCTGCCAAATCTCTGCAATATATGCCGTATACATGCTACCGTAATCTCCTCATTAACGACCTTCTTTGCCTGTCCATGTATGCTTTAACGACTGTTTTTTAGCTTAAGCACTGTGAAATTGGCCATATCTTCCTCATAAAACATTCAATTTACCCCGTTTTTGTTCCTGTGACATCTGCTGTATCAGCCATTCCGCGCCTTTACTACATGGGTAAACTTAAATCAATGTCGCACTTGCCTCGTTCGACTAAACCCCAGCTAGTGAAGAACTCTAAGGTTTTCTCTGCTTTCTCGCAACTGGAAGACTCTCTTAACTCGTCTGGTTCAGACACACCAATGGATCCTTCCAAAAGTACGCTGGATAATTCTAAATCTACCACAAAAAGACTTAAGTCAAATTCTCTCTCACCTCCAAAACTCTCCAGTCCAGTATCAATGGAGTTGTTGTTAGAAGAGATAAGGTCCTTGCGTCCTTTCATGGAAGAGACCAATATGAAACTCCAGGTCCTTACAGATAATTGGTCGCAGATGGAAACGAGGGTAACTTCGATGGAAAAATCTGTTCAGTCATTTCAAGAGACGTCCTCTGTGGTCTCCAACCTAAAATCTCAAGTCTCAGACCTTCAACAACAAGTGGAGCAGTTGGAGAATAGAAATAGACGCAATAACCTCCGTATTTACGGACTGGCTGAGGGACTTGAGGGATCTGATCCAATCGCCTTCTTCAAGTCGTTCCTTCCTAAGCTTTTGCATTTGTCACTGGACAAGTCCCTTAACATCCAACGTGCTCACAGACTGGGTCGACCACCTTCTTCTGCTTCCTCCTCACAGAGACCTAGAGGGGTCATCATCTATTTCTTGGAATACACTGACCTTTTGATGGTTCTAACGGCGGCTAAATCTGCTCCGAATCTAGCTTGGTCTGGCACGCCCTTGTTCTTTGCACAGGATTATGCTAAAGCCACAGCCACCCGCCGTAAGGTCTTTCTGAGCCTAAGAGCAGATCTGAGGGCGATGGGTGCGCGATATGGCCTGTATCACCCATGTCTATTTAAAGTTACCTACAATAACAAGACTACAACCTATGAAGACCCAGTGCGCCTACAAAGTTTTATCAATGCGCACAAGTCATCTGCCATGGACGCCTCCGGACCGTCAACCTCTGCTCATGGCTGACTAACGTTTTCATAATTCTCATGTGGTTGTTGTATTTTTTTTTTTTTTTCCTGTACTTGCTCAGAGATTTTCTCTCAGTTGCAGTTCACTCGACTATGTCTGATCTTCCAGTAGCTTATTTTGCTGATTTGTTACCGTTTATGCATGATGGTTGTCCCATGTTTTCTTGTTAGTCACGCTTCTCGCATGATGTCCTGATTTGTTTCAACTCTCGTTCTCTTTTTTCGTCTTACAGGAAGTTTTCCCCGTGTTTGATGATGTCTCTTGGTCCTTGCCTCGCTGCTCCTGGATGTGCTGCCTCACCCATGTGGCTCCTTCCCTCCTCCACCCTTCCTCGTACCCCTCCTTTGTAGGTATGATCTTTCTCCGTTCCCCTATCTGTTTTCCCTGTGCATTTGATGGTTTCTTTCCTTACCCTTTCCTCCTCCCTCTTCTCTTGTATGTATTCTTGTTCACATGTTTATATTTTAGCATATTATCTTCGACTGAAATCTTCTGCTTATATAAGAGTTATATTCCTTGCTCCTCCTGGTGCACTTACTCTTTAGCTTTTCATTTATCCTCTTCTTCTCCTCTTTTCCAGCATGTTTACACTGGTTCTCGCTTTCTTCTTCTTTTTTCATGTCTTTTCCAAGGTACATGGGCTTTCCATTCTTTGATATGTTTTTTTCACATTTTCGTAGATAGGTTATCGTTATGTCCTTGAATATTTTGTCATGGAATGTGAAGGGTATTAACGCCCCAATTAAGCGTCAAAGAATTTTGTCACACCTAGCCAAATTGAATGTTGATATTGCATTCCTTCAAGAAACGCACTTAAACGATGTAGAATCAGTTAAGCTCAAACGTGGATGGGTGGGCGAACTCTTTTACTCACAGGGTGATGGCAAACGGAATGGTGTGGCAATCCTTTGTCGCAAGTCTCTGTCATTTCAGGTTCTTACTCAAGAATCGGACGTTTCCGGTCGTTGGGTTTTTGCCAAGCTATCACTCAGAGGTGTTCCAATTTCCCTTCTTAATGTTTATGGCCCAACTACGGGTGAACCCTCCTTTTGGGCTGATTTTTCTCCATTACTAACTAAATTTATGGACCACAACTTTATTTTGGCGGGGGATTGTAATCAACCTCTAGATCCCTTTATTGATAGGAAATCTATGGCCCCCTATATTCCCAACAAACCCCACAAGCTATTTAGTCATGCTATCTCACAGCATAAATTGGTGGATTCCTGGCGCCTTTGCAACCCCAAATTACGGGAGTACACTTTTTACTCTCCATGTCATCGCTCCCAGTCAAGACTTGACTATGTTTTTGTCTCCCACAACCTTGCTCAATCACTATTACATTCTGAGATTGGCCCGATATTACTTTCGGATCACGCCCCCGTCCTTACAAGCGTTGATGTGTTCCCTAAGGTTAATGGTCCCAGAAGATGGAGATTTAATAACTCGCTCCTAACTGATCCCAAGTTTACGTCTACTTTCACTTCCTTTTTTGATGAATTTTTTCTGATTAATGACCACACTGATATTCCGGACCATACTATCTGGGACGCTTTTAAAGCGGCTGCGCGTGACTTTATCATCAGATACGTTGCGAGTAAGCGCGGGGCTGCCAGAAGATCCACCAAACAGCTCCTTTTAGATATTAAGAAGTTGGAACACGCATACTTTACCTCCCACTCTGAGGATAGCTTGACAGCCCTTGTTGCTGCAAAATTGAAATTTAATGAGAAAGCTACGGAGGACGCCTCCTTATACTTGTTAAAATCTACTGCTAAATTTTATGGGGGTAGGAATAAAGCAGGGAAGCTCCTAGCTAACTATTTAAAGATTAAGCATGATAAGTTCAATATTGAATCTGTTTATGACTCTAATGACACTCTGAAGCATAAAGATGTTGATATTTTGGCTGCCTTCTCCCATTTTTATGAAACATTATACACATCTGGAACTCAGCCCTCCCCCAACTCTCTTGCCCATTTTTTCTCCACCATTCACGCACCACCCACTTTTCCTCTTGACCTTTCCTCCTTAGAATCTGACATCACACAAAAGGAACTACTCACTGCTTTGCAACACCTTAAGCTTAATAAGGCCCCTGGCCCCGACGGTTTTACCGTTGAATTCTATCTTCATTTTTCTAAGCTGTTGATCCCACGCCTACACTCTCTTCTCCGTACTTTTATTGCCCAAGGTACTTCCTCAGGGACATTCTCGGATGCTCACATATGTTTAATACCTAAACCTGGGAAGGATGTACAACATTGCAAATATTATAGGCCCATATCTTTAGTCAATATTGACTATAAACTTTTTGCTAAAGTACTGGCGGTCCGATTGGATCACCTACTCCCGGATCTTCTTGGGGAAGAGCAATCCGGGTTTGTTAAGGGCCGACATATTACGGATAATACCAGACTTCTATTTAATATTCTATCAAAGTCTTCCCGCTGTCAACATTCACTTGCAGCGATTGCCCTTGACGCCGAAAAAGCGTTTGATCGAGTTGAGTGGCGATATCTTTTTCACACTCTTACTTGGTTTGGCTTTGGCCCCAAATTTATTTCTTTAGTTTCCCTGTTATACTCGCACCCCAGAGCCGCAGTAATTGCCAATGGTCAAATTTCTTCTTATTTCAATCTGGGTAGGGGCGTTCGTCAGGGTTGCCCCCTCTCCCCTTTTCTTTTTAACCTCGCTCTAGAACCCTTTTTATCTAGAATACGTCAAAATCCTGCTATCCATGGCTTTCAGTTTGCGGACCTTCATCTTAAACTTGCTGCTTATGCAGATGATATCTTACTTTTCCTCTCCAATCCCGCGGAATCTGTCCCTGCTTTTCTGGCTGAAGTTCGGAATTATTCCTCCCTCTCTGGGTATAGACTTAATCATGATAAATGTGAGATCCTACCCCTGACCAAATTCACTTTCAAACAAGAATTTTGTGACTCTCAATTTACTTGGTGCCCCACTCACATTAAATATCTGGGGCTATATATCACCCCCTCCATTCCTGACACTATCTCTCTTTGATTGTCCAAATGTACACAAAAAATCACGAACCTTACTACAAAGTGGCATCCCCTATATCTCTCCTGGTGGGGTCGCCTTGATACTATTAAAATGATGATTTCCCCCATTATTCTCTACACCTTATCCAATATCCCAGTATCTATTCCAATGAAATTCTTTAAGAAGATCAACTTAACGTTATCTTCATTTTTGTGGAGTTCTAAAAAACCTAGAATGTCTCTTGCTAGACTTATACGCCCCGCCTCTGAGGGTGGTGTCAACTTCCCTGACTTTCCTGCATATCAGAAGGCCTTTTTGCTACGTCAAGCTTCCCTCTGGCTACATGATATCATTGTTCCCTGCCTTTTGTGGCTCAAGGTTGAGCGCACTCTCCTTTCTCCATTCTCTTTTACAGAATATCTTGCTTTTTCTCGTAAACCTTCTTCGATTCCTACTCCTATCAACAAATATACCCTTAAGCTCTTGTTATCTGAGGCCCCTGGCCCTCCCATGACTGTCACCGATTTCCTCTTTTCCACCATTTGGCATAATAAATATCTTCTAATCGGTAATAAGCCCTTCTATTGGAAAACATGGAGGTCCCAAGGTTTGATATGGATTTCGCAACTCTTTTCTGATTCCATCTTTCTCTCTTTCTCTGATCTTAGTTCTTCCTTTGGTCTACCTTTATCTTTTGCCCCTAAATACTTATTACTTAAAAGTACCGTTTTAGAGGTTTGTGAGAGGCTCTCGGGTTCTTCTTCTCCCTCCCCTGTTCAACAACTCCCAACGCTCCAACTCCATTCTCTTCTACGTACAAGCCCCAAAGCATCCCTTATCTATAAACATCTTCACGCACATCCATCACTTAGACCTAAATCTAAGGTTGAGATCCAATGGGAGACCGACCTTGGAACAGAATGGCCGATATCTCTCTGGGATAAAATATGGACAAAACTCCGTAAAACTTCCAGAGCAGCCTCCCTGACACAATCTTTATTCTTTATATACAACAGATTACTTCACACTCCTTCTACACTGCACAAACGCTTTCACAATACCCCAGACATTTGCTGGTCGTGTGGCTCCCCTAATGCTACCTTATTTCACATGATATTTCTCTGTAAGTATGTGCATGACTTTTGGTTACAGGTATGGGCTCAAGTCAATGTTATTTTTCATACTTGTATTCCTTTTTCCCTCACTCATCTTTTCTTGGGTAGCCTGTCCCCGGGTTGGGATAATGTGGATATGTGTGTTCGCATTGTAGATCTGTTATTAGCTGTAGCCTTTCAGCAGATTACTGTAAATTGGAAAACTGCATCTAATGTTTCTCTCAAAGGATGGTGGTATAATGTCTGTCATAACCACAGACTCGATAATGCTTTTGTTTTTCCTGTTCAATTAGCTACTAAACGAGCAGAAATGTGGCTCCCCATTACGTTGTATCTAGATAAATGTACTGCTCATTCGTCTCGCCCAACGCCTGCCCAACAAGAGGTTTCCAAACCCCCTTGATACCCTTTCCACATCCAAGTTTTTTCTTAATTGCATTGTTCTTTTTCTCTGTTTCTCTTCTTTTTCAATGCCCATGATTAACTGTTCAGATACTCATTGCCCATGATTATTGTTTTATTGCATATTTTCCTCTACGTGCCACATTCTGTTATTCCCCCCTCCCCCCTTCCTCCCCACTTTCCCCCTCCTTTCCCCTTCTAAACTGATGTTATGTAATGGTTTATCCTTTTCCACTGACTAATAAAATTTTATTGAACTCAAAAAAAAAAATGCTTACTGAAACAAACGGACACACAAAACTAAGAACCGTTTAAATACAGGCTAGCAATTGTTGGTAACTGACCGGTGACATTTTCGCCAGGGTGATCAAATGGAGAGCAATAAAGTCCAGGCGGAGCGGTTTTGGTCTGTTGTCTGATTAGTCAAGTTGAGAACTAATGTTTGCAAGCCTTCAGGTGACGTCTGCTGCTATTTGTGCACCCCAGTACCTTTATTTGTGCTTAATTAACCTGTATCAGGCGAGGTTCATTACACCTCCTCTGAAGGGGCACC
The DNA here is from genome assembly GCF_964204655.1 of Triturus cristatus. Taxonomy (NCBI): domain Eukaryota; kingdom Metazoa; phylum Chordata; class Amphibia; order Caudata; family Salamandridae; genus Triturus; species Triturus cristatus. The sequence continues at coordinate 1,562,132,634 of NC_140590.1, forward strand.
TATTAAATCAGCTGTTAATGCATTAATGTTATATCCAGCTACTTATGTGTAGTTCTCATCAGCAGGGGGCTGAGAACAAAGCGTTTTGTTTTTAAAACGGCTGTTGATTTAATGCGTCAATGTATATGACTAAGTGACTCTCTCGAATGTGCGTGTCGTAATACATTAAATACGTGTATACTGATATATATATATATATAATATGCATGTATACTGAAATACATATATATATATATATATACATTAAATACGTGTATATTGAAATATATATATTTCAGTATACACGTCTTTAATGTATTAAGGCACACGCACGTTTGGGAGAGGCTCTTGGTCATATGCATATGCATTGACGCATTAAATCAACATATAACAAATCAAGAAGGGGGAAGAAAGAAGGTACTGCGATCCATTCAGCTTCCTTATTCTATATCAAAAAATCAAGTGGGGAATGGATCACTTGTCCTGAGTAACCAGGGTTTTTTTTAATTTTCGTATGCTATACTGATTTAAAAAAACCCTCATTCACGTACAGAGGTAGCGGTGGCGGTATATCTTGGTTCTCCGCCTTTGTCTTTAAAAACGTGACAGCATCATCATTGGGTTAGTTTTTATGCTTCCTCCACCGGGAGGTGTACCACTGGTTAGTGCAGTAGTGATCAGTGATGGTTGGGTTATGTACAGTGAGGAAAAAAGGGAATAGTTAAAATGCTCGTACAACCAGATAACGTTTTTTAATAAATCTGGATTCAAGATAGTCTAAAAATAGTTCAGTGCGTAGGGGAATTTATTATGAATCTCCCGCACCTAATATGTCATTAAAAAGGTCGACATGTTTCAGCCCTTGCGATTGCCCCGAGGGGTCAAGTGGGCTTTCTTCAGGACCTAGAGTGAAAAGATGTAGGAAAGGGGTATAGTGAGAGATCTATTGTGTCTCTGTGAACTTAGACCATGTGTTGTCAGGGTCTTCGTGAATCTAGGTATATTCACCTGATTCTGCTTTGGACCTGTTAAAAAGGGAGGAAACAAGACAAACAAACAAACATAAAGGAGAATATCAGGTATGTATTCTCACAAATGGTCATGCTGTCTTTGTGCTAAGACAGTGCAAGAAACTATAAAATGGCAACTCTTTATAACAAGGCAAATTCCTATGGCAGACCTATTAGTGAGGATCTCGAATCTTTGCTTGCTGTGGGTTCGAGTATAGTTGGAATATCACTCGATGTTTTGTTTCTTTGTTATCATGTGGATTGATAACATAAATGTGGTACAGTGTCAGGAAGTGGTTAATTATCATGGAAATTATATTTAACACCAATATTGAGACGCTCAGAACGCTAGCAAATATATATATTTTTTTTTATAAGAAAATTTTTATTTCTTTATAGAAAGCAAAAACAAGGATGACATACAACAGTTTGATAAACTCTGCATCAATAAAACCTATCATGGAAGCATTGACAATCAATTGCAAGACCCTCCCCTCCTCTCCAGCCCTCCGCCCCTGCCCCCCGCACTCCCCTCCCCTTAAAACAGGCCCCCAAGCCATTTCCCCCATACTTTACGGAAGTTTTTGGGGCAGCCCCGGGCAGCATACAACGTCCGCTCCTGAGTGGCACACCAGTCCACCCCTCTTCTCCAAGTAGCACTTCTGGGTGGGTCGGTTTGTTTAAAGATTAGAGATCCTCACTAATAGGTCTGCCATAGGAATTTGCCTTGTTATAAAGAGTTGCCATTTTATAGTTTCTTGCACTGTCTTAGCACAAAGACAGCATGACCATTTGTGAGAATACAGACCTGATATTCTCCTTTATGTTTGTGTGTCTTGTTTCCTCCCTTTTTTACAGGTACTATCTGACCAAAGCAGAATCAGGTGAATATACCTAGATTCACGAAGACCCTGACAACACATGGTCTAAGCTCACAGAGACACAATAGGTCTCTCACTATACCCCTTTCTAACATCTTTTCACTCTAGGTCCTGAAGAAAGCCCACTTGACCCCTCGGGGCAATCGCAAGGGCTGAAACATGTCGGCCTTTTTATGGACATATTAGGTGCGGGAGATTCATAATAAATTCCCCTACGCACTGAACTATTTTTAGACTCTCTCGAATCCAGATTTATTAAAAAACTTTATCTTGCTGTACGAGCATTTTAACTATTCCCTTTTTTTTTCACTGTACATACCCCAACCATCACTGATCACTACTGCACTAACCAGTGGTACACCTCCCGGTGGAGGAAGCATAAAAACTAACCCGATGATGATGCTGTCACGTTTTTAAAGAGAAAGGCGGAGAACCAAGATATACCGCCACCGCAACCTCTGTACATAAATGAGGGTTTTTTTCTCAGTATAGCACACGAAAAAAAATTTAAAAACCTGGTTACTCAGGACAAGTGATCCATTCCCCACTTGATTTTTTGGCATTAAATCAACAGCCATTTTCAAAACAAGACGCTTTGTTCTCAGCCCCCTCCTGATGTAGCCTCTACTAGGCAGTGTTCGCTTTGTGCTGCTGGCCGGCTGCCAAACAAAAGCAATTATGTGTAATAATAGCAAAATTAAGAGCAGAGTGTTACCGTTTTACAGCGGGGTCTGGGCAGCAGCCATTTCCTTCTGTCAACGCTATCTTGCTTTCGCACTTTCATACACACAAACACACTCGCACAGAGACCATTTCCTGTGGGCTTTAACTTGTGATCACTAAAACCAGAAAAGAGCGTGTCTCGAGCTAGTGCTCTGCCTGACAACCCTAGCCATACACGTCTTGTTGCAATTCCAGCTGTCAGAGCAGGGGTGAGTCCATCACACCGGGCTGGCGATGGAAAGCTGGCGATCTGCTCCCTGATGAGCAGAACAACCCCCCCACTCCCCCCGTGCCAAGTTTACACCGAATTTATCACATTCGCACAAGTAGAAATAAAGAGTTACAAAGAAAAGAGGATGGGGTGGGATGGGAAAAGCAAATGGTAAAATGAGATGCAGCATGAACAGGACAGATAAGGAGAGTAATGAAGGACGAGAGAAAGAAATGCCAGAAAAGGTGCAACAGTGAAGGGAGAGTGATTGAAAAAAAAAAATGTCCGCAAATTAAGCTGTAGCACGGTGAAAATGAGGGCACTAGGAAGAGAATGACAGTTGCAGAGCACATTAAACCCTGAACGAGATGAAAGGATAGATAAAAGCAAACAAGTAAATATTTCCTGTCAGGAATAGAATGTAAAAAAAAAAAAAAAAAAGACTGAAAACAAGGGGAAAAAATAAATGAAAGGAAGGACTATAGATAATAAAAAAGGGACACACGTTAAAAAGAGGAGTCTGCTAGGAGAGAAATGGGGAAACACGAGAAGAGTCAACAAGACACGCAGCCGCAAGACGCGCTCTGTGGTGGGGGAGGGGGATGAGCGTTGAAGCGAAGGCATTGCAGTTGACTGGCTCGGATCATTTTAAGGAAGGCTTTCTTTGTGGCGATGCTAACTTCTGTTCTCATCACTTGAAAGACACTTGTACATTTTATGTTATTATAACAGTACTGGTGGTACTGCAAGCCCCCCTTTGTGTTTCGTGGAGTACACAGATTATTTCAATGCATCACTGACGTGTAGCTAAACTGTGGAGCTACAGGCAACACCACTTAGTGATCTGGCACAGTCACGTGTTCTCTGGGTTTCAGTCTGTGATCATTAACAGCTGTTAATTAGACAAAGGCACCGCTGTGAGCTTTTGAAAACACCAACGAGGGGGGGAAATTGAAACAAACATCATGGCAATTCCTACCCCTGTCCACATGCACTGGAGGGATGGGATTCTTTTTTAACCTCTTGCGTGCCCCGCCCTTTCCCCGCCCTGTGCCGGGCTTTCTATTAGCGGGCGGGGTTCATGACGAGATGGTCTCGTCATGGGCACAGCGCAACCGCGGCCCATGACGAGACCATCTTGTCATGGGCACTGAAGGGGTTAATATATTTATATTCGAGAAGAACACAGAGAAATATAGCATTTGTGAAAAATAGGCAGGGAAATTGTTATGCTGTAGATCAGGTATTTACAAACAACAAGACAAGCCCGGCTTCAAAAGAGGTGCGCGCTCGAGCGAAAGTGAAAGCAGCACATTTGCACATATGTTTGCAATTAACGCAAGACGCGGCAGGGGAGGGGCGGAGGAGCAATGAGAAAGCAATCAAGTGAGAGGAAAGCCAGATGGCGCCTGATCAGGCGCGGAAAGCTGGCGGCTGCGCGTGTGCAAACGTGCGTAACCGCAAGCGCTAGGCCAGCCAAAGCTTGTGGTAGCACTTTGAAAAGCCACTAACTAAATGTCTCGCAGAGCAACGCATGCGCTGGCTCAGGCGAGACCTAAAAAATAAAACTACTAAACACAAACATGACAGATAAACACATGATCTGAAACAGTGCTTTCGTAATATTTGGCTGAAGTAAGGCTGAGCTCCAATTTATGCGTCTCACCGGAGACCTGTAATTCTCAGCAGGATGTTGGTGGTTTTTTTGTGCTAATTGTTGTAATTGCCATCAGTGTGGTGCTGACCAGCTCTCTTTACTGTTTGTTAAGCCAGAGAAAATAATGAGCTTAACATACAAATTGTTTCCAGCATTCGCTTATATTGAACTTTGTCCCTTTTTCAGGAAAGAAATTGAGTTATGGATGTATATCGTGTGATACTTCTACCCACCCCTCTCAAATAATAATGCAAGTACCGACACCTGTCATATGTATTTATATTGTACTTTGAAATTCTATATATTTTTCTTTTTGTAACACATTTTTCATGCTAATGCTCTTAGGAATTGAACGCAATAAAATTGAAATATCTTGCACTTTAGGCTAATCTTGGCCGATTATCAGCGCTCCTCTGGTGCTGTCCACTTCGTCCTGTTCCCCGGGTCTGTACAATTCGTTGCATGCCTGTGACGTTGTTGCACCGATCTTTTAATTCCTGCTTCATGTAGGAGCAAATCGTTTCCTTATCTGTAACTATTAATGACAGATTATGTACATATAATCATGTCTCACAACATGCTTTTCGCCTCTTGCTTCATCAGGGCAAGTCGGAATCGGTTAAGGTCCTTGCTTTTAGGTATTATCTGGTTAATTTTCCAATCTTCTTTCATGCACACATTTAACTCAATTATAATAACAGTCTATGGCAGGTAGAAAAGAAAACCGTATCACAAACACCGTGAATTCTGAATGTCCAATTGGTATTTGCCATTTTTGAAATATTAACTTTTCTTCCTACAGTCATTCTGGAAGCTCTTTAATATTCACAATGGATATCCTTTATACAATACAATCCATTTGTAGAGTGCACGGCTACCTCTGAGGAGGCGTCCCAGCGTAGCAAAAAGGATCACCCATGATGTATTATAAACAGGAGGAACTAAGAATGCACGTGTTTTCTATTTCATTCCTATATAGTTATTAGTACCAAATCCAGTAGATGTCTTGCTGGGGGGAATGTGCACCCCAAGTCTCAGGGTATCTTTCTCAGGGACTCTGGGCATTTGACAGAAGTAACACAAGATTAGTGATGGTTTCCCATTCATGTGTTTGCTTGGGTTTCTGTAATATTTGATAAATATTACACGGATACAGGCGGCCTCAACCTAACTACCTATACTCCGCTTTCCTGTGTTGTTGATTTCCCTCTACACAATGGTACAGGGTAATATTCGTCTTCTTTTCCTATATTTACTTAAAGGTTACCTGAAATTCTTTTTCAAAATCAGTTTTGACTTGTTGGGGGAGCTGTATGTTGCGCAGCAGTATTATGCATGCACGCTCCACCTACAGAATAAAAGCATTTATTTATTTATTTTCACAGATTATTGTGACCTCAACTATTAAGTAGTACTGATACGTTTAAGGGCAGGAGAAGGAATGGTATTTAACACTGTGAAAGTCCAGGAGGAAGTGATCTGCAAACTAAAGAACAACTTTCAAACTTTTATCAACACTGCTTAATTGAGTACTAGCACCTTGATCAAATTAAACAGTACATTTGTTGCGCCACACAGACAATTATTACTCTGAGCGCTCTAACAAAGGAAAGGCCTGTAAAGCCAATTAGCATCAAAAGCACACAGTATAAAATAAAAAATAAAAAAGGGGCAACAATACAGTTTCCCAGGCTCTTGTTGGCCTACATCTAACAAGTCAGACCACACACAGCACCTCTCCCCTACTCTTTAAAAAGTGGCCAACCTTTGAATCTGAAAGTCATTGAAGTTTGTCCCACTGAAGGGGCTGTGAAACTAAAAGGTATTAAACCTCGTTTAAAAGAAAAGAAAAATGAGCAACTAATACAGCATAAAATGAATGTAGGGACTTAAACAGACGGTAAGATGGCGATTGAGTGAAAGTCGGTCGTAGGTGGCTCCCTTGGGGAAGGCGTGACTGAGTTAAGATAAGGATGCAGAGGACCTGAATGGCGTTCCATCAAGCAAGAAATATTGCCTCAAAGAATCAAGTGGCGACGGAGCCGGTCTTACCAGGAATTAGGCGCGGGGCTATGTCGCTGGCGGAGATCACGGAGCAGCTGATCGCTGGCTGCCGTGGTATTGAACGAGAACTGGCTCGGATTCCGAAGTGGAGTAGTGGATGCAGCGCAGCCTTTAACACGGGCATCATGGCTCCTACGATAGGAGCAAAGGGAAAAGGTGTACCCTCGCAATCGGCTCCCCTGGAGTCCCTGCAGCAGAACTCGGCGGATTTGGAGACGCAATCTTCTCCTGCGGTTCAAGGACGACGGCAGAGGGTGCGGCCGGAGAATCCCCTGGACGGGAAGGGGAGGGGGGGGGGTGGGCGTGCAGCCCCAGCCGCCTCGGCCCACTACAATCATCGACCTGTTCCGGGGTGCAGGGACTGGATCAGCCTCCGGCTTGCTAAGGGAGCAGCATGTCATTATGGACCCGGTTAAGGGAGATGGGCAGAACATAACCGGTAAGCCACCGCTGGGCCTTGGGGAGAATCCAGAACAGGGCGATACAGAGGCAATAAAGACACATGCACATGGGGCCAAGGGTTCATTGTGGGACAGACTCTGCAAGAGGAACAAACTCACACTACTGTACCGGCTATTAATGGGAGCGAGAGCTCGGGAGAGACGGGATTAGCTAATGTTTCTAAGAATATTGACTTACCGGGGGAAATTGAGATTCAACAGGAGGAAGCACTTTAGTGTACAAAAACCAATGGGGAAGTTGAGTGAGCGTAAAAGGCCCTCAAAGTCTCGCAGGATACTGCAGGAAGGTAGGGAGAGGGACATTGACTCTGAAGCAAATGACTTTTACTCTCTCTCAGATGCCACCTGGTCTAGGCTCAGACCACAGGTCCAACTCAGAATCAAGCGAGGAAGAATGTATATCTGGTACAGAGGTTAGAGGCCGGGAAATGATTACTTCCAACAGGAAAACATTCCCCCATGCAGAAAATCCAGGAGAGCAACGTATGGGGGCAGGAGAAGAGGTGTACCAGAAGTAGTACTAGTACCAGAAACAGGTTAAGGGAATGGTTTAAGGGGCAATATAGGGACCAAGGAAGTCGCAAGTATGGGTAGGCTGACTATTTTCACAATTAACATTGGTGGGCTGAATGACAGATGCAACAGAAGCAGGGCTGGGGAGGTGTTGCGAGCACTAGGGGCTGACATTATCTGTCAGCAAGAGACCCACATCCCCTGGCAGAAAAGAGGGCTCAACATTATTCCAGGATATTCCCAAGTTATTTGCTCATCTGAGTCCACCAACACTAGAGGGGTGGCTATACATGTTTCTCATCGATTTTCACCCATTAAGCAAGTTAAGTCGGATAAATGGGGTCGGTGGGCCATTGCTTTCATTCCAAACCAGTTTACTATTTGTACAGTATATGGCTCAAATATTGACGATGCGGATTTGCTGTCAGAGTTGGAGGTCGAATTAGCCTCTTGGCCAACGCCCTTAATTATCTGTGGGGACTTCAATATTAATTTAGATACTGGTGATTGGGGTAAGGGAGGGTATATGGGGAGGTAACCTCAAGTCTTTAAAGCTTTAAAGGCACTCACGGCCAGCCATGGACTGGTAGATATGTGGTCATGTAAAAAAAATAGGGGATCCAGGTTTTACTTATTTTTCGTGTCCACATAGAAAATATGTCAGTCTCTCTTTTAGAGGGAGCACAGATTAAATGCCTCTCTAAGGTCCTGTCGGACCATAACCCACTGGTAATGAACATTGAGGTCCCGGCGTACACAAAGGTATTCACAAAGTGGACGTTTGATAAAAAACTGTTAGCCACAGAAGGGTTTATAGAGCATATTAGGGGGTGGACCCAACAGTTTTTCGATATAAATAGATATATCACTTCAAGAGAAAATGTTTGGGATACATTTAAAGCAGGGCTTAGGGGGGAAATAATAAGCTTTGGTGCATTTTACAGGAAACAACAGAGGGACGAAATACATGCACTTACAGAGGAGCGGAGTCTTTATGAGGAACAACAAATGGTAGCCATAGGACAAAAACAGACAGACCTACAAACTAGCCTAGAGCTAATAGTAATTAGGATTAAGGCCAAAATTAATGGAATCTATAATAAAACAAGCATTTACAATGCAATGGTCTCGGCCTTGGAAAAGTTAGAGCTATTGGCATTGCTCATGACATTATTTTTGTTTATGTTTTTGTTTTTAAAACATGTAAAGAAACGGCATTGTTATTTACAATGTCAATAGCTTAATCAGTGTGTGTGTGTGGGTGGCTGTGTGTGGGTGCAAATGCAATGAGGGAGACAATAGTAGTGCCACACCACACAACCTCTGAGACCCCACAGAATGCAGGTTTGCGAAATGGCTGCATCACTTTCCAAAACATAATTTTTTCCAATGAAGATTTTGCAAATCGAACAGCACAAAGCATCCTCGCTCTCAATGGAACAGCGCATGTTGCCGTTCACAATCTGTTACCCACCACCTTGAAACACTGCATAGTTGGGTTCGGATCGGAAGGCCGGGCATGGGCAGGTAGCATCGCAAAGTAAAGTAAATGACAGCCCTTGTCCTACACTTGCAGCGTCTGCCGCACCACCACTGCTTTCCGGGAAACACGTCCCATTAGAAAAGTAGGTCACCGTGCCGGCGTCAGATTCAGCCCCGCCTCTGCACGCGCCCCGCTGCTGCAGCATTACAGTGAATCACACGGAGCACCAACAGGCACCTGATTAACCCCGGCTCGAGCCCTCTTGTTTACATCTGTCAACAGGAAGCCGTCACCGCCGGCTGCGCTTAGTTCCATTCAGCACCTTTCATTATCACAGGACGGTTTTACATTGCTGGTGCCGTAAATGAAATGTACTTGCATTTTGTACACGTCAATGAAACATGGAGTGATGGAGATGCGAGATTCCAACGCATATGTGGACATTTCGAAAATTTCAATAAATATTTTTTACGTTTTATATATTTAAAGATGAAGTATATCAATTTAGAGTTCATTTATCATTTACTCCTTTTTTATTTGGCGTTTTTGTTTATCGCATTTTGAGACAACTGAAGTTTAAGAGTGTGGATAGCAGGCCGAGGGACAGCGAATTTGCATAATCCGATCCATAACCCGTGATCGCCGTGACAGCAGCTTTTTTCCCATCCTCAGGCTGGAAAGGCAGCAGTTTCCTCAAGACTTTAAGGTGAAAAAACACACGGGGATACTACAGAGGAAATCTGATTTGCGATAGAGAAAGCATTATCGATTTTTTTCTACAGGGCTTTTTACCGTGAAAGACTGCATGGGTAAGGAATCAACTTCTGCTGGCCGTTATGTGTCCCGCCAAAGATCGGATTTACCAACGATGATTAAAACTTCAGTTTTGTCTGTTCAGCTTCAATTCCCATCCAGTTTCGAATAAACTACCTTGACTGGCTCGTGGAGAGCTCCTGCTTTCCACAACAAGTAAAGAGGAACAAGCCGAGGGCACCAGAAGACACCACCGCCTTTCTCCGAGGCGAAGCAGAAATGCCTTGGAGAAAGGCAGCGGCGTTTTCGGATTCGGGGGTGTGTTTTTCTTTTCTCTCCTCTTGCCATTGGCTGGAGGAGAAAATGAGAAAAGTAGAAAAAAACACGCCCCCGAATCCGAAAAGGACGGGGCCTGTTCGGAGAGACCATCCTCTTCTCCAATGGCTGGCCAGCATTCAAGAGGCCAGCCAATGGAGAAGAGGAGAGAAGAGGGGCGGGTTCAAGCCCCTCTTCTCCAAAACATTAAATCTCCGGACTTCCGGTTCTGCCTTCGGCAGACCGGATGGTCCCGAAACCTAAAAATTTTGGTCCTGTAGTAAAAGGGTAGCTCTGCAGCCAGTGGGCTTTCCCAACCAGTAATGCGCATGTGTAAAGTTTATCTAATTCACATAAGAGAGTAAAGTAAGATCTACTTACTTTTGCAACGTACGCAACACATGTACATTACATACATGCAATTCCCAAATAGAATGTGAAGTGCGAAAGACAGAGCGCAAAGAGGAGTGGCATGTAATCCAAGGTGGGTACGCACTCATGCAGAAGTAACTTTCTGGGTGTTCGCAAGGGTTGTAGATCCGCATGTACCTAGCATGAGGTGTGTGAAACGTGCAATGTACCGCACTAATTAATGCAGTTTGAAAATTGTGCATAGTGAATGTTGGTATGTAAGTAAAATGTGGCAGGAAGCATGAAGTGGTATTTTGGTTGCGTTTTTTTCCAAACCATATACAATTACAGCAGGGGGGGGGGGGTGGGTGCAAATCATCAATATGTGTGGTTTATACACAATGCAATCATTCCATGAGCCATTAAATTACTAAATTAGGTACAAGCTTGTGTATAGTAATCACTTGCACAACTTACAGCCCCCCACACACATACAGCTGTCAACTGCACCATGGGAAATCTTTTTCCTAAATACAGTAAAAATAAATCTGTTTAACTCTGCAAACCAGCATTTTTTCCAATTTGAAATAAAAACTATGTAGGCACTAAACATCCCAAAAGCATCTGATGGCTAAGCTACCTCTATGTTACTGCACATCGGGAAAAGTTCCTTGTTGAACATGTAGTTTGTGAATTTGCACCAGTTCGACTTACACGTCCATTCTAGAATCTCGAAAAACAATCAATTTTCCATAGATGTCATTCATCAACTGCTAACCGTGCCTTGTCAGTTGGTCATTTGGTACTCCGACCAATGGCCTTGCTACATCTCTGGAACAAAGGTTGTACCTTTCTCAGAGAAATATAGTGGACCCTTGTTTATGTTTTGAGAATGTAGAAAGGCCCGGGGATAATACTTGATTAAGATTTTTGGAGGGTACACCGTATTTTTTTTTTAAACATGCCAGTTCTGCTTCTGTTTAGTAATAACTTTGAGGCCGTTTGGATAATTTAAAAATACCTTTGAAATTATTTTGTCTTGGAAAATTCAGATTTATGTTTACCTTTCAAATGAAAACATTAGTGGTTTTTGCCAACGACTGCGTCACTGAAACACGATTAGCTGTTTTTTTTAAATGTAAAAGCCAGCATAAAGATATGGTGGTGGGAGGGGGGAGAATAAAGCTAACTGTACTATTTCTACCTCAGATTTAAAATTGTGCCTCATATCTGGAACAACACAAATTTCGTTCCCCGTGTTTATTTGCATGCACAATTTCCAAATACGATGAGGAGGAGACTGTGAATAAAGAGGTGCGTTAGAACCAGTCATATAGACATTAACCCCTTCGACGCTCATGACGGAACGGTTCCGTCATGAGCGTCGGTTGAGCTGTGCTCATGACGGAACCGTTCCGTCATGACCACGCCCGCGCAAGCAGCGCTCAGCACAGCAGGGGAATCCGCCCCGCATGGAAGGGGTTAATCCCTACCGCATGGAAAAACAACTCATTCTTGGTAAAACCTATATTATATTGTGCAATGGTACGATTTCCTCAGGTGTTTTTTTTGTGCCCCGTTCTAAGATCCTAAAATGTTTACTTACTGTATTTTCCCCGCTTAGCTTATTCTAGCCCTCCGACAGCAAATAAGAGGTATGTTGTAAGGCACTAAGTTTGGTACCCACCCCAGTGAGGTTGATAGAGGTCAAAGGTTATATGATGTCACTTCCTCTTCTCCTGGTATTTTGGTGAACAGAAGCCCTTGTTGCACAAGGTACAGACATCCAAACAGGTCGACAACATTCTTGGAAGCATGTTTAAGAGAGAAGTAAAAAATACATGTACTTACGCGTTTGAAAACAAGCATTAGTCGCAAGAGTTTTAACTCCGGTCAAACGCTGCGCACACAAGTGCCCAGGTCCCTGCAGCGACACCCACGTTAATTGGGCAAGTCAGACAAAAATCGTCTCTCACAAATAAGCAGCGTAATTACACAGCCAGTTAATAGTGTGGCAGCGACCAACGTGTTCCAGCGATATTTTCAAACTGTAACCCGATACTACTGTTTCCATCCTCGTGCCAGGCCTGCACTCCCTTGTTGCATACTGAACTATTTGAGGGCCACGGGGCACGCGGCGAGCTTTTGCTGTTTATTAACGTCAGGCAGAGGCTGGGTTTTCGACTGCGCGCTGGGCGTGCACCGCCACCCACACCATTGCCATCACAGTTCCTGCAAAACACGTAGGCCGCCGAAAGGGAAACGCCGCGGACGTCGAACAACGTCAACAAGACAGCTAAGAAACCTGCTGCAAGCTAAAGCAACAAACCTCCGTGAACTCGACAAAACACGAATAGGACGAGCTTAAGAAAACCAGAGTAAGCCTGGATGGGGTCAGATGGAGCTGGTAGGAGACACCACCGCCTTTCTCCGAGGCAGAGCAGAAATGCCTCGGAGAAACGCAGCGTCCTTTTCGGATTCGGGGGCGTGTTTTGCTGTTATCTCCTCCAGCCATTGGCTGGAGGAGACAATTAGACTTTCTGCAAAAAACACGCCCCCCGATCCGAAAAGGACGGGGCCTGATCGGAGTGACGGGACCTCTTCTCCAATGGCTGGCCAGCATTGAAGAGGCCAGCCAATGGAGAACAGGGGAGAAGAGGGGCGGGTTCAAGTCCCTCTTCTCCAAAACATTAAATCTCTCGACTTCCGGTTCTGCCTTCGGCAGACCGGATGGTCCCGAGACCTAAAAAGTGGCCGAAAGATTTCAAACGGAGACACGGGATAATTACGAATATGGTGAGACGATGGGGAAGCATTTGGCACTACGATTAAAACAAAGGGCGGCGGCAAACAACATTCTAAAATTAAGAGGGAAGGTAAGATAGCTACAGATCTCTCAGGTATATTACAAATACTTATGGATTTTTGTAAAGATCTGATTCGCTCTTGGGGCTCTCTACCAGGTACAATTGGGGTAGCAACAGGGAATGTGTCCCCTCAGCTGCGGGAGCCTGAAGCAGATATTTCTCTGAATGAGGTCCTGGAGGCTTTACGGATGATGGCCTCGGGTAAGGCATCAGGTCCAGACGGAATCCCGATGGAGATATATAAAGCCTTACAAGCAGAGCTGGCTCCCCGATTGCTTGATTTGTTTTTACCAGTACAACAGAAGGGGGTCCCGCCACAATCTTGGCAGGAGACCAATATAGTGATTATTTTGAAGAAGGGGAAGAAGCCCGAAGACCCCGCCTCATACAGACCAATATCATTAATCAATACCGATGAGAAATGATATTCTAAGATTCTGGCTCCAAGACTTTCCAAGATAATTGGGTCCCTAGTGAGCCCATGGCAACATGACTTCATCCCAGGCAGAAGTACAACGGACCATGTCCGAAGGGTAATCTCTCTATTTGATATAGCCGAAGCCACAGGCACACAGATGTCTTTGATATTGTTGGATTAGCAAAAAGCATTTGACCAAGTAGAATGGGCATACTTGTGGCAAAATTTAAGATCTAAGGGCTTCGGCCCACAAATTTTAACCACCATCCAAGCCATGTATTCTGAAGCACATGCAAAAATACAGCTAATGGGGAAGGAGTCGGGTAGGATTAAGATCACTCATGGTACGAGGCAGGGGTGCCCCTGTTCCCCTATCCTATTCGCACTCTATATAGACCTCTTAGTTAGAGCTATGCTGAACAACCGTGCAATTAAACCGATTGAGGTCCTGGGCTATAACACCAAGGTGCTAGCCTACGCCGATGACATCGCGGTCGTAACCCCCGATCCGCAAGGTGCAATAGATAAGATTGAAAGGCTGGCTGCAGAATTCGGAAAACAGTCGGGATAGAGTCTAAATACCGACAAAACACAAACTGTTTGTACTAGGACCACGCAATTTCAGGACCCACGAAGGAAGGAGTCAGCCACCTGTTTAGGGATAACTATTACAGCAGAGGTTGGCACAACATGGGAAATAAACTCTGCTCCGCTCTTTAAAAAAAATGGAGGGAGACTTGAAGAGATTGGATAATCTACATCTATCCATTATTTGAAGAGCAAATGCCATAAAAATGACGATGTTTCCTAAGTTGTTCTATCTATTCCGGTGTATACCTTTGGAACCAGCAAACTCGGTATTTAAAAAGGCAGATGGGTGGTTTTCTCAGTTTATATGGGGGTATAAGAAGATTAGGAGATCGTTAAAATTAATGACCTTACCGCAACATCGAAGGTGGTTGGCAGTTCCTAATCTTCTATATTATTTTTGGGCTGTAATGCTGCAACACTTGAGTATCTTATTCAGGCCAAAAGCTTGGGATCAGGCTGGGGTAGTGGATTTGGACAATGAGACCACATCTATCTACGAACTGGCCATCGGTAATCTAGCACCAGGGCTAGTTCTGAGGCAGCTGGAGGGTAGCTATTATAAAAAAAAAACACGTTTTAAGACCTTAAGAGCGGCCTGGAATGTATGGCGGAAGGTTAGTAAAACTTTGGAAATAGCCAAAATCCAGAGATATGTGTCTTATGGCGCTCCTCTGCCTTCCCGGCTCCATTTTATGATAATATAAGCAGAACTTGGGAAAAGGCAGGAGTCAAAAATATAGGAGATATCACTGACCTGAACGGGGTCGTTTCATTCGGGGAACTTCAGAAACGATACGGGCTAGATCCTAACACTTAAATATATAAAAGTAAGGGAGATAATAAAAATGGTGGTCGTACAACCTATTAACCTTGTCGGCATCCCGCTTTTAGAATACTTAACGAAAAAACAGCTTCGAGTTAAGGATATGTACTCAATGCTGATGGAGGCTACTCCGGATGATATCGCCAGAGTAGAAAGTAGGTGGGCGATTAAACTGGATAATCCGGATGTAGATATGTGTAGATCATTAGAGCTATCTGAAAAAACTTTATCGGCTAATCTCAAAGCCCAAATCTTTAAAACTGTATTTAGACTATTTCACGCCTGCTAAACTTTGAGCATGGGGGGAAAGGGAGAATAACAAATGCCCAAGGTGTGGTTAGGGCCCGGTCTGATATAGTCCACATGTTCTCTGACTGTTGTAAATTGGATGCATTGAAGGAAGGTATCAAACTGTTCTTATGTCTAAATCTGGGGCGGGCAGTCTCTTTAACGTCTACCATGCTGATATTTGGATGTGACGAAAGCCTACAGCTAGAACGGTCTCAAGCCTATTTATGCTTTATGGTTATAGCTATTTACCATATATTGATCGCTTCTATGTGGAAGGGCGAAGACCCTCCAACCTATCAGGCATGGTATGCCAGACTTTTTCATATATTTAATTTGGAGATGGCATTGTATAAATGTAAAGGTAGAAGTGGGAGGGCAAGGGGTCGACTGATCTGGGGGCCATTGATGGAACAGCAGTGGAAATCGGAAGGATAATTTGTTTGTATATTTTATGATTTTGTCTTTTTCAACTCATGTGCTCTTTTGGTATGCAGTTTGTTTTTTGTGGGTCTATTTAAAAAATCGGTATGTCTCATAGAAAAGTATGTAACCACTGCTTCCTGGAAATAAAAATTAAAATATTTTTTTTTAAAAGAATGTTAATTGTGAAGTGCTGAAGTGGAAAGTTGATACCACTCAAAAGTGTACAAATCCCTGGTAAATCATCACATATAGTGCTGCAGTAGTTTTTGGAAGGAATATCTGAATATGTTCAGTTGCAGGATCCTCATTTTATAGTGTCCAGATTTGGGTGCCTCATCTAGAGCAATGTGTTTATATCAAAATCTGGTGTGTTGTGTCCAGTTCTGAAGGTTTCATATGGACAATTTTTTCCAATTCTTGAGGTCATCTCTGTCAGAGTACTGTGTCTAGTTCTGGAGGCCACATCTGGGGTGCTTTCTCATGTGCCTGAGGTCACATCAAGATGGAAACATGTCATTGTGTACCATATATGAAGTTTTGCATTTAGTCCGGTTAGTCAAATGTTTGAAGTTTTATCTAGCCTCTTGAGCAGTTTGCAATGCCTCATTTGTACTATTGCCACTACTTTTAGAGTTAATACATGGAACATATTAATTTCTGAAAGCAATAGCTTAGAAGTTGTGTGTGAGAGACTATATTGGAGGTTCAGGTTGCAAAAAAGTTAGTTTTCTTTTTTCCAAAATGTGTGACCTGGGCTTCATTTTGCAATACACTGCAAACTGTACATTATTTGGATGCAAATTCTCCTGCCTCAGTAACATTTAAGAAGCAGGAGTCATTTTGCAACCTCATATGAATGATCACCGAGTTCATATTCCTGACATAAACGAGGCTCTGTGCCTTTAAAAACAAAAATGTTCACATATAACATTTGACACTGGTGGGAGCATGTAGTGGTCCTCTAGAACATGGATTTCTTCCCGGGTGCCACTCTTCAGAATTCACAAAGTGAAAGTTAGCCTACTTGACAAATTCCACTTCGCAAATGGATTTCTTCCCCATCTCGGGCTTCTGTAATCATTCAATGGTATGTGGTTCTCAATCCAGTCATAAACCATTGATACATAGCATTACAATTCACAAATAAAAGAACGTCGATTTTACACAACGTTCTATTTGTGAGTCAGATTTGGTCACAAAAGCAGTTTTCTGAAACTCACAAAATAATTTTTATACACTTTGCAGTTGCAAAGCCAGCAAGTGGTTCTTTGGTCAGGGTTCTTTCTGCAAAGGTCCTTCTATTTGTCCCAAAGTTCCGTTGGTGGGTTTTGAGGCACACCTAAAGAGGCCTTGGTCTGGCTGGAGGGTGCTAAACGAGTGAGCACCAGACTGGTGCATTACGTAAATGGTGTAGGAAAGTGCCCCTTTTTGACATTGTGACCCCTACCGTCTGCCTGATATTCGATGCAATTTGGACAACAACAAAAAAGCACTGGGTTCCTGCAAACCAGGTCCCCAGCGACAGACCTCTTTCCCTAAAACTGTACAATTGTTCCCCAATTGACCAAACCTTTAGCACCCATATAAGTCCCTAATAAATGGTACTACGAGTTGTAGTGCTAGAGGCACTCTTATGGTCTGACACCACGTGATTACCTTTGACTACCATCATTTTAATTGACTTTGGTGCTTTACTTTACACCAGCATGAATGTAAGACACCCTGCATATGCATTCTCTTGAAGGTTTCATTCTTTTTATTTATTTTTTACAGAGTTTTATATAGCACGAACTTGACCCGAATTGGGTATCAGAGCGCTTTACATAGCACCAGTTGCATTACATGAGGACACATTCATTTTTGTTAGGCACGGAAAGATTAAGTGATTTGCCCAGAATGTTCAGCATCATTGCCGAGACCCGCACCCAGTTTTGAGGTCGACCGCCCTAGTCGTTAGGCCAACTCCTCTCCCTCTTCTTGTAATCTTGCAGTCTTATAGTGGGAGCTGTCAAAGAGTAGAACTGCCTTGCCAAGAACAGAACGTGTGGGGAGAGAAAAAGAAAGAAAGAAAGAAAGAAAGAAAGAAAGAAAGAAAGAAAGAGAGAGAGAGAGAGAGAGAGAGACTATCCTTGTGGAGACTTGTCACACTCACACTGTGGGGACTTGATTGCACTGTTGGGACCTGGACCCAGGTCCCCACAAGGCAATGTTTTTTCTAAATGATAAAATTTGACTTCAGGAACATCTGTGTCAAATTATATTACTTTAAAAAAAACTGAAACTGCCTTGTGGGGGACCTGAGTTTCATCAAGTGTGTTTATATTTTTGCTCAGCTCTGCCCGTGTAGACAAGTGGTGGTACTGCACCCTTAAACACACTTTGCATTCAAACACACTTTGCTCACCAGAAACACAGACCAGCACCAGAAAGGACAGACATTTCATAGGAAAAGATGCATAACTTGGGTTTATCCAAATATTTTTTTCATGCAAATTAACCGTTTCTCCATTATGAAAATAAAACTTTGTTTACATGAAGCTACTGAAATTAGACGTTTTGAGTCTGAACATTGTTAGGGGGTTTATAAGCACTCTAAAAGCAATTGGCAGTTGTCCATGCTAAATCCAATCGCTCTCCTTTATGGGGCATTTTTATAAAAAACATACTGTTGCGTTTGGAATGTAATGCTGCTTTAAACTACAGTAAAGTCAAATATTAGAAGATTAACATAACGAAGCACGGTTCTCACTATTTTTATTTCTATGTTCATGATGCCTTCTTAAGTAAGATTTTGAATTACAGGAATAAAAAGTATCTGTCCTTAATGTTGTAACTATTTCTATCAACCATGCAGATTTTGTTTAAAAATAGTGTAAATAACCACAGCATTGTCTCACTCTTGAAATGCGGACAGAGAGCACAGATGCCAAATAATACAGAAGATTTATTTATTGAAAAATAAAATGCTATGCAACTTATTGCAAACCTTTTCGCTGTGGTTCAAATGCGTGTATGGCTCACTTTCAAATACGGCCTTTGCGGATCTCTGTTTTTTTCTTTGATTTGTTAGTGACTTTGAGATCAGTTAGAAAATGTGTCTGTGTGCCCCTCACAGCAGGAAGTGATCGTCTCTAACAAAGTCAATGTCGGAGTGCTTAACCTGGCTGGGGCTGCTTTAGACAACCTTCCCCCTGCAGTAGCCCACACAAATGTAGGCTTAAATGATCCTATTAGCATATCTATACCTAGCAGGCAGAAACCCCACCCCCAAGGCCATGCACCTGTTTATCAGCTTATGTTCGAAAAGTAAGGTTTAAAGCACAGAAAGGGCCTCAGAGTTCACGACCAGAAGAGTAAACTGTGAGCAGCATGGAGAATTCAGGTACATGTTTATTCAGTAAGGAAATAACAGACAGTAGATACTCAGCCACTAAAATGGGGTGACATTAAAATATATATATATAGATTTGAGAACTTGTACAGCTCAGTGGGACAGCATGTCACAATTCGTTGGTAAAGTTTTTTTGACGGAAGCATTGTGTGAAGTTAAAATTGCTAATTTTGTTAGCCATGTTAGGTAGCTGCACCTGAAATTATGTTCCTGTATCAGTTTACAACTGACACAGAGATTGATCAACGCCTTTAATTGATTTTTGTGTACTGCGATATTAATAATGTTATTTTCACACCTATTGGTAGGAGGGTGTCTTATTTTGTGGAGCACCTATTTCCGGACTGCTACTTGTGTTTATAAAATAGGTTTGCACGTAATACTTGCCTAATTTTTTCGTAATGATGATGTGAAACAGTTGGTAAAACCATTGCTACTTCTGTAATAGTAGATATTTCCTTCCCAATGTATTTAAATGGAAAGTTTAAGTCGGACCAGCATTTAAAGTCAGAATGAAGGGAATGCTTTCTATACATGAAATAAGAAGGAAAAAGTGCACCAGTAATTGTCAGCAGAAAGGTAAGTTAATTCCAAATAAGCAATTATGAAAAAGCAGTTGCAGAGGCAAATAGAAGTAAAAGGTATCATCAAATTGTTACAGAATTAGCAATCTTACGAGTGGTGAGCAAAGTGTCAACTTCAGTTCTTATTCTTAGGATCTTTTAAAGGTAACTCGTAATCTCTGATAAGGAAAGCTAATTTTGGTATCACCCATGGCCACTCCTTCAGGATAATAGCCACACTATTCCCTGAAATGGAGGTTTCATGAGCGTATGTTGGATTGGAAAGGCAGAGGAAATGCCTTAGAGGTTGTGGTGACTGGAGGCAGGAAAGTCTGGCAAGTGGCTAGTAGAACTGTCTGCACATGCAATGCATGAGAGCCACCGTAGCACGAGAAGCCCGGAGGAACCAGACCCCTTGTAGTGGTGCAGAGGCTGTACACCTCAGAGTTCCCCACAGGTCTGAGACAGTGATATGGAGGCTGTATTACTGAGTGAGCACTGAGGGTGAGGCGGATGCAGTCATTATCAGAAATTACTTCAAAGTATGGACAGACCAAAGCATTGCAACATCACAGAGAGGGTGTGCATCACAGTAACATCCATACCCCCGACTTTCTTTGGAGGAGGTGAAGGCCTGCAGGCCTATGGAGCAACTCCTTGTGTGCACAGATACGTAGAGGTACGAGATTGGCCACTGTCGGGGAGATGGCGGTGTGAGGACAGGCAGTTATTCACTTTACTTACTGAACAGAATTAAGTCATGGGCATTTCTCCCCATCTACAAATGCACAGCTGCAGATTCCAACTGTTAACATAACATGCATTTGTAAATTGCATTTCACCTTGAAGGGCATCTTGATGCTGAAATAACAGATGTTTGTTACCCGACCCAATGGTAGTATTCTATTAACCTTGGAAAGATAAAATGCTGAGTGGACCCGTTGGGATTTGAATCTGTGACCATGATGTCAAACACAAATTCCTGTTGTGGATGCATTTGTCCTCGGAGTCACCAGACTCGCTAATTAGCAATTACTACTTAGGTGTTATACAGCACCATGGCACAACCATTTTACAGTGTCTCCAAACTATTTTGAACACTGATTAAATCTGCTGGACGTTTACAGTGGAGTGGAGTGGCATTGTGTAGAGTGCTTAGCGTTGAGTGGATGACAGTGTCAGAGTGGAGTAAAGTGTGGTAGAGTGGAATAGAATAAATTAGAGTGAAGTAATATAGAGGGAAGGGCTGCGGAGAGGAGGTTCTTAGAGCGGAGGGACGTAGTGTGGAGGGGTGTAGAGTGGAAGGGGGTAGAGAGGAGTAAAGTGTTGTAGAGTGGAGTGGGGTAGAGGGACATAGATTGGAGTGTCAGAGTTGTAGAGTAGCTTAAATTGGAGTGGCATAGAGTGGAGCAGAGTGGCCTAGAGTTAATTGGTATACAGTGGTGTAGAATGGTGTACAGTAGCGTGGAGTAATGTAGAGTGGAGGGGCAAGAGTGGAGTGGCATAACGTAGAGTTGAATAAAGTGTTGTAGAGTGGAGTAAAGTGTTGTAGAGTGGAGTAGTGTTCAGTGGCCTAAAGTAGAGTGCTGAAAAGTGGAGTGGGGTGGAGTGATCAGTAGTGGCGTAGCATGGTAGAGTGGAGAACAATGGAGTGGAGTGGAGTTGAGTGGCATAGCGTGGTGCAGAGTAGCATGGTGTAGTGTTTTAGAGTAGAGAGAAATTTCATAGAGTGGAGTGGCATAGAGTGTCCTGGAGTGGAGTGCCATAGAGTGACTTGGAGCTGATTAGATTGCAGTGTTGTAGAGAGTCATAGAGGGGAGTGTCAGAGTGGAGTGTCTTAGAGTGGCATAGAGTGAACATGGAGTGTCATTGAGTGGAGAAACGTGATGTGGAGTGGCATAGTGTGGTAGAGTGGAGTGTCATCGAGTGGAGTAGAGTGGCCTAGAGTGATGTGGCATAGAATGTCGAAGAGCAAAGTGGCCTAGAGGGTCGTAGAGAAGAGTGTTATAGAGTAGAGTGGCATGAAGTTGAGTGTCCTAGAGTGTTGTGGAGTGTCAGACTGGATTAGAGTGGAGCAGCATAGAGTACAGTAGTGTCGAAGAGCATACCCGACACCATCAGACTAAGAAGCGTAAAAAAAGAAAAAACAAGGCACAAGGCCTTTTCCATCTCTACACTAGGATCTGGAACAACGTCCCAGTATCCATCAGGACCGCCTCAATGTTGCTCCAATTTAGGAAAGAGTTGAAAATACACCTCTTTAAAGAACACTACATCACAATATATTAACAGTCTGCAAATCTCTCCTGTCAATTGTTATCTTTACGCTTCTCTTTGGCCCTGTACAGCAATCAACTGCCTTTTGGATAGGTTTATACTTAAAAAATTCCACACACATACATACATTAACTTTTGTGGCTCTAGATGTCTGGACAGAGTGGGAGGATTAGGGAGGGTATGCCATTGTAGCTCTGTGCGGAGATTGGTTTCCTCTGACTAGACCTTTGTTGAAAGCTCATTCCATGTCATGGGCTACCCTTCTGGACCTCATGGCCATGCAGGCCCTCATTGGCAAGTGGAGCTAGAATGAGGTTTGGTGCGTTAGGTGCTTTCCTGTCCCAGGAGCAATTGTTGCTGTTTCAATTGGATACACCATCACTCCAATCTGATCATTGGTTGCCATCACATACTTATTCACTCCAGGAGTGTGGATGTATTGCTTCAATTTTGTTGCTTTCAGATCCGTGCTCGGTTCACCGTCAAACCTACATTTCATTCAATTCAATGTTGAATGTGGGAATGGTTCCTCAGGTTTTGTAACTGAAACTTGGAAAGACAATTGTATATGTTAATTTCACTTGATTTAGTGAGTCCTCAGCAGTTTGCTTCCAGTGTGTTAGACGTCTTCGTAGTTAAAGATTCCCTTTTACTCCACCTGATGTAATGCTCTCATTTGGCGGCCCACTGGATGGATTATGGCTGTGGTCACTGTTGCATCATGTGCTGCTGCACATGCTTTGTTCTTCGTCACATGTTAAAAATGTTGAACACAGATAGACTGGCTACGGATGTGTTCCTGCATCTGAGACCTGTTTATTTCATTGTGGCACCATATGCTGTTTGCTTTGGTGCCCTTCTTTGGAAAATGACTGGGAGGAAAAAAATTAGACATAAAAGGTAATGCCCAGATTACCCATCAGTAGTAACTTTTGGGTCTGACCCTGGCATTCTGAGTTGTGCCCCTATTGTGCGTACCGAGTGATTTCCATGCTTGAATTTTGCCAGGTAGTACCTGCCAAAAGTAAAATTGGGGAAACTGATCATGAAGAGCAAAAAATGTGTGGAAATCTAATGTGATATCCCAGATTCCATACATTATTTCTTATTCTGAGAAGAAAAATTCATATTGTGCAGTAAGTTTGCCCCCTGGAAAAATCACTAAGAACCTCATTTAGAGTTGTCTGGAGTGGTATCCTTGGTAGAATAGTGCTCTGGGCAACAACAGGTGTTTTGGTGTTTCTGGGCCCTACATTATCGGGTCCTCAAACTCCTGAACCAATATTTCCAACCCAAAAGACACAGGACGCAAAGACTTCCTAGGAGCAGCGGGGGCTGCGAGCAGCTGCTGTGTTCCGACACTGCCCACCCTCATACTTCAGCATCAGGGGGAACAAAATGCTTTTCCTACCTCAAGATAAAGGAACTGTGTCTTCCAGCCACCCCTGACCCCTTCTGCCTCTGGGTAATAAGAAAAAGAAAAACTCATAAAATCTATGGCAAATGTATGTGGATTCAGACCCATTTTTTGCCCCAGAAGGGTGAAAACATGCAGAACTGGAGCTGGAAATGTAGTGTCTGCATGTTACTTACTATTCTGGAGGGGAATGTGCAATCCTTAACTCAACGGAAACACTAACCAGTAGATCCCCATAGACATAACAGGGAACTGAAAATGAGGCTGGACGCATGACATTGAATCGCACCACATCTCCGGAAAGCCATCAACATTTCCATCGAGACAGCAACCTTCCTGGAGAGCTGGAAGCACGCCGAGATCAATGCCTTACTCAAGAAACCCAAGGCGGACCCCGAGGACCTCAAGAACTTTCAGCCCATCTCCCTGTTCCAGTTCCCGGCAAAGGTCATCGAGAAGACCGTCAACAAACTCACCCGCTACCTCGAGGAGAACGGCATCCTGGACCCGTCCCAGTCCGGATTCCGCAGCAAACACAGCACAGAAACTGCCCTCATCGCCGCCACCGATGACATCAGGACCCTGCTAGACAACCGAGAAACCGTAGCCCTCATCCTCCTGGACCGGTCAGCTGCCTTCGACGTGGTCTGCCGCCGCACACGCCTCCACGACGCCAGGATCCAAGAGAAGGCCCTGGACTGGACCACCTCCTTCCTCTCTGGCAAAACACAGAACATCCACCTCCCACCCTTCCGCTTCGAAGCCACCAAGATAATCTGCGGCATACCCCAGGGCTCATCCCTCAGCCCAACGCTGTTCAACATCTACATGGCACCGCTCGCCCACGTTGCCAGACTACACGACCTCAACATCATCTCCTACGCGGATGACACCCAGCTGATCCTCTCCCTCACCAAGGACCCCCACACCGCCAAAACCAACCTCCACGAAGGAATGAAGGCCGTCGCCGAATGGATGAGGAACAGCCGACTGAAGCCGAACTCGGACAAGACAAGGGTCCTCATCCTCAGATCCACCCCCTTAGCCTGGGATGACTCCTGGTGGCTGACCGCATCACCCACCAACCACAAATGCAACCTAGGGGTCATCCTCGACTCCACCCTCTCCATGACTAAGCAGGTCAGCGCTGTCTCTTCCTCCTGCTTCAACACCCTCCGCAAAATCTACAAGCGGATCCCCTGCGAAACGAGAAGAACGGTCACCCAGGCCCTCGTCAGCAGCAGGTTGGACTATGGAAACGCCCTCTACGCAGAAGCCTCGGCCAAACTCCTGAAACGACTTCAACGCGTCCAGAACGCCTCTGCACGCCTGATCCTCGACATCCCTCGCCACTGCCACATTACCCTCCACCTGAGACCTGCACTGGTTCCCCGTAAACGAGAGGATAACCTTCAAGCTCCTCACCCACGCACACAAGGCTCTCCACAAAACCGGACCAGCGTACCTCAATAGACGACTCAGCTTCTACACCCCCACCCGCTAGCTCCGCTGACAGCGCCCTCGCCACAGACCCCCGCATCCGAAGAGCGACCTCCATGCGGCAGATCGTTCTCCCACCTCGCCGCCAAGACCTGGAACACCCTCTCCATCCACCTACGGCAGACCCAAGACCTGCTGACCTTCAGGAGACTCCTCAAGACCTGGCTTTTTGAGCAGTAGCAACGTTTCCCCCCCCCCTCCCCCCCCCAAGCACCTTGAGACCCTCACGGGTAAGTAGTGCGCTTTACAAATGCTACGATTGATTGAGTGAAATTAGCACACAGTTATTCTTCTAGGATCAGAATGCGGGCCTAAAACAAAGAGGACTGGTAAATTACTGGTAACTAATCTAGGCATTAGTATGACCTGAGAAGCTCTCACATCCAGAGCTAAATCACAATTGCTCTGCACATGTTAACAGTGAGAGAATTCGGAACTTTATATTTAAGCTAACATTAATATCTCATTGTAAGCAGTGGGTGCAAAATCACCCCAGCACAACATTTATATTGGATGTTTGGTTGTCTTTACACCAGATTTTCAAGTAAGTGTGCGCACAATCAGTTTTTGCACTTCACCATTTCTGTGCCATGCTACAGAAACAGGTGGTATGATTGAAATTTTAAGCACAATGGGCCCCGTTTGCAATTGAATGGTAATCAGAAGAGTGCAAAGACTAGCATAAATTCTTTTTATGCCAGTTATGTAATTCGGGGTAAAATTATGCCCGCCTGGTGAACATCAGCACAGGGCTGCTGTTTACTTGAGAGAGCATTAATATTCCCCAAGATGTTAATTAAAGGGGAAAACATTCAAATCAAAGTAAACTAACTTGTTAACTAAAGTAAAAGAAAAGTAGTAAAGGTGTCCTGCACCACTTAACTTTAGGAACAATTTTTTTACAGACATCTTACAACAAACGTGAAAATAATGTGAACGTCTCTACAAAAATCCCCAAAAGTGCATTTCTTTAACATGCACAAGTGTTTCACCTTCGAATATCAGTGCACCGAGATGTATTTTTTTAAGTGAGAGTTTGAAAACATGAATTTAGAAACATTAATGCTTCCCCCAACCCTGGCAACAATGCAAATAGTGAATGAACTAAGAGGTAAGTCGGTTGTTATGTCCACCATCTGAGTGGCCTGGGTTGCTGTTACATACACACCACCTGCCCCTCTGATAGCATCAATGCGGCCCTCGGTCACACAACATACCAATCACATTTGGCCCCTGGAAAATGTTTCCGCATACCTATGATCTAGCTTTTTACTCACTGAGCCATCCTGACAAAGGGAATAGAGGCATTTTGGCAAAAGGTCGGTTTAATCATTATTTTCTTAAAATGTCTAACAATGCAGACTGTAATGCAGCCAAATAGGCTCACTTCAGAAATACTTAAGGCCAAGGCCTTCGGTATTATTTATGTGGTAATCACCAATACATATGATGATGGAATTTTAGGCACAGAGCTACCTCCATGTTACACACTGCAACATGAGGAAATGGGACCCAAATACAGCTTACTGCTTTTAGAAAAATTCAAAATTAATGTTCAGTTAGATTATCAGCTTATACAATAGGCAGAATTAGATGTCAATAATCCGTTTCAAGATTTAAGTGAAATTAAATCAAATGTTCTCTGTAGCAGAGTCCAAAAAACCCACAGGACTGAAACACCATCTAATATACAGTATTTTTAAGTCGTAAAAAGGGACTGGCTGTTTTAATGATCTGTCTTTTAAAAATGAAATGTTATATAATGATGCTACCTCCCTTCCTCTGGGTACTCCCCACTTTATAATGGCGGGGTTTGTTGCATGTGAGAAGCTAGAACATAAAGTACTACAAGTATAATGGAATTATTTTAATCATTTGGGGCCATATGTAGGAAGCCCAATACCGGTCGGTAACGGCCGATTTTCGGTAAATATCCCGTTACCGACCGGTATTCAGGCTTTTGGTATGTAGGGGGCACATTTCAGGATTCGGTAATTTACCGAATCGGTAAAATTACCGAATCGGTATAATCGAATCCTGAAATGATATGTAGGGGGGAGTGTGTGGTTGTTGTGGGGATTCGTTATTTACCACCAACTAAAAGTTGGTGGTAAATGACGAATAGCTGGAAAAAAGCATTTCTTTGCACTTTGAAGTGTGCAATGTGGCAGACATACATGCCCTTAGGGCATGTATGTGTGCCACATGTGCACACATGCAGGAATCAGGGGTACAACAGGGTGTCACTGTGACACCCTGCCACCCTGGATTGTGCTCCCCCATTACTGAATCGGTATTTACCGATTCGGTAATGGTAACTGGCTTCTCATTGATTCCTATGGGCCTGAAGCCAGTTACCATTACCGAATCGGTAAATACCGATTCTAAATTACCGACCCATTCCGAATCGGTAAATATTACCGATGGATTACCTACATATCATTTACCACTTCATAAATACCGAATCGGTAAAATTCGGTATTTATGAAGTGGTAAAGGTTAGGCTACCTACATATGGCCCTTGATGTTGTAACCCCTTAAGGGAAATAGAACGCAGAAAGAAATCTGGTTAATTTAGTTTACACATCCCAGGTATGCTCCTGCAAGGGACTGGCTTTCTTGACTTTGAAAATGCAAGCATTCCGTAAAACTGCAATTGGTTTGAAAGTGACTCCAGGATGACTGCTCGCCCCAGTCGCAGCATGAGGCAGCTACACTTAAAGCAGTAATTGGAGCATCTCTTCACCTGGGCTAGGCAGCATGCCACACCTTTCCTTCAACAGTAGCACAAAACACGAGTTAAAGGATTTAATTAACATATCTATAGTTGCCGAGCAACTGCTCCCATCCCCCAGGCCCGACCGGAATCTCCAAGCATTAGCAGGACTTTAAGATGCGCTGTGCGCCTTTGGCCTCTCTGGAGCTGGTGAAAAGTGAGCTTTCCCGAGCAGTCTGGCAGGTTTATCCATTCTGAAGGAAACGCAGGCTGTACTTAGAACATTTACAGGTATACACAAACATGTTTGGAAACTTTGTAATTTATTTTATTATTAAATATATATGTTGCTACTGCAGTGTGTTGAAAATATCATTTTAAAACAGTGACTCCAGTATGTAAAAACTATAGCCTAAAATGCTTTAACTCAAATTACTGCTCTGAAAAATGTTGCAATGATTTTGTATTGTAGACAAATATTTGTTTAATCAATGGCGCAATCAGAGACAAAAGTGGCAGTTAAGCAGACATATTGCAGTCCACGGAGTTTGAAATAATTGTAATGTACAGATGCCACCTGGGTTCTAGTTCAAATCTAACTGTGGGTCCATAAACTGTTTAAATAATGAAAGTATTCTTAATTTTTGCACATTTTCTTTGAATGAAAATGCCAGCAACATTGAGAGGAAAAAGGAAGAAAACACACACAACCTTTAAAAACATAGGTCCTAAGAGATCCTCAGTTTCACTGTCTCCGTTTTTATTTAGCATTAAACCCTTTGCCCTAACATACAGCGATTATGTGGAATAACCATACACAAACTAGTCATTAATACAATTACACTAGCGCTGATATATTTTGCGCACACAAGTAGTCTGGCTATGCTGTGCACTAGAAATACATGGCACCAACAATGATTATTCCATAGCGGAGCGCAAGAAGTGAAACGAAGGCATGTGTAAGAGGCATTTGAACATGCAAACTTTTTGCACACATTTACTATATAGAGCCCCAGAAGTTAAAAATAAAAATGTTCTCTGCTAAGATAGGTAATGCAAAGGGGTACGTTGGCCCTGGTTTTAGGTTTAGAGATGGATCGAAGGTTTGTAAGAACAGAAAATATGATATGGCATGGATATTATATAGGGCTAATACCCAAAGTGCTGAAGTGACTCGTAGACAGATAGTACTCTATAGGTGGTCGACAACCTGCTACTCCTACATGAGGAGTAGCAGGTTGTCATGCATAGTAATTACAGATTATAATGCTGTTTATTACATGGTTGTTATGCAGTTTGTGACAATTTATCATGCATGTTTTCTTGCGTCACTGATTAAATGTATGAGTATTATAGACTGGGGTGCAAACTTCACAAAACGGATATTTTCAATATTAGAAATGTTGTTGCGTATAGTAAATTACAATTGTTACACTGTGTCACACAGTTGTCCAGGAGTCTCCAAAACATGAAATTAGAGACTATTTGCCAGATGAACAAAGCTCTATGGCTGTCTCAAACCATGCAATACTCAAAGGGCTAGATGAGCTAACTTATTTTGTGATGTCAAATTCGCAAATTAGCTGAATTTGCAACAGGAAACTAGGTTTTCCCCCTATCTACTAGTCATGTTTGAGGAGTCTGTACACTTTTACCGACTCCTAAATTGGGATTTAAAAGGGCTACCAATTGGACTGGGTCACAATTTGTAACCTATGTCATTAATATTCATGAGGTAGGTTGGATTTTGAGCCACTTTAAACAGGAATTTTGCAAACTGGCCTATTAGTGCATAGGTCAGCTTGCAAAATCCAATTTTAGTACATCTGGCACATAATCAGAGAGTTTTCAAACTCGAAAGGGCATTTATAATTATTTTTGCAATGCAAATATGTAGGGTCTTGAAAGAGGTGTGTTGACTTACCAAACCCTGAGTTGGGGTGGTAACTATTCGCAAAGGGTACATTCGTCCCTTTGTGAA
This sequence comes from Triturus cristatus, assembly GCF_964204655.1. Classification (NCBI taxonomy): domain Eukaryota; kingdom Metazoa; phylum Chordata; class Amphibia; order Caudata; family Salamandridae; genus Triturus; species Triturus cristatus. The sequence continues at coordinate 1,562,162,293 of NC_140590.1, forward strand.
TCGTGCCAGATGCATTGGGTGGCAGTAGAAATTGGTTCAGAAAAACTTTTTTTAAAACACAGCAGCTGTGCTTTAAATGGACATCAGCTCGCTGCCTCTTAAACAAAATGTTTTCCTTATTGGAAAGCAAATTGAGGGATGAAGGGATGATATGCTTTAAGCAAGGGATTTCGCAAACTGGGTTCGGCTTCAGCACATCCCTGGGTTGTGAATGGGAATGATAAACCCGACAAAAGGGAATACAAATGGTCTTGATGATCCTGCAAAGGGGTTTCTGACTTCCAAGCTTTTCATCCCATGATGGTCATGCTGTTTTGCTTGGTCTCATTTGAGAATATATATATATACACACACACACACATACATACACATTTATCCTCACAATATTACTAATTTTTCCATGCATAAGGAAATTGGTTTGTCATGCTGTTTTTACAAACAATGCTATTTAGTGGGATATTTCTGTTTTTTCCTAAGCAGCAATGCATTATGTACTTTGTTACAAAATAGAGTAAAGACCAGCCATTCATACAGCACCTACAGAAGTACTACTAATCAGTTAGGAAAGTGTCGCTGCTACCCTAGCAATATTAGTAGATGCCTACAAAGCCTACAGTAGTAGGTCTGAGAGGCTTATTTGGTAAGGAGTAGCTACCCGAGTGGTAGCTGTAAAATCCCAAACAGCCTGAAGCCTTAGGGCGATAAGATCTATCCAGGATTGAGGAATTTGCTATTTTAGGAAGAGCATGCTGTAACCCAAGTTCACAGGTGTAAGACTGAAACTTTTCGAAACAATAATGTAATGGAACTGTGAATTGGGTTATCTTCCTGTTGTGCAAAGATTTGCTAGGAAGCAGGGACTGCAAAATTGTTTACTTTGAAGTGCTGTGTCTGTATCAGAAAGAGGTAACGAATATTGCGCATTTTATTTGCTTGCTCCACAACACACCTTTCAAAAGGTGCACCCTGCACAAACAAGGAAAGTGCGCCATATTAGAATGAATGCGCTGCCCCCAGGGCAACCGTGAACTCTTGCAGCCCCCAGGGCATCACATTCAAGTGAAATACAGAGTGGCTTTGAAGCTGCCGCTCTTTGTTTCACTGTGCAGGCAGCAACCCACCTACATTTTTAAGAGGGGAGAGAGATCCTGTTGCCGTTGCACCCACCTTCAACGGGATGTCTGGAGGTTCATAAGACCCCCTTTATACCCTCCGGAGGACTGCCATCAGGGGGCGCACTGACTGTGTGCCACCTTTTTGTGGCGCACTCTAAATGCACCTTGTGCGTACTTCTTTGCCTTTGCGCCCGCGTCTGTAGCATGTCAAGATCGCAGAGGAACGGGATGCCTTCATTTGCATGGGGCCACGCCCCCATGCAAATGAGGGAATGCCCCTCTGATAATAGCGCTGGCGATATATATATATATATATATATGTGTGTCAGCACTATCTGTATTACAGAAGGGGACTCACAAGCATCTGCTGCCTCTTCTGTGAATCACTGACAAAATATCGAGTACCACAATATCGAGGTACAAAAATATTGTGGCAAAAATATAGAAGTCAAGAATATCGACATCCTATCTACATCATGGCAAGTACAAAAATATCGCAAAAAAATAGTGTTTTTTTAATGTTAAAAAAATAATGTAAAATAAAGTAAATAATACATATAATTAACCCGTTGCGTGCTCATGACGAGCTCAGCTCGTCATGAGTCACAGTGGACCTGTGCTCATGACGAGCTGATAACGGCCGCGGCCCGCCCACACGCGCCAATTCCCCACCTGTGCGGGAGAATTAATCAGTGGGCGGGGTCGTGACGAGCTCAGCTCCACTGTGAGTCATGACAAGCTGAGCTCATGACGAGCACAGCGGCATCCCCCCCCCTCCCACAGGGGGGGGGGGGGGGGTGCGCCGCTGTGAAACAGTTAAAATTATTTTAAAATCATTATATATAATGTAAATATATTTAATATTCATAATTATTTCAATAATTTAGAAATTGTTAAACATGCTTAAAAATGATAAATATATAACAAATTTAAAAAAATGCAATATTTTTAATGCTTTCCCTACTGTTTCACCAACTGGTGTGGGAATATTTAATGTAACCTTTCCTGAATCCAACACTTTTCCTACTGTTGCACACAATGGAGTGGGAATAGAAAATGTTACCCCACCTGAGTCCAAGGATTTCCCTACTGTTGCCCACAGTGGAGTAGGAATAGCGATTTTATTCCTCCCGAGTCCTGCGCTTTCCCTAATGTTGCACACACTGGAGTGGGAATAGTACATTTTACTTCTTCAGAGTACCACGCTTTCCCTGCTGTTGCACACACCGGAGTGGGAATAGTTTATATATTATTCTTGGTGTTTGATAGCTTGTCTTGTTTACATATGTTTTATTATTATTATGTGTTCATATTTAATTGTATATTTTCATAAATATATACACACCTATGTAATTAACATTTTTAGTAAAACATTTTTATATATAGTTTACTATTTTATGTATAATTAAATTAGAAATATTTTACATTTTTTGCAGTTTGTTATATTTATTACTTATTTTATATGTGTATTAAAAAAAACAAATATAGCTGCTATATTGACATATGTAAAAACCAAGAGAAAGTTAAAATATAGATTATTATTAATATTAGGGGAGAGGATGTAGCCTTACGGCTAGAGCAGTCGACCTCGAAGCTGGAGAACCGGGTTCCAGTCTCAGCAACGACGCTCCACATGCTGCGATTCTGGGCAAATCACTTAATCTACCCGTGCCTAACAAAAAAAAAAAAATTAATAAAATTAGTGTCCTCATGTAACAAAACTGGTACTGATGTCTTGGGTATAGTTTGTGCTATATAAAACTCTGAAAAACTATATATTTGTAAAAATTGTTTTATATTATATGTGTATATAAATATACACACATTCATGTATATGTGTGTGCGTTTGTTTAAGTAAGTTTGCATGTATCTATATGTTTAAATGTTACTTAAACAGATTTAATTTACATTGCATCAATGTATGTCAAAATTTCATATTTACTGTTTTTAACGATATATATATATACACACACATATTACAAATGATTACTGTATATATTTTTTTGATATTTGTGTAAAAACAATGTTTTGTGGGGATATTTCGGTTCTTACCATTATTTGGATAGAAAAACAATATGTTTGTGATCGATATTTTTCAGATGATATTTCTGTATCACAATATTTTTGGTCTCAATATTGCATCAGTGATCCGGCCTATCTTATTTAAAATGGAAATCCCTTATATCTTTATATTGCATCTGGTATAGGTTGTATTATTATGCACTGCCTTCTCCCTGTACAGAAGTCTTAGTGGAAAGGTCTATCCTACATTAAACCCTACTACATAGAGCCGTTGTCCTGCACAGAGGTCTTTGTGGGCCAGCCAGTTCCTCACAAACCCTCCTATGCACAGCTGATGCTCTGTAGAGACACCTTTGTGTAGTAGGGCTTGGTCAGGGATCTGCCTGTCTGCAAAGTCATCCCCCGGTATATGTAATCTTTTAGGCTAGTCTCTCACCAAACCCATGCAGTGTCCACCCTATACAGAGTTAATTTGACACTCAAGGCTCCTTCGAGCAAGCGCGTACTATGTACAATTTTTGCCTTGGAGGAAAGCTTTTTTCTGATAGTCGACCTCTTGTGGGAAATCAATGAGATACAAGTCTGCAAGTCTCTGCTACGCATGGTCTTTTGGTAGAGCACAACCATTAATAGAGAGCTGACCCCCCTCCACACACTCTAGATCCATTAGGTTGTGAGGGCTCTTACAAAAGTTTACACCCATTAGCAGTAAGAGACTATAGAAAATTAGGCCAGGCTGTGCCTTATTGAATAACTTACAGTATGATAAGCATATATTAAACTATCATACTGATTGGATGATGTCATGAGTGAAGTCCTCAATGAGGTAATTGATCATGGCATGAGTGAAGAGTTTTTTTTTTTTTTTGTTTAAAACTTTGGTATCACCGACATTGCCACCTAAATATAATGTCCTTTTAACTGTTGTTTATTCAGTAAATAAATATTTATGCATTTTTTTTTAATTTTTACTTGTGGTTAACTTCTGCAAACCCCTTTTTAAAAAGACAAATCCTATCTATCTGCTCTAACCATTTTACCCCTTATGCTTTGTGCTAGACCTGGCATCCTTGGTGTAGTTTCTGCTGACTTTTTGCCTTCAGACCTCCTGTTTTTGCTTAGTTCATTTTTGCTGATTTTAGGACTCTGGACACTTTACCACTGCTAACTAGTGCTAACAGGCATGCGATCTCTGCTTTAAACATGGTAACATTAGCCTATCCAAAATTGGCATATTTAATTTACTAGTAAAGTGCTCTACTTGTGCCCAGGGCCAGTAAATTTAATACTAGGGCTCACTGGTCTACTTGTGTCACCATGTAGGAGGTAGCAAGGTGGAGCCCCTCCAAGTCAAATTTGAAACCATTCTGACTTGGGAACCCCCAAAGACCCAGTAGGAGCATTATTGGGCCTCTCAGGCTATTACAGGAGATTTGTCCAGGGATATGGCACTATTGTTGCCCCTTGACAGAGCTGACTTCCAGGAAGCAGCCACGTCAGGTGATCTGAGAAGTTATGAAACAACTGGGCAACACAAAAGACACTGGGCTTGGGTAAATAGTGGTACAATGAGATAGTGTCCCAGTGGAAAGTAATTGAAACAGATAAATCAGTACAAGAAATAATCAATAGTATCTAATCAGAGTCAGGCACCACCATACAGTCTTCCAACAAATGATGTGATTTAATTGCATCAAATATTTGAATTAATCAATTTATACAGTACAGAACAAATCAAAAAAAGGTGCACAGAGGGGTGAGGTGATAAGTGTATGGGAAGGATTGTGAAAAAGAACAGCTGTTCACCGATCTTGCCAGCAGCCAGAAGCCACAGGTTACTAATCAACCTGTGCCTTCCATTTTGAGTACTTCGACCTGAGAGCCTACAAGCCCAGCTTTCTCATTAACAGCCAGAAGCAATATAGCTATTTTTACTGGTGCCCACTCCCCTACCCTCACCTTGGTCCTGATGAAGACCCCGTCCACAATGCGCAAAATCGGCTGTTCCGTCTAGGGGGGGGTCAAAACTTCTATATATTTTTGTCAGACATATTCAACAGAGAATGCTCATCTGTAATGGTGTCATGACTTGACATTTAATGCATTTGACAGGAAAACTGTCGGGATAGCTTGCAATTATTCTACTAATGCATTTATGTACGCACTACTATCCTTTTTCGGCACACGGACTCTGCCATCAGTCTCTTGCCTCAACTTAACTACCAAAATCCACGTATGCCTCTGATGCACTGCTTGGAACCAGCGCATCTGCATTGACTCCTATGAATCACTGCTGCTGGGAGGATCGAGGACACCACCTCCTCATCGACGCATTGCCGCTGCTGCAAGGATAGAGGACATTGCATCACTGAAGGCACAACACATTGTCTCCATTCCAGACGCATCTCTGACTTTGAGCGGCTTGGAGTTGATGTATCGCCTACATCCGAAGGATCAACACCGACGCATCACCTCCTTTGCTCCTTGCATCTCATCTTCAACATAACCGTGAACCAAGGCAGTGTTTCAGCGGGCCGAGTCTGGTCCCTGGATCCAACCCATGCTCTATCGTGGGTGGCCTGATCTTTTGTATGATCTAGCAAGATCAGATAGCACTGGGTGGTGCTTTATTCTTTTAAACACTACATTTTAGTTTTTTCTTTAAAAATCCATAACTTCGGTTATACTTATTGGATTATAGTGGTTTTGGTCATGTTCTGTTCAATAAATTAACCACTATTTGTCTAACTAGGTGTGAAATCTTTGTGTGTGGTGTTTTCACTGTTTGAAGTGTTGCACAAATACTTTACACATTGCCTCTTACGTTAAGCCCGACTGCTTTGTGCCAAGCTAGCAGAGGGTGAGGACGGTTAATTTAAGATGTGTTTGTGACTTACCCGGACTAGGTTTGTGGTTCCTGCTTTGACTGGGTGCAGACCTCTGCCAACCAGAGACCTAATTTCTAACACCCATCCCTAAACCTTAAAAAAACACATAAAACCCTTACTACATCATACTACCCATACACTTACCCGTCCCCGAACTCTGCAAATACTTAAAACTTGTAACCTTACCCATCCCTGAACCAGAAAAAACATTTACCCTCCCGTACCCTTAACCAATCCTGAACCCTAAAAAAATCCTCAAACCCCTTACTACCCCACAGCCTTAAGAGATTCAACTTGGAAACCACCTGACAAATCATGTGTTCATTGGATATTCTTTTCAATAATATATACTGCCGATTCATGAATTGCATATTGGCTTTGAAGAATTAATTTTTTGCAAATCTAATTTGAATTATTGGATGAATCACTGTAGTCAAATAATTATCTTCAATCAATTTTATCTAAAGATGTATAATGATTAGTTTACTTTCTTTTAGATTCATTACCATGTATAAGAAATAAATATTTTGTATTTTTCTATATATTAGTGTCACTAATTTTTACTTGTGTATTGATCAGCAATTACTGAGCTTATTGTCATTTTGTTTGAAGTTGCCCTAGCCCATTTACAGTATGTATTTCCCTGTCTAGGTGAACTTCACTATAGTTTTACAGGGGGCCCCTTGTCTTTGCATACCCCACAGCCTTGCCCATCCCTGAACCCTAAAAACAATTTAAAAGCCTTACTACCCCATACCGATTCCTTAACACTAATAACTTCTTACTTCCTCATCCTCTCTGCCATTCCTGAACACTAAACACCCTTAATTAACCCTTACCAATCCCTGAAACCTACAATCCTCTACCCAGTACCCTTATACATCCCTGAACCCTACAAAACCCTCATTTCCCTTACTCATCCATAAAACCCCTTTAAGCCCTGACTACCGATACGCTTACCCGTCCCTGACCCCTAAAACCCCCTACTACCCAGTACCCTTATCCACTTCTGAACCCTAAAACCCCCATTAGGGTCCTGTCAACCCTGAGCCCGTACTAATCTCAGAACTCTTAAATCTCCTTTTTTAAATTACATAATTATTACAACATTTAAAACAAATACTTACATGCATGATAAAGGAATGTGTGGTAACGTCCTGCGGGGTAAAGACAGCAGGGTAAAGGCCATGTCTGAACTGGGGTGGTGTGGTGAGCAAAATAACGATGGATTAAACCCAGATCTGTGACTGGGGGTGAGTGTTTTGCCATTGTGCAACATTCCGTCCATCATCTTGTGTGTTTTGCTGTTCACCCTATGTGGGAAGGGTATGCCCAGACGTGGGTCCCGTGCTCACTACGCCACTGGAGTCAAGCTATCCTGGCTGATGACGGCTGATAGCCAGAAACCGGTCCTAGGATGCTTGATTCCGGTCCAGGGAAGACATGGCTTGGCAGTTCGGGCTGGACTGTTCCCATGAGGCACAGGGTCAAGACTGATTTGCATATGGCCATGTCTGAACTGGGGTGGTGTGGTGAGCAAAATAACGATGGATTAAACCCAGATCTGTGACTGGGGGTGAGTGTTTTGCCATTGTGCAACATTCCGTCCATCATCTTGTGTGTTTTGCTGTTCACCCTATGTGGGAAGGGTATGCCCAGACGTGGGTCCCGTGCTCACTACGCCACTGGAGTCAAGCTATCCTGGCTGATGACGGCTGATAGCCAGAAACCGGTCCTAGGATGCTTGATTCCGGTCCAGGGAAGACATGGCTTGGCAGTTCGGGCTGGACTGTTCCCATGAGGCACAGGGTCAAGACTGATTTGCATATGGCCATGTCTGAACTGGGGTGGTGTGGTGAGCAAAATAACGATGGATTAAACCCAGATCTGTGACTGGGGGGGGAGTGTTTTGCCATTGTGCAACATTCCGTCCATCATCTTGTGTGTTTTGCTGTTCACCCTATGTGGGAAGGGTATGCCCAGACGTGGGTCCCGTGCTCACTACGCCACTGGAGTCAAGCTATCCTGGCGGATGACGGCTGATAGCCAGAAACCGGTCCTAGGATGCTCGATTCCGGTCCAGGGAAGACATGGCTTGGCAGTTCGGGCTGGACTGTTCCCATGAGGCACAGGGTCAAGACTGATTTGCATATGGCCATGTCTGAACTGGGGTGGTGTGGTGAGCAAAATAACGATGGATTAAACCCAGATCTGTGACTGGGGGTGAGTGTTTTGCCATTGTGCAACATTCCGTCCATCATCTTGTGTGTTTTGCTGTTCACCCTATGTGGGATGGGTATGCCCAGACGTGGGTCCCGTGCTCACTACGCCACTGGAGTCAAGCTATCCTGGCGGATGACGGCTGATAGCCAGAAACCGGTCCTAGGATGCTCGATTCCGGTCCAGGGAAGACATGGCTTGGCAGTTCGGGCTGGACTGTTCCCATGAGGCACAGGGTCAAGACTGATTTGCATATGGCCATGTCTGAACTGGGGTGGTGTGGTGAGCAAAATAACGATGGATTAAACCCAGATCTGTGACTGGGGGTGAGTGTTTTGCCATTGTGCAACATTCCGTCCATCATCTTGTGTGTTTTAAAGCTTGTTACCTCCCACACTGTTTTTGTGGGACTTGAACATCCCTATACTCATACTGTATGTCTGTGGTGAATTGAAAAACACTATTATAAATCGCACATTACAAGTGCGAGACCTTGCACATACATGTTGGCTCCCAAAATGATGGCGCGCGCTTCCGGCCTCATATGAAAGTGCGTACTCTCACGACGAATCAACGAACGCATGAGAGGCGGTCAGGCAGTGCGATCATCTTACCACGCGTGGTGGATTTAATTGATCATTGTGCATGTAATTGCATTGGGCTAGCAGAAGAAAAAGGAGAGGCCGGAGATCGTAGGCACTCCATAGGGGACGGCTGGAACACAAGGAGACCGTTGATAACGACCAAGGATTCTGCGTGACTAGCAACCATGGCAGATAATAAAGATTTAGCGAAAAGCCTGAAGAGGCTCAAATCGGACCAGTCGAATCCAAATTCACCCAGAAAAGGTGGAAAAAGCAACCCTGACCCGATAGAAATGATACTTAACAGACTAGATGAAGTGAGGGACCTGCCAAAAGCGACCAAAGAAGAAGTAGCGGCGATTAGGCAAGATAACCGCGACACCAATGCAAAGCTGATAGAAGCAGAATCAAGGATTAGTAGACTCGAGGACATGGAAGTCAAATCGTGTAATGCCATCAAGCGCCTGTGCATAGCCACGGATCAAACAACACGGAAACTCGCGGAATTGGAGGAGGACAGGAACAGAAGGGGGAATCTACGTATTTTTGGTCTTCCGGAAGGATCGGAGGATCAACATGGGAGCTGTGTGGCCTTTTTGGAATCTTGGTTCACCCAGGCTACTAACATGTCCTTTCATCACCCACTAGAGTTCGATAGGGCCCATAGAGTGCCGGGCAGAATAAATAAGAATCAAAAAGGTCCTAGAGCTATTGTCTGTAAGCCACTACGCTACCAGCATGTAGAGCAAATTCTCGGCTTTATGCGGAAAACCAACCATATTCTGTGGAAATCTGATAAAATCTACATCTCACAGGATTACAGTAAAGAGACGGTGGAAGTCAGGAAGGCGTTCTTGGCACTCCGACCGCTGCTAAAGAAAAGGGGCTTCCAATATGGGTTCGTGGGCCCAGCAAAGTATCGTGTGATGGTCCATGGCTCTCCGCACCTTTTTTCAGATCCCCTGAAACTGAAACGTATGCTAGATGGCCCGGAAGACTTAGATATGGAAACAAGTAACCCCGACGGTGCAGCGGACCACGCCTCGGCCTCAGGTTACAAGTGAACGATCTTTGCACACGCATTCCATCTAATTTTCATATGTGCTTCATTTACTCATTGTGGAAGGGTATCGAAAGTACGACTCTCTGCTTAAGTGTACTCTCCATTGTGTGTCCTGTTGGGTGAATGCAATTGTTACTGATCCTTTTGATATGTAGTAGGTTTCCATTAATGCCAATCAATATGATGAGCGTCAAGTACCTAGGTTCTGACTACTAATGGGCATGTTTAACAGGTGGTGTTAAGATGAGTACGTTGGTGGCTTAGTATTAGTTTTTGTTACTCGCCTTGGACCGGTAGAAGAGGTCCCTGGAAGTTGATCTCTTGATGTAGGTTGGTCTATATTACCCTGGTTAGCAGCATGCTTCAGGTAGACTGTGTTACTTTCTCTGTTCCACGTTTTTTTTCTGAAATGGTCACGCACGGGGAGGATGCAGCGCAATCTCTTTCCAGTCACCATGCCTACTACGTACAGTTGGGGTGGGGAGGGTGAGGGATTTTTGGGATGGGGTGTGTGTTCAATGTTTTTTGCCTTTGCTTTCTTTTGCTTGCATAATCTTCATTGCCTCAGTGCCCGGGGGTGAGGGTGTTGATGGGCTCTACTATCGCACTCACTGTGTGTACCATGTGAGATATATAATTACCGATATGAAGAGGCGACCTACTGATGTCTCCTAGCTCAATTAGTTCTCCGTTGGGAGTGCGTATTGTGGACAGATTGAAGATATTATCTCTTAATGTTAAAGGCCTGAACCAACCTGTCAAGAGACAAAAGATTTTAGATTATGTAAAGAGAATGAGAGGTGACATTGTTTTGCTTCAGGAGACGAAACTTGAGGCCACACAATTCTATCACCTGAGGAATAAGTCTTATAATGAAGTTGTGGGTGCTGAGGCGGTGAACAAAAAGAATGGTGTTCTGATACTTGTTGCGAGGAAATCTAAGGTAGAGATTCTGTCCTCCGAAGCAAGTGCGGACGGAAGGTGGGTTACGGTCAAATTGAGTAAGGATAATACGGAATTGTATGTCACGAACATATATGCTCCTAACACTAGTGAACTGAATTTTTGGGAGGATCTGAATAGACACATTGAGAATATCCCGGATAATGCGGTCCACATATTGGCCGGGGATTTCAATCTTCCAATGGATGCCACTTTAGATAGAGACTCACACTGTCCCTTCAAAACAAATAAATCACATAAAGCTTTCCTCAATTTGTGTCAACGCTTCCACTTGGTGGATACATGGAGGCTTCAAAATCCCACAGGGAGACACTATACTTTTTACTCCTCACCACATGACTCGTATTCCCGAATCGATTACATTCTCATAACACAGAACGGGGTCCCTAGAATAGAGTCTACTACCATAGAACCCCGTGTAATGTCTGACCACTCTTGCATCTCCTTATCCATTGCCAATGTTAGACCTTCATCTCGTCAGACGTCTTGGCGGCTGAATGATGAAATACTAAATAGTGATAAGCATCGGGCCACTATACAAGATGCGATCTCTTCCTACCTGCAGATTAACAAAGAGGGGGACACATCTGATCTCATTAGGTGGGATGCCTTGAAAAGTACCATAAGGGGAGTATGTATCAAAATCAGGTCAGCAATGAATAGGAATTATAATGCGAAGCTGGAGTCCTTGGAGAGTGAAATTGCGAATCTAGAGATTAGACACTTAAAGGATAGGGACGATATGTCTCTTTATGCGTTGGCAAATAAAAAATATGAATATAATAAAATAGTTAGCGAGAGAGCGGGAGTATGGCTTGATAAGAGAAAGAGATTTAAGCTTTGTGAGTCCAATAAGGCTGGCAGGAGCCTAGCCTCGTAATTGAAGTTTAAGGCTCAGAAGAATTCTATTAGTGTCATAAAAGATGCCTCAGGGTCCTCGCATTCAGACCCAGACAAAATAACAGAAGTGTTTAGAGTATTCTACGAAGACCTCTATGCAAAGAATAAGGCGGTGGAGGAAACCAGGATTAAGAAGTATTTAGATGAATGCGATCTCCCACAGCTCTCTGCTGAGGACCAGGTCAGTCTTAATGGACCGATTAGTACTCTAGAGATAGAGACTGCAATTAAAAATCTGAAAACAGTGAAAGCGCCAGGTCCTGATGGCTTTACGGCTAAATTTTACAAAACCTTCCTCTCCCTTTTAGTCGAACCCCTCCTACATCTATTTCAAGACATAAATAAAACTGGTGAGGTCAGAGGTACACTGGCTGAAGCAATAATTGCAGTACTTCCTAAAGATGGGAAAGACCCGTCGCTACCGAAAAATTATAGGCCTATTTCACTGATTAACATAGACTGTAAGCTTTTGGCTATGATACTTTCTGCTCGCCTTCAGAGGGTCCTTCCCCAGTTGATCCACCCATCTCAAGCAGGCTTCCTTAAAAATAGGTTGTCCAGCGACAACACAAGGATTTTGGCGCATGTCCTAGAAAAAGCGAAACTCGTAGGTACACCTACGGCAGCAATAACACTAGACGCTGAAAAAGCTTTTGACAAGGTTGACTGGTCCTTCCTTGAAGCAGTCCTACGTAAATTCAACTTAGGGGAATCATTCACAGGTCTGGTAATGTCCCTGTATTGCTGCCCTTCAGCAAGAGTTAGGGCTGGTGGGTCTTTCTCCTCTGCCTTTTGTTTAAAGCAGGGCACGAGGCAGGGATGCCCCCTGTCTCCTTCATTGTTCTTGTTGGCAATTGAGCCGTTCTTATATCATATAAGAAATGACCCTAAAATAGCTGGTATTCCGTTTGGGGACTGCACTGTTAAATTAACGGCATATGCAGACGATGTGCTTGTCCTGTCAGAGAGAGCTGATGAGGCCATACCTGCACTCATGACTGATATTGAGGATTTTTCCAAAGTTTCTGGATATAAACTCAATAAAGACAAAACGGAGGTCAAACTCCTGAACAATGTTGGGGATAAAGGAATCATTGGGGACTCCGGTCTTACATGGCAGCCTCGGTGCTTTAAGTATCTGGGGTTAGACTTTGATAAAGATTTGATCTCTACACTGAGAGTAAATGAAGAATTGACTCTTAAAAAGATATCCACATTGCTGGAAGGGTGGTCTCCAAAATTCCTCTCCTGGTGGGGTAGAGCGGAGACGCTCAAAATGATGTCGACTCCGTTGGTTAACTATCTGGCCAGCATGCTCCCTATGACGTTCTCGAATAATTTTATTACTAAGGTGGATCAACTGTTTGGTAGTTTTCTGTGGCAGGGTAAGAAAGCCAGAATCTCGCTAAAGAAGCTGCAATTGGCAAAAGATAAAGGCGGCCTGGGTCTCCCCTCGTTCAGGAACTATCAGACAGCGTTTCTTTGTAAACAGGGAGCTCAGTGGTTGATAAAAACCCCAACTTATACACCAATATGGGTGAATATTGAGGAGTTGCTAGTGGATCATGCACCTCTTGAGGCCCTTCTTACCATGGACCTGTCACATCTACCACACTCCAAATATATCATGCGAAATACTAGACGGGCTTTGCTCAGACTCGACCAAACACATAAAACAAAGTTGACATTCCCCAAGTCATCCTTTATGTCCCTGTGGAGAAATTCCCATCTCAAACATAATGGCAGTGGACTATTCTGGGAATCATGGTCCAAGAAGGGCATCACAAACACTCGGAACCCTGGGGTCTAAAATGACAAAAAGAAAGAAGTAAAGATGGTGTGTGAATGAAAAACAAAAGCCCAATGCACATAGTGAAAGGGCAATCCCTTTAGGAACGTAATCCCTCACTCACCCTAGGTGACATGCTTCATCATATGGGATTCTCCTCCCAGAGAAAAATCCTAGTTTCTCTGGGGGCTACAACCCCCTCTATGAGAGGGAGGAGCTCAGGGATGTTTTGATAATGCACTAAAGGGTGGACTAAGTCCACATATGAAGAGCTAGGTGTGAGTGGGGGGTGCAGTGCTAATGAAAAAATAGTGCAATAGAAGTGTGTTAAAACTAGTCACGGGACGGCAAGGAAGAATCTCTTAAAGACCAACCGTACCGATGCTAGATTAAAAAGATGTGAGAACCACTAGTTCTATATAACCAATGGTACAATGTATGAGACAATGGTCGACATGTTTCAGCCAAGGCGCCTAACTAGGCTCGGCTTTCATCAGGACCTGGTTAGCTACTGCAAAAAGGAAAAGAATGTAACAGAACTACTCCACAAAGGATACCGTGACCACCCCAAAGTTGCTTGTCGGGTGTACGTCTCCTTGTAATTCAAACATCACCTAAACAAAAAAGAATCAGTGTAAGGAAAGTTGGTCACAAATGCTAAGTGATAAAAATGTAAGAATATGATAACTTAAAGCATTGGCCACTCACCCGTGAGAACTGGGTGGAAAATTGACCTCCACCTGGCGACCGCTCAGGAAGGAACACCGCTCTGAAAAAAGATGTAAGACTGCTGAAGAATGGGGTGCTTACAGATCATGAGCGAGTGTAAAATAATCTGAGCTAATCATCTAACAACGAAGGAGACTGACAAGATCAGTGAATGCACGATATGTTAATTAATACAAGAAATTGGTTCACCAACAAGAACTAGTAGTGATGGAACCATGACAAGACCACCACATATCTAGATGGACTGGATATGGTGAGTCTGTATTTCTAAACAAAGAGAAGAACAACTAGAAGTAACTGTACTTCGTAAATAATAATGCCATGGCAAATGGCCAGACCTCCCAACGAGGATTATGAGGTAACCGCCTTCATGAAATAAAAAGAAAAAAGGAGAAGGACAGTGTGCGCACAGCTTGGACGATTAACAAAGGAGCCTACCTATCCGTCGGGGAACCAGGCCGGAATGAGCCTGCAGCCGGAGGTCCCGCTGGGCTGACGGAGTCAGGTTAAGAAGAGATGTGTAATCGAAAGTGGGCCAATCAGAGGACCCGTTAGTCAAACAACTGGTGAGGAGAACCAATCAAATGCGTTGTACCGCCCGTGTACCCGTTGCCACGGAGACCGGTATGCAGCTGGCGATTGGAAGTAAGCTGTCAGAGGAACGTAGGAATGCGCGCCAGAGATAATTGGTGACAGCGCTCATTGCCGGTGTTCGGAGGTTAATCAGGGGAAATTAGGAAAACAGAAAGCGTGGCGCTGCCTCTGTGTTGCACGATGTTTACAATGGACAAATTAAAATAAAATACAATCATGCTCATGCTGGACGCTAAAATGTCGAGTCCAACACGGAGACGAGCTAGTTAAAAACGACACTAGCTTCTTAAGGCGAGTCGCTCCGTCAATGAAAGCTCACATGGGGAATATATGTGAACTGATGCTGTAGCAACAACTTGTACAACACGGCGGAATCTAGTTGAAAATGCACTAGTCGCGCCGACAAGAACCTGGCAAAAAATGTTAATAAATCTAGGCAAAAACATTACTGAACAGGAAAGTGCTCTGATGCCATAAACGATAGGTATATGGAGAAAACAAGACATCAAGATACTGTTAAGAGAAAATGAAGTCAAAGTAGACTAGCAGCCTAGGAGATATAAGACCTGTGGCATAAGTATGGAGACCCAATAAAAGTGTAAGGCAGCAGTAATTCATGTGGTATACCCAATAGGTAATGCCCAAATGCTCAGAATGAAAAAATGGGCCCAAGGAGTAACCTAAAGCCACCAAATTAGAGGGACAACCATGGAATATCATCATTTAGTCCTTGAACATGCGTCTTCAGCTTGTACACCCACCTTTGCTCACGTTTAAATAGAAAAGAAGAGCAATCTGTCAGATGGGGTGGTATGAAAGGTTTGTCGAGGACAGTCCAATGTAGGTCATTGGGAGCATGATTGACCGCTAGAAAGTGGTTGGTTAGTTTAGTAGAGGAACGACCACACCGTATAGTACTTTTATGTTCCAAAATACGGGTTTTTATCAGACGGGTGGTCATTCCAACGTATCTTAACCCGCACGGGCAAGTAATCAGATAGATCAAATTGGAGCTATTGCAATTGCTGTGGCTTCTAAGAGTCCACGGTCTGCCAGTGCCAATGTCTATCTCTTTAGTTACAGAAGTGTGGCTGCATGCCGCACAAGAACCACATGGGTAGTGGCCCACAACTGGTGGTAGACCCCACAAAGTATGTTGAGTGCCTATTTGATTAGTGCGTGGGCGAGTATGGGCCACACTCCAAATATATCATGCTAAATACTAGACGGGCTTTGCTCAGACTCGACCAAACACATAAAACAAAGTTGACATTCCCCAAGTCATCCTTTATGTCCCTGTGGAGAAATTCCCATCTCAAACATAATGGCAGTGGACTATTCTGGGAATCATGGTCCAAGAAGGGCATCAACTTGGTGAGGGATCTGTACAATGATAAGGATCCACTTCCGTTCTCGACTTTGCAACGGAAGTATGATCTTACTCCGATGGATTTTTATGAATTCTTGAAAATCAAAGCGATACTAACAGCTCGTAACTTCTCTCCATATACACCATGGTTAATAATTCATCTCCCACGTCTTATGTATACGGGCCACTTCGTCTCGAGGGTGTACAAACTATTATTGCCCTTGCCCAAGACAAAACAAAAAATGGTGGAATCGAAATGGGAGGTTGAGCCGAATCTAACAGGCATAACTTTTGACTGGGATGAGATCCACAAGAGGACCCTTACATACAAAGTTTCGCCCATCCTATTCCAAACAAAATACATGTTAATTAACAGAGCGTTTTGGACGCCGGATAAGCTTTTCAAGTGTAAATTAAGGGACTCTCCTACATGTTGGAACTGCCAGTCAGGTTCTGGTGATCTTGCACACATGCTATTTAACTGTCCTGCTCTAGGAGATTACTGGGGGAAAATATTTGACTGCATTTATCACGTGTTCAAGATAAGGCCTGTACAGGACTTTGTGTATGTAATTTTAGGGGCGCTGGACCCACAACTGTCAACTGATCAAGATCGTCAGCTTTTGGATTTAATGCTAACGTTGGCATGTAAAATGGTTCTATGCAAATGGAAAAATGCAAGTGAGGTAAGCTTCAAAATCTGGCAGGAGTGGTTGTCATTTCTGAGAGGTGCTAATAATCCGGCACTACAAGCATCTACTTGGAGCCCGTCTAATAGAAAGCTTTGGGAATCATTGGACGCATCCTACTTTCACTATGAGCCGCCTTGAGGTATTATATTGAGGTATTATATTGCAGTTTGGTTCCATTGGCTAGTGATAATTGAGAGTACGTTTGAGATCACCCTCTTGCGCTCAAAAGCGCCGCCTCCACACATTGAGCATTGTATATCTTTCTGTATACCGATGATGCAAGCAAGAGTTGTTTTCATTTATATTATTTGTTATTTGCTATTTACTTTTTGTTTTCTGTAATTGTTCGAAAATAACGGATTCTAATCTTTTATGTAACGGAAGAGTTACTGTATTGTCTTTTCAATTTTATTTCAATAAAAACGATTTGAATTAAAAAAAATTTTTAAAAAAATCGCACATTAACAGACTATTTATGCGGAGACATGAACAAGCCTATAATCAGTTATTATCTCTGGACTTGAACATCATTATCGTGACACACTAGCTGTCTGGGGACTTGAATATTATTTTCACACACTGTCTGAGTGGGTACTTGAACATTGTCTGTAAACACTATGTAGGTGTTGACTTGAATAAAACTAACTTTGCACCTTATTCCAGTTTCCTTCAAACACTATCACTGGAGACTTGAAAACCCATATACCTACACACTATATTTTGGGTACTTGCACACCTCTATAACCACACACAATCTCTGTGAGGGCTTTAACAACACTTAGTTACATGCTATCATTGTGGGGACTTGAACATTCCTGTCTTCACACATCATATCTGTGGGCAATTGAAAGTTTCTATAATCACATAGTACCTCTGTTTGGACTTGAACAATGGTTTTCATGCTATTTTAGTGGGGACTTGAACCAGATTATATGTGCCTACTTTGGGAGGACTTAATCATCACAATAACCATGCACTATCTCTGCGGAGACTTGAACATTACTCTAATAGAACACTATCTTTGTTGGGACTTGAAGATTCATCACTATGATAAACACACTGTCTTTGTGAGGACTTGAATATGAATACCATCACACACCATTTCTGTGAAAACAAAAAAAATCCTATAATCACACACCATCAATGTGGAGGCTTGAAATTGCCTATACTCACATACTATTTCTGTTTGAATTTGAATTCATTATCTTCACACAGTGTGTGGGACTTGAATATTAACTTTACTCACTATTTCAGTGGCCCTTGATCATCTTCACTCACTATCCCTGTGGGGTCATGAACATCACTATAACACACTGTCTTTATGGGGACTTGGACATCACTTACTCCACACACTGTGTGGACACGTGAACATGGTCTTTTTACACTATTTCAGAGGGATCTTGAACTAGATTATCTCCACATTCTATCTTTCTAAGGACTTGCATATACCAATAACCACACACTATCTTTGTGGGGACTTGAACATCATTATAATAACACTGTATTTGTGGGGACTTGAACATCACTATAATCAATACTATCATTGTGGGAACTTGAACATCACTATAATAACACACTAGATTTATGGGGACTTGAATATCACTATAATCAATACTATCATTGTGGGGACTTGAACATCACTATAACACACCATCTTTGTGGGGATTTGAAAATCTCATTAATCACACACCATCTTTTGGGGGTCTTGAACATCACTATAATAACACTATCTTTGTGGAGACTCAAGCATCACTATAATGACACACTATCTTTAGGGACTTGAACAGCTCTATACTAACATACCATCTCTGTGAGGAATTAACAAATTCCCATAATACACAGTCTCTGTTTGGACTTCATCATTATCTTCGCACTCTCTGGGCAGGGACTAGAGCATTGTCTTTACACTCAATTTCAACAGGAACTTGAACACAATCATCATCACAAGCTATCTCTGCGGGAACTTGAACATCCCAATAAACATACCCTATTTCTGTGGGAACTTGAATAACATTATCCTCAAACTATAACTCTGTGGGTACTTGTGTCATGGCTACAGACACTGCCTCTGTAGAGACCATGGTGTTACTGTGATCACACACCACCTCTGTGGCATCATCACACAGTATCCTAATGTAGTGATCATATACCACCTGTGTGGGCCTCATTACACACAATTCCTATGTAATTGCATGCATTCCTGAGAAGATGTGGTCTAATAGCTACTGTGACAAATATGTAAGCAACTATTCAAACTCTGGGCTCCACTTGGCCCTATTGCTTGATTCCACCAGTTAATTTTGTTATGCTTTAGTTCCCTCACCTACAAAGCACTAAGCAATTGGTGAAATACAGTTTTAAGTGCCTTTCTGTGTGACACATTATTAGCATAATTCATATTTTGTGTACGCCCTTGGATCTGTGGAGTAGTTCATATGTGAAAAGTTTATGATTTTATTTGTGTACATTGTTAGTAAGATAAACATTTAGTCATGTGACTTTGCCTGCATTCAGTCACAGATGGCAAGTATGAGTAGGTCATCACAAGGATGGTAGCACACGTTCAAGTCCCCACAAGGATGTTTCTGTGCGCACAAATAAATAATATATTTGCAAATTTGAAGCAGGATCCCGGATCATGATTTTTTTCTTAACATTTTTATGTTTCTAGTATATTTTTAAAACATTGGGAATGGTTAGTCCCCACAAGGCAGGTAACCACACATAGACCCCACAAGGATGGTAACGTGGGTGTGTGTGTGTTGTGATAGATACAGGACAGACACTGTTGATTTTGAGTTGTGTTCCAGCAGTCACTATGCAGACACAATTGTTTGTGTGGTTATGTGCTGTGATGGACACAGGGCACATACAGATGTTTTGCACGCTGACAAACACTGGGCAGATGACAATAAGACAATGTGATTTTGACTTTTGAAATTTCTCTAATGCGATGGTTAAAGATTTTCCCTGAGTTATACAGAACAGATAACACAAAAGAAGCAAATGTGATCAAATGGTACATACAGACAACAACTGCAGGTCTCAATAGAAAGTCCAGGGGTGGCGTTTGAGGTGCCCGAGATACAGTATCCCCCAATGAGGTGGCAAATGTTACTAAGTGCAGCTTCTGTGCATCATGTAGATGCTCATTGTCATATACATTCACTAGACAAAACCTTTAATTCCCTTACAAATGAAAAGGCTCAAATCTTGGAAACAGAGATGGTTACACACGAGTGAGCATGACTAAGTGCGAGCACCTAGGAGAGAAAGACACAACAAATGGGTGGGCAGAGAATGAAGGGATGCCTCTCCCCCTAGACTTACTTAAAACTGTGATTCCTATGTATCAGTATGCACAGCGCAGACCAGTCTCACAGATGGTGAAGGGTCAGTTGGAGAAAGGAAAATTACCAGAGCAGATAGTGCAGATGGATTGCCTTGGGCTCATGCCAAATGATCAAAGTTCTTCTCGGTGAATAAGACTGTCCCTAGCCTATAGCAGTTGGTTTATTATTTGTCTCACTCCTTGGAAGCGTCCGTGTCTAAAAAGACAATTACCATTGAATGGATACCGACACTTAAGACAGATTTGGCTCCCTCGCTCCTACAGTCTGTCCATTGTAGTGCTCAGCTGCGCCCATCTTGGCATTTCACGGCACACGAACAGGAAATGCTCCTTCCAGCTCCCCGTCTTTGCCCTCACATACACAGCTCACTATTTGCTTGTGTCACTTTAGCAAGACACACACGTCCCCTTCCTATATATGCGACTGTGAACATTTCACCACATTACAAACTGCATCTTTTATACGTTTACACAGAGTCTGGGCACTGACAAAGCCAATAGTATCGCTCTTTTTTCATGATATGAATTGTCAACTTGGTGTAGCTACAGGGATAATTATTCCTGTACAATTGGTATCATGTGCTCACCGCATACTTAAATAAACTCTGTAAATAGTACATTTTGATCTTAGTGCAGCAAGACACAGAATTTAAATAGTGAAGTTTTCATAGGGTGCTCTCTTAAGTATGGTCAGGCATTGGGGACTAGGAAACACTGAGACAGACAAACTGACACACACACCCACACCCCCCCCCCCCCCAACCCATGGCTGCACAGCACACAGTATAATGTGCTGCATGACCACACACATACGGTCTAAAAAGCGAGACCCATTAGCTGTGCCAATGCTTGTAATTGTTTTAGGACACCGAGAAGAAGAACAGCTTTGACTGAGTGTGTGAAGGGGAGAAAGTCCTCCTTCTGGAAGGCAAAGCAAGACTAGCTTTTCACGGAAGCAGTCATGAGTTTGGCTTCCCTTTCTTTAATGGCCTTAGACTTTAAGTCAGACCGTGCCTCACATTTTCAGCTCAAGTGAGGATGCAAAACCCCCACAAACACTGCTCGTGGAAATTCGCAACATATAGCTAAAAGTGAGTAATTACAAAGGGCTTTAAGTCCAAGGATTTGACAAGAGACATGTTCACCAATCTTAAAGATAAGTTTTCAAGGGTACCGTGTGCCTTTCTCTGGACTCTGTGTGGTGCCAACTAGCACAGGTGACCAAGTATGGCTGGAAAAAAAATGCCAGATCCAGTCTGGCATAATATAACATAAGGTTATCCATTATAAACCCATCATACGGAAGGCATGTAAATTCTAATCTTCAACAGAACAAGACACGAGAGAAAGAAATTATTTCTGTACTTCATTTTAAATCACTTGCTGGCACATCACATGCTGAAAAATTGGACACAGCGAATGAATGTAAGACAACTCAGAAAGATCAAGTGAATGAACAATGGGGATGATTTACCACTGTCACAGCCCAGTCCTAGGGAGGACAAACATTCTAGTGTTACTCCACCTATTACATCCGAAGTTGCTCATCCTGAAGTCTTTTGGCATGGTGCCATGCCCACAAGCCCAACTGGCCCATTTGTCTGAAATTAATGCACAGGTGTCAGCCAACAGTTAATAAAGGTTACATTATTTTAAATGTACTTTGCAATATTTAAAACTTTGCTTACCAACAGTTCCAAAATACATGGTTTGGTCAGCATATAAGACTTGCCGTAGCCTAGTCCCCTGGGCAAAGAATATGGCTTTTCCATATCCTTCACTATATTAAATAAAGATACAGTGTACAAAAACACATAATTGTACTTTTATCCATGGGTATGACACAAGCTCACCAGCACTTATTTTCAGCATTAACACTCTTACTGGAAAACAACTGAAGAGTTGTTTTCAGGACCCTCCCAGTCTGAGATGCACATCTGGCACCATGTGGGAATCCATTTTTAAAGCAGAATAGTAGGATTTCACAGTCATATGCAAAGTCAAAGTGCTGCATTTCAAAATGAGGAACTACACATCGGTAAAGCTATGCAAAACTGTGTTGGAGGAAAGCAGAGCTGCAAGTTGAAAACCTGTGAATAGAAAGCACAGTCCTGGTGTTTAGTTTTCGGTGTATGAAGTCAGAGAGATCACCGACATAATCTATAGAAACCATGTTGTGATGCACCCCTAATTTTAATTCAAAATCTTCTGAAAAACAAGTCTTTGCAAGTGTGTCTATATAGAAACAGTAAGAACGGCAGTAAAAGGGGTTAGAGAGTAACAGCACATTTTCAGGGTGATTGGGATGGGAATAAAATATGGTCCATCTAATAGGCAGGGAGCCATAAGAGTAAAAAAAAGGGACAAGACTTGCCACCCCTTAGGTGCCATGGCCCACAGATCATTGCTTGTCCAACAAATAACCTCACAGATCCATTCTAGTGGAGTCTTTATATTCAAGATGTGAACACCACGTCTCCTCCTTGGCATTTATGGAACATGTACTGTAGATTGGAAGGCATGTTTATCTTTCCCCAACAGTGCCTACTATAAGAAATAAAACAGGCTCACCACTTCAGTGAGTAGATTTCTGCCCCTCTTCAGGCCTGATCTGCAGGTCATTACCCAAACTTTCCATAATCCTGTATCCTCCAGAGCAGAGGTAGCTCCCCAAGATTGTTCATCTTCTCCTCCTCCTCCTCCTCCACAGCAACACCATTTTCTACTGGTTTCTGGCTTTTCTTCCACATGGCCACTATTGAATGAAGGGTGGAGCACCTTTCCTTTAGCTCAGGTCCCTCACATTGCATAAGCAGGTTTTCTAGCTCTTTACTCAAGCTCTTAATCTTGGAAAAACGTGCCTCACCTGCCTTTTGGCTGATGGCAGAACACCTGATGTGGCCTAGAATATCCTTGTCTGCCAAAGTGGGATGCTGATACTTTCTCTGCCATCGTGGGCATACCATATCACCTTCCACTGGACGATTATTAACATGCAGGACGGTCAGAATATGGCGGCAGGGAAGTCTATAACGTTTGTTGAAGTAGCAGCTGCATGTTTGACAGTCACGGCTAACCTCCTGTATGTCCTCGACAAGCTTTACAGAAGTGGCGGCATCGTACATTTTAATGATCCGACTGGACGACTTCACCACCTCCCACTCACTTAGACATAGTTGGTATGCCACCTCTGTGCAGGTTTCCTTAAGGGCATGAAGCACAGAATCATCATCTCTGAGCAGTTGTTGATTGGGAAAGTGAGAGGGTACTGGGCTGTGCAGCAGTTTTGGTTGATGGCATTCTGGTTCGGGCAACTGGGTGTCCAGTTTTAGCTGCATTGATTCTGGTAGCAAGGGTTCCTGTCTGGGATGAAGAGATTCCCATTCAGGTGGCATCAGTTCTTGTTGAGGCAGCAGAGGTTCTGGTTTGCACAGGAATTTTCCCAGCAGGGGATCCCAATCGTTCAGTGGTGGCTCTAGTTTGGGTAACACGGGTTCTGGCTGCGGCAGAGGCTCTGATTTCGGCAGCTGGGTGCTTGATTTAGGCAGAAAGGGGTCAAATTTGCTTAAGGAATGTTCCAGTTTGGGGAGCAGACTTTCTGATTCAGATAGTAACGGTTCTATTTTGGGCAGCAAAGGTTCCAGTAGCAGGGATTCTCTTTCCGGCTGCAGGGAATTGGTCTCAGGTAGAACAGGTTCTTGCTTCACTAGAACAGTGGGTTCTGGTTCTGCAAGCATGGGGGAATCTTGTTCGGGCTGCTGGGTGGATTCTGGTTCAGGCTGCACTGAGGTTTGTGATTTAGGCTGCAGTGGCTGTTCTGGTCTGGACATTGATTGTGCAGATTTTGGCAACAGCTGTGCCAGTTTAGGTAGCAGCACAGAAGAGGAAGGCAAAGAGGAAATTCTCGTGGTAGACTTTGGTGGCTGGACATCAGGGGAAGGTGAAGATGTTTTGGTTGTACTACTGTCCTTGGGTTTCCGGCCTACTTTCTTGGGAACTACTTTTCTAGGAATTAATTTTGTACTGTATAATGAACCCTGATTAAGATTCTCCAAGCCTCTGGAGTTGAAGCAATCTGCATATTCCACGATGTATAAGATACTGTTTTCCAGGGATTGTTGTTTGCTGTAGACACTAGTGATTTTGTGAGTGATCATCTGCAGACTGTCCATGTAGGTGCTGCAAGAATGGAGTCCCTTTTTGACATGCATGTACCAGAGCATTTCACAGGAGATCCAATGAGTCTCTATGAACTGGTGAAACTGAGGATCTAACAACTGTTTCAGCATCCTAGATAGGCTCTGTCGGTTCTCAGTTGAGGGAGAGAAGACTACATCTCTCAGTGTTATCTCCAGGTATTCCCGGAAACCTGACAGTGCCCTGACCTTCTTCTCAATAAGCTGCACTGTGTGATAAACTGAAAGCAGAACTTGTGATGCTGGGAATATTTCTTGTAAAGTAGATTTGTGAGCAAAGGATGCATCTGTAAAGATAACTTTTACTTTCCAATACTCCGGGTTGAATTGAGCAAAGACATTTAGCATTTTGGACAGACTTTCTGCAGTCTCTTCTTTGAGCACTGCAAAGTGCACTACCTTGCCGACTCGCTCCTTACTCTCAACTAAGAATGCATAAAGTATGTAGCCACACTTACTGTGAACACGGTGCAGCAGTAGGCTCTCTGGAAATTTTGTGAAAAGGACACACATTTTGCTGGTCTGGAAGCTAAGCATGTCAAGGTTTTCCACGGTATCCATACTAAATGAGGCAAGGGAACCACTGTCAATTCGCAATAATTCTTTAACGCCATTTGTTACCCGTTCAAGTGAGAAGCCAGAGACCTTTTCCTTTGAAGACACAGAGACCGTATTTGATTCAACAGGAGAAGCTGGACGGTTACCAGATGGAAGAAGCTTTACTTTTTGCTCATTACAGGTGGCTTCCAAACATAGGTTTTGCCCATGCCTCTTCCTTGGTAGTCTTTGAGGTGGGCTCTTGTCTGGCCCCAGTGCACACTCCCATAAAGGAGAAGATACACTTCCATTTAGGGACTCCTTCTGATCAATAGGAGCATGAATGCTGTTGTGCTCTTTGTTCACCTGGTTGTCCACAGACCCAGGTGACCGCTCTTTTATTGAAGAAAAAATGCTGGTTTCAAAAAGGTCATGCCCCAAGTCCACGTATGTGCTGTTGCACTTAAGTTCTTTGATCGCTAGAGGGTCCACATGTTCCTTCGGCAGAAGTTTCCTTTTAGTTGATTTTTGAGAAAAGGTTAAGTTGCGTCTTGATGTACTCTCTTCAGTTGCAGAAGTAGCTGTTTTCCTGATCTGCAACACTCCTAAACCTGCATGAATACCAACGCGATTACGTTTTTTGACAAGACAATGGTTCACATGTGGTCTTTGTCGCAGCCTCTGAATTGGTAATTTCTGAGGTGGGCTGTTGTGGAGCTTGTGTGAAATTTGACCTACTTTTGAAGTTGCTTCTTTTCTTTTGTGAGAATCCTTCAGGCCAAGGTGGACATGGTTGCTGTTCTGTTCCTTGATCACCAGACGGTCCAATTCCTCACTGTACTCCAGAACAAGATAAGCTGGACAGCCATTAGAGAGCTGCTTTTTCTTCTTACTGTTGCTCTGTGGCTCAACACATATGAATTTCACATGAGTAAACCTGTAGGGACAAACCAAAAGCAGGATTAAAAATGCTGGTTTGTAGCATTTAAACCTACAACTTGCTTAAGTGATGCTTTGCATAGCCCTCCTATCGCTTCCCAGTACATGAAACAATACTACACCTGTGCCATATCTTACAAAACAATTGCACCTTTCGACTTCTACATTGAAAAGTGAAAAATATGGCAAGTAGAATGTTGACAAGTGGAATTCTCTTTTTTTAAATCAAACCAATAATGTAACATGGTTACCCAGAATTCTGATATACACAGGATTTCTACTGTGCGGGGGAGTGGATTCTCTAGTATACATGCTATGATGTTATGAAATGGTGATTAGACCCCTCTGCTGCTACCAGGAACGACACTTTTCTATTTGTGAAAAAACATGGCACACAACACTTTGCTAGGAAAAGTTTAAGCTAAGGTTGTAAAACTAGAAACACTTCTTAGTGGGCTTAATACCAATCTGCTCTGTTTTACATTTGGTCTTTGTTGCCTCTGGCTTCCATCAATGGTTGCTCTAGTTGCGGAGTAAGGGGCAGAGGAATAAGGACTAATGGGTGTGATAGCAGTATGGTCTTGCACCACAGTAGCCCCTCACCTAAACGTTATACCTCGATGGAGCCAATAGAAAGTCTGCCTGTGCCCATCTGAGCTAGTAATGGCCCCTATTTATACAGTTAGACCCATCTATGACTGGAATTTGTAGCATTATGGTTAATCTCAGAGGACTGCAAGATTCAACTAGCTACAGTTCACAAGCATTTACACACCAGAACAGGTGAAATAAATAACAAGCATTGGCATAGCCAACAGGTCTCGCCTTTGGGACCTTATAAGTATTTAGTTATGAAGCACAATAGAATTGGCACAACAGCACCAACTGTTGCATGGCTAAACGAGAGAGAAAGAGAGAAAGAGAGAAAGAGAGAAAGAGAGAAAGAGAGAAAGAGAGAAAGAGAGAAAGAGAGAAAGAGAGAAAGGCAGTGGGAGTGAGAGAGGCCGTGTGAGAGGGTCCGTGAGAGGGTCCGTGAGAGGGTCCGTGAGAGGGTCCGTGAGAGGGTCCGTGAGAGGGTCCGTGAGAGGGTCCGTGAGAGGGTCCGTGAGAGTGAGTCAGACGTTAATGCAAGGCATTTGCAGTTAGGGTGAGTACTCTATGTTGGACCGAAAGTCCTAGGGTAGCTTGGCTCAGGTGGAAAAGACTCGTTCCGGAGTAACAGGTCGTGCTTGCATCACACTCACCTCAGCACTCCAGCGTATCACCACTAAAAACGTCACTACACCAAGGTATTATAAAAGTAAGAAAAGCTTTATCTTTCCTTTTATCAGGTTTCTCTTTTCTTTCAAATGAAACCAATCAGTTTTTATCTACACCACATTAGGGTCAAAACATTTCGTTGTGGTTAAATTGGCAGTATTAAAGTACCTTAGCCCTGATGTGAAATCAAGCGCGCCACCTAGTGGTCAAACACAGCACAGCAAATTCAATAACGCTTTAAATAGAGTCATTAAACATGGCGCTGCACATAGCAATTTCATAGCGCCTTAAATAGAGTCATTAACATAGCGCTGCACATAGCAATTTCATAGCGCCTTAAATAGAGTCATTTACGTAGCACTACACATAGTAATTTCATAGTGCCTTAAATAAAGTCATTAACATAGCACTGCACTTGGTAATTTCATGGCGCCTTAAATAGAGTCATTAACCTAGCACTGCACTTGGTAATTTCATGGCGCCGTAAATAGAGTCATTAACATAGCACTGCACTTGGTAATTTCATAGCGCCCTAAATAGAGTCATTAACATAGCACTGCACTTGTTAATTTCATAGCGCCTTAAAAGTGGCCCTTCCGCTTAGCAGTGCACTCAGTACCTCATTAGTGCTATCCTCGGCAAGTACCTAAGGCCTTAACGGGACTCTCCGTCTGAGGCGAGGTCCTCGGGCCCCAAACTCCCTTGTCCTGGAGCCCTACAGAGGCAGGAGATGCTGGTGAGGTGGGTCCCAGGTCAGGGGGAAATGTTGTGGCTCACTGGGCCTCCCCAGGGGAGGGGTGAACTCTGGGCCTCTCTACGGCCTTCCGCCCGCCTTCCCCAGGGGTTACCTTTCTCCTCAGCCTTCTCTCGGCCCCTGCGCTGGTTTTCGCCCCTCACGGGCCTCCTCTCAGTCAGCGCTCCACTCGGCGCGGTCCGGCGAGGTGGTGGGGGCTCCGCAGGACTCCAGACAGCTCCGGAGTTTCCCTCAGACTTCCAGGGCCGGCGCCCGCAGCCGCCGATGCAGCGCGACCTGTGGGGCGCGGCCAAGTCGGCAAATCACCCGGCGGCGGGGGCGGCATCTTGCAGTCAGCCCCCGTCACGTGATGGGGGAATCCGCTTCAGGGCCTTGCGCGGCCCTCACAGGATGGCTCTAGGCCTGGTGAGGCCTTCGTAGGGTTCCAGTGGGCTGTCCTGCCTTCCGACTGCAGCGATGGGGCCCTGGGCTTCTCCACGGGCCCGATAACTATGGGGGCGATCTATCAGGCCCTGGGCCGCAGCGGTGAGCTATTCTCTGGGACAGCCCCGACGGGGGTGGCACAAATTAAGGGGTGGCCGGCAGTTCGGGGGTGGCGAAGTGTTCGGCGCCTAGCACCCCCTGTCTCCTCACAGCGACGCCAAGGCTCAGGACAGGTTGGTTGGAATGTGGCAGGCCACACGTCAGTAGCGGAACAAGATAGGGGGGACCCAGGCACAGTCAGGAAAATGGTGGCTAAGGTCAGAAATGGTCACTCTCTTCCCCAGTTCTCTTCAGGGGTCCTGACTAGGCGGGGAGCACAAAAAGTTGACGTGATCCCAGGGTCAGAGGCTGAAGGCAGGGCTAGGTCACGAGGTAGGGGGTGGTGTCAACCGAGGGGGGAGAAAAAGCAGGCCCTAAGAACAGTCAGTCCCCCCCACCCCCCCCCCCCCCCCGCGCTCCTACCTCCCCACTCTGGTGCCTTACTCCGGAGTACCTCAGTTCACCACACAAAATGGCCGTCGCATCTCACCTCTATATATAGCCTGGGCCCTGACTGGCTAGAGTGGCCCAGAAGGTTCTGGAACTCCTCATGCCAGCCTATGGCCCAGGTTCTAAGGTGACAGTTTAGGCCACCTTTTTGTGGAGGAGCTCTCTCCCTCCCTCCATTTTAGGGAAGCGCCTTGCGCCACACCATCAATTAGTGATGATGGGGCACCCAGAGCCTCTAAGTCAACACAAAAAAAACTAGTGGACAGAAAAATTAGAGGGTAAAGGAAGAAAAAAATGAGGAGGGGACAGCCAAAGGGCTGGCAGGTCTAACACTCTAAAGCTCAACTTTCATTGTGACAATGGTTTGAATATAAAACTGTACGTTTGCAGAGTTTAACGATTTGTGGCTATTCCTAATGCTCTGAGGATACAACATTATTACATGTAGAACAAATAAAAGAAAATTATAGTGAAGACTTGAATCTGCATGTTCTGAAAACCTTTAATTTCCCATCTTTCAAAAGAGCACAAGCAGCAGCTGTTTTAAAGCACTCGTGCTTGTGCTAGTCATTGCTAATTTATATTAATCTATTTCATTTTAAAGTAATTCAATTAAGATAGAGAGACAGCACATCCGGTAAGGATTACAACGCACCTGAGAAAACACGTCAAACTCTTATCTTATCAATCCCGGGAGTAGTGCGTGCATGGGCGCGCAGTCTTCACTTTTTCAAGCACTGCACTCGTGTTTGTGGCGTGCCGCTGCGCGCTCCCGCAAGGTGGATGCCGCCACAAGCATGAGTGCAGTGCTTGAAAAAGTGAAGAACGACGGCTAAAAGGCCCTCCTATGCAGCGCATGCGCGCTGTGTAGGCGAGACCTAAAAACTAACTGTCCCCAAAGGGGAACAGCCCATCATACTCTTTTCCAGCGTTTCCAGTTTGTTCACTATCAAGCTATTTCGGATTCATTCTCCCATAGAAAATTACGAACCGCTACAGCCCACACTGCTGAATGGATTTACGCCACATTTAGCAGAAAGCTTGATCTTGGTCCATACAGCATGCTTTTTTGTGATTTGATGTAAATCCTTTAGTTTTTTGAGCAATAAAGGCCCTAAAACGTTCCATATTTCATGCCCCTGTAGACATGCAGCGCCAATTTAAAGCTGAGATCTGATCAGCTGCCACCACAAACAACGATGTGGTATGAGCCATCCCAGGACCTAGTCCAGAGTCCTACAAAAAACACAAATAATAGATAAGTGGGGGCTCTGCGTTGGGCCGAAACATTTTTTCTTCAATTCATTACGAATTTATGGAGGATATGCAAATGTGCAGCAAGATAAAAAAAAAAAAACAGGGCTCCTACACAGCCTTATATCCTGAGCGTAAAAGAGCCCCAAGGACGCCCAGGGCCAGCTCACTACCTGTCCTGGGGAGCCTAATCTTGGGCACAGTAGCTTCCCTGCCCGCAGGAGCACAGACCGGGAAGTCATGTCTGCCCCCCATTTGGGGGAGCTTTAAAAATGCTTCCCACAGGGTGAGACCAGAAATGCGTTTCCCTGCCTGCAAAGCTTTGCAGACAGGGAAACTCAGATTGTTCCCACCCGGAAGGAGCAGTGAAAAACTACTTCTCCCGCCAAATGGAAGCAATGCTAACAACCACGAAGAATGTATGCATGGAGCCAGCGGGCTGCATGAGCCCTGGGGCTCGCACCTAAGCCCCAAATGGTGTATAGGGTGGGTGCCCCCATGTAAAGCCCTGGTGATGTGGTCCCTGGCCCACTACTGGTTCAGAGAGGGAGACCCACGCCCTCCTCAAATTAAAAAAGGGAAAGGCCATATGGAATGGGTTCCCAGGTCAACTATTGGTTGAGGGAGGAGGGTCGCCCGCACACATCAGATTAAAAATCAAATGCAAGAAAAAGAAAGGAAAAAAAGCCAATGGATGGGTGCTTGGTGCTCGTAGAAGCTAATGGAGGGGTTGTGCACCCCCTTCCCAATATATATATATATATATATATATATATATATATATATATATATTATATATATATTTATATATATATATATATATTTTTTTTTTTTTTAAGTTACCAGTTATAGCAAGCACCCATGATGAGTGCTGGCAGGGGCGACAGCTGAGCCCATAGGAACTCCAACCACAACGTCGCCCTCCGAAAAGAAACCTTATTTATTATTAAACGCTCCTAGGAAGGAGCGCTCCATAATGCCCTGGGAAATTTTAAAATTGCATATTTTCATGCTTGTGGTGCCCCTACAAGATGCAGAGGCACCACCAAGCACTATCTGTAGCGTTGAAGGGTTCTGCAGGGAGTGCAGTAGACCCCAATAACATAAGAAGGGTGGGGGGGACCCCAACAGTCTACTTGGTCATGACCCAAGAAAACTTACCATGTTTTTAAAGCACTCAAGCTGAGGAGCATAGAGCTCCAGCTGAAGGGCATAGAGCTCCAGCTCAGGGTGCATGGCCCTCTTGTGGTTGTTTAGGATTGCATGTTGTAGGCTGAAACATGTTAAACAATTCAGAGACATTTGGCTTTATTACATAAGAAATTAAAATAGCACGTCCGAGTCTTAACATTTTTCAACCCACTTAATGTAATCATAAAAACAATGTTAACGCACTCCGACATGTTGATTTCTTTTATTAAATATTTTACAAGAATCCCTATTAAACACTGAGAATTATTAAAATATAGATTTAACTTGAAATATTGGTGATTTTTGGGGAAGATGATAGATCTGCTTTATATAAAATGATATGCTCACCCGTTGAAAGAAACCAATAGGCTTACTTTTCATGTTTGGGTGTTGTGACTTTGACAAAGTCAGTAAAAGTGCCTGAGCGGGGCCAGGACTTGCCAGACCAACAGCATGCTCTGCATGTCTTCGGCCATGTGCAGCAGCGTGATTGGCTGCCTGCAGGGAGTTGGACAAAGGCCAG
Source organism: Triturus cristatus (assembly GCF_964204655.1). NCBI lineage: Eukaryota > Metazoa > Chordata > Amphibia > Caudata > Salamandridae > Triturus > Triturus cristatus. Next base: position 1,562,194,199 of record NC_140590.1, read on the forward strand.
GCCCTGCTGCCAACCCCACACCATGCGCAGCGGGGGCTTTATAGTATGGTATTAAAATATTACTTTACATAAAAAAATATATATATTCAAATTCGCAAAAAAAAAAGGTCAATTTAACGTTATAATTAGGTCAAAATGTAAGTTAAAATATCGTTTTAAATTAACAAAACCGCTGAAATTCACCAGTTCTAGTTATCACAAGTAAGTATAACTAGTGCCCTCGCCATGCACTGCTAATTACCTCATATATTAATTTACTCATGACATGATCCATTACATCATTGATAGCATGACTGCATAATCAGATAATACAAGTGGCTTGGTTAGCTTAAAAGGGTATGTTTTAACAAACATTTTTACACAAATATAATGCTATTTTAACCTTTGATTTTTTAAGTGATGGGGATTTGTTGTAAAAAAAAAACAAAAAAACTATTTGACTGAAAAGATAATGGTTAATGTGGAGTTATACGTGAAGAATAAAAGAAAGATCACAGAATCCAAAAAGCAACCCACTGACATTTACCCATCACAAGTAACTTACAAAAGTAAAATTTCCGCTGCCGAGACGTACTGCTTATGACCTCACATATTTCTTCACGGATTATGTGAAATATATAGCAGTGCAAGTTATACTCAAGTCAGATTTTCTTCTTCCAGCTTCTTTTCTTCTTCCTGGTTAATTGGAGATTGATAATATTCCCAAACACCATGCCTCTTAAATACAGATAATGTGTTTATAACAATGCGTCTAGTGAACCAAGTTGCTTATGGGCTATGATACACAATAGAAATTTAAGTTCAGAGAGAAGGCACTGGTAAAGAGTTTCACCGGGTTATTCTATCATGGCTGTTAGGGTGGAGGCAATTGCTTAGACATTTGACTCTTACAACCCAGTCGCCTTCTGGGTCTGGTTGTGGTAAAATGCATTTCGCTGGAAGGATGTTAGAGATTTCCCACCCCACGGTTGTGTACCTGCTGACTCATTTTTAGTTAGAGAGTTTCATTACCCTCCAAGAGCACTCTTCCCTCTACTATGTTCCTACTTTTCTTAGTTATTATCTCAGTGAACATGTGGGGTAACTTTAGTTCATGTTTTGTTTTCTAAAGATGACACTTATTGTGGCACGTTTTAATTGTGGGGCGTTAGATCGTATTATTAAACCAGGATCTCTAAGCCTCCATCCCCGACCCCTCAAACTATTCTTAGGAGCTTAATAATTCTCACAGGGAGTACTTGTTACTTTCGTTAGAACATGGTCTCCTTAATCTACAGAACCCATCTGATCGGCCACTGCCACCTTATCAATATTTTCTTTTGTTAAATTTCCCAGGATCGAGTCTCCTGGACTCCATCACGTTTTCCATTTGAGTAATTCAGAACAATGCCGCTTGATGTTTTAAGAACACAGGTCGTCTGCTGCATAAGCAGTTTTAAGGTCTTGAAAACAGATCTTAACTAATGGACTTTACATTTGTATCAGTGTTGTTTACATTAGAGACAGAATGTGTACAACAGTGCTCTTTGCTGCCAATATCAAAAAAGAAAGTCATATTTGCTTTATAAATAATGTGTTTGCTAAAATCCTCTCAGTCAATCTTCATTATGGGCTTTATTTTCCAAATCTAAGCTAGTAGATAACAGTGTCTCAACCTCTGTTTGCAAATCATGAAAGGCAATACAACCGTCTGAAAAAGGTGGAGGTTGTGTGTGTGTGTTGGTTACAGAATCCCCTTTACTGTAAATTGAATCGCGTTGTCTTTCATTTATCTTTTATGAAATTTAACATAATTGGAGCAAGATCACTGCAAGATAGCATCTCATTTTCATCCTTACCTGCAAAGTAATTATCAATCTTATTATGCTTACTTACCATATTATGGTAAGGGTGAGCATCAACGTTGTTTATAGATTTGCCCCTAATGTTTTCAAAAGCTATCTTCAGCACTGGCTTTACCCAAACACGCCTTCCTTGTTGACCATAATGTTTAAACGTAGTAAATTCAAATACAAGGATACCTTACGTTAACCATTTCTCAGCTTGCTCCCCATTCAGTAATACAATGCCCTTGGACCTGGACCCAGTAACATTTTGTTACTGGGCCAGGGGCATTGGAAAAATGAATGCACTTTGCAAGACTTGCCATGTTGCTCTGACAGTAGGGTACACTACAAGCAGGAACAGTCCGCTCAGCTCTTGCCACGTTCAAGAAACCGGTCCAGATCTGCATGGCCTGCCCGTAGTGACAGGTCGCTCATTTATGTTTTGCAACAGATCCACAAATGTGACACAATCAGCAGTGAGATGATTGCAGCAAAGAGGATGTCTTGTTAAGCCGGAGACTGACATAAGGTAGCCTAGGAGGAAGGTCTTTAAACTCCTCTCTGCATGCCTCAAGTGAAAATGCTTCCTACTTTTAGTACTATTGCTTATGACATGAGCTGATTTATTAATTAATATCTGCTCCTTACGTACAGTTTAAATGCGAGAAGAGATTTAACCTCAACTTTTTTCAGCCATTACCAACAGCTGACTTCGGGCACAATTAATCTCCGAACCATAGTATTTTTCTCTGCTTCTAGCAAATACTCAGAGGAAATTGTTTTACTTTTCCCAATTTAAGAACTTTGTAGCAGTTCTTCGTCACTTCTCTTGACTATCCATTTTGCAAATTAGTCTCTCTCCAGTATGTCACTGTGAGCAAAGAAATTATATTGGTTGATTTCGTGGAATGAATCAGTATGGACAGCAAATAGCAAAATGGTCACCAAAAATGCTGGTTAGAGCCTGTTACAGTTCAACTACTTACACTAAACATTCCTCTCCCTGAAAAGGCTGTTTAAGATGCTGTTTGAAATGTGACAGATTGGAGGCCGATCTTTACCCCTTAGCGTGGGACTGTCCAATGAGAATAACATTTTGGGGCGTTATAGCATCATTGGTATCAGAAATAATGATTAAGAGGTAAGAAGCAACTCCAGAAGTACACCTGTGGGTTCTAATACAAAGATTAAAAAATAAAATAAAACCGGAAGTAGATTGGTGTACCTTGCATTTATGATTTATGTTAATAGGTTTGAATAGCAAAGGTTTGAATAGCAAGTTAGAGTGCCCAGAATGGGGTACCTTTGTCGACTCTTCTGATGTGATCTTATTCCAGGAGACCTGAGCTAGGGAGGAAGCTCACAGATTGGGGTTTGTGGCTTTCAATATCGTGGCTCGCTGGGGAGGAAAAGGCCGCCCTTCTGGTGGCCTGACAACGTGGGTCGGTATACACCTGGGCTGTAAGGTGGAATCGATCCAGACCAACTCGGACGACATTCTATGCGTCCTTATGACATGGCCCTCCCTGTATAAATTAGCAGTAATTAATGTCTACTCTCGTCCAACTGTACTGGCAAAGGAATCTAGCACCATCGGGGAATTATCAGTCTTTCTTGATTCTCTAAACCGGGACATCCAGTTTGTGATTGCAGGTGATTTTAATTGCCATTATGAGCCCCTGCAAGGGCTGAATGAGGGGGTACTGATGGGAGAGGATGAGTTTTGGGGAATCCCTCCCTGTAAGTCCACTCCCGCAAAGGCATGGACACCACTGGCCATGCAGATTATGACCCTAACTTTTCATAACTCGGTCAGGGCGGTCAATGGTAGGAAGCCCTCAGATATACCCTCCAAGTGTACTTACAACAGAAAAGATCATGAATCCCACCTAGACTATGTTATGGTCGAGACTAGGTTGTGGCCAAAGATAGTGGATCTGGAGGTACTGTCTAGAACGGATAGTGACCACAACGCCCTGATGTTGAAGATGGAATTCCCCAATATTCCAAAAAACCTTACCGAAGTGTCTGATGACCCCGGCCTTGTCATCTCCAACAATAGGCGGCGGGTCAAATGGGGGAACTTGCGTGAGAGGAGGGATGCACTCTCCAGCTTATACACACTTATCCTCCCACTCCTCACTCTGGCAAGTGATATTTGGGCTCAAGGGTTGCACATAGGTGCATCTGAGAACCTGCTTACTGTTCACCAGGATCTGGTGGACACTTTAGCAGGTATTTTCAATCCAATTTTCCCATCTAATAAGACTAGGGTGCCCCGCCCATCTTCTTGGTATAATGGCACCTGTAGGAGGTCAAAAACCGACCTGATAAATGCCATTAAAGATGGCACTGACAGGTCGACTATTCGCGCTCTTAGGTACTCCTATAAAGAAGTAATGAAACCGGCAAAAATAGATTGGGATTGGGAGAGATGGCAGAACTTAGCCTCCGCACTTGCTAATAAGGAACCGCGGAGATTTTGGGCCATTGTGAACTCAGGGTGCGCTGAACCGCGCAACGCGATTGAAGCTAACTTAGATGCGGGGGTGTGGGAATCCCATTTTAAATCCCTTTATGCAGCTACCTCTGAATTAGATCTTTTGCCCCTGCATACACCTATATCTGGGGACGCCGAGGTTTTGGAGTTCTCCATTGAGGATGTTAATATTGTCCTGGGGAAATTGATGAGTGGCAAAGCACCAGGTATTGATAAACTCCCTGGAGATAGGTTTAAAGAACAACCAAAGATTTGGGCACCGTATCTGTGTGCTCTATACAATACCATATTGCGTGGTGCAGAGGTCCCGGGCACGTGGTTGGGAGCAGAGATTGTACCAATCTTTAAAAAGGGCTCGCCTTTGCTCCCAGCAAATTACAGGCCCATCAGTCTCATTGATGTCCCCCAAAAAATATTTGCACGACTTATTTTAGATCGTTTGCAGGAGTGGATCAATGAGAATGAAATTCTTTCCCCCTACCAGGCCGGTTTCAGGAGCAAAACATCCACCATGGATCAGATCTTCCGTTTAGTTATGCTGTATTGGAAGACTGTGCTAATAGAGGGTGGCAGCCTCTACAAGGTGTTTGTTGACCTCCGTTCAGCTTTTGACACTGTGCCCAGGGGGAAACTCTGGGCTGTCCTTCGGGATTTGGGAGTCCCTAGTACATTACTGGAGATATTAGTGAGGTTGCACACTCTGAATTTTGCACAAGTTAGGTGTGCGAGAGGAGGAGTATTGTCTGCTAGGTTCCCGGTAAACAAGGGAGTTAGGCAAGAGTGTGTCCTCGCCCCGACCTTGTTCTGTTTATATGTAAATGGGATGATATCTTACTTGGATGCAGTGCCAAACAATGATGCACCTAGGTTGGCAGGCAAGAAAGTCGCGGCCATAATGTTTGCCGACGACACTCTTTTATTATCTAAGTCACCCATGGGGATACAGCGCATATTGAACGGCTTTAACAACTTTTGCTGTGAACATGGCTTACAGATTAACGTAGACAAAACCAAATTCATGATATTTAATCCCTCATCGCACACCAGACCTCCACCTATTTTGGATTCAGTTTCACTGGAGAGAGTCCAGACATTCCAATATCTAGGTGTTACACTGAGCGAAAACCTTTCCTGGGGCCCTCATCTTGCCAAATCCCAACTTAAATTGACCCAAACAGCGGGGGGAATATTAAAAATGACTAATGCCTCAACGTTTAGGCCCATAAGCCCAGGGCTTGAAATATATAAATCTAAGGCAAGAGCAGCGGCTTTGTATGGCGGGGAATTATGGGGGCATACCGCCAGACCTGAAATCACCAAAGCTGAGAACAGATTCCTGAGGCAGCTGCTGTTGCTTCCCCAAAGTACACCCCTTTTACCGCTAAGGCTCGATTTGGGTTTACTCCCCATCCAGGAGGAATTATCCATTAAACCCCTCAGGTTTTGGAGGAGGATATGGACAACTCCCGAACTCCTACAGTACAGAATTGAATTACAGAAAATACTGAGCTCAAGTAAGGCAGTGCATATCCCCTGGCTCTCATATATCAAACAAGAACTATTGACAATGGGCCTTGTAGATATGTGGCATAAACCGGTAGTTGCCTGCAGTGAGATCTCAGGGAAAACATTCACTGAGTGCTACAGATTACGATGTTGCAGTGCATGGCTGCACGATTCGCAGAATGGCACTTTGGTAAAATCATTCCTAGAGATTAAATCTGCATATCTCTTTGAAGACTATTTGAATGTGATTTATCCTGCACTGGCCAGGAAGCTTTATATTCAATGGAGGTTCGGTTCTCTTCCATTAGCGAGCCTCACCAGCAAATGGTGTATGTCTGGGGACTCTCATTGTCCAGGCTGTGGTGCTGACAAAGAGAATGAATGTCATATTTTATTTTTCTGCCCTCTGTATAGTAGAGCCCGGAAGCATTGGATAATACCAATTTGTAGAAACTTGGGCTTCCGGAAATGCTCAGATGCATTTAGAATCTTTAAATCTGACACTGCAGGACACATTGTGTTTGCTCTTTCCAAGTATCTGCATGCTCTCTGGGTAAAAAGGAGTTTCTTAATTTCAAATAGAGCTTAGAATCACTGGTTTTTCATTAGATTCTAAAATTCCAGCTACTGTTTCAATGCTGAATGTTTTATTGTATTATGAATTTATCTGTATCTTTTATGGCTGAAATACTGCCGAAATAAAGAATTATTGATTGATTGATTTATGTTAGGGGAGAATAGTAATGAAGTGGAAGGTGATGGCGGCATGGAGTTTAACAAGCATTTGCAATGCAATAGGGCTCACATTGACAAGAGTTTAAGCTATTGGCAATGCAATAGCTTAAACTCTTGCAAATGCAAGACCTATTGCAAACACTAGCGCCCATGCGGCGTATTTCACAGTCATGATGACCACATCCCTTTCTTTACACAAGCCACGTCTAAAGAAAGGGGTGTGCCAGACATTTAAGTGAAACTGCGGCATGGGGGCTTTGACCACAAAAAAACAAAGCATCTGTTTGTCAAGTTCACATACAGATGGTTTCTTTTGGGGTAAAAGCGCCCATGCCGCACTTTCACTTTAATGTTGGCCACGCACCTTTCTTTAGCCGCGGCTTGTCTAAAGAAAGCCGCATGGACTTCATGAATGCGAAAGCACCGCACGGGCGCTACTAAACACAAAATAAAAAAGTAAATAAATAATTAAGCACGGCCTATATACTTAAAGCAGACCGCACTACTAAAATACATTTTAAAAATCGCGCTCACGCCAATAGTACATAAAATAAAGGTTAGCGGTGCACTGCGAGTTAGTGGGTGGAATAGGCCCGAATCATTTAATATAATAGTACTCACAGCCAAGACAAGCAGACCGTGTACCAAGACCAGTTAACAGTCCAGTTGTTATGGGAGGTAACAAATGCAGACAAGGTGGTACCAAGGAGGGACTAACAAGCCTAATAATTAATCAAAAGACAGCGTTTAGTAAAGACAATGATACAAGCCAATTAAAAATATGGGCGGGCGTCAAGTCCATACTCTACTACTGCATGCCTCGCGGTAGCCCATGCGCTGCCCAGGCTCGACCTAAAAATGTAGCTATCAGATTATAAAAAATGGGCTGAGACAGAGGCTAGCTATCATGCCACACTGACGTAACATACAGGTGCAGTCTTCCCTGTTTAATTGGATGAGATCATGCTATAGTTAGAAACAAAACTAGATTAATATTTCTCTGGAGGTGGAGAGGTCTACACTTCTTCCACACAGAGGGAGTTGCATAGTGCATGGTATAATGGAGTAGGGTTGTGGAGCAAGAGGTTAATCGAGTAGAGCATCAGAGTGGAGTGTTGTAGAGTGGCGTGGCTTAGAGTACAGTGGTGCCGAGTAGATTGGCATACAATGCCGTTTCGTAGAGTGGTGCAGAGTAGATTGTTTCAAAGTGGAGTGAGTTGGAGTGGTGCAGGGTAGAGTGGCATGTGTAGAGTAGCAGAGTGAGCAATGGTGTTGAGTGGAGCAGCTTCCTGTGGCGCAAAGTAAAGCAGAGTGGTACAGAGAATGTGGCTTAGAGTGCACTGGTGAAGAGTGCAGTTGTTTAGAATAGAGTAGAGCACAGTGGCATAGAGTAAAGTGGTGCTGGGTAGACCGACGTAGGAATAAGTGGGGTAGAATGGAGTAGTGCAAAGTGGAGTACAGTGGTGCAGAGTGGAGCGGCGAAGAATGGAGGGGAGCGGCAAAGAGTGCAGTCTTGCAGAGTAGAGTGGCATAGAGGGGAGTGGTGCAGAGTGGAATGGTGTGAAGTGGTGCAGCGGCGGTTCAGCCCAAGAGACCACACTAAGGCTGACCTGTTTAACACATGTCCCAACCATACCCCCCTACTCCCCAGCTTGAAGTGGGGGGGGGGGGTTTGGGGACCTACTCAACCTCTCATCACTAAGGCAGAAGAACCTGGAGAGACCATCAGCATTGGCATGGTCTGACCAGGGCGGTGTTCAGCCGTAAAATTAATGCCCTGTAGGGAGATGGGCCTCCTCAACAGCTTGGAATTCTCACCCCTCATTCGCATTAACCAGCTGAGAGGCCTGTGGCCCTCCTGGACCCAGAAGTGAGCCCCAAACAGGTATGGTTGTAGCTTCTTTAGTGCCCAGATGACAGCAAAGGCATCCTCCAACTGTGCTAAGGCAGCCCCCATGCCATGCTCTGAAGCATCCGACTGCACAATACATTCCTTGAAGAAATCAGGAGCCCAGCGTACAGGTGCTGCACACATGGGTCCCTTAAGGAAGTCAAAGGCTTTCTGACAGGCCTCTGTCCAGATCACCTTTTTGGGCAGCTTCTTAGTAGTCAACTCAGTTGAGTGGTGGGAAACAATGGAGCTATAGCGCCGAACAAACCACCTGTAGCATCCAGTAAGGCACAGGAAGGCCCTCAGCTCGGTCTGTGTTTTAGCGAGGCTGCAAGTCAGGATAGTCTTAATCTTAGCCTGAAGGGCTGCACTTTGCCCCCACCCACAACATGACCCAGATATACCACTCTACCGTTCCCTATCTGGCAGTACCGCTCGCTGCAGGGCCTGAAGAACCTCCTGGAGGTGGTACAGGTGTTCCTCCCAGCTGGAAGGCAGCTATGTTATTCAAGCAGGCGGCACATAATGCCTCCTTCCTGGGGTACGTGTCATGGACTGCAAGAGGGTTCAATCACCCCTAATGCCAGCACCTTGGAGACCTCTTCCTGGATCCCAACACTCACCTGTAAAATGTGTTTTTATGAATCATGCAGCAGTAGTTCTGATGAGGATATGCACTGCATGGATTCTGCCCAAGACACACACAATTGTGTTGCCAGAGCACATTCACACCTACTTCTAAATGTCCAGGATTTTGGTGACACCACAGGGTGGTGAAGATGAGAGTCCAGGTGCTGGGCTAAAGCTTTTTCTATCCCTGAGGCTCTGATGAGCAGGCCAGGTTAAAGATGCAGGTCTAGTCTGACTTAATTTAGTCAGCAGAGTAGTGATCCTTTTTGCGGTAGAGAAGCACATTAGTCCTTCTGAGTATTCCATGGGTCCAGAGGCATACTGAAGAGTTGGGTCTGAGGATCCAATATTTATACTTGGCATCAGCTTTGAAGTAGGAGATGGTTCAGGAGGAGTCAACCCCCCAAATGGGTCTATAGAATTTCCTTCCTCCCTACCCTGGCCCCAACTTACCTGGGGACAAAGTAGACTAGTGTGAAACCCTTTGAGAGTGTGCTGAAGCGGAACATTTGTGATGGGCATGTGCGATGGGTGACAGCTCCTCCCCGCTATCAAGTCAGGGATGGCCTATTCTGCCAACACCTATTCCCCTTGGTTTCATTGTTTGGGAGTATTACACAAAGACTAACAGCCCGCTATACCTAGTCATTTGACCCAGGATACAGACTGCAGACATCGAATGGTTGGGAGGAGAGAATTCCAACTCTGCATAAGTGGCACTTTCAGAATTGGCCTCACTTGCCACATTTCAAGTGAAACCTTAAAAGGCACGCTTTAGTTCCCTTTGATTTTTACCTCAAAGTCCTATTTGTAGAATCTGCATCACTCTTCAGTTTCCTCAAGACTCAGTTTTGCACTCTCAACCTCTACAAGTGGAGGATGCTATGCTTTTATTAATCTGCAAAGGTCGTCAAAACCGTTCTCACTCAACACAAACACAAGAAAAAGACCATAGGTGGTACATCTTTCTCTGTTCCAGCATGCAAACTATGGAATTCATTACCCCCAAACATAAGATACATAGATGACTATCTTATCTTCACAAAACTACTCACAAATCGACTCTTTCCTACATAACCACAACACTCAAACACTAATGTACAGCATATCCCTGTGTGCGTAAAGATCTATAATTTGAATAAATGTATTTCTTTGTACAAGCATGCATAATAACTATGTTTTTAGAACATAGAGATATTCTTTAGGTATGCTTAACAAATGTAAATATTACTTAAGAAGATATATATAACTCCAAATTGACTCCCAAGACAGCACGCTTATTCGGAAGGTGCAGGTGTTCAGGGCAGAACAATGCCCTGCAAATACTTGTCACCAAGAAGTTATGCACCGCACCCAAAGAGTCGATTGCAAAATAGCATTTATTCTGTTGCCACACAGCACTTCCAAGTCTTGTTCACCATTAGGCGAGTCCTTTTTTAGTTTCTCTATACAGAATTCCCACTTTTACTCCAGATGAAGCATTGTGGGATATGTAATTTTGACAATATAAATATACAAAAACAGTGATGTAATCATTTTGTACAACAGCATTTGATATGTACAGTTATTGGAGTTCTTTTTTTTCTCAAGCCTTGTGTTTATTATATTTTTCCTAACCCAATCAGAAAGATATTGATATTATTTAGGGAGATGAAGTATAGGATGACAGTTTGTAATTATTCTATCATATACTCGTTGAGGAAGTAATTCCTCATTATTGGGCTGTATGCCAATTGTGTGTTATAGCCCTTATACCTCCTGCATGGCTCCAGTGTCCTGCTGAAGATTTAAGTGATTATGTCCACTGGGCCTTCATATGTGGTTATACTGGGCTAATTACCCCTTCTCCCTGGTCACTCGTTTTCACTGTGATACCGTTTTTTGGGTTATATACTGGGTTGTATTAGTTGGACTATACTACACACCCTTGACGTGATTTTATATGGTGCAGCTCATTGTGATTGTCTTTGAAGTTTTTCATTTTTTTTTTAGAATATGTTTATTAACATTTAAGAGCATGCGAAACACATTACAGTCAGCAATCAATACTGCCTTAAAACACCCACCTGAACCGCATGTCTAGTACAATCATACCCACTGGTACCCATTGTCATATTCACTGACTAATCACTCCCCCTAGTAATAGAACCCTCGCTCAACGGGTCCAGGTCATGATCAAAATAACTCATCCTGAATCAATCAGCTATACTCTGCAACAACTCCCTCCCCCCTCCCTCCACCCCCTTCCCACAACTCCTCCGGCATGACTCTTTGGCTGAATATATGGCCAGGCACTAAGTTCCTTGTAACGTACTCCGTATTCTATCCTAGTACAGGACCATGGAGAACCCGAGTGGGGCAGCGCCCAATCCCCCCGGCTCCCCTCTAATCCGATACAGTAGGGGATCGATTCTGTACCTCTCCATTCCCCGAGGCCCCATCCCCACTAGTGTCTGCGGCTTTTAATAGTACTGCCAGCGTCCCCCAAGCATGAGCTGCCTCCAATGCTCTATCACTATGCGCACGGGTGGCCGTCTGCAATCTAATAACCATTTCACAGTCTGCCCACCGGGAAAACTCTGCCCTCCACTTCTGTAACCTCGGCCCACGCTGCGCCTTCCAATTAGTAGTAATTTCTCGCTTGGCCAGCACCAACCCTAGATCTATAAATTTACTGGTTAGTTTAGTCTTGGAAGTGTGAGGGAACCAATGTAACAAGCACGGACTCACGCCAAATTCGATCTCCCTGTCTGTGATAGTGCAGAGCAAGGACCACACCTCCCACCAGTAGTCCCTAATCCGAGGACAGCTCCACAGCATATGGAGAAGGTCAGCTCCCTCCACCCGACAACGGGGGCAGGACGCCGCGAGCGTATAAAAATAGCGTTGGATTTTGACTGGAGTAAGATAGGCTCTATGCAAAATAAAGAATTGGATCTGTTGAAATCGAGCATTCCTGGAGCATTTCCAGGGACGCTCAAGCAACTCCCCCCAGATTTTATCAGGTATGTCCCTTTCTAGATCCTCCTCCCACCTCAGCTTCAGCTTGTCTAGAGGAGCCAGCCTTTCACAGGTCAGTCGACGATACAAACATGTGACCGCTTTAATGATGCCCGCCGCCAGCACAACATATTGGCAGACCGTGGATGTCCGCGGTTCCGACAACCCTCCCTTCCAGCGCCGCTGAATAGCCGACACCAAGGCCGCGTGGAGCAGATAGTCCCCACGAGGAAGGCCGAAACGCTCAGAGATGGATTCATAAGGGAGCAGCACACCGTCCTCGTACAAGTCTCCCACCACCATCAGCCCCGCGTCACACCATTCCGCCAAAGCCGACCAGTTGCCCCCATGTGGCAACTGCTGACACATCAACAATGGGATCTCCGGGGCATAAGGATAAAGGATCCGCGCCCTTTGGTGGCTTCTATTCCAACACGACCGAAAGGTCTGCGCTTCGGTTGAGAGATCCCCTATGCGGAGCGGTTGTTGCAGTATAATCCTGGCTAGTAGGGAGGCAGGGGCTCGTCCTCCCACTCCGACTCCTACTCCTCGAAAGTCTCGCGCCACCGCCGAGTCAACCACTGCAGCTGAGCAGCTAAATAATACGATTCCAGATCCGGAACTGCTAACCCTCCCTCTCCCCGCGGTCTCATCAGTGTATGCAGAGCCACCCGACGGCGACCAGTAGTCCAGAGAAACCCCATCACCATTTGCTGAAGCCTCTTAAACGTCGGCACAGGAATCCAGACCGGAAGAGCCCTAAAGTAATACAACAACCTGGGGAGGACCACCATCTTGAGAAGCGCTACTCTCCCCATCAAAGAGAGAGGCAATGTTTGCCAGAAGTCCATACTGCTCCCGATACCCCGCACAGCCCTACTAATATTACCCTCCACCAAATCTCTGCGATCATGATATATTCGTGATCCCAAGTATGGTATACAGGCATATTCCCACTGTACCCCCTCTGTAGTTCTGGGCCCCTCCGGTATTTTGGAGGTGGGGAAGAGACACGATTTGGACCAATTCACCTTCAGACCTGCCAAGTCCTCCATACAACTAAGCAGCCTCTTCGCTCCCACCAATTCCCCCTGAGTATTTTCCAAAAATAGGAGGAGGTCATCCGCATACAGAGCTATATAGTGATGTTCGTCATTTATCCGAAGGCCCCTAAACCACCGCCCCGATCGGGCCTGGGCCGCGAGTGGCTCCACAGCCAACGCAAACAGCAGCGGTGACAGAGGACACCCCTGCCGCGTCCCCCTACCCACTGCACAGGAGGAAGATATCAGGCCACCCGTTTTAGTGCGGGCCGTGGAGTCTGTATACAACAGAGCCGTCCAAGCCACGAATCGGTCCCCCAGTCCAAAGACACGGAGTACCTGAAACAAGTACGGCCATTCTAGGCTATCGAAGGCCTTTTCTATATCTACTGAGAAAACCGCAGCAGTGCGTGAAGTGTCCAATTCAGCCTCCAATATGCGAAGCAGACGTCTGACATTGCCTGCAGTATCACGCTTGGGTATAAAACCTGCCTGGTCCCCATGAACCAATCGGATCATATATGGCAGAAGCCGGGAAGCCAGTATCCGACTCAATATCTTATAGTCGGTGGTAAGCATTGCCAGTGGACGGTAAGCAGTTACATCAGATGGGGATTTCCCTGGCTTCAGGAGCGGAACTATCAGTGCCTCCCGCGTCGTGGCGGGCAGCCTACCCGTCTCCCATGACTTATTATAGAGGGTCACCAGCTTAGGCGCCAAGTCATCCACATAAGCCGCGTAGAACTCAATCAGGAGCCCGTCCACCCCAGGAGTCTTTTTCCGTGCCATATGCTTTATGGCACTCCTGACTTCCCCCAGCGTTACGTTCTGGCCCAACATATCCGCCTCACCCGCCGTGAGGGTCGGCAGGTTCCCTTCAGCCAAGAAACTCCCTAGACGGTCCCCATCTAGGTCCACTCTACTGGTATATAGACTCTCATAAAAACCTGCAAAGATACTGTTAATGCCCTGCTGAGTGTAACACACCTCCCGTCAGATCTGCTAGCGCTAGTATGGGGCCCGTCTGCTTCAAAGGGTTCGCAAGCTACGCCAACAATGCACCAGATTTGTCACGCTCCGCGTGGGCTCTAGCCAGATACCGCTTATAATCGTAGCAGCGCAGCTTCTCTACCCCGACCGCCACTGCCTCCCGAGCGGCTAAGACTCCCACCTGCTCTTCCGGGCGCTCCGGGCGGACTCGCTCCAGAGTACGAAGTCTCTGGTCTGCAGCATCGATTTCCTGTAGGATGACCCTCCTCACCCCAATCTTATGAGCAATGCTAAGCCCCCGCACCACCACCTTAAAAGCGTCCCACTCAACCCCCAAAGAGGTAGCAGTGCCCTCGTTCTCCTGAAAATATTGAGTTACCCCCTTTCCAAGTGCCTCATGGAATACCGGGTCCTCTAACAGTTCCGGGTTTAGCTGCCACGCAGGGATCTCCGGACGCCGCAGAGCCCAGCCCATCCTCAACAGCAAGGGATTATGATCTGAAATCGTTCTAGACAGATACTCACTGTGCTGAACTGCCATATGAATATCAGGGGAGCAAAGTATTGCGTCCAAGCGCACATGCAATTCGTGAAGTGAGGAAAAATAGGAGTAGTCCCTCTCAGCTGGATGATGTTCTCTCCAGGTATCCAACAACCCCCAGTTCGCCTGCCACGCGCCCCGGGCTCTGGTGACCACAGCAGTTGGTGCCGTCAATAGTGGCGGGTGAGACCTATCAAGGGCAACGTCCACTACTGAATTGAAGTCACCCCCAAGCATAACAGTACCAGTTAAATACAGTGATAGTCTACCAGATAATAACTCGAAAAATGCCTGCTGTTCAGTGTTCGGGGCATATATACTACCCAAGGTGATGTCCCTCCCATTCAGCCTGCCCTGCACCAGCACATAACGCCCTTCCGGGTCCACAACTTGCTGCACCATCTGAAAGGGGACTCCAGCTCTAATCCAGATCAAGACCCCACGCGCAAATGCAGAGTACGAGGTATGGTAGACCTGCCCCCTCCATCTACGCCGGAGCGCCATCGCCTCCCCACCCGCAATATGAGTCTCCTGTAGAAATGCTACCTGTATTCCTCTCCGCACTAAATATGCATGAATCTTGTGTCGGCGACCCATGGTATGCAATCCCCACACATTCCAGAAGATACACTTTAAGTCACTCAGTGTCCCCATGGTAAATGAAGTGCTCTGTGCCTAGCGGATAGTTCACTATTGTCATGCCGGAGACCACAATAAACCCCCCTGAACTCCCCAACCCCCCTCCCAAGGACAGTTACCTCAAAACTAGTACCCATCCAAACTCAACGTGACTAAACAGACGCTCAAATTCCCCTGACTATTTCAGAGGCAGGGGGTGAACACAGATGACCCAAGGACAGCTCCGCGATCAACCATCCATCATTAACCGCACACAATAAGGCTACCCTCTCAAGTACTTTCCATCCCTGCTATAAACTCTTCCCTGCAGCTAGACACCCAATACATTTCGACCATTCCAACAGCGCAACTTATGTCAGACTATCTCATCCACGCTCTGAGGGGTGATCACCGGCAGCTTCAAACTACTACTCGAGGAATGGTCAGTGTCACTCTCTGTATTATCTTCAGCCGAGCTCTTCTCCTCAGCCCGTAGCGACAAACCAGGGGACCCAGACACAGATTCCACCGCTCTCAGAGCCGCCGCCCTCTCCAGCTCTGCCTGCACAGTGGAGGGCCCCGTCCGGGGACCCCGCCCTATCCGCCGCATCCCAGTACCTCCAGACAACTTGCCGCGGGGTGCCGCAATCTCTCGCCGTTCCGCCGCCGGCAGTCCACCAATGTACTTTTCAAGCCACTCCCAAGCCTCCGCAGGGGAATCCAAAAAATGGGAGGCATCCTCACGGGTGATTCGCAAACGCGCCGGGAACAAGAGGGAGTACTGCAATTTCTCCTTCCTCAGAGCCTTTTGGACCTCCAGATAAGAAGCCCTCCGGCGTTGTACCTCCAGTGTGTAATCCGGAAACAGTGTCACCCTAGCATTACCCACAACGAAGGGACCCACCGTTCTCGCCCTTTGTAACAGTAGGTCTCGATCACGGTAGTGCAGTAGCCGTGCAATCACCGGTCTCGGCGGTCTTCCCGGTTCAAGGGGTCGAGCCGGGACTCTGTGGGCCCGTTCCAGCGTATAAAAGCCAGTCAGCCCCTCCGGAGCCACAACAGTTTTGAACCACGACTCTAAGTACTCCACCATGTCCGCCTTCTCCACTCCTTCTGGCAGACCTACCACACGTACGTTGTTCCTCCTATTCCTCCCTTCCGCATCGTTCGCTCTCCGTTCCAGGACAGCTACCCGCGTCGTGAGTGTGCGTAACTGATGGGCCGTATCGGCGTGAGCCGGCACCAACTCTGCAAAACTGGTTTCAGCCTCCTTGACCCTCCCTGCCAACTTCTTGTGTTCGTCGCGCAGCAGCCCCAGCCCGACCGACACCGTGGTAATGTCCTGATGGAGGGTGGTTTTCGTGTCCGTTATAGCTGCTAGAATCACCTGAAGCTGCCGCTGTATAGGATCGCCAGTGGCCACCTGCGACGAGCTAGGGAGCCCCTCTTCCGTCTCACGCTCCGCGGTCACCACTCTGGTCTTAGGCTTACCCATGGTGACAGTTCGACAACTCAGAGTGCAGGAGGGACACCACTCGTTCAGCAGGGATGAGTACGCTCTCCAGGGGGGTCACGCCGCTCCCCCCGCCTCACACCAAGGGCGGCCACCAAGGGAACCCAGGCAGAACGGCCTCCAACCAGCACTTGCGCCTGTAGCTCACAGCGCCGGGATCCTCAGCATATCCCAACTCCTCCAATCCAGCAAGCTCCGCAGCGATCCAGAGGGCACACTCAGCTGCCGCACTCAGCCCCCAGTACCAGAAATTGTAGGGGGGAGGCGCAGCAGCAGCCACCCCTCGCAGCCTCAGTCAGGGGGCCCCTCCAGTACAGATAGTACGTCTTACCCCCTTCACACAGCAGGTCCAACACAGTCCTCGCCGGGGTCCACACGGCCTCGAACTTCAATAGTGGCCGCAGAGGACGGCAGGCACCCCGCGAGCTCCACGCCCTCACAAGACCAATGCACAGGGCAGGGGGCACCCCGCACCGTCACAGCTACTGCCCAAAATCACTTTGCAGGCTTCGCCGCAGCGCCAATGTCAGGGGAATAGCCAGCCCGCACCTTGGAGCCCAGGAGTCCCCCTCGAAATTCTCCCCGCACCAAGGACAACCAGCCAGATAAGATAACAGGCAGCACATCCTCGTGCCTCAGATGAAGAGGGCTTCGGTAGCGCGGGCCGCCAGGAGATCCGCAGCGCTCTCCCCTCTGGCAGGGCAGGCCCCCAGCCACAGCAGCCAACAGTCCCTCGATGAGCTCCGCAGAGCAGTCCGGCCCCCGCAGCACAGTGATAGATTCACATACCTCCGCGGCGCCGGCCTCGCGCAGGGCAGAAAGAGGTGGGTCCCAGGCCCCTCACTCGCTAGGCCACCCCCGCTTCTGAGCTAGTAGCCTTCGTAGTCCGCCACAGAGGGGGGCTCCTCCCCCGTAACTGCACCGCCAGGCCGATCAGAGGGGCTCCAGCTCCTCCGCTCCAGTCACGGCCCACATGCCATGTGGGGGCAGGGGCCTCCCGCAGTCCGAGTTCCAGCTCCAGGCAAAGCGGGAGGCGCCGCGGTCTCAAAGCACCGAGGTCACAGCTCCGTCGTCCCTCGCTCCCCGAGGCCAAGAGTTTCAGCGAGGGTGCCAAAACCCCTTAGCTCCGTTCTGCAGTAAATGGAGAGGGTGCCACAGCCATTTATCAGGAGTAATCAGCAGTTTGATGTGGCGACCAGCGGGAGCCTCACCACTGTGCGGCCATCTTTTTCTAGCGCCACCTAGCGCCCCCTTCTTTGAAGTTTTTCATGTTACTTTACCAGGAGTTACTTATTTCATTCCATGTCAATTCACAAATGGATATAGAGTTCTTCATCCCCGTTCAACCCATGGGGAGGCTTAGTCCTGAATCTTATGATGACACAAGATTCTAAATGCCCTAATCTTAATGTCCTGTTCCCTCCTCTCTCACATCTGGGTATACTGGCTATGCCATAGAATCTCATTTGTTGCCAATCATATGCCGAGTGCGTTTCCAAATACTTGGTCATGGCATAGTTCATTTCCTTGTTTTGTACTGCTCAAATGCGTTCAAGTAATCTCTTTTTCAGAGCACAAACGGTACTGCCTATGTATTAGTCCACAGTGACATTAAATCATGTATACTACGTAGGTGGTTTCACATGTTATCCTTTCATTAATGCTGAACAATTTCCCTTTAAAATCTGGAATCTCATGTTTTTGCCTATCTGGCATGTTCTGCATTGGTTACTTTGCATGAATCCTATTTGTTGTATTGTCAGCCACGATTTTGGTTTGGTATTCTCAAAGCGGCTTCTCACTAGTTGGTCTTTAAGTGAGGGGGCTTTACGGTACGTTATGTCGGGTTCATTTCCCAGCATGTGCTCTATGTCTGGATCTTTCTTTAGTATGTTCCAATATATGAATGATTGGTTGTCTTTGCTGAAATTGAATATCATTCGGATTGTCGGATCTTTTTTGTCTAAGATTTGGCCTGACTTCTTATTTGTCAAAGTTTGTGGCAGTGTCATGGATTCCACCTGCTTCATTCCTTCTTTGATGTCCGTTGGTTTATATTTTCTTTGTCGGAATTTCTGTTATGTTTCTTCCAATTTGATTTCCAGTCTTTTCTGTCAGAGCAATTTAGTTTCATCCTAATTTTAATGAAAATCTCGGTGAAATCTAGATCCGTGTAGTACACTATTTGTAGATGTCGGTTTGCAGTATACAGTCATTATTATGTGGTTGTCCTCTTTTTATTTTTTTTATTTGAGATCCATAGCAGCGAAATACATAGACATTCATCATTAATTATGACGAAGCGTAACAAAGCAAAAGACAAGCCATGGTCCTGCATGATATAGCATTACATAAAAAATAGCCAAGAACATAAAGAGTTACATTTGGCCAACACTCATTATCATACCATATAATCTCTCATGGACCCCCAGACCTGTAGCCCCATTTTCCTTTTTAGGTCTAGTCTAGCGCAGGCTTCGCGCATGCGCAGTCTCGCTGGCAAGATTTAATGTGATGTGGGTATTTTCTGTAAGGGGCATTAAGCCCCACCCCTCTTTTCCATTGGCTGGCGTCACCGTTTATGCTAAACAGTGGCCAGCCATTGGAAAAGAGGTGTCGGTGACGTATTTTCTTGGCTTTCTGAGTCGTCTCATTTGGACGGCCTCGCCTGCTTTGCGTTCGTCGCAAAAGGTAACAGGCGAGGAAAGCAGAGCAAATACGTCATGGCGTGCGCACGTGAAGAGAAAGTCATTCCCGGCCAGGGCCAGGCGGGCATGCGGGCCCCTCTGTACCCAGAGTACAATGATCCCAGGCTTGTTTCAGTTTATTTTCAGTAACCTGTAATTCTATAGATTTCTTCACCGCATCGATATTTCATTGCATTGTACTTTTGTGCAGGTTTCCATTGCGAGAGGAGCGCTTCTTCCTGCAGCGTTAAACCGTTATCTTCATCTTTAACCCGTTCAAATCCTTGATTCGGTTTTCCTGGAAAGCGGGGGAGGTTTCTAGGGACGGCGAAAGTAAATCCGTCCGCTGCGCATAGGGATGTGAAATATGGAAATACTTCCTGAAGGGTGCAGTCCTCGGAATCGGTTTGTTAGAAACACAAGGAACATTTCGTAACTCCAAAGGCCGGTCCGTGTGCATCAGGCACCAGTTGTTACTGTGTATCAGTTAGTTTCCAAACAAAGATACGTAAATACCTGGGTGGGTGGGGCCATTCCGGGAGCCCCGTGGGGCATTTTCACCCGCAGCTGGGACTGGATCTGAGGTGGGCGCGGACCCTTCGGCCACAAAACCGGGGACTTTAACTGTGACCGGGGTTTTCATTACATTCAGGCCCCTGCCCCCCGCCCCACTAGAGGAGGCGGGGAGGGGGGGTAGATAGAATGCATTTTATTTGTGCCCCTTCTCCCCCGGGGGTACGGAGAAGGATTTTTTTAAAATTAGATTCATAACCACCCCCCCCCCCCCCTTCGGCAATGGAGGGTGGGGGTAGAGAGAAGGCTTTTTATTGATTTTGTGCCCCCCCCCGAGGATAGCGAGAAGTAAGGAAGCTTTCTAATAAATTAGTGCAGGGGGGGGGGGGCACTGTCATTGGATTAGTGGCAGCAGGGCACGCTGGAGGCTCTATAATAGATTCAGCGAGGGGTGGGCGTCACTGGATTAGTGACAGCTGCGCATGCTCAGGGTGTGTGTGTATGGGCCCCTCATAATGAATTGGGGGATGCTATCATTGCATTAGCACCAGCAGCAAAGACGGGTGCTGTCATTGGATTAGATATGTGCCTTCAAGGGATTCTTTTTTGAGAAGCAACTTAGTTGTGTAATCTACAATTAATTTATCCAAATTCAGAATATAATCGTAGATGGGATGTTTTCAAATTATTCGTGTCTAGAGTTTATACACAGCGAATTTATCATATGTATAAATGTTCAATCATCATAACTAAAGAGAGTGAAAAAATGAAGCAATCAATTCCTCAAAATAGACTCAATATCAAAGTAATCAAACGAAGCAAAGGTGTGTAAAAGAGAAATGAATTTTATATCAATAAACGATATTAAGGGTACTTAAAAATAACAGCAGTTGTACATGTAATGGAAGGCAGTAGTCCTGAAGATGGTCTTATAAAATGACAACAAAAGACCGAAACGTCGACTGATTCACTTTTTTCCACAACGATTGAATACTGTGTTGAAAAAGTGTTTGATTTATTGTTAAAGTGAAGGAACCATTGAATGTACTATTGCCTTCCATTACATGTACAACTGCTGTTATTTTTAAGTACCCTTAATATCGTTTATTGATATAAAATTAATTTCTCTTTTACACACCTTTGCTTCGTTTGATTACTTTGATATTGAGTCTATTTTGAGGAATTGATTGCTTCATTTTTTCACTCTTTAGTTATGATGATTGAACATTTATACATATGATAAATTCGCTGTGTATAAACTCTAGACACGAATAATTTGAAAAAATCCCATCTACGATTATATTCTGAATTTGGATAAATTAATTGTAGATTACACAACTAAGTTGCTTCTCAAAAAAGAATCCCTTGAAGGCACATTGCTACCAGATTATTTGAACTCACCCAAGCCCTCAAGGGTCTATTGGGTTATCCACTTTATATATTAGTCATTGGATTAGAAGCACATGGCGGGCAGGGCGGGGGTGCATGGGTCGCCTGTGATGCGGTCATTGGATTAGCACCAGCAGCAAGTGGTGGGTGGGGGGTGTTCATGGGTCTCCAGTGATGGGGGTGGGGTGTACAGGCCCCCGGTGATGATGGTGGGAGGGTGCTGTCACTGGATTAGCACCAGCAGCCCGTGGGGGGGATAGGCCCGAAGAGATGATGAGGGAGGGTGCTGTCATTGGATTGGCACGGGCGGGGTCCTGTCATTACATTAGCAGCACGTGGCGGGCTGTGTGTGTATAGGCCCCCAGTAATGATGATTGGGGGGGGGCTGTCACTGGATTAGCACCAGATGCCAGATGCTCTTGCCCTGTCCATCCCCTTCACAAGTCATCTGTGTCTTTGCCATACTAACCATTCATCTTTCCTCCTATACCAGTCACTCGTCGTTTCCACAGCCACTAAACCTCATTTCCCTTGTCATCCCTCCTTCAAGTGATGCTGATGGGAATCTAATGTCAACACCGAAATGTATTCACCCTGAAATCACGCCATTCCCATTATCCCAATATTTATAAGGCAGTCTGTCTCTCAAAGTAACCCTCAGCTCCGTAGAAGCCAGTGGACCCATAAAGTCCTAAGCAAGGGAGGAAAGCCACGGTTGGAAACTCCCAGCTGAGACGCAGAAGCTCCGGCTGAACTTCAGTGAAACTTTGGCAGATAACAGTTTAAACCGTCGTTTTAGACAAATCATAGAATATAATTCAGTGTCTCACTTGAGATGCACTATCACCCTTTAAGCCCTTTACAGGACATGTAAGAGTCCATCTGACAGCCGTGGTGTTCCATCCCCCGGTACACTCGCATTTACGCGAGTTTAAGCTATTGGCATTGTGAATGACGATGCCTTTTATTTATGTTACAAAAAAGAAAAAACACAAATAAAAAAGGCATTGTTATTTACAATGTGAATAGCTCAAACTCGCGTAAATGCGAGACCTATTGCATTGTAAATGCTTGTTCGAACTCCAAATAAGAATAATAAAAAGAAAATAATTTAGGTGAGAATATTTGGATTTTAATAAACAGGGCTATAAGAAGCGTGAATGGTTGTCACATGTATAATGATGTGAGGGTGGAGGACTGATCGGATGATAAATGTTTTTATTAAATATATTGGGTAAAAAACCAAGAGAATTAAAGATAGTGGACCGGCTCTTTGAATTAAGGAGGATGGGTGCTACCTTTGATACCAAATTAAATAGATCATGGATAATTGGAATCAAAATTAGCGATATTGCTTTTTCAAACTAATTCAATATGATCAGCCTGATCAACTTGATATTCAATTGAAATGGGTAAAAAAACTATACAAGTTGAATTTCAAATTGGATCGAAATAGAATGTTATATAGGCAGACAAATTGAGAATGCTATTGTAGGCGATTTGTTAGGACACTGTTACCTATTTCACAATAAGGGGAAACACTTGTGCTATAAATCTTAGATTGTTCGATAGGCAGATGGAATTGAGCACGTTTTATCAGTGTGGTACTTAGTTTGAGTTTGTATATTTACTTTTTATGTAGAATGGATTTTTATTGTGGGTTTTCTTTTAACAGCCCTGATGATGTCCCATGGGGGACGAAACGCGTAGGCTGGTTGTATAGAAATTTCGGATTGCTCTGTATTGTGAAGATATTGGAATAAGTGTCAACTAAGATAAAGATGTGTCAATAAAGACAAGTGAACAAGGAAGCTTGCATTGGAACTTGGATTATTTATGGACTTCGATAACTATTTGTGGAGATTATAATAATTGTATGCTCCTTCTGTATACATTGATTCTTTTAAAATAACTGCCATCCAATCTTTTGAACAAAAGATGCTTCACCTCAGGGCCCAAAATCATCTGATAGATTGAAGGGGCTTCAGCTGGATTACTAACCTCTTCCCCAGTCAACAAAATACGAGCATTGACCAAAATACAAGCATAATAATAAAAAGCAAAATCAGGTACAGACCACCCTCCTCTCTCTCGAGAGGGTCATATATCGCGCAGATCTTTGAGGTTTCCCCGGGCCCACATGTATCTGGCACAGACAGACTGTAAATACTGGATTTGTTTGCCTGGTACCTCCAGAGCAACTGCCCTAAAAAAATACATAACCCGGGGCAAAACATTCATCTTCAGTACATTGACTCTACCAAGTAATGACAAGTGCAGATTCTCCCACCTGTCAAGTGACCGTTTTATTCCCCACATAATATACCCCCAATTAACCTCTACAATTTCTTTTACAGAAGTACGTATCTTAATGCCCAAATATGAGGCTTCACTAACCACCCTAGAATCACTATCCATTACTTGACTCGTACATAAAATTTGAGTTTTAGCTGCGTTTAGTTTATATACGGATGCCGCGTCAAACTTCTGCGCTAAGAATTCTATTTCGGGTACTGCAAGTCAAGGGTTGGAAGTAATGATCACAATATCGTCAGCATATGCCATTACACAAAACTGCTCGTCGCACAATAAAAGGCATAATCTTTTTACTCCGTTCTAACATAATAATAAAGGGGTTAATGTACAACGCAAATAAAAGGGGTGAACACGGACAGCCTTATCGTGTGCCTCTCGAAATCAAGATAGTCTCCGAAAAGCGTCCCAATGAGCATATTTTCGCCGTGGGGAGATGATATAGGTCCTGTAAAGCATGAATATACCCCTGCCCAAACCCCATTTGTTGTAAGCTCCCCCATAAAAAGTTTCAAGACACATGGTCGAATGCTTTTTCAGCATCCTAAAATCAATGCTAATTCTTTAGCTTCTACCTGTGCAATATCAAAGAGAGTCACTACTCTACTCACAAAATCTACCGTCCCTCTTCCAGGTATAAAGCGGTGTTGTTTTAAGGATACTACTGGTGTTATAACTTTAGCCAACCTTGTACCCAAGATTTTTGCATAGATTTTACCATCAGAGTTGAGAGGGGAAATTGGCCGATAAGATCCGGGTAATTCAGAGGACTTCCCCTTTTTCTTAAAAATACAGATATTGGCCTCAGCCCAAGATAGCGGTATTTCACCTTTCTGTGCCGTTTAAAACACCTTAAGCATAACAGATTTAATTTCTTGGAAGAAGGACTTAAAAATTTCCAACGGTAATTTAGCCGGTCCTGCAGCTTTCCCCACTGCAAGAGAACTTATGGCCAGTTCCAATTCCCCCAGCGTGATAGGCTCATCAAGCATCTGGACATCCGCCTGATCCAGTTGACCCCACAATGAGGCTGGAAGTCCTAAATCCATCAAAGAGCACCCCGTATCCGGTCCTGTATACAAATTTTGTATAAATAATTTCCTGGGGGGGGGGCGGCGAACACCATGACCCCGGCAGCGTTTTTAATCCCAGTTATTCTTTGTTCAGCCTCCTTTATACGTAATTTCTGGGCTAAGCATCGTCCCGTGCCCTCTCCGTATTCATGACACACTTTTTTATAAGTTTATGTGGTTGTTACCAATGTAGACAGTTACATCCAGAAATTGTACTGATGTTACACTGGTATTACAAGTGAATTCAAGACCAACATCACTGTAATTTAATTTTTCAAAGTATTCCATGAATTCTTCCAAATCAGGATTAAGTCATTTATAAATATCTCCAACAGGGCTATTGTGTCCGTGTACTCTCGTTTTCTTCTCCCAAAGCTATGGTTTTCACCCACCAGCCCATGGTGAGATTCGCATGGCTTGGAGAGAAGGTAACTCCCATGGCTGTACAACAGGTTTGTGAGTATATGTGATGCTTAAATAAAAAATTGTTATTGTGGAGACATAGTACTATCATTGCTATAAGCATTCTTGACTGCTTCAAATTTTGGACTTTTTTTTGTTGGAGAAAGTATTTGACATATTTTAGTCCCACCTCATGATTGATGTATACAACAAGGTGACATCAATTGTGACAGATATCCTTCCTGCCATCCAGTATCTACAAGGACTCTGAAGAAATCACCTGGATCTTTGATGTACAAGCTTAGTGATGTTACAATTGGGGCTAAAAAGTGGACCCACAACTGGATATAATAGGTTTACCAGGAGGGTTGTCAAGTGCCTTGTGTATCTTGGGGAGGAAGTATATTGTTGGAATTATTAGACTCATTTTGCGAAAATCTTGCTTCACCCTCGCTCAACAGATCCTCCGCTTGCTATTTTTTTATTTTATCCTTCAAAGTTAGTGTAAGATCGTTACTATGATTATTTTTCAATCTTATATAGTTGGTATGGTCACATTTAGTGGTCTCATTGCATCCTTCATATATTGTGTTTTATCCATAATCATTATACTTCCTCCTTTAGCTGCGGGTTTTATTTCTATCTTGTCAGTCTCCATTAAATCCTGTAATGCTTTCCGTTCTTATCTACTTAGATTATCAATTTTATTTCCTGGATTCAGAGTTGGACAGAATTTTTATTGGAGTTTAAAGTTGGTATGTTTATGACTGTTACAATCCCCAATTCTTCCATTATTTGTGTTTTAGACATTATCACTTTCCAGATTGTACATCAGATCGTACACGGTTATCACATCTGGTATTTGTCTGATGTGTAGTGCTATGTTTAGCACAGCTGGTGTTCATTGTTAGTTTCACATTTTTTCTTGCGAAGACTTTTCCTAATTTTAGTTTCCGTATGAATTTATAAATATCTATCCTGGTCTTTACATAGTCATGATTTTCAGGACAGAATGTTAGACCTTTGTGTAGAAGACTGGTTTGATGTCGGTTAAGTTTGTAGTTTGATTAGTTTAAAATGGAGGTTATCTTCCGTGGTTGTTAGGGATTTAATTATTTTTACATGACGATTGCATAAGCGTTATTGGTTAGTTTTTTCTACCTCTCCTCTTGATGATCGTCCTATTCCTCGTCCCGTTCCATAGCCTCTCCCTCTTCCCCATACTCGATCGGATCTCATCTATGTACATCAACTTCATCTCCTCTAAAAAAACAAAGATGTTTTATACACTGGTAGTGAGGTTCCCTCTCCTTCGCTTAAGTTGGTGTCTGATTTACTAATAGTGGCATCTGATTTATTCTCATTTGCTCGCTGTGTGTGTGTGTATAATATATATATATATATATATACACACACACACACACATACATACACACACACATATACACACACACACACATATACACACACACAAAAATTAGAGGGCCGTTATAGCTAGGCTCAGATTTCACTCGTACTAAACCAGTGAATTTCAGCAGTTATAGACACGTAAGCTAATTACAACTTGCGCCCCCGCAATGCACTGCTTAGGACCTCACATATTACATCACTCGTGACATGGACAGGGACATTACTGATTACATCTCAAATTAAATCACGGATGACATCATCAAGGAGTGTGTTTTTAAGAGTTTGGGTGTTAAACATATCTGCTAACCTATTACAAAAGTTACATTGGTATACTAGGTGCACTACTACTGAGTGATTCTATGTCTAACACATTATGTGAGGCAATGTGTGACTGTATGTAGCCTTGTGTGTATGGATGCATGAGCGACTGTATGGGGGTATAAGTGGGTGTGCTAGTAGTTATGTGGGCGAGAGATGCTGTGATGCACTGGTTTTGTACAAGTGAATCAGAGCCCAGCTATATTGTCCCTGTAACCTTTCATTTTTTTCAGTGAATTTTTAAGTTCTGGTCACCTTTGCAGAGTCAGGGTGAAAAGGGGCTGGGCAACAGACCAGCTCTCAGGAATCCCTCTGTGTAGGACTTACAAGAGGTACCAGGAGGGCTTCTTGTACCCAAAGGTCTTGCAAGAGTAAAGTGCACTTAATCCTCCAAGCAGTAGTGCTCTAGGTGGTGCGTCTTCAGAGTGGTGGAGAAAGGGGCATGGGTGCCGAACACATCTCAGCAATCCCACTGTGTGAGACTTAGTGGAGGTAACAGGAGGGGCAGTTGACCCCCCCCCCCCCCCCCGCCGGACGTCCTTGGGGGGCCAACTACCCCTTCCTATTACCTCCACTAAGACCCACACAGCAGCACTGCTGAGAGGCCGTCAGAGGCCATGTCCAGTTTCTCCACCACTCTAAAAACGTGCCTCCAGGTGCACAACTGGTTCAGTAAGAAGTCCAGTTTTCTCCTGAGGCCCTCAGGAGTAAAGTGGAATTAATTCCCCATTCAGCAGGAGGCGCCTTTGCAGAGTGGCAGAGAAAGTAGAAAATGCCTCCAAATCCTCTCGGCAATCCCGCTGTCTGGGACTTACTGGAGGTAACAGAAGGGGTTAATGGACCCCAAGGACCCTCCACATTCAAGGGGACTTCATACCCGAACCGCCATAGCGCCAGGAGGTGAATGGAGCGTGGCCTCCAGCAACTTGCCGGTGTGTTTTTTATAATTATTTATTATGAAGTGGGGTTTGCGTGCCCCCCCTTTCCTAGGTCATGTTCGCCACCCGGGACCAAATCCCCTTGGGCCAAGCTTTTTTCTAAAAAAAACAATTAAAAACATATATCATTTAGAAGGACAGGGGTTGATCTGCCCCCTCTGGCTGATTTAGGCACAAGGACCACATTCACCAGCCCTTATCATTTTAATCAATAGGGGTCAGGGGGGGTGCAGTCCCTCGATTTCGGCCTTGGGGACCACATCCCCAGGGCCAGGTCTGTAGTGTGGGTGCCCTGGTTGATGGGGACTGCAGGGAAAGCCTGAAGTTCCCCACATTCCATGCTGAGGCCCCACGTCCTGTGGGAGCCAGATTTGCATTTGCTTGTACACCTTGTGTGTAAAAGCAAATTGTGCTCTGCTTTGAGCAAGCACCGTTTGCTATGAGGGTGGTGGGCACCCTGGGACGGTCCGCTTCTATCCTGAAAATTTCACGGCGATTCGTCAAGCGGGGGCCGAGAAAAAGGGGGGGGGGGGGGCCAAAAAGCGTTTAACCCATGCATTTTTCCATAGGGCCTGTTGACGCAGCTACAGCCCGAACTGCTGAACGGAATTACACCAAATTTGGCAAAGAGGAAGTCCTCAGTTCAGACTCGTGCCTTTTGCTTAAATGGTGTAAATCCGTTCAGTAGTTCCTGAGAAAATTAGAGTTAAAAAGATAGATATATCTGGGCGGAGCCTAACCACACATCTCATCGTGAGATCTGATTGGCTGTCAGTACTTCATCCAAAAAGTGTTGGCAGCCATCTTGGGACCAATATACAGGATAGCACCTCATTAAAAAGCATTGCAGTTAATAGAAGGTTTTAAGACTTTAGTTACATTATAAATCATTTGTTGATGGTACCATACTCATTTTAGGAATTGTGGTGTGTTCTAAGGTGATTTTACCATGTGAAAACACCTTCTGCTGTGATATCATGAATCATGTTTAAGAGAAAACTATTTTCTCATGCTTTTCCCACAGAGGTTTGGAGGGTGATCTATAAGCTAAACTGAGAGCATATTTTCTGTAAATTCACATTATCTTTCTCAGTCATGTGAGAATGAAGCCTGACATTCTCAGTAAAATATGTACATCCAACAAGGGCAGAGACTGTCAGTCGATTCCTTTGTGTTCTACTGCAGCTTCCCAGAGTGTTCTAAAGAACAACTAGAGCGCTAACAGTCCTACTTATGACAAACGTATTGCACACCTGAAGCAATCTTGATTGGAAGAAAGTGGTAACTCTTAAAACATTTAATTTAAAAAGGAACAAAATGAGGGGGTTCATTTTGCCATAGAAAGTATGATTAGTGCTGCAGAAAGAAAAATTAGGGCACATTTTGAGTGACTTCTCAAATCCTCTTCTATTTCATAAAAAAATTTCGGACATGCAGACTGAAACATGCACTTTCAATACCAGCAGCAGACTTCCCTGGTGAGCAGTAGCTTTACTACAGTGATCTAATGAGCAACTAGAGTGCTAACATTCTGAATTTATGGCAAATGTGTGACACATCTGAATGCCTTCTTGATGGACTCAAAGTAAAAAACTGAAAAGTATTCCTACTGAGGAGACTGTAGTAAATGAGGAAATTAGGAAAATTCATAACAAATAAGTCTCCCAAAATGGCCACCAGAGACAAAAGAGCCCAAATGTAGCACAAATATCACCCAGATGTAGCCCACATGTAGCCCAATGACAGAAGTGTGCAAAACACTTATTTTTGTGTATTTGCAGTTTTATACAGTGCAGACTTGTCAGGTATTTGAGTGCTTTACATGAGCATTGGTTACATCACACAAGATCAAATTCATTTTGGTTGTAGACATGGGGAGATTAACTGATTTGACCAGAATCACAGAATGTTGAGCTGAAGCAGAAACTCCAACCTGGTTCCCCAGTTGCAAAGTCTGCAGCTCTGGAAGTAACACCACATCCTCTCCCCTCGGTGCAACATTTAATCAAGTGGTCAACTGGATAAAAAAACATAAAGATTACAAATAATTTAAAAGTTCTTTGTCGCTATTTGAAAACTCAGAAAATGTCCTCATTTTAGTTTTTTAGAGCACTAACCATAATTTTGATGCAAATAAGACCCTCTCATATATGTAATTTCTAAAGGAAATGCTCTAGGTATTACAGTTTTGATTACATCAAGATGACGTCAGGCGTTCCACACTTTTGTAATAAATATAGAATGTAATAAATATAGAATGTTAGCAATCTAGTTGTTCATTGGGATACTGTTGAAAGGCAAAGGCCAGGGACACGCACTCTGAAAATTGAAGGCACGTAGGAGAGTGCAGAGGCAACAATTTGACCACACTGGGCAGGCAGGAAGGGCAGTGGCAGCACAACAGACTATGGAGGGCAGTGGAAAGGGGGGCAGGGGCAACAAACCAACAATACAGGACTGGCAAGAGAGGCTGTGGCAATATAATAAGACCATTGAGGCAGAAGGAAGAGGCAGTGGTAGTACAACCATACATGCCAACAGACCCGTTTCAGCCAGGAAGCGTCCAATGTTTTTAAGCTCAAATGGGCTTTATTTGATCTGTCTCCAATCTCCTCTTTTTCAATGTAACTCAAAGGGGAAAATCAATACCCCAGTTTGTTTTCAAAATCTCCCTCTTACCAAGTTCAAAATGTTCGCAAGTATGGTACATTCGATCATGGTAGGCAGGAGGAATTGGGGTAGGGACATGGACTCGGATAACAGAGGACAGGAGGGACATGGAGAGGTGCACCAAACTGACCCTACAGGGCAGGCATCAGGGTTTGCAGCAGCACAATACACCACACAGCGCATGCGGGACATTAGTGCAGCACAACAATCCATAGAAAGCAATAGGGAGGGGACAGGACCATGCACATGGACAACAGAGAACAGAGGGGAAAGAGGCAACGGTAGCTAGCTGACCATAGTGGACAGACAGGAGAGAAAGCTGCAGCATAACATACCATAAAGGGCAGGAGGGACGGATCAGGGGCATTACAATGGAACAGACAAGCCAGGAGGGAGGGTATAGGGGTCTGCACATGGCAACAGAGGGCTGGAGGCAAGGGGGCAGGGCAGGAGCAGCAAGATGACCATGGAGGTCAGGCTGGATGGGCACTAGAAACAAGACACATCAAGGAGAGCAATAGTGAGACTGTGATAGCATGCACACAGACCATGGAGGGAAGGTGGGAGGGGCCATGGCAGCACAGAATAGACCATGCATGGCAAGCGGGAGGGTGTGGCAGTAAAATGGACCATGGAGGACAGGAGGAAGGGGATAGGGGCATGGCATGTGGACAGGCAGGGTGGAGGTGGCAGGGACAGGTTACAGTCATCTGACAATGCTAGGCAGGTGGGAGGGGAGTGGCAGCTCAACAGAACACTCAGAGTAGATAGGAGTGGCAGGTCCATGGAACATGGTGGGCAAAAAGGATGGAGCAGGGGCATGCACAAAGACATCGGAGGGCAGGGGGAAGGAGAATAGGGGCAGCAAGCTAAGCACAGAGGCTAAGCAGGGGGTCAATGATGGGCCATAGAATTGGGCAATGGAGGGCAGGAGGAGTGGACTGGTACATCATGCTAAATGGAGGGCAGTGGCAGCACATCAGACCATGCATGGCAGGAGGGAGGAGGCTAGTCCATGGATTCAGACCACAGAGGATAAGGAGGAGGTGGATGGGGCAGCAAGCTAACTGTTCAGAGAAGGTGGGTATTAGGAACTTTGTTTTTAAAATGTGTGTCTGTGCGAACTACTTAAAATATGAACAAGTATGCAGCATAATCTCACTTTTATTCAGGAAGAAGAGGACGTTTGTGACTGTGACTCCGGGCTCACTTGACAGAAACACCCCCTGACACTCCACCCCCCCCAATCGCAAAATGTAATGCCTGTGAAAAGGGTAGGTGGACGAAGTGTTATATAGAACATAGTCCTGAGAGCACGATTGAAAATGAAAACTAGATATAGTATATGGTATAAACTATGCACCAAAAAGTGTGATATAAGATGAACCGGGCGTGAAATATTATATGCAATACATTGTGCGCAATGACAGATTCATTGGAGAGTGCGAGATCGCACAGGCACTAGCGCGTGCTATGCGATATGCGCCTTGGAGTGTAATATGCACAGGGCAGTGTTGTGTAACCTAACTAGTCTCTAAAGTTGTAATATAAAATATGTGCTGGGGAGTGTAACGTTGCATATGCACTGTGACAAAGATATGGATCCCAGATTGTAATATGAACGGCATACCGATGTGTGTTATAACATAGGCATCGAGGAAGGCACGTTAGATGGGGCAATATAACCCGTGTGAAGGCAAGCGTGGCATGACATATTCAAGGGGTGGTGTTACAGTGCACATGGGCTAGAGAGTGTCATAGCATACGCACTAGCTGGTGGAATACAGCACAGAGGTGTGTGGCACTCGGCGGGCACTGGTGGGTGTAACACAGCATTGGGCTCAGCCAGGAGCACGCTGAGACTCTCAAGTGAGATTGGTCTCCTTTCCAGAGAGTAAAATAAAAAGTATTACACATCCGGCAGTGGATGTGTGTTTTATTAACCGTGAGGGGGGTTTCTTGCATAGTTTGGTCTAATTTTTGTCGAATCCCCTTTGAATGGCTTGGTGTGCATGTGTATTAAATGTGCCAGTCAATAGCTACCCATGTTTGTATAAATAAACGACAAGGGTGTCTACTTGGAGAGTACCCACCGGCGGGGGCGCCGGGATTAGGCACGGTAGGGCGTCAGACACGTCAGAGCTTCACTAGCGGTGTAAATACATTCCACGTGGATTCATTGTATGCATAGTCGCCTTTTAATGAATATCATGCAAATCGTCAAGGTGATAGGTACATACGGTTTGTCCAGAATGTCCTAGGTGTTTCTAGAAATATATTTTTAAACAAAAAAATAAAAAAACAAAGGGCTGCCCCGGGGGATGGGGTCCCCGGGTCCATAAGTGGCCTGAGGAGGGGGCCAACGCAGCCCCCCTCCTAAAGAATTTAAAAAATAAAAAAAAGCGGCCATGACCCAGGGGTTGGGGTCCCCGGGGCCGATTAAGGCCTTGGGAGGGTGGCCACGCGGCCCCCTTCCAAATTTATTTTTTTCAAAAAAATAAAAATTAGGGTGCAGGCCCTGGGGGATGGGGTCCCCAGGGCCAATAAATTAGAAAAAGAAGGGGGGGGGGGGGGCACACAGCCCTCCT
The DNA here is from genome assembly GCF_964204655.1 of Triturus cristatus. Classification (NCBI taxonomy): domain Eukaryota; kingdom Metazoa; phylum Chordata; class Amphibia; order Caudata; family Salamandridae; genus Triturus; species Triturus cristatus. The sequence continues at coordinate 1,562,227,293 of NC_140590.1, forward strand.
TAAAAAAAATAAGAGCGGCATCGCGCCGGAGGCCACGCCCCCTCCTTGCAGCACTCTGCAAATGCGCCCCCTGGCCAGTTGTAAGTTGGGGAATTAATTCCCCTTTAATACTGAGGGTCCCTGAGGGCCAACTAGCCCAGCAGGTACTCCAGTATGCGCCAGGGAGCTGCATTGCAGACAGGTGTTCTGAGGCCACGCCCCTTTTTACACCTCTATGCAACGCAGCTCTGTGGCGCTTACTGGAGGTACCTAGTGGGCTTGTTTGACCATAGTGACCCTCAGGATTCAAGGGGACTTAATCTCTCAACTTAGAACGGCCACAGGGCGCGTTTCCACAGTGGTGAAGGGAGGGGACGGGGCCTTAGGTAACGTGTGCAAACACGCCCTGTGGCGCGTTTTAAGTTGGGGAAATAATTCCGTTTCAATCCTGAGGGACCCTGGGGGCCAACTAGCCCACCAGGTGCTTCCAGTAAGCGCCACTGCTCTGCGTTGCAGAGAGGTGGTGCAGGCCGTGCCCCTTTTTACACCTCTCTGCAATGGCGCTTACTGGACGTACCTAGTGAGCTATTTTGCCCCTAGGGACCCTCAGGATTCAAGGGGACTTAATTTCCCAACTTAAAACGGCCACAGGGCGTGTTTACACAGTGGTGAAGGGAGGGGACGGGGCCTGAGGTGACGTGTGCAAACACGCCCTGTGGCGCGTTTTAAGAGGTAGTTTTAATCCCCTGCCCCATTATATACTAGGGGCTTTCAGAGGAGGTCATGCTAATCACAGGGGGACCCCAACGCATAGTGTTCCCTAGTGTATGTAGGGGTTTTCACTGTATTCTGAGTGTCTTAACATAGAACTGGCTCTAGGACTGGTTAGTCAGACTCAGTTACCACCAGTATCCGTCTGAAAAACTTGAGGGTACAGGATAATTTTGCAACAAGGCTTCTTTGTGCTCTTCTGTTTGTTATTTCGGCATGTTATCCTTCTTCCTGCACTTTTCTTCGTCTTTGAGGACTTCTGTTGCTTCTTTCTGCATTTCTTTTTTTCTTTCTGTGCGTTTTTTCTTCTTTCTTCACATGTCCTATCTCTGTAGGCATAGTTAGAAATTAGCATTTAAAAAACCTTTGAAATTCACAGAAAAAAACCATAGGTTTCAGGCACGTTATAGTTAGGAATTAGCTTTTAAAAAATCTTAGTCGTCCTGGCCAAAATAGGCGCTAGGGCGGACGCGCTCGTCTTAGGGGGTGCAAACAAACGGCCACCTTTTTCCACATGATCTGGGAATGCCCTGCTGTGAAGCCGCTATGGGAGGGAGCCACAACCAGAATTCAGACTGCACTGGGGAAAAAGTTACTCCTCACACCTTAGCTGGGTTTACTGAATATATGGGCGCCTACAGACCTCACGGAAATTGAGCAACAGATGACGACACTAGGATATACCCTGGTTAAGCATGAGATAGCACGAAATTGGGGGGCTGCAGACATACCATCTGTTTGAATATGGGTGAGGGAACTTGATAGGTGTATGGTGGCGGAAAAGGAAGTATTCATAACACGTGGCTGCCCCCAAAAAGTGGGATAAGAAATGGAAGGCATGGAATAGCTATCGGGGGGCAATATATGCATACCACCAGTAGTGGAATTAAAAATGCGAAGAAACAAACTCAGGGATGTGCTGCAATTGTAACTGTAACCCATTATCCCCTACCTATATGTATTACGGTCAGCAACTGTATTGGAAAGGTATGATGTACATTACTGTTACCAAGTTCAATAAAAAGAATAAAAAATAAAGAAATAAAGAAATAAAAAACCTTCGAAATTCACGGAAGAAACCATAGGTTTCAGGGGCGTTCTAGTTAGCTGGACTTTTTACTCGTACAAAACCATTGAAATTCCCCTGTTATAATTAGTCCAGCTAACTATAACTCGCGCGCCCGCAATGCACTGCTGATGACGTCACATATTACATCACTCATGACATCACTGATGACATGGCAGACTTCCTCTCCCCCTAATATGACCTTTGATACACACATTCAAAAATAGAAACTAAAATTTTCAAAACAATGGACATACCAATACCAGTTATAACAACCTATTCAGTAATTCTAAGATCCACATACACTCATTCACCCACAGTCCTATACAGTCACTCATACATGTACTCACTCATCATATGTACTCATACACCTATACATCCTGTTACACAACGCCACTCATCCATAGAGTTACTCACACACACACAGTCACTCATGCTAATAAAGAATCAAACATCCATTTACTTGCATATACAGTTATACACACACCACCACACTTACTTCTACAGAAACTTACACATACTTAGGCTTTTAAACAATCACTTATAGAAACACATACTTATTCATACAGGAACTCTTCCAATCTCTCACTCACATATACTCACTTATATACACCAATAGTCACATATACTAGTTTAAAACATATGTAGTTACTCATAAAGACACTATTGAGACAGTCATTCGCTCACTAACACACCCATGCACACACTCATCCACCCATACAGTCCTGCACACATGCTGTCTTCAACACATACAAACAGTGAGTCACTCATTCATGCACCTATGCACTATGTAATACCCCCCACTGAACCATACAGACTCATACTGATACTCAAAAAAACAACTAATAACCTACATAGACACTCATGTAGCTACTCATGCAGCCAGTTATACACAAAGTGAGGGACTGATACAGATATTTACATATTTAAACATTAGTCACTAAGCCATGTATTTCACTAAGATACACTTAATCAGTTATACAATCAATTTTTCAAAAACAAATCATCCATTTAGACACTTATATACCCATTTATTCTTCCATCGACCTTGAGATATACATAAATAAAACATGTAATTTTCAGTGATGTCATTTGAGATGTCATCAGTGATGTCACTGACCATGTCATGAGTGATGTAATATGTGACGTCATCAGCAGTGCATTGCGGGCGCGCGAGTTATAGTTAGCTGAACTAACTAAAACGGGGGAATTTCAATGGTTTTGTACGAGTGAAAAGTCCAGCTAACTATAAGGCCCCTGAAACCTATGGTTTCTTCCGTGAATTTCTAAGGTGTTTTAAATGCCAATTCCTAACTATAACGTGCCTGAAACCTATGTTTTTTTCAGTGAAATATATATATACACGCGTAGAGAGGTAGAGGGGTAGTAGAGAGAGTGTAGTAGAGAGTGTAGTAGAGTGTAGAGAGTAAGTGTGTAGTAGTGTGTGTAGTAGAGTAGTGAGTGAGTAGTAGAGTGAGTAGTAGAGAGTGCAGTAGAGAGTGCAGTAGAGAGTGCAGTAGTAGAGAGTAGTAGTGTGTGTAGTAGAGTAGTGAGTGTGTAGTAGAGTAGTGAGTGTATAGTAGAGTAGTGAGTGTATAGTAGAGTAGTGAGTGTATAGTAGAGTAGTGAGTGTATAGTAGAGTAGCGAGTAGTATAGTAGTCGAGAGTAGTATAGTAGTCGAGAGTAGTAAAGTGTGTAGTCGAGAGTAGTAAAGTGTGTAGTCGAGAGTAGTAGAGTATGTAGTAGAGTGTGTGCAGTAGAGGGTGTGCAGTAGAGGGTGTGCAGTAGAGGGTGTGCAGTAGAGGGTGTGCAGTAGAGGGTGTGCAGTAGAGGGTGTGCAGTAGAGGGTGTGCAGTAGAGGGTGTGCAGTAGAGGGTGTGCAGTAGAGGGTGTGCAGTAGAGGGTGTGCAGTAGAGGGTGTGCAGTAGAGGGTGTGCAGTAGAGGGTGTGCAGTAGAGGGTGTGCAGTAGAGGGTGAGTAGTGCTGCTCTGCTGCCTCAGACTCCTGCGGAGAGAGCCCCGGGGGCACCAGAATGAGTGTCAGCGATCCTGCGAGGGATGGAGACCTCCAGCCCTGGGGGAGCACGGACACTGCCCCAGCCCTGCTGACATGCGCCTCCTGCACCGCCTCCTCCCGCTGCCTTGGGCTCCTGCGGAGAGCGGAGCCCCGGGGTGAGTGTCAGGAGGGCACTGGAGGAGCCCTAAGGTGGGAGGGAGACCCCCAGGGGACAGTGAGGGGGCCCTGGTGGGGCCCGGGGTGAAGCTGCACAGATGCTACTCCACCCCGCCGACATGACCCTAGAATAAAAATTAACTTATTTTAACACAGTTTAATTAAGTAGGATAATTAAAGAGCATCGTTCACGAATAGTGAAAGGCAAGTATAATAAGTATAATTAACCACTAGTGAAAAAAAACTCCAAGCAGTATTTGCATAATAATTCACTTAACATATTGGCGAAATGCATTCACAACGCTGGGAGGACACGAGAACCAAGTTCAGGATGTGCGGGTGGGGGATCAATATGCAGTTCTGCCAAAACGTCGATACCTCCCGGTTCAGATAGCAGAGACCATGACAGATGAACAGTGAAAGCACCAACCTGATTTCCCAATAAATTTTTATTCCAGCTTGCCTCAACAGGAAGAAAGGGTACGTACGGGTAAGGTGAAACAGAAGAATCAAGCTTGCCAACCTTGCCAACCCTTTTGAAGCAGGGCGGGCAGTGGAAATAAAGCTAATGACAGTTCCTTGCCTCTCGTGCCCTGTTCAATAGTTCAATTAACTTAGAAAGCAGACAGACAACAACAATAGTTATTGCCAGTGTTCCGACTCATCTCACAGAAAGTGTTAATAGTATCACCTTAACCCACACAATTACATTTTCTATAATGGGAGACACACGTCTGGGGGTGGTCAATCGTTCGTAAGAGGTAATCGGCAACACATTTAAAATGCTTTTTTTATTTTTTTATTTACACTTGCACAACAAACCTAGAAATAAAAGAAACAAATGACAGCATTAAGCATACAGTTACAAAGTCATTTTAAAAACAAGCATTAAAAATGCAATAGGTCTCGCCTTTTATTAAGTTAAAGCCGTTTGCTTTGCAATACCATTAACAAGCAAATAGCTTTAACTTAATCAAAGGCGAGACCTATTGCATTTTCAATGCTTCTTGAAGCAGATACTAAATGTCTCGCAAGAGCAGCGCATGCGCTGACTCTAGCAAGACCTAAAAAGCCCGAAAGACCTTCAGACTTAGACGACGGATACCTGTGGCTCAGCAACATTGAAATGGGCCCCATTCCTTGTTTCAGCAGTAAAAAAAACAACTATATTGGGGGTATAGTGCGCCTCGCACACTCCGAGCCCCGGTGCCACTGCAAATGTTACACTATTGATGATAGTTACGCCCTGGATAATACTGTACCTCTTCATAACGACGGTTCCCTCAGCTGGTGCCAATCTTTGGGGCTGGGACGCTGCTGTACGAAAGACCTTTTTACTCTCTTCCCGGATAGGCCCACAGCACGCTCCCGGTGACTGGCCTCGTGACTGCTGTTCCTTGTTGCAATTGACTGTTATGAACCGGGACTGAAGTTCAGGAGCTGGGTAAGTGCGTGGAACTTTAGCCCCTGGGATAGGGGTCTGCAGAGGCAGCAGAACAACACGTCACATGACACCGCCATTACCCACTCCTGCTCCCTGTGACTCATGACTAGGGGTGGCCGTGGGTTCAAAGGGGCTCTCCATGATTTGCGCAGTCCTTTCTATTGTGGTCACGGATATGGCCAGGAGCAAGAGTGATAAATATTTTAGGGTGTGCACTATTGACTAAATACAGTCAGCCACATGACTATTTGATGGAAGAAGATGTGTCCTGGTGTCAGAATTACTTCCCCATTTCTTCAAGTCCTGATGGAATGTTGGATACTTTGCAAGCATCCTTTAATCACAATTCATGTGCAAACTCCGATTCGCACTTTTGAAGCCGGATACATTTAGGATGCAGTAAAAGTACAGGCAGGCAAAGGTTTCTTATCTTTATGGGGCCATGTGTTTGGCTCCATAAAGATAAGAAACCATTTACGACGCAAGGAAGGCAGACGAGCTCGTCCAAATGGGACGGCTCAAAAAGCCGAACAAAAACGTCATGAAAAGCTCTGTTCCAATGGCTGGCCACCGTTTAGCATAAACGGTGACGCTAGCCAATGGAAAAGAGGGGCGGGGCTTAAAGCCCTTTACCGAAAATACCTACAAACATTAAATCTCACCAGCGAGATTGCACATCCCACGCTAGCCGAGACCTAAAAAAAGTGTAAGGAGCAAAAAATAAACCTAACGGCGCGGGTATAAGGTCCAATCCCGCAGGGCGTGGTTAAAAGGAGACAGGGTGGCAACAATCAGCGAGTGGCATGCCTTCAGTGCAATTATTGCACTGCCCTTGGCATAATTCGTGACGCCAAACAACGCGCACGAATCAAAGTTGAAGGCGGAGCTGGGACGAGGCTTCTGGAATCGTATGGATTCCAAAAACCCTCGTATGACGAGGCAGTGCATGCGCTGCCTACGTCAGGCCGAGACCTAAAAAGGGAGACCACAACTGTGCCGCACACTATAGACCCATCTCCTTGCTGGACTCGCTGGTCAAGGTGGTGGGTCGTATTGTGCTGGACAGATTGCAGGAGTGGGCAGGCTGTAACAATATTCTGTCCGACTTCCAATATGACTTTCGCCAGGGTGTTGGGACCACAGAGCAGGCCATCAACTTGAACTTGCTAGTGAGCAAGTACACACAAATAAAAGGGGGCAACCTGTTCCTGGCGTTTGTGAATTTGACCTCCGCATTCGACTGTGTCGCCCATGATAAACTCTGGTCTATTATGGCCTCGATGGGCGTTGACCGTGCCATCATCAACTTCCTCAGATATTTGTATTCAATGAGCTCTGCCAAGATCCGATATGGTATGAATGGTGAACGCACAAGCCCTGTTGACATTAAGAAGGGGGTCAGTCAGGGGTGTGTGCTCCCGCTGTTCTTATTTAACTTATATATCAATGGCTTGGGCAGCACCCTTGTGGACTCTTGTATCGATCTGCCCCAAATCGGCAATAGGCCAGTACCAATATTATTGTATGCGGATGACGCGGTACTTATGGCCCGCACCCCTAGTGCCCTTCAGCATTTTTTAGATACATTTTATGGAGAACCTGGGTCTTTTATTTCAAATCACTTTATTCGATCAATAAAAGTATCAATCATAAAAGTACAAAATACAAAAATGCATCACAAGTTGATAACCAGAGAGACCAGAAAAATTCATATCTGCGAATGGTCAGTTTTCTTGTTCTCTAGATGGATATAAAAAGTAAACAGAGCTAAAAACAAGGCTAAAGATAGATCAAGCCATAGATAATATATAATAAAAAACCACATAACAGTGTAATTAAAAAAAAAAAAAAAAAAACCCATCCAGAAGAGGGCTCGGTGGACAAAGCTCACAACATTTTATTTAGCTAATTTTCCCTTAACGAGCCTTTGCCTTATCCTCCAAGCATGTCCCAAAAACTTTGCTGTACCACAGATAACACTTGGGATTAGCGTCTCATAAGTTAAAATGCGTAAGGCCACCCGATGGGAAGAACAGCCCAAATTGGAGCAAACTGGTTTTAACCACCTGGACCTCACTTGGCTGTATGCCCTACAAGCAAAGAAAAAATGTGCTGTAGATTCCGTAGGGCAAGCACAGCCCGGACAGCCCTCATTATTTCCCCCGAGTGGCCGCTCCAACCATACTGGAAATCACGGAGAGGGAGTGTGCCATACCTGAATTTCAGGTAGAGCACTCTGTCCCCCGGGGACTCGATAAGGTCAAGGAAGGGTTCCAATTTTAGGGTGGGCTTGACATCCAAAAATCTCTCCGACAAAATGCCATTTTGATTTTTGTTGGTCATGGCGGAAATCCAGTCCCAGTAAAGCCTTTTCACAAGAGGTTTGGGCGGGGGCATCTGGCTCTCCCAAGCCTGGTCCAGGCAAATTTCGACCACTAATTTCTTCAAATTAGACACCCAACCAACCTTGTGACCTGCGCCCAAACTTAACAGTTCTTTTAGACCGGATGCATAGTGGCATAGGTCAGAAGACCTCATAAGCCGGGTCCAGTATAACAGAGGGCGCAGCCTCGCCACTTCGTTTATTGGGTGCCTCCCAAGGTCGTAACGGAGAGGTATTAAAGGGGTGGAAGGGGGGAGCGAAACTAGATCACGAAAAAATTTATTTTCTGATTTTACTAATTCAGAAAGATTATCGAACCCCCAAAGTTCCGCCCCGTATAAGCACCCAGGCAAGGCCTTACCCTCATATACTTTAATGGCTGGGACTACAGGGCGACTATAGGAGAGTCTCTGGTGCCTCGCTATGGCCCCGGAAATCCGTTTGTGGTTTAGAACCATTTTAGTCAGATGAGGTGCCCATTTTAGTTTATTGTTCATCCTTACCCCAAGATAGTCAAAGGCCTCTACCAGCTCCATCGGGCTGCCATTCAAGTTAAATTTGTTCCTGAAGCTTTTAGATGGTGCCAGAGCCATTAGCTTGGTTTTAGCTATGTTGATTACCAAGCCTCTGTCTACACAGAACGAGGTGAAGCGATCAAGAAGTTTTTGCAGGCCCATAGGGCTCTTGGAGACCAGGAGGGTGTCATCCGCAAATAATAGGGTTGGTATTTTTCCCCGCACAGGGTTGGGGCATCGGCCGCGTCCTCTCTCAAATGGTCTGCCACCCCATTTATATAGAGAGAGAACAAGGTCGGCGCCAAAACACAACCCTGGCGTACTCCTCTCTGGACAGCTATTTTCTCTGTGAGCTGGCCCTGCCCCCCCCCACCTTACTCTGGCAAAGTTGTCTTCATGCAGGCGTTTAACAAGAGACAGGATCAAGGGAGGAATTCCTAGATCGAACAAAACTTGCCAGAGCTTGGAGCGGGGGACCAGATCGAAGGCTGTCTTTAAGTCTATAAAGGCCAAATACAGGCTACCCTTCCTGATGGTTACAGTTTTCCAGTGGATCAGGCAGAGTCTAAATACCTGATCCATTGTGCCAACACCACATCTAAATCCAGCCTGGAAGTGGGACAAAACACCCTCCTCATCAATCCATCACTTCATCCGTGTTAAGAGGACCCTGCCAACTATTTTTTGAATGACATCGATCAAACTAATCGGTCTGTAATTTGCAGGATCCTCTCTATCCCCCTTCTTGTAGATGGTCACCACCTCAGCCCCTTTCCAAGATTCGGGTACAGGGTGGCCAATTGCTATGAGGTTTAGGGATCTACAAATAAATTGTGCCCAAAGGTTTCTCTCGTGGATCATAAGATCGCCCGGAAGGCCGTCGGGACCGGCTGCTTTGCCGGGCGCAATTGAAGCAATAGCTTTAAGAACCTCATTAAGGCCAAAAAGCTCGTTCACAGAAGGTACCACTGGGGGCTCTATTTCATACCCTTGCTCATGCGATATGCACCCTTCATCGCCCATGTATAATTTCTGAAAGTGCTCAAACCAGTCTCGCCCCGAGATGTGGTTCGGTAATGGATCAGCCCCCCTCCTTGTGCTAACATTAATAAGATCCCAAAATAATGTTGCATCCTTCAGCTGGGCAGCAGATTTCATTTCTTGCCAGTGGGCTTCTTCCCAAGCTCGTTTGGCTAGAACAATGGACCTGTAATATATTTTCCTTGCGTACAAGATGTTGCTCTGGACCTTGGTTTTTAGGGCTTTCGAAAGGTCCTGCCTCCGTGTTCTGCACTCGTTAGAGTACCACGGATTTTCGCCTTTAGGAAGTGGGCGCTTACAGCCCCGAGATATTTTGGCCTGAAAGAACTCACTTACATTGTCCACAGTTGAGAGGTATATTTCCTTAAGCTCTGAGCAGTGCGTAGGAGAGGGGGGGGGGGGGGGGGGGGGAGTATCGGAAACGTCGTTAAGTAATGAAATGTTATCATTGATGATCTCCCTAATGCCCTCCAGTGATAATTCGCTTTCGGCAACCTTATGCCATTTAAGGCGCCGATTGCAGTTGGAGAGGGCAATTTCCCTCATCCGAGTAGTCTTAGTACTGACAAGCTCGGTGGAAATAAGAGCAGAATTACATTGAAAGTGTATGGACAGGGGATTGTGGTCACTTTCGCATCTTTGGACCACTTCCATGTCTATAAGATCGCCCCAGGATCCGACATCCAACAATATATAGTCAATGCGTGAGGGCACCTTGGTTCTAGTAAAAGTGGGGGCTCCCATTAAGTCGGATTTAGATCTACCACTGGTCGCCCTCAAATTATGCTCAAGAGTCAGGGCATTGATTTGTATGACTCTAGGGGTCCATTTCTTTATTAGAGGGAGGTCTAGACAGGGAATTTCCCACTTGGCATCCAGATCCCTTGTGCCCTGGATATCCTCATTGCAGAGTGGCTCAAAGGTACAATTTAGGTCACCTGCGACGATTATGCCTACTGCAGAGGTGATGGCCGTAAGCTCAGTATCCAGGGTTGATATAATGGGGCTTGCTTGTCCACCAGGGGTTCCTCTGGCATATACATTAAAGATCTCCAGGCCAGCTTTGGAATCTGGCCCAGTAATGGAAATATGGAGAATGTCCGGGGAGGGAGTTTCCCGGTTTCTAACAGACCAATTCAAGTGGATGTTGACCCAAGCAAGTAGTCCCCCCGAGGGCCTGCCTCTGGGTGAACTGCTGGCCGGGACATGAAAGGTGGTATAGCCTGACCTGTAAAGGGGAACTAGGCTCCATGTCTCCTGGAATAAAAGGATATCAAATTTGTTGATAAAGTCATTCTAGACGGGGTCGGCAAGATTTTTATCCAGACCCGCAATATTCCATGATAAAAGATGGAGTGATCTTGCACAATTAAGGGGAATGTCTTTATTTACATCCACCACCTCGCTTAAGACATTTGCTTCACTTGGTGGTTGGAGGGGAGCCGAAGTAACACTACTAACCCCACCCGGGACCATGGGCAGAGAGTGTACTGAAACAGTATTAACCACTTGGGAGAGGCATTCCGAGACAGGAGAAAGGTTATCTTGATGGTTATGAAACAGTCAATCAACCTGTCTGAGACCTGAATCTCCGGACTCATGCAGGAATGACCAAGAAGGGGAGGGACGGATCTGGATCGAGGAAAACTCCGGCGGGGATGTCCTGAGTTCCAGTAATAGGAGGTTTTCTGCTAGGGAGGGGTCACTAAGTTCGATCTCAATGCAATCTGCCTGAGCATCTGCCCTGGAAATCCTGTTTGCTCCAACCAGATCGTCTCGAATAATGGATCTACACCCCCTTACATAACGCAACCAATGGATAGCTTTATTAAGTAGTGAATCCCTACATTCATAGCCCCCTTTGCTGGCAAGTTTCGGAACGTTGGTCATATACACCTTGGTCCTAATAGGTCGATGGAGCGGACGCGGGCCATAGGTGGTTCTGTAGGGGGGTGGTACAATGGGTACTCGTGGCAGCGAGGATATAGTGTGGACATGGTGATCCGTTGGCATAGGTCTAGTTTCGGGTACCACAGTACGAGGCTCGCCTCTCATGATGTCTGCATAAGAAGAACCAGCCTTGTCATTTGTGGCCTTCTTCTTAGCAAGCCCCCTCGTTCTTTGGTCTTGGGATGAGGGTGAACAAGTATTTGGAGTGTGGATTGTGAGCCCCTGAGTAACCCTCCCACTGGGTACAGAAACCTCCCTTAGTGGAAGTGCTAAGGAGGTAGTAGGTAGAGGAGCTTGACCCTGGGCTAGACTATCCAGTCTTGCGGTCAATAATGCAACCATATCCTCCAACTTCTTAATCCTAACCAACAGAGCCGACTCAGAATGCCCAGCCTGTGTGCCGACGGCTGGCCTTTCACTTGGAAATAGTGCCATAGATTCCTCTGGGGCCGATATAGTGGTAGTGCTAGTGTGTGAAGCAAGTAGGGAAAATCTATTTGAGCATAGAATGGGAGTGAAAGTGGGAGATACCTGGGCTTCTTGCTGCACCAACCCTGGTTCTAATGAAAGGGATAGAGGACTGGGAAAAACGGCGTCCACGAGTGGGTCATGTGTAACCGGTAAGGGAGCTAGCGTGGGCTTGTTGCAACTAGACTGATTAGTGAACATTGTGGGGATGGTTTTCCTGCGTGATATATTGCAAGTTTTGCCATCCATCTGATCCACGTTTCCTGTATCTTTTTCAGTGTCGTCACCAAGAACCTCCTCACAGTCGTTAACAATTCCCTCAATTCTTTCCAGGACACAGTTGAGACCAGCATGCAGAGTCTTTTTAGCTTTTTTACCTTTTTTTGTGCCAGCGACAGCGCCTCCCTCCATGACTTTCCTCTTCCCCATAATCGACCCGCACAAAAGTTTTACAAGCTAGTATGATGCACACGAAGTATAAAATGTCTAACAAAACGAAAATTGCTAAAATATTTAAAAACATAAAACCAGATCGTCGCGGGGTGTAAAGTAATTAGCGCTCAGGACGATATGCACATGTAGCAACAATGACTAGGACCTACTGCAGACCCAATGTGATGGTACAAGCAGCCTGACATACACCCCGTAGGGACCACCAGGAATCAGAATCAAGGGACTGCAGTGAGAACAGTTCCCACCGGCCAAAGTACCTGTATCTGGGCTCGTGCAAAACGGAGAGTGTAAGGGAGGGGGCCCAGCCCAGCCTCACCCGGCCTCTGACGGCCGTAGACGGCCCGCCCTTTGCCCGGGCTTAGCCCGGCGCCTCCCGCGCCTGTCCCGCGCTGCGGGATGTATGACGGGGTTAAGAGGCAACGTTGACCAATAGACGTGGGGCAGCAGCAACACACCTGGAGGGCCTCCCGCACTCCTGGGGGGGATGTAGTCCAGTGCCTCTCCTTCTCCTCGGTGAAGTTAATGTCAGTCCGGCGTTCCGTAAGCAAAGGCAGCCCCTGCACGAACAGCAGCGAGCAGGACAGAGGAAATTAGCCCAGATGACGAACCTGGGTCTTTTAATCAACATAGGTAAAACGTATGTTATGAAAGCTGGTCGAAAGCTAGCCAAGGGACGCAAGATTTTAATAGGAAATTAGATTTTACCTCAAACATCAACTTTTTCATACTTGGGAATCCTATTCGATAGTAATGGTAACTGGAATGGGGCAGTGAAATCGAGAAGAATGCAGCTCCTCAGATCAATCTGAATCGTTTCTAGGAAAATGGGACGTAAATCTCCCAATGATATGATGAGCATTTATAACGCCAAATGCCGATCAGTAGCGATGTGCGGCTCTGAGTTGTGGGTACACGTAGATGTCGATTCCTTACAGCTGGTAGAAAATAGGTTTCTTAAAAATTTTCTGGGGCTCCAAACCGGTTGCTCAAACTTCGTGTGTCATGCAGAGTTGGGCGTAACTTATTTAGAAGATTTAATAAGGGTGCAGCCAGTGCTCCTATGGCACAAGCTCTGGACATCGGACCGCACGGGCTTTAACAGAGCCATTGTAGAGGACTGTTGTGGTGCCGACCATGCATTGACAATTCCATGGCTGAAGTACAGAAAGAATTTTATGCAGGATATTTGTCATTCTGAATATTACAATAATCCTGAATCTTTGTTGCATACATCAAGAGCATCTTTAAAGAAAATATGCCTGAACAACTTAGAGGAAAAGAGATTAACATCGGAACTTGTGAAGCCCACCGTAAAACATAACCAAATGGCACTGGCCTGTTATACGATGCAACCATATTTAACTGGCGTTTTAAATGCTCAACATAGATTTGTATTGACACGTTTTAGGTTAGATATTTTTCATCGTTTGACAACCTTTCCCACCACCAACAACTGGTCTCGTCAATTAATATGCTGTCCTTGCGACCAGATCTATAAACAATCAACTATTCATGTACTGTTTTTCTGCAAATTTTACACAGACCTAAGGATTACTTTTATAAAGACTCTATCTAATGAAATTGTTAAATTTTAGACAATGCAGACCAGCCTACTTATACTTGCAATTGCTCCTGGACTTTTTTACATGCGTAGTAGTGGCAAGATTCTTGAGGTCTGTTATCACTAAAAGGAAGTTTTTAACTGCTGCATTTTAAAATCGGCAAGCGTTTTTACTGTACCTGTTTTTTAATGATTTGATTCACTTTTCCCATTTTCAAATTTGTACTGAACTGTAAGCTTTTATGATTCTGTCGTCTGAATCGAATAAAGTGGAGTTCATTGATAGTGTAAAACATTTGTGAATACCTACGATCTGAGAGCCATTTATGCTCCGCAGGTTGCGATTATTGATCTGAGGAACCAGATGCAACATGTTGCTTTCAATTGGGAATGGGGCATTGGTTCAGAATTAACAATGTAGTGCTTTTGAATAGGTTTGGGCACTGGCCCAAGAGCTTACCGCTCAAAGTGGTTCCCGGCACATATCAGGTATTATGGGGGTGATACAACGTTGAATTGGCTCGTTTTTATAATAATGTATCTTTTTTTTTTTTAAAGTATAACACAAATAAACAACAACAAAAAAAAGTGTAAAACACATTTCATTGTAAAAATGTTTTTTTTTTTTTTAATGATGTTAACAACACACCAAGTTTGACACAGCGGATGTTGTTTCTTCTATTCCTATGTGCATTGTACCTTTAAATAAGAAAAAAATGCAATGGACAGCACACTGCGAAATAAATAAAAGGAATTCTGCGTACCAGGAGTGCCCACTTCTCTTTTTTTGCCGAAGCTGTTTGAAGAATATAAATAACGCCACACCAGTCCCGGTTGGAATTTACAAGATTGTCACAAAGGCGGTCCAAGTCGAGCTACCAGGGCCCCCAATTTGCATTCCAAAATCCTCCGCTTATTGGCAGAAAGTACTCGGACACTCCAGCATGCTGAATAAAGTTTTAATGGCTAGAAAAACGAAGCGTTTCGGATTCCGCCTTGGTCACGCTACTTAGTAAGTTCATCATTTGCAATTTTATCCACTTCCTTTAAACCCAGAAGAGGGACAACTCCCATATAATGTATATACAACAGTATCAACTGCGGCGGCCATTTTAAGACTATGTCAAAACCATAATGTACATTACCAACATTACACATCACGTTGGTAGAACTAAGGGTGGCTAAAATATAGCAAGGAATTTTTGCAATATTTAATGTGCCCGCATTTGTAAATTCATTTATCCCATAATAGTGATAATGTAGCAACTATTAAACCTATATACCGAGCACCTGATTTATAAGTGCCCCCAGTCACAAGTAATATGCTTCGGTAAAATACAAGCATTATTCGGCACATTTCAAAATTATTTTATCAATATAAACTCTTGAAAAGTGTGCCACATACATGTGTGAACTGCCACTGCACTGCTGTAGTTAGTACAAGGCAGTGGCTCATCAAGAATTAATGAAACTAAAGGAGCACTTCTAATTTTTTTATATTCTGCTACTTTTTTATTTAAACTCAGAAACCAGGCGTGCTACAGGGGCTAGCACACTGTCCAAATGTGTCAATAACCTTATAATCCAAAATTCAAGTTTTTCAACGCGGCCACTGTGCACTGTTGCCTAAACACAATTGTATAATTTTCAAATAAACTTTAAACAATTATGTTGGTATCCTCCAACGTATGAAATTAACAATAACCGAGTTAAAATTGTTCCCACATCAATAGATTTCATTATGTCATATACATGTTTAATTTGTTAGAATCACAAATCAGTTTATTTGGTGTATATTCATGCTTTGCATCACAAATTCAAGTTTAAGAGAACCGCCCAATGCATTTCAGGCCCCATCGGACCTTCTTCAGGGGTTTAGTCTGTGAACAAGATAAACATATTCCCATGTAAAACAGAACCCAAGTATGGGTGAGCAGTCGGATAAATGTATGCATCAAAAAACCATTGTGTCATCAACTAAAGATTTCCAGAATCAGCCCATGCATATGAAACTAAAATGTAGAAAAAGAATGTAGAAGATGAGCAGAAACCCATTCGTGGACTAAAGGCTAAATAGGTGATGAGAAAGTGCCGAATGACTGACTAGCATTCCAAGCTAATACACGTAACTGCGATTGAACTGAAAACCATACCAACCACAGTGCACCAAATCAAAATGCCCGTAACCATGTGTCAATTGTCGAATGAAAAAACAAAGTGAAAAAAACTTAACAAAATGATTTCAGACCAACCTTGGAGTCCTCCAAATAAGTAACCCAAACTGTACCAATCTGAAATAGATACATCCTCTAAGGATGGTAAACTAAACAGATGATGAACGTGGTAGACCAAGCTGGTGATAAAACACGCTACAAACTAACCTTGTAAAAAGCTTGTGGCCGTAGAACGCGGCTTTCCTGTAGAGACCGGCCTAATATAAACACACAGTGTCCAAGTCTGAAAAAACAAATACGTGCGGTTGTTTAAACCAATTATGTAACCTGCGGTGACAGCACAAGGCAGGAACAAAATGCTGGACAACTAACCTTGATCAATCGGGAAAACACGACTTCCCCCTCTCCGGCTTACTCCAACTAAACGGCTGGTGAACGGAACGCATGCTCACGATGCGGCGATGAAATAAATCGCGTGAATAAAAGACGGACTATGAAACTCACCACAACTGTTGTAGGCGCCATGTATAAACGGTGAAAAAGCGTGTTAATTCTGTGCTACACACGCAGAAAAATAACGGACTACGAACCACTCTTCTTCTGCATAGAGCGCCATCATTATACAATGAAACGAAACGTACTAGTTGAAATATAGAACTAATATGAAAATCACACAAGAACCCTATTGAAAACCTAAAGGTACTGTACCCAAGTGTGTGGTGGTGCTCCTATTACGCTCGGTGCACAAACTAAGAAGGTGGTGCTTGTGTGAATTTACATCCACGAAGTGCAGAAGAAAAGAAACGAATGAGAGACAGGACACAAATAACATTTCTAAAATACATGTCACTTGGCTCATCAAGCAAATCTTGCGTCAAATTAGACCACCATTCTGCCCCAGTGGGCAAACATATTCAAGATGTACCAAAACAATAGTTGCCTATACACAGATAATGTATCTACAAAGCAATGGCTCCAAAGAAAGAACGCATCTGCACTCCCGATCTGGCCCTTGCAATCCTTTTTTAGGTCTCGCCTACACAGCGCGCATGCGCTGCCTAGGAAAAAGACCTTTTGGAATCAACTCGCTTTTCACCCTAAAAACGTGCACACGTTGCATTACTTTCAGTGGCAAAGCGTGCACGATTGGCGATTCCCTTGCGGGAGCAGCTTGACACCATATGTTTGTAATTAACTTGCAAACATATGGTGCTCCCGCAAGGGAAAGGCTCTGCGCGTCTTTTTTATAAAAACTTTTTATTGTAACTTTGAAACTGAGCGCGGCGCCGCTTCACGGACACAGCGCTCGGTTTATTGATATATTTCTTAACTTTAGCACTGTGCGCATCGCCCACTTCAAGGACACCGTGCTCAGTGTTGAAGTTAAGAAATATTTAAAGAAACCGAGCTCGGGGTCCGTGAAGCAGCGCCGCGCTCAGTTTTAAACTTAAGCATTTGCACTGCAATCGGACCGATTACATTGCAAATGCTTGTTGCTTTTGTTAGCGGTTCTTCTTGTTTTTAAAAGCTTTTGAATAGCTTTCATGTTTGAAAGATTTTTAAAATGTTATACAAGCAAGCAGAAATAACATATTAAATGCTTATATTGGGATTATCTAAGATTGTACCACTCGAGACAATTTAAAGAAATAAAGAAAAATCGCAACGGTACCATTACGTTCACAGAAACCCGTACACCTTGCAAAGGGCAGTTTTAAGTCCCCTGAACATAAGTGAGATAAACTTGCTGTGAATGTGATGTCTGTGTAGAAAATACCACAAGTGTTCCCACTCGTATGCAGAACATGCTTTGTGTGATGAATGCCCAACTGTTATTACATAATTGGTGCATAGGGTAGATTACAGCAGAACGCTAAATGAACGCCCCTATCTACAGGAAACAATATGCGCCAGCCTTGTGTGCCAGACGCTTCTATAGAGGCAGGTTCAATGATTCAAATGAGATTATCGCATACTGTGCCAGTTCTGACAATTTACAGAAATATTAATAAAATGCGGACCTGCCATATTGTGCACAGAAAACCCTTACAAAACAACACTCTGTAGAGGCTAGTTTAAAGTGCACTGCAGATAAGGGAGGTAAACTTGAAGTAAATGTGATGTGTGGCGAAGACCACCCGTTCTGCCACTCGTGTGCACAACATAATCACTTTGATTAATGCCAAACTCCTATTACGTAATTGGTGCATAGGGTTGGTTTCTACATTGAAACCATACACAAGCACACGATATGCAGACGAGCTGTGTCAGACACTTCAATGGCAACAGATTGAGCAACTGGTAATTACAGAGCAAACCTCTGTCTAGTGGCTAATTTTAGGAAGGAAAATGTGATTTAAGATGAAAATGAACAAGCTTTGAGAATGCGGGCATCGATCCCGCTACCTCTCGCATTGCTAGGCGGAAGGGGAATTAGCTCAAATGGTAGAGCGCTCGCTTAGCATGCGAGAGGTAGCGGGATCGATGCCCGCACTCTCCAACTTTATGCCTTTTACTCATTTAATTGCATATATTTGTTTTTCAGAGAGTGTTATGTTATTAAGTGCTCATTTAGTTGCTATTATTAAAATAAGAAACTTTTAGTTCAATTTTATACGTTAAATTTGCCAAACCCAACCATCGGTGTTTGGAAAATGGTTCATTTGGTTATGTTAAACGTAGTATGTAAAGAGGAAAAAAGTTTATGGGGACTAGTATGGGCTTCTCATGGAGTCAAAACCGGAGGGGGAGGATGGGGTGCAGGTGCCTGTGCTGTCACCAACTGAATTATCTTCCAAATAATCAGAAAGTGCAGCAGCAAGGAAACAAAGGAATTTCCCCTCTCCCTTCTGTTATCGCAGGGCCATTAGGCATTAGCACGCGAAAGCGCTACCTAATGGCCCTGCACTTGACCTGCCTGGAGTCAGAGGCCACCCGCCCTCTGCCTTTTGTTATGCTGCAGGAAGGCTCAGCCGTTCTGGGAAGGCCAGAGAACGGAGAAAAAATAAACGCTGTCTCTTTTCCTTCATGGCAAGGACCGTGTCCACTACTCCTGATCTGCCTCTGGCGGCTGCCCTCCTCTCTTTATTCCTCCATCTCTTTCTGTCTCTGTCTCGCTCCTGCTTACGTGCTGATTTCAAGAAGCAGCTCTTAAGGTACTCTCTCTAGCCTCTCCTTTTCTTTATTTGTTCCCCTGTGAAATTGATCCAAAAAAGGCTGAACACTTTGGCTGTAAATGTCCTCATTTTCTGACCGTTTTCTATTGAAAAGAAAAACCTCGGAATGGAGAGAAAAAATAGTTAAATGCCTAAATAAAGCAATACAGAGTGGACAGCAGACAGGCCAGACTGTTATTTACACCCACACACATTAGCGCCACTTTACAGAGTTTGCCAGTGAAAGCGCTACTTTCTTTTTATCTTCTTTCTTTGAACAACATTGTTTTCCCAGGGTGGGTAAGTGCGCCATTCCTAAAGGGACTGCAATACCTGGTTGATGGGTAGAGTGGAAACGTTTAATATGATCGTTTTCAACTTTTTAATTATTTTAGCTTAAAAAATGCGGCTCTGTGTTTGGGGATGTGGTCTTTTTTAAACCAAACTGCGTACATTTTGGAAGGATATAAGCAATGGACATTGAAAGGGGTCCCTTCCTGGTCCTTTAGCCATGTCTTGAACTTTTCAGGCAAAATCACTTACTGATTTCTGAATAATGAGTTTAAAACCGTTAAGGTAACCATGTTTTTTTCTGATTACAGTTCACATGCTTTGCTTATTCTTGCATTCCCTATGAGTGTTTACTTTTTCCAGTGTGTTATTCATTTTTTTCAGACAGCATTTTACTTTGTCCAGTGCATAATTTGAATTTAGTCGCAGCACAATTGAGTTGTGCTGAAGGCAGTGCGAGTTTCTCTCAGTGGGGCAGTATGGTGTTCAGTGTGGGAGAGAATGTGGCACTCTGGCCAGAGCTGCTGAATTTGGAACTGGAGAACCATGTTCAGACCTTCATGACCAGTTCACCATACCACACTCCTGACAGAGCTTATTCCGATGCTACACCTTAGAAGGCCCGATAGACCTTAGAAGCCCAGGTGTCTTAGCACCCGCAGGTGGACCTATCCACCACAATCCATACTGCAGTTCACTTCCAGTCTTACGGGCAGGCATATGAAGAAGCACATCCTAGATCGACAGTGAATCTGTCATTGAGGTCACAAGACCCTTGAGGCCAGTCCCCATCACCCATTGGTACCTCCATTGGCCTTTTTCCAGCACTAGCAGTGCAACTTGCCAGGGGGTGGCAATGTAGGATTTGCATGCACACCAAACTTAGGGGGTGATTATAATGGCAGTGGGACCGCCACGTCACCCCGTCGGTGGCGGTCCCACCGCCATTGGTGACTGCATCACAGCCCGCCATATTACAATGGCGGGTGGTTACCTGGCGGTCGGAAAGACCAACCACCACGCACCCGACGGGCTTATTGAGCCCGCCGGTGTGGTGGAGGGGCTCGTGGTTCCTACAATGCTGGTGGTGCCTACCATGCACCGCAGCAGGGATTACGATGTCCCTTACCCACCAGCTTATCAATGGCGGTTCACCTGCCATGGAAATGCTGGCGAAAGGGACATTGGGGGCCCATAGCAGGCCCCTTTACCCGTTGCCCTCAGACATGGGTCCTGGGGGGCATCTATGATGCCCCACAACATATCACTGCACCATGTGGCAGGCACCGATATATTTAACATGTTCCTTTTTTTTTTACTTTGTGGCGGATGATGCAGCCAGCAGCACCTGCTGCAATGTAAAAGATAGGCACTGCGAACACCGTAGTGGCAGTCGCATTGTATGCCTATTGTGGGGCCTCCACCTTGAAGGCCAGCGGTCCCATTCCCCGATTCGATGGCTGTGGTACTGAAGTCCGCCTGCCATCGTAGTCAGCCCCTAAGTTTGCATTTTATGAATATGATTCAGCGGGAAATAAATTGATGTTTGCAATTTAATTGACTTTGGTTGGCCTCTTATCTATGAGATTTCCCTGTTGAATGTGCCTTTACATTATACATTTTTGGTTGTATGAATTGATTGCATACTACACTCTCCTACAGGTATTAATTTGAGTGTCATTAGGAGTGTCTGGGACCAATTGTTTTCTTAGGA
Organism: Triturus cristatus; assembly: GCF_964204655.1. Classification (NCBI taxonomy): domain Eukaryota; kingdom Metazoa; phylum Chordata; class Amphibia; order Caudata; family Salamandridae; genus Triturus; species Triturus cristatus. The sequence continues at coordinate 1,562,248,431 of NC_140590.1, forward strand.
ATTGTTTTCTTTACTAACCTTTGAAAAGGGCCCTAAACTTCACAGCAACACAAGTCACATTTCTTTTAGTAATTTGGGATCCGTTTGAGCTACAAAATTGTTTTGGAGGAAATCGTTAGATTATGCAGCAGATGATGTATTATGTGGCAAATATGATACAGCCATAGTTAAGTGGAAAACATTTTTCCACTTAATTTTGCCCCAACATTGTAGTTGATCAATTTGTAAGTTCCCCAAACCCAAAAGTCGAGTTTGGGCACAATTTGCATTTTAAAAGCAGCCCTATAACACAGGGCTACTTTTAAACTGACCTCAGGCTTCAGCAGTGTACACATGCAAGCGCAGAAAGGGCTGCTGGCCTCTAAACTGCCATGCCTTATTATATTCTAGGGACTTAAAAGTAGTTATAATCCCCCTGCCCTATTATGTACTAGGGCCTTATAGGAGAGGTCATGCCAATCATAGGGGTACCCTAACCCATAGTGCACCCTAGTGTATGTAGGTGTTTTCACTGTATTTTTAAGTGCCTCTTTCAGAATAGCACTGGCTGTTTAGGCAGAGGCCAGGGTCAGTCAGTCAGTTACCACCAGTACCAGTCAGCAAAAAGTTGGGGAGTGCCCAGGGCGGCTTTGCAACACTAGAGAAACACAAACTCAGAATGTAAAACATAACACCATGGTTGGGGGGTTCTCTTCAATAATCAGAATTGATTTCTATCCTAATGAACTCAGTTTCCAACATTAGGATAGGGAAAGACTGGGGAAAAATCATAACGTTCTAATCTATACATTGAAGTTTTTATGCGGCTCTTTGATGACGGTTAATAGCTCACTGTTCAATGTTAGGATTTTAACTTATAAACTTCAAATACCAAAAGAATATCTCAGACAAAAGCAGTAACTCACTGACCTATTGAATTAAAACTTTCACTAGCCAAGCCTTCGATCTCTCTCAAAAAAGAACATTAAACACCAAAGTTATCTTCACATTTTTATAGTTGCCTGAAAATTGCTGGAGACCAGGAATGCAGCAGCAGGTACTTTTCAAACCCTAATGCACTTGCAAACACGATGCCCCCACCCTAAGTCAGCGGCCTTTGTTTGCTTTGTGCATTAAGATGCAAGATTCATATATATGTTTTTTTTAAACATTTGGTCTCAATACTATATGAATGTAAATAACAATAAAGCATACATGCAAACTGTGACTACATGCCTGCTTTTCTCAATATTTCACTTCGAAAGTATGCGATTGTATTTGTTTAACGGGCGGTGATTTGTGTAGGGTCACTGGAAAGTGCACAAGGTTGTCCCTGTCCCCCCCAGAATTTTAGTGTCTCCTACGCCCCTGGTTACAAAAGGTGAAAATAGTTGCGTCCCTGCTCCCGCTGCACTCAGGATCGCAGTTCACGTATTTTTTTCTTAAGCACTTACATGTCTGGGTGAACTGCAAAATACGTTGGAAGATGCGATCATTGAGGCCCTATTTCCAGGGGAAATAAGTACACAACAGCTAACAAGCGTGTGTCCTGAATGTGGCATCAGGCCGGCTAGGGCACTCGACGGGGGTGTGGGCGAGAGAATGTAGCTTTTAAAACTATGTCAAACATATAAGAAAGTACTTACGTGATTTCGTCCCTGATGTAGGTTCCATTTTTTCTGTTGTAGTATCTCACCGTTACACAGTTCCGTAAACCATACTGGCATTTTGATTCCTTCTTGAAAGACACGAAGCTTTCTTTAAAGTCGTCGTAGTCACGGAAACAGTTGCCAACTTCCATAACAAAACGCATTCAGTGTTCCATGTACCACCACCTCATGGGGGCCAAGGCACAGAGAGCGTAATGTGAGTTAGCATAGCAACACTCAGGGACGACCATTCAGCCCGCTACTTTCGGACCTCCTCAAAGCCCTGCCCAGCGTCTGTAATCTTTCTCTCTTATTGGACACCATTGAGTCTTAATATCAATACTTCCGGGTCGTATAACAGCCAACCCGACGGTTGAACATATTCTATTTTTCCTTGGCACTCTGTGGACTTGTCATGTGTAAGAAAATATAGGATTGGCAGATTGCTGCCACCTCAACCAATCAAGGTGCACTGTATTGAGCTCACTAGTACTCATTGGCTATTGAAGTCTGCACGTGTCGCTTAGGTTTTAATAAATACCCCAGCAGTCATTTTCCCGCAGGTAGTGGGCGTATACAGTTTGATTAGGAATCCACGCGCTCTCGGAGACTGTGTAACGCAAGCGATATTAAAACAGGTGATAACATCTGATCGCGGGCCAAGCACACCCTCCTCACAGTAATTCTAATAGGGGGGGGGGGGCGGGGGGGTCATGAAGACAGCAGCCAAGAGAAAGACTGCTCCTCCGTGTGAACATGGAGGGTGGTGTTTGTTATGGGTTTCCCGCGGCGGTTTCTCGAATGGCTGAGTGGGCAGCTCACAGTTTGCAGCCGGCCAATCACTGCTGAAGGAGGTGTTTGTTAGGGGTTTCCCGCGGCGGCTTCTCGAAAGGCTGAGTGGGCAGTTCACAGCTTACAGCCCGCCAATCACTGCTGTCGGCACTGCTACTAAAAATTATGCAGAGCTCGGGGCATCTGTGGTGGCCTTTTGAGAGTATAGCGGCTCTGGGTAGTGGAGGTGAGCACGCTTAAAAATCACAAGGGAGCCGCGTAAGACTACAGTAACTGCATGCGTTATTAAAATATAATGCACCTCCTTCCCTTATAAAAAAAATCAACATTTACATTAAATTGCAAAAGATGATCAAGAAGAAAAATCGAAACACAAAAATAAAGACCACTCATTTCAAGGTAGATGATAATTCCACAATTTTCTATCACTTAACTGGACAGCATTACAAAGGATTTTGACAATCCTCAAAGGATCGGAAAACTGACTATCCGTACTCCATGGTTTCTAAACCTTCATCCACATTCCTACCTTTTTTTTGACTAAGGAAGAGCTTCTCTTGGAATTATAATGTTCTTTATACCTGTTGTGAGTACTAACAATACTATTTCTTACTTCATCTGAAGATATATTACCCGTCAAATCTCCCAACCAGTCAGAATTACTCTTGGTACTGGCACCTTTTCCATTTATGACTTCAAAAGAGATTACTCCAGACACATTACAGTAGTCCTGTCTACGCCGTTTTCTTCATCTGTAACTCCCAATCCTTATTATTGCTAATGACAAGCTTTATAGCGCCGTTGAGCACTCTAATAAAGCACGCAATCATTCCATTTTCACTAGCATTATAGATGGATTTAGTGTTCAATACCAACTCTCTAAAAATGTTTTTTTTTTGCTTTACTAAATCATTGCGCACCGTGCATTGGCGCGTAAAGGGGGAATGCATCTCCGCCCGGCGGCTTAAGAAATAGGGAATGAATAAATAATTCCAAATGACGCTGCAAAATACACTTTGTTAATTCGCCTAGACTTTCGTGATGGGTGCAAGAAATTAAAGGACGGAGTGAAATTCTTTGGGGGGGAGGGGGGTAGCCATGGGAGCGGGCGGAGTTTGAGCGGGAGTTTGCCCAAAGGTCAGAGTGCTGCGTGGGAGGGTGCGGGATGGGGCGTGATGGGGACACAGGATCGAGGGAAGCAAGAGCAATTCAAAATTTGCGAACATACGTGACAAGAATTTTCAATTCTATTAAGGACAAGGAGGCGAGGATTATGCTTTCTCATTTCTTTATTAGAAATGCTCAGCAGCCAATAAAACCACAGTAGATAAAGAGAAAAACTACAGTACCCATAAACACCAGGGTATCATGTGACCAACCATAGAGACCATAGTATAAAAGGTCATGTAGAGAGTATCACGTCCTCTTTCTTTGTTGAGTAAAACAGTTCAATTAAAACAAGAAGTCCAAGAACAACGTTGAACATCAGTAATAGAAAACCATCAGTAGCTGCAGAAAGTCCACTTTGAAGAACCCGGGACTCGACGGCAGTAGAACCTTGGAAGCAGAAGAGCATCGAAAGCAGGATAAACCAGATGGAGCAGCAACACCGTTACTTCGGGTCAGAACCTAAAAATATACAGACTGCCGTAATACACATCTAATATAGGTAGTATGAAATCACAATAGGGGGGGTTAGAGAAATAATTAAGCACACAAAACATAATGCATATGTAAAAACAACAGTATAAATGCATAATATGTGCAGAAAACAATAGAAACGGGTGGGATAATCCTCGCCTCCTTGTCCTTAATAGAAGTGAAAATTCTTGTCACGTATGTTCGCAAATTTTGAATTCTATGTCAGGACAGGAGGCTCCGATTATGCTTGTTCAAAGCTTATCCACCACCACAGAAGCAATATGATCAATTGGTTTGTAATAAAAAGTTTTAAACACAGAATCAGACGACCAATCTGCGGCCTTCATGATATCAAACAAAGTAACACCCATCGAGAATGCCTTAGAAGCCATAGCCCCACGTGCCGAATGAGCACCAAAAATAGAGACATCAATGCCGGCCTCAGACATGAGCCATCTAACCCAGCGAGCCAATGTAGCTGGGGTAACAGGCCGAAAAGGCTTCTGTAAAGCAATCAACAGTTGACCATGCATATCTGAACGAAAAGGAGCAGTACGTACCTCATAATCCTTGACGCATTGGACAACGCAAAGGTTGGGATGATTAGGAAAGGAAGGATAGGTAATCAAGGAAATATTTGTTTTGGTACGTTTGGAAAGCCGAAAGTAACACCCTCAGGTGTAAAACTGCGACCTGCCAAGTCCAAAGCCCGAACATCAGACACCCGTTTGCAAGAAACCAGGCATAACAACATGGTCAGTTTGGCTGATAGTTGTTTACGGGAAAGCAAAGAATTGGAAGGCCAGGCTTCCAAGAACCTTAAAACAATGGATACATCCCATAAAGACACATACTTAGGACCTGGGGGAGTTGCCAGACGGATACCCTTAAGTAATTTAGTAATCAAAGGATGTTCACCCGCGGGTTTACCATCAATGGGAACGTGGCCTGCCGAAATGGCGGAACGGAAATTATTAACCGTCCGATAAGCCAAACCGGAGGAAGCAAGAGACGCTAAAAAGTTAATGATCAGCGATACATCCGCCGCAGCGGGATCAGTTTCCCTTTGAACACACCAAGCACACCATCGTTTCCAGGAGCCTGAGTGGCGTTTATGAGTTTTGGGTGCCCAAGATCCACTGATGAACTTGAAAGCGTCTCGTGAAAGGCCTGGGACCGTCCAACGGTCCCCGAAAGTCGCCATGCCAGAAGACGGAGAGAGCCTGACTGAATCAGGGGGTGCGGATTGCCGAGAGGGTCCAGCAAGAGATTCCACTTCAGGGGAAGAAGGAGCGGCACTGCACAACACATTTCCAGGAGAACTGGGAACCAAGCTTGAGCCCTCCACAGAGGAGCAATCAGAATCAGTTCCGACTGACAACGCTTTGTGCAAGCCAGGACTCTGGGAATCATCATGAACGGGGGAAAGGCGTAGCACAGAAGGGGAGGCCAGGTCTGAAGAAATGCGTCCGTGGCCAGGGCTTCCGGGTCCGGCCTCCAACTGAAGAACCGGGGAAGTTGAGTGTTGAGGCGGGAAGCAAACAGGTCGATGTGACACTGGCCCCAAACCCGACGAAGAGAGCGGAAAATGCGAGGATGAAGCCTCCAATCGCTGAAATCCCGAAGGTGACGCGAATTCCAGTCCGCAATCTGATTGTTGCGGCCGGGAAGGTATTCGGCAATAACAGTGATCTTCTTTTGCAGACAAAAATGCCAAAAGTCTTTGGCGATCTCCGCTAATATCTTGGATTTCGTGCCGCCCAACTTGTTGACATAACGAACCGCGGACACATTGTCCATGCGGAGAAGAATGCAACAGTTGGATTGAAGGGGAGTGAAACAACGGATCGCAAAGGACCCCGCCAGGAGTTCCAGGCAATTTATGTGGAGAGTCAATTCGTGAGGAGACCATCGACCCCCCGTCGATATTGGACCGCACCGGGTTCCCCAGCCACACAGGCTGGCATCTGACTATCACTATTTCCGGAGAAGAGCCGAACAGGGCTCGCCCATTCCAGGCTTCCATGTGGTCTAACCACCATTGCATCTCCCACCGTGCTTCCTCTGAGAGAGGAATTAGATCGGAATAGCGAAGGCCGTTCTGGAGATGACGGATCTTCAACCTTTGAAGCGCCCTGTAATGCAGAGGGCCCGGGAAAATCGCCTGAATCGAAGACGCCAACAGTCAGACGACACGTGCTATAGATCTCAACGATACAGTCTGTTTGGAGATAATCGAAGCCAACTCCCTCATGATGTAACAAATCTTCTGATTGGGTAAGAGAAGTTGACAGGTCAGAGAATTGACCTGGAAACCTAGAAAGTCTATCACTTGAGATGGAATGAAAACATATTTCTGAGGATTCACCAGAAATCCTAGAGATTGTAACAGGTCGATCGACCATTCCAGATGAGAAATCAACTTGCGTTGACAATCTGCCATGATCAGAATGTCGTCCAAGTAAACAATCATGCGGACACCTCGAGAATGCAAGCATTCCACGACGGGCTTCAGAAGCTTCGTGAAGCACCATGGAGCTGACGAGAGGCCGAACGGGAGAACCTTGTATTCCAACCAGTCCCCCTGCCATTGGAATTGAAGAAACCGACGATGGGGGCCGAAGATTGGAATCGACAATACGCATCTTTGATATCTAGGTGAACCATCCAATCCCCTTCCCGAAGAAGATCTCGCAACAGATGTATCCCCCCCATTTTGGAATGGCGGTAAACTACCCCTCCGTTGAATTCCTTTAGATTGAGAACTAAACGGGATCTGCCCCCACGTTTCTGAACCAGAAACACCGTGCTCACAAAACCTCGTGGATGACAGGTCGTTTGAAGGATTGCCCCTTTTGCGAGAAGGGAATCTATTTCTGCTGAAATGAACTCCTGATCCTGAAGGGAGAAAAACAACGGGGTTGGGGGGAGGATTTAAGGCTGGGGCTGGTAAAACTCTTGTAACCCTGAACCGTTTCCAGCACCCAAGCATCGTTGGAGATTAGATGCCAATTGTGGAGAAAAAATAGGATCCTACCCCCCAAAACCACCTCGGAAGCAGGAATTAACCTCACCTGAAGTGTTGGAGTCCTGATGACCTCCTTGGTGTCCTCTGAATCGACCTTTTCTAAACTGTCCTCTCCCTTTGCGAGAGGGATAGAAGTTGGAACGGGTATTGAAACCGGAGTCCTGACCACCCCCTCTGTGGGACTGGAATCCTCTCTGGGAATTCTGTTGAGAGCCACGGCCGAACGAGCACCCCCTATGTCGTCCGGCCTTTGCAAAAACCGTCCGAAACGCTCGTCGCAGCGAGGCTTGAGCCTTGTCAAGGCCACTGAAGGTGGCCACAAAATGCGTAAGCTCCTTCAGGAACGGCTGCCCAAACAACGGTCCTTGAGCCAAGGAGCCGGACTCAGGCGATGAGAGCTCCGCCAGCTTTGGATCGAGTTTAAGGAGAATGGAACGGCGTCGCTCGCTAGAAATTGCGCATTTGGCATTGCCCAACTGGCAAATAGCCCTCTGAGACCATTCAATGAGCTCATCCGGATCAACAAGGGCTGAAGATTCCTTGGCGAGAACACCAAGATCCAGGATTTTTGTAAGCGGGCCCAATAAGTCCAAGACTTTGTCTTGGCAGGAACGCCAGGACCTGTCAAGACCTTTCTTGGGGTCTTTGGCGTACTTTTTTAGATATGTGACCATTGTAGGATCCACTTCTGGGGTTTCGGCCAAATGGTCAGCCAAATCTGGGCGTGGACACTCGGATTTCAGGCGAGCCCTGACATCCTTTTCAAAAGGTTGGCGAATATGAGCTTGAACATATTCTGCCCCTGCAGGAGATGGCAACCAAGAAGAGGAGTTTGGATGAACATTATCAGAGGGTTAAAAAGTAAGTATAGGGGGATGTGAGGGAGCGTCCACGAAGTGGTCCTTACGAGCCTTTTTCCGTGGAGGAGGATACAGTTCAGAGGAAGTGGAGGAATGAGTGTCATCAGCATCAGTATGAGGGTAGGCGGAAAACGAAGTGCCAGCCGTCGCCTTAGGAGACGACCTGTCTGAAGATAAACTTTTTGCCAACTTTTGAAAGTCAGATTTGTGTGGATTTTTAGGAGACTTAGAGGATGTACGACCAGGTGGCAACCAGCCTTGTTGTTGAGCATAGAGAGACAAGTGACGCTTTAAGGGGTTAATAGCACGAACAAGCGCCTTATTGACCGACTGTTGTACTCCCTGGTCCAAAGCCTCAACCAAATCGTGCTCCAGAGAGCCAGAGGCATCATCGTCATAGTAATAGTCATCTTCATAATAGTCCTCCATTATGACACCGAAGTGCAGTAAAATGTAATGCCCACAGAGTTGACAAATATCAATTATGGCCAAAGGCACAATGCAGGGGGAGTGAAAAAACCCCACAGCAAGCCAAAAGTGCAGGCAGAAGCCTGAACACAGTACAAGAAATTAAACGTGGAGGGAGGGCTTGCTGTCACAGAAAAAACTGTCACTCTAGGCAAAGCCTATGATAAATTGTACAGCCCAAAAGATTTAAATAACAAATGGGCGTATGTGGGGCAAAAATACACAGGCTGTGGGCAATGGGCGCAAAATGCGACCTTCCTCTGACGAAGAATCGTCCGATTTTGAAACAATATGGCCGCCGCGCATCCGTGGAACGGCGCCCGGTATTCAAAACAAAACAGAGTGCTCGCAGGCAAAGCGCGAACCTCCAAGCCCCCTTTCTCCCTCTCCACAAGAATGAAAGACGCGGGAGCGATGCGCCCGGCTTTGGGAAGGTGGAAACCTTACGCTCCCCGCAATAAAGGAAAAGCGGCGAGCGGAGAAATACGCTACGGGAGACAATACACTACGGGGCATAACCATGGAAACAGAAGTAACAACAACGCGGCAACGCGCTGACATAAAGCGCCCGAGGGGCATATAACAGGCATTAAAAAACCCAGTCTTAGAACAAAGCAATATACACATTCATAAATAAAGAAAATACACTTAACTGGCTGCGGAGCAGCAAAGAAAGAGGACGTGATACTCTCTACATGACCTTTTATACTATGGTCTCTATGGTTGGTCACGTGATACCCTGATGTTTATGGGTACTGTAGTTTTTCTCTTTATCTACTGTGTTTTTAATGGCTGCTGAGCATTTCTAATAAAGAAATGAGAAAGCATAATCGGAGCCTCCTGTCCTGACATAGAATTCGGCATCAATGATTTCTGAAGCATGTGCTTTAAGACAATTGCAATAAAAGGTGATTGAGTGCTGCAAATTTAGCGGAATGACGGTCGGATGCGTGTAACGAATTGTCATCCATTACTATTGGTATTATTGGTTGGGACGATTACTTAAAAGTTATGTTGCTAGATCAATAAACTAGGCCAAAAACTCTTGCAAAGTATGACAATGTTTATGCTATGTCTTCTTCACTCTCGAGTTGGAGGTACGGACAGGAAGCTTTTGGGAAAAATAAGGTATCTAAAGTTTGGTACAATACATAATTGAGGAATACATTAAGAAACAGGACCAGAGGACGTCCTGGGGCAATGTTGCACGTCTGTGTGGAAAGGAACTCTCGGAAAACATCAATGCCCTTTTCTGGAATGGATTGGGTACTATATGTACATGTGCATATGAACTGCCACGGTTTCCAGCCTTGTGGGGGAACGCAACAGGCGATGGTTGTGGGTAGAGTGAAGCGGTTCTACTCGGTTCGGTGACCGGAGCAATTGGGTTGGGCCGATCGCCAGGCTCCACTTTCCAGACCAGCTGACGTGGGCATCTCAGGCTCTGGGGTTACGGGGGTTAGGCAATGTCCTTTTCCCTGTTCTCCTTTTCTTTTGTCCACGCGCTGATAGTTCTGCATCCACTTGTTACCTCTCTACACGTAGGTACAATATGGGTTAGACGTTGGGTAGCGCGCCCTTGGGCACACAAGGGCGGTGGCGTGTGCATGCAGGCGGCAGCTGGTGGTGACACACATGCCCTCTTCCTTGCAGGTGGCTCCCTCCCTTCACAGGCTGCCTCCCCCTTCCTCACAGCCTGCCTGTCTTTGTGTATCTCCTCTTTCCATGGGAGTTTATGAGCTCTCCTGCATTTACAAAGACAAGACCACCACGAACTTGCCATACAATAGTCCTGCCCGAACAGTCCCATCCAACGCCTTCATTTCTTAAATGTAAGGGACAGTACAGCAGCGAAAACTGCGGCGTGGCTAATATAATAAAGGGCGTGGCTTAAATGATGTGCACAAAAAGGAGTGCTTAGCATAGTGTGGCGCATGACCTGTATTTTGCGGCTTCTGTCATTGCATCCAGAGATATGATGCAAGAAGTAGCAGCATACTGACAATAAGTCGGGTCTATTGGCTTTGGCAATGGTTGTTAGTTTGCATAAGATAAATAAGCAGCAACTAGGGCTTGGGCTAAATTATGCGGCAGGGTTGAAAAATGGTGCGGCAAAAAAAAAACAATTACAAATTATGCGGTATAATACAGCACATTTGGGTGCATATGGAGACTAGTCACACAACTACAGGTGAAATGATAAGGGGATAAAGGCACGGGGAGATAATATTGCTCACTGGCTAGGGCAATACAATAACGTTCACGGGTAATAACGTATGATGATTTTAAAAAAATGATGCGGTATAATACAGCACATTTGGGTGCATATGGAGACTAGTCACACAACTACAGGTGAAATGTAAAGGGATAAGGAGATAAAGGCACGGGGAGATAATATTGCTCACTGGCTAGGGCAATACAATAACGTTCACGGGTAACAACGTATGATGATTTAAAAAAACAAAACAAAAAAAAATACAAATTATGCGGTATAATACAGCACATTTGGGTGCATATGGAGACTAGTCACACGACTACAGATAAAATGTAAAGGGATAAGGGGATAAAGGCATAGGGAGATAATATTGCTCACTGGCTAGGGCAATACAATAACGTTCACGGGTAACAACGCATGATGATTAAAATAAATAAATAAATAAATAAAATACAAATTATGCGGTATAATACAGCACATTTGGGTGCATATGGAGACTAGTCACACAACTACAGGTGAAATGTAAAGGGATAAGGGGATAAAGGCACGGGGAGATAATATTGCTCACTGGCTAGGGCAATACAATAACGTTCACGGGTAACAACTTATGATGATTTAAAAAAATAAAATAAAGGGGGTGGTAGTTCAACGGGACCAATATCTTTTCCTAAGGATGGGGGTACTAGGGTTACAATAAAGTTAAGGCATGTAGGTCAAGAAATAGGGCAGCCATGCATGAATGGGGGGAAGTCATAATTCATACGCAGATGCCCGCTTACAGCACAGTGTATTAGCAGAGGTATTAAGGTGTCTCTGCTGTATAGCAAAAAAAATAAAAAATAAATAAATTAATTAATAAGGTGACATCACAGCTTGGGGAACTTTCCATGGACAGGGGTGTCCCCCTTTACAGGTCACTACAAAGAGGTGAAAGGTAGATGGTTCCCTTCGGAATATTGGCACATGGGGAAGGAATATGGCACCAAGAAGTTACATAATAACTCGGTAGCCGGTCACAACAAACGCTGTCGGGCCAGACGTTAGCAGATGCCGGGCTGAACAGTGGCTGCTAGTGACATTTGAAAGTGGGTGGCACAAAAATTCTGAAGGAGTTCCCTGTGGCGAGGGAACGGGGTCGACAGCCAGCATAAGGTAGACTTGGCGGCAGGGTGGTCAAATGGTGCATTTTCAAACGCTGGGAGAGCTGTATCTCTGCTGTCTGGCCGAGGAAGGATAAGGGGGTCAGGATAAGGGATACTGATTAGGGTGCCTTATAATAGGGAAGGCAGGAGCATACTCTGAGTGTGAAGGATCTGGGGTAGTAGGCCCTTAAGTTAATGTACACACTGTAGGCTTGCCGCTGAATGATCATTATATCCTTATTCGAAAGGCAGGGAGCAAAGAGCAACAACACGAAGTAACACACCTCTTCAACAAACAAACTGTCAATACAAAGGCTTATCACACTAAGTGCATGTTTACTCTGTTTTCCAGCCCATCATTACAGAAGTAAGGGCAGTACCTTTCTCCCACAGAAAGTGTTCTTTGCGTTGATGTTGCACTACCCATGTTCAAATAGAACGGTGTTCACTGCATCGTTAGCTGGGCGGCAGGAAATGACAGAGCTACATATTTAGGGGGTTCCTGGCATGAAATAAAATTGGGGGGTGTTGTGGTTAGGGAGGACCTGGGTCCAAACTGCTGAGGTTGCGGGGTGTGTAAAATAATGAGTTTAGGGCACGGTCCAACAAATTAAAGAATTTAAGCAGTCCATCGATCGCTTTGTATACCTAGTAATAGAAATTGTAGTATTCAAATAAACCAATATGTAACGAGTCTCTGATTTAAGAACAAGGAATTCAATAAGATTTACCACCCCTGCCAAACTATGTGTTGGGGTTTGTTTCATAGCATCAAGGGTAGTTATTTTCAAACTTCAGTGCATTGATTGTGGTGTTTATGGCCAAATGATGCCGAAAAGCACATAACATCAATTACCTCGTGCCGCGGTTGCTAGTGCTGCAGGGGCATAAGTCCGAACTCCTGCGGCAGTGATTACAATGGGTTATAAAGCACCACCAGGAGCCTACAACTCTTTGTTTCTCAAAAAATAAATAAATAAATAAATTAGATACAAATGTATATTGAGGGTAACGCAAGCCATCAGCTAGGTGGTGACAGAAGGGATGATGAGGGTGTGTGCTGAACGTGAAAGGTTAGGTTTCAAGAATAAAAGAAAGTTGCACCATGGGAGCCAATGATACCTGCAGTAAGGGGGGAAGCCATGTTTCATGGTCGCCTACGCATCGTCCCTGTTGGAGGACAGGATATCGACTAATTTATAAGTTGCAATGCAGTGACCTAGAAGCAATTCCCCCAAGGCAATGAATAGGGCGGTTATTAGGGATGGCAGCAGAGCTGTATAGATGGATAGTTATAGTTACTAGAGTACGGCTCCAAGTTCCATTTCACAGATTATAGTAAGACACTGAACTTAGAAGGAAGACCAATGAACACTAGCCCCTCTGGCCTCGGAGTAGGCGAGCAAGGCACATCGCCGGGGGTTTGGGGTGGGAGGGGTTTGGGAGAAGAGAAGCTCCTAGCACCTCCTTCCCCCTTCCCCAGCACGCTTACACCAATGCCGGATGGGCTGGGGGGGGGTGGGTTGGGAATAATACACGTCATTGGCAAGGAAGCAGCTTCCGAGTTACACATACAGAAGTATAGGTCGGGGAGTGAGCACAAACACGGAAAGAGTATACACAGAAGGATACTATAAGCGGTGATGGTAAGACCAGTGTTGGGGGTGACATGAAAGGCACGCACAAGGGTCGTGGCGAATGGGGTGGAGTGGATCATGGCAGGGAGAGTGCTCTGCCAGCCTCCCGCCGACCACAGGGGCTATTGCTGGCTGGCTTAGGATGGGCCAAAAGGCCCAGGTGGGGAAATGTCCAGCGTTGGAGGAGGGATCGGATATGTATCGGGTGCTGCAGCTGCCACGGCATGTTTTTGGGTCGGTGTGCATGGCGCTCTCACGTCGTGCTCCGCTATAGGCAAGACTGGATATAGTTATTTGTTCGAACACCAGTGCACCGTAACAGATGGGAGCGTGCAAGAGGGCACTCCGCAGTTGGGAGGGAACTGAGGTAGTTGGAACGAGTCCTTGGTGGCACACAGGCGCGCATGTCCTTCAAAAGGGGGTTATTAGTAAGTGGAGGTAGGGACCTACCACCTAGGTAAAAGACCACAGTAACACGGGCTCGATATCTTATTCCCTTGGACATCGCTTGGTAGCTCACTGCAGTTGGATTAGGTGTGAGGGGCAACAAGTATACCGTGCTTGGCCATGGTGGCCCCTTTTTCCTTCAGGTGCAGGAGGGTGTCCAGTTCCAAAGGCATAGGTGTCATTCTAGCACCAGCGCACAGTGACGGTACACCGCAGGTGGAGGGAGCTGAGGTGGTTGCAGTGAGTTTGGTGAAATATAAAAAAATAAATAAATAATAATAATAATAAATAATTAAATAGAAATGTAAGCAACAGCAGTTTTCAATGTTATGGATTTAAATATTTGTGCTTCCCAAACTCAAGGCACCAACATGAGATGTCTGGTCGAGTTGCCTGAGCAACGTTAAAGTTTCAGGCCAACGGCAATACAGAGGGGAGTATAAATAAATAAATACGCAAAAGAAAGACATGTGGGTTGGCCAAGGTGGCAAGTAAATATAGGTCCTGCATTTCAAAGGATCCACGGCATGAGTATTTGGTGGACATCGCTGCAAAATGTTATAAATGTAATGCTTAAGCGGTATATTAAAGTCTTTCCTAAGAGATTATTAGTAACGATTGCTGTGTTTTTGTTCCACTTCACAGAGTGCAGAGCGGTGTTGGGCGATCAAATACTGTGACCTTTCAAGGGCTACAGACAGAGCTGGCGGCAATTAAGGGGAATTCAGCATTGTTGCCTTTCAACGGTCATGGGTGCACTGCTTTAAAGATTAAAACGTGCCGCACCTGGTCAACAAATGTTATATTGTGATCATTGACTTCGCAGAGAGGGGTGGGGGAAAAGTCAACGAGGTTTGGCAGGCGGGAAGAACAGGGCGTGCCCAGGTAATAAGGAGGGTGCACACCGGAACGAAAATAGCACAGGGTTGGGCTGGGAACAAACGCATACTCGGAAGGAAATGTGTGGACACTGGAAGTGAAAGTTCACCCGGCCGGGTGGGAACCGGCTGGTTACCCGGGAGTGTGTGGGCACCGGAAGGCAAAGGGTCATCCGGTTGGGTTGGAAGCAGACCCTTACCCAAGGAGTGTTTGGGAACCGGAAGTAAAAGGTTACCCGGTCAGGCTGGAAGCAGAAGCTTGCCCGGAGTGAAAAGGGAAGGGTTGCATCCCCAGGTGATAGGTCACCAGGGCAAGGAGAGCTGCACTGAAGGTAAGGCACAGTGCAGCATATATTACACCAAGTGGGTTACTCTGAGATTATTCCCTGGAGGTCCCTGGCAGGGGCTCCATCCCAAGAAGGGAGCTATACAGTGGTTAAATAAATAAATAAATTAACGTCAGGCTGAATGTTCTTCGGAACATATGGGCAATATTTAATACAAACTGTCGTAGGTGTATTAGAAGAATTGAGGCGCAGTTCCAACGAAAGCTCCCAGAAAGGCTTGGCGGTACTTACAAAGCGATCCTACTTAAACTTAGCATCTGCCGAACTAGAACAGGCCACAAACAGGTAACAGTCAGGACCCAGGGGGTACTGGCAAGCTACCGCAATGGCCTTGGTGGTTGAACCGGAAGGATATAGTCAAGGGCGGAGCCTGTGGCCCGGAAGAAGTTGGGAGGCATGATGGCACCGGAATGGTAAGGTCACACGGTCAGGTTGGAAGCAGGCGCTTACCCGGAAGGAAATGCATGGTGGTACCTACCGGAAGTGAAAGGTCACCCGGTCTGGTTGGAAGCAGATGCTTACCCGGAAGCAAATGTGGTTGCACCGGAAGTGAAAAGGTCACCCGGTCGGGTTGGAAGCAGAAGCTTACCCAGAATGGAATGTGTGGAGCACCGTAAGTGAAAGGTCACCCGGTCGGGTTGGAAGCAGACGCTTACCCGGAACAAAAGGTGTGGTTGCACCGGAAGTGTAAGGTCACCCGGTGGGGAAGTGAATGATGGCCAGCACTGAATGTAGGGCACAGTGCTTCTGGCTATGGCACAGAGGTCACAGGCTTTCAAATAAATTGAAGTAATGCAGGTGGAAGGATCGCTTGTAAGTTTAAACTGCCTAATAAACTGCAACCTCAATTCTGCCATAAAGTGAAATTGGTGTGGTCTAAGTTTGTGGGATCCGGGTGGGGTGACCAGGTGGGGGGTGCCTTCGCTAAGGCTGTTCCTCAGTGTGTTTGTTACGGGTTTCCCACGGCGGCTTCTCGAATGGCTGAGTGGGCAGCTCACAGTTTACAGCCGGCCAATCACTGCTGAGGGAGGGGTTTCTTAGGGGTTTCCCGCGGCGGCTTCTCGAATGGCTGAGTGGGCAGATCACAGTTTACAGCCCGCCAATCACTGTTGTCGGCAGTGCTACTAAAAATTATGCAGGGCTCGGGGCATCTCTGGTGGCCTCTTGAGAGTATAGCGGCTCTGGGTAGTGGAGGTGAGCACGCTTAAAAATTACAAGGGAGCCGCGTAAGACTACAGTAACTGCATGCGTTATTAAAATATAATGCACCTCCTTCCCTTATAAACAAATCAACATTTACATTAAATTACAAAAGATGATCAAGAAGAAAAATCGAAACACTAAAATAAAGATCACTCATTTCAAGGTAGATGATAATTCCATAATTTTCTATCACTTAACTGGACAGCATTACAAAGGATTTTGACAATCCTCAAAGGATCGGAAAACTGACTATCCGTACTCCATGGTTTCTAAACCTTCATCCACATTCCTACCTTTTTTTGACCTAGGAAGAGCTTCTCTTGGAATTATAATGTTCTTTATACCTGTTGTGAGTACTGACAATACTATTTCTTACTTCATCTGAAGATATATTACCCGTCAAATCTCCCAACCAGTCAGAATTACTCTTGGTACTGGCACCTTTTCCATTTATGACTTCAAAAGAGATTACTCCAGACACATTACCGTAGTCCTGTAAGTCTTCACCGTTTTCTTCATCTGTAACTCCCAATCCTTATTATTGCTAATGACAAGCTTTATAGCGTAGTTGAGCACTCTAATAAAGCACGCAATCATTCCATTTTCACTAGCATTATAGATGGATTTAGTGTTCAATACCAACTCTCTAAAAATGTTATTTTTTTGCTTTACTAAATCAATCAATCAATCGGGTTTATATAGCGTGCTACTCAACCGTGAGGGTCTCAAAGCGCTGGGGAAGGGAGGGGGGACAGCTCCGGATCAGTAGAAGAGCCAGGTCTTGAGGTCCTTTCTGAACGTGTGCAGGGTCGGGGAGCGTTTGATGTTCACAGGGAGCTCGTTCCAGGTTTTGGCTGCAATGTAGGAGAAAGCTCCCCCGCCGGTTGTGAACTGTACTCCCCTGTCACTGATTACCTGCATAGTTAGACCCTAATCAACAATCCCTTCATCTTTAAGCTTTTCATACAGCATCTGTGTCAACCTTAATTACTTCTTTGATTACAGGCCATCTTGAAAAAACATAAATTAGAGCAATAATATGCTTAGCTTGAACTTCTACTGAACCCGTGATGTCAATTGCCGCAGTGTCACATGGTTTCCTGGAGACGATAAGTTTTCACGTTTGGTTTCAAGGTAGACAAAGATATGTCCACATTAGCACAAACTACACAATTCCTTACCAACCTTTCTATACTCGCATCCATTCTAGGCCATCAAACCTTTTCACATCCTGTTCTGTTTTAACAACTCTAAAATACCCTTCGTGGCATAACTGATTATTTACTTTAAAGGTATCTGGGGGAACCACCTTATCTCTTCAGCCAAAAACCATTAACTGGTAATTCATTCCTAACTTCCCATATGTTTCAAGGTGTGACTCAAAACGCACTTACTCTGCCGACTATTCAACACATAGCTGATAGTTTCCTGCAGAATAGAATCTTTAATATATTCTTCCTCCCATTAATTTTCATTAATAGCAAGCATATCCTGATCATGTGAGTCAAACAAAAGCTAAGAAGCACCACAAGTTTATAGAAAAATTTAACAATAACAATATATATATATCAACTTCAATTGAGAAGACTGAGTATTTCTTGATTTCAATTTCTTTATTCCAAGTTCAATACAGTACGTTACAGCCGACGCGTTTCGTCCTGACACAGGACTTCTTCAGGGCTGTTAAAAATACATAGTTATATGATTACAATTACAAAAAGAATTTTTTAAACAATTAAGAAATATCATACACTAGATGATAATTTAATACACGCGGCCTACATTGCGACAAACATTTTTCATAAAGTCTCTAAATTAAGGAAAATATTTACAGTCCAATATGGATATAATGAATGTTATTATGTTATACCTCATATCCATAATTTCACAATGGACCCCACAATGAGAACATAGCACAGCAGCATTACATTTGTCATATAGAGTGTCCATATTAATAATCATCTTACATCAGCATCAAGTGACTACTCGGAAAGGAAAGAAAGACGAAGAAAGGAAAAGAAACTGGGAAATAAAGGGGAGAGATAGATTTATACTGCCATTTGATTTTATTGTTTCGATCTATATTATTTCTTTTAAGAAGGGTAATTCCGTAGTTGCAGATTTTTTATGTGTAACACACTTAGAGGTCCTACCCGAATCATAAATTATAGTAAGTGTATATTATACCTACCAAGTTTACAAGTGAAGATAAGATCGCTCCTATAGATATTGATCAGAATTTAAGCAATATAAGCTGAGAGTCTCCTGTCCAAATCATAATCATCCATCTGAGTTGTGAGACAGATACTGTGAATAAAAACAGAGCATACGCGATGTGTGTATTTATCTAATATATATTATAAACAGGTACGATATATATGAATGGAACATATGATTATATTCATTATCAACGATATTCACATAGAGACAAATAGTCTCTAAAGATCAAAGTGTTTGATATGGTTTATGAATGAAAGCACATGGTTAATACATGTATCACATACCTTATCAGTATATGAGATGTTCCAGAATCGTAATCTTTTAAAGAGTTTTAAAACACTTACTACTATTTATGATTCGGGTAGGACCTCTAAGTGTGTTACACATAAAAAATCTGCAACTACGGAATTACCCTTCTTAAAAGAAATAATATAGATCGAAACAATAAAATCAAATGGCAGTATAAATCTATCTCTCCCCTTTATTTCCCAGTTTCTTTTCCTTTCTTCGTCTTTCTTTCCTTTCCGAGTAGTCACTTGATGCTGATGTAAGATGATTATTAATATGGACACTCTATATGACAAATGTAATGCTGCTGTGCTATGTTCTCATTGTGGGGTCCATTGTGAAATTATGGATATGAGGTATAACATAATAACATTCATTATATCCATATTGGACTGTAAATATTTTCCTTAATTTAGAGACTTTATGAAAAATGTTTGTCGCAATGTAGGCCGCGTGTATTAAATTATCATCTAGTGTATGATATTTCTTAATTGTTTAAAAAATTCTTTTTGTAATTGTAATCATATAACTATGTATTTTTAACAGCCCTGAAGAAGTCCTGTGTCAGGACGAAACGCGTCGGCTGTACCGTACTGTATTGAACTTGGAATAAAGAAATTGAAATCAAGAAATACTCAGTCTTCTCAATTGAAGTTGATATATATATATTGTTATTGTTAAATTTTTCTATAAACTTGTGGTGCTTCTTAGCTTTTGTTTGACTCAATTGATTATGTTCCTTAGGGAACTAGCACTGTAACAATGGGTGCTATTCAGAATGCACACATCCCCTTGATTTATGTGTGATAACATATTATTGAGGTTAAGACAATAATAGGGTGATATTAACATCAGGTGCTGGTAAAATAGAAGGTTCCATTGTTAGTCCCATTGGCATTTTTATATCCTGATAATGTATTAAGGAAATATGAAAATCCTCCCATTCATTTGCCATAGATTCCTCAATATCCAAGGGCATCCTAGATAAAAAAAAATCAGCTGTTACATTCTTCTTCCTGGAAACATACTACTGTGTAGATAAAACCTTGTAATCTCATGGACATTCCTCAGTGGTTAACAAGTTCACTAAAGGTTTGTGATCTGTACATAATACACACTGTTTACCTCAAACAAATGACCTGAAATGTTCTAAAGCCCATTCACAGGCCAATGTCTCCTTCTCAGTAACTGAGTACTTTTTGTCTGCTGAAGTTAAAGCACATGAGGCAAAATCTATTTTCACTTCTTTCCCATCACCATTTATTTGCATAAGAACACCTCAAGACCTTTATTGCTGGAGTCAGTGGTAACAATACTCAGTAACTCAGGATTAAAACTGTTCAGTGTTGGGGCACAAGCAATAGCATGCTTTATATCTTCAAAATCATGATGGCGCTATTTACTCCAAACAAATTTGGACTTGTTTTTTAACAGTTGTCTAATAACAAAAGTCTTATGTGCAAACTCCTGTGCATACGTGGCACAATACTCAGATACACTCAAGAAGGACTTTATCTCATCCTTATTCGATGAAGGAGGAGCCTTACGTATTGCTTCCACAAAAGACGGTTTAGTTTTAATGCCCTTTTCACATAGGACATGTCCTAAATAGGTTATAGATTGAATAGCAAATTTACACTTGGAATATTAAACTGTTAAACCATTATCCTCGAGAGTGTTCAAAGTGTTCTACAAAATAATATCATGTTCTTCCTTGTCCCTACCAAATATAAAAATGTCATCTTGGAAATAGTTAAAAAACTTTAATTTGCCTAACAATGGATATATTAATTTTGAAAAACTGCAGCGGCTGATGCTAGACAAAAAAGACATCCTTTTGTCAGGGGGTAACACAGGCCCCCGCATCCCCCGCAGTGCGGGGCGCCCCCGAGCTGCAGGGGGCCCCCTCAGCACTGTACACACACCAGAGAGCTCCGGATTAAATCCGCAGTGGGGGCCCCTCTATGTACCTTGCAGGGGGGCCCCTTCAACCTTCGTTACGCCACTACCTTTTGTATTGATAGCATCCTACTGGGATAATAAAGGCTGTATATTGTTTTCCATCTTCATGCAGTGAAATCTGGTGGTAAGCAGCTGATAAATCTATTGTTGTAAACTATTTGGCACCCTTCACTAAAGCTACACTTTTGGAAACTTAAGGAAGCAGAAATTTACCAATAACAACGCTATTATTCAAATAGCGTAAATTATGCATAGTCTTATTTCACCATTGCTGCGTCTTGTCATTACTACATGAGAAATCCATTCTGGAGACTCGATGGTTTCTATTATATCAGCATTAACCAATTTTTCCAGTTCCTTCTCAATTCCTCCCGTTTCAGAATTGGGATATTCCTCACTTTGTGAACCTTAGGGACTGCTCCAACCTTCAGTACAATTCTATGCTGAAAACTTTTGCAGATTACCAATCTTCCCACTAAAAACCTTCAGAAATGTCTTAAACATCAAATTGCTAGTATCTTCCTCCTTATCGACAATCATAACTGGCTCTGGTAGTTGGGGTTCTATGCAATATGCATGTTTCTTTGGTCATGCCAACCAAAGAACCTTTCTTAGATACATGTCATTTACCTAAAGCTTTCAGGTTCTTTGAGTCCGAATGGTAGCAGCCTATATCTTAGTATCTCTATTCTCTCTGCCATAAAACATTTGGGGTTAATATCCGGTTCACTCAACCGCATACACAATTTATTCACAAAGATGTTAAGCCGTACCTCTTAATTGATGATCGTATAAGGAGAACCCGAATCAACATAAATGGCAATATTAACTCCCTCAATACTCATGGCTCACAAAGGTTTCTGCCTCTCAATATCCTGCCAAATTACATTTAGAACAAAAGAGTCTTTACTGTCAGTAATATTGCTCATTAGACTGTTCTCACGCTGCTCAGAATTGAACTCATGAATACTTTTTACCTTAGATTTACTCTTCATCCTACTTTAAAAAAGAAAATTCTTTAACATTTTTTATGTAGCGCGAGCATGACCCTAGAGGGTATCAGAGCGCTTTACAGACGAGTTGCGGAACACATAAGGTAGACATTTGTGGGAGAAAAGCAGCGATATATACAAATAACAACAGGTACGTAGTGACATAATAGAGGCAGGTATTAGGACCCTACAATTGCCCAGTAACAAAAGTAAGCAGCGGTGCATGAAAGGGAGAAAGAAGACATGCGAGTAGAATAAAACAAGAAGAGTCATTGCAAGACTAGATGAGGAGGAGCATGCCTTGGGCTCAGAGGAGCCACCAGATCAGACTGGAAGGACAAAAGCTTCTAACTTCAACAATGTGCTTGGAGGAGCCACCAGAGCAGTCAGGAAAGACAGAAGCTTCTAACTCAACGACGTGCTCATCAGTAAAGCTTTCACTTCCTGTTTGAAGGAAAATGTTGATGGTCATTCAGTCAGTCAAAATACTTTTAATCGATAAAATTAATATCATAACAAGAGACATTCACAGAAATATTACATCAATAAAAAAGGAGCACAGACATGGCATCAATAGTTATCATTATAGAGGCAATAAACAGGGACAAGAGACACAGTCCCGACAAATTCATACAGGGGTATACATAAAAATTCTAGACAGTTAAAATCATTGATAAATATTAAGGTATAAGAACGTATTAAGAATCATAACTTCCTATTAAAAACCCAATAAAAACGACAGCATCATATCAGATCAGAGTGTGTCTAATCCTGCGCCTGCTTTTCTGTTCTTTTTCTTATTGTTGATACGAACAGCAGCGACTAAGAAGTTAGCAACATGAAAAATTGTCCGGACATTACTCATTGATTGTAAATATACAAGCGCTGGTCTAACCTGAGTAAACCCTATTTCTTTGAGTAGCGGTAATAAATACTTTTTCCTGATATCAGAGTAAAACCTACAAAACATAACGAAGTGTAAGGTATCTTGTGAGGATAAATTATCACACTTGCAGGGCTCCGCTTTATCAGGAAGGCCCCATTTGGGGAGGTCACCCAATAAAAAATGAATTAAGTTAAATCGAAATCTGATTAACAGAAAACGATGATAGGGGCGTGTTACTAACTTCAGATAGGGTTCCGGACCAGGTAGGCTCACTAGCCCAAAATGCAATCTTACTAAAGGTTTCTTCAACTCTAGTTCTTCTCTTTCTGCAAGTTGGAAATTTATCATGGCAGTTTTTATCAAACCCAGGTCTGCTTTCTTAATGGATTCTGGAGTCGAGAAAATCTCTGGCCTACCAAGTTTATTAAGGGTTGTTTTAATATAAGCTAACCAAGGGATTTTACTGGCTAAATCTAAGGCCAAACAATCTTTAAGAATCATATGGTTTAAAGAGATCTCATCATTAAGCCAGGTCTTGAGCCAACGTATTATTGGGGCCATTTTTACTTTATCTAAAACATATTCCAGCCCCATCTCCACGTGGATCGAAAAAGTGGGGGTTGACTGTGGCACTGAAAGTAAATATCTTAGAAAAGTATTTTCCACCACTTGAATCTGCTGGGTTTCAGTGACATACCCCCATATCTCAGAGCCATAAGTAGCTATTGCAAGGCATTTTGCCTTGTAAACCTTTATAATAGCTTCCATGGGTCTGGCTCCTAAGCGTTTTGAGAAACCCATGAGAGCAGATGAGGATCTTGCAAATACATTTCTTTTGTGTTTCATTTGCGGGCCCCAGGTCCCCTTCTCATCAAATAGAATTCCTAAATATGTGAAAGCAGGGACCCTGCTAACCACGTCTTTACCACAGAGGAATGTCAATGTATTTATCTTTTTACTTTGTTCTCCCACTATCATAACGTGTGATTTCTTGGCATTTATTTTCAAATCAAGAGATTCCATGAAAGTGTTAAATTTCATTAATAGTTTGTTTAGCCCAATGCCTGTGCGTGCAAGAAGAACTGCATCGTCAGCATAGAGGAGAACTGGTATGGTTGTGTCTCCTACTCTCGAGACATCTAATGTGGCACTCTTCAGAGCAGGTTCTAGAGCGTTAATATATAGTGTAAAGAGCAGGGGGGCCAAGATGCATCCCTGCCTGACACCTCTTTCTGATTTAAAATACCTTGTGCATCTGCCATCTTGGGTAACTCTTATAGAGGCGACCAGACCACAATGTAGATCAGCAAGAAATTTGACCAAGGTGTGATCGATCCCCATATCAATTAAAATTTGCCAAAGCTTAGACCTATTAACTAAATCAAATGCAGTTGAGAGGTCCATAAAACCCAGGAAGAGGGAACCCTTTTTGGCCACAGTATATTTACTGATAAGGAGTTGTAGATTAAGACATTGATTTAATGTGCTCCTTTTTGCTCTAAATCCATATTGAGCGTTAGAGAGGATCCCTCTACCCTCTAAATAGTCTGTCAGTCTATCTAAAATAACTCTGCCCAAAATCTTTACAGCAGAATCTATCAGGGAGATCGGCCTGTAACAAGCTGGATCATCCCTCTGTCCTTTTTTAAATACCGGATGTACTGGTGTGCGGTCTAGTAGTGGGAAGGCCGGAGCGTGGGAGGAGCAGGGGGAAGAGGAGGCGCCAGGAAAGGGAAAGTCAGTTAGAGTAGGGACAGCGAGGTGTGAGGAAGTAATAAAGAAACCTCCGTGAACGTCCCGTGTCTGTCGTCATTGTGGGGGTGTCGCAGGGGAACACGACAGCTGGCGACGAGGGTGGGATGAGCGGCAGGCTCTCCCGAACCCAACGAGTGAAAGAGCCCGCCGGAGAACGAGTGGCTGCAGGAGACGGCCAGAGCGCTGACGCGCGCGGTGCACCCGGAGCCTGCAGGCAGAAAAGGAGAACGCGAGTGAGAAGGGGAAACCCAAATCCTGCTCGAGGGTCCCCCCCCCCCTGCGAGACAAGTGCTCCGCAAAAGCGACCTCACTACATGAGAGCCCCCCCTGCGCATAAAAAGGAGGATGCGCGCGTGGGCCTGAGCAGCAGCAGAAGCGGTGAGGCCTACCTACCTGGTGCCAGCTGCAGCCTCACGGAGTGGGTGAGTGAAGCTCCAACACCAGCGCTGCGGCGAGCAGGAAGCAACGGTCGAGCCTCGTGTGAGGCCCTGTGTGTGTGGTGACCCGGCGGCCATCTTAAAACCAGGCAACCTCTGAGGGACACCCTCGCTGAAGTGAATTGGCGGCCATCTTGAAGTCAGGCGCCAAGACAAGTTCCCAAACAAGCACAAGCAAAAGCAAATGTGAAAATAAACAAGCACAAGCAAAAGCAAATGTGAAGTAAACAAGCACGAGCAAACAAAGACAAGGGAACAAACAAGCACAAGCAAACTCAAGGCAAGTTCTCAACAAGCACTAGCATCAGTAAATGTGAAATAAACAAGCACGAGCGAAACCAAGACAAGGGAACAAACAAGCACAAGCAAACTCAAAAAAAAAAAAAAAGTTCGCAACAAACACGGACAAAAGCAAGTGAGAAACACAAACAAGCACGAGCAATGTCAAGACAAATTTGTGAAAGCACGTGAGCCAACAGAAGGGAGCTGAGCCGAACACACGATGTTGAACCAAGGATCACCGACACGTCAGGAGGCAAAACCCATCGTCATGGGGCTATCACATCTGCGCCCTCCGGAGCCTCTGGCGCTCGTCGTCGGTAGCAGCATGGGCCCTCGCTGGGAAGAATGGATTGAGGACTTTGAGGACTACATCAAAGGCTCCAAGGTGCTCGGGGATGAGGATCAGCTAATTGCACTCCGCAATCTTGTGGGGAAAGATGTCAGCAAGATGATCAAGGAAATTCCCCCTGCGGATGCAGGAACGTACGCCAAGGTACGTGAAGCCCTGGATAAAAAGTTCATACACAAGAAGAATGTGGACTATGAGAGGTATGTGTTCCAGCGGGCGCGTCAAGAGAAAGATGAAATAATGGGCGCCTACATAACGCGACTTCGGCGGTTAGCGCGTCACTGCAACTTTGAATCGTTTTCGACGGATGACGCCATACGCTTGCGCGTAATCGACGGCTGTCAGTCAGAGACCCTTCGAAGAAAACTACTAAAGAAGAGTCACACCCTGGACGAAATCGAAGAACTAACGAGAGTGCATGACAAGGCCGAGGAACAGGCCAAGTCCATGGAGTCAGGGTGCACGGAGCGCAAGGAGCTTGTATGTCAAGTGCGCACCAGTCGTCCCCGCCGAGGGTCGAAAGAGCGCGAGCGACACGCCCGACCATCATCGCGCCGTCGCTACCCAGAACATCGGCGACCAGACTCGGGGAGGAGGAGCAGGCGGCATGATCACGCAAAGAAGGCGGCTGCGAGACGATGCTACAGATGTGGGTATGACTTTCCACACAGCGGAGCATGCCCGGCTATGGGGCAACAGTGCCGCAAGTGTGGCCGAAGCCATCACTTTGAAGCTATGTGCGGGGAGTATCGCCGTGAGAAAGACAAGAATGCACCTGAGTCATCGCGAAGCGACACCCGCCGGCACCATGTGCGAGCAGTGCATGACCGCCAGAAGTCATCATCAAGGTCCTCCCATTCCAGCAGGGAGTCGCGGTCGTCCAGGTGGTCAAGGAGATCTCCATCTCGAGAATCAGGGTCAACATCAGGTGAACGAGAGTACTCGGTGGAGTACGCGAACATGATCGCTGACCCAGACCAACTCAAAAAATATCCCCGACTGGACATCAGTGTCGGTGACCATAACACAAAGTTTGTGATGGACAGCGGGGCGTCGGTGAATTACATCCCAGTGACAGAATACAAGAAAGATGAACCCTCGCCCCCGACTGAGCCCTGCGCACGTCCGTGTCTACACCTGGATGTCCAGGAAACCACTTCCGTGTCTTGGAAAGTTTCCAACTGTACTGAGGCACCAAACGACATCAGTCCCAGCGGTGATACATGTCATAGAGGGGCCGGAAGCGGACTGTCTCCTCAGCCTGCCGACGGCCGAACGATTAAGACTGGTAGAAATTCTCTATCGCGTCACCAATGACAGCGACATCATCCACAAATTCCCGAAACTGTTCACAGGACTTGGGAAAATGAATAGAGGCCAGATCCGCCTGCATATCGATGAACAGGTTCGACCGGTTGCCCAGCATCCTCGGAAGGTTCCTTTTCACCTTCAGCAGGCTGTGGAAGACGAACTACAAGACCTCTTGACAGCCGACATCATCGAGCGTACAGAGGGCCCCACGCCGTGGGTGTCGCCAGTGGTGATTGTCCCGAAGAAAGGAACTCCGGGGAAAGTCCGACTCTGTGTGGACATGCGCATGCCCAACACAGCCATCGAGAGAGAACGCCACCCAGGACCCCACTTGAGTGACATGATAGCCGCACTAAATGGTGCGCGAGTGTTTTCCAAACTAGACCTCAACAAGGGGTATCATCAACTGGAACTCCACGAAGACTCTCGGTACATCACAACGTTCGCAACGCACCTGGGGCTATTCAGGTATAAAAGGCTGAATTTTGGCATATCATCAGCTGCCGAGATATTCCAAGAAGCCATCCGGCAGACTATCCATCATATCCCCAACACACTGAATTACAGAGATGACATCTTAGTGTATGGGGCGAACATTCAAGCTCACGACACAGCCCTCGACCGAGTCTGCCACGCCCTCTTGGAAGCAAATCTAACACTCAACAAAGAGAAATGTGAATTCCATCAAGCAAAGCTGAAATTCTTCGGGCACGTCTTCTCTGGCGCAGGGATGAAGCCTGACCCAGACAAAGTGAGCTCGCTGAACGACACCAAGAGCCCACGGGATGTCGGCGACGTGCGGTCTTTCCTGGGGATGGCGAGCTACTGCTCACGGTACATTGAAGACTACGCCACTCTCAGCCACCCCCTCCGGAGGCTGACCAAACAAGGCCAGGCATTTGAGTGGACTCCAGAGTGTGAGCGAGCATTTCAGGACATTAAACAGGCCGTGGGAAAAGCTGACAGTTTGGCGTACTTCAGCCCGGACCGCAAGACCGAAATCACAGTGGACGCCAGCCCCGTCGGTCTAGGTGCCATCCTGGCTCAATACGATAAGGACACTGACCAGCGTCACATAGTGGCCCATGCCAGCCGAAGCCTTTCCGACACAGAGAAAGCCTACTCCCAACCCGAGAAGGAGAGTCTCGCGGTAGTATGGGCCTGCAAGCACTTTCACGTGTTCATATATGGAAAACACTTCACCATGGTGACGGATCACCAAGCGCTCGTCACCATCTTTGGGAACCCGCGTTCCAAAATGCCACCTCGCATCGAACGCTGGGGACTACGTCTGCAAGAATACACATTCACCATTGTCCACAAACCAGGGAAGTCAGCCAACCCAGCCGACTATATGTCAAGACACCCCGAAGCTCCCCAACGTCCCGCTCCGTCTGTAGCCGAGGAGTACATCCACTTCGTAGTGGACCAGGCGCGGCCGCCGGCTGTTCCTCTAGAAGCCATCCAACAAGCCACCTCGCAGGATGAGCTGCTACAAAGGGTGATTCACCGGGTACAAACACATCGGTGGCGACAGGACGACACACCTGAAGAGAGTGATCCGTTGAAGCGTCAAGAGCTGCAGGCGTTCAAGAACGTGAGCAAGGAACTATCCGTCACAGCGGAAGGCCTGCTTCTGAGAGACCACCGGATCGTCATCCCACAGCAACTGCGCCAGGGAGTCATGGACTTTGACCAGGATGTTGGCATAGTTTTTGTGCCTAAAGCGTTAAAGATGTTGGTCAATAGCCTTGCCCAGAATTTAGGAAAGCTTTTATAAAGGTCCGCCGGGACCCCATCTGGTCCTGGTGCCTTATTAATCTTGGTCTCCGTTATTGCTTTTAGTACTTCTTTCTCCTGGAAGACCAATCCTAACGATGAATCTGAGTTATAGATATGATCTAGCGAACTCTCAGTCCCCTCCCTGCCGTATATTTGCTCAAAGTGGGCAATCCATACTTCATGTTGGATAATACAATCCAGATGAGAATTATCCTCACTGGAGAAATAGGGATCATTGATGGTTTTCCAGAACTTTCCACTGTCCCTCAAGATCTCCGGGGACGTAAGTTTATTCCATGCCTCATCCTTAATCTGTTTTTTTCTTATCCAGATAGCTTGTTTATAGGATTTCCTCAGCCTATTTATGTGCTCCCTGTTTCTAGGGATCTGCTTTAGTGCTTTTAAAAGGGCAGAGTGGGCCCTGGAACAATCTTTGTTGAACCATCTTTTCCCTCTGATGCTGAGATCTGAGGGCATTTGCTTCATCAATTTACTACAGATTTGCTTACAGATACTTTCAAAACCATCTATAATCAGTGTATTTGACGCGTCAGTGTCCAAACAGGTATTAACTTCCTTCTCTGCGTTGGACAGAACTTTCCCAACAAAGATTTCTGGGATCACTTTCATCCATTTTAGTCTCCTTCCTTGGTCAGTTGTTATCACCTCTCGACTGGTAACCCTATGGTCAGACGCTATGGTTAATAATTGTGCCCCCTGGGCCATTTCTAAAACAACGGGGTTATGATCACTAAAAACAGAAAACCCAACCTTATATGAGATAACACTACTTAAAACTGCAGCGGACATAAAAATATAATCTATGATAGTTCCGATGGCTGTTCCCTTAAAGGTGGCTACCCTCGGGCCGCTCTTAACACACCCCGATTCATAGAGGTTTAAGGCGGCCATAAGCTTCTTGAGGGACTCACCTTGCTCCGTATGTTCAAAGTGTACCAGAGCAGAGTATTGGGGACCATCTAGGTTATCAAAGATACAGTTTTTATCGCAGGGGTGAATGTTAAAATCTCCCATAACAATAATCTCAGCTTGCGGGTTATCTACTTGATAAGCAGTCAGAAACTCCTCTAGGTTGAGTAAAAATGTATTAGTGCTGACACTATTGGGAGAATTATAAAAATTGACCAATAAAATTTTCCCTGCATGTGGGCGAGATGGTTCTACTGCCAAACAGTTATGGCAGTTTGCATCAATTTGTTTTAATGAGCCACGCACATTTAGGGAAAAACACATTAATAGACCTCCCTGTGCCCTACCATAATGTGCCTGTTTAGCAGAAATAAAAAAGTGTGCATACCCATCTATATAAAAATTATGATCTGTGTCCCACGTTTCCTGGAATGCCAGAATATCATAAAGCCTTATCTCTTCCAACCAGATTTTGTCCCTGCATTTACTTCTCAATCCCGCTATATTCCAGCTCAGGATCTTACAGATAGAAGTGTGGGGGACAGTGTTAATCTCTGGATTGTCTAAAACAGTTGCACTATTTGTGATAGCCATCTCTGGGCAACTAGGGGGTATATGGGTTTCCTCCTGACTGAAATCAGGCCCATGAAGTCAGTCGCAATCCTCCAGACCAGAGAGCACTTCAAACCTGTTATATAGTTCTAAATTTTCCCCTGGCCTCCGCATATTTTGTCCTCCATAATGCTGGATAAAGCCCCTATCTAAGGGCATCACCACATAGAAGTAGGAAAGGGGAAGGGGGTGGATGGTTAATGTAAAATCATTTTGAGCCCAATCACAGATATATTCCACCGTTCTCTTATCCCTAAAGTTAATGATAATGCAATCCCCCCCTACTGTCTTTGGTTTATTCCCCACCCATCCCACTCTTCTGACGTGGAGAATTTCAGCTGAGACATATGGTGGGAGGGTGCGATTCTTGTTGAGCCAGTGTATACACTTGTTCTTCAGCTCCTGATGTGATTCCCTCCTTCCCTTTTCTAATGGTGGGGCCCCCGCCAGGACCACTACATAAGGTGCAGCCTCTGGTGGGAGTTGAATTGTGGGTAGGGGAGTTACACTAAGGTCTTTGATCTGTGTGTTTGGGGCTATATTGTAATTATTATTATGGTTAACCAGCATGCCAGGCTCTCTTTGTGGCATCGGACCCCCTGCGCCTAAGTACGCTACCGATGTTGGGTTATTAGAGACAGGTTCCGGTGGGATTGGCAGGGGTACCACCAAATTACCTCCTGGGGCTGTCACCCTGGGGGCAGAAGGTAATACTCCTGCATCCCTAGTTAATGTAGGCCCTACACTCCCAATCCCAACATGAATATTACCCGCCTCAGTAACATGATTTCCTTCCCTTCCTTCCCTTCCTCGGGATGAAGCTAACAACAGTTCAATGCAAGTAAGTCTGGAGTCAATAGAGTTCAACCGGTCACTAAGAGGTGCCCAGGATTCCTTTATCAGATGTTCCATTTTAGTCCAAAAGACTGAACTCATTTCATTTGTAGTGACTTGATCACCAGGCAGCGCTTTAGCTAAATCATCACAGGCATGGCTAATACTTCCGTGTTGGATCACAGATTTATTAACAGGAAGAATTTTAGTGGGTTTTTTGTTTTTGCCTGGGGTCTGGGCCTCATTTTTAGTGTGGCATCGTTTGGATGGAGGATTCTGAACATCTTTAGAAGGCACCGTCTTGGAATTAACAGTAGAGCGAGTTGTAATTTTATCATAACGTGTACCTTCTGTTACATCAGAGCTAATCTTATCCGAAGATTTTGCCGGGCCGTTAGTAATACCAAGAGACTCAGTAATCATAGGTCTTGCTGACTCGTCAAGCCCAGAACCCTGGTCACCCCTCTCCTCAGCAAGTGGAAATAATGACGAAGAGTCAGAAATCTCATTCCTGATTACAATCGGTGATCGCGCTTCCGCTGGTCTGCCCATAGAGGACCTTTTCTCAAAAGCGATATCGAGGGATAGCCTCTTTTCCGTAAGTTCAATATCTTTGGCGAGGGCAGAGGACACTCTAACCAAGAAACTATCCAATGTGCCCATTAATGCTCCCCCTGTGGTCTTTCTTGTATCTTTGGCAGAGCACTATGACGGTGATACAGCCATTATAACTGTTCTCTTGTGCCTGACCTAGCGATGACAAATAGAGTTCATCAGAATCGCTCAATAATAAATGCGTCAACTGACCTTTATCCTCAATGGTGAATGAAAGAGTCCAGGCCCGTCCCGGCCTTGTCCGGACTCGAACGGGCTAAAACGGGCCCGCCCTTGGCGCGTGCTTCGCCCGGCGCGTCCCGCGAAGTAGGCCGCAGCAAAAGTTATAGGCGCCTCCTGGCGCTGGCGCTGCATTTCAGTAGCGTGCCGCCACTGAGGCAGCTGGGATTTGGAGTCCCGGGGCGGCGACGCGGCAAATTGAGGTTGCGGTATTCGGGCACCCCCTTGACTCTTGGCGGTGGCGATGTGGACCAGGACTCAGCAGTTAAGGTGAGTATTTTGCAGCCCCCCCCCCGCTCCGCCGGCCGCAGCGAAAGTTATAGGCGCCTCCTGGCGCTGCGTTTCAGTAGCGCGCCGCCGCTGAGGCAGCCGGGATTTGGAGTTCCGGGGCGGCGACGCGGCAAATTGACGTTGCGGTATTCGGGCATCCCCTTGACTCTTGGCGGTGGCGATGTGGACCAGGACTCAGCAGTTAAGGTGAGTATTTTGCAGCTCCCCCATGTTGATGGAATCAGTCTAGTTTCCGGAGGTAGGGAGTTTCAAATTTTCGGGCAATACCTGAGAATGATCGATTGTATGTTTTCATTTTTTTAATTTCTTAGGTTTGAGCAGCAAGGTACAGGAGCTCCCCGAGGAATGGGCACCACACGACAGTTCTAGCTTATTTGCAAGGTACAGAGGAGTGTTGAAGTGCAGTGCTTTATATGTCATACATGCACGTTTTAGTTCAATCCTTGCCTCTGATGGAAGCCAGTTTAGAGATATTAGGTCTGGAGAGATGTGGTTGAATTTCTTGGAGCCTGTGATGATCCTAGCCACCACATTCAGTGATGCCCTGAGAGGGGCTAATATGTATCTCAGTAGGCCGCAGAGGGTTGCACTGCTGCATTCCAACTGCGAGATGACTAATGCTTGCACAGCCGATTTGAAGTCATCCTGGGGAAGGAAGGGTTTTAGTTTCCTCATGATGCTGAGTTGGAAGTTCACTCCTTTGGTAGATGCGCTGATGTGATCCTGCATGATTAAGTTCTTATCCAGCACTGTTCCCAGTGATTTTGTAGAGTCTATGATGCGGGTGTGCAGTCGAGAGCGGAGAGATTTTTCAAACATTTCACCACAATGAGGGCTTGCTTGGTCAGTGAGATAAGAATGAATTCCGTTTTGAAGGCGTTCAGTTTGAGGTGGTTGAAGGTTAACCAATTTTGGGTTTTGTGCAGGGTTCCATTAAGTGTCTTGATGTCATCAGGAGAAGAGATTGTTATGTACAGTTGGGCGTCATTTGCATACATGTGATATTGGATGGTACATATTTGAGGATTTCAGTAAGAGGTTCAATGAATAGGTTGAAAAGCGAGGGTGAGAGGACACTTGGGGCACCCACAGGGTGCAGGGACTGGAATTGGATAGTGTTTGATTGGATTTTACCCTCTGAGTTCTGTTATTGAAAAAAGAGGGAAAGCATTTTAGTACTGAGCCTGAGAGCCCCATCCTACGTTCCAGAAGACTCAATAGATTGTCATGTTTGACAGTGTCAAAGGCAGATGAGAGGTTGGGTAGTATTAATAGGCAGGATTCATTTTGGTCAAGCATTGTGAGAGCATCGTCCACTATATGAGTGATGGCTGTTTTGGTGCTGTGGCCGGGATGGAAGCCCAATCGGAATTCATCAATAAGTTGGCATTCCTCAATGTGGTTACACAGTTGTTCATGAACACATTTCTCAAGGAGTTTTGCCAGAGTAGAGATGTTTGTGATTTTTCAGAAATTTTTCAAATCTTCTGGGTCAGCCCTAGGTTTTTTGAGAATAGGCAGAACCAGATCCGACTTCAGGCAGTCCGGGATCTCACTTTGAAGAAGTGAGTCATTGATAATCTTGGTCCAGAGTGGGACTAGTGACTTTATCATTTATTTAAAGAAATTAGTAGGAAGGGGATCATTGAAGTGATTGGAAGGTTTCAGGGTCGAAAGAATGTTGATGATGGATGTGTCGTTGAAGGGTGAGAATTGACTCCAAGAGGCATTGTTTTTAGGGGAGAGACAAGGAACAATAAGAGGCTGCGAAGGTAAAGAGGAGTCTGGAGAGAGTGATAGATCGATCAGGGTAGACCTTAGTTCAGATTCAATCTTGCTCGACTTTTCAAGGAAGAAGGCGGCAAAGTCCTCGCAGTTTGGCTGTGGGCAGGAGATGAGTGGTGGTTGGTTGGGAGTGTTATTGGATTGTAGCTTAATCAGATCAAACAGCATTTTGGGGTGATTTTTGGCTTTGTCAAGTTGGCTTCTGAAGAAGGTCGCTTTCGCCGTTCTGATGTGTTTGCTGTAAATACTCCTTCTCAGTCCTAAAATCATAAGGAGATCACTAGATGGGGAGGATCTACAAGAGCGTTCTGCTAGTCTCAGGTTGCGTCTGTCTGAGTTTAAGCTGTCATTGAACCATGGTTTGGAGTCTTTGTTGGGCTTTCTTTATAGTTGAAGGGGGGCATTCAGGGCTGTCAACATGGAGTTGTTGTAGTGATCAGTGAGTTCGTGGATGTCGGACTTGAACGCAGGTGGAGGTAGGGACAGATTGCAACAAGATATGAGCTCATTTATGTTTGCATTTTGCAGCATTCTTTTCCAGTGTTCTATCTTTCTAGGATTCTGAAGGTGATATAGTGATGATCCCATCAGTCACAGGGGAGAGTAGATTCCAGTTGAATGGAGTTGGGATTGGAGATGATTAAATCGTGGGTCGAGCCTACGTTGTGCGTAGGGCTGTCAGAGAATTGAGTCAGCTTAAGGTCAGCCATGAAGTTTTTGAGACTATTCACCGCCTGATCATTCGGGTCATTCCAGTGTAGATTGAAGTCACCCAGGAAAATCTGGGGGCAGTGTGTGGAAATGTGGATTTTCCTGATCAGTTATGTCCCCTATCTTGGACCCCAACGGTTCTATATGCATGTTACAAGTACATGTATGTTCCCTCCAGTTCCAGTTTCTAAGACGCAAACATATGTGTGTCTACCGTCGACATGTTCTCTGTCAGATCCGCCATCACAGGGTTGGATATTCGATTCCTAAAGTATGAAAGGCCACCGACTTTATATGGCTAAGTTACTTCATTTTTACAGTTCAGGCAAGTAGGCCCGATTCTGTCCTCAAGCCTTTCCCTGCTCTCTGTCTCTGACAGCTTCAGCTTGAGCTCGCATCTGTATCCATGAACTTTGTCCTACTCCCTGTGCAGCTAACGGTGCCTGCCTCGGCCAGTTTTCGCCTGTCTGCCAAGAAGCTGTATTTCACCTTCGAATTATCTATTTTGCTCTCCAGCCGATGCATTCCTGTCCAGTGATTTAGGTAAACATTTCCTTTAGCTCACAAGCAAGGGACTCAGCCTTTCCGTCCTCCTGCAAGTGATTCATAACCCTGCTGCCATGGAAAGTTTTCTATCCCTCGCATCTCATATAGACACTTAGACGCTTGTACACGTACACAGTCAGTATAGAATAGATTCTGTCCGAGAGTCTCTTCCTTGTGGATAACATAGTTCTTTAAACATAGGATGTTAGATATGATTTGGGATTAGGTTGACTTGACCCCCAGACTTTTCGTCTCCATATGTAGAGTTAATGTCAAGTCCCCTTCACCCCCTAGTTGCACGTCAATTACACGTCATGCTGCCGCGCGCGCATCTATGCCAAGTATTATCTTATAGATCCACCTATGTCTGATAATTCTAACCAATCATGTTTCTTTTATTCCTTATTACGCCTAGTTTCGATTATGTCACTGTTTTGTCACTTTTCTTATCAAATGTTACGCCTTCTACATTCGTTTCATTGTAATGTACTTATTATAAAAATACATGTCTGTTAATAAATTATTGTACTTCACTTCCTGAACCCTCGTGGTGACGGAACCTGAAGGCCGCGACTCGAGTCGGCCATTTTGAATGGAATAAAGCCCATTTAGAAAACCTCTTATACCACGGATTCTGCCTCTTGTTATTTTGAGCTATTTACTTTATTTTAAGATTCCGTATGAAATTCAGTCCGGTATTTTTATTTACCACATAATGGCGCCCGAATAGGGACACTTTCTCATCTCACGCGCCGGCGGTGCGTTGCAGGCCCGGTCTCCTGCCACAGCTGGACGGACCATAAACGCGTACCAGCAGGATTTCCTGTAAGCTCCCTCCGGTCAAGCGGGGGCGACTGAGGCTGCGATCAACCCAGACGAGGCGGTGAGAAGTGCGAAGTATCCCGACCAGAGCCTAGCTGAGAGAGCAAGATCCGAGGTATACAGAGGCCCACCAGGTTTTCCGAAATCCCGACGTCCAGAGGGTCCGCTGTCCGCAGTTATCGAGTCCTGTCCATTCTCTGAGGCCTTCCGTTTCAAGGAGCTACTCGGTGAGTACCATCGCCGGGGAGGCGTGTTGACGCGCACATAGGTTGTGCCGGTCAAGACGGATTTGGGTACACAAATCCGGTCTGCACTGTTTAGCAGTGTATATGTACTGTTTAGCAGTATATCAAGTATTCCGAAGTATTCAGTTATTGTCAAGAATTCAGCGTGGTGATTAGTTAGGCAGACTGTCATCATTGTCGATCATTGTTATAATGTTTAATGTTTAATGTTTAAAGTATTCAGAAATGTCTTGCATATTGTGGTATGAATGACTGTTCATTGTTCACTGTTCATTATTGTGTTTCTCGTATTAAGCAAGTTCAAGAGTAAGTATCAGATCAGTTGTCAATATGCCGTTCTTCTCGAAGTTAAGACAGATTACTACCAGAAAAGGGGTGCTTGAAGAAGCAGTTCCTATTCCTCCTAGGGACACCCCAGGGCATTTTATGTACCATAAACATGGCTTAGATGCCATATTGTTTCTTGATCTATGGGTAGATTATACCAAAGGATTACCGGAAAGTCAAAGGTGGCCCATAGCGGGAACCTGGGATGCAGAGTGCATCATGAAAGTGGAGGAAGAGTTATGGAAAAGAAAGGTCAGACAGTCACAGAAAGACGCTGTTGAGTTATGGCGTAAAGAATCTCATAGACGAACAGAAAAAGCACGTAGACAAGAAGAGAGGAGTAAAGAAAGTTCAAATAAAGTTCAAGAAAACCTATTAATTGAGGAAGGTATCCGAGTGAGATCAGAACAAGTGAATAGACAAAGAAATGCTCTTATGAATGGTATGTATCCCCTTCTAGCCGAAGGACTACCTAAGGCTGTTACAGAGATGCCAAAAGACTTGCCACCCCCATTATTTCCAATTAAGGTACATCCAAAGGGGCATCCCAGAACCGCAGAAGATGTTTTTCTTTCCTCATATCTAGACGATGCAGCTCCCGAGTATGCTAACGCCACACCACATAGACCGTCTGGCGGAGGGGTTCAACGTCAGGATCAGGTATCTGTCCCCGTGCAACAGCAAGTCCCGATACAAGCTTCGGCAAGCACATCTGTTTCCGCATCTGTCTCCGCAGTCGATCCTATAGGGGTATCGACACCCGTAGTTGCTGTGTCACGTTCAACGAATCCATTCACACCCGACGCCCCAGATGGGGCCACGGGAGGTGCTAGCAGTACCTTTACACCACCCAGAATAAATAAACTTGTTTTTCAAGAGTCAGCGCATTCACGTACACCTAAATTCGTAAGTGAACGTACGCTTAAGGAACTCCTTGTAAATTGTAGATATGACCCCGTGGTCGGTAAAGAGGACGAAATGGTCCTGGCATCATTACGTATCAGACGAGCCGCAGAGTATTTAGCAAGGTTACCAGGAATGACTACGCATCTGGATAACATATATCATTTTGTTCAAACAGGACGAGATCCAGGATGTATTAACAGAGCTATGGAATTCCAGAAAGTAGAAATACAGGGGGAACTGTTACGTTTCCTCATAAACTGTGTAATCAGAAATCAAGATCGTCCGGGGGTAGACCCGAATGCAATGCTTATTCTTACAAGATGGAGTCAGAATATATCAGAAGGGAGACACGATAAGCAAAATTGTATAATAGCCATGTGCCGAAAAATACGTAAAGAAATAGAGCGTATTCATGAAGAGAGATTGGGAACAGACGAGTTTGAGCAAGATGAAGTGTCCGAATCAGGGAATTCCGCAAGACAGTCAGAGACCATAGCCTATGTAGGCAGAGGAAGATACTGTGAAAATACTAGATGTTTTTCTGATCCCATACACTCTGTATGTCCAAATAATAGCAGAACGTATCCGACGCCTGTAATAAATCTGAAATCTCCTGAACATTCGTTTCAAGCCGCAGATAAAATACTACGAGAACGAAGAGGTTACCACCTCCTCGATTCCATGGATGAGCAAGAATTAGCCAGATCAGCCGTTCACTGGATTGACAGTCCTGAAAAATACGGTGATGAGACCGTAGCACACACGTTTTTTAACCTCAGTACAGATGAACAACGTTTAGCTGGAATATATATGATTCAGCAACTCCTCATATTATATAAGAGCCAACATGCTGACCCTGGTCCTTTACCTGATATATTAACGGAACTACTTACGTACAGATGGAGAGGTTCTAGTAACAAGCTAATTAAAGAGATATTAGTGTCACGTAAGCAGTACGTCCTTTTTGTAAATCCAGATTCTCTCTCCTTGCCCCCCAGAGAAAGAGCACCGTACTACATGGATAGACAAAATCCTTTACGGGAAGTGCACCCAATAAAAGGCGAAGACAATGAGTTTCACCGTGTATTTGTTTACACACCCATATCAAAAATGGAATTATTAGAAATGAAGAAAGTAGTACCTAGTCATGACAAAGACCCAGCGGGTTTCCACCGAGAAATTAAAGACATGTTACTGATGGGAGAGTACACCTTTCCTGATATTATGACGATATTAAAGGTGCTTTTGCCTGCTGGCATTTATGAAAAACTGAAAGAAAAAGAGTGGGAAGTGGGAGACCAAAAGATAGACTGGACAGCATTAGCAGAGGAAGAAAGGGGCCGAGCTGCAGGTTCAGGGCTCGGGGATAAAGTTAAACTATTACCAGGTTTACTAGTACAGGTACTGCCACGTTTATTAACTACAAAAAAGGAAGATTGGGGTGCAATCACAGCCTGTAAACAAAAGCAAGATGAAGACACAAGCGATTATTATGCTCGATTTGAAAAATGTTTTGGTATAAATAGTGGTATAAAAGCAAGTAGTGACTCATATCCACATTTATTTGTGACAAAATTAGTGGAAAATGCATTACCTCCAGTAAAGAATAGAATATTGAAATTCGAGAGTACCTGGCAAAGTAACACTCCGTCGCAAATGCTACAAATGTTACAGTATCATCACAATAGAATTAGGGATGAACAAGAACACGAGCATAGACGCATGAAGGATACAAAAATGAAAATGCTAGTTTCTCAGACAGTACCAGCAGATGGTCACAAAAAGGGTGTGACACATTCTGGTGATTCTGCAGTTCCTGTAAAAGGAACCTGCAATTACTGTAAACAACTAGGCCATTATGTACACGATTGTCCAGTCCTGAAACGTAATATAGCTACAGGTATTGCAAAAGAGAGACCACGATTAGTTAGACAAGATCAGAATGAACAAGGAGCTATGCAGCATGGACAGTCCATGCCAGTTCAGCAACAGTCCATGCCAGCCTCACAGCAACCCATACAGTTTGTGCCAGCTGCACCACCGTTGCCTGCTACTGCCACACAAACCACAACACGACAAATGTATCAGACTGCACAGTATGAATACCCTGAGTATCAGCGTTACGCATGAACCAGCCTAGAGAGGGAAGTTGACTTACCGCTTATCGAGATTCCTGTAGATCAAGAAGGACCTTATGTACATAGTGAATTATTAGGTCAAGATAGAAAATTCTTACTCGATACAGGGGCAAGTCGAACAACCATAAAACGTAGTGAAGTTCCAGGGGCACCCCTCTCAGGCTCTCAAAATGTTTCCCTTGGTTTTTCGGGAAAACCTATTGTTAATGAAGTATCACAGCCTCTACCACTTACGATAGGACCTTTGACACGAACTACAGATTTATTGCTTACTAAATCATGCCCAGAAAATCTGTTAGGAATTAAAACTCTGAAAGCACTAGGAGCCATAATATGTTGTTCTCCGGAAGGAGTAAGGTTGTTTTTACGTGATTTTAAAGGTCACTATGTGTCCAGAGACATGGATCCCCGACTACAGACTTTACCAGTACATCTATGGGCACAAGGCCCTACGGATGTTGGCTGCATGAACATTACACCCTATCGAGTTACATTGAAAGCAGGAGTGGTACTACCACGAATGCGACAATACAAGTTACCGCATGATGCTGTAGTGGCTTTGTTGAAAATCATTGATGAGCTGATTGCCCAGGGAGTAGTTGTAGAAACAGACTCCAATGTATGTAATTCACCGATAATTCCGATTCTTAAACGAACTGATCCTACTGCTCCGCCAGTATACCGATTGGTTATTGATTTGCGTGAACTAAACAAGTGTATTGTACCACAATTCCCTGTGGTCCCTGATATATCATCATTGTTGACAGCAATTGATTCCGAAGCAACATTCTTTACTGTAATTGATCTCAAGAATGCCTTTTTCAGCGTCCCAATAGATCCGGAAAGCCAATACTTGTTCGGATTCAGTTTAAATGGGCGCAGTTTTAAATTCTCACGCGCTCCCCAAGGATTTACAGAAAGCCCCAGCATCTACAGCCAAGCACTGAAACGAGAACTTGACAGTATCCACATGCCAGTCAATACTGCACTGCTTCAATATGTCGATGATCTGCTGATCACCGCGAGAAGCGAGCCAGAATGTGAAAAAGCTTCTCTGACAGTTTTACATTTCCTAGCCGACAAGGGGCACAAGGTGTCCCCTTCTAAGCTGCAATTCTGTGTTCAGCGAGTTATTTATCTTGGTCACTCGCTGTCCAAGGAGGGAAGGCAGCTTACACCAGATCGCATCCAGTTAATTGCTAACATGTCAATACCCCGGACACAAAAGGAGGTGCGAGCTTTCATAGGCCTCACTTCATATTGTAGGCAGTGGATCCCTCAGTACGCATTTCTAGCAAAACCACTCATTCAGTTAACCACACAGGAGGCAGCCACATCGACTGTTCTCCCTTGGACTCAGGAACATACACAAGCTTTTGAAAGCCTAAAGAAAGCTTTATGTCAAGCACCTGTTTTAGCAACACCATGTTATAACAAACATTTTACACTCTTTGTTACAGAACGCGAAGGTACTGCCTTGTCAGTACTCACTCAGGATCAAGCAGGATCACGCAAGCCATGTGCTTATTTTTCCAGTACATTAGATCCCGTAGCTCAGGCTTTGCCTGCATGCCTGAAATCAGTGGCAGCGACAGCTTTAGCAATCAGACAAAGCGATGCCATAGTATTAGGACACCCATTGACAGTTCAAGTACCACATGCAGTAGAGGTTCTTGTGAACCGAACACAAACACAACACTTGACCATAGCAAGACTTACCGGTTATGAACTGACATTGTTTCAACCACACATAGAGATCCGACGGTGTAATACATTGAATCCTGCTACACTATTACCTGTAATTGGAACAGACCCACTAGCTCATGATTGTGTTGAAATCATTGAAATAAAGACGAAACCTAGACAAGACTTGACAGACGTTCCATTGTTAGATCCAGACCTGACGTTGTATGTAGACGGATCATGCATGAGAGCAAGTATAGGAGATTTAGTGGCCGCGTATGCAGTCACAACAGACACTGAAGTTATTGAGACACATTGTATAGATACTCTGTCAGCCCAAGCAGCAGAACTTATTGCTCTAACGCAAGCCTGTATTCAAGCCACAAATAAGAAAGTTAATGTATACACTGACTCACGTTATGCATTCGGAGTTGTACACGACTTCGGCGTGCTGTGGCGAGAGAGAGGTTATTTAACGTCCCATGGTGCCCACATTCAGCACGGGCCCCTCATTCATGCTTTGTTAGATGCAATACATCTACCCACTGCTATATCGATTATGAAATGTAAAGCACATACGAAGGTTACTGATACCATTTCTCAAGGCAATGATTTAGCTGACAAAACAGCTAAACAGACTGCTCAGAATCGCACATTAGACATGACAAAGCCAATAGTTCAGACACCAACACAGTGTATGACAATTAAGGATCCCACACTTGACGTAATTGACATACAGACACATGCCACAGCAGAAGAAATAAAGAAGTGGACTGAACTAGGAGGGATCCAGACAGATCAAGGATGGATGACGAAGGAGAAATCTGTATGGTTTCTCCCTGATTCCATGGTCCAAGCCATTATAGCTACAGTTCACAGTCCAGCACATTTAGGAGAGAAGGCTATGCTAGACAGCATTCAGCACATTTGGTTCAACAAACATTTACGAGCAGCAGCTAAACAAAAAGTTCGTACCTGTATGATATGTTGTCAGTTTAATCCAGGAAAGAGTGTTCCCGTAGAGCAGGGTGGATTTCAGCCTCCTGACCATCCTTTTGAAGTCCTCCAGATGGATTATATTCAGATGGAACGTTGTCGAGGATTCAA
Organism: Triturus cristatus; assembly: GCF_964204655.1. Lineage (NCBI taxonomy): Eukaryota > Metazoa > Chordata > Amphibia > Caudata > Salamandridae > Triturus > Triturus cristatus. The sequence continues at coordinate 1,562,290,752 of NC_140590.1, forward strand.
ATATGTCCTCGTAGTTGTCTGCGCTCTCTCCCGTTGGACAGAGGCGTATCCCGTATCAGATTACACTGCCCCGACTACTGCCAAGCAGCTAGTTCGAGAATTCTTCCCACGGTACGGTTTACCACGTGTTGTATATTCAGATAACGGTCAGCCTTTCTCATCCGAATTAATGAAACATGTCTCACTCTTGTTGGGATATCAGTGGAAATTCCACTGTGTCCGACACCCCGAGGCAGCAGGTCTCGTAGAAAGACATAACCAGACACTGAAAATCAGACTGTCCAAAATATGTAGAGAGAAAGGTGTCGACTGGATAGTAGCATTACCAGTTGCACTCTTTTACATGAGAATGGTAGCACACTCTAGAACAGGGCTATCCCCGTATGAGGTGATCTTTGGTAGACCACCGAATATGTGGGGGACGCCTATACCACGCAAAATAACTGACATTGACTGTAACATGCTGACAGATTACTTGGCTTCCTTGATGTCTGCACTACAATCTTCTCGTTCACAGGTAGCTGCAGCCTTTCCCGACAACACTGAGGCGAAACCCCATGACGTTGTTCCGGGTAATCTTGTCTTTGTGAGAAATTTCGACAGGAAAAGTCAACTGGAGCCCAGGTGGAAAGCACCCAAGTTGGTCCTGTTGACCACAAGAACAGCCGTGAAGATCGAGGGACGCAAAGGGTGGATTCATTCAAGTCACGTCAAAAAATTTCATGGACTACCTTCAGATATAGACACTGTGCCCTGCACTCCCTCACAGACTGATTCAAAACTTCCTTTTGTTGAACAGAATGACTCTCAGTACTATAAATTAAAGCTTAGGCCCAAACAGTCGAGCAATTTGATTGTTTAAGTCCTCTCCAAGGTGAAGCGGTTGAATTGTCTCCGACATGTATCCCTTGGACCTGAGTAGAGAAAATACCCGAGAAATGTTGAAACGACGGGCGTATTGTAAATCACTGCGTAGCTACTGTATGAGGACATTATTAATTTTGTTTTTATTGAGTATTTTAGTAATTATTACGAGTGTGATTTTGCACATATATCATCCTATCTCTAGACATGTTTATAATGTTGCTGCAGAACATTCTTTTAGTGACCTACCGCCACATGAATTATCTTATAGACTTGCGCTGCGCAATAACACCTTCATTAGTATGTTACATCATTCCCATCAGACTAGTAATGCGACCAATTGTTGGGTGTGTGGCCGACTTCCTCCCTATCAGAATAACAAAGGAGTTCTGCCTTTCTTTCCACATCCGTTCACACACAATGGCTCCTGTGGAGCATGGTTTAGTTTATTAAATTCCATAGACCCAGACACAGCAGTTTATCAACAACATTGGATATGGGGAAATCTGAATCTAGTTTTATTCAAAGTCTGTCACCCTAATAAGGAGGGTCACCCCAGTAGAACAGGAACTGATTTAGAAAATGAAGTGTATAAATTAGGTAATTTTACGCCTAATCTTATGATTCTGAATGTCAAATCCGAAGTTGAACTAATTCTGCCCACTATGTCAGTATTCCCAGTAAAGGGTGAATTATGTGTAAGAAAAGTTGGTTCCATACACATGGGCCATAGCCAATGCGTTACTACAGTAGAATATAGTGATCAAGGTAAATCTTCATTTAGAGCTTCTCGCCATTCTTACTTTATATGTGGTCAGACGGCATATATGAGTCTGCCTCTAGATTGGGATGGTACCTGTTACATCGCATTCCTTTTGCCACCTGTTTTCCTAGCTCCCCCTGATTATTATCGAAATGTTCATTTAGTACACAATAGAGAGCAAAGAGATCTCCCAGTTGTCGATTATACTGAGACAGCATGGGACAAGTATGTAGATTTCAATAAAGGTATCTTTCCCTATATAGGTACAATATCAAATAGTAAGCTGATACGCAGACTCACCAAGACTCTTGAAGCTGTAGTAAACGAGACTATAGCCGCCCTAGGCAATCTGACAGAGGAACAATCAGTGATGAGAATTGTTGTTCTCCAGAATCGTCTTGTCCTTGACGTCATCCTGGCCGATAGGGGCGGAGCTTGCAGGGTCATCGGATCCAGCTGCTGCATATTCATACCAGAAAATTCGCCATCTGTATATAAAGCTATAACACGCCTTCATAAGATTGTAAGCCAGATACACGAAAATCCAGGCACTTGGACGTGGTCCGGGTGGTTTTGGAGTGTGATATCAGCCTGGGGATGGAGAGTTTTATCCTTCCTAGGTATTGGCCTTCTTATGCTCTTCAGTTGTTGTTTATGCCTGCAAGGTGGACCAGCGATTTGTGGTCTGTGTGCCACATCATGCATTCCACATCACAGGTCCCGTTCAGAATGCCGGAAGGAAGAAGAAATGATGCTCCATGAGCAAATCAATGGAATGATGAAGATTGATGTCTCGTGAAGGGCAAGAAGGGGACAAGGAGGGAATGTGGAAATGTGGATTTTCCTGATCAGTTATGTCCCCTATCTTGGACCCCAACGGTTCTATATGCATGTTACAAGTACATGTATGTTCCCTCCAGTTCCAGTTTCTAAGACGCAAACATATGTGTGTCTACCGTCGACATGTTCTCTGTCAGATCCGCCATCACAGGGTTGGATATTCGATTCCTAAAGTATGAAAGGCCACCGACTTTATATGGCTAAGTTACTTCATTTTTACAGTTCAGGCAAGTAGGCCCGATTCTGTCCTCAAGCCTTTCCCTGCTCTCTGTCTCTGACAGCTTCAGCTTGAGCTCGCATCTGTATCCATGAACTTTGTCCTACTCCCTGTGCAGCTAACGGTGCCTGCCTCGGCCAGTTTTCGCCTGTCTGCCAAGAAGCTGTATTTCACCTTCGAATTATCTATTTTGCTCTCCAGCCGATGCATTCCTGTCCAGTGATTTAGGTAAACATTTCCTTTAGCTCACAAGCAAGGGACTCAGCCTTTCCGTCCTCCTGCAAGTGATTCATAACCCTGCTGCCATGGAAAGTTTTCTATCCCTCGCATCTCATATAGACACTTAGACGCTTGTACACGTACACAGTCAGTATAGAATAGATTCTGTCCGAGAGTCTCTTCCTTGTGGATAACATAGTTCTTTAAACATAGGATGTTAGATATGATTTGGGATTAGGTTGACTTGACCCCCAGACTTTTCGTCTCCATATGTAGAGTTAATGTCAAGTCCCCTTCACCCCCTAGTTGCACGTCAATTACACGTCATGCTGCCGCGCGCGCATCTATGCCAAGTATTATCTTATAGATCCACCTATGTCTGATAATTCTAACCAATCATGTTTCTTTTATTCCTTATTACGCCTAGTTTCGATTATGTCACTGTTTTGTCACTTTTCTTATCAAATGTTACGCCTTCTACATTCGTTTCATTGTAATGTACTTATTATAAAAATACATGTCTGTTAATAAATTATTGTACTTCACTTCCTGAACCCTCGTGGTGACGGAACCTGAAGGCCGCGACTCGAGTCGGCCATTTTGAATGGAATAAAGCCCATTTAGAAAACCTCTTATACCACGGATTCTGCCTCTTGTTATTTTGAGCTATTTACTTTATTTTAAGATTCCGTATGAAATTCAGTCCGGTATTTTTATTTACCACAAGTGGAGACCCAAGTTGGACGAGATGGTTTCCATAGTTTATTCGACCAGAGTGAGGTTCTCTCTAGGATGATGGTAAAAGATGTGCAGGTTGCATAAGTGTCGATGTTTGCTGATGATGTCTATGCACAGATATTCACAGGATGAGGGAATTGCAGAGGGGGACTGCTTTGCTGAGAGACTGTTATGGTAGATACAGGCAATGCCTCCACCAGTTCTTTTAATTCGATCAAGTCTGTTAATGTTGTGGCTAGGAGGGACTAGGATGTCAAGGACAGGACCTGAGGAGTCATTAAGCCAAGTTTCTGTGAGGATAAGGAGGTCGAGTTCCTGATCTAGGATGAGGTCAGCGAGGTCTGTGGCATGTTTCACATCTGATCTACAGTTGAGTAACATGCATTTCAGGTGTGATTTGTAGTCTGTGAGAGTAGGCTGTGTTAAGTGGACCCTCTTCTAAGAAAGGATCGTACGGTAGCGTACCATGTATGTGTATGGCATGGTATGGTATGAATGATTAAATAAATATCCAGCCATCCTTTTCCAAAAGGGTATTAATAAGAACATGCTGATCCTGACAAAAGGCACTGGATTGGGGTATGTGGCAGAAACTATTTGATCACACTTAAGGGCCAAAGAGTAATAGTAACTCCACCTAGCCCGTTCTCCCCAGTTTTTAATCTTGTCAGATAGGCCTGTGAATAAATACTGATTTGGGCACGCCTAGGCAATTTTAAAGATCCCTCATATAGATCCCATACCCCTTCCCTTAAAAAGTGCTCCTTTGCAAGCAAAGAGGTAGCAGAATGCACTGACCCTCAGTGGGTTGGGAAGAACTCATGATGATGAAGCATGTCACTGAATAAAATTCAGTGAGTGAGAGTTCCTTTAAGAAAAAGGTATTTCCCTTATTCCAGCTGGCCCACCCTAGATGCCTCAAGGTTGACTCTCTTGATTGTGACACTATGTATGATGAGGGTGAGTCACGACCTCTGTTTCTCTCTTCATTCACTTTTGATTTTTACAAAAAAAGATCTTATTCAGTAGGGAAATACACCAACAACAACTAGTTCAGAAGAGCTCCAAATGGCATGATCCAATATTCTCTTTTGGCCCAGAATCACTTTTGTTTATGTACATGTATAACATAGAGTCTAGAAAGTTTGGCTGTTTGGAAATGGGAGGAAAACATCAGGTTGTTCTAGCCTGTGCTTAGGATCAATATTTGTTTTAGGTATGGTGGGAACCAAGGACGAGACGCCAGACCTAACCTCTTGGTAGGATGTCCAGTTTCTTCCTGTAGGACAGTGTTACTTCACTTGCCTGTTCCTGACATTGTGCTTAAGGCCACTTGCCCAGCACTTGCTCACAGTGATATGTTTCTCTGCTTGCCTTAGCTTGAGGCCTGCGCTCCGTCAATGACCCTGTGCCTGTGTTACTGTACCTGTGTTGAACTCTACCACTCACAAGCACTTGGGCATGTGTTCCACTACCTGTTCAGTTCTACTCTTCAGCACCTGCCTTTCTACATGTGTAGCTGTTACTACCTCTCTAGCACCATTCCCCAAGCCTGTATTCCTATACATGCTCATAGAAGTCCTATACTTGTCCACAGGTCTAAACTTGAGACCTGCCTTTCAGCTTGTGATCTGCTTGACCCCAGTTCTGGATTCCAGAAATTAACTCCAACATCTACCCACATTCCTGTGTTTTTGTACTATTTTGAACACCTGAGCTCTTAGCCTGTTCTCCAGGGCCCGCACTTCTGTTTGTTTGCTTGCCTTAGAAAGAGCCCTGGATATAGGCTTCTTACCAAGCCAAAGTTCAAGGCCGGCACTTCAGTACATGCTTCAGGTTGTAACTGTCCCTGGCCCGAGGCATACTCTTACGTGAACTCGTCTCTGGGTTTCCCTTCTTCTACCTGTCCCTCAGGGTTGAACTTTATCCCTACTTCCCAGTTTATGTCCCAACATATATGTTCTTGTACCCACCCCCAAGCAAGAGCCCCAGCTCTACTCTCTGCTACAAGTACTCTGTACCTGCTCACATGTATTCATGTACTTCCCAACACGCCTAAACTCAAGGCCTATCCTCAAGCACTCGCCCTCTGTCCTGTGGTCCATTACCAAACCCCAGGTCTGAGCCCCGGGGATGCTTTCCAGCTCCTGACCTCTATAGCACCTTCACCCAAATCTGTGTTCTTGTTCATTCTATGATAGTGTTGATGGGCTGATGGCAAGGGACAAAGCACACATTAGTTGTTTTATTATTAGCCCAGCTCTGTGCTTGGACCAACCAGCTAGCAGTCAACTTGGGCCAGCTGCCAAAGTCTAGTAGCAGTCAAGGCCTACAGCTGTGGTGTTACACTGAAACATAAAATTGAAAGGAAAGCTTTTCACAGTCTCAGCCCCCTGGCAATTGCCTGCGGTGGATTCCCTGCAATACGGCATACCTGTTCAGGACCTTCAATTAGGTTCTTGCAGGGACTGCAATAGGCCATGCCTGTCTGCCTGCTCAGGGTATATACTGGTCATTTACCTGCCTACTTGGAGCTTGCAGTGTGTGGTTCTTGGGCAAGATTTGTGGTGTGTGTAGGAAATCTGCACTTCCTGCATGGTCAACCCCAATTTTTGGGCTTTTGTTGGAACCATTTTACTGCTGGCTACAGAACTCTATGCACTTTACCCCTCCTAACCAGGAGAGCTGTACTGATGCTTCCACTTTAAACAGGGTTAAATTGCCTTTTTTTCTAATGAGCACATTGACCTTCCCCCATAACTCCCTAATATGTGTGTAGAAAGTGCACCCAGGCCCTGAAAGAGAAATGCCACTTCTGGACTACTGCACATATTTGCCATTCAGTATAATATCAGCAAAAACATGGTTTTATGCCTACCTAGTATAATGTGGGCTGTTGTAATGTAAAACCTGCATTGTAACCTGATAAAATAACCTTTTTTGACAGGTGAAACCTTCCTTTTAAATATTAGCAAGGCACCCCTCTGAAAGCCTTGTAGCTCAATGGGTAGGATGCATGGTTTATAAAAGTGGGATATGTAGAGCATTCACGTTACTATGTTCTTACAGTGTCAAGGCCCCAAAAGCTATTTTTCACTGTTGCAGGCGTAGCTGTCCTATGTAGAAAACCAGAGTACATATACTAATACTGCTAACTCTGAAAAGGGGTAAGCTACAAACATAATCAAATCACAATTTTTACTTGTTATTAAAAATGCAACTCAAGGGTGAAGTCGGATTTTTAATATATATTATGACATAGAACCTTTTAGAAAGTTATCCTTTATCTGCCTGATCTTTCAGAAGGCTATTCGGCATAAGCCTCTGTCAGTCTGTGCATTGAATAGTTGTGAATGAGTTGTGAAATGCCTCCCAGGAGCAAACAATAGGCTGACCTGAATGGGTATAGATGACTCCTCTGGGCTCAACAGAATATGCAGGGCTGTGGGCAGGGCATTCTTTTTTTACCATGGTTTGTCAGATCCTGCTTGACAGGTCAGTGGACCCACTTGTCACCCTTTGGCATACATGAAAGGAAGAGAAAAACATGCTAAGAAAAGTATTGTGGATCCCCTTTCTGGTTGTGAAAGGACCCTCCTTTTTCCCAACCAAACTTCTGTTTCCGGGTTTGTTGTGAATACAAAACCTGATTCAAACTGGATTCTAGTGTTAGCTGTGGGGGGATACTGTTGATTTCACTATTATGACACTCCCCCCTCTACACACCCCCATACACAGCCCTCAGAGCCCAAGTTTAGTGTGGCTAAAAACATTCACCAATTTGAAAAGGCACTGACACATGGCATTTTGGACCTGTGTTCAGTAACTGCTGAAAAGGTGTGTAGGGTTACCCCTGGGAACTTGTATCCAAGTGGTTAGGTAGGCATCAGAATTCAACCCCACCCTCCAGCTGATGCCAGGCATACACGTGGCACACTCTTCAGGACACTTTCGGCATTTTTTAATGTTCTTGCTGTCTGTTACCTGAGAGGAGCCCTGAAGAACTGGACCTGCAGCCTCTGTACCCAGCAGAAAGGCGTGGATTGCAATGGTAAGTTGTCTTACCTGTGTGACTACAAGGAGACAAGCTGCAAGAGGTCTTCACTGCGGCACGCCCAACAGACCAGTAGCAACTTGACCTGGACCAGACCTTGCTGGTGGCCTTTGCTGGAGTGAGTCGTTGGCCCTACGTGCTGCCCCTTCGGTCCTCGGAGCCTCAGAAGTGGCTCAGAAGAACTGCTTCAGAAAACATGAAAAGTTGAGCCAAAAAGACTTAGTCAATAGGTAAATAATTGACTGGGATGAACCTAATTGGTGTATCTGACCTGTGCTCCATCACGGTCAGTCTGAAATTGCAGTTAGGGCCCAGTCTGTTGTGACCATAGACACTCATTGATGCTATTCCTACTTAAAAGTCTTAAAATTCAGATCTCCAGTTTCTCTTATTGGATTTTTGTCATTTTGGTATCATTGTGTTTGTTACATTTTACTCTATTTTCCTAATTCAGTTTGGGTTACACATTGCCCTGAGGTAAGCCTGTCTGCTCTGTGCTATAGCTACCAGCATGTTGGGTTCAGATTAATGTAGTGACTTGGAGGGTTCACCCTAATAGTGTTGTGATTATTCCTTGAAGGGGGCAGTCGCCCACTCCAAATAATAATCCAATTTCTTACAGTGTGTTACAATTGTTCACAATGCCTAAAATAGCATTTTGTTTGAAGACTAGTTTGCATGATTATGCTCAATGGTTGTTGACAGTAAAGTGTTTGCAAATAAAATAAGTGTCTTACTCGCAGCTCTCATGAATCTGGGTTCTATGTGACAATAGCTCATCCAGTCCAGGTTTTTTGTTCCCTGTAATTTATTGTCCAATTGATCCCTTCACATTACAACATCAGGACTACAAACCTGCTAAGAACGAAGAAAACCTGGACTGGATGAGCTGCTTGCACATGGTCCTGGGAAACTTGAGAGCTCTGCATGACGAGGGCACTCCATCCCATGCAAGTAACACAATTGTACTACTAGCTTAATTGTTGATAGAAAAAGTATGGTCAAATATCTGCTTGCACAGTGTAGTTCTTCTGTGTTGGCTGCCACCCTTTATTCTTTTCTCTAGGTTATAGCATGTCCCAGTTTCAAGCTTTGGAAATCTGAAGAACGTAATCGGTCAGCTAAGATGCATTAGTTTTGGGCCCCAAGTAGGCCTGGGCTAAATTTCCGTTCCGCTCGCGGAAATTGCGATAATTTGACATTTTCGTGTTCCGCGGAGAGCGCGAAAATGTCAAAATTTCCACATTCCGCAGCTTAGCGATTATTTGTTTCTTGCTCGCGCTGTAAAATAATACATTCTCGCGCGCGCGATCGCCTTACCTGAATCCCCGCGTTCGCCGACAAGTTTTCCCGATCCGGTCGCGTTCTTCACGAGATGTTGGATTGTTGGTAGCCATTTGCGCTGTCTCGCGACAGTTCGCGCCCGCAGTAATGTCATTGGTCGCGCGATCACGTCTTTCTTCTCGCGATCATGCACCGCGAGAAGAGTGAAAACAAGATGGCCTCGCCCGCGAGCAACCGCATGGGTAAGTTGGCAAGCCGCGACCACGCAGAAAATACCGCGAACGGGCGGGAAAAAAACTTCCGCATCTTCGCGATATTTCCGCGTGTTTGCGGAGATTTTTTACATTTTCGCGATAATTTGCGAAAGTCACTTTCGCAAATTCCGCCCACCCCTAGCCCCAAGACATCTGTGGTAAATGACCTGAAATTGTTAAAATACAGGGAACATGTATCTTAAGAAACATAGGGTCTCAGCTTAGAATGACACAGCGGGTTTTCGAATTATTATACAAATATGCATGTTGATTCCTCACATGACCTGTCAACAAAATCTAATCTTTTCTGGCAACCCTCACATTGTAAGAAAGAGCACATATAAAGCAGTTGAAATACTTTGGCCAAGAAATGACGAGTAATTTGGGACATATCTCTTTCCTCCGGCTCATCTATGTGTTGACAAGGATTTCAATTGTTAATTCACAAAGAGTAAGATTTTTGGTAGACATGCATTGAGGGAAGGAGGCCGAGCCAGTTTGAGGATAACCCGTACAATCATATGAAGTTATTTAGCTAGAAGGTGCGTTTTAAGCAGGATGAAAAATGTGGGTCCCAAAAGGGTCATGACCAAGGAAGCATAATAAGGAAATCTTTACAAGAGACATGGATATATAATTAATAGTCTAGATTAAAATAGGTGAACCAGAATCGTGTGCTGTGCCACCTAACCAGTGTTTGGGTGCCTCTTTGTGATTTGTCTGTTACTGCATTCAGACATATCACACAACATAAAAAACATACACTTAAAACATGTCAGACCTATTGGCTCTACAAGTATTGGTCAGCTTATATTTTTATTCAATGCAGGAGTTACAACAATAATATTGTTGTGAATAATTACAATAAAAATAAAAATCCATTCTGAAAATGAGGTGTACAAAGGTCTGTGTACTGTGTAGTGGTCGGAGTCTCTCAGTCAGCCTCGTTCCTCCCTGCACATCACTTTCATCTGCAGTCTTTCAATCTCTACGTTAGTCACTTTCCTCTTTTTAGGTCTTGCATGCACTCTCGCTTGTGAGAGATATTGTTAATAACAACAGGCTTCATTGTCACTCCTATTTACTGCCTTCTCACTGACCAGCACGTACTGGCTTCCCAGCCTCCTCTTCTTATGGGTGGAGCACGGGCCAAGAACTGATTGCTTCAGCTTGATTGCTGTCCTTCCGCTCATCTCGCCGCGAATGAGGTACTATTTTTTATCATTCCCTGTCGTCCTTATTGAACCTCTTGCCATTTGTATCTATGTTTTGCTAAGCCACATGCACTTCAAAGAAGCTTTTTTCTCCATTGAAATTTGTTTTTTTGTTTACAACAGATGTTATATGCTTTTATTGTGACTACAGATGTTATCTGCTTCCAAATACATTTTCACTAAGACATGGACATGGGTGCAATTGCTTTCTTTCCATGATAGGATTTTTCCCAAATGTCAATTTTTTTTCATGTATGGGGAGATTAACTGATTTTCTCAATCACAGGGTTGTTGTGCCGAGACCTAACAAACACTGGCACAGCCAATAGGTCTTGCCTTTTAGGCTATTAGCTCTGCCATTGCCTTTTGTTCCTGCTGTACAGCATGGCAATTACCGACTTTTACAGTCATTTGTAGCCATGCTGCACAGCAGCGCAGGTGTTGTGCAGTAAACGAAAGGAATGCATCCAGTGCTAACGCACTTTGTGAAAAAAGCGCATCAATCCTGACTACGTCATAGTGCTTTTAAAAATTGTTTTAGCACACTGCATAGCATTTGTGCTGCTGTACAACATGGCTACAAAACATTGCCAAAAGCCTTCATAGGCGAGATCTATTGGCTTTGCCAATGCTTGTTCTCCCAGCATCCCTGTCTGAAATCCCTCCATCTGCATGTGTTACAACTCTTCGTTCCAAACACCATCTTTTCAGTCTGTCTTTCTGCATGTACTTGCTTACATTCTCGCTCTTTCATTCAATCAATCAACCATTTGTCAAGCGCTGATAGTACCGGTGAAGATATCCAGTTGCTGGGGGCGGAGGGGGGGGGGGGGGGGGGGTTGGCAGGTAGAGTCGCTGCTGCTGGGAGTTGTCAGTCTGTGAAGTGTGTGCTTTTAATTGTCATTGTTTTTTCATAGCACTTATTATCCCTGAGTTGAAAGGACAGTTATGTTAGAAAAAAAATGGCACTGTGTACAGTCTGAGTATTACTAAAATCTATATTTTCAGGTTCAGGTTCAAAAACAAGTTTATTTAAACATTTGTCCATAGATATTCTTTAAAAAAACCTAAATATTTTGTAAGCACCATTATGTCGTAAAATGTTTTGCGCATTTTGTAGCAGTCTATCTTATACTGTGTATAATGCAAGAATAAAATAATCACTTACATATTCACAGTGCTTTCTTTCTCAGGTTGTGACCTCGTATCACTAAAAATACACAAGTCACTATTCTTCACTGCACCAACCAATATTTAATTATGTGGCTCTGTGGTTGCACACAGACCTTTGCAGTGCATTAACTAATAGAGGTTTCAAAATGTACTATAGTACATTTCCCACTGAGCAAGAACTTTATTTATTTATTATTCATTGAAGCTGCCCTTGAACCTGAGGGTGAAAGACCTAAAAACTTTAAAAATATTTAGTTTTTAGCCACACTTTTAACCCTGCCCCCATTTCAGACTCTCAAGGCCCTCCAGCTCCCCCAAACATGACTGAAGTAAACAAGAGCAGCAAACTAATATAACCAGGAGTCTGTTTTTGCTCAAATAGTAGTGTTTGCTTTCATAGTGTTAAAAATAAAAACCTTTTTAGAAAAACAGTATGAAAGAAGATTAAGGCACCACTTCCTCCCCTGGAATTAAAGAAAGCACCCTACTTGGACCTTACAGTTAATCATTAATGTTTGTAAATGGTATGTTTTAATGATGATGAATGATGTTCAGCAACCTCCAGTTCCATGCAGCTGTAAACGCCAAGCCGGCAGCATCCCATGAAATATAGTATGGTTCTCCCCGGATGCCGTGCACTAAAGTTGCAGCCCATGCTTTACAGCCATTATAACCAGGGCCACTGGAATTACGACACTCTGTGGTGTGTAAATGTTAGCATAGTTATAGAATTGTCACATAATCCATCATCTACCCCATAATCTGCTGATTTTAACATAAAAAACAATTATTCAAACATTTCTAAAGTTACTAAAAAGCAGCAACACGTGTTGCTGCACAGTAGAAGACCCTTTGGAAAGCAAATTATATTTTGTTTGTTTGTGAAAAATAAAGTACAATTGTACATTTATGGGTAATTCTTTTTGAGACTTTGTATTTGAACTGTGTGGTAAGCATCTGACACCAAACCACAGTCACCCACAAACCTTTGGTTTGCTTAACACAGTTTAATATTATTTCCCCACCGTAAAAATGATTTACCATGGGAATTAGGGGCCTTTATGGTTGTCAATTATAAGGAGTACCAGGTTCTGGACTTAGACAGGTAGAAGTTGTTTGAACTTGGTTAGGCAGACGTTTCTCTTCCATGCTGGGAGTAACCTCTAGAAGGTCTGGGTGAATCCACGGCCTAGTGCTCAACCCCTGAAGCGTCTGGCCCTCGCAAAAAAGGCCACTGCCAAAGATCTTTTAATGGAGGATCGTGCCTTGTCAATGGCTGAGAAAGTAACTATGTATTTGCCAATGTCTTTGACAAACTTGTCTCTGAACAATAGGTCGTTTTTGAGAGAGACAGCTTCTGCAGTGGCTTATTCGGATAACTTAGGGTTGATCCTTATTAAAAAAGACTTGTGCCTTTCTATGGAGATAACGTGATTTGCTTAGCCAAGAACGCATATCGCCTGCTGGGACCCTTCAAGGAGGACATCCAGGTCAACCGTGGAATTAGAGTCTTTGGCCTGAACCGCCAACTCCAGTATCTTCATGAGCTGGCCTAAGAGGCCTAATACTTTAAAAAAAAGTTTATTTATCATTTTATACAACAGGTACATACGGGGAAGCCAGATTTAAATACAAAAAAGCTGTAATCCATTTGTGGCATAACAAATGACAAGGGGAGAAGAAAAAATTAAAACAGAATAAGACAGAACATCATGGCATCACAGAGGAAGTTAAAGCAGCGCCCAGTACAGCATTGAATAAGTAACAAACATTTAATCTGCCGTTACATCATCTGCAGAATGATCCAAAGACAACAGGTAATCCTGCAGTGGCTACCAGATATCTTTAAGCTAGAAGCAATTAGCTGAGTTGAGGCATACAATTCAGAGTTAATATCGCAGCAGGACAGATCTTTCAGCCAGACTGACATTGTTGGAGGAGTGTGATCACCCCAGCGAAGTGAGATCTGCCGTTTGGCTAGTAGAAAGGCGAGAGAAGTCTAATAGTTTGTCTTGACAGCCGCACTAGGCGCGGTCAATACCTTTCTTGGGATCTTTTGCAAACTTGTTGAAAAAAAAGTTGCCATATTGGGGTCAAGATCTGGAGTGAATGCGACTTTCCCAGGGCGCGAAGGGTGTGGACATTCTGAACGCAATATGTTCATATCCCCCTCTCAAATCCTTTGCGCACATGGTTTTGAACTTAATCCACTACTTCAGGACAGGACAGGACAGTTTGACGAACAAGGGTGGACAAGGGTGGACAATATCATCCGGATTGAAATGCAGGTTTCTGCAGAGTACCCTATCCAGGCTACGCGATGCATGGTGGGTCTTACGCCTCAGTTTGGAGGCAGTTTGAGACTCCGGAGGCTGTTCTGACTCTGAAGAGTGGTTAGAGGAACCATCAGTGTTCTGACCTTTATTGGGGCAGAGCCTGAGGGACCTGGCGCCACTGACGAACCATACTCATGGGCCAACAGGACTGAATTTGCCACTTCTTGCAATGCCTCAGAATGAGGCCAGTCAGTCGACCCTCTCTCGGGAATAAAAACATCATTGGTTTTTACTTAATGGGGGGGAGGGGGCATAATTCCCCAAGGTGCCTGCACTCAATTCTCTCTTGCCATATCGGAAAAGAGGTTAGGTAAAGGGTCGAAGGTCCCTGCACATGGTTATCAAGTGCCTCCACTAAGTGCTCTTCCACCTAGTGCTCACAGGGGATTTGTATAGTCCCCAAGATATTCCTCTTCATTGAAGGAATTGCCCATTTTTCACACAAGTGTAGGTAACTAGTCAGCACCAGTCAAGTATAGTGGCAGAATAGCCAAAAAGGACAGGGCAATCAGATGAGAGGAGCAGTCAAAAGAATGCTCTGCCAGTTAATGCATGGAGGGAGCCACCTGTGATCGCCCTAAGGCAGAGCCCTAGTATAGTTTATACAGACCCATCGAGGGGGTTGTAGTCTCTTTCCAAGTGCAGCTCAAGCATGATGGCAGGTGCAATTAGAGTTAACGTGCGTTATAATGCGCATGCACGGTGCTCGGCAAAGAAAGAGGACAGTTCCTTCTAACAAGTGTCGCGCATCTCCAAATGTGCCCCGCTCCTGCTCCACACTAGGGTCATATAGAAAGAGGAAAGCATCTCCCCTCATAATTGTAACAAAACTATGCACATTAGAAGAAAAAGGCATTAACATATACAACACATGCATGAGAAGGCATAACGCTTATGACTAATCCGATGCTGTGCAGCAGCAAAGAAAGAGGAAGGACTAAGGTCACATGAGGTTATATGGTTGGCTGGGCCATGATTGGTGGACATTGGTTAAAGAGACTCATGGGAGATATAGTTTGTTTAATTTCATTGTTGATTGGCTGCTGTGTTCAAGTAGTAAGAGAAGCATAATCCAAAGCCTTAAGATTTGACATAGAATGTCATCGCCCCCACGCAAGATGGTGTTCCACAACAAGAGGTGGGCCAGCCACTGAAAGCTCAAGCCAGTCACAAGCCTGAAGCCTGGCTCAGCTCGAAGTCCTGTTGGAAACTCAAGCCCATACCGAACCAAGCTTTCATGTGGATTCTGCCTGCCACCATCCCTCTACTCAGATTATGGCGTTACTGCCGGAACTGCATACTTTGTGGCTGCCCGTGGCCCCCACAGGGGGCCACCTAAAAGGGTGAGCCTTTAGTGCCATTTGGGCACAAACCCCACCCCTACTGGTCTAAGGGTTGGACTCAGGGAAGGAGTCCTTTGCACGCCAGGCGCGTCACTTCCGGCGCACAGAGGTTGGGGGAGGGTACTTATACCTTCCTTCGCCTCTCTGGCATCCTCTTTGCGCCACACACGCCGTCTAGGTCGTTAGGTCGTCCCCTGGTTCCGCGTCGGGTCCTAGTTTTGGGAGGCAGAGACGGGTCTTCCTTCGGTGAGTCGCCCCCTCCTCCCCTGAGCCACTGCTTTTGGGCTAGATGCCTCTGTCCCCAGACATTGTATCCGGTGTTCTTGCGGCCACCCCTGCCTCTGAGTCTGAGGGTGGTGGAGGAGTAGCGGCTACGTCATCTGGTTGGGTGGATGCTTGTTTGCCTATGAACTCACTTGTTGCACCAGTGATAGCATACAGTGCCTGCTGTTCTCGGGACGACCGCAGTCCTTCGGAAGGTGATTCGTGCAATCAGCAGGGCGAGTGGGCATTTAGGACTCAGTCAGCGGGGTGAGGGGGGCGAGCAGATAGGTTGTGGCAGCAGCCTCACCCCTCTGCCTCCCACCCCTGCCACCGTTGGTGCCCGGGTTGGCCTGCATAACCCGCTATGGGTGGTTGCGCAGGCAGGGAGCCCTGGTCTGTGAGAATGTTGGTGAGTCGAGGCCTTCGCCCTTCGTGGGGCGATAGGGCAGTTACTCAGATCACACGAGTGTGGAGAACTTTGAGCCGACTGCCCGTGTCCAAGAGTGTTAGCAACAAGGCTAAGAGGTAGGGTATCCGCCCTTAGTCTGGCTGGGACCATTCCGGATCCAGCATTTGTTGCAGGGCGAGGTGGCCATCGGGATTGGTCGGTTTTTGAGGAGGGGGCTGGGGGGCCTGCATACCTTCCGGTGCATGTGCTCCTACTTGATACTGAGTGGCACGTCGGCTAGTTGCATCGAAGGCGGGTGGTTTGAGTCGGGGCAAGCCCCGTGAATGAGCCGGGCAATCCCCGTGAATGAGCCGGGCCAGCCGCTAGCGACCACTTGACCAAGCGCAGCATGCTCCGCGCCATGATTTTGAAGGAGGTAAGAAGGTGCCTTCAAGGGATTTATTTAGTTGTTAATTTATGTAATTTTTGATCTCAGTTAGAAGTAGGATAGTTATATACCTACAGTATTAGTTAGTATCAGTGTTTGAATAATATGAAAGTGAAGGCATGAATAATTAAATCACTTCCTTCCAGTACACTTATAATTGCTGTTATCTGAAGTACCCTCTTTTGAATTGTGATTATAAATATGATTTTTATATATACACCCGTTTTCTTTCTTTTTTCCTTTTTTTCCTCCTTGTTTTATTTATGTCGACCTGTGATGATATATACGTACACGGTTGATGCATAACCTGATAAATTGATTTTGTTTAAGAATATACACAGTGATACTAACTAATACTGTAGGTATATAACTATCCTACTTCTAACTGAGATCAAAAATTACATAAGTTAACAACTAAATAAATCCCTTGAAGGCACCTTCTTACCTGCTTATTAATAATTTGCCCGAGCCCTCAAGGGTATATTGGGTTGCCCACTGCATCTACCTATGATTTTGAAGGGTCAGTGTTTGGCATGGTGTTGGCCTACGGATGGTTTAGGCTGTTCATCCTGTCTGTGCTGATGGTGCCGGGGATGCCGAGTCGGCGGAGACAGAAGTGCTTGTGTGCTCCTCCAGTCCCCGTGTTTGCTGGTACAGTGGACGCTTTATCCTAGTTGGCAGACCTCCGATCAGGCAGAGACTGGCGGTGTTGACGGCAGATGAGGGGTTTGTGACTCTGCTCGGGGATCACTTGGCAAGGTTGCTGATAACGTATTAGGCCTGTGTACGGTATAATAGCAATTTGGTATGGAGGCCTCTGATCTTGTCCAGCTAGCTGATGACCAACCCGCGCATTCTCCGCATCACGGTCGCAGTTTGCACCCAAGAGGGGCATCAGCGGTACGGGAGTGCCTGTTTATGTACACTTAATCTCGCTGTTGGCAGGAGCACATGGTGAACGTGGTCATGGACTCAGAAGTCCGCACTTTGCAGGGGGACGAAGCCTAGACGGTTAGTCGCAGGTTCTCCTGCACATACGGGACTGGTAGAATCGTAAATGCACATGTGCACGGCTAGCGCCGGGTAGCTTGGCACCTGTTGCCTGAGTGGTGTCCCTTGAGCAAGTGTTTCTCGTTGTGCCCTGGCCGTGCGCCGGAGTGCGTCCTTATTGTCCATTTCAGTTGCAATGCATATAGCGCAGACGTGGCCCGAAGGCATCAGACGGTTTACAACAACAGCAGGATAACAAGTGTACTGCATGGTGGTTACAATAATTTAACATAGCTGCCAGGGTTGTAGATTGGTTTGTGTGACATGTTCTCAATTGCATCTGTAAAAAGGTGTGACGTTTGACGCCACGGGGTGACGCTTTCAGCATTACTTATGGTGTAAATGGTCTGCGCGCTGTCTGCCTTGTCGGAGTGGGGGCCGTGTCCTGCTCGGGCAGAGAGAGTTACAACAGGCAAGGGCCTCTTTGCAGTTTTCTTTTGAACCCCGGTGATTATGGCTACGTGTACCCCGGGCGTATCCTGCAGCAAGCATTACCTGGTAGCTCCGGCGGGCCCAATGTGTGGCAACGCAGGGCGCCCACGAGAGAGTTAAATCCTCACTAGGAACAGCACAGCACTTGCAGCACTTAGTCATGTCTGCCACTTCATTGCCATAAGTTTAATGCCCAGCAAGGAAATACCATGTTAGAGAGGTTGCCTGCAGCTGGCGTCGTGGTTTAGGGCAAAGGCGCACAGTCGGGCTGGGTCCCCTTGGAAGAGGCAATCTTTTCACAAGGAGGTTATTATTGCCGGCTTGGAACCGAATTTGTATTGTGGTAGTACCAAAGGGTTTTGGTGCAACGTGGTGGCACTGTTGCTGGCTGTGAGCTGCACTTTTCCCTTGCACCTCCCCTGAGGTGGCTTGTCCCTGCTCCATTGGTGCACCAAGAAGCTCGGAAATGTCCCACAAAAGCAGCCCAAACCTTGTTTTTTTTTAGAGTTTCTCGTTGGTCAAATGGGTGTAATTGCTGATATCGATGTGTCTCCCTCGTCTTCATTGTTTGATTTTGCTCGCAAGAAAGTGTCATTCATGGTCGGTGGGATGTCACTCATAGTTGCACTGAAATGATGACTTGCGTAGCAGTCTGAAACATTGGCAGCTATGGATGGGGGCTGTTAGCTCTCGGTTGGCTGTGCAACAAAGCTACAGCTGTGGCTTATTTATCTTATGCAACTCCTGTTGCCCAGAGATTGGGCAACAGGAGGGTGCCGAAGCTGCACCCTAGTCCCTGCATGAAGCCAATTGTACGCAACACTATGGTGATCTGTGATGCCTAAGTTGGACATGAGCTACTTATGATATGCGCCCTGCTACAAGTGTTAGTAGGGTAAACTACTGATTAAGTTGATGCATAATGTGTTACGCTAAGTATAGTTCCTACCAGTAACTACTGGGTTGTGCTAACTGATCTGTAGGACAGTGACCCAATTGACCTAGTGATTTATGCAATCCCTGTGAAGTCATGACGAGGTTTGGTAGCACAGTGCAATATAGGCAGTTGGAGGTAAGTTTTTTCATTTTTGGAGGATACAAAGGATAATTTGAATAACCTTGTATGGAGTCTCTTCTGTGGTGTGCCTAGTTTGCTACTGTGGGTGTGTGGTTGGCACATTGAATCTACACTGCCTCTGGGATAAGCCCCAAGGCTCTGCCTAGCTACCTAGGGGGGAAGCAGGCGTTAGCTTAAATGTGTACTCCCTTCTCCTGACTAGTAGTGGGTTCGGCCAGGCTCAGGTGCAGACTTTAGCCAACCAGAAACTCCATTTATAACATTGGTAGAGAATGCCTTGGAGTGGTTTGCAATCCATTCGCAACCGCCCAACAGGGTGAATGTTTTAGACCACATGGCTTGTGGAGGGCTCTTGTGGGGGAGCCTGGTTGAAGAGCTAACGTCAGGCAAGTATGTCTTGTGCTTTCATCGCACTGTTAAGTCCCAGTCACGAGCTGATTTTATCAGGGTGAGCTGGCTGTGGGTCAGGGAGCGCCGATGCATCAGAAGCACTGAGCAGCTTTCAGCCAGGTGTGGTAGAGTTGATAACTGATTCAAGGGGCATCTGTACTCGGGTGTACCGCCGTCAGTGCTTGGAGGTCTGTTGGCACTGCCTTTTCAATGGAAGCCATTGTTTAGCGGGTTGCTCTGAGCAGAGTATTTGCAGGCTTAATTAACATAATCAGCTACCAGTTCAAATGTGCATCTTTCACTAATTTATACACTGCAGATCACAAGAATGAATCCCCAGGCTCCTGCAGTAGGTGCGTAAAAAGGTTGGGGTAACCTGGTAAGGGAACTGTGCCACGCGTGGTTGTTAGCTTGTGTCGCTCGGTTTGGGCATGAGCACGGCCTGTCCTGTCGCCGGTGGTTGGCGAAGTTGGGGCCTGTGCTCCCACCAGTCGTTGCCATGGCAGGGGCTCCAAGATATGCTGGCTTTGGAAACAGGCCTCAGCCTTTTGGCGGGGGCCACCGGATTGACCCTGCTCTGATATGCAGTCCTGCCCGGTTGGTCTTGAATATTTCTTAAAGGGAGTGTTTTAAAGAATATTGTCCTCCAACTTAATTTTCATGCCAGTGAGGTGTGAGAGGCTGCTGCAGTCAAATGGGGTGTTTGTGTTTCAGGCGACAGCCATAAAACGAGTTTCTTTTAGATCAAAACAGGACCTCACTTATGAGAAATTGGAGAGGGTCAGAGAGATTAGTTGCAGTCATTTCAATGAGCTGCTGCTGGTTACATCACTAAAGCACATCACTATCTCTAAGATTGGATACTAACGCATCACACATTTGGGAGAGTGGACAGTGCAGGTCCAGCGACCTGGCTAGGACAGGGCATGAAAGCTGTAGCCAGAACATAGTCAAAGGTGTGCCGGACAGGGGCCCCGGACATGGGCCCCCCCTAAATCCGTAGGATGTCCCTGCCAAAGTGTTGCAACTGCAAGGTCATAGAGCAGCCATCGTGCAGATTGAATACTTATAACGACAGCGATCATTACAATGGTAGCTAACATTCAGAGGCAGAGACAAATACATTGAGTAAAGGAGCCAGGGGTTGCCAGCTGCCATTGTTTGGAAACGCTCCATGGGTACATGTTCACTTGCTTCACTCACAGCTGGATAGCAGGTACTGTGCATCTGTGATCGGACGGCAGCTGAGCAAGCCTGGCGAGCAGCGTAAGTGTCACTTCACGAAAGGGTGAGGTGTCTCCAATAGTGGGCGCAATACAGACATTCTTTCTGAGGTTGTTAAAATGAATATGAGTAAGCGGGGTAATAAATAGCCCTGATTAGGCTGCAACATGCCTACGGGAACATTAGCACTTTTAAAATACACATGCGTCATGCTCCAACAAGCGTTATACACAGATAACTGGGAATGGAAGTAAGGCGGGCGGGATAACTCTTCTTCTACCTGCATTAGCACACCTTGTCAGGAGTGATTGTCAAATGTATTGCACTTCAGCCAGGCAATGTCAGCACCCATCCATACCAAGCTGATTGTTTAAGGTCACCCTGGGCTGCATATACCCAGCCCAGTATTAGGCCCCTGTGGTGGTCAGTGCCATGAACTACTAAATTCAACTGAACAGGAGGCGTGAACGTGGGTTACACTAGCAGAAGTTTGGGGAGTGCTAGACTCCACCCAGGGGTTGGATGCCTGAATTTGATGGACTAGTCCATAATGTTTCGCAGCAACTGCACGTGGGAAAGTGTCATTTACCTGTGCATGGTTCATTCAGATACACAGTATCATATTAATTTAAATTTGCTGTAGTTTCAAGTTGCAAGCGTGAGATTTCCTCAATGTCAGCATCTGCTCACATTGACAGCAATAAAGCTGCCTGGGAAGTCTGGGTGCAGTCACCACAGATTAACTGAACAGGCAACAGTCTGGCAGGAAAGGGGGGGTGTCGAATTGATTGCACAATTAGCAGTATGACTATTGTACAGGAGGATGTAGGGTGATTCAAGGGACACAGGTTGTGTGTCAGCAACGCAAGACGGTCAGCTTTTGCAGGGTAGGAGGACCCGCATAACCAACCAGATGGGCGCCAAGTGGCAAAAACCAGTAAATGGTTCAATATATGTCTCTCTGGCCTTCCGGCTGTGTGGAGCCAGTCTCATTTAGAGGTACACCCAGGTGGAAATTGAGTACTTCTTAGGTTCCCATGGCCAATGTGGTTTGTGGTATCTCCCAGCGGGTTCACTCAGGTGTACTGCAGCTAAACATGAAATTGGGAACCTGGGATTCTGACATTTTGATGGTTTGAGCATCCAGGGTCAGAGATGGACAGCAGGCACTGTGCATCGGTGATCCGACGGCACTTAAGCAAGCGGGGTGCGTTGCGTAAATCATCACTACACGAAAGGGTGAGGTGTCGCCAATAATGGGCACAATACATATATTCTTTCGAACCTTTGTCACCAGTATGGTGTTCACCAAGGTTTAACAATCAAAGGGGTCTGTGCAATTGTTTGGTAAATGTGAGGCACCATTTTGCAGACAGTGCAATTACCTGCGCTTAGTTCATCCAGACACACAGTATCATATTAATTTAAATAATCACTGTAAGTTGGGGACACGGGTTTTAAGAAGTGGAGCCTACACTAGCTGGGAGGTCTCAGTTCACAGGTTCTTAGTCTATTGGGTTTTTGTGCTCCTTCAGGCAGGGGCCACCCTGGTGCACGCCTAAGGTTAAGTTGGTAAACATGGGGTACCTTGTCATGGGGGGCATGGACCCGTTCTGCTGGAACAGGCAGGAGGCCCTAGAAAGCAGTTTACAGGGGAGAATATAGCTAAGAAATATTTGCACTGCACGCCATGGGCAGGTTACGAGTTGCTTCAGTTAAGCATAAAACTCTCGCCCTGACAGCCAAAGTAGACAGGCGGGTTGTGGGAGCGGCCTCCTAACAGTTGGCTGCTGTCCTATAGATTGGGGACATGGGTGTTCAGGCACATACGGTGCTAGATGGACGGCAACTGCAGGTTGCAGAAGGTTGTATCCACATTAGCCTGTAGGGTAATGCAGCCGTTGTTAAAGTTAGACCCCCCCTTTCACCACAGAGGGAGCTGAGCAGGCGAAATTCCCATAAGGAATAAGGGATGCATGGCAAGTGAAGGGGGTACACCCTTGCTCAGAGATTGGCCCAGGGGGGTCCGCCCCCCCAATTTCTTAGTGATACACCTTGGGGGCAACAACCTCATTGCCATGGGGAGGAGGTCACTCTTACAAGCCATGAAAGCTGACTTAGGGGAGATCAACAAATACATGGGTCAATGTGAGCTCTGGTGGTCTGAGATTATTCCCCGCAGTGTGGCACGGGGCTAAGTCAGAGGAGGCCGTTGAACATCCCTGGAAGAGTGAACAGTTCATGGCGTAAATTCGCAGACCAGAGGGGTCTGGGTTACATCAGACACAAGCTGATTCAGGCTAATGTTAAAGGCTACTTTGATAAAGATGGTATTCATTGTCACCATTGGGAATGGATGTGTTCCCTTGGCCTTGCAGGGGGCCCTGGAAATGAGAGGTGGCAAGTGAGAAGACGGCTGTCTTGGTGGCACGGGCAATCCAGGCATACGCCTAAGGTTAAGGTTAAGTTGACAAACATGGGTGCATTTGTTACAGGTGGGCATGGACACGTTCCACTGGACATGCAGGAGGCCCTAGAAAGCAGGTTGCAGGTGAGAAATGAGCTGTTTGGTGGGGGGCTCTGGCGGTGACGGGGGCTGCCTCCAGAGCTGTGGCAGAGTTACAGGGCGATCTGGAAGCAGACTGGTACTATAAGGGTACCTCTGCGGCAGACAGGTACAGTAAGGGTACCTCTGTGCGGCACAATAGGTGTGCCAGAGCCAAAGACCAGGAGCCTCAGGGCAGGTTCCTGGAAAACCGCGACGACGCCCCGTTAGTCCTTCGGGCTGTTGGGGCCTGACCAACCGGGGGTTTGCCCTGCTACACTCCGCCCTGAAAAGGGTATGAGTAATAAGGGACCAACGGGTCACCTGATCCGGAGGAGGATCATCAAAAAGGTGTAGCACTGATTGGGTTCCCCACAGTGCTTGGCTTATCAGGCGGGTGGGGCAGCATAGGTTGGTACAGCTGCCTGCCCTTGGATTGCCCGTAAGATAACCCACCTTATTGCATACTTTTGTATGGAATAAACCTGCAGCAATATTTTTCGATAACAAAAGTTGTCTTGTGCATTCATTTATTCATGCATGCTCAGACTGTGGATGGGGATGTTGCCAATAATGGCACTATGACCCTGTAGCTGTGTTTGCAATTAGTAGCCTGGGGAACCAGGTTAGAGTCTTGGTGTGGGCTCAACATTCTATGATTCTGGGGAAATCACTTAATCTCCCTGTATCTAAAAAACATGAACGTGACCTTGTGTAATGAAACTGGTGCTCTTGTAAAGCGCTCCAGTACCCTTGGTCACACTACACAAAAATGCAGAAAAATACACAAATATGTCAAAACAGACTGGTAACTTAAACAAGCATTGGCATATCCAATTGGTCTCGCTTTTGGGACCTTATAAGTATTTAGTTATGCAGCACAATATATTTGGGGCAACAGCATTAACTGTTGCATGGTTAAACACTTATAAGTTCCCAAAGGCGAGACCTATTGGCTATGCCAATGCTTTACATGTAATGTTAAAAGTAAAGCGCTGGTGCCGCGATTATAGCAAAAATAAAGAAATAGAAGTTTTTAGGCAGATGCAGCGTCGCGCGCGCGCACGCGCGCGCTACGCCACAAGTAAAAGCAGATGCAGCCAAAAGTGAATGCATAGGCGGACCGAGGGGATGCGCTTGTGCGCGTAACTGCAAGCTGGTGGCCGCTTGGCTGCTTTGGTAGGTGACAATGCTTTTTAGGTCGAGCCTAGAGCAGCGCATGCGCTGTGCTCTGGCGAGACTTTTAGTAAGGGCTTCAGAAAATGGTACCACTGTGGCCTAGAGCTTGAGTGAATGTGCGCGGGCACACCCTTAGGAGCAGAGGAGCCATATGGCTTTCCTCTCTCGTCAAGGGTAACAGGCCCTGTCTGTTCTCTCCATCATGGGTCACAGGCCTGGCTGTTCTCTCTGCCCTCTGCATTCCGCAGACCTTCTCCAGCCTGTTCTTTCCCCTCTCGACCCCTCCCTTTGGACAGGGAGGAGGGAAACTGCTCCTGTTTGCAAGACTCACCACTATTCATGCCATGTAAGTTTGTCAATAGGGCATGAACAGTGCATTTCATTTCTTGAAAACAAGTGTCCCTGTCTCCCTTTCTACTCTGGGCTGCTCGCTCCTCTGGCCCCCACCTCTAGGCTTCAAGGTCAGAGTCTGCCAGCAGCTTCACTCTGCAGCTCTTCTCTCCTTCTTCTCCCCCACCCATTTTTCAGAGGAGAGGGGAAGGGAGGCTGGGTCCATTGCAAGCTTCTCAACCAGCAGCTTTAGTATGTTATAGAAGCGGCTACTTTACCCTTAATACGTAGTGCTTACCCCCCTCTGCCCCCCCCCTCTGTCCTAACACTTATCATCAGGTTCAAAGCTTGCTGTGCTTACCCCCTCTGCCCCCGCTCTGTCATAACACTGATCATCAGGTTCAAAGCTCGCCTTGCTTACCCCCTCTGCCCCCCGCTCTTTCCTAACACTTATTAGGTTCAAAGCTCGCCGTGCTTACCCCCCTGCCCCCACTCTGTCCTAACACTGATCATCAGGTTCAAAGCTCGCCTTGCTTACCCCCTCTGCCCCCCGCTCTTTCCTAACACTTATTAGGTTCAAAGCTAGCCGTGCTTACCCCCCTGCCCCCGCTCTGTCCTAACACTGATCATCAGGTTCAAAGCTCGCCGTGCTTACCCCTCTGCCCCCCGCTCTGTCCTAACACTGATCATCAGGTTCAAAGCTCGCCGTGCTTACCCCCCTGCCCCCGCTCTGTCCTAACACTGATCATCAGGTTCAAAGCTCGCCGTGCTAACCCCCTGCCCCCCGCTCTGTCCTAACACTGATCATCAGGTTCAAAGCTCGCCGTGCTTACCCCCCTGACCCCGCTCTGTCCTAACACTTATCATCAGGTTCAAAGCTCGCCGTGCTTACCCCCCAGCCCTCCGCTCTGTCCTGACACTTATCATCAGGTTCAAAGCTCGCCGTGCTTACCCCCTGCCCCCGCTCTGTCCTGACACATATCATCAGGTTCAAAGCTCGCCGTGCTTACCCCCCTGCCCCCCACTCTGTCCTAACACTGATCATCACGTTCAAAGCTCAGCGTGCTTACCCCCCTGTCCCCTGCTCTGTCCTGACACTGATCATCAGGTTCAAAGCTCAGCGTGCTTACCCCCCCTGCCCCCCCTCTGTCCTGACACTTATCATCAGGTTCAAAGCTCGCCGTGCTTACCCCCCTGCCCCCTGCTCTGTCCTAACACTGATCATCAGGTTCAAAGCTTGCGGTCCTTACCCCCTGCCCCCGCTCTGTCCTAAAACTGATCATCAGGTTCACAGCTCGCCGTGCTTACCCCCTCTGCCCCCAGCTCTGTCCTAACACTTATCATCAGGTTCAAAGCTCGCAGTGCTTACCCCCCTGCCCCCCGCTCTGTCCTAAAACTGATCATCAGGTTCAAAGCTCACCGTGCTTACCCCTCTGGCCCCCGCTCTGTCCTAAAACTGATCATCAGGTTCAAAGCTCGCCGTGCTTACCCCCTCTAGCCCGCTCTGTCCTACCACTTATCATCAGGTTCAAAGCTCGCCGTACTTACCCCCTGCCCCCCGCTCTGTCCTAACACTTATCATCAGGTTCAAAGCTCGCCGTGCTTACCCCCTGCCTCCCGCTCTGTCCTAACACTTATCGTCAGGTTCAAAGCTCGCCGTGCTTATCCCCCTGTCCCCCGCTCTGTCCTAACACTTATCATCAGGTTCAAAGCGCGCCGTGCTTACCCCCTCTGGCCCCGCTCTGTCCTACCACTTATCATCAGGTTCAAAGCTCGCCGTACTTACCCCCTGCCCCCCGCTCTGTCCTAACACTTATCATCAGGTTCATAGATCGCCGTGCTTACCCCTATGCCCCCCGCTCTGTCCTAACACTTATCATCAGGTTCAAAGCTCGCCGTGCTTACCCCCTGCCTCCCGCTCTGTCCTAACACTTATCGTCAGGTTCAAAGCTCGCCGTGCTTATCCCCCTGTCCCCCGCTCTGTCCTAACACTTATCATCAGTTTCAAAGCTCACCGTGCTTATCCCCCTGCCCCACGCTTAGTCCTAACACTTATTATCATGTTCAAAGCTCACCGTGCTTACCCCACTGCCCCCGCTCTGTCCTAACACTCATCATCAGGTTCAAAGCTGACCGTGCTTACCCCCCTGCCCCATGCACTGTCCTAACACTTATCAGGTTCACAGCTCGCCGTTATGCAGCACAATATCCTTGGTGCAACAACATCAACTGTTGCATAGCTAAAAACTTATAAGGTCCCAAAAGCGAGACCTATTGGCTATGCCAATGCTTGTTATTTATGTGTGGGTTTTGAAAACAAATAAATAAAAGGCATTGTCATTACATCGGCAAAAGCTTAAACTCTGGCAAATGCAAGACGTATTGCATTGCAAATGCTTGTTTCTTTGGTGGTTGTGAGATTAGATGTGGATGATTGATAATTTTAAATGAGGAACACTTAGAGGTAGGCATGACTAGACAATTCAGCATAGCTCCTAGGAGTACATAACACCCGTTTTATAGAAGCTATAAAGATTACATTGTGTTCCGTGTAACCAGGTTATTTTTGTATGAATTCTGTAAGTGAGGCCTACCAGGGCCCTGGACAGAAGCGTCCACCTTGATGGCCAATGGCCTTATTCCTGACAGCTGTCAGTGGCCTCTGTTGGTTGCTGTCTTTTGGGCGCAGCTGGTTGTACGCTGCGGACAGATGCCAGAACTTGGGAGGCTGGAGGTGCTTCATAACCTTCTTGGCCATGATGGTACTGTTCACACGCTGGGATGCAGATGTGGACATGGCTTGGCAGTTCGGGCTGGACTGTTCCCATGAGGCACAGGGTCAAGACTGATTTGCATATGGCCATGTCTAAACTGGGGTGGTGTAGTGGGCAAAAGAACGATGGATTTAACCCAGATCTCTTGACTGGGGGAGAATGTCTGCATTATCAGCATTCCGTCCAACATTTGTTTGTTGTAACGCTTTTCGCCCTAAGTGGGATGGGTATTCCCAGACGTGGGACCCGTGCTCACTACGCCACTGGAGTCAAGCTATCCTGGCTGATGACGGCTGATAGCCAGAAACCGGTCCTAGGATGCTTGATTCCGGTCCAGGGAAGACATGGCTTGGCAGTTCGGGCTGGACTGTTCCCATGAGGCACAGGGTCAAGACTGATTTGCATATGGCCATGTCTGAACTGGGGTGGCGTAGTGGGCAAAAGAAGAATGGATATAACCCAGATCTCTTGACTGGGGGAGAATGTCTGCATTGTCAGCATTCCGTCCATCATTTGTTTGTTGTAACGCTTTTCGCCCTAAGTGGGATGGGTATGCCCAGACGTGGGTCCCGTGCTCACTACGCCACTGGAGTCAAGCTATCCTGGCTGATGACGGCTGATAGCCAGAAACCGGTCCTAGGATGCTTGATTCCGGTCCAGGGAAGACATGGCTTGGCAGTTCGGGCTGGACTGTTCCCATGAGGCACAGGGTCAAGACTGATTTGCATATGGCCATGTCTGAACTGGGGTGGCGTAGTGGGCAAAAGAAGAATGGATATAACCCAGATCTCTTGACTGGGGGAGAATGTCTGCATTATCAGCATTCCGTCCATCATTTGTTTGTTGTAACGCTTTTCGCCCTAAGTGGGATGGGTATGCCCAGACGTGGGTCCCGTGCTCACTACGCCACTGGAGTCAAGCTATCCTGGCTGATGACGGCTGATAGCCAGAAACCGGTCCTAGGATGCTTGATTCCGGTCCAGGGAAGACATGGCTTGGCAGTTCGGGCTGGACTGTTCCCATGAGGCACAGGGTCAAGACTGATTTGCATATGGCCATGTCTGAACTGGGGTGGCGTAGTGGGCAAAAGAAGAATGGATATAACCCAGATCTCTTGACTGGGGGAGAATGTCTGCATTGTCAGCATTCCGTCCATCATTTGTTTGTTGTAACGCTTTTCGCCCTAAGTGGGATGGGTATGCCCAGACGTGGGTCCCGTGCTCACTACGCCACTGGAGTCAAGCTGCTGATAGCCAGAAACCGGTCCTAGGATGCTTGATTCCGGTCCAGGGAAGACATGGCTTGGCAGTTCGGGCTGGGTTTGTTCCCATTAGGCACAGGGTCAAGACTGATTTGCATATGGCCATGTCTGAACTGGGGTGGCGTAGTGGGCAAAAGAGGAATGGATATAACCCAGATCTCTTGACTGGGGGAGAATATCTGCATTGTCAGCATTCCGGCCATCATTTGTTTGTTGTAACGATTCTCTATAAACGTCAGAGAAAAATCTACTTATATAAAGTACTGTATGGTTAGTGGTATCTCTATCAAATCTATTAAAAACTTGTAGGGCACACTTGATAGATCATGAATAATACATATATTTTATCAGAAAAGTGAATGCAAGATATTAAGGATACAAAGATGTAAAAGTTCTAAAAAAAAAACATCACTTGAGGTACCTAAGTAAATTTAATTAGCCTCGGTAGTGCCTCACTGATAGAGGTGGGTTGATTAGGAGGACGCCAGAGGCAAATAAGGTTACTTTGGTACCTTACTGGCAAAGATTGTAACTTCTGAGGCTGTGTAACCTTAATGTCCATCAGCATAAGCGTTTTTGTCAACCATATAGGGTTGCTGCACTTAACTTAATTTTCTCTTCATGGAGTACCAACCCACCTAAGAGGTGGAAGGCACATTCTCTGTGACAAAATGACCCCTTTAGAAAAACACATACCTAAAGCTCCCCAACACTGGTCATTTACATTTCTTCAGATGTCAATAAGACGAGCTAGGGAATATTATTTTTGCTAGCACAGCATGGACGTTCAGAAAAATAACTGATGGCAATAGTGTTCCCTGTCAATACAAAGTTGTGTTCTGGAAACGTAGCCCAATAAAAAAAACAAGTAAGCCTAATGTGGGCTTTCCAGCTCGTCTATCACCGCTACTATCCAATGAACCCGCCACTTGCCATGAAGTGTGATTAGCTGATGCAGCACTGCACATTACAAAAACATGAACATTGTGTGTGGGCGAAAAGCCCGTCAATGCTGCATTTCCAGCGAGGAAAAAGTGGCCTACTAAATAAAACCTTTAACTTTCTAGAAAAAGACACAAATGTATTACTAAAACAAACCTTGCAATAACTGTACAGCTTTGAGTGAAATGAAATAACGCCACAGCTGTAAGGTCTGGCAGCGGCGCGCGCTGCTGCCTCGAGTAATGGGTGGGGTGTAGCAATGGCCCCCAGAGCAAGAATGCAGCCATGCTCTCTCCTGCATTCCGAGAAAACTTAAGCGATGCCCTGTATAAGCCCCGAGCCAGAGCCCTGGTGGCAAATCACGATGCACTCCAGGCCACAAGGAACTGGGCTAGGGGCGACACATCCCAGCTTGGTATGGCCCTATTATGATGCCTAAAGTGAGCTAGGTGCTCGCCCCTGAAACATACGGTGCCCTGCAGGTCACGGATTCAAGCAAGGCTAACTCTGCATTTCATTTCTGTGAAGTGGTTAAATAGAAACACCTGTAATTTACATAGATTAGAAACAGCAGAATAACAGTGTGAGATAATATATGTATTTGTGTGTATATACATACATATATAAATAATAAGAGTTCTCATCCTGAAACATAACGCCTTGCTTCTAAAGATGGCCTCTGGAGCACACGCTCGCCGGGCTACTCGCCAGACACTCCCACAGCAGAACCTTCTCTTGGCGTGCCATATATGCGATCTGTGTAAATCCAATCCCTTATACAAATGAAAGGTTGACAGGAATTCCTGCAAAACTAGATTCTGCTGCTTATTAACAGCACTGACTCCGATCATGGAGATAATCCCACAGAGGAAACGCAATTTAATATACTGCATTTTAAGGACATGTGTTTAGGGCGTGTGTGTTGGATGAGCAGTGTGTAAAAGGAAACAAAAAAAAATAAAGAAAACAAGCATTGGCAAAGCCAATAGATTTCTTCTTTGCAAGAGCTATTGGCTTTGTCAATACTTGTGTTGCTATTGTTTGAGAGTATTCAGGGAATTTTAACTTTTAGATCATCCGCGTTAGCACTTTTCTAGTATTTATGTGTGTTTGTTTCTGTTTGGAGATGAGGGGTGCGTAAATCAGAGAGCCGGAGGAGGAAGTGGAGTTTTAAAAGCAGGGAGGGATATTATAAAAAGGAGGAGGAGGGTGGTGGTTTAACACAACTAATGCATGTCTAAGGCAGAGCTGCAGACCTTGAAACTGGGGTTCCTAGGCAAATCACGTAATCGAAAAAAAACAAAAACGTTTCTATGTATAATGTAAATGGAGCTCATGTAAAGCACTCCAATACCTACTTGGATACAAGTGGGGGCGCGGGAAGTGGCTAAAGCGGGGGGGGGGGGGGTTGAGCATGGAAGAGGACGTGGTGGGTTAATAGAAGCTGGGGGAGAGGGGAGTGTCTATGTGTAATGTAAATGGTGCTTATGTAAAGTACACAATACCTTCAGGGACTGGAGTGAGGGCATGGGAGATGGTGAAGCAGGGGAAGGGGAAAACAATAGAGAGCAGGAAGGAAGACATGCTTGTTTAAAAGCAGGGGGGGTCTTAAAAGCAGCGACGGGGGGTTTGTTAAAAACAATGGCGGAGGGAGGTCGGGAAGTACTCCAATACCTTCAGGGACTGGAGTGAGGACATGGGAGATGGTGAAGCAGGGGATGGCGCCCACAGGAACTGCAACTTCTTCATAGGCCAATTTGTAAGACGACCACATTTGCAGTCCTCCTTGCCCAGAGACAGTAAAAGGATATGGTAGTGACGTTGTTTCAAAGAATACTTCTATTGAAGGGAGAGTAATTAATTATCATCCGAGAGCTCACTAGCAGCATTAGCAGGGCGCTTCAGAAAAGTCCATTTGTTCACTCCAGGATGTCTTGTAATTTACGTTTGACAGTCCCAAAGGAGGCTGCAGAGACGTCCCAGGACTCAGAGCAGTGAAGTGTAGGGGCTCGCGCATGCGTGCCACATCTGCTGCTGCAAAGATCACCCACAGAAGGCGCATGCATTTCCGCAAGTCGAGCTTCTCTTGGTCAAAAAGCCTTTGTGCAATCACAACAGAGCTTCAGGGCTTCACAGCTCCGTGAAGCCTGTCTTGTGCCTGTAATAAACAAGTGAACCTGGGCTGGAAAGGGCATTGCTTGGCCCGCCCACCCTTCAGCAAACATGTGCTAAGTATGTTCTGATAAGCAACAGTACAGAATCTATAGGGGAGGCGTGTGAGCGGGAGGAAGGGGAAACACAGAACACGGAAGACAGGGGAGAATAACACAGTAGAGAGAGAGAAATATCAAACGAAAACAGACGTGAAAAGCACTCAGTCTGAGTGCTGTGGTGCGCGCGCGAGCGAAAGTGAAAGCAGCGCATTTGCACATATGTTTCCAATTAGGCAGGGGAGGGGCGGAGGAGCGTTGAGAGAGGAAAAAAAGCTGACGAAAGCCAGATGCCAGCTGTGCACGTCACGCGCGCTTGTGCGTGTAACAGCAAGCTGGTGGCCGGCAGCCTCTGGGTAGCACTTTCAAAACCCGCTTACTAAATGTCTCGCTCGAGACAGCGCATGCCCTGGCTCAGGCGAGACCTTAAAAAGGAAAGACAGATAGTTACCCAGTGGCAGATTTGCACAAAGTGAAAACAGCAAACCTGGGTATATCTCAGCTTCGCCGTGTGGTTTTAGGCAAATATTTTACATTATCAAAACTCCTTTTTCTTCAATATTGCATATGAAAGCACTTTCAAATATGTGCGTTAAGAACGCCAGTTGTACTAAAACCTATTGTGTTTGACTGCATAGACTATAATATTGCTCTATAATCATCTGGGCCATGTATAGGGTTCACATGATATCTGTCATCTCTATTCACGAATGGTTCATGTTTAAACACTTAAAAACTACTTACCAATGCAGTGCTATAAAGGGACATTTTAATGTCAACGCTTCCATATGTTCAAGAAATACACATTTTTGAAGAGACTTTATCATATTTAGGTGATGTTTGTTGTATGATTTACATAGCAAACATTTTAAGGGCAGGGCTCGTGCACAGGCTATTAGATCAGAGCATACACTTGGCTCGGTCTCTCCCTTTGAATTTGTTGGCTCGTCCTTCTCTATCAACGACACACTGACCTTTGGCAGCGGATGAATCGTCACCGAGAAACAGCAGACACCAGCCTCCTGCCAAGGGTCTATAGTACTAAGAGGATTTTTTTATACTCCCAATATGGCCGCGAGAGCGCGCTAGTGCGTACTACACGGAACACAAAAGTGAAAAGGTTGTTTAGTGGCGTTTTTTGCATCATATGTTCTAGCGATGGCGGCTTCCATGCAGCCGGAAGATGTCACGGATACAGAGGGTCACAATGGCTCTCCCGGAGGAGCCCCACCACCAGATTCCCCGGATCTCCGCAGTGTCCTAGTGACCAGCGTCCTGAACCTGGAGCAGCTCGACGTGGATCTATACAGGTAACATCACCGCTAGTTCTAAGACCTGTCTATGCCTAAACCTAGAAAAGGGACTATCACTGCCCTCCCAAGCGAGCCTCTAGCATCTGTGCGGCATAGAGTGATTTACAATTAATTTCGGGATATTTGTAGTCACTGCGATCGCATTGTGATGTTATATTCATTTCAATTTAACACCATGTGTATGGCCATCATTACCAGCCGCCCAATAAACTGCGAAATGTAAGGTAAATGCTACCACGCACATTGTAATTATTAGATTTGTATTGTAATTATTAGATTTGTAATAAATATCGGGTGGTCAAACCTGGGAATTATTGGGGGATTGCTTGTATTGGCCAGAACATGCATATTTTGATGCGGCAAGCAACAACACGGTCATTATTCCCCAAAAGTTAGCCAAGTCTGCGCACTTTTCTTTTCTTATTGTTAACTTATTATAGCTCTTGCTGCTTATTATGAACTTATTATAGGTACTGGAGTAAGAGAGGCGGTGGTTTCGAGATCTTAGGTGAAATCTTGCAAAAGGGTAAAGTCCTCTGTTCAGGGCTTTAAGTGGGCCGGGTCCTGCTGGTGTTCGGTACCGGCACTTCTGAAAAGCAGGTACTGAGACCGTTCGGTATCAGGCTCTACATTTTTGCCCTCAGGGTGGAAAACAAATCTTAACTCTGCAGCAGTACCACCCTTCACTGCCTTTGATGTAACTTCAAAGAGACTCGTTATAATTGTTTCACAGTCTCATCATGTCAGAATTGAAGCATTTTCAAAGTTATATACAACGAGGCCTTAGTTGTTGCTTATTTATTTTATGCATCTAACAACCATTGGCAAAGCCAATAGTCCTAGCTTGTTGTAGGTATACTGTTAATTGTATTATTTATCTTTATGCAATGACAAAAGCAACAAAATACCAGTCGGGCGGCTCACTATGTTAAACAGATTTTTAGATTACGTGTTTTTAAATTACGCCCTTAATGACATTGGCCACACCCCTTTGAAAGACCCCTCAGTTTTTTCATCCCACTTAAAGCCCTGCCTCCATTTCCTGAAGGGAGCTATAAATGCTGTGCATCAAGAATCCTCAGTAACACTAGGCATCACATTAAGAGATCTCGGTGTCTGCAGAAGGTATACAGTTTAAGTGCATAGCTATACATCTTTCAACAGTTTCATGATGGGTTTAGAATGCTTATTAAGAAGCACGTCACTCGCTGTACAGAGTTTTGAGTCATTTTGCCTGTTGTTAAAAACTCTGCCCATAAATAAACCTACCTCTGCAACATTTTTCTGGGACATTTATCTGTGTTCTGGAATTCCAATAGATACAAGCTACCAACTACAATGAACTTTCACTTAAATAGCTGGAAATACCTTTTTGTAACTTACTGTTAAGGTTCTGACAAATGTGCACATGATCCGCATCCCAGTTGTGTCAGAGAAACCTTTGTTTTTCATGTTTGGAACATGCACTTATTTGACACTTTATTAGGAACAAGCACTGTCAAACCCAACTGGTTTTGTTTTATTGTACTATGACATATAAACAGCACTCCTTTGCATGTATTGTTTGGTAGTCTTTGTATGTGTGTGGGGTGTATTGTGGGTGAGTGCAAGAAAAAGTCAATGTGTCGATGGATGGATGCGTGAGTGCAGGGAAAACTAGCCACATGTATGGGTGGAGCACCCTTTCGGATTTTAAAATGTGTAGGGAGGACATGATGTGTGTAGTGAGATAAGCATGTGAGGGAGATGTGAAGTGAAAGGGTTGCACTAAGCTTCAGAGGAAGTGCAGGGTGACAAGCGTGAAACATAGTGTACAGAGTGACAATCTGATGGTTGGTGGGTGTTTTCAGACACTGTCACTTGTACATTGTTGCTAGAGTTGCATAGTTTGGTATGTGCTTATTTTTTTTAATAGGAAACTCCAACGAAAAACCAAATGATTGGATTTGGTTGTTATGGTATCATTGGATTATTAGTTTTGATTTAATGATGGCTGGTGGCCCACAAGTCGTCATGAAAGGATTTAGGGTAACTACCCAATATGGGGCATTACCTTGCTTGGCAGATAGGTTTGGACTTCCCATAAAGATAGCATTAGGAATAAAAAGCCAGGAATAATATACAGCAAGTTGTGGCTCCTCCAAACACCACCACCTACTGTATTTGATTAAAAAACTGGGTAGGGAGAACCCCTTTGTAGTTGCGTAGGATCTGCTTCTTATAGTTACCCCCACTTTTTGCTGATGTTTCACTGTTTTCGACTTAGTCTGGCTGGGATCCTGCTATCCAGGATCCCAGTCTAGCTGCTTTCTCTCTAAATTGATTGCATGTACTTTAGGTACACTTCAGATTGGATTCTGGGGTACACTTATAAGTCCCTAGTATATGGTATACTATATACCCAGGGCATAGGTACCCAGAGGCCTCTCAGGGGCTGCAGTATGTATTTTGGTACCCCTGGGAGACCATTAAAAATGACACAACAGCATCCTGTGTAAGGAGGTGCATGCACCCCATACTGAGATATAGGTTCACTATATCTATCCATATCACTGCACATATAAACCTATCAGTCACCCCTATGGCAGGCCTTATCAATCCTGAAGGCAGGGTGCTGGGTTTTATGTGAGAGGGTGCAACTGCATGAGCAGAGCCCCTCTGCAGCCTTCGGAACCTCTATTCCGGGGTTGTTTGTGATGCAGCCATACCATATACTCAAGTGTATTATAACCTCGCGGTAAATGCTAACTTTAGAACGGCTGCATGGAAACATGTCGTGTTTGGTGTCAAACACCTTGGAATCATATCTCCACACCAGTAACTTGTGTGAGAGGTATGATTCCACCCTACTAGAGGGAGAAATATGACAGCACCGGTACACCCGGTACCAGCTTTGCAAACCCTGGCATCACAAAATGGATGCTGCCAGCCACAGACACAAGTCTGCCCTCCTGCTGATTGACGAAAATCCGGCAGGGAACGGCTGGACAATAGGCTTCCTGTCACAGGGAGGTGTGACCACCTCCCAGACAGGCTTTAGTGTATTGGGGCTGGGTGGGTGCTCTCTGAGAGTGCTTTCATGTCTGCACTGGGGGCACATTTGGTGTCCCTGTGCATAGTCCAGCTCAAACCGGTTGCAGGGGCTATCAGCCCCTGCTCTGGCGCGAAACTGGACAAAGGACATCGGTGTACCCACCCCTCTGTCCTGACCCTCCCATAGGTGGGTCTCCAGAGTTTGTCCCACCCCTTCCTTGGGTATAAAGTAGGAACCCCTGGCTACAAGACTTTAGATATTACCTGGACTAAACTCTGCTACAGAAACCAAGTATCCTTCGATGATCTACGCTTTGCTGGACGACTGAAGAATCTCCCTTGGAGTAAAGGAATTACTCCCCTGCAAAGCAGGCACCTCAACGCATCTGACCGGTTTGCATCTACGCAGCTCCCGACGGACTCCGAAGATTTTGCAACACAGGAGGTGGGTTCCCAAGCTTCCCTGAGGCCGATCAGTTCTCTCAGCAAACCTGAGACCTAAAGCCCATGTGGGGATCGTGCAACCCGAACACCTGGACCCCGTGCACAATTGCAGCAGCATAAGCTTTTTGGCGATCCCTGAGGCTGTGCTTTGGACTACATGTAGCCCCGACCCCGGGCAGTGATTCCACCGAGAAGATCACTGGCCTACACTCCACGAGTGTTCCGAGGGCTGGTGTTTTGTGTTTCCTCTCGCGGTCTCTGTGCGATCCCTGGTCCGTCGACCTGTGGGTCCCTGAGAAGGGAACTTTAACTTTCAAAGGGCTTACCTGGTTGCTCCAGATGTGCCCTGACTCTCCATCGCTTGGGGAGTCCACAGGACCTTGCTGGTCCACACCGAAGCATCTTTACTCTAACCACGTGGGTTGCAGTTGCCAAGGCTTGTTGGTCTCCAATCTGGACACTGACCCCCCCAGCACTAGACTTCCTTCGTGGGACAGCTCGCCTGCAGACTTTGGTCATCGTCGACATCTCCTGGTCCCCGTGGCTGCACCTCTTCGCACCTGAGGCACCCGACATCGGTGGGCATTCGTCTACCGCGCCCCTGGTCACTGGCAAGTGACCCAGAGTCTATCTCCTCTGCTTTCAGGTTCTTCACATCTCCGATCCAGGCGTCGATCACACCGGACACTTCTCATCTTCCCGGCAGCAGCACTTTGCAGCATCACGCCATTGAAAACAACGAAGATTCCCGACACCATTTGACACCTATGCACCCGGCTTCCCTGGGTTAGGGAACGCGAGTACTCTGATGCTCACATGGGTGCTGGCCTTAGAACCTTCTAAGTTTGAAAGGGTTTGCTCAAAGTCCTCTCCTAAGTGTCCTTAATCTTTAAAATTCCAACCGCGACTTTCCCATAGGATTGTACGGAGCTCGCGGCTGTGTACTCACACTGCACGCGTCCCCCGTGAGTCCCCTGTGTCACTACCTTGGGTGGTTCCTTGGGGTTCCAGCGATTCTGCGTGCTCTAGACACTGTGTCTAGTCAAGTCGGGGTTGTTATACCACTTTCTTAATATATGGTTTTGTCTCCCCCCCCCCCCCCTTCCCCCCGGGGCCCACTGTGTATTGTGCTATTTACTGTCGTTCTAGTGCTTTAATATTGTGTATCTTGTTCTCTAATCTCATAAAGAGGTTAGTAGAGAGTGTTTAGTAATACTTTAATATATTTTATATATATACCTTGTGTGGTTCTCCTTTCATTTGGTCATTCAAGAGGTTATAATCTGGTAAACCAAGCTGCTTTACATTCCTTCGAGACTGAGTCTGAAGGCTGCTCTACATAGCTACCACTAGGATAGTTTTCAATAAAGGTTGTCTTTAACCTAATCATCAATAAGGGTTGTTTGGACTGGTACAAGGTGCCCACTTTAATTAGTGGACAGCATATACCAGGCCAACTTCTCACACCCTTCATCTTGGGAAAACCATCATCTTGAGTATTTAGTTATTGCCATTCCAAACCGCAACGTCACAAATCTCAAACTAGTGGTTTTATACGGGAACAACTAGACTTCACCACCCAGAACTTTGAGATTCTGGGGGTGCAAGGAAAT
Source organism: Triturus cristatus (assembly GCF_964204655.1). Taxonomy (NCBI): domain Eukaryota; kingdom Metazoa; phylum Chordata; class Amphibia; order Caudata; family Salamandridae; genus Triturus; species Triturus cristatus. The sequence goes on from NC_140590.1 coordinate 1,562,328,969, forward strand.
CGGGGATGTACACAAGGAAAAACGAGGGGTGCAACCTTATAGGCATGTGCTGCAATGAGATATTGAGGACATGCAGGAGCGGGGAGACATTCAGAGTGTACAGAAAAACAAGACAGGCCTGAGGTGCACGGTGATAGATACTGGCCGATTGTGGTGGGGAGATAATTAAGAAGTCCAGAGAAACAAGCACCGTATGCAGGGAGACAATACGTGGGTGCATGGAAACAGGCTGTGCAGGAGGCCGCAAGGAAAGACAGAAGGGTGTGCAGGGAGTACCAGGATATTGAAACAATGTGGCGAGGGAAAGACATGCCTAGATAGAAGGTTAGGTAAAAGTGTCAGGGAAGCGGGAATACACTGAAACAAGCTGAGTGAGCAAGAAGATTGTAGGAAGGTGGAATCTGACTAAATGGTTGCCCCCACTTTTTGCCTGGGTTCTGCTGGTTTATGACTTAGTTGGACTGGGATCCTGCTGTTCAGGGCCCCAGTCTATCTGCTTTCTCTGTATAATGGTTTCCATGTACATTAGGTACATATCTAATTGGATTCTGGAGTGCCTAATAAGCCCCTAGTATATGGTATACTATGTACCTAGGGCATAGGTACCTCAGAGGCCTACCAGGGGCTGAAGCATGTATTATGCCACCCCTGGGAAGCACTCCAAAATGACACCCAGGCGGCAGTAGCAGACCTGTGGTAAGGTGGTGCTTGCACCCCTTACAGTGGTATAGGCTACCTATATCCACCTATATGTACAGACACATATAAACCTATAAGTCACTCCTATGGCAGGCCTTGACAATCCTGAAGGCAGAGTGCTTGGTTTTGTGTGAGAGGGTGCCCAAGCATGAGCAGAGCCCCTCTGCAGCATTCGGAAATACTTCCTTATGGCTGTTCTGTGATACAGCCATACCATATACTCTTAAGTGCATTATAACCTCGCGGTAAATGCTAACTTTGGAATGGCTGCATCAAAACATGTCGTGTTTGGTGTCAAATGCTTTGGAATACTACCCCCGCCACTTCTGGCGGCGGGGGTAGCATTCCACCCTTCTAGAAGGAGAGTCATGTTCACACAGGTCTACCCGGTTAAAACATTCCAAAGCCCTGGCATCACAAAATGGATGCCACAGACACGGGTCTGGCCTTCTGCTGCTGAGGGAAACTCCGGCAGGGGAGGCCTGGACAATAGGTTTCCTGTCACAGGGAGGTCTAACCACCTCCCCAGACAGGCAGATGTGTATTGGGGCAGGGTGGGTGCATTCAGAGAATGCTTTTGAGACACTGCCTGGGGCACACAAGATGTCCCTGTGCATAGCCCAGTTCAAACCGGTTGCAGGGGCACTCAGCCCCTGCTCTGGCGCGAAACTGGACAAAGGGGAAGGGGTGTAACCACCCCCACCTCACGTCCTCCCATAGGTGGGACCTTAGAGTTAGTCCAACCCCTAAACTTAGTATAAGTATAGGAACCCAGTCCCTAGGACTTCAGATTACCCTGGATGAAACTCTATATCATATATCCTGGACCTTCGACTTTCTATCACGACTAGAAGACGGAAGAAATCTCCCTTGGGGTGAAGGAGTGACTCCCCTGCTTGGCAGGCACCAACAAAGCAACTGACCGGTCTGCATCGCTGAAGCTCCCGCCGGACGCTGAAGTCTTTGCATCACCAGAGGTGGATTTCCAGACTTCCCCGAGGCTACCCTAAGTCCACAGCAAAGCTGAGGCCGGTGGCTATCGTGGGGGACGTGGAACCGTGACCCCTGGACACCGTGATCTTTTGCAGCAACAGCATCTTCCTGGGCTTCCTCGAAGTTGTGCTTTGGGCTCCGAGTAGCCCCAGCCTTGAGCACCTCCTGCACCGAAGATTGCTGGCCTCCACTCCACGAGTTCCCCGTGGGCCAGTTTCAAGTGCAACCGCTCGAGGCTCCTTCGCGATCACTAGCCCGTTGGCTAGCAGGTCCCCACGAAGGCAACTCCTTTTCTACTTGGGCTTTCCTGGTTGCTCCAGACGTGCCCTGACTTACCCTCGCTGGGTGAGTCCCTCAGACCTTGCTGGTCTGCACTGCAGTCCTTTCTCTGAATTCTTGTGACTTGCCGTTGCCAAGGCTTGTTGGGTCCATTCTGGTTGCTGACACCGCAGCACTCGACAGACTTCATGGGACAGCTCGAATCCGGTTTGTGGACTTCGTCGACGCTTCCTGGACCTCGTGGCTGAAGAGTCAAGACACCCATCAACTCACCTGAAGCACCCGACATCTGTGGGCATTGGTCCATCCTGCCCTCGGTCACGGGCTAGTGACCCAGACTCTGTCCCCTCTGCTTTCAGGTTCCTTCCATCCTAGATCCAGGCTTGGATCTCTTCGGACACTTCTCCTCTTCACGGCAGCAGCAGTTCTTTGCAGGCTTCCATTGCAATTGACGACGCGACCCGACACCAAAAGACACCTATGCACCCGGCTTCCCTGGGTGAGGTAACTCGAGTACTCCGGTGCTCCCGTGGGTGCTAGCCCTAGAACTTCTTAAGTACAAAAGGGTTTGGTCCTGACTCGATTCTAAGTGTCCCTAATCTTTAAATTTCCAACCGCGACATTGCCCATAGAAGATAACGGGAACCAGCGGTTGTGTTTACACACTGCATACAGTCCCCGTGTGTCCCCTGTGTCACTACCTTGGGTGGTTCCTTGGGGTCCCAGCGATTCTACAGGCTCTAGGCCTTGTGTCTAGTTCAGTCGTGGTTCTTATACAATTTTTTGGGTATATGGTTTGGTACGCCCCTAGGGCCTAAACGTGTATTTGTGCTATTACTGATAATTGCTAACTTGTAAACGAAGTACTTCGAACTCCAGTCTCCTAAAGAGACTAGAGGGGTGTGTGTTAACTTAAATACATATATTTTAAATATATACCTGGTGTGGTTGTCCTTTCATTTGATCATTCAAGAGATTATAGACTGGTAAAACACGCTGCTTTACATTCCTTCAAGACTTAGCCTGAAAGCTGCTCTCCATAGCTACCACTAGGATAGCTTTCAATAAAGGTTGTCTATAATCTATCACCATAACGGGTTGTTTGGACTGATACAAGGTGCCCACTAGAACTAGTGGACAGCATATATCAGGCCACCTTCTCACAAAGAAAATCAGCTAACCGTTAAATATGCATTTTTGGTGCACTTTGGCTAACTTTCCTATTGCAAGCACTTGGAGAAAGACAGGAGTAGGTTTCTACACATGGCTTCTGAAAAACATCAGATCCATCCTACCTACACTGTCAAATTCGAAAGGTTGCTGGATCAGACAGTGACTCTTACATTTCACTGTTTTTGCAGTGTTTTCTGGGAGGCTGAAATAATACAACTGAGGACTTGAACATGGTTGTAATCTTCATTGTTCAGTGTCTGCAGGCAGCAGTTTGGGGTATCTACATTTTCAGAGCTTAACTGACAGCTGCAAATATGGGCATGGATTTATTCATAGTTCAGTGTCAATAGAGCTGCAGGTGTGGGAATACAAGACTTAAACTTAAGCTCTGTTCTGGTTTTTCAAGTTCTGTATCACCAGCTAAAGCCTATTTAATGCTCACTCCTCCCATATAAATAGGAAAAGTCAGGGTAATTAAAATTGTTGACTCCTATTTCTCTGATTGCCAATGAACAGCGAAAGCTGTACAGATGGGCTCATTCTGAGGGACTCAGTAATCCACCCGTTACTTTCCTCCCACTCCCAGGAGTTACTGTTACTGGGGTACCTAGATCTCCAGTAGTGCGGGGCTACCAGTCATTACAAGTGGAACCCATGGGGAATTGGGAATTCTGTGCCCAATTGTACTGAAATTTTCTCCTCAATGCTTCCTCCGCCTTTAGTTTTATCCAGAGGTTTCGGCTTCCCTTAGCAGCAAGGATCTCTGGGTGAAACTTAAGAACTTGGAATTCCAGTTGATCAGGTACCTCCAGTTATCGGGCCAATCACAAACTCATTATATAGGCTTAGCTGGAATACTATCTGTATTTGTTATGTTTCTCAGTTTGCACACTACCACCAGCATAGCAAATACAAGTGGTAGTAGTTACAAAGGTCCCTGCCTCAAATATATTTATAATGTATATATTTAATAAACCTGTACGTGGAACTACTTGTGACCTTGGAGGACAGATATTGACTATAATGTCTGGGTTAGTTTAGGTACTTTATCGATAATCTGAGGTTTCACAATACTCAGCGATAACAGTCGATGAGATATATTACACCACAATTAGTAAGAAAAAACAACTATTTTTTGGCATTCTAATGGCAAAAAGACAAAGGGCCTAATTTAGATCTTGGCGGATGGGATACTGCGTCACAAACGTGACCGATATCCCGCCTGCCGTATTACATTATATCCTATGACACTTGTAATACGGCGGACAGAATATCTGTGTTGGTTACAGTGCCTGGTTTATGTGCGCACATCTATTTCAGGAGTGACATAGCTTTGAAAAATAAATCTCTTGCCAGAATACTCCAGAGCAGTTATAATAAACAAAGTGCTTATTCTTAAGAACAAGAAAAAAACAAGCATTGGATAGCCAATAGGTCTTGCCTTTTGTAATTTATAAGGGTTTAGACATACAGCACATTATCCTGGGTGCAAAGCCAATAGGTCTTGGCAACCTGAGTTTCGGGGGGTGGGGGGTGGGAGGAGGTTTCAGGAATACTGTACTGTAAACTTCTGTAACGTCCGGTGCTCTCCCCAAAGTAAGATGCACCGTCCCGCTCTCTACAGGAATTAAAATACTTTAACAACATAAAATTTAAAAGTGCAGTTTTAAATCTGGGCATCATTTTCTTAGAAAACTGAGTAACAGATTCATAACAGGAGAAAAATGCAAATATTATGAGACCAAACTAGGAGCTAAATAAAGTGGTCCTATGTTCAAGACAGGGATAAGAGCTCTGGGAAAGTGCTGCCCTAAAGATAATTCTCAACTCCTTAAACATTCGCATCTCAGAGAAATCGTTAAGTGTCACAACCCTAGAAATATAAAGTAAACAAGCATGACTATTATTATATTTAACACTAATCATAATAGGGTTCCTGGGAATAATAGCCAGATTATACCTCCATAGGTTAGAGAAAAGAAAATTACTTGAAAGCACGATGATCATTTCACACATAAGAAGCTTAGTGACCTTTTTTAACACAGTTTTTAACATGAAGACATTCCTGAAAGGGAAGTCCTCATTCTGCTGCAATTAAAAAACATAACCACCAACTTGCTGCAAGTACTGAAATCGAGCCTTCTTACACAAACGCGTTTGCTTGTAGCCAACAGAAGACTGCGCTCAGATGAGCTTCATCGAGCAGTGACACCCATGATCAAGAAAGCTAGAAGCGGGGGGCGGCTTTTCTCCTTCAACGCTGCTAAACTCTGGAACACCCTCCCTCTGAGCCTCCGTAAAGAACCCAACCACCTCACGGTCCGAAAACTTGTAAAGACCTGGCTTTTCCCGTAGAGGCTGGCTCCCTCTCTGGTCACCGTCATAGCGCTGAGAGGCCTCCGGGTAGTCAAGCGCTTTATTAAAACCATTTTCATTTCATTTCATATTTCACAATTAACTAGATTTTTTGCAAAGACAAATTTCATCCTAGAAAAGTAGAGTGTAGCTGAAGGTTGTATTTAGGACAGGTACACGGGACAAGGGATTAACACCCAACACCACTTGGACATTGGAAGGGGGAAAATCTCATCTGAGGATTCACATCAACCCCCGACTCCAGTCCCCTGGTAGTAGCACACCAGAAACCTCGCATTTGTGTGGTAGTGAAAGTAGAAATCGGACAGGAAAAAAGTGTAAATGCGGTTGCCAAGTTGATATTAGTATTTCACCTGACCGTACCTAGTGTTTTTTTAAACGTTGCTTTTTAAATTGCTTTTGGTTGTGTTGGTTGGCATATTAGATGCCGTTAGTGTCATGTGATTTATTGTGGTTTTGTTTGCATAGATGTTTTGGTAACCAGTTGTGATTTATAATGTATTGAAAATAAGAAAAACTTGTTTTCATAATGTCAGCGCTGGATTTGTGAAAGTTGAATAGGGTCATAATGAAATCAGCGCGTCTTGTACCAGACTTTTAAAGTTTATCTAAGTGTTTTTTTTTACATTAGAGTTCAAATAATTTTGCTTTATGTTTATAAATTCCGGAGGACTTATGCTAGTAGCATTAGCCCTCCGACCTCCATCCAGTCTTTATGCTCCTCCTACATGAGAAGTAAAAAAATAGGACATAAACAATAACAGCCCACCCACCATACAGGCATATAATGCCATATCTAGCTGGGGAACCCCTGCAAGTATTACCCTTGAATTAAGTGCCACATTCTCAGCCGTCATACCAGCAGCGACCTGGGAGGGGTGGTGGGGGCGGACAAGCAGTGTTGTGTGAGGGGGTTGCGGCGACAGGTGAAAGCAAAGCAAAATAAGCTTCCACAAGCAGGAAACTATGAAAATAGTGCCGATAAACGACTTGATGAGTGGCTAAGTGTAAGGCTACATGTAATGGGGCCGGTCTGTGGGAGTAAACAATAGGCAGAAGGGCGGGCTAATTAAGGAGGATTTAGCCACTGGTAAGAAGGCATTTTAAAAGGACTATCGAAGCAGCCAATCAGAAGCTGTTAGAAACGGGTAGCGTGGTGCAGAGCGGGCGGGCCAAACTCCGAAGGAAATGTGTAAAGCATCTGCGCAGCACACACAGGCGACACACCAGGCACACTACAAAAAGAGACTCCACACCAGGTTGCATGAAAAATGGCATGTGTATTATACCAAATACAGTAGGATGCAATCACGGTGGTGAACACAGAGCCAACTGGCACCAGGTAGTCATTTACAGGGGATTATTTACAGGGCAGGTCCAATCGGGCCACTGCCAACATCGTCACACAGTACACAGATAAATGAAAGTCCATAATCAGTAAATGTATAACAGCCAGTAGTCACCGGCCAGATCAGGCCCTTAGTAGAAATCTTTGGCATAAACATCAACAATGTGCACCCTAGGAAAAAGCATTAGACCCATTAGCACAACCAGAGGTATGAACACATTTATATAAATCACTTTAGCATGAGGCATAACCTAGAACATCAAAACCTGACATTATGCAACTTCATATGCATTAGGCATCAATAGGCATGAAAACCACCCCCGCATAAAGTGGTCATGAAACCTCATTAGCATGAACCCCGCAGTGCAGCATCAGGGGAGGACATTAGGCATCAATACATTATGTATACCTCCTGGCATCGTCACTGGGGTAAAGGCCTTCCCTTAAACACAGAAACACATTATGCACAACGGTAGTATTCGGCATAGAAACCTGTGGGCATAATCTCATGACATTAGGCAGGCTTACCTGAAGACACGTTATGCAGAGCACCCCTACTGTGAGCGTTAGGAGAAACATTTGGCACCAATCGGAGCATAAGTGCATCCCACATAAAACATAGGCTCATCATGCATGAACATATTAGCACTTTAGGGGGGGTTACACCACCTTAGGCCTCACATTAGGGCGTAAATAACACATCCTGCATTAGGCAACCTCAGTGGCGGAGATGCATTAGGCATAGATATAGAGTATCCCCATGGGCATAAAAGATAAGCATCATGGCTTTATCATAGGCATCACCTTCTTAGCAGAAATGCATAAGGCATGGAGCACCTTAGCTTGGGCATAACACCACATTAGATATAAATCCCTTATACATCACATTAGCATGAAACCACGTTGGTGATAGGCCTAGAATGAAAATACCACTGCCTGACGTTAATACTGGGCATTAAGCACCCTATGCGCCACCATAACCTTAGCAGTGGGCAACATCATGAGCATGTCATTATGCATCACATCAGGGCATCATAAGCTGTGTACCAGCATACCCTGGCTTCAAACTCCAACGTGCCCAATGTTGTGGGTTAGTCCTTGGCGTCGCTGTTCAGTCACACCAGAGTACTGGCAAGGTGGGACTCCCTCTTTGGAACTCGGAAGTTCAAAATGCCCACCGTTGCAGCGGCCACTGTCCAGCGGATCGCTGTGGAGACCATGAGCACTGGCGCTGGCCCTTACGGTGCCTTGGAGGGGAAAAGAGCCCTGCTCTGGGGCTCTACAACATAAAAGTCATTTCCCCCTCGTTGCAGTGGCCTGCAACTGCAGCGCCGCTGAGGAAGAATGCAGCACTGACACCCCCACTCTGGGGCGGCAGCCGAATCCCTGCCCCACTCACCGGCAGTCCTGCCAGGCAGGCCCAGGAGGCTGGCGGGCGGCTCCTCCTCTACCGCTCCGGTCTCCTCCTGCAGGCTCGGCACACGCGGGGCTCTCCTCAGTGCATGAGAGCCCCGCCACCAGCAGCGCTTCACCAGACTTCACCCGGGCCCCCTCCTGGGACCTGGGACTTCAACGAAGATCCCGCTTCCTCTCGGGGCTCACCTCTGCTCACAGAGAGCCCCCACCTCCTCCTGGGCGATGTGCCAGCGTGGGGTAGGCTCCCGCCTGGCTTCTTCTTCAGGATCGGGGGAGGCAGACCCCGCCCCCAACTAGACTTGGGCTTTCGGGTCGCCGCAGGCAGCGCGGTGGCCCTCTTGTTCGCAACCTGGGTTGCGGTGGTGAACTTGTGGTGATTTCGAACGGCAGGGTGGAAACCCGCCACAAAGCAGTATCCAAGCGAGGTGGGCTCCCGCGGTATTTACAAATCAGCCGCTCTCCCAATCTGCGGCGTTAATGCGGCACACGCGCGGGGTGGGCTCCCGCCGATTCAATAAATGTAGAGGCGGGGTGGGCACCCGCGTGAAGGCAGAAGATGCGGGGTGGACACCCGCTATTTTTTTTAGAAGCACAAACGCGAGGTGGGCACCTGCGAAGGACCACACATGCGGGGTGGGCTCCCGCTCTTTTTAAATAAGCAGTTCTCATCAGCCTCACAGCGCCGCAGGCGTCACACGCTCCTCACCTCCTTCTTCTTGGGGGGAGTAAGATACAGCGTTCACCATGCGCTGGAAGGCACCACAGCTCTAGGGACACAAATAGCGCACCCCTCTCCTGGCACTCCACATGCAGCGCTCACGAGGCCCTAGGGCCCAGAGGCACACAGTCCCACACAGCAAAGTAGCACCCACGAAGCGCTAGGCAGGCAGGGGCCTAGGACTGCAGCCCCCACAAGCAGAGGACAATCAATTAAAATATAGCGCTCTCACAGCACAGCGCTGTAGGTGTCCGCTCCTCACCTCCTGGACAGTAAGATAAGCACTCCTCTTCTCCAGGCGCTAGCCAGCAGGCGGGGCACAGTTGTAGCGCTCACGAGGCGCTAGGTAGGAGAGCATCTGGCACTACTGGGCAAGATCAGTGGGCACTCATCAGTACAGGGCCGCAGTTCCTAGGAACAGTCATCCCCCATAAAATGGCACTCCTCCTGGGTCAGCGGTCTTCACTCCAGTAAGGGGCTCTCACTAGCCCTGTGGACAGCAGAGGGGTACAGTTGGGCACAGGGGCCAGTACACAGGCCCATGCGGAGGTACCTCCTGGCGGAGTGTCCCCCTCTCATTCAGGTCCACGCTCAGTCTGAGCACATGGCATCCCAGCTCCGCTATATGTCCACCCCTCCTCCCACCTACCAGCCAGGATTAGAACCTTCCAGAAGGGTCCTGGCAGTTTCAGTCCCAACTGTCACTGTGGGGGAGGTGTAGGGCACCCTGTCACTTCAAACACTAGACCGCCAACCCACCTCAGGCAGGTGGCACCAGCAGACAGAAATGGCGTCCATTTTAAAAGTAACATTTCTACCATGGTGAAAATAAACGTGCGCACTCCATTGCACAGCATTTAACAGACACACCAAACATGACATGTCTATTTTATTTCACTCAGGAGTTGTCCAAAAGGGTAAAGCGAAAAAATTCAGGGAAAAAGGGCCAAGTCCAACAGAAGCGATGGACGGACTTACAGCCCACAGTGTAGAGACAGCATGTGTCGCAGAGCAGCACATGCGCTGCTTAGGCCCGACGAAACAAGTCGAAATTGACTCTCTTAGATCCATTTCATACATGAGCCGGAATATGTCACTGAATGTAAGAATATGTGGAATGCATTTTAGAGAACTATGTTGTGATTATGCACTTGTGGCATTGTCTGTTTCTGATGGATTTTCCCATTTTATTCCTTTTCCATCTTTTTCCTTGTTTCTGTATCCAGACATTATTTGTTGAGAAAATTTGATTACAGTTGTAATTGTTTGTATAGGTAATTTATGTACCTAAAATCTATAAAATAAATTATTAGAAAAGGTAAATTATAAATAGGCTTTCCTGTTTTCAGTTTCTATTTTTGGCAAATTCTGGTGGGGGTTTATCAGTGTTTTCCAGTGATTTCAATACCTTAAAAAAACAGTGATTATCAGTGGTTACAAATTTTCGCACCATAAAAAACAACAGAAACAGTGTTTTTCCGGTGTTTATGGGCCGTTTCTGCACTGATAGAGCATGGTATATAGACATTGAACGTACTGTGTATATGAGGGCCAAATACATTTTTTACAAATTAAACTTATTGTAGTACAGCATACAATACTTCTTCAGTGAGAATTTGGTCTTGCGCGCTCGCTCTTTCCTTCCCATGTAAACTTTTATCTGTGAAAAGGCCCTCTCAACATTGACCATCAAACAAGGGCCTCAGCAAACTGTGGCTGAGTTCAGACCAGGGCACATGGGAAGGGCTGGGGTTCACCTACAGCAGAGGCAAGGAGAGGCCCTTTGTGTGCACAATAAGGCTGCCCTACTCTATTGACGGCTGTTCTGCATGTTTTACCAAATTCATTTGCTCCTGTATTCTCAATTCACATCTCGATTGCAGTAATATTATTACTGCATGGGGGCCCTATCCCCAAAGTTAAAGCCCAACTGTAGATTAGGGCCTCAGTAGGGTCTGCCTACAGCAAGCACCTCTACCAACCCCTGCGGTCATACACAACAGAGTAGCTACTTCCTTGACCCACCAGAAAGCACCTTGGGGCCTCTACAAGATATAGGAGAGCGCTACAGCAGTTCTACGATACAATGCAGGCAAGGGTCTGATTGAAAGGCCTGGAGGCCACCATTTCCAGCAGCCTGGATCTGTCAAGCTCTAGGTGTCCATCGCCCAGAGGACGCACAGAGGTCCTGGGTGCTAGGGTGGTCCAGTGTCAAAGCGGGTGCTTGAGGGGAGGGGTATTGGACCAACAGAAGGGGCACAGAGAAACTCAAAACGTATTTCAAACATCCCCGTAACAACGGCCTTCTATCCACTCACACTCTTTCAAATATTATAAGACACAATTACGCATACACATTCTGCGGATTTAACAAATGCCTTTATTTTGTGCATAGTAAAACAGCACGCATGGGAACTTCTCTGTGTCTTTATCCATTAATAGATGTGTGTTTATCTTTGTATGCGTGTTGAGGTGATCAAAAACATAAACACAGGTACATTCTAGATTGTTCCTGTTGCAGCGGCTAATTGGCCCTCATCCTCTCAGTACAAAGATAACTTTTTGTGCAAATGCTTCGCCGTTTCCCAGCTCCGGACATGCTGAGCGAGACCCAAAACTACAAATATCAAAAGAAAAAAAGCTCTTATGAGAAGCTGGAGGACTCAGGCCTTCCTTCCTCACTGCCCTTTGTAGAAGCATTTTCTCTTGCCAGTGTGAAAGACCTCACCCACTTGACTTAGCTCATTTACTGCATCTTTGTTCTTTTTCATTAGACACACAGAAGACATACCTTGAACAAAGATCTACAGTGAGTCTGGTCCCTGGTTTTTACCAGAGTACCTAAGCCAGGATGTAATGGGGAGGTGGGTGGGAAGATATAATTACGAAAATAATAAACATCATTGTACAATTGGTTTCACTTATTTTAATTTCCTAAATTTACAATCTAGAACGTGTGGAACAAAAGTGATGTACCTAGGATTGCACAATTTTTTGAAAAGTTCTAAATCCGGCATTAGGGATCTTGGCCGACAGTATACAGTCAACATTGGTACATTTTAGATGTGCTGCCAAAGATCTCAAATCACTACAAGTAAGGTGTAGGCAGCTCAGCCAATTCTGATTTTTGATGCTAGAGAAGTTAAGTGTTCTTTAGTCGATGGTTTTGTGTTTATAGCTGGGCTTTACATATGTGCTGCTAATGTGTGTAAAACCTCCTGATGTAGGTCACAACTACTTTGTGACTCGGTTTGCCACTCTGTGGTCTTTTGTCATGAAGGACACTTGTTGTCAGAATTGGCAACACCATTATGGGACGTGTTGTTTTACTTTCAAAATAAATAGAGGCTGAAAAAACCAAGTATGCGGAGTGCTAATGGTTTAGAAGTCACAAACACCTTATGCTATAGTACCATATTGTGAAGTCTGTATAATTTTCAGTACTGCAGCAGGACACAAAGTTTCAAGCGACATCTTCCGCATGTCCTGAACTTTTTTCCAAAAGCAAATCACTTTCTGAAACGTATATCTTTGCTTGTAACAATATAAGTGTGGGCTTACAAATCTTCAGCATAAGAACATATGTTTTTATAAAGCGCTTTGTAGATTTTTACTGTATCTCAGCACTGCACATAATGATGCAGTCACCCAACTGAATGTATGTAGTGGTATTGTGCTGACCTACTGGGAAATGAGACATGCGCACAGAAATAAGTGGACCTAGAAAAAAAAACATGCAGAAAGGCAAGAGGGGTCCTACTTGTGAAGTAAAAAAGAGATTCACAGCAGTAATGGGGTCTGCCTAGGGGACATAACTGAAGTAATAGAACAGCTTTATGCAGGATAAACTGACCTGCCTATGGCAGTAAAAGAGTGACGGCGTAGAAATAAGGAGACATACCCCGGAAGTTAAAAAAATCAGCTGTATACACAAATAAAGGGGCCTGCTTGAGAAGTATAAGAAAACGGTCACAAGAAAAGGAAACTACCTGGGAAGTAAAAGAGAACTGTACACAGAAAATAGCAATTAATGAAGAGAAAAACATCCTCCCAGAACAGAAAAAATATCACTCGTGCATAGGAACGCCTGCGCCATTTATTCATTAGGATTTTCAAGATTTCCTGGTAACAGTTGTTTTTGTGAATTATATAAAAGGCCAACACCTCTTCAAATTAAGCTGTTTGTAGAGGACGTGGTCCTTGGAGACACTGAACTCAAGAACACACAGTTTATCAGAAGCATGAAAGGCCAAGTTATCCCTGCTAACATACCTTTGCAAGACCTTCCTTTATGACAGATTTCTGAGCAATACCCTTAATCTTAGAGACATAAAGGTAAGAAAGAGTAGGCAGCATGTTAAGTGTGTCGGGAGGGTGACTTGAAAACCTTGTGGGACTAAGGCAAAGATATTCACGAGCCAGTCTGTGTATGGAGAACACTCACCGGGACTCCAGTTGCACAGACATGTCAAGAAGTCTCCCCGTTCCTCTCTGTAAGGAAGTCCTCGTGTGTTTACATCAACATTGTTTTCATTGTGAGCGTGAAGAAACTGTAAAGGCCAGAGCTGCCTACATTGAAACTGGACTGGGGAACCGGGTTTGAATCTCAGCAGCGGCTCAACATCCTGTGATTCTGGGCAAATCACTTAATCTCACTGTGCCTACACAAAATTAATCTGTCCTGTCTGTAATGTAACTGGTACTCATGGAAAGCACTCTAAAGCCTCCGGGTCAAGTTCGCGCATATAAAACTGCCCAAAAAAAGAAATACGGTACAGAAACACACGACAAGCAACTATTATATACAGCCAGGCGCAACTAGAGCCAAATTTCGTGGGGGGCTAAGAAAAATATTCGGGGGGGGCTAATTCTTAAAGCAATCGGCAGAGTTGAGATGCAGGGGCTCTAAGAAGGCGTGAAAACACAAAAAAGCCTTCTTAACAATTAGATGGTCTTTTAAAGATCTGTGAAGTGCTCGGGTGCAGCTGTGTGTGTGTCCGGGGAAGCTGTCTCACCCCGGGCTGACACACACGACGGGGGGTTGCTGAAGCCCTTTCAGCACAATGGGCGTTGCGTTGCCCACCTGTATACAGCTCAAGGGGACAAATGTAAGAGCAGACTACTCAAAAGTAAGTAAGCTTTCAACAAAACCACATCTGGAAATAAAGAATTGTACTGTAGAATTTTTAAACCATCAAAAGCTAGTATTGAGCTAACAAAACTTACATGTGTCTGACTCATCTACTTGATCCCAGTAGAGATTTAAGTCACTGGGGCTCGAACTCACATCAACGCGGCAGGTGCACTAGCTCACTGAGCTGCTTTACAATCCCGCGCTGCCTGCTGATTGCCTGGTGGTGAGACTGCAGAACCTACAAAATATTTTGGTACATCCAGTATTTACTCCTACAGTGTTGTGTGTTTTCATCTTACTAACTAATATGCATCACTCATAACAAAAGCAATGGTACTGCTTTTACCAACCTTCAAACGATGGATGGACGAGTCAGCCCCACCAGACTTTAGGCAGATTTCAGCACTTGATTGACAAACCCGCTGAGCTATCTTACGTCTCGGAATGGATGACGCAGCAATGCTCAGGAGGTGTGGAAAAAACGAGACACTGGCCTTTAAACTGCTTGGAAGGGAGGGCCAGAGTAGGGCTGCTGTAACTTCTGATTGGCTGACCGGGCCTAGCCCCTCCGAGGAGTCCCAGCGCCCGTCCTTCCGTCGAAGTCAGAGGAGGGAGATATAATTACGTAGTGGGCGGGGACCAAGAGGTGGCGCCAAATCCAGATACTCACACATATCATTTTACTGGACTGGAGAAGAACTGCTGCTGATTTACGGAGCATGATGACGCAAAAGGTAGACTGCTTACACCTCAGGCTGGCCTGTGTTTATTTTTGTTGGCAAGGAGATGGGAGGTTGCACACGGGGAATTCGGGCTGGTCCCCAATCCAGTCTCTCCCAGGGCCATTGAGTTTGAGGGAGGGCGGGGGGCACTTGGGTCCTCACTGCTCCGGAGTGTAAGACTGCATGCCCGTAAAATCAGTGAAAGCCGGTTTAAACCGGGTCAACTCATTTTCAGCCGGTAGGGTACTGTCGTTCATAATCGGTTTTAACCGATTTCCGGACAGCCTAATTATAAAGAAGAGCTCTAAATTATGATTGAGATTTTCTATCAGACTACATTGGTGCTCCGACTCCAAACAAAGGCAACCACGCTTTAATTTATATAGTTCTATAGTTACCTGCTGGTCATTGTCTTAGCTCTTCCAACTCATTTATTGGAGCGCTGATCATTTTCACTTACTGACAGACTGACACATTTCTACAGTGTATGTCATCTGGCAGGGTCTTTGTTGTGGCTGCTTGATGCCTATCTGACAACCATCTGTCAAGAAATATGGAAGTGTTTTTCTTTTTTTATATATTTGGGACTGGTTCACTTGAATGTATGACTTTTCTATAGGAAATCTGTACTAGGAATACAAACCCACCTTCACCCTTGTTAATGTGATTGTCTGTCCCATGCGGAAGTGCTTCTGCGAGCAATTCATTTTGCTTTTTAAACTGGTGCCTGTGTTGATCAGCATCTTCTTCTCTTCATAGGGGAACACATCATTGGGTGCCTATCACCCAGCGGTTATTTGGAGGACAAATTGTGGGCCAGGCTCTGGTTGCAGCTGCAAAGTCTGTTGAGGAGGAATTGCACGCACACTCGCTGCACTGTTACTTTGTGAGAGCAGGTAAGAATGTGGCATGTTATGATATATGATAGTGATTGCGTTGGAGTACAGTGCACTGCAAGTTGGTTCAGTTGTGCACAACCAAATAAGATATACACTATGTGTTTACGTTTTTTAAAGTACTATGGTTAAGTGGTATATTGGAGTTTCTATGCTCTCTTGCTTATCTTGCTATATGAAGGCATATGCAATATTCTGAGTTGTTAAATAGTTTCGGTTGCTCCACTGGTGGTGGCAGCAGTGCTAGTTAGATATGTAGCAGGCCACCAAATGTATTGTGACCATCCATGTTTGTGGGTAACAAAGTACAACATTTGCATTATTTGGACAATACCTTTTCAATCTTCTATTGCCCATCTGGTTTCCCTGAAACCCATGGAGATAGATCTGTGTTGCGACAGTAAATCCCAGTCAACCCATTTGTTGGGCATATGATCACTCCAGCCTGAAATGTCATCTGCTGAAATATATATTCCATTGTTCGTCACTAATTCCACAGTACTGAAACAACATAGGCAGTTGCATGAGATTCCTCTCAACATATGACGGGTGATACCACTAGACGCAGTAGGTGGATTTATAGCAATAATAGTTGAAGTACTAACTACTTGTTTTCCGCCAACCACGGGTAGTATGCTAGGTTGTTTAGGGCCATATTGGTATTGTAAGCAATGCTCTAAAGTGGTTCGCTATTATGCCCTTCTCCGGAATGTGTGTAGTGTATTTTACACAGAAGGTGTCTTTTCAGTGGCAAAAGATTCCCTGTCAACCTCTTGACTTAAAATTGCTGGCCATGGGAAGTCTTAAAGGGGTTTATTCCACTAAAGGGAATAGAAAATTGTCCATAGGTATAGCGTGTTCAATTACTTCTCGTCCACAAACCCTACTGTGCGGTGTCACAATTATTGTATCACGTCCACAAACCCTACTGTGCGGTGTCACAATTATTGTATCAATGATGTCATCTGAGATGTCTTCAGGTATGCTATCGATGATTTAATTTAAAATGTCATGAGTGATGTAATATGTGTAGTCCTAAGCAGTGCATGGCGTGGGCGCAAGTTATAGTTAGCTCAGTAAACTGTAATTGGTGAATTTCAGTGGTTTTTTTTTTGTTTGTTTGTTTTAATCATGGTTTTTATCTAACTTCAACTCCTAACTATAATGTCACTTTAACCTTTGTTTTTTCAGTGAATTTCTAGGTTTTTTTTTAACGTAAGCTAAGATCTTATTACCATATCTAACTATAACGTCTCTTTAAACTTAGCTTTTTGTCTGTGAATTTCTGGGTGTTTTTTGATCATATTCAGTCAACTTCTGTGCAGTGTGGGCTTGGCCGGAGGGCCTGCGCGTTTGACCGGGCACAGAGGGGAGGTTGACTGCAGGGACTGGCCTCTAGCCTAGGGAGACAGCCAACTGCACACCAACAACCAACCCTCTGCTACCATGACCTTTAGCCATGCATAGCATTGGGTTGCCCCGGAACTGTCCTCTGGCCAGGCCCTGCGATCAACCCTGCTGGTGGTGGTGAACGCCTACTGCACCCAACATCCTGCGGGCACCAACCCACAGTTGGTTTAATTTTTTTATTTTTTATTTCGTGGGCTCTATGGAACTGCAGCAGTAGCAGCATCACAAGCTTCATCACTACTGTAGTGTGGCATCATGCAAACCTCACCCAATGAAACTTGCATAGTACCGTACTACCGTAGGGGTGAAGCTTGTGTGGTGGCTCCTGCAGGGATACTGTGGTACAAGCAGCCTGAAAAAAACTCTTTCAGTTCCGGTTGAGTCGCTCTGGGTTCTGCCCAACAAGTCCCTATCCTGATTCCCTGCTCCCTTGTGATCTTTTTAACATTTTTTCCTAGGTGTTTGGGTCCGAGTCCTTTATTGGCTGCCACAGTATTTTCTTCCAGATTATGGCTGGCCAATCAGATTGCATTAGACCGGTACCAGTCCCGTGCTACCAAAAAGGCTAGCAGGAGAAAAAGCTCTCTTTGCCAATGATTGGGCCCTTTTTTGGAAAAAAAGATATTTGGTACTGCAGGTACAGGCCAAATCTATTTCTTTTTTTATCCCCTTCATGAACAAAGGATATCTTTAATAGCAAATTTCTCAAACAACTGAATGAATTTGCACCAAATCAAAAAAAAAACATGCTTTCTGAGATAAGTTTGACATTTTTTGCCAAGTTTGATGTAATTCCAGTCAGCCTTTTTTCTGTATCAATAACAGATGCTTCCTATAGAAATTAACATAAAGAAATAGAGTTTTGGGGTGCCCTATTTTCTTGGTCCCCATTTGATGGATCAGCATAAACCTTCCCATGAAGGAGCTGAGGTAAAGAAACATTTTTTGGGAAAGTTTGCTAATGAGTCATTAAATGGTGCCACATTTATTAGCAAAACACAAAAAATGCTCTTCCTATAGAAAGTGTGACCTAGCTAAACTGCGCAGTAGCAACCGCCACTGTGTAAAATGTATATTATCACACACAAACATACATGTATTGTGCTAATTGGACGGAAAAAGTATCATGCTGATGGAATATCTGGTTACCTGTTCATGCTTGGTAACAGTAGAGTGTAGTAAAACATTTTGTCGTCATTCTATGTTATTGATATGTTCACAATTGTGACATATTCAACTCTTGCTCTATCTGCCACCTTAACCGTCTCCAGGTAGACTACTTATTGTTTATTGTAAACAAGTTTCATTTAATCTGGATATTGCTGTACAATCCACATGCATTAACTTTGACACCAGTCCACAGAAAGCATACCTCTTTCCAGGGCTGAACTATGTAATAATGTAATTTAATTTCCAGAATGTTTTCTTCATGTAACTTTTGGTAATTTATGTTGTTTAACTTTATTTCTCACAGAAAACTCCAGTTTTGTTCTTATTATTATTAAAATGTGTTCGATTCCCTGAAAGATCTGCTGGAAGAGGACTTTCCTGTGGGTCTGGCTACATCTGCATGTGGGAGTTGCACTGTGGTGCACCTACCTGGCCCACTGCCATAAAAGGAAAACAGCTAGAGAACGATATTGTGCATCTAGGTACTAAACAGTAACCATATCCGGGAAACATTGTTTACAACGCGGGGATTACATCGCGATGCCATTACATCGCGGTTTTTACAACGCAAGTCGTTACAACGACTTGCGCTAGATGGCGCTCTAGGACAAGGAATAGTATAATTTACTATCCAACACCTTCCCTACTGAACGTAGACTGGAGTTGGAATAGTAAATTATACTACTCCTAAGTCCTATTCCTTGTCCTAGAGCGCCATCTAGCGCAAGTCGTTGTAACGACTTGCGTTGTCAAAACCGCGATGTAGTGTACCACGATGTAAATGTATGCGTTGTAACGTCATACATCCACCATATCCACCACTAACACCATATCCTGCCACAGACACCAATCACATCTTGCAGGAGGGCATTTGACTCTACCACCATATTTTTCCATTAGGCATCAAACACATAGCTCGACATACATCACTGACAGGACATCTAAAAGTGTGGTATTCAACCCTAACATCATATGCTACAGCCAGGCAACAAACGCTAACCAGATCCTTCAGGTGAATATCCAGCAGACAAACTCGCCAATTAGTGCACAAAGGCAACTGACAGTATCCCCTTATCCTGCAGGGCAACTGACTCTAACCTTATCCCATAGCAATGCATCAGACGGACATTTTATTTTGAAGCAGACACCATGACCGCACCCCAGTGCTAAATATCAGAAACACACTATTATAATAAACGATGTGCTTGGTTTTCAGGTGATCCAAAGGTTCCAGTCCTCTATCAGGTGGATCGAACACGAAATGGGAGGAGCTTCTGTGTACGCTCAGTCCGTGCGATTCAACATGGGCAGCCCATTCTCATCTGCCAGGCCTCCTTTCAGAAGATGCAGGCGAGCCCCTTGCAGCACCAATTTACCATGCCCACCGTGCCACCTCCAGAACAGCTTATGACTCGCGAGGAACTTATTGAAAAGTATCTACGGTGAGCAATAGTACTGACAAAGTACTCACTCACTCACACACCCACTCACTCACTCACTCACTCTACTTCTCTCTCTCTCTCTCTCTCTCTCTCTCCTGTCCCCCCCCCGCCACCTGGGCAGTGTTTCCCATCATATCCCTCATAGTGTCTGAAACACACTCCAAGGTGCTCATGAGAATTTGTTAGTCGGACTCAAGGGCCTAAATTGACTATTGAGTGGTATTCCCTTTTCCTTTATGGTTCACCCCTAAGGCCCTCACTTCATTCTTCACTTGTTTACTGGCCACTGAATTAACAGTTTTTTCTTCACCTTACTGTTTACGCTTTTGTAGGGACCCCAACTTGGTGGAGAGGTACCGCCAGGGGCTGAACAAGATTTTGGCACAGGAGGTGCCCATTGAGATCAAACCAGTGAACCCACCGGACCTTTTTAACCGCCAGCCGCAGGACCCTAAGCAGCTATTCTGGGTCCGAGCCAGAGGGTATATAGGTAATGTCTTTCAGTTTTTTCCTTGCCTCTTTTGGCAATCCTCCCTTCTGTGACTGAAAAGCCGATATATCATGCAGCCAGCAATGATGGTTAGGCTAACCCCTTACTAATGTTCTTTCTTTTTTTGGGGAGTTTTATATAGCGCAAGCTCAACCCTAAGGTATCCGAGCGCTTTACATGAGCATCAGTATCGTTACAATGGACGCATTCATTTTTGTTAGGCACAGGGGGATTAAGTGATTTGCCCAGAACCACAGGATGTTGAGCATCCGTGCCGGTTCTCCAGCTTCGAGGTCGACCGCTAGCCCTTAGGCCACATCCTCTCCCCTTTGGAGAGGTCATTATGTTTATTTGTGAACTGGCACTGTTGCACCAGAGTGCGGTCACCCATGCTGGGTATGATGGGTGTCTATGTATTTGTGTTACGGAAATTTACTAAATTTACATTTCATATTATGCAATTTTCCTAATGTTTTTACTCGCACAGGATTTGTTTGAGCAAAAATGTGTTGGTGTGAGACATTTTCTACGAGTCTCCTGCCAGTGTCAAGTGTGACTTTTTGTGAGGTGCATGCCCTCGTGAATATCTCATGCAAAACTCATTTCGCATTAACTTTCACAAACTTTTGTGAAACAAATTCACAAGATTTCGTCAATTCTGAGTGAAGACACTCCAAGCTCATTACAGTTATCATTTGCTGTATAGTGGAGCATAGCTGCTAAGTGGCCCCATGTCATTTGGAACCCCTTCGGCCACGTCTGGGTTTCTAGCTTAGCACACTCTGCATGCTGGGTGATGTACGCCTAGCCTTCCAATGGGAAACGGTAAAGCACAAAAGCCAAAATGTTGAGTAAAACGCCAGGTTGGCTGAAGTCCAAAAGATGATGTGTGGCCTATTGTGAGCTACAGCGAGCCCTTGAAAAAGTGCATTATTCATCCTTAAAATCAATCTTGTTGATGATTTGGACCTTAACCAATAAGTATTTTAAGATTGAGTGTTTGGCAAATAGCCATTTGCAGTGTGTAGGACAGGGCACATTCTTGAAAACAAACATAATAAACTTAGGAAACCATTAACTTTTCTTAAAACTGCACAGAAAACCTACTTGTAACTTGTTGAAACCACAACAGTGTCATCAGGAAACAAAGCACCCTGAGGATTTTGAAGAAAATACTATTTAGTCCCTAAGCAAATGTTTGTATTGGAGGCTTGATCTTATTGCATTTAGATTTAAACCCTGCACGTTCAATAGAAGACGAGATGGCTTCCAAGGCCTGTATTAAAATAGGCAATTAGTACCATGAGGGTTTACTGATATGTATACTGACAATAACTATTGTAAATTATACTAAATACATGTTGGTGAGTGCCTTAGCAAGGAGCTTCCTGTCCATGAGGTGAAAATTGATTCAAAATGAAATCGTAATCAAACACGTCTTTTCCTTACAAGAAATTTCTTCTATCAATTTACAAACGGAAAATGAGCATATAAGATTGCCATAGCATGGACTTTAAACCTAAGAACTCCAATTTAATTAGGCGTATGTTTATTAATTATTTTGATATTTGACTAGATATTGCTTTTAAGTTTTAATAAATCAGTTGCAAGAATATAACTCTATTTCCCCCCCCCCAAAATGTGTTTGATGCGAGTTTGATGTATCTGATATTTTGGGGGGTGAGAAGAAAAGGTGTGCGTACAGGGCCTAGCATCCAAGAAAAATCTCCAAACTTCAATAACGACTAAAAATGAAACATATGTCTAGAGAACGCAGGATAGCACAACTTGAGTGGGAACTA
The DNA here is from genome assembly GCF_964204655.1 of Triturus cristatus. Classification (NCBI taxonomy): domain Eukaryota; kingdom Metazoa; phylum Chordata; class Amphibia; order Caudata; family Salamandridae; genus Triturus; species Triturus cristatus. The sequence goes on from NC_140590.1 coordinate 1,562,351,037, forward strand.
TGTGTATTATATGTGAGAAAGCAGGCTTTTAGGTTTAGGTTCTGCTGAAGGTAGATCACGATATCTTGTAGACAGGTCTGGGGGCAAAAAAACAAGAGTAATGTTTGTGTTGCAGAGACCCTTGTGTAACAGGAATGTCAAGTGTACAATCCTGGATGGTCCACTCATCTCTATCATTCTTCTGAAGCCTGTTATTGAAGTAGTGTTAACTTGAATAACGGTACTGTGAGTTATTGAAGTTCTTAGAAGTCTACGGGTAGTTATGCAATAAAAGCATACTTTATTATTGTTGATCTCTGAACCCTAACTAAATTCCTCCTTGAATAAAACACACAATTGATTTAAATAATTACTACCAATCTTGTTACTACCAAGCTCTTGTTACACTGAGTTGGAACCCCTGGGCTGAATCTCCTTCTGCTGGAGGCCAATCGGGTTATGAGACATTGATGAGAAGAGGCTCCTACCCTGAAGGCACAAACCTCGGCCTCAGAACTGAACCTAGTAGCTCTTGAGACCCGAAGAGCAGAACCTCGCACATATCTAGACCAGTGTAATTGAATGGGCAATGCCGGGAAGAGTTCATCACTGGCAAATTGCCTATTGCAGAAGTCCCACAGAACTGAAAAGGATTGCAGCACAGCAATCTTGTCGCACGAAACAGCGCTCACCAGATTTATAGGGAACTGGTGTGATAATGCGAACCTTACTAGGTGACTCCCCATCTCAGTAGGGACCCAATGTTCCAGTCTTGATCTTTCACTTTTTCAAATCATATTTTTCAGTTGTGTTATTGGTCCCGTTGACGCAAACTAGGAACACAATACCCAGAATGTAGCAAAAGCTATTAAAGAGACACTCAAGACTGGAAAATAGTGTCCCTAATGACCCAAAGTCATCTGCTAATCTGAAATAGTGCATACTGATGGGATCCTAAAGCTCTGCTTGGAATCCATGCCTGGATGTTCCAGTTATGATGTGCATTGTTACTGGGGGGAGGGGGTCCTAATGTCTCCTTTCTCACATTTGTGTGCACTGCCCCCTATGGAAGAATGCTAATGGACACATGATGTCTTATGCTCTTGTTTCAGGACCAAGTGATATGAAGCTGCACTGCTGTGTTGCTGCCTACATTTCCGATTACTCCTTCCTTGGCACGGCCCTCCTGCCCCACCTCAAACACTCCATGAGGTTTATGGCCTCCTTGGACCACTCCATGTGGTTCCACGCATCATTCCGCTCGGATGACTGGATGCTGTATGAGTGCGAGAGTCCATGGGCAGGTCAGTACATGCACTAGAACTGTGGGTGTGAAGAGTCAAGGGCTATGGCAACAGGGGTGAGATGGCTGGGTACTAGTCTACCAGGAGGATCTAGGTCCAATTCATCAACCCTTATCCAGTGACTTCCTATTGCATGTATGAAATTCGGTTGCCACAAGATTGGTTTTGCAATAATTGCTGAATATACCTAAAAAAGTGGGCAACAGGGGGACTAACACCTAGTTACGTATGTTATAGTATACAGCTCTTATTAACTTCTTCCCCTCTTTCCCCGCGCCCTTTGTCCATGTTTCACCCTCCATCTCTACTTCCTGTCTCTGTACCATCCTGTGTTGTTTCCCTCGCCCTTACTGGAACTGTTTCCTGTGTGTGGTCGGTTTCTTCCTTCTCAGTACTCCAAGACACTAGCCTTTTTGTCCTCATTATAGTTCTGTAACTCATTGGCTATCTGTGCATCCTCCCCTTCTGCACATGATGCCCATATTCGCCGCTCCCTCTCTCTTAGTTATTTATTTGAAAAGTTTTAAATAGCGCGAACATGACCCTCACGGGTATCAGAGCACTTTACAGATAAGGAGCAGAGACGTATAGAACCCCTAGGGGCCGATTAGGATGTGGATGAGGAATTGAAACCGACCAACCTCGGGTCGGCGGTCCGAAACCGCAATTATGATGCGAACGCGCATGGTATGGTCGCAAACTACCATTTCCCCTTGGCCGCTTGCATGGCTGTCGGAAACCGGCCGTAGCACAAGCTCCCATAGAGAAATGGGAGCTTGCCTCATCCATGTCTGTTCTCCAGGTGCTTCTTACACCTCTCCCACCATCTTCCACCCTGCTCGTGATCTCTGTCCCGCTTAGTCCATCCGAATCCACTCTCACCCTTCTATGCTCATCCCTTACCCACTCAGGTCCTGTGCATCATTCTCTCTCTGTGCCTTCTCAGTGCAGTCTGGTGATAGTGTGTTGAGGTGTTGGCTCTTTTAAGGGGAAAAGAAGGGGAGGGGTGGGAATTATAACTAGGGGCTCAATCGAAGGCTTCAATGTCATGGTGTGAGTGGGTGGGAGATCACAGTGATGGCTGTGGTAGTATTTTGAGTCTGGAAGGCATGCCTTTGAACACTTCTATTCTGTTTTACAGGGGCGAGCCGGGGGCTGGTGCAAGGACGCCTTTGGCGTAGGGACGGCGTCCTCGCTGTCTCTTGCGCACAGGAGGGAGTGTTCCGAGTGAGGCACCAACAGCCAAAGCCTAAGCTTTGAAGAAGAAGAAAAACAAGAGCCGAACAGTAGCCGCGGCAAATACGTGGGCATGCATTATGTTCTGTGAACTCAGAGGTGCCTTACCTTAAGTTGCAGCTTATCTAATGTAACAGAAATCCTGAACTAGCTTTGCAATCTTGGCCTTCTGATTCTCTTTACTACATCATGTCATTTTTTGTGAAAATGGTGAGGTGGATATAAACATCTGTACTACACATGTAGGAAAGCAACCACCGCAGAAAGCAACTGATCAGATTGGAATCCTTTTCTGCCGAGGCATATCTGTGGCTCGAGGGCGAGCTTACATGGCTATGTCCTATGGATGATGCTATTTGCTAGGCTGCCATTGTGTATTTGTTTACAACAAGCTGTATCCTGTTCTGCATACAGCATTGCACTTAAGATATGTTAGAGGATTTATTTTGCAGGTGGGAGAATCCATAACTTTATTTGATTTCTGCTGTTCTTTTTAAGTCTCTATTGCTCTCAGTGTATTCGAATAAACTGCTAGAGTGCTTTTTTATGTTCATATGCTTTATATGCTTTGATATGAACTACTTCTTATTAAATGTTTACTTTCTAACTACTATGGTTCTGTAAAATGTATGCCTTAGTTAAAGCTCAGGTCTTAAATGAGACCAGTGAAGTAACTACCCTCATCACAAGACTTCTTCCTACTCTGCTTCTCCCTTTTTGTTCTAAATCTTCCAACACTGGTTTCTGGACACGTATTACTTTAATCCCTTTTGGATTATTACCTCTTCACTCGTCACTTTCACCTTTAGCGGTAAACAGTGGGAAACTCTGTCTTCGTTGTGTATACCAACAATAATCTGAACGCATAGAAGCCAAACCTGTTGATATTTGGGAAGACCTCCCTAAAGGGCATTTCTGTATTTCAAGTTTGTCATTGATGAGGGCCCCAACAACCAGTGGGTGAGATCACTTGAGAGACAGCGAGGAGCTGCACATCTGCCACAGTTCACGGGGACCTGATGCAGTGATTAATTTGTAAAAAATAAATAAGTGCCAGGGCTCTCGTCAGGAGGTCACTGCAGCTTGCACCACACATTGCCACTGCCATGCTGCCAGGGATAGTACCAACACAACTACTAACCATCACATACCTAAAAGTGTGATAGTTCAGACTGTTCCAGGCCCCCAAAGCTATAAAATTGGCTTGGGCGACAGGTAATAGTCATTTTTAATGTATATTGAAATAATATTTAACTATTGTGGTCAGCTCTAAATTAACCAGATAGCGCAACCTTGTGGCAGACTGTTACGAGCGCCTATGTTGACAATTAAGTGCCGGTGCCGAACACTGGATACCACCGGCTCAAATTAAGCACTGACCTAATGTCATGTACGAATTGCAATGCACCCCCAGATTTCTTACTGTGTCTGAATACTTAACAGGATCTGTAATGTGGACAGAGGGGTAGAACAGAGAAGTAGATGGTTGGTGATGGTTCGGGCACAAGAGCATCATCTCTATTTTTTTGTGTTCTATTTAAAACCATCAATTTCCATCCACTGCACAGTCTTTGTCAGGCTGCAGTTAAGTTTAGCACAAAAAAAAACCATCAGACGGGTCCAACACCTGCAGATGGAACGGAGTATAGTCCTTGTGAGAGGGAACTCTGAGACCTTCTTTGTGAATCAAATCAAATCATGGCCTAAGATAGATATTGAATAAAAATGCTCAAATCAAAGACTTCTGATGACAGCGCAGTCAACTTTCTGTCACTATGAAAAGATCCAAACTGAACTCTTTAGGGACGGCCTTTCAGAAATGAGGCAAACACTTTGGTGTCAATTCAGACATGCTGGCACTGTCTCCAAAAGAGCAAGTGGGTGACAGCGTTGAAGATTTCTAACAAATATATCATAATCACCATGTGATTTTCCCTCATCTGCAAAGTCCAATAACTCTTCCCAAAGCCATCTTGCTGTCCCATGCCTCGGGTGAAAACTTGGTATGGTTCTTCAAGATCTTGATTGCAACTGAATGCAGACTGCCTTTTCTAAGACCATGGTGAGTCAGGATAGTCCCACACTGGGCCGGGCGATCTTATCCAATTCTGACCTAGAGAGTTGTACTTCTTAAATATAGCTTTGATACTCTTTGAAAAGAAGTCCTATAGGGTACAGGAAATAAAATGAAAATTTGTACTGCGCATTACTACCCAAAGGTGTCTAGGTGCCTGAGAGTCTGGACTGAGAGGTGAAGACAAAGACGGAGCCTTAGTTGTTGAACAGCCGTGTTTTAAAATATTTGCAAAATGACAAAACATTGGTTTTAGTTTTAAGAGAAATTGGAAGAGCATTCCAGATCCTGGCAGTACCAACTATGAAACTCCTTCCCCCCCCCCCCCCCCCCTCCCCCCTCAACGGTCTGTTTTAACTTTGGGGATGATGAGATTGAGGGTCAAAGAAGATCTGAGTTGCGGGGGGCATATCTGTGAAATGTATTCTTAAGGAAGTCGTGGCCCAGGCATTGTTGTGCCTTACAGGCAATGCAGAGAGGCTTAAAATGAATTTGCTTTTTCATGGGGAGCCAGTGCAGTTGTGGTAAGAGATGCGAGACTGATTGAAATTTCGGAATTGCCAGGAGCAGACGAGGGGCTGTGTTTTGCAGAACCTGCAGTTTATTGAGACTTTAAATCCGAATGTTCAAAAACCAAGTACTACAATAGTCAAATTTCGATAGGATTATGGCGGAGATGACAGCTTTTCAAAGCTCTAAAGGGATGAAAGGTAAGATTTTCTGGAGGATCTTTAAGGTTAGAAAGCAAGAGGAGGTTATGGAATTAATTTGACCTTCAAAAGAGAGTTTGTCGTCAAAAAAGACTCCTAGATTTTTAGGTCTTGCCTGAGTCAGCGCATGCGCTACTCTGCGAGACATTTAGTAAGTGGGTTTTGAAAGTGCTACCACAGGCTTTTGCTGGCCTCAAGGTTGTGGTTACACGCACGTGCACGTGTGCAGCCGCCATCTGTCTTTCCTCCGTCATGGGTCATTAAGTGCATCGCGATCACTTTCACTTTCGCGGCCGCGTCACTTTCACGGCCCAGCGGCCAATGCTTGTTCTGATTTTTAATGCCGATATCTTAATTACAGTACACTTTCCACGGGATGCCAGCCTTCTGACAGTTACGGTCATTGGTATTTAAGAACATAAGTTGCATTTGATATTCTATTCAAGGATTGTTGATATTAGGACAGGAAGTTTCACTTTGAAGACGTGGTGAATACAGCACTGTAGGCTCACACGATGCGCCAAACAGCATTAAATATAGTTAGATGACTCCTCCAACGGGTGAGTGGAGCAGAGGATGAGGAAGTACATGTATAGCAAACGCTACTCCAAGAAACAATTGCTGTTCTTTGTTATCTTTAAGGAAGACACCGTTTTTGCAACCTGAAGCCTGTCTGGAAAGTTCTTTTACGTCTGTGTCCTTGCTCTTTTCCATTCTCGACGAGTGAGCAATCTCGCCATCTAGTGGCAGCACCGTAAACTTTTTTAGGTCTCGCCTGAGCCAGCGCTTTAGCGCTGCTCTGGCGAGAGCTATAGAAAACGGGGATTTGGAAGTGCAAACGAGTGCTTTTCAGGCCCCCAACTACAGTGCATGTGCGCCGGGCGCGCGCACCATTTGGCAGCCTGCGTGTACATTTCGCGGGCGCTTTTATGTTCTTAGTGAGCCGCGCGGCCACTGAGAACATCAAAGCGCCCGCAAAAGTGCTCACCATATGCCAGCCTTCCCTGTGTTGCTTTAGCACTCACCGCCCCTCCCCCCTTCCATGTTCTTTTGTGTCTGCAGTTACTTTTGAAGCTCATTGATTATTTTGCCATCCGCTTCTGTCACCCCTCCTGCCATGTTTATTTTGAACTGCCTCACACATTGTCACGTGACAAGTGCCATAACGGCTTCAGTAAACACTACTTTGTTGAGCTTGTTTCCGGTGCCGTGCTTCTTTCATAATTGCCGCAGATCCTGTTCCGTTTTTTGCTACCCTCGTCCCGGCCGCCACGATAAATCTTTCATAGTTGCGGCCGCACCTCCTGCTCTGTTGCTTGTTTTAAATAGGGTTGTTATAATGAAAACAAGACCACTGTTACGAAAGTGTATTCATACTCACAATTTATAGCATATCTGCTTGGTGTCAATAACATCATTAGAGCTGCATTAATCGTACATAGCCTATTTTATACAAGCTGATGGTGAGTCTTAAATCAGAATAGGATACAAATATAACCGAGTGTAATGGTTAAAATAGCTAGTGTCATTTTATGTTGGGTCTTTCATAAGCCGAACAAATCAATTCTCATCACAGAGCTTAGATGAACAGGGGGTTCTTGCCCTAGCTACGCAGCCTTGTGACAACGAGCCCGAGTGTTGTTTAATACTATGTTAACATAAAAATGCACGTTTAACAGTTTGCAGAAAATGAAGGGGTTTCTCAAAGGAATTAGTTTGAACGAAGACGTTAAAAAAATCCCTCCACGCCCCAACTTTGTACTGCACCTGTAGTGCAGGTGCCAGCTCTTTTTATGTCAAATTTCAGAGACCGAAGCATTGTTTTTTTTAACCATTTAATCGAGTACCAAAATGTCGGAAACCAGGAACATAAGTGTCTTCCTTCGAAGCAGTGATGTTTTTAATTAAAGCAAAGCTCATAAATATTTTACAGCTATCTTATTACGCTTTGGATGGCTCTGCTTGTCCATGGGAGACATTTTTTAAAGATAAATTAAAACAAAGCTGAAAGGAAAAAAATCACAATATAAAATCAAGTAAAACAAGCATTGGCATAGACAATAGGTCTCGCCTTTGGGACCTTATAAGTGTTTAGCCATGCAACAGTTGATGTTGTTGCACCAAGGATATTGTGCTGCATAACTAAATATTTATAAGCCCCAAAAGCGAGACCTATTGGCTATGCCAATGCTTGTTTCATATGGAACTTTCCCTGCCATTAATTACTACTTACACATGCCTACTTCGTATGAAGCACCTAGAATAGGGTGACCAGACGTCCTGGATATGCCGACACAGTCCCGGTTTTCCACCAGCTGACCCGGCAGATTTAGGTCATTTTGGCTCAGATCCCGGTTTTCAGTGGGAAGACACCGTGTTGGCAACCTGATGCCTGTCTGGAAAGTTCTTTTACGTCTGTGTCTTTGCTCTTTTCCTTTCCCGACGAGTGAGCAATCTCGCCATCTAGTGGCAGCACCGTAAACTTTTTTTCATATGGAACTTTGTCTGCCATTAATTACTACTTACACATGCCTACTTCGTACAAAGCACCTGTCCCTGATATGCCGACACAGTCCCGGTTTTCCACCAGCTGACCTGGCAGATTTAGGCAATTTTGGCTTAGATCCCGGTTTTCAGTGAGGGTCGACTGAAAAGATTGGAGGCACGATTTCATGTGTTGCAGAGCAGGACTCAGTAGCAGCTCTTATTAAAAACCAAGTTAAATAACAACGATACTGGGTTTAAAAACGGACCTGTTAGTTATTTCCTTAGTGCTTGGCCTGTGTTTCTATATTGGATCAGCGCTATCATTCTGTGTCCCTCAGATACTGTTGAATCGAGTCATTCTTCTATTTTTGCGAAATGTCGCTGGTTTTGGCTTTTAAAATCCAGTCACTCTAGCCTAGAACCATTCATGTGTGCATAAATTTGGCATACCGCCAACTTAAACCACAAGCATTGCCATAGCCAATAGGTCTAGCCTTTGGGACCTTATAAGTGTTTAGCCATGCAACAGTTGATGTTGTTGCACCAGGGATATTGTGCTGCATAACTAAATACTTATAAGGTCCCAGAAGCGAGACCTATTGGCTATGCCAATGCTTGTTTACCTTTGCTACTGGTGAAGGGAGTTCTCCCATCTCTGCAGGCCACCACCTTAGTGACCAAAAGAACCTGTGTTTCCCGAACAAAAGGACCTCTATCTTCCCAGTATTTAACTTGAGACAGTTATCTGACATCCAATTCCTCACTGTACACATGCAATCCCGAAATCTGAGAGCTGTAGTATCCCGGTCGCCCGTCAGTGACACCACAATCTGTGTGTAATCGGCATAAGAGACCACAGAGAAGCTGAAAGTCTTACTGAGCCTAGCTAACGGTGACTCGTAGATATTGAATAGCGTAGGGCTCAAAGACGTACCCTGCGGAACTCCACTTGGGAGAGACAATGCCTCAACCCTAAACCTATTAATTTCTAGAAACTGCTCTCTATCTAAAAGAAAGGAGGACAAGAGATTTAGGGCCCTATCTCCGATCCCTAAGGCTGCAAGACGGTCAATGAGGATATTGTGGTTAACCATGTCAAAGGCTACGGATAGGTCCAATAAGATTAGAGCAGCCCTCCCTCCTTTATCCATGGTTAACCTGATTTCTTCTGCTGCCGTGATCAGGGCGGGTTCTGTACTATATTGACTTCTGAAGCCATATTGGGATGAATGACTTCTTTGGCTCCCTAACTGCCCCCGCTGGAACCCGTTCTCACCGTGAGGTCTTCCCTGTGTGCCGCCATCGTTGCTGCTCCTGCTGTCTCCTCCCTCCTGCCGCCGCTTTTGAGACCTTCGTGGCCGCAGTGAGGAGGGAGGGCGAGAGTGGACTACATTACCCAGGCTCCCCGGATTCTCAATCCCGGAAGCAGTGTCACCCCTCCAGCGCCCGGAGGCGCTCTAAATTCAGCTCCACACCCGGTGGAGCGGGTGTGACTTCTTTGGCTCCCTAACTGCCCCCGCTGGAACCCGTTCTCACCGTGAGGTCTTCCCTGTGTGCCGCCATCGTTGCTGCTCCTGCGGTCTCCTCCCTCCCGCCGCCGCGTTTGAGACCTTCGTGGCCGCAGTGAGGAGGGAGGGCGAGAGTGGACTACATTACTCAGGCTCCCCGGATTCTCAACCCCGGAAGCAGTGTCACCCCTCCAGCGCCCGGAGGCGCTCTAAATTCAGCTCCAAACCCCGCGTCGCGGGCTCACGCGCGGGCTAAGCCCGGGCAAAGGGCGGGCCGTCCGGGCCAGGCCGTGGCAGGGCAGGGCCACTCCGCTGGGCCGGACATTTGAAACATTTGTGATTACTCCTTGTAGTAAGTGACTCCCGGGCTTGATCTGTACTGGCGTTATTGTTTGTTCCTGTGTGTTAATGATCGCATCGCTGTTATAAATTATGGGCAAGCATAGGTCTGTTCTTGTACATAATGTTCCGCAACCCCTAAACACTGTTAACACCCCTCTTCCCAGTTTGACAGCCATCGACCGGATGCTGAAAAAAACTATTCGGGTGGTTTCATCAGCCATCGCAAGTACTGAGAGGCGTCTCTCTCTCCCAGCGGGTACGCTTCCCCCTCTTTCTGCCAATAATGTATCGCTTTTTACATCTAATTTACAGGAGTCATTAATAGTTCAATCCTTTATTGGACTTCATGAAGTTCGTTTTTCGCAAATACCCGGGGATAATTCAATTTCCCTTCCGCTGGCACAATTAGATCACATACCTGCGGAACCTAGGTTATCCTTGTCCCCTGTTATTTTCCCTAGTGACCAACTCTCTGAACATTCTTTACATGAGAATCCTATAGTTGAGGTGGGAGTAGCATTACCTGTAAGCCCAATCGTAATTTCTGGATCCGAACAGACCACTAACAATGACCCACTACGTATGACAACTAGAGGGCAAAATGCGAAGAGGAAACAAAACCATTGCACCAAGGAAGGGACACTCTTGACTAACACAAAGGGAAAGGGACCCCACAAACCACGTAACACTACCAGTAAACCTATTGGAAAAAGGTCATTAACAATACATTAGTTACTCCCCCTATTACTAGTATAAGTGACCTGCTAACGGGGGGAGGGTTTCTGGGGGAAAATGGAGAAATTACTAATGACCCTTGTGGAACCCATTATGGCGAAATTATTAAATATTGAAGCTAGGGTCACCCATATGCAAGGATTAATTAAGGCGGCACCACATCCCATGCGGGTAAACGATCCTGTACCACACAATACGTTACCCATGGCGAAAGGTAACCCTAATACAGTACCTCAACTGGTCGTAATTTGTGTACAGCAGACATCCGCCAGACTGGAAAATCCCGACATGATGGGTCTAGAGATACCAGGGCCTTCTTCAATTCCTCCAAACAATCTCCCATTTGTTATAGGGGCAGCTGCTGATGTTAGGGAGGCTATTTCTACACCTAGGTTACCTACTATAAATTTGCCTCCGGAGGCCTTACCATACACTGTGGTGCTAGCTAATGTCCCTTACCTTCTCCCTAATGTTCGCGAACATTGGTCAACCTTGAGAAATAAATCCTTATATTTCTTATCAGTCAAATTTGGGTCAAACGGTGCCTTGTTCTCCAATTTTAAGATGGCCAGAAGAGTTGCATGGATTGGTTCATCTCCCAAATCATTGAGAGGGGACTGCGTGATACTTTCATTCCGGTCACCTCCTCTGGTTAATGATATTCTTGAGAGATGTTTTTCCGGCCAACTCCTCACAGATCACGTAAACATTGTCCCACTTGCTTATTTTTATTCGTCCCCCCGGCAGGAAAGGATGCGAGGTTTTTGTCCTTTACTCCCTACCCGGGGGCAATTAGAGGGAGGGAGATTTGCAGTCCCAATTTCTAATCGATTTGACACCCTCAGTGGATTGGACAATAATTATTGACAGCAAATTAATGCCCCATTTAGCACCTGGTTACCTGCAATGACCGTTATGTTGCCTCCTGACCCATCAGTTATTACCAATGGTGAACCCAGCATAGCTAGTCTGTGTTCTGGAATTGATGGTTTTTTGGGTGGGGATGCGATGCTGGCTGAGTGTACTGAAGATACAAGAGTGAGTGGTTTATTACCATTGAGGATAGATACTTCCCTGGCTCCTATCACTTGCCCCCCGACTGATATTTCGACATGTAATATCTGTTCTTGGAATATTGCTGGAATCAAATCCAAAATTGGCAACCCCTTATGGCAAAATTTTATATACCAGCAAGAACTTATCTGTTTCCAAGAAACATGGACAGGGTTCATAACGTTCCATACTTCAGCAGTGAACTCTGCACACGGCAGAGCTAAAGGAGGTTTGACAACCTATGTATCCAACAAACTGCTTTTATTAAAGGTATTGGAGCCAGTCAAAGATCCCTACTTTCAACTCTTGATATTGGTTTTCACCTCAGCTACCCCGATCGCTCTGATCAATTTCTATAATAATTTTCCCCTGGAGGAGGCCTCTACTATACTTAACAAACTGCCTAATTCAGTGTCCCATCAAGAAAAATCTCTTGGACACAACACGATGATCCTTCTCCTGGGAGATTTTAATTGTACCCTGTGTAACATGGTGATTGATAAGAGATGTATTATAGGGCGAGAAGATGGAGTGAGCTCCTTACACTTTAATCACTCCCACTTAGGAGAACACTATAATGAATTTCTGGGTCAATTTGATTTGGGTTTCTTAAATGAAATTTGTACAAACCCCTTCTCTCTCCCACCAACTTTTAATGGCCGTGGTTGCTCTTCGACCATAGACTTTGCACTAACTACAATCCGTAATGCGGAAAGGATTGTTAATTTCAACGTCTCTGATATGGCGTTAAGCGATCATTTTCCATTATGCCTAACCATCTCTATTCCCAAGAGATCTGCTTCCAATAGTAGTGACAGGGATATATTGTGGGAAAATTTGACCATTGGTCGTACCAATGGCTACACACTTAAATGGGATAAGGTTGACCAATCTAAAGTATTAACCTCTGTAATAAATAAATGTGCTCCGGAGTTCCTGACTTGTCTCTCAGAGGATGCTATACCAGATAATATCCTTGCTTCTTTTTCGACAATCTGTGACGAAATTAAATCTTCCCTAACGAGGAAATGCAAGAGCAATATAGCACCGAGGGATGGCTGGTTTAACTCTAGTTGCACCAGAGCATATTCACATTTAAAGAAAACGCTAGCTATCCACCCCAGGTGCACGGAAGATATTCGTAGAGCTAGGAAAGTCTATAAACTAGCATTAAAAGAGAGAAAAGACGAGTTAAGGAAAGAATCCTGGGAAGCGCTGTACCAGGCTTCGGTCACTAATGACTGTGCAAGGTTTTGGAAAATCATTAGAAACCCCTTTCTTAGAGAAGAGGTCCGCCTCTCTATTGAGATAGCCATCCCAGAGGACAAATGGATTGATCACTTTTCCAAAGTGTACGAGGGAGACGGCTTGTTTTATTCTCCTTGTAAACCTCTGGATTGCCCTCTCCTAGGCAATATGCAGTTTTGCTTAAAAGAGGTTGAAAAGGCTATACTTATGAGCAAGGGTGGGAAGGCCCCTGGCCCTGATGGCGTACCTATAGATGTGTTCCAGACTCTTCCGTCTCTGTGGGCCCCTCTTTTGGTTCAGGTGCTTAACACCTGCTGTAGGACGGACTTACTGCCCACTTGGGTGGAGTCGATAATAGTCCCAATTTATAAAAAGGGGGATAGACTTGACCCGTATTGTTATAGACCCATTTCCCTTTTAGACTCCTATACCAAAATAGTTGGACGTGTCATCCTGGATCGTCTACTTTCATGGGTTGAGAATAACTCTATTTTATCCGACCTACAATACGGATTTCGTCCTGGTCTGGGAACTGTGGAACAGGGCCTTAATTTTTTAATGTTGACCGGGAAGTATACCAGGGCTAAGAGGGAGAATTTGTTTGTGGCTTTTGTTGACCTCTCAGCCGCTTTCGACTGTGTGGTTCACTCTAAACTATGGATACTTCTGGATCAAATTGGGGTTGAAGAAAACATTAATTATTTTCTTAAATGTTTTTATAGTGATGCATCCGCTCGGGTTCGTTATGGACGAAAGGGAGAATGCACGGGCAAAATCCCAATCAGGAGTGGTGTTAGGCAGGGTTGGGTTCTGGCACCACTCCTTTTTAATTTATCCATTAATGGATTGGAGAAGGCCAAGTTTTGACCCCCCATACGCAGCCGGTCGTCCAATACCGCTATTAATGTACGCGGATGACGCCGCACTAATGTCTCGCACTCAAGTGGGTCTACAACGTGTGGTGGAGAACTTTGCCCTTTTTATGAAAGATCTGGGCCTACGAGTTAATATAGCAAAAACTTTCATAATGCGCTGTGGTAGAAGTGCAAAAATTAAAAACACTATATTTATTGAGAGTCAGCAGTTATCTTATACGAAGCAATTCTCCTACTTGGGTATTTTATTTACCGGGAAGGATGTTTGGGGTGAGGCTATATCAGCTAAAAGATTGGTAATGAACCGTGCAATTGCCGCCCTTAGATCCTTCACGAGGAAATTAGGCACCAGACCACCTACTGAATTAATTCAGATCTATAAAGCCAAATGCGTTTCTGCCGCAATGTATGGTAGTGGGATCTGGGGCCTCGCTGATACTTCCCAGCTCCAGATACTTGAAAATTATTTCCTAAAATGTATCCTCGCAGTCCCCAGGAGTTCCTCTAATTATATTTGTCACTCGGAATTGGGACTCCCCTTTATATCTGACCTTATCAAGCTGGAACCGGTATTACTTTGGTATAGGGTATGGACAAAAGAAGAACCCAAACTCAACAGAGACATACTGGCAGATGTTTTAAAACTAGACGGACATTCGAGGATACCGTGGCTGAATTACGTACAAAAATTCTTAAGTGATATTGGTAAACTGGATTATTTCCTAAAACCCCAAACCATGCTTGCTATCTCACGGAAAGAGCTTAAAAAAGAGGGTTTGCTCTTTCTAGAATCCTTAAGAATTACTGCTGAGATCACAAAACCCACTGTTTTAAATCATGAATTAATCTTAACATCTTTTAACATTCAACCCTATTTGATCCATGTCCTGGGTAATTACGATAGATTTATATTAACCCGTTTTAGGTTGGGACTGTTTCACAGATTGGTTAGCTTCCCATCAGTTAATAATTGGTCTCATGTATTACCTCCCTGTCCCTGTGATGGAAGTTCCCCCCAAAATACAATGCATGTCGTTCTATTTTGTAAATTCTACCATCAAATGAGGATTGTCCAATTATTACCTTTTTTAAGAGAGATCGGGCATCGGCAATGACGCCCGGCTATGTATGATATTCAACGGTTGGACAATTACCTCTGTGTCGCAACAATTACATTGTACTTAAAGAAAGGGATTTTTATTAGAAATAGGATTACCGTATAAATGGTATCTTGCTCTATTTTTACCCATGATAAATGTGTTTCCCATATGATGTGATATGTTTTTTATTCCTCTTTTTAATGAACTGTAATGTTTTGCTATTTTATACTTTTATGATTGTTTTTTACTTACAATCGAATAAAGTTATAATAAACGAAACGAGTCATTCTTCTATTTTTGCGAAATGTCGCTGGTTTTGGCTTTTAAAATCCAGTCACTCTAGCCTAGAACCATTCATGTGTGCATGAATTTGGCATACCGCCAACTTAAACCACAAGCATTGGCATAGCCAATAGGTCTAGCCTTTGGGACCTTATAAGTGTTTAGCCATGCAACAGTTGATGTTGTTGCACCAGGGATATTGTGCTGCATAACTAAATACTTATAAGGTCCCAGAAGCGAGACCTATTGGCTATGCCAATGCTTGTTTACCTTTGCTACTGGTGAAGGGAGTTCTCCCATCTCTGCAGGCCACCACCTTAGTGACCAAAAGAACCTGTGTTTCCCGAACAAAAGGACCTCTATCTTCCCAGTATTTAACTTGAGACAGTTTTCTGACATCCAATTCCTCACTGTACACATGAAATCCCGAAATCTGAGAGCTGTAGTATCCCGGTCGCCCGTCAGTGACACCACAATCAGTGTGTAATCGGCATAAGAGACCACAGAGAAGCTGAAAGTCTTACTGAGCCTAGCTAACGGTGACACGTAGATATTGAATAGCGTAGGGCTCAAAGACGTACCCTGCGGAACTCCACTTGGGAGAGACAACGCCTCAACCCTAAACCTATTAATTTCTAGAAACTGCTCTCTATCTAAAAGAAAGGAGGACAAGAGATTTAGGGCCCTATCTCCGATCCCTAAGGCTGCAAGACGGTCAATGAGGATATTGTGGTTAACCGTGTCAAAGGCTACGGATAGGTCCAATAAGATTAGAGCAGCCCTCCCTCCCTTATCCATGGTTAACCTGATTTCTTCTGCTGCCGTGATCAGGGCGGGTTCTGTACTATATTGACTTCTGAAGCCATATTGGGATGAATCTAATAGATTATTGTTTGAGATGAATGTGGATAGCTCTGAGTTTATGGCCTTTTCTACTTGTTTAGATGGAAGGGGAAGTCGAGAAATCGGTCTGTATTTATTTGGGTCTTTTGCGTCCATGTTAGATTTCTTTCGTAGTGGGAGGATGGAGGCCCTTTTCCATTCCTTGGGAAAGTAACCCTCACAGAACATCCTATTAACAACTATCCTTAGGATAGTTGGCAACAGTCCCTGATACCGAATAAAGAACTTTCGGTGTGCAAGGGTCAAATGGTGAACCGGACTTGGTCTGCGTAAGCAAGGCCTATACCGAGTCTGCTAAACTCGTTGAGACTGGACGAAGATTTGGAAGAGTGAGAAGGTGTTGGACTTGGCCCTTTTTGCATGGTCATCCCAGAACTTTTTGCCTTCCTCCTGGGATTTTTTCTGACCTGGTGTTTGTGGTTTTAGTACTCTGGTCACTTTATCACAGCTGTCCATTGTTAAACTGCATGTGCTCTCTATGGTAAACTTGGTAAGATTGGTCTACACCTGTTTGGCGTATTTAATTTACCTATCTGTCCATGGTAAAGTGGTATCTCATACACCCGGGGCCAGTAAATTAAATGCTACTGGTGGGCTTGTGTCACAGTGTATATATGTGATTACGTTCTAAGGTGTTTTATGGATAATACAAAGGCTATTTTTACATAACCTTGTGTGGAGTTTCTTCTGTGGTGTGCCTAGTGTGTCGCTGCTGCGTAAGTGTGTTGCGCAAATGCTTTACACCTTGCCTCTGGGATAAGCCTGACTGCTATGCCAAGCTACCAAGGCGGTGAGCAGGGGTTATCTTCAGCGTGTAACTCCCTTGCCCTGACTAGAGTGGTGGTTTCTGCTTAGCTTGGGTGCATGCCCTAGCCAACCAGAAATCCCATTTCTAACAGAAGGCAATGTAGCTTCCGAGGAATTAGAGAGGTCATCTCGAGTATGCAAGTCTCCCCAATGGGGGATTGAAGAAAGATTTACTACAACAAGAGGTGTTGAAGTTATATCTTGATGTTGACTCACACTAGGGTGACAAGTAGCCAAGAAGTTAAAAAACTATTCAACCTTATTCAAGAAAAAGACCGCCAGTGAATCGCAAAAGTCTTGATTTATGTCAACAGAAACATGTTCAGGCTGTCTACTTAACTTTCTTACTGTTTTAAAAAGTTCTTTGGAAACATTTACACAAGCCTGAATTTCGACTGTGAAGTAATTAACTTTCGCATTAAAAATTGCAGTTTTGTAATTCTGGAGGGACTTTCTGTAAGCTACTTTATCAACGGGATGGTATTGGACTTGCCATTTTCATTCCCGCTTATGACACTCTTGTTCAAACTTCTAAGGGTGTCGTCAAACCATCCATGGCTGAGTCCGTGCGGACCTATTCCTCTTAGAGATCTTGGGAGGGCCAGTTTGTTAAGAAGGATGATTGAGGACCTTGGCCTCAACTGGAGCAAAAGACCCTGCATAAGTTTTAGCTGCTATGAACAGCAGGGGATCTTCTTGCTTGCAGATACTCCATGCATTCAGAAACAGATGTCTTGAAGCTGAAGTGTTGGAACCTAGCTAAGAACATTATTATATGCTGTGCCGTATATGCGGCTTGCACCATATGCCAAAAAATGAATACTAGTCTGTTATTACACATGCATGCATTGCCTAGGGTGTTAGGATTCGGACTTGAGGGATAAGTAAGCCTCTTAAATATAGGTGGAACTCTTGTACCAATGATAAATGAGGTGCTTGAGTAATTCTAGAAGTTCATAGACCTGCACATACACACGTATGGGTTTTTGCAACAAGCAATTCAGGAGACAAATGGCATGCCCATTAACCATCAGATGTCCTTTACCACAGTTATCAGACTTTCCAACACCACACATAAAATCACTTGTAGCAACCTCAATATAGGGTGCCTTTATTGGCACTAAAGATTCTTAGGTCTTTAAGGCAGAAGGTTAATTTGCCTCTAAGCAATGACTTCATTCTCTTTCCCCCAACCATATAACAATAGTCGTATGCAGATGGGAGTGGTTTCCCCACCATTTGGAAGAAATTCTTGTGGATTGGTGGATTATCGGAAGCATGATAATCAGATTTTGTTTTATCAAGTTCAAGGAAGTATCACTTGCTCACCTGCCGAGGATAGAACGTATAACACCCATTTACCACAGCTACTGGGAAAAGTGGCAACTGTGCCAAGCAAATGTTCATAGAAGAGGAATCCATATCGGAATAGGAGAAAGAAGTATGTTCTGCATACATTCTCATACCAAAAAGGGATGGTTCACTACAACTCATCAGAAAATAACTAGGCGCATACTCTACCTTTCAGGATGAGAGCTCTCCAAGAAGCATTTCCCATTATGTGGCATAGGTCTTCAGAACAACACTTGTTTTGAAGGATACACATTCTGATTCATCATGTTTTATTGCCAGTATCTGAGGTTTGTGATGAGTAGCAAACATTATAAATTTACATTTTCCCTATTTCGGATAAAGTCTACTCCATGAGGCTTTACAAAATGTCTGGAGGAGTGAATCATTTACAGTGGCAACCCATATCTGCATGAAAGGTTGGCTGAGCTAGACAGAAATGCAAAAAGCTATTAATTTGTTCCACCGTCTGGGCTAGAGGATCAGCGGTGCAAAGTTCCACCTCCAATCACAGAAAGTACCTGAATTCCTGGGGGGCAACCCGAACATTTAAGGTAGCAAAAGCTTATTCTACAGAAGTTTGATGATCGGTATTTCTGAAGATGTTACTCCTTTGCTAGATGTATCAGTTCCTGACTGTAAGGAAGGTTATGCAACTGTTGGATGTGATAGTTTCATGAAATCACCGATGCCTTACATGTGCCCATTGCTAGAGTGGCTTTCACCATAAAAGTCACAAACAAGAGGGTCATGGGAGGAGCTAGTGTGGGTAACTCCAAGGGTTCAGCACAAATGAAAAGGGTCTACTGGCTTATAGGGCAATGAGACAGTGTCTGACTGGCTGGTCTGGCCGGTCAGTGTAGGGGCCAGTTTTTTAACTATTTGTTGGCCTGTTGTATGGTCGGCTGGGCGGGTTGCACTATTGATTTCCTTGATAATAAAACAAATATTGCCCGCAGCAATCTCAAATCCATGTAGTCTTCCATACCTTTCAAAACAAAAATACAGTGTGTCTTTATAAATTTAAAAGTTCCTCAATTTGGAAAAAAGTCCACATTTTTATCTTTCTTATTCACTAATGGGGGCTTGGTTTATTTTGGTGCCCGGGCCTATTTTCTGTCCCAGTCTTACCTTTGAAATGTACAATGTGTGTTTTTTAAAACATATTTATTTTTAACAACCTTGTCCAACTTTGTACGTTGATTTGAACAAACATGACATGCTCTTTGTAGAATTATACATCATTATTAAGGCTCTTCGCATTTTTTATTATTCCCCCGCATCTCCTTATCATACTCTTCTTTACCGTAAGAAAGGTGCTGTTATATAAATGTACAATGGTAGAACAGTCGCAGTCTGTTGATGGTCAGGCCATTTACAGATCCACAGGTGACCTTAGCCACAGATGCATCCCATACAGGGTGTGCGGACATATGCATGTCTTGTCAATGCTAGCCAGATAGTCCTTGAAGGAGAAATGCAAAAACAACAGTTGATGGACAGAATGCAGAACAATGTCATACATTCACCCGGTACAGAGATCTGGGCCTAAATCCATCGTTTTTTTGTTCATCATGCCATTCCAGTTTAGACCTGGCCATATGCAGATCACTCTAGACCCTGCCTCATGGGAACAGTCCAGCCCGAATTGCCAAGCCAGATCCTCTAGACTGGAAACAAGCATCCTAGGACCGGTTTCGGGGTTTCACCTTTCTTCAGACAGGATAGCTTGATTCAAGTGGTATGGAGAGCATTCCGTCCATCAATTGTGTGTCTTTTACTTCCTTGCCCTAAGTGCGCCGGGTATGCCCAGACGTGGGTCCTGGGCTCACTGTGCCACTGGAATCAAGCTATCATGGCTGAAGAGGGGTGAAACCTCGAAACCGTTCCTAGGATGCTTGTTTCCGGTCCAGGGAGGACCTGGTTTGGCAGTTCGGGCTGGACTGTTCCCATGAGGCACAGGGTCAAGAATGATTTGCATATGGCCAGGTCTAAACTGGGGTGGCATGGTGAGAAAAAGAATGATGGACTTAACCCAGATCTCTTGACTGTGGGTGAATGTTTTGATTTGTTCTGCATTCCGTCCATCAATTGGGTGTCTTTTTAGTCCTTGAAGGACACACAACTGTGAAATCCAAGATGTGTTCACTCCTTTGCAAATGGCACACAGATATGGTCCGAGATAATGTTTTAATCAAGCCTTTAATGTTTTATTCTTGGACCCAGAAAATACTGAATCCGCATACCTTTGTTTGGAGTCTCATCAACATTGCCTACAACAACCTGCACTCACAATCAACTATCTACTCACTGACGCACACACACTGTTACACAATATTCTCTCTCTGTAACACACTGCATCCTTAAATCACAATTAGAAGTGAATCCCTGGATATACTCTTATTTGCTCCAGCTCCACCTACACCCATTTAAGCACTCTAGACCCCACCAATGCCGCTCTGCTCAGCTCACACACTTCACAAACGCATCACCCTCAGTGGACATTCCCCTCAATTAAATTGGCAAATCAATCATGGGCGTCATTCAACACTGTCAACCTTCAAACTTTCACACCTCGAGCTCTCTCTACCCTCTAGAGGTCTCTGTATAAAATCTTGGTCTAATTACTCACTCATATCTTCTATCTATCCATGTTTTGGTTAAGTTCTCTAGAAAAGCCCCACTTTCTTTCTGACTATTGACCAGTAGCCATAATCCCTTTCCATAGCACTCGAATGTTTGGTTCTTTTAATCAGGGTTCTTTGCTCAACATAAAGTGATCTCTCTGGCGTAGTTAACTTTATTTCTTTAGGTGACAAACAATTCTCATCAATCTCCACTCTCTTTGATCTATCTTCTGCATTTGACATTGTGGATCACCCTACTTAATTTTCTTCCTTAAGTAGTTCAACCATCACCGCTAACACCCTCAAAGGGTTCTTCTTTTATCACTCTGACGGTTCTTTCTCAGACATCTGACTATAATCTTTCCTCATCTGTTTTACTACTGTTGGTTCTCCCAGAGCTTTACTCTTGGGCCTTCTCCTTTGTTCTCTCTACACTGCCTTTCTAGGTGTCATCATCACTGGATAGCGGTTCTCCTGCCATCTAAATGTAATGATATCCAAATCTTTTTCCCTTTAAAACCTCCAAGTATTTCACCAGTCGCAAATATTCCGTTGTTTTACTGCTGTTCATCGAAGGATGGTACCACATTCCTTCATTCTGAACTCACTCAAGACGGGCATGCTCTACTTCTTTTGTGCTATAAATACCACCTAGCCTAAAGCCAGCCACCACCCACCAGATCCCCCAGCTTTTCCCTCCTGTGGTAGAACCGTAGGCATCCCGTACCGGCACTCCATGGGCGTGGAATCATTTCGTACTACTTGTTGCTGGCGCCAGGGTTCAGGTGGTCGTTTCCGATATAGGTAAAAAACCCTCAATCACGTAAAGCAGTACGGGGGCGGTATATCTTGGTTCTCCGCCTTGATATTTATATACGTGATAGCATCATCATTGGGTTTTTCCCATGCATCCTCCAACCTGGAGGGAACCACTGGATCTTCCAGTAGTGATCAGGGAAAATTATGATAATAAAAGGTGAGAAGTGCTCAAGTGAAGTGATTAGTTATGATAAACAATTCCTCACGCTACCTATATTCAAAAAGAAGTTTTTATTCTAATAGGTGCTGGGAAAAGGTTAAAAACATCAAGTTGCAGAATGGACATATTATGAATCCTCTGCAATGTTAATCGTAGTGGTCGGTCGACATGTTTCAGCTCTTAGAGTGCCCAGAAAGGGGTCGGGGAGCTTTCTTCAGGACCTTCAGTGATAAAGTGAATTGGGATATTGTCCACTTGCAGATTAAGATGTATACCACATGTATATAAAGATTTGCCAATTATAGTTGCTTTTGTACTACTCTTGCAGCATTCTTGACTAACCAATATGCCCTTCCTGCATTAACCAAGGACGTTTATGCTTGCCTGTCCCTTTCTCCTCCCTCCCCCCTCCCTGGATATAGGTACTACCCCTGACGAAGTCCTATTGAATTGATACTGGAACTTCCACATGACATTGGACAATATCCCAATTCACTTTATCACTGAAGGTCCTGAAGAAAGCTCCCCGACCCCTTTCTGGGCACTCTAAGAGCTGAAACATGTCGACCGACCACATTGATTAACATTGCAGAGGATTCATAATATGTCCATTCTGCAACTTGATGTTTTTAACCTTTTCCCAGCACCTATTAGAATAAAAACTTCTTTTTGAATATAGGTAGCGTGAGGAATTTTTTATCATAACTAATCACTTCACTTGAGCACTTCTCACCTTTTATTATCAGAATTTTCCCTGATCACTACTGGAAGATCCAGTGGTTCCCTCCAGGTTGGAGGATGCATGGGAAAAACCCAATGATGATGCTATCACGTATATAAATATCAAGGCGGAGAACCAAGATATACCGCCCCCGTACTGCTTTACGTGATTGAGGGTTTTTTTACCTATATCAGAAACAACCACCTGAACCTTGGTGCCAGCAACAAGTGATCCTTTCCTTTTGATTACTAATGACCAGCTGGAAGACGATTGGATCCCAGCCTCTTCTTTTTCCCTACCATTGATTTAAATATCATTTCGTACTACCACATGTACTGCTGCAAGGTATTACATTTTTTATCTGTTTATTAAGGAACTCCAAAGCACAACATGTAATAAAAGCATGTAAATTTAAACCATTTCAATTGAGCAATAACTCTGAATCACAATACTCCTCTTCCACCCTCATTTAGGTGGAAGATGGGTAAGGGTTCAGGGGCGCAGGAGAAGGTAAACTCATTGCTAAAATGGAGATCAAATATATAACCATTCAGGAAGGACCCGATTGAATATGGACACAATATCATACCCATTTCTCTAATTAATCAAAATTACAATATGACAATGTGCAGTCCAGCTTCCCACTTCTCCACTTTTAGCAACCAGGAAGCCCCAGATAGACTGAAGCTGTATGAAAATATGTCTTGCCCTCCCATATCACTCGAATCTTAGCAAGGAGACACATTGAAGCTTCAAGACTTTTAACAATCTGCAATGCTTGCCATCTCTTGTGGATCAAGCCTTTGTAGTAGTCTCTAAGCAAGCCACCTCTTGAATTAATCTTTAAAGGTATGTCACAGTGCAGTTCTTGAAATCCTTGCATTCTCATACCATTTTTCCCTGAGACCTGACCTACGTCCTCAAGATTGACAGCCTCTGATCCAGACTCCAAGTGTATTTCTCAATGTGTTCAACCTTCCCCTTAGTTTCATCCTAGCTGGTTTGCGTCTTTAAAACCTTATGGTCCTAACATTTGGCGATGGTCCTTGTTTATTGGAACAGAGATTCACTCAGAGTAAAAGAAGCCAGCCAAGCAGAGTCACATAGGATCTTAATGGTGCTGTTGACTATAGGTGAGGGGAAATAAAAGTATCCAAATTATCTTATGCATTTCTTCGTATATGCTCCTACGTAGCTGATTGAGCCTCAGGATGTTGGAAGTGAGGCAGGTTCTGCTAGCCACACATGCCTCCCCACACATTCTTTCTGAACACAGATAACTCCAGGGGTCATACGGTGGGGCAGTCAAAACAGATAAATTGATTCTGACACCAGTGCTTCCTGTTGGCACAACAGGTAACGCTAGCAGCTCTGGTTCAACTTTGTCGTATTCGACCCACCCCCAGTTTCTCCCAAGTCTAGATGACCAGAGGGTGGAATACCCCATTGTGTGATCATCCAGATTCCCAGCACTCCACTGCCAAGTTGACCGGGTCTGAAGCAGCCTCCATGTTGATGCTTATTGGGAAAGGAAGAATGTGACACGCTCTTCCAAAACGTGAACTCACAGTTTACCATAGCAAGTATCAACACTCTTGTCCCATTTGTTTTGACAATCAGTTCTCTACTCTTTCAAGTTTACCATCAGCCTGCTGAGGGGACATCCAGCTACAGAAATGATGCAACAGTGGAGATCCAAAGCAGACATTTGCACAGTAGCTCCGCAAGGTATATTACACGGTATCATGTTGTAAATATTGCAAAGATCCACCAGTTTATTCTTTGCCACACAGCCAAAGCATTGAAAAATTAATTAATTCTGAGTAAACTATATGTGTGGTCGCAGACCTTCCTCAACATTAGTTCTCCCCTTCAGATAAGTTCTTACACTTTGCTACCAGAACCGCGTAAAGACATCCAATGCACCCACTCCACCTTGCTCATGCTATAGTAACCGAGCTGGTTTACTGTGCCAATAGGCCTATTTTCAAGACCGTGACACTATTATTTAAGGCTGTCCGTGACACATTCCCTAGTTACCTGTTGATACCTTAGCCTGATATACTCCCATCCTCAGTTTAAGATCAACCAACCAGAACTTTCTAGTGTCACCAGTACCACTACGTGCCAAGTGTGGGTTTTGGTACTTTAAAAAAGAAGGTGGCTGTGTCAATGGGATTCTTTATCCTTATTGCTAATCCTCACTTTTTGTTTCATGTAAACCACCCCTGTCTGTCATGCTGAAACTGTCCTTTTGTACAAGTTATGTTCGAAATATAATTATAAATAAAGTACCAGTGTACTGGAACTCAAGGCAATTGCACTGGTGGGGGCAGTATCTAAAAATCCCTTCTTCAAAGAGACTGAGGGACATATTATCAAGGACGACGTTAAAATTATCGCCGCTTCAGCCCCCAAGTCAGTGCACACAGAAAACGTTACAGCTCTGTACTATTTAGAGGGATCAGGGATACATGCACTCCCTAGGAGGTATTAACAACCGTGCAGAAAATCGGACTCTGTGCCCAGTTCATGCATATACATCTACTGTCAGAACACATGCAATGGACAGACCATGATATTGCAGAAATCAGTGTACACACAAGAAGGAAATAAAGTGCAAACTACATCAGAAGTACTTTCCTATCTGTGGGATGTGAAATATAGATCTGTTTGCCACAAGCCAAACTATGAAATGATACACTTCGCCTCCAAGTACCGGCACTCCCAGTCTCGGGGAAATGCTGTGTGGCCTGACTGACGAGGGAAACTTGCCAATGGTTTTTCTTTTCCGCCTTATTATCCATTTGTGGTCTGATAAATGTGCCAGCCTTCAGCAACTTTGGTTTTTAAACCTCATGGAGCTATCCAACCTTGTTAGGGAACCGCCTTATTGTGTGTGCATAGCATATGGATCTGCAGTAGATTCATTCTGTAAAGAGCAAGTGTTACTTGCCTGTAATAATCAGTTTGCAGCTTGTTGTCTTGTAGATTTACACTTGACGCTACTGCCTTCCTGGGCTTGAATCAAACAAAGAGTATACTTTTTAGCAGGGGCACACAGATCACAATGTTGAACAAATGACCATATTCTGAAGTGGGGTCTGTTTCGCGGTGCACTGTGGGTTTCAGGGAATTTGATCTCAAGGTTCTAGTCATGCCTGAAGATGAAATCAACGACTCAATACCAAGTTGTAATATTCCAGACTCAACACTAATGGCAAGACAGTATATAACATTTGAATCTATAGTAGAACAAGCTGTAAATCGATTAATGCAATTTCAATCTATTACAACATCCCGATTTGGTATGTATGATGGTTCAAATAGATGATTACATGATTGGCTCAATATACGAAACAAAATCTACATTTTATGGCTAAAGATACAAAAACTTATTTGACCACCGGTCTAAATACAATTAGAACATTGGAATGTTGAGCGCCCTATTGAAGACAATGGTGTGCTCTGGGCTTCTAATGACCGGTAGAAACCCGGTCAGCAACATTCCAATGCTTTTTTCATTTCTCAGCTGTTGCTGTGTACAAAGGCCTCTCGGAGCCGAGGAGATTTAAACCCACTCGGGCTCCAAAAGGCCTTTGTTTTTACAGATTAGAACATTCTGCCCTCCAGGGGCAGAATGTTCTAATAGCCTTAGAGCTCTCCATAGTGGGCTCTACTGGCTATTAAAGGCCTGCTCCCTTGTTATAGACCTTCGTATCACACTTTACACTGTGCTTGTCAGTAAACACCTAATTTATGATTTTTAAATAAAAAACATAACATGTACTTTTGTATAGCGCACGTATCACCCAAGTCTCAAGGCGCTGAATAACAGATGCATATTGTTACCCAACTCAATGGTACTCATTTTATCGACCTCAGATGGATGAAAGGCAGAGTGGACCTGCCGGGATTAGAACCTGTGACCATGAGGTCAAACACAGGTCCCTACAGTGGATGCATTTGTCCACTGCACCACGAGACCCGGCTGGTATGCTGCCTTATAGCCGCTACCGTTCTCAGAGTTACCAGGATTATCCACTGTTAGGGTAGTTACCCTAAACTCATAGGAACTATACCAAAAAGTTGATCATTTCAACAAATGTAATCAACAATGATGTAAAGCGGAAGGCACCTATGAACTGGACTGTCTGTGCCCCAACCTTCTGCTAGTTCAGTTAAGAAATATGCAAATATTTCAGTGGCGACAATACGTTTTAAATACAGGATTTTTCAACATAAAGCTGCCACTTTTTCTTTCTTTATAACAAAGTAATTGGGACAACTGCTCTCCTTTCCAACTGGTATAAGCAAACTGGGGAATTAATATTGCGAAAATATACATCTTGCAGATGTAGAAATCTCCCCCTTACTATAGGACATTACACATGTGACAGCTGCTATTGAGAAGGCAAACATTCTCAAATGTTTATCTTAAGTAATAATGTATTGTATTTATAGGCTGTAATGTAATATGATTATATTGGGACAGGTACTCTTTTAAAATAAAAAGGGGACTGGGCACCAACATTCCGGTCATCTTCCCTTAATGTAAGATGAGCTTACCACAAGGTTCGGCAATCCAAAGAGCTATAACCTACATATAGTCATCTTTCCATATGTGTCTTTTTCTGCGACTTATTTGTCACATAGATGGCAGTACTAGGCAAATAGGACACCAGACTTGATGTATGTATGGACAACTAACAAAATGCAAGTCGTAGGAATTCTTTTGAGGCTGCCTGTATCTCAAACCCTACAGCTCTCAGCAGAGTTGTTCTATTGAAAGTGTATAAATGGGGGCCGAGGGCACTCACCTGGAGTCATGGTGTTACAAGTGGTTTTTTTACAAAGATCTGGCTGGCTATCTACCCTCGCTCATCCGGAACAACTAGGATAAAACAGGAGAGGTGTAAATGCTAGCTAACATGTCAAAAGGAGAACTTAATACACCTGGCAGATTACCATCTTGCGCAGCACACACAAGTGATGTTCAACAGCACTCACCCGACCAGATACACACAAGCGAAACTACAGGAACCCAGGATACACTAAAGGCACCTGTCATACATGTCCCCATTTGTATTGCTGAGTTTAGAGATCAAGGGGGGGGGACCAAAAACACACATCAAACGCATACAGTGATGCAAAGTTAAATCGGTTACTCAAAGTATAATAGCATAATTAACAAGTGGGGATACATAAAAAAGTAAGTAAAACAATGTAACCTATTGAATGGTACAGCAAACACCTTAAACTAATTGAAAGGAGAGTGTTTCTTGCTCTTTCAATGGAATGTTCAAGGAAATAAAGAGACAATTTACTGCTACCAATGAACCTTTGATGGAAGATCTTTTATCCAACCACCCTCGACCTACAAGCCGGAGCCTACTGCCGCAGAACTGAGCTAGACTAGAATTCTGGTATTGAGATCCACCTCGAAGATATAACAAGCATCGACAAATCCAACAGGTCTTACCTTTGAAAGGTGTTAGTTCATATTTGGCTTTTCTATACATTGTTACAGCATCATCATGCATGTGCTTGCATATGCTTTGATGCAAGGGCAATTTTGACTTTTGGCCCCAGTGTGACGACATATGTTCATGCATGCATCACCATGCCAAACTCATCATGGTGCAATGGACATTTTTTCTTAATTTACAGTTGCAAGATGGTAGCTGCTCTCCTAGAATGGTAATTGTAAAAAAAAGTACACAAGTGTACAAAAACTAATTTAGTGAAAGTAGTGGCCCAGCTGCGAATTGAAGGTGCTGGGCTCTCATTAAAAGAAAACCAAATAAATACAAGAACAAGCATTTGCAATGCGATAGGTCTCGCATTTACGAGAGTTTGAGCTATTGGCATTGTAAATGACAATGCCTTTTATTTATGTGTTGGTTTTTAAAACATAAATAAAAGGCATTGTTATTTACAAGGCCAATAGCTCAAAAAAAGTGCCCCATGCCGCGCTTTCACTTGGCAGCCACGCCCCTTTCTTTAGATGACCTGCGTCTAAAGAAAAGTGCGCGGCTGCCATTAACATGAAAGCGCAGTATGGGGCGCTTTTACAGGAAAAAAATACCATTTGTTTAAATTGACCAAGGTCAATAAAAAACATTAAAAACTATTTGGTCGAGCTGAGCTGCCCGTCCCGTGATTAGTGCGTGTGGCCCCTTTGTGAAAGTGAAAGTGCGCTGCAAATACAACAAAAAAAAGTGGCCGCCATGGCTAAAGTTGGCGTCCCGCCAGTGCGGTTTTGATTAATTAGGCAAAGAGTTCTCCCGAAGGGCTAATGCAAGCTATATAGTAAGGACACACGTAAAAGGGCCAGTCCTGATGGGAAGTTACAACAGAAGATAGGGAGGTATTAAGGAGGGACTAATAGACCTATTAACAAATCAAAAGCCAACATTTGCAAAGGACGGTCACAGCAGCCAATTGAAAAGATGGGTAGAGAGTGGGCATAGCTTTAAGTCCATACATTTATACAGCATGCCTCGCAGAGCAGCACATGCGCTGCCCAGGCTCGACCTAAAAACGTCTCACAGACATGCCTGTGAGAGCTGAGTGAAAGCTGGAGAGTAACAAGGGTCCCAGAGGGACAGCACTCAGGACCGCTTGTGCTGGAGAGCAAAAAAGGTCCCAGAGAGACAGCACTCCGGACCGGTGGTGCTGGAGAGCAACAAGGGTCCCGGAGAGCAACAAGGGTCCCAGAGGGACAGCAGTCAGGGCCGGTGGTGCTGGAGATCAACAAGTGTCCCGGAGGAACAGCAGTCAAGGCCTGCGGTGCTGGAGAGCAACAAGAGTCCCATGGGGACAGCAGTCAGGGCCTGTGGTGCTGGAGAGTAACCTGGGTCCCGGAGGGACAGCACAGCAGTCAGGGTCAGTGGTGCTAATGAGCAAAAAGGGTCCCGGGGGACAACAGTAAGGGTCTGTGGTGCTGGAGAGTAACAAGGATCCCAGAAGGACAGCAGTCAGGGCCTCTGGTGCTGGACAGTAACAAGGGTCCCAGAGGGACAGCAGTCAGGGCCTGTGGTGCTGGAGAGTAACAAGGGTCCCAGAGGGACAGCGGTCAGGGCCGGTGATGCTGGAGAGCAACAAGGGTCCCGGGTGGGACAGCAGTCAGGGCTGGTGGTGCTGGAGAGCAAAAAGGGTCCCGGAGGGACACCAATCAGGGACTGTGGTGCTGGAGAGTAACAAGGGTCCCGGAGGGACAGCAATTAGGGCAGTTGGTGCTGGAGAGTAACAAGGGTCCCAGAGGGGCTGCAATCAGAGCCGGTGACGCCCATCAGCCGTCACAGATGTTTTTTCTACAATGTACATACATGGTACAATCCCAGTAGCACAGGCCTGCGGGTGGTGCCCTCCGTGACCCCCTGGCAGCAGCTGGTCGAGAGCTCCTGTCCCGCCCGGGAATCCCGGACCCTCCTCACCTCCATCCCCCTAGGCAGGGCTATGTGGCCCCCGAGCAGATCCCTGCAGGGCTCCTTTCTCCCCTCGTCCTCATTGCTGTCCAGGGGCAGGGTCCAGTCCCGGGGCCCCAGGAAGAGGTCTAGCAGCACCATGAAGAGTGCGTGCAGCCGGCTGTGTCCTCTGTGACTGGCCTCCCGGCCCTCACCCTCCCCGCGGAACCGAAAGTGAAGGTGTCACAGCACAACATGGAATGAGGAAACAGAAAACCGGGGAGGGTGATGGTGGATGGGGACAGAAGGGAGTGGCGCTGCCCCGATGGTAAAGACTAAAAGCATGTCTGCCGAGACTTTTGTTTTCAGCGCTATACAACGCAAACTCAACCCGGAGCTAGAGCACTTCACATGAGCACCAGCCACATCACATAAGGACAGATTCATGTTTTTAGTCACAGTGAGATTAAATGATTTGCCCAGGATCACAGGATGTGGAGCCGAGGCAGAGACTCGAACCTTTTCCCACTTCTAACAAGCATTTGCAATGCAATAGGACTCGCATATACACGAGACCTATTGCTTTGCAAATGGTAGTGATAACGGACAACGGGGGAAGCATAGACAACGTAGGTACGAAGGCATGGTAGGCATTACGACAACGGGAGGGACGGCAGGGGAGAGGCCCGTGTTATTTGAAGGCACAGACAACGGGAGGGGGGAGAAGGTACAAACAGGGGGGGGGGGGGGGGGGAGTGAAGAAGGCACCAAAGCACGACGTGCCTGCAGTAGGACAGCCGCCATTGTCAATAAAGTAAATAGTGCTCGCCCACTAGATAAAGCATGCCGTGTTAGGAGCGAAGTAAAAGGTCCAGTCCTTATGGGCGGCAACAAATGGAGACAGGGCGGTACTGAGACGGGGCCAACAAGCCTCATAATGAATCGGAAGCCAACATTTACCAAGGACAATGACATAAGCCAATTACAAATATGGGCGGAGAGTGGGCGAGGCTTCCACAACATACCCTACTACAGCATACCTCGCAGAGCACGCACCGCATGCGTGCTGCAACGCTAGGCTCAACCTTACAAAAAAAAAAATTTGAGAAGAGCGAGGCAACAACTGAGGAGCCATGGGTGTGGCAGTGGCTTGGTAAATCAAGTAAATGCTGGCAATGAGCAGCAGAGAGGAATGGAGGAACCTTTAATTAAAAAAAAAAGCAGATCCAACGCAGAGTGCCAAAAAGTGTTTGTTATTACAAAATATCTCCACCCGAAATGTAGCAATATCATGAACAGTCTGCAGCCTTGTGAGAGAAATTGGCATCAGAGGTGACACCTCTCTAAGGCATGCGAAAGACAACTGCAGGCCTTTCTGGAACACACGTCTGGAAGTGTAGTATATTCTTGGCAATGTGCTCAAAATCTGAATAAGGTGGTTGGCAAATGTAACTTACCACACCAGGGATGTGAGAGAAGTGAAGTGGGAAGCGGAGGTGGAGGTAGTACCATTTCTGAGAAAGGGTGGGAGATGGGATGGTCAGAGAGGTCTGGGGTTTAGTTTAAACCAATCTTAGCCTTCAAGGGTTGGTTCCGCAGTGTCTGAACAACAGGTGGCCTTTAGTACCAGGGTTTCTAGGTCTTGGTGGTCCCCTTTACCCGAGCCCTGCAGGCTACATGGTAGAAGTCAGGGGATATCCCTGCTTTACACTAAGTGTTCAGCCGTCTGGGTCATCAGTGAGCAGCAGACGCCTATGTGAGCTCTCCACGTTTCAAGGTCTTTTCAGTTACGCACAGATGTGATCGCCATTTCCAGAGGGAGGTGAAGGGATGTGGACGGTAAGATTTTTGATGGCCAAACCATGATGTGTGGAAATGTGGGCATGGATCACAGGCAGAGGAGTGGTGGAGCTGGACTAGATTGGAAATTTGGTATTTTCAGGAGCATCAGTCTTGGATCGGGCAGCAGGTTTTTTCTGAATCAGGTTGCTGCTGAGTTTCCGTCATCAGTGGTTCACGTGCGTGCCACTGAAGACGAGGAGCCTGGTTGCTTTTGACGTTTGATTGGTTTCTCTTGAACCGGAATCAGGTGACCTGCAGACTTTTAGAAGTTGGCATGGAAGTTTTATGGTCCAAAAACTTGGACCAGGCCAGGGATGCTTTGCGAAAGTGTGGAAAGCCGGACGTTCTGGCATCAGCAAGGCTTCCAAGGCAGCCATTTATGGAGGCTAGGCGGAAGTCTGCCATCCACCTATGGATTTTACAGAAAGGGCAGAGTAAGAACACATTATTTTTTTTTTGCTGCATTTGGTTATCGTACGGATTATCGGATTCTCAACCAGGCTAATCTATCTGAATGTGCCCAAGTGTATGTAATACATGTACTTTAATGCCTCATTTATCCTATGCATGCTTGCAATTACCAGACTCGGTGGAGAAACAACAGTGGTTGACCTTTAGGACTTAGCTGTGGCATTGCAAGGAGTACAACAGAAGATGTGCAATGTACAACAATAATTGAGATGCATAAAGTACCAGGTTTTCGTTCATTATTTCAGACAGCCAAATGTGTAATTTGAGCCTGGGAGGGGAGGACCCTATATACATTGATGTACAATACCAAGGAGATGAGAGTCCGCCTTGAATCAGGAATTAACGCCATTGGAATCGAAGCAGCCAAATAGGAGGTCTGGAAAGATCATTGTATTCAGTAACATTTATTGCTTGTAAAGTACATATCTATGCATTTGGTACATGGCTCTCAATAGCAATGCTTGAAGCATCCTGGATAGAACACACCTGGGGAAAATAAAGATATTTTAGTAAAAAAAAAAAAAGGCCATTAGATAAAGAACTGGCCAACGTTGAAGCTGGCAATGTGATGCCAGGAACGGTAAAGTGGCACATAGTGCCTTAACAGCAATATACATCACAGAACTAGCACCACTCAAATAAATAACATGGTAGTATGAAAAGCGAACATTTCTCAACTCCTTCCTCTAAAACACACTACATTCAACTCCTTCAGACAGAAATACTTTTTTGCAGAGGTGCAGTTTCAAGAGTTGAGAGATCTTGCCCATTCCTGCTGGTTCTGCAACAGCTCCGAACAAGAATTTATTAACCATTTAAAAAAAAACAAAAAAAAAAAACATACAAATATAGATTTTAACAGTCTCTTCCTATGAGAAGTCCCTTTTACTCCTAATCCCTTCACGTATCAAAAAAAAAATTATGAAGTCCCTTTTACTCCTAATCCCTTCACGTATAAAAAGAAATGTATGAAGTCCCTTTTACTCCTAATCTCTTCATAAATTTGTTTGTGGGTTAGATCGGTGCTAGCGCTAAATTGAGATGGCAGTGCAAGTGCAACGACTGTTGACACTGGTGTCCCAGTGGCATTAGTGCCACTTTCACTGGGGAATATAATGCCAGAGACCCGAGAATACAACCAGTAATATCACGAGGAAACATCAGTGCAAAGAGCATATTGGGGTATTGGTTTCCTCGAGCCACATGTGATGCCCGGGATACTAGTGACAGGAATGCCAGAGGCTAATTTTTTCAGTCGCATATACACCTTAATGTAGCACTTCTAACATTTTTTATATGAGGGAAGCACAGGTGAAACTAGGCTGAGCAATGAAATGTGTAGATCCAACTAGTAAGACCGGTGGCAGGGGTCACAGTGTCATTGAGGCATCCATTTAACCAGGGCATACGTAGGGTCATGGTATTTCTATTAAACTAGAGCAGAAGTCAGGGGCGGCTCCTCCTTTATGGCGGAGGAGTGTCACCCCACTAGGTGGCAGCAGATTAATACACATGGAGAAATAAAAATGATAACAAACCAATTGTATTTTTCTTCTTACCTGCAGGCTGCCAGCGAGGTCATAGGGTGGGGCCCTGCAATGCATGACAACAGTGGGAAGGAGGGGTGATGGGCAGTACTACGTGCACATGACTATTTGGCCAGCCGTACAGTCATGCGCACTTAGCATTTCTCCACCCGGCTGTGTTGTACAGCCGGATGGAGAAAAGCCACAGGCTCCTAGGCACTGGAATAAAATTCCCAGCATGAGGGAAGTGCTGGGATAGGCATCTGGGAGCCCGCGCAGGGTGCACCAGCTGGCCCTGGAGCCCAGGATCGGGGGAGGAGCAACGCGGAGACTGGTAAAGTTTTATTTTTTGTATGTGCTTATTTTGGTATCCCTCCACTGCTGCTTCACCGCTTTAGACCGCGAGCAGCAACCCCTGGCAGGAGTTACAGTTGTTAGAGAGGCATTGGTGCCACAAGCACCAAGCAGTGTGGCATCGGAGCACCTTGGTGCAACAGGTGCTTAGTGATAGTGGCAAATTGGTACAGCCATAACTTGGAGTGTTTGGATTCATTAGTGCAAACAATGCCAGAATTGATGTCGTGTCAAGACTGGAGTAAGTGCTAACCAAGGAAGTATTAAGGCAACCAGTGCAACAAGGTATCATTAACATCAGGGCCACTGGTTAAAGGGTTATAGAGTTATCGGGGAAACCAGTGAAAGGCAGAGGTCATGGGGGGGGGTGTATTACATTGACTAGCATCAGATGGACCCACAGGGCATAATGCAGTGAGATATAGGGATTGTAATATCTGGTGTAAAGTAGTGCAACCAGCTCTGAGGATTATAGTTCAAGAAAGGCAATGCAACTGGGGTAACACTGGTGAGTCCAGCACTATAGGTTAGGGTGCCACTAAGGCAGTATTTTTAGCTATGGTAGGAGATTCACAAAGAGAACCGTACAACATCAGTGAAGTGCAAGGCCAGCAAGCCATTAAGGCAACCAGCACCAGAAAAAAATATTTAACCTCTGTACTCTTTCTCAACTGCCCTTCACGTACATCAGACTAGCCCAACCTAGTGGACAGAACTGGAAAATATGCCAGACCTACAGGTAGAGGCCAAAGGTGCATGTGCGTCCGTCGGGGCATGCTGGTCCCTGTCACCACGTGCAATCCCTATACACATCAGCAATCAGTTCCGTAACAACCGTCAACCTGTAGGATGTTTGTGTCGTGGTTACAGCTATGGAGAGTGGGATGTTGCAAATGGCAGGCGGTCAAGATCTAAGAGTAGGAGGTACTATATTACCTGATCACATTTTTACTATTTGTAACTCCACTCCAAATTTAGCAGATGAATTTAAAGCAGGAAAGAACGAGGCCTAGAGATTTCAGAAAACTGACTGCCAAAGGGAGCGTTTGTGCATGGCCACTTAAAGGGCCAGTGAAGGCAAAAAGAATGTGTGGTGCATGAGAATTATATTTTCACAGCAACACCTTTAAAGTGAGTAATTAGAAGGGCTAATGTTCTTACATCTCACTTTCTGGTTATATCAGAAATGATGCATACAAAAGGCATCCTTCTTGTGTAGCCTGAGCGCTCCAATAAGGCATTTTGAAAATACAACAAAAACTATTTTATGATCACGTGCTCTATGGGGCCATTTCTCACAGGTTGAAAAAAGGAAGGAAGCGACCATCAAAACATTTTTTGATTACTTTGAACAATGAAAGCATTCTCCTCTGGCGAATTTCTGTAGTCTCAGTGGGGGTCAGTTAGCACTTATAGGCTTCCCTGAATACTCTCTCCAGCAACACGATGACCAAATAACAGGATCTGGGAGGGTGACAAACCTTCCCCATCAGTGCCCAACCAAACCCGCTTGCTTCTGTATTGTAATCGAACGAAGTGTCCCATAACTGCTTCTGTTTCATTTGTTTTTAAGTTTTGCCTTGAGGAACCAAGCAGTGCAGCAAAGAGGTGGAAAACCCATCTCCGCCATGTGAGAGGACACTCCACTATTGAGGTAGCTGAATTTTCCGCTTATTTACAAAGGCAGGCGTGTTAACTGCAGTGCTGTGCTTCTGCTCAGTTCCAAAATCTAGTGCACATTTGAAGCATCATGGCACAGACTGCATCCATGGCTGCGGGACCTTCCTCTTGGCATGTTCACACTGGTTAAGACACTTCTTGATGAGATTCTTCAAGAGAACCATCAGGTCATGAAGGTCCCCTAATAATGCACACAGTGTAACAGTTTATTGGTCTGCGATGGACACAGCAAGAGATGGTGGGGCTTTGTGTATATTTTGGAAGTTGTTCTATCCTGGATCACTTTCGTTTTCCTCTTAGCGGTGCCTTTATGAATTTCTTTCCCTTTGTAGTTGTGTCCAGCTATAAAGTATAGCCTCCATAGGAACCAAATACCTATACTGTAAGGCCGCTCTGTAAAAGCTACTTGCGGCTTCGTCACTTATCAAGCGTACAGGGACCTCCTCCACCGGTCTTGAAGCAAGACATGGCTCACTGCCAATGGATTGAGTCGAGTCACGGGAGGCTTGACATGTCGATGATCCAGAAAATCATTCTGAATTTCAGTTCACACCTGTAGGGGACTCGCACAGCATTTCCACTCCACATCCAGCTAAATAGACAGAGACAAGGAAGATGACGTGGTCCGCCTCAGTCCCAAAAATGTAAGGCTAGCTTTCATCGTTGGATGGATTGTTTGTTCTCCTGCTTGTACGGCAAGCACCTTACAGTGGTGTTATCAATTCTGCATTTCTTTGGAGAAATTGGAAACATGTCTGTGCTGCCGAGTATACGCTCCCAATGACACGATGAAACTGGTCTTGCTGCTGACTACAGTAGAGGGCTGTCTCTCTCTAGTAAATCTGCCATGGCCGGCACCCAGCTGATGAGCTGGTGGGTAATAGATAATATGAGCAGAGCAAACAAGAATGCATAATATTTCTGCTCCAGAAAGGGTTGTACCAGGGTCCTATGTACCAAATTGAGCAAAAACAAAGCTAGAGGGGTGAATTTGTAGACGTTTGCACCCTTCTCTCTTTAGAAAGTCAGCTGAAGCTGCAACTCTCTCGTTAACTTTGCCAGGCCCCTAATATAACCCAGTCAGGCCACCTAAATCTGGAAATATTGCATACTGTCACCCAGAAAAAAAGCACGGATCACTACAGCGTCTGCGTTGGCTTCAAAACATCTTTGGCTACTTCACTTGGACCACTGTGGAGAGGAGAGTGTATCAGAGCAGGCTGTTTGAGTGTAACTTAATTAAGACTGTGTGGTCAGCAATGACAGATTGTACATGTATCACTTGACGGGCACGAACCTGTTGAAGACTCATACACTTGCATGTCGGCCAGAACAGACAACTTTACATTAGTAATGGTAGCAAACTACCATAAAACTGAAGGGTTCTGGTGGCTTTACAGTAAAAAAAAAAAAAAGCACCTTTTCTGAGAGAACTGAACTGGCGAGACAAGCTCACAGTATTGTGGAAGATTTTTAAGGGCCGACAGTCGTCCCTTGAGAGGGTTTTCGTCCTAAAGTATTCTTTTATGGAAAGGCAGTGGAACACCGCAAAGTCTTGACATCTACCTGGAGTTTCTCCAGGTGGAAATCTTCCATCTCAATCGACCTCAAGTGGTTGAAAGCTTGTCACGCCCACCACTTTCCACTATTGCCTGAAGGCAGAGGCCCCTCACTGATTCAAATCTGTAATCTTAGAATGGCCATGAGAATGAATAAACTGAAGAGGCAATGGAGTTCCGAGTGAGAAAACCAAGGATATGATTGGAATCTGGAGCAGCATTAAGTCTGCACACACAGAGCTCCACAGTGGTGTATGCACATCCAGTAGCTGTACTTTGGGGAAAAGGTGCGCGACATACACTGATCAAGCTGGCTGATGGAGCAATTTACTGGAACAATAAAGTCTTCGGGAGTTATAATACGTTTTTATAGGTTAAATTCAAGAGGTGCTCAAGCGCAAGCTTTGGAAATTTTCTATTGGTTCGGTCACATTCTCTATTTTTACTGGGTCTCTGGGGCACACTGACCAGGTCTGATGGGCAGCCTACTGGCCCTCACGCCTTCCCCCTGCAACCGGATGGCACAATTATTGGGACCTTCTTTTACTTCATTCCATCATTTCTGAAAGAGCCTGCGTGAGAGTAGAGTGCCCGTTCTCTTAAAATAATCTTAGTACTAAGTAATATTGTGTGTTTTGCTTTTTTTTTTTTTTTTAGATCGGGAGATGTCTGACGGGTCTACAAAGTAAGTCTACTGCATTCAAAGAACTACCCTGGAAATGAGCGGTGATACCCAAGGCTAGGGCCCCATTAGGATGGTTGGAATAACACCGGATAACATAATACAAGGATGTATAGCGGACGTTGCGGGACGCAGAAGCACCTTTGTTGTCACTAGATGTAGCACCTGCATATTTTTACTTCTGTCCGTAAGGTACCATATGTTGGAAAATGGTATTGATGTACTTAAGTGGAGAATACCGAGAAAAAGGACACTTCATCCCCAGAACACTTTTTGTCAGGAGTAACTTCAGAAGCTAGCATCCCACAGTTGGAATGCAATGTCATGAATGGAGATTACCACCGAGGACTGAATTTACAAACCTGTGTAGGTATCTACTCTTCACAGATACAAGTACTGCCCCCTGCTGCCATTTACACTTTAATCTATAGTACTGGCCTATGAAGCATGTGCACATAAGTCTGGAGTGTACCTGGTGCTGACATTTCAGTCTAAGTTCAGGTATAGCCTGCGCTTGCATTTATACCTCTGCAGTATACTGCTCTGTGCTTTCAAAGTTTGTAGTAGTGCCCTGCGCTGGCATTTACGCCTCCTAGCGGCAGTTATGTTCTGTGCTATGTCTTCTATATACATATACATGAGGTTTAAACATTAGGTATACAGTTGGGTGTCAGGTATACGAATTTCAAAGCTGTGCTTTCTTGAAGTCTCTGAGGATTATGTAAAGCAGTGAATTCGGCAGGAGCTCAGCTCAAGGCCTCCTTGACAAGAATCTCCTTTAGGCTTGGTCCTTTCTGACTGCCGACCTCTGAGTCTGTCAGTTTTTGGAGTTTTACCTCCGACTGGCGCTTGTCCTTTCCCACCTTCCACGACAGGTGGATGTGAGCCCTCAGAAAGGCCGGCAGCATCGGATGCCTGTCCTGAGACTCGAGCCTCTGCACCGCCTCCTGGCAGAACTCCTGCGCTTCCAGCAGCTGGTCCATTTCCTGGTGGCAGACCGTGAGCCCTGCTAAGTTCAACAAGACATGGCTGCCGGCGCCGCTCGCGCCGAGATGGTCCTGCAGGTGCCACGCATTGGTCCACATCGCGAGAGCCTCTCGGTACAGCCCCGTGCGCGTCAGCCGCTGAGCCACCTGTAGGTCCCTCAGGTAGAAGAACTCCAGGAACTCTCTGCACCGGCAGATGTCTGGGATGGCGGACACCTGCGTCAGGAAGTTCTCAAAGGCGCGGCTGCGCTTCCCAATGGTTTCGGCGGCAAAGTTCTTGCGCATGCGCTTGCGGGGAAAGACAATCTCGTGCATCTCTTCATGGAAAAGTCTACGCAGCCGTCGGTTCAGCTTCTCTAAGTCCGAGTAGCGGCGGTAGATGATGCCAGGGCATTGGTCGAAGGTACCTGATTTTATCAGGTAGATGGTGTAGACCTAAGAGAGAGAGAGGGCACATTGAGTAATGAGCAAGTTAGATTAAATAAGATAAGATCAACAAAATGGGTGCAAACACAAGAAATGAAAAGGGAAATATAAAATGGAATGGGTGGGAAAGAATACCACAGAGCCATGCTAAACTAATAACCAGACAAGCAATAATCACAGTGAGGCATGCACATGCTATAGTCACCGCAAAACATACTAGTGTCACAGCGGGACTTGCTACACTCATGACAAGGCACTCTACAACTACTACCAAACATTCTACGGTCACTGCCACGCCAAACAAGCGTAGTAGACACTATATGTCTGTGTAAATCCTACGGAGTCGGTAATGCAATATTATAGCATGGTACACATCGTTTACAACGAAGTTGATACATCGCATGCCATTACAACGACCACGTTGTTACATCGCATACTATTACAACGACTTGCTGTAGGGGACAAAGGTTTTAAATCCAACACCTTCCTTAGTGTTGCAGACTGGAGTTGGAATAGTACATTATACTATTCCAAAATCCAGCAACCCCCCCCCCCCACAGCAAGTCATTGTAATGACTTGCATTGTAATGGTATGGGGCGCAACAACGCAGTCGTTGTAATGGCATGTGTTGTAAACGCATGCATTGTAACGTGGCCTAGTCCTATGGCACAGATGGGCGTGGTGTAGTAAAGATTAAGCCGTCTTTGTGGGATTTTAACAAGAAAGATCACCATCTCTAGCTTTTCATATAGAGCTGAAGCCCTTTGAATGCCTAGAATGTTTGACAGAAGTTAGGCCAGAGCGTCATGTCAGTGAAGAGCAGGAAATGAGCGAACTGGAAAATGTGACCGCGGTGAGAGAGGAATTTGGACCTTCTACAACAGAAATGACGTTTATGGAAAAACTATGGAGCCATAATGTTAAATTGCCCATTCCCTGCACATTACATGCATTTGTTTCTGTCACAGAAATGTTCATAGTGATGGATGTTAAGTTTACAAAGCCTCAGGATTCACATAATTCTATAATTTATGTACCCATGCATAGGCATCATTTAGTGGTTGCTACGAGAAGGAGTACATGAAAAGTGTAGTTTTAGTGTTTGTGAGTCAGCGATGCCGTTGGGTGTTACAGCTTAATTGTCCTATGACAAATGACTGATACTGACTGTCAGAAGGCCTGCAGGCTCCAAGAGCAAGGACTGTGTGTGTGTAATCAGACAGAACGGTCAGAGGGTGAAGTACAGTAACACGCAAGATATTCAGTCAGAGACCAAGCTGCGAGGCTGTGAAGCAGCTCTCCAAGGCTCTTCCAGGTGGAGCCCTGGGCTTGAGCCATTCTATTCTTAGATCAGGGGAGACCCGAGTCATTTGCTATAAACAGATTTTGGTTTCGGCACATGGTACTGTAAAGAGGCTGCGGGATAGATTGGAGGAATATGGCTGATCTCTATGGACTCCAGTGTAAAGTTTTTAGGTGGTAAGCGGGAAAAGACGGACTTCTCTTCAGTGGGGCAAGTAGCATATGCGCGAGTGACACGTAAATGGACCATTTGCAGCAGGGATTTGCCTACAGCAGAGAGCCCTTGTGAGTGTAGGTAACGCAGCAAGGGTTTCTTCTAAGAATACATAGATCAATATCTGCCCAGTGATTAATGGTAGTGATGAGAGATAATTAGAGGCCTTTTCTAAATGTAAAGAAAATCAATTTAGGAAATTAGCTTTGCGCTCTCCTTAGTAAGCATTAAATATGTAAAAGAAGAGAGCGGTGAAGCATTGTGGCATGGCCAAAATATATAATAAAAGCGTAGGTGGTCTTTGGCAACAAAAATTAGGTGATCAAGTTCACTCATGAAACCATCACAACGTAGTCGATTCTAGCTCTATTGTTACATATGTACATTACAAACGCCACTGATGTCTCTCCTGCACAAGGCAAGGAGACTAAGGACCTCTGTTGCTAGAGCTGGCCCACACCCAGCTACCCTCGGGGCCACAGCAATACACTGACAAGCCATGACACTCTGCGCACAGTAGCATTGTCAGGAGTCGGATGGTAGAGAAAACAAAGATTACTATAGGAGGAGGTTGTTCGTAACACACCATACAGTATACCAATAACAATACGCAACCATACATGAATGAATGTACAGTCACTACCTGAACTTACAATACTGATAGCCATTTTATTTACCTGTATGAATTACAGAGCAGCTAAAATAAGACCCTCCAAAACGTAAAATCTATCACTTTGAGGGGCTGGGACAGGACCCGAAACACCACTCCGGTTGTTAGAAAAATCTCTGCAGGGTGAGGCGCAGAACCAGGGCTCTCCTAAGAGGTTGTGTCAATGCAGTTAGTACTGCCATCAGGTAACTCCTACTTACAGGGGCATAGCTATTACACTGCAGCCAAGAAGTGGAAGCAGGTATAAATAGTTGGATCTCCTTTATTGTTCTACTCAATATGGTAAAGTGCTCTCTCAAAACGTAGTTGATACTATGACGTACTACTACGTATGTCATACTAATGTGCTGCCTTTCTGTTATTTTAGGCTATATAGACCAATAGAAAGTAAATGTAAAAAAAAAAAAAAAAAAAAAAAAAAAAAAAAAGAGTGGGTACAGAGTGCGTGTTATTTTTTTCATGAGGCTGACTGGGGCGTTCCTGCACAGCAACCTATGGGATGAGCAGGTGATTTAAGCGGCAGGCGGCTTCTACTGAGATCCAATGTCCCGTTACTATGTTCATGTTCTTTCCAGTGCATTACCAAAAGCCCCCCTGTGGGAGGTTGGGTAATGTTTACTTGACCTAGCGTCAAGAAATAAATAAAAAACACCAATGACCAATGCTGTAACATCCGTTGAGAAGTTAGGCTCGGTCTTCTGTATACGTTACACACACGAAAAAAGCTTCTTAGTCTCTAGCTACCATGTTCAACATTATTTGTCCAGGAGTGTGTGCTGCACGTTGAGGCTACAAGGTCCTCAACAGTACAGATCTGTAGCGACGAGTAAGAGTCTCTCTTCTTT
This sequence comes from Triturus cristatus, assembly GCF_964204655.1. Classification (NCBI taxonomy): domain Eukaryota; kingdom Metazoa; phylum Chordata; class Amphibia; order Caudata; family Salamandridae; genus Triturus; species Triturus cristatus. The sequence continues at coordinate 1,562,393,324 of NC_140590.1, forward strand.
GGCATGGACGGACTTCTCCAAAATAGACCATAAATGATGAAAGGGGATTTGGATTGTCTTTTTTATTTTATTTACTTTTTATCATCTATAGAAAGTTATCAGATAAGTAGTGTGTACTACCTTTGTCTGTGTATGAGGGTGGTGTGTGTGGGGGGGGGGGGGGTCGACTCCCTATGAGTACACAACGTGGTCCATAATTATTTTTCCTCCCAAATATTTGCTAATTTGGCAAAATAAGGCAGTCATATAGGTGGTGCTATGGTTTTTCTTTAGCATTTTAAAATTAGAAAGGTCAGAACTTAGCAGCAGCTCTAATGATAGGTACAAGGGATGAAAAACGAACTGACCAAATGAACTGAACAATAGCACACAAATATTCTATTTATGACAAGTTAAAGAGTTTGCCCTTGTGAGCGGGAGTTTATATCTTCCAAAGTTTAAAAATGCAGGGCATGGAGATCTCCCAGGAGCCCCAAGATATTTTTTTTTTTATTGTCAGGCTCGCCAATTGCTTATTAAAATCTCTATGTAACGAGGATTAGGTACTGATGGGTTTTGTGGTTAGTTGACTGAATATATTGGTGAGGGATGGACTTCAGTCACAAGGCCTGCGGCATAGTACCATTTCAGTGTTTTTAGGCTCCAAAAAATGGGTGGCGCTAGACCACAGGATGGATGGGCCTGCGAACCTAATGGCGGTCTCTGCCTTCTCTTGTTGTGCAATAGACTCAGACATAGTACCCTGAAGGTACAGCGTTTCCAAGGCAAAACACAGCTGCCTCATTAAGCAAGACTTGTGTGTATTTACTTATAAAAGGGAACACTTGGCACAATCAACTTACACTAAATATGAGTTTTTTCAACGTGAAGACAAACTTAATTACAATGTGTGGTTTGACTGGCTGCCAGGTTTTAAAGTCAAAGTTTGACACACATTAGAGGAGTAAACATTTCACTTTCATCTGCAGTGCAACCCAAAATGAACTAAGTGTTTGCCTTGGTGAGCAATTATAAATTGAGCGAGTTCGCCCATTTCACATGCTCTTGTTTACACATCAAGAGAGGCTGTCATTTCACACGGGATCTCTAACGTTTTCAAGTGCTCAGAGTTTTGTGCGAAAGTTCAGCGCAGAACTTAGCACAAACTGCACAGCACGTACAGCTGTACGCAAAACACAAAGCTCTGAAGACACGGCACCATGGACACAACTCAGAATTATAGACTATAACACAGGATCTAGAAATGCTCAGTTGTGCAGAAACAGCACGGATGATAATTCACTAAGGGCCAGATGTACGACCCGTTTTTGCATGCGCAAACGGGTTTGCAAACCCGTTTGCACATGCAAAACCATCGGGCCATGTACAAAGCCTATTTAGCCAGTCACAATTTATTTGTGACTCGCTAAACAGGTTGTGCGACTTGCTATTTGGAAGGGACGTTCCCTTCCAAATAGCAAGTCTCAAAACCATGTACTAATGTTTTATGACTGCAATTGCTGTCGCAAAACACTTGCAATCACCACCTACTTCAAGTAGGTGGTAATGAATTTGCAAATGGGAAGGGGTCCCCTTCCCCTTTGCAAATACATGCGAAAATATTTTAGGGGCAGGCAGTGGTCCCAGGGTCCACTGCCTGCATCCTGTTTTCCTTTAAGGAAAACGGGCCGCATTAAAAAAAAAAAAACCTGCTTTATTTCAAAGCAGTCCCAGACATCGTGGTCTGCTGAGCCCAGCAGGCCACCATCCTTGGGAGGGACTGTCATTCTCAATGAGCTCGCAAATTGCGAGAGGCTCATTCATAGTAATGCAAAACAACAACTGATGGACAGAATGCAGAACAATGTCATACATACACCCCAGTACAGAGATCTGGGCCTAAATCCATTGTGTTTTTGTTCACCATGCCATTCCAGTTTGGACCCAGCCATATGCAAATCAGTCTTGACCCTGCGCCCAATGGGAAAAGTCCAGCCCGAACTGCCAGGCCAGGTCCTCACTGGACTGGAATCAAGCATTCTAGGACCGGTTTCAGGCTTTCAGCTCTCATCAGCCAGGATAGATTGACTCCAGTGGCATGGAGAGCACGGGACCCACATCTGGGCATACCCGTCCCACTCAGGGTGACAAATGCAAAAAGAACAAATGATGGATTGAACCCAGATCCTTGTGACTGGGGGTGAATGTTTGCATTGTCCAGCATTCCGTCCATCGATTGTTTCTTTTGTATATGTCGCCCTAATTGGGAAGGGAATGCCCAGACGTGGGTCCCGTGCTCATTATACCACTGGATTCAAGCTAGCCTGGCTGATGAAGAGTGATGCCCTGAAACCGGCCCCAGGACGCTTGTTTCCGGTCCAGGGAGGACCTGGCTTGGCAGTTCGGACTGGACTGTTCCCACAAGGAACAGGGTCAAGACTGATTTGCATATGTCTGGGTCCAAACTGGGGTGTGTGGTGAGCAAAAGAATGATGGATTTAACCCAGATCCTTGTGACTGGGGGTGAATATTTGCATTGTCCAGCATTCTCATTATTATTAATGAGCCTCGCAATTTGCGACCCCATTGGGAATCGCAAACAGTGTTTAACACACTGTTGTACATTTTATTTTGCACCTCGCAATTAGTCGCAAATTGCGAGGCACAAAATAAAATGGTCCTACATCTGGCCCTAAAATGCCATGAGGTTGCAGATGTGACATGTTGCACCCTGTCAATTCTAATGACCTAGCTGAATAGACCAACCACTTGTCCCAGCCTTAGCCACTGAACAATCTCCAATTTGTTGCTTAGTGGCCAGGAGTAGAGCAAGGGCTGGACATACCAGAGAATAATTACCTTCATGACCACTGAAACCAGGGGCAGCAAGAGCAGCGGCATGGGTACCAAAGCGCAAACGTGGGGTAGCCGCTGCAACACTGGGCTGCCCCTATATGACGTGCACGAGAAACAAGATGTAACAGCATACACTACTCTCCGGAGAAGGCTTTGCCAAAACTGCAAACACAGCCCCCTCGGAGACAGCGGAGATCATTCTGCAGAAGCAACAAAAAGCTTTGTGGAAACGACACACACGAACTACAAAAAAAAGCTGAGGAAAGCCAGCACAGTGGAAATTCAAGGCAGGAAACAGCGGAAGAATATGAGGATTACCTGAACAGCTTCTTCTGTGGTAGCAAAAGGAAAGGACGAGAAGAAGCATGAACCCCACATTGCAACTCCTGGGCACACAAATACAGGTACAAAGGCTGTTCATGCTCCTCATTGGCCATGGACACCAAGTAGTTAGTAATTGTCCTCTCAACAAGTGCAAAACTTGTAGTAAGGTTTGCCCTCCCAGGGCAATGCTTTAAATGGTCAGGAACTATGGGGTACTCAGTACCTGCACTTCTATAATTTGGAAGGGATAGTACCAGCACTTCTCAGAACTGCTCCAATGCTTTTATTGGGACATTACCCACACTTCTCAGCAACAAACAGGTACTCTGGGACAAGGAGTACCTGCACTTCTATATTTTCATTTGAAGCACTGTTCTAGAGACTCATTTTTTCGATCAAGGACCTGCGGCCACCCCTTACAAAGGAAGGAACAAGACTCCGATTCATAACATAATCTGCAAGTTCTGTACCTCCTCCTGGGAGGGTCAAGATTCAGGGGGGGTGTCTTTATCAAAGCCCCATCACAGGGAGTGCGTCCTGCATCCATTTCTCCACAGTGGATACACAAATTTTAAAGGACCATCATGTTGTTTTATATTCTATCGATTGATTTGTGTCAGTGAAGCAAGCAGCCGTGCCCACCCTTGGCCCAGTTATCGACATCCACGGTTTTAAGAATTGGATGTGGTGAGCAACTGGCTGAAAAACACCTTTGCGCATCCCATGAAAAGCAACCTTTTGCTCACGTGATCAGTACCTCATGCAATGCGTCAGGAATGAGGCTGTGCTCTTGGTGGAAATGTGTTTAGATGCATCATCTGTGACGGTATATGATTCCAATTCCTGGCTTACAATAAATTCTACACACAACAGGTACATACATATCTCATCAGAGAGTCTGCAGCATTTGCACAGTAGACTTGCTTCATTCTATGTGAATACCACAGAGTTGACACTTTAGTCACATATCTCTTCTGGAGGCATTCTCTAGCTTTTGGTTGGAATGCACATCTTCAGAATATGTTCTGCATTGTTTACAATATGGATTCAAATCTCCTTTGGGGGGGATTCTGCATTGTAAATAATGGATGCAAAACGACTCGAGATTCTGCATTGTTTACGTTGCAGAAGGAAGCTCTTCTTGAAAAATCATCAAAATTGGACCTTCTGAAGATTCTACTTTTGTTTCCTTTACTATGCATGTGGGATTCCTAAATGAGCATTTTTTGGCAATGTGTCTAGAGAGTTCTTTTGTGTGGTTTTAACATGGTTTACATTATAGTCTGATATCTGTTGCAGGGACTACACCATATTTACTCTGGGTGCAGATCCTAATACTGGATGAACTGTGTTTAATCTGTTGATACAGACCCTTTGTAAGGATATTTCAGTTTTTAAACCAACGAGGCAGACTAAAGCTCTGGAATTTTGCAGTGTTGACACTGGATTGATGTGTCCTTGGGAGAACTCTGCTGTGTTTACACAATGAGGATGGATATCGTCACCTATGTCATTCTGCACTAATTCCAGATTGGGGATGATCCTCTTCTACGGAACATTGCTGTTTGCACGGACAGAGGAGTGCCTCCCCACACTGTGGTGTTTGCACTAATCTGCTCTGCAGGGATTTTACAGGGTTTACGCTACTGGCCTTATAACACTTCTGAAGGGATTCGCGGTTTTTACATTATCAATGCGGATTTCAAGGATTTTGAATTGTTTCAACTTTAGCCACTTAGGTGATTTGCTAGGTTTGCAAGCTGGCCATGTAGAAGCAGACCACTGCCGAGCTGGTTCATGTCCCAGAGTTTACAAATCAGATGGGGCCATCTGTGACAGCATATGCAGTGCTAGGATTATTTGTTGTTTACACATGACATGCACATCTGCTCCTGGGGATTCTTCGATGTTTACACTGTCGATGTAGAGTTCCTAAAGCGATTCTCTAGAGCTTACGAGAAAGGAGACAGAGGATATTCTCCATGGTTTTCAGGGTCAATGCTTTACGCTTGCTCTTTAGATTTGGTAAGGGATGCAGATCTCCTGAAGGAATCCTTCTCGATCTACAAAATGGATGTCACTCTCTACTGGAGGATTAAAAAACAGTGTTTACTCTATGGATACACACCCTCTGAAGGGTTTTAGAACAATTTATACCTTGGACTTCTCAGTTGTTTTGGAACAGCCTTCCCAATAGCGTTGTTCTTTTTTTTATTTATTATTACATAGACCATTGGCTGTGACTGCCACAAGGCGCTTTTATAATGCACAATAGGAATTTCTCTTTAGCTCCATAACACACTTCAAAGTCACAGGAGGCGTTATATAATGCATTTGGTGAAAACTTGTATAAGAAAAAACACTCGTCTTCAACAGATTTTTTGTTTGCACAGATCCATCAAAACATGGGATGTTGCCCGGCTAGACGACCAAGTCCAATCTTTTTAAACAACAACATAAAAACCTGGCTAATTTTCTTCTTTATTTTTTCAAAACACCTCTTAAAAAGGCGGGCTCTTGAATTTTTCGCACTTTCTAAACCCAATGAGAGTGAAAGACAGAACAGTAACGGACTGCCCCTGCTTAGGACACAGGTGAAAGAATGCTCACCACATATCTGGAGGCCTTGTCACGGACCACGCTGGCATCAGTCACGTCAAAGGATAGCCTCTGCGGCATGGTGCGGATCTGCGATTTCTTCCACGACTCTTGAAGCTGCTTTGTTAGCATGGATGCCTGGCTACATTCCTCACTTGTGCTTTGCTCTGAGGAGGAAAAACAAAAAAGTGTGAAAAGACTACCTTGTCTTCTTTTCAAAATCGTAGATGCCCGCACTCCCCAATCCCCCCTGACCAGTTAAGTGTGAATAAGTCAGCACTACAAAGGAAGGCCCTTTTGAACAAGAGAGCTTCCAAGCATGAGCTTCCTGTGCAGTAATCTATGCTATTTGTGTATGTACCAAGCAAAGAAGGGTGTCAGATACAGGACTTTGAAGTCTAAAGCTGCACAGCATAGCAAAGAACTCTGTCCATGCGAGTGATCATACATGACTTCATTGCATTCAAAGTATTCTATGCATGACAGCGCAAAAACACGACTACCCCCACAAAGGGAACTGTGAGATGGTGGCACGAGTATAATAGCTAGTGATAATTTGCTTCAAGTGGAGAACATTGTACCTTGAAAGAAGGCCATGTAGACACAAAGGATGTCGTTTAACACCACAGGACCAAACACCGTGTACACAAGAGTGCACAAGTACATCTTGAACAAAATAAATGCACTACGAAGGTCTCGTGTACACAAGAGGTTTCAGACGTCCTTCTCATACACAAATCTGCTCTTTGTGAGTAGACATACTACACAGGAGACATAAAACACACACCTCAAGGTCTGTTGGGAGTCACCGCACAATCTCGCACCAGTTTTCTTTTAGAAAAAGCATTTTGAGAAGCAAATACCTCATGTAAACTAGAAAACCATTCAAACCTCCTCACCATATATAAAAGGGAAGTGAATGAAAACTGTACACCACACAACTTCCTTTGTGTGCCATGCATGGCAAAATAGAGACAAGCGTATAGGCAGAATTTCGTCCACCAGGGCCGGAGCTGGTTTCTAGGGGATCCATGTAAGGTAATCTTGCATTCAATGCATATAAACAGCAATTATTTACATGGTCCGTGAATAGCCAGACAATGTGGCATGGGTCTGGCCCATATCTGCAAGCTTTTAATAGTTGTTAGGGGAACAGTAGCTTTCTCCACTACCCTCCTCTTATGTACTATTGTACACCCTATGGTGGCTGTATCAAAGAACTAACAAACTTCCCAACGCGAGCGTACTGTTTTTACAGTCCTGAGAAAGTCCATAGGATGAAACCCGCCTTGGTCGTTCAGATGATGAAATGTAAAGAGGACAAAAAGCGACAAAACTATGAAGAAATTCAGAAGATCTGCTAGCCTTTTGTGTAGAGGACAACACATAGTCGAAATGATTTAGCTAGTGTCTATGCCTGTAAATCTATGGTGGAATACATTAGATATATCTAGCATCCACTCCAAGGGTTCTATATCGTACTATAGAGAAATATTTAAAAGTACCCTTGTGTGGGGGACAGGCAGAGAGAGGGATGTGGCTGGTGGAGAATAAGTGTTTGCAGTGGACCCCCGATCATGTGCCAAGGCAGGGGCAAATTCAGACTTACAGGAGCTGGGATCATCCTGCTCTCTGAACTTCCCAGCCTGCCACCCTAAACATGGCCTACCTGTGCTCATAGTTGCTGGGTGGTAGACAGCAGCGTGCCTGCAAGCTTCACGCCCTAGATAGGGAAAGCAGCTGTGTTGTGGTCACCAGGCTCTGCAGTAAATAGAACCTAGCTCCTTCAGACGAGGGAGAAAGGTGTTGGGTGACACTGTGGAGCCAGCTATAAAAAGTTAGAGTGCAACTCCAAAGATGTAATAAAATGTGGTGGCCCGCAGGGCAGACAGAAATAAGAATTTTGAAGTGGGGTTCCCTCCCTACTCTCACATAAAAAATATCATGTTCAAAATATTTATATAAAATAAGGCTCGAACTAAAAATCTATATTCTATAGAAACATGTAGCAGATCATTCAAATTCGTTATTACCAAATCATTATTTTCAGATTTAAAAAAATCCAAGTTACATTTTCCGTTGTTTTTTACAAACATCCGATTGAAGAAGCACCCAGCTGCAGTACTTGTCAAGAGGAAGAAGTGAACCCCATAGGTTGAATTGAAAATGCCATTTATACAGAAACAGAGAAACAGATTTTCAAACGCTCCACGACTCACAAAGAGGAGAAAGAGTTGTAAAACAGATAGGGTACAACCGAACTAGTTCAGGAAGATTGTAGAAAGAGACATACTAATTAACAGAATGAACGGAGACAGTGCTTTGGTGACAAGGTCCCTTTTCACTACCTTCCTGGGAAGCAAAATACCACATCTATATGCATAGGTCGCACCATCCTTTATACCTGCTGAACTAGCATGTAGAGACTGGATAAACACCATAGCACATTGTTAAACAGTACACCAGCTGTTGATTAAACAAATGTGTCCCTAATACACACAAACATAAGCACACTGCAACACCTCGACCACCCAGGTTCCCTCATTAGACAAGTGTCGGGACCTTCTATGTGTGGACCCCAGAAGTGCAGGGTGTCTGTACCCACTGTCTCCTTGTCGGCCTCGGAGTCTTGTGGGAGTTCCAGGTCACAGGACGCTTCCAGGCTTTGGCAGTCTAGTTCCTCGTCATCTTCATCTTCTCGGTCACTGTTGAAGCTGAGTGTCCCGCTCAGTCGCATGGACAGACCGTCTGTGTCATCCACTAAGTCCCGGCTCTCAGGACATTCCTCCAGCACGTCTGCATCGAGGCCCCCAGTTTCAGCCTTATCTTCATCTTTTTCCAGCTTTGAGATCGTTCGACGAAGCCGGTGCAGGATCCTGGACGCCATAACTTCTGGCCCAGACCTGTGAAAACAGCACAGAGCAATAAACAACAAATGGAGGGATGCACTCTGCGCATCAATCTCACCCTCCCGCTGATGGTAAAGGCCACGTAAAAGGCTCTGGGAACTAGAGGAAATTGGCTCAAATTCTTCTGGATCCAGTAAGAAATCATCATTTACTTTGTAGCCAACACATCACAGCTCACATCAGAAGAAAAAAAAAAAAAACTGATAAAAGCACAATGATCCAGTCTCCCACTAAGACAACTGTTAAAGGCTGATTTTCTGCATACCTTTTGCAAAATCATTACCACAAAATAAGAGGTTCACATTCTGCCCACTCATCAAGACCAGCAACACACGTGACCTCGAATTGAATGCAATAAGGGAATGAAACTGCAATGCCTGGAACACAGCCCCACCCAAACGACAGAAACGAGACTGAGTAGGCGAGCGAGTCTGCCACATCTGTCCAGGGCTCATAGTACGAGCCGTCCTATCAGTAGCTTTAAGGTGGGAGTCCAGGTTGTTTGCCTCCAACTTGGAAATAAGAATTTAGCTTTCTTCTTTCTCTTACGGATCAGAGTCTACACACCTCTGTCTGCAATGCAATGTTCCTTGCTAGTTTCCACCTCCCGCATGTGAGAAGTTAGTTTAACCTGTTTTTCCTGGCACTGAAGTTAAGGTGTCCTTCACCCTCCTACTCAGATATCTGTAAGACTTTATCTTCCCAAATGAGTTAGATCACCTTTGACTGGCCAATCAATGGATAAACCTGAATACGTATCACTATAATGCCACGTTTTGCTGAACATAGACATTCCCAGATACACGATTGAAAAAGCCGTCCAGACTCAAACAATTATATACGAAGAGCACTTTCTAAAAGATCTTACGTAATCTGCACCTCCAGTCTTACCTGTTTACCCCTAACCTGGCCTACAAAGATCTTGCAATCTTCCGGATGAACTTGATTCACGTTTATGAACTGCCGATTACTGGTTTGTCTGAAACACACCACCAGGCTATGCCCAGGCCTTTGCCCTATAACAAGAAACACAATAAAAAAACGAAAACAAACCACCTGTACCAGTATTAATTGCAATCCCCCCTACACTCCAGTCTCAGAGGCATGTAAAAGCCTTCTCCTCCCCCGTTGGAATGTGGCTCAATCCACCCCCTGCTCCGAAGTTAAATTGCAGCTCTCGGTTTCTCCTTGGAGGTCAGAGTCCAGGCTCCTCCTCAGGCGCGAGATTCCTGGTTCGGGCCTTTTTCCTTAAGTTTTACGTTCAGGGTCCTGTCTCCTGTAACCTCAGCTTGAAGGTCAGTATGTGGCCTCCTTTCACTCTAACCCTTAAAATAAATTCCTGTTTTCTTCTGCCTCAACTCGGACGCCAGAGTACAGCATCCTCTCCTCGCCCCCTCTGTACACATCTACTCATCACTCCCTGGAATAAGTCCTGGTGGACGCAGGAACCAGTCTGTACAACACAGCATCAGAGATGGGTCGCCATCTCCATGATGAGGGAGGGGGGGGGGGGCTCGGTGAGGATTTACAGTACTCGGCTGGCCAGTGGCAACAGAATATTTGTCTAAAAAAAATGTATTAAGGTATTTGGTTGACAATTACAGAATTAACATTAAAAATAGATTATCCCAAATCTTCCTAAAAAAATTATGAAGCGGTTCTATTGTTATATAGATAGTTTTCACTATTTGGACAAAACAGTCTCACTTGGATATTAGATCTATGTAAGATACTTTTAACTTTAATGTAATCCGAGGACTTAAAGGCCTTATATCCCCACTGCTGTGCCCCAGGGGTGTCCGACCTTCAGTCCGGGAGGTTCAGAACCAGGCCACATTAACAGGACAAACACTTACTATGTAAACTGCTTCCATTTAGAATCTGAATATGAAAATGTATCTCGTATAAATTACCTGTAAATATGTCACGGTGGATCAGGCCCCTCTGGGCCCTTGTTAGACACTTCAACTTTGCAGAACTCTCAACGTTTCGCAGTTCCATGTGCAAGTACCTCATTCTTTAGAAGGGTTTTATGTAGCATTCTGGGATTTGTAGTCCTATTTTATCCCTCAATACAATCGGGACAACAAATCACAGAATGTTAATATAAAAATCTGGTCTGGATGAGCTACCCACGCATGGACTGGGACGCTCTGTCGCTGCACAAAAGGGCAGAGTCTGGTTCCATAAGACAGAGCCCTAGGTGATGCTTGCTGCTCTCTGGTATCCTCAGGTGAAACCTTGAGGGAGACTCAGTAGAATCACTGCTAACATCCCACGCAGGAGCCCTAATCAAGGAGTATAGCAGACACAGCAATGCTGAGCCTGAGCTGAAGTTAGCTTTTAACACCCAACAAGAGATATCGGGGGAGCCTTAATACCTACACTCTGGTGCAGAGTCCCGAAGGAGACTTAAAGGGCCGCTACTCGACCCTACTGGGGAGACTCACTGCTCCCTTACAGTCTGAAGGAAACTCACTCTTCAGTGACAAACCCCAAGACAGGCTGGTACTCAAAGTGAACGTACTGCTCACTGGTACCATAAGGAGGATTCCTGAGGGAGTCTTTGAACTGACTGACCCCTAGCCTTATCTTAGGCTCTCCAAGACACTACAATGTAGCTCCCAATATTCCCAGATCCATGCATGATCCAGTTTCATCTTTGCAGGGGTCTTGTAATCCTGGTTTTACAATATGACCAACAGGACTTCAAATCCCAGACTGCAATGAAAAAATCTGGAATGGATGAACTACTTGCAAATGGACCTTGGAAACATGAGAACTGCACTACACTAAGAGGTGGTTCTGTGCTCCAGGAAGAACGTGTATGGTACGGCGTTGATTTAAACTTTAGGGACATCAAGGTGGTTGTTTTCAGACTGGTAACTGAAAAAAAACAGCTAGATCTGAGCCAGAAGTTAAAGTGGGTGGGGTCTATTATAAAGGCATTCCCATGCTTTCCCCCCCATTTTAACAAAACAATTCCCATACTTGGACAACAGGTTTTATTAAAAACACAACTGTTCCCTGATCTGATAATGTGATCTTGAGTTGAAACTGAAATGGAGGAGGGTTTCTCCTGTGCTGCCAAGGCAGAAAAGGGACAGACAGCAGAAGAAGAAACAAGCCTTCTCTCCAGGGTGCCTGCTGCTTGACAGAAACGTAATGACTGTAACAGGTTAATCAGCAAATCTAAAGGCTGCTTGACAGCCAATGTGGGCTTTAATTGATGGGGTCATTTAAAGATTCAGGTGTCAAAGACTAATTGTTTTTCAGAGGCGCTCGATAGGGTGTTACCAGTTTTGGAACTCGTCTTTCCAATTGAAGCCCACAAACAATTTTGCAACAGTAACATATGACTGTGTATTACTAAAAATATAAAACTATAATGCACATGTGATATGGGGAATGGGACAGCTGCCATGTTTGTGACAAGAGTATGCTGTGCGCCAAACTGAGTCAGACCCTTAATGTTTTTGTGTGCATATTTTACAGTAGCTTCTCTCATATTGTTCGCCGTCTATCGTATACTGTGCAATACATTTTTTAAAACAGGCATCCTATTTAATACTGTGTGGAATACATTTTTTTTTTACTAATGACTTGCATATTCATAGTGCTTTCTGTCAAAGCCAGGGTTCTCCTAGCACTGTAAATACACATCGCTACCAACAACCATGATTCAAATCCGTTACACGCACAGATATAGGAAGTGATCTTATTAACCAAAGTGGGTTTAGCTACAAAAAACACTACATTTACACCGAATAGTTCAACTTGCATTTCCTTTCAGGTATGTGCATTATATTTTAAATGCAGACACCTGTCGGGGAAATGCCAACAAAGCAGATTTGGAGTAATGTATTCTCTTTGGCCACGTCTCTGTCCCCCCAACCCCATTGCATCTCCGGGGTTCTTCCGGATAGGTGAGTTGCACGGGTGTAAAACAAATGGCGAAAAGAGGTCGTGTTCAGAGGGGTCACTGTCGGGGTCCGATGATCAACTAGCAGGTGGTAAAGAGATTAAAGGTGAAGGCACTATTAATAGGGGAAGGTCTATGCTCAGTGGGAGTCAGTCCGTGTGTTCACCTCAGAATTGCGAAGTGGCCAATAAAGTGAAGAGGAAACGCACCGTTTGTTGAACACGGCATGATATATGAACACCTGTGGCGGAGGGGTAAGAGCGCACCTGTGAGCTCCCCTACCAGCCCCCCGGATTGGACGAAGCTATCAATAGTGCCATAAATTCGGTGGCACCAACGCCCACGGGTCCCAATGTACGGAAGTTACACTTGCTTTACACTACTAACCCAGGTGATGGGGGTTATTTTCGCGGGCTGGGGCCCCAGAACACCCGTTCTTCCGCTTGTCTGACCAATCGTCTCCCCTCCCTGCACCCCGGCTCACCCCCACTCACCGGTGCGGCGTTAGGCCGCCTCCTCGGCCGGGCACCGGGACTGCGATGTTTCTCTTCCCAGTCTCTCCCTGTCTCCCTCCTCCCTTTCCGGGGCGGCCTGTAGCTGACACGGCCGAGCCCGCCCCTTTCCTCCACGGACTCGGAGGGAAAGAGCCCGGGAGAAAGGAGACGACAGCGGCTCCCCAGTTGAGACTGACCGGGACCCTGTGACGAGGGTGGGGTCTGTGTTAAAGGCGGGGAGCTGGGAATCCCGAAATGTTTCTGGGGGCAGCAGCGGCTGGAGGGTGAAGGATCGGGAGAGGAGGCAACATGGCCATGCCAGTATTTGGGAGTCAACAGGGATTTAAGTGGGATGAAAAAACTGGGGTGGCTTCTCTCAAAGGGGCGCGGCCTATGTAATTAGGGCGTGGCTTCAAAGTAAGTTAAAAGTCTGTACTTAGCATGCTGCTTCTGTCATTGCATCCAGATATATAATACAACAAGTTACATTACACTGATAACAAGCCAGGACTATTTATGGTTGTTATTTGCATAAGATGAATAAACAGCAGCTACGTCTTCGTTGTATAGAATTTTGAAAATGCTTCAGTTCTGAAATGAGACTGTTAAAGAACTATAACGAGTCTCTTTGGAGTTGCATAAAAATGCAGTGAAGAGTGGTACTGGTGCAGAGTAAAGTGTTTTTTCCCATCCTGAGGATGAGGGCAAAAATGGAACGCCCCATAGAGACCCATTTCAGCACTTGCTTTTTCAAACTGCTGGTGCTGAGCACCGGCAGGACTCGGCCCACTTAAAGCCCTGAGAATCAGTAAGAATTACATTAAGCGAAAAATCCAGAGTCAAGCAGTTGGCTTGAAGAAGTTTGAAGCCGAATAAAAGTAAAAAAAAAAAAAAAAAAAAAAATGTTTTAGCTTGAAAATCGGGAGTGGTGATGTATTACAGCGGCAAGAAGAACGGCCAAACATAAAGAGAAGCCAGAGTTTGTCCTTACCTATATGTCTCACCACACTTCAATGACATGCATGTGATTTGCAAATGTCCACTCCATACTGTATAAGAAACTGTTGCGGGTGACTTTGGACTCCCCAAAATGGAATAACCACACAGACGTTTCTTGGCAATGCAAAGACAGTATTTATTTACTAACTGTCGCGACCGGGAGAAAGACTTTCAGCACACAGCACGGACTGCCTCTCAGTCCTACTCAGGCTTTCTCAAATTCCTGCTCACAGGCAGGCCATTTTATACATGATATTACAAAGGTTTATTACAAACAGTAAATAATGGTTGACTTGCAAGTTACAGATTTAGGATGGAAAAACACTTGAAGACGTGACCTCATAACCACTAATTCCGGCCCAGTCCTTTACACATTGTTTACTATACTTTCAACAATGCTTGGCAAACGAGCATACTTCTGTTGAGAATGCACGTGTGCTTTATGGTAAATGTAATTTAAGTGAAGTGTATGCTATGATTGTGCACCTAAGACCTCCTTGTGCTCAGAACTAATTTACTTCCTTGCACCCATTGTCTAATCAGGCACCTTAGATCTCTGTGTGCTCTGGGCTAATTCGATTACCTGTTCCCATTGTTAAATCAGGCCACTATCTGTTTGAAGGCTCTGTATGCATGCCATTGGACTTGTGTTAGAATTGGGAATGCTTTTAGGCCTTTTAAACAAGAGTTGGCCTTTAACTGTAAATCCTTTATTGAAGTTTAATACTCCATTGTGTTCTAAAGTGACCTTTTCACCTTAGTTGTAACAATGGGGGATTTGCGCCTAAACTGTTTTTTAACCATGAACATTTGTGTGGTTTCTGTTTGGGCTTGTTGTCTTGTGATATTTTTGTGTTTTATATTGTCTGCAGGATGTTCATCTTTTATATTTCCTACAAAATTCCCCACTCTAGTTGATATTTCAACTCCTTCCTTCAGACCCTGGTCTGGACTTGGCACTAGGTGGTACAGGTTGCCTTGGGAATCTACTACTAAAATCATCCCTCCGGGCTTGGCGCCTACTCTCCGGCAACATGCTAGAATCAATTGCATCACAAAATATATTAGTAATAGGACCACAATTGTTGGTAGCAAAGCCCCTAACAGCCCAGACATCCAGGATGGCAGTGAAAAAACCCAACCACTCAACCAACTATCTGGGGCACCTTCTTCAGCTATCATTTTCTTTTTCAGGTTATGCGGTGTCTGTTTTGCTTCTAGCAAAGTTCCTTTGTCTGCATCATTTGCCGGAATAAACATGCAGCAAGCAGTCCCTAGTTTCTTGCATACCTCTCCATGCATCGCCGTCATGAGATCAAGTATATAGCGGTGCTGCAGAACCATCATTCTTATAGCACCTAGATCTTCATTTATGGCATTGAAGCCATCATTGGTATTGTTCATGACCTTGAGGAGCTCCCACCTCGTGATTTGAAGCCAGCAAGCTGTTGCTTTGGCTTGAACAAACGTCAGGATGCTCCTGAAAAACAATGAGCATCGTTAAACAGGCAATATTTCTGGGAAACATTATTCCAAGTGTTTGTACCATAATACTCTGCAGTTCATTTCCTTCAGTTGTGGTGTAGCAAGGTCGTTGGATGGCTTATGGGGTGTTTATGCAAAATGGATATATTGACTCCGGGAATTACCAAAACCGAAGCTTGCAAGGTGACACAAACACATTTTTCCCCAGTTTGGTGGTAACTGGGCATACAGAAGTTCTCTGCACTTCCAGTAAAATTCTATGATGTTGGCTTGGAAAACCATGGCCGTACAACCAATTTTCTGGCCCACGTTAATAGTGCCATCTCCCCTGAAACAGAAGGAACCAGAAGTTCGTTTTATGACAGTCTGGGGGCTCACAGTGCTGTCCACCCAAGTATAACATGAAATGTTTTAATCCCAGATAGGTGTACATTTCCCTACTGCATCCTGGCGGACATCAATGACATTCCATAAAGACATAGCCCTACAGGAAAATTCAATATTGGGATTCCATTGGTCATGGGCAAAGACTGACCCTGTGACTCTAAGTCCTGGCCTTCAAACACAATCAGAGGGGGTAAGGGGTTTACAAAATAGTTGTTACACTCGGTTGGCAGGCATGTTACTCCCAAAAATCCTAAATCTAGGACCATCTGGGTTCAATCCACAGTGGTAGGTCGACCTGTCTTTCTCATACATGATATTTCTTCCTTGATATCATGCCTATCTGTGAGAATGGATAGCACTTCTGGTAATGCATCATATGTTGTGGCGTTAATTAGGAAAGGCACCACTTTGACATGTATTAATTGGATTTGGGCCTTAATCCTACACAAGTAGAGATGTAATAAGCATTGAGCTGTATCTGGGGGTACTTCTCTCATGGAATGCTGTCTTTCAGATCCAGTAGCATGAGAAATTAGGGAGCACACAAAACAAGTTTCATCAGTGTTCCCTGAGCTTATGTCTGACATATCCTGATACCACATATCTCTGACAGTTGAGTGTGGGCGTTCCGGGTCATATTGCTATTAGAGAGCTTTCTTCAGACATGAAATACATTAGAAATAGAGTATTTGTGGCTAACAAAGAGCAAAAAGGATAGAATTGAGAGACAAAAAAGGAACATAAAAATACATATCTTTTGTGTTCTTTCAAAAAATAGTCCAAAAGCAGAGATGGAGGGGGGTGCTTTCATGATGACAATCTTCGCCCCCCCTCTGGTTGCATTTGCATTGTTCATGATGTTTGCCAAGAGGCTGGGTTGAGGCGCACATGGCTGCGATGAAACCAGGGCTTCCTGCCATCCAGTTTGAGGGCAGAGGGGTGTGACCGGAATAACCGTGTAGGGGCCCTTGAAGTGTTTGTCTTGCCATTTTTGGACAAAATTCCTGATGAACACTTGATCCCCCAGGTGTGCAGCTGGGAGGTTGACCTCAGCAGTGGCGTGCTTTTCCTTGGTTACCTGTTTGGAGATGAATCTTGCACATTTCATCAGTTCACACAAATACATGTGCATCACATCATTCAAGACTTCTGACGAGTTTTCTCCCTGTATTTTACTCCTAGTGGTAGGGACTTGGAAATTCATAGACCTCCCTGTCACTTTTTGATGGGATGTCAAGTGATGATCTGAACTAGGTGTATTTCTAAGAGAAAACCGTGCTATTGGCAAACAGTATGACCATTTCATGTTCAGTGTAGGGCCTAACTTACTGATCTTACTCTTCAGGAAGCCATTCAGACGCTCAATGATACCATTACTCTGAGTGTGGTACACGGAGGACAATTTATGCTTTATTCCTAACTGTGTTGTAATATGCTCAAATATTGCATTTGAAAAGTTAATGCAATTATCGGACCTTATCCCTTCTAGGATTTCCCATCGTGGAATTGCTTCACAAATTAGTAAGGTAGCTGCTGAATTGGCGTCAAAATGGATGCATGGTCCTGCTTCAATCCATCGGGAAAATGGGCATACCACCACAATAAGGTACCTGTAGTTACTGCACCTATCTATCATATCCACAAAGTCCAGATGAAGGGCTTTAAAGGGACCTTGTGGTTGCAGAATGGTGGAATTGATCACTTTTAGTGGGCGGGATTAGGGAAAAACTATTGGCAGATGATAAATTCATGCAGATAGATGGTAAGTGTGTCTTGCAAATTGGGAACAAACCAGTCTGGTGAATTGATCTGATCAGAGCTATTGCAAGCACAGCTTTTTTTGTTTTTTTGTTGGCAGAGTTGTATATAGCGCAAACTTGACCTGAATCCAATCAGGTATCAGAGCGCTTTACATAGCACCAGTTACGTTACATGAGGACACACATTCATTTTTTGTTAGGCACGGGGAGATTAAGTGATTTGCCCAGAATCACAGGATGTTCAGCGACATTACCAAGACTCGAACCCAGTTCCCTAGGTTCGAGGTCGAGCGCCCTAGCCGGTAGGCCAACTCCTCTACCCTTGTGTCATCACTGGTGTTCCCGTAGGTAGTTGTCTATACACTAAGTCCTCCCCTGACTCGATACATCCCCTATTTTCCCATAACTGTTTTTCATGCAAGGAAGTAGCCTCCTGCAGTTCTCTCGGGTGTAACCTCGCTGTGTCTATATAATGAGGCATGTCGTCTGTGGTAATCATGGATTTAGACTCCGGTGGTGAGGCAGTCTGAGCTACCAGAATAGGGGCAAGTTGTGAGTCTGATGGTACAGTTAGGGGCGTGTGCCTAGCTGCATATTTAGCGGCCTGATCTGCTAGTGCATTACCCCGAAACACAAAATCCTGTCCACTTGTGTGCTGTGTAGGAAGGTGGAATCTGACTGCATGGTTACCCCCACTTTTTGCCTGGTGTTTTGCTGGTTTTCGACTTAGTTTGACTGGGATCCTGCCAATCAGGACCCCACTCTATCTGCTTTCTCCCTAAATTGGTTGTTCATGTACCTTAGGTACACTCCAGATTGGATTCCGGGGTACCCTTTTAAGTCCTTGTATATGGTATACTATATACCCAGGGCATAGGTACCCCAGAGGCCTCTCAAGGGCTGCCGCATGTATTATGCCACCCCTGGGAGACCATTCAAAATGACACAACAGGTCTGCTACAGCATCCTGTGTAAGGTGGTGCATGCACCCCTTACTTAGATATAGGTTCACTATATCTATCCATATCACTGCACATATAAACCTATCAGTCACCCCTATGGCAGGCCTTATCAATCCTGAAGGCAGGGTGCTGGGTTTTATGTGAGAGGGTGCACCTGCATGAGCAGAGCCCCTCTTCAGCCTTCGGAACCTCTATTCCGGGGTTGTTTGTGATGCAGCCATACCATATATACTTAAGTGCATTATAACCTCGCGGTAAATGCTAACTTTGAAACGGCTGCATGGAATCATGTTGTGTTTGGTGTCAAACACCTTGGAATCATACCTTTACAACAGTAACTGGTGTGAGAGGTATGATTCCACCCTACTAGAGGGAGAAATATGACAGCACCGGTACACCCGGTACTAGCTTTGCAAACCCTGGCATCACAAAATGGATGCTGCCAGCCACAGACACGAGTCTGCCCTCCTGCTGCTGGACGAAACTCCGGCAGGGGACGGCTGGACAATAGGTATCCTGTCACAGGAATGTGTGACCACCTCCCAGACAGGCTTTAGTGTATTGGGGCTGGGTGGGTGCACTCAGAGTGCTTTGATGTCTGCACTGGGGGCACATTTGGTGTCCCTGTGCATAGTCCAGCTCAAACCGGCTACCAGCCCCTGCTCTGGCGCGAAACTGGACAAAGGACATGGGTGTAGCCACCCCTCTGTCCTGACCCTCCAATAGATGGGTCCTCAGAGTTTGTCCCACCCCTTCCTTGGGTATAAAGTAGGAACTCCTGGCTACAGGACTTTTGATTTACCTGGATGAAACTCTGCTACAGAAACCAAGTACTTCAACTATCTACACTACGCTGGATGACCGAAGAATCTCCCTTGGAGTAAAAGAGTTACTCCCCTGCAAGGCAGGCACCTAAAACGCATCTGACCGGTTTGCATCTATCCAGCTCCTGACGGACTCCGAAGATTTTGCAACACAGAAGGTGGGTTCCTAAGCTTTCCCGAGGCCAACCAGTGCTCTCAGCAAACCTGAGACCCGCAGCCCTTGTGGGATCGTGCAACCCGAACCTCTGGACACCATACACATTTGCAGCAGCATATGCTTTTTGGTGATGCCTGAGGCTGTGCTTTGGGCTACTTGTAGTCCAGATCCCGAGCAGTGATTCCTCCGAAGATTACTGG
The DNA here is from genome assembly GCF_964204655.1 of Triturus cristatus. Classification (NCBI taxonomy): domain Eukaryota; kingdom Metazoa; phylum Chordata; class Amphibia; order Caudata; family Salamandridae; genus Triturus; species Triturus cristatus. The sequence continues at coordinate 1,562,413,180 of NC_140590.1, forward strand.
CCTACACTCCACAAGTGTTCCGTGGGCTGGTATTGTGTGATTCCTCTCAAGGTCCCTTTGCGATCTCTGGTCCGTCGACCTGTGGGTCCCTGAGGAGGGAACTGTAACTTTAAGTGGGTTTACCTGGCTGCTCCAAACATGCCCTGACTCTCCATCGCTTGGGGAGTCCCCAGGACCTTGCTGGCCCACACCGAAGCATCTTTTCTCTGACCGCGCGGGTAGCAGTTGCCAAGGCTTGTTGGTCTCCAATCCGGACACTGACCCCCCCAGCACTCGACATCCTTCGCGGGACAGCTCGCCTGCGGACTTTGGTCGTCGTCAACGTCTCCTGGTCCCCGTGGCTGCAGAGTCAAGCTTCACCTCATCGCACCTGAAACGTGCGACATCGGTGGGCCTTCGTCTATCGTGCCCCTGGTCACTGGCAAGTGGGGGCCATGGGGTATTGTGCTATTTACTGTCGTTCTAGTACTGTAATATTGTGTCCCCTTGTTCTCTAATCTCATAAAGAGGTTAGTAGATAGTGTTTAGTAATAAATACATCCATGTTATATATATACCTTGTGTGGTTCTCCTTTCATTTGGTCATTCAGGAGGTTATAATCTGGTAAACCAAGCTGCTTTCCATTCCTTCCAGAGTTAGCCTGAAGGCTGCTCTCCATAGCTACCAGTAGGATAGCTTTCAATAAAGGTTGTCTTTAACCTAATCATCAATAAGGGTTGTTTGTACTGGTGCAAGGTGCCCACTATAACTAGTGGACAGCATATACCAGGCCAACTTCTCACATGCTATACAATTTACAACGGCCACTGCCTGTGGTAACGCAGGTGCCTCTAGTAGCGCCTATAAGAGGTTTCTATGCATCACAGGACTACCATCGGATTTAAGAAACCCTTTCCTGCTTCATCACATGGTATTGGAGTGTACAGTGGTAGTTACATAAGCTGAAACTGAATATATGGTAATGACTTCTCATGCTCTCAGTTTAAGGGCTACTATTAGTGCCATTAATTCTGCTTTTTGGATGGAATAGTGTGTGCTGGTAATGTCAGCTGCTCCACTACCTGTGGTGTACCTGAGGAATCATTCTCTTGTGTTCTGACTACTGCTGCGCCTGTGTGTCTAATTCCTGTCTCCTGCTCAATAGTAGAAGAGCTGTCAACAAAGTAGACAATGCTTCCCGATATAGGATCCTCTGGTGCTTGACTACATTCCTTAGAACTATATGTTGCACAGTCGTGCACATCCTCCTCAGAGTCCAGTATCGCAGGGGGCAAAGAATGTCGCAGGATTCACTGTATGACACTTCACAACCTTCAAAGAAGGTAGTGGCAGTATCAGCTCATATCCTGACACTCTCTGAGTGGTCATGGTGGAGTTCGCCTTCTGAATAATGGCAAATATTGCATGTTCTGTGAAGATTGTCAAAGGTGGCCCCATAACTATGGGTGTGCTTTTTGCACTGCAAAGGCTGCAGTGGCTAGAGCCTGCTCACGGTGATAGTGCCCTTCATGACTGAATCCAGCAGTCCACTGAAGTATACAATGGGTTTGTGTCCTAGAGGATTGAGGTGTTCATAGGATCATATGGGGGTGGGAATAGATGTGGTACTCGGGGTATCTTCTGTTGAGCTGTCTTTTGCCTTTTCGCAAAAGATTCTCCACAGTGCTACAGTGGTTTCGCATTTCTGCAACTTAGTTCCTGCATATTTACTTCAGAGGTATGTAACAACATATTCAATTATATCATCATTGAAAATTCCTTCTTTTGGCCAGGGAAACGTGTGCTTTTGGGAAGTTTTAAGCCACTCCAGGCTATACTTTTGTAATTTCTTATTATTATTTGGAAGAACTTCTGCATATGCAAGAGAGTCTCAATAATTAGACGTATTTCATATTTTTTTGACTTTAACCTCTTTTCCAATCTGATCAGATATTACTTAGTTTCTAAAAGGCTTGCATGAATCTTAAAAATAGGAACATTTTGTCTAGTTTTCGGACTTATCGCTTTTGTGATATACATGTATCTTTTTAAATTTTGTTTCACCAATTATACCGAGCATATTACAATACAAACCTTCATGCAATGTATATTCAAAACAAAATTGCATGGTATACGATATTACACAACAAACATCATACTTTTGCTACTTTTCACTGAAACCCGCACACGCTCATCTTCAGCCAAACAATATGCAACAAACTTCTATTCTAAGGTTATAATCACATCTCTATTCTACTTTTCGGTAAATGCAACTAGCAACCTCTGGCCACTTCCTTCCACGCCCCAGAGGAGATTCCTTTCAATCCGTGCATCTTAGAGACCATGGAGTGGCTTTCTGAACATTAGGTCCAGGACCATGAGGTCCAGGACCAGTAATTTGAGTGTTCAGATTTGATCTGGAGGTAAAGTTTGGCTAAACCAGTCTTTCAGCTGTCCCTCGGTGTCAAATGGAACACATTTTGGCACCTTCCAATTTGAAATTACCAAAATGATCACTTCCAACTCGTCGTTGAGAATCACAGGTTGACTAGTCATGTAGACGCCTTAACATTTTGTGCATTACATGTACACATTCCACAATCTTGCATGAGGTACACTTCGGTCCTTTTCAACCTTATCTTATATTTATAACATATCTACATCTATGTTTAGCAATGCCAAGAAAGACACATTTCATGCACAAACAAAGATCGTGATCCGCTCTGTCCTCATTTTTAAAGAGACAGCAGTCCCCGGATCCTCCCCAACCTTGTGCACAGGCAGAACTTCAGTTAAAACACAGTGTCTGCTTACCTCATGACAAAGTGCGCATTGGTCTCTGCAATGGGGGGTAGGCGGTCTTCTGGTGCCCGCAGTTACATGGGGGCAAAACAGTATCTCCAGGCTGGCTCGCCAACTGCTGCAGGGTGACTATGGACCCTTCAAAATGGAATAACCACACATACTCTTTGGCAATTCAAAGACAGTATTTACTAACTGCTGCAACTGGGAGAAAGACCTACAGCACCCAACACGGACTGCCCCTCAGTCCTACACAGACTTTCTCAGACTTTCTCACATTCCTGCTGTGCATATACCAGGCTGTGAGAGGCCAGCCTGGTATATGCTGTCCACTAATGTAAGTGTGCACTTTGCACCAGTCCAGACAACCCTTATGGTGAATTAAGAGGTCTCAGACAACCTTATCAAGCTATCCTAGTGGTAGCTGTGGAGAGCAGCCTTTAGGCTTACTCTTTGATGGAGTGTAAAGCAGCTTGGTTTACCAGAATGCAATCTTATAGTATAGATTAAATGAAAGAGAACCACACAAGGTATTTATAAAAATATTTATTTATTATAGAATATTCTCTAGTACGTCCCAGTATCTCCCACATGGAGATAGACACAAAGCAAACAATAGTATAGCAAAGAAATCACAGTAAATAGCACTAATACACAGTGGGCCCCAGGGGAGGACCAAACCATATACCGAAAAAGTGTTATAAGAACCACGACTCAAGTCAGGACAATGTCGAGAGGACATAGAATTGCTGGGACCGCAAGGGACCCTCCAAGGTGAGTAGATAGGGAACCCACTGAGTGCGTGTGCAGTGTGAGAACACGACCGCGTGCTCCTTACAAGTGTATGAGTAAGTCGCAGTTGGATTTTTATAGATTAAGGAACCTTCCCAGTGGACTACGAAGAAACCCCTTGGAAGACAGAAGGTTGGAGAGCCACCCCACCCGTGGAAACCGAAGTACCCAAGGAAGCCGGGTGCATAGGTGTGAAGTGGCGTTGGAAAGCGCCGCCGAACCCAATGGAGGACTTCGAAGAAGAGCCGCTGCTGGAAGAGGATAAAGTGTCAGTTGGAATCCCAATGTAGATTGTTGTCGAAGAGTACCTGAAAGCAGAGGGGACAGAGTCTGGGTCACTTGAGAGTGACCAGGGGCTCAATAGATGAATGCCCACCAATGTCGGGTGCTTCAGGATAGTTGACGGTGACCTTGAGTCTGCAGCTGCGGAGACCAGGCGACGTTGAGGACAACCAGGAGCTGGATGCGAGCTGTCCCACAAAGGATATCGAGTGCTGAGGGGTCGGTGTCCGTGGGAGCACCAATAAGCCTTGGCAAAAGCAACCCACGCACGAAGTCACGGAAGTGTATGGTTCGGACCAGCAAGGTCTAGGAGACTCACCACACACAGGGGAGACAGGGTGGGCCCCAAGCAATCGGGGGAGCCCAAGGAATTTAAAGGTGCCCATCAATTGGACCCACAGGCCGGAGGCACAGGAGTCGCAAGAGGAACTCAGGCAGCTTCACAAAACAACAGGCCTTGGAGCACTCGGCGTGAGGTGGTTGAAGATCTTTCTAGGAAACGTTGCCAGAGGTTGGGGCTACTTAGAGCCCAATGCACTTGTCGCAGGATTGTCAACAAGCACATACACTTGCAGGAGTACGCGGTACACAGGTGTTCGGGTATTGCAGCCCCCACAAGGGATTCTGGCCTCATACTCAGTGAGAGGGCAGCTCGGACTAGAGGGGCATGGAAACTCACCTCCTGTGTTGCTGAGCCTTTCGGAGTCCATACGAGTTTGGGATCAGAAGACCTGTCAGCACTGTTGCGGTGCCTGCGAATGGAGGGGAATAAATCCTTCACTCCAAGGTAGATTATCTTCTGGTGTCTTGGATGCTCCGCAGGTAGTATCTGAATGGTGCACAGACACAGACGATGCAGCAGACTGAGAGGGAGATGAAGTCAGGCCCAAACGAAGTCCAGCAAAGTCCAGAGTGCCCAGACAGTCGAAGTGCAGTGGTTTCTGTACTGAATCTTGTCCATGACGAATCGAAGGTCCTACAGCCAGGTAAGCCCTTAAGTACCCACGGGGGAGGGTTGGAAAGATTCAGGGGACCCTCCCAGAGTAGGGCCTGGACAGTGGGAAGTTACTCCCATGTCCTTTGTCCAGTTTTGCGCCAGAGTTGGAGCCAGTGGCTCCCAGGACTGGTTTGAACTGGACTATGCACAGGGACACCAAATGTGTCCCTCATGCAGATTTGTAGTCGCTGGCAAGTGGTACCCACCCAGCCCTGATACACTAAATCCTGTCTGGGAGGTGGTCACACCTCCCTGTGACAGGATGCCTATTGTTCTGCCTTCCCCTGCTCGAGCTTGGCTCTGCAGCAGGAGGGCAGAAATGTGTCTCTGGTCGGCAGCAACCATTTTGTACTATCCGGAGCTAGAAGGCTGGTACCAGGAACACCAGGGGCCACACAAAGGGTGCTTCTGAGGGGTAGGATCACCTCCCACACGGTTACCGGTGTGGGGGTATGATTACAACATGTTTGACACCCAACATGATAGGGTTTATTTCAGCCATTTTAGAGTTGGTCATCACATGGTCGCATAATGCCCCTCTATAGTAGTCTATAGCTGCTTCACCGACAATCCGGGAGAATGGACTCCGTAGGCTGCCGGGGTGTCCTGTTCATGCAGGGGCACCCTCTCACTTAGACCCAAGCACCCTGCCCTAAGGATTGTAAAGACCTGCTAGAGGGGTGATTTACAGGTTTAAGTGCAGTGACCATTAGATATAGTAAACCTATATGTTAAGTAAGTGGTACATGCACCAACTTACACAGGCTGCAATGGCAAGCCTGTAGTTCCATTTAGCATGGCCTCTCATGGGTGGCATAATACATGCTTCAGCCCATGGGAGGCCTCAGGGGTACCTATGTCCTGGGTACATGGGTACCATAAACTAGGGACTGACAAGGGTACCACAGTATCCAATCTGGAGTGTACCTAGGTACATAGCATAATAGTGTAGGGAGAAAGCAGATAGACTGAGGTCCTGATGCCCAGGATCCCAGTTAGACTAGTTAAAAACAGCATTACATCCAGCAAAAAGTGGGGGTAACCATAAGAGGCAGATTATACTTTCCTATACAGGTCTTTTTATTCATGATGTCACAAATGTTTATTACAGGTAGTAAATAATGTTTGACTTGCAAGTTACAGATTTAAGATGGAAAAACACTCAAAGACATGTGACCTCATAACTCCGAATTCCGACCCAATCTATTACACATTGTTTATTATGCTCTCAACAATGCTCAGCAAATGAGCGTTCTTCTGTTGTGGATGCATGTGTGCTTTATGGTAAATGTACTTTAAGTGAAGTGTATGCTTCCGGTATTGCAAACCTAAGACCTACGTGTGCTCAGAACTAATTTACTTCCCTGCATTAATTGTCTAATGAGGCACATTAGATCTCTGTGTGCTCTGTACTAATTTGATTACCTGTTCCGATTGTTTAATCAGGCCACGATCTGTTTGAAGGCACGGGGTGGATGCCGGTGGACTTGTGTTAAAATCAGAAGTGCTTTTAGGCCTTTTAAATATGAGTTGGCCTTTAACTTTATATCCTTTTAAGTTTCCTACCCCATTGTTTCCTTAAGCGCCCTTTTCACCTTACTTGTGTCAATGGGGAATTTGTACTTAAACTGTTTTTTAGCCCGTTTACCGCGATGGTAATTCCGCTGCGGTGCGGGGCGTTTCATTGAGTGGGCGGGGCCGCGTCGGCCAACGGACGTGCTCAGCACTACCGAGGTAGTGCTCGCAACGGCCGTTGGCCGACGGGCGCAACAAAGGGGTTAACCATGGACAGCTGTGCTGTTTCTGCTTGGGCTTGTTGTCACACTATATTTTTGTGTTTTATATTTTCTGCAATATATTCATCTTTTATATTTCCTACAACAAACCTTTAAAACAAAGACTGTGAAAGGCATGATTGAAATGTACTTTCATTACGTGTACAGTATGAGCACCTTTGGTTTGGGACTGAGCAAACTCTCAATCAGTGCTTTAAGTGGGCCGATACAGTCAGGTACTTAGTACTTGCACTGCTTAATTTTGAGACGCAGAGTACCCAGTGGTGCCTACTGTAAATAAGAAATGGCAAAGCCCGAAGGCACTTGACTCACCATAAATTTAGGAGCTCGACCGGTGACACTCCTCTTCGCTTTCCACAGCAGGAAAAGGAAGGACTTCCTTCCTGCTTGTGGAACGCATCTCCAACCAATCCTGGGGCTGCTATCATGCTGAGAAATCAGCTCCAGGATTGGTGGGAGCAGGCTCACCCAGCGCTCATTTTGATGCTGGGAGCCTGTGCCAGCAATCTCCAGGCTGTTTCACAGCCTTTGGATTGCTGGGTCTACAGTGCGTATGTCGGATAGGACAGCTGTAGACAGCCGGCCAATCCTTCATCTGCACTACAGACCAGTGCTGCCTTCCTGCTTTGCTGGATTCAGCCCTGCACCCAACCCTCGGGCTGTACACAGCTCGAGCCAGTACGGTGGCAAATAAATAAAATGACATGGACATGCCGTTTTATTTATTTGCGTTTGACTGCTGCACTCGCATCAGGCGGGGCAATGCTCCTCCGCTCCCAAGAATGAGCCGCCTGCCTGCAATTATCAGCTGAGGTGCAATACTTTCAATTGGGGGCTCTCACCACTTATCCGAAGCAAGCAGGTTCCCTGGTATGGTGTACCCACACTTCTTTCTCTTCCATTTCAGGCACAGCTCTTAAAGATGCTAGCTTGTTTGTGATGGCAGTTGCAGATTACAAGTTCTCTCGCTCTCTCATTCACTGGGTGATCGTGGGTCCTTCTAGAGGTGGGCAGGCCAACAAATTAACAGGGAAACCCGAGCCAAGGGCTGACTCTGACTCTAGGAGCTCGAGTGGAGCCTTGAAAATATCTGGCATGTTAATGATGCAACAAACATCATGTACCAATATAATAATGTGTCTTCAAAATTTAAAAAAAAAGGTGAATTTCTATACCAGGCAGAAGTGTTTTTCCTTAGTACATCAGACGAATTGATAAGTATTTTTTAAAAGTGAAGTTCTTAAACATGAAGTGCAAAAAATTCTTGCCCCCGCCCAGATAACAATATTAGTGAACTAAGAGGTAAGTCAACTGTCGATTACTAAGAAGTGTAAGTCAGTTTTCATGTACGTTTCTTATAGATGGTGTAACATTGTAGGCTATTTAATCAAACACAAGGGTTTTTTCTACAACGCCATTACATACTTGAAATGCTCAAATAGGTGATAATGAACAAAAAGCATTGGCATAGCCAATAGGTCTCGCTTTTGGGACCTTATAAGTATTTGGTTATGCAGCACAATATCCTTGGTACAACAACATCAACTGTTGCATGACTAAACACTTATAAGGTTCCAAAGGCGAGACCTATTGGCTATGCGCACCGCAAGCAGGTCAGATCTGTGTGCTGTCATAGAGCTGCGGTACTGCAAGCAGGTCAGATCTATGTGCTGTCATAGCGCCGCAGTACCAGGCTGGGAGAGGTGTTGGCTTCATCCAAGATCACAGGCTGCTAGATGCAGATCTCAGCCCAAGATCACACTGAATGTCAGTTGCATAGAAATGAGTATAAAAATGGGAGTCACAGACACCAAGATCACACACAGCCAGACGAAGATCTCAGCCCAAGATCAGACAGACTAGCAGCTGAATAGAAATGAGTATACTGAATGGGAGTCACAGACACCAAGATCACACACAGTCAGACGCAGATCTCAGCCCAAGATCAGACAGAGTGGCAGCTGAATAGAAGTGAGTATATTTAGTGGGAGTCACAGACACTCAAGATCACACACTGCAAGACCAAGATCAAATGTAGTGTGTTAGCTGCACATACACTAAGGTCACACGCTGTGTCAGCTTCACTGATGAATACTGTAAGCTGTACAGATATCAAGAAACAAAGGTGCAAACACCAAGATCACACAGTGTTAGAGCAAAGCTGACGAATATCACACATAGCGTCAGCTGCATAGAAAACGCAAGGACACTCAAAGTGAGGGTCACAAACGCCAAGATTACCCACTGCTAGACGAAGACCACGTACAGATACCAAGATCACAGATACTGTCAACAGGATAGGATCATAGCGTCAGCTGCACAGAACTCAAGATCAGGCACGGTATAACGCGCATAGATACCACAAACAGACTGCAACAAACACCAAGATCACACAATGACAGAGCACACTGTTAGAGATTAGACAGGCGGATTCACAGACACCAGGATCATATAGTATCTGCTACACCACTGAGTAAAATTAGGGTCGCTGTGGGGGCTTGCTGGAGGAGACCCTGCATGTTCTTTGAGCGCTGTGCTGGGCTGGGGAGAGGTGCCGTGTTCATCTAAGATCACACACTGTTAGACGAATATCACAGAGTGTCAGCGCCACAGACACCAAGATCACGCATAGGGTCAGCTGCAGTCAACGGTGGCGCGAAATGAAAAAATATATTTCAGTATAACATAAATTAAAGGTCGGAGGGCTAATTAAAGAGGAGGGAGCAAAGGCTGACAGTTCATGTATACGCGATATGTGGTGGGGGAACCATAAATTAGAGGTCGGTGTGTTGCAGCGGGAATGGGGCGCGAGGAGGGCTGATTAAAGAGGAGGGAGCAAAGGCTGACAGTCCATGTATACGCGATATGTGGTGGGGAAGGGGGAGAAGCGGGAGTTGGACGCGTGGCCACGAGACGTGAGTATACCATAAATTAGAGGTCTGTGTGTTGCAGCGGGAATGGGGCACTAGGAGGGCTAATTAAAGAGGAGGGAGCAAAGGCCGACAGTCCATGTATACGCGATATGTGGTGGGGGAGAAGCGGGAGTTGGACGCGCGGCTGCCAGACGCGCTCTGTGGCGGGAGGGTGAGCAGGGGGTGAGCCTGCGAGTGGTGCGCACGTGTAGCTGGCTGTGCAAACACTTTAATCACACGAGTAGTGCGCGCGCAGCAGTGATCGCGCTGGAAGGGAGGCAGATAGCGGCTGCGCGCGTGCACGCTCGCGTGAACGCAAGCGCTAGGCCGGCTGTGGCAGCACTTTCAAAACAGGTACACTAAATGTCTCTCCATACAGCACATGCACTGGCTCAGGCGAGACCTAAAAATGAGGTTCGGTTGTATAAGTTATTCTCTTATCATCACACAATTTGGTTAAGCAGAGATGCCATGATTGAGCTCACATTTTCCAGTTTCACACTGTAGAATTCAGCCATTAGATGTATATTTCAGACAACAAAGGTTCACTAATTCTTTGTCCTGGAGGTTGAGCGTGGGTGACAGACAGAATCAACATTTTATTTCTGGAAGCTTTACAAAGTGGGAACCTTGCCTAAGGATATTACAGTGATTTACAACAGACACAGACTAAGTTACACATATTTTTTCAGCCAAGGTAGATTTACCCAGCTTCACAGGATGCCAAGTGGAGACTGTGATTTAAACTGCGTTCCACATGTTACATGGCTGGCAGCTGTAGCCACAAGGCCACATCCCCTCCTGTGAAAGCTCAGCGCGTTTTGGGCCCGAGTTTCCAAGAGGACCACGAACTGAGCCAGAGCCAGGCATCTTGCTCGAGCTTTCAGTGGCTCAGCCACCTCTATGTGCTTCCATCACTGAGTTTACCCAGATGGAGCTAACACCCAACAGCACAGATGGGGCCCCTTTAAGCTGAAAAGGATAAAATGTCCTGATGGTGGCATGGGCAGTGGCAGCAACTTACAGGGGTATTATAGAGGCTTGGGATGGGATTCGAGCAGTAAGCGTGCCTGGTGGCGCTGGGGGGTTGAGCTATCAGCGCCAGAACACCCCCGGGTAACCGCGCACTCTATAAATATAATTAACATAACAAGCTTAAGGCTATGGGCAGCCAGGAAGCTTGGACTAGAACCAATATACCTTCAAACCCTTACTTGGTGACATTTAATGTCTTATTTGGTCAGAAAAAAATAACAATGATAGGTGCAAGCACTTCTTATTTAAGCAGTAAACTCCAGACTTTAAAAGCTATAAAATATGCTATTTTTGCTTTCTCTTATCTCACAGTAGGTTCCTAAAAAACACTAAAAAAGGGAACGGATTACCGCTGCACGCGTCTTCCTAAAATGGCTGCCAATATTGCTCCTCTAGGAATAACTCCTGCGTCACGATGGCGCTTTCCTAATATGAAGATGGTTGATCTTCTGTGTAAGGCGTAATGGAAGAGATGTTTTAAATTCTATTGTGGGACATTAGGCAAATTCTCTACTGCCACAGCGGAGTTGGTAGATCTTGGGTAGAAGGCTTAACACAGCAGGCATAGAGGAAAGATGATGAGACGCTGATACCAAGTAACTCTGTTGTAGAAAGCCTGCGCCAAGGGTATATTAGGCTTTGTGAAAAATGGTCAGAACCTTGAATATGACCCTTTATGAATGTAGAGCTAATACAGATCAGCAATTCAATAGGTTGGTGAGTCAGGCCTGAAATAAATCAGACTGCAGAATTTTGAGCCATTTTCACTTATGACATCATACATTTAGGGAGATAAGGCCAGACAAGGTGATATAATAGCTGGATGATAGAGGTTTAGCATTTTTAAGCAAGAGTAGGGGCAGAATCTTCTCAAGTGCTTTAAGGCATGCATTGCAAATGGTGCAATCTTTCTAAATGTGAGATTTAAAAGACAGTGTTGAATCAAAAATTATACCAACATTTCTATCTCTAGTAGAACAAGAGAGGCACTGCTAGGGTTATCTTTTAAGAGAGTTGAGGGGCCAACCGTGTGGCTATAAAACCGAGATATTCATGCGAAAGAAATGAATAAATTAAGACTGAATGAATAAATCAACATAGTGAGTGGCAGAACATAGCCATTGAATAAAGTGGGGATCAGGAGGTACTGTGGTTGTACTGTGGTCAGAAAAGCGATAAACCAGGCTAAGGCACTTCCCCTCATCCCAGCGTCAGCTAAGAGTTGCAGGGGGATGGGATGAAAGATAGTGTCAAAAGCCACTCAGATAACCAAAAAGATCAAAGTTGAGCAACCCATCCACCAAAATACAGATCAGAAGTAAATCATCTAGGGTCGCGGTAGGAGACTGATTCAGTGCCAAGTCTTGGATGAGATCTTTTCAGTGCGGGCTCAAGCAAGGAATTGGATTCAAGAAAGCCAGGCATTTTATCTATAAAATGTAGATGTTAGCTGCAGAAAAAGAAATAGGGTGATGGCTTGACTGGAAGGACGGATCTGCAATAGTTTTTTTTAGCAAAGTTTGCACTAAAGATTTCATTAAAAATAGGGGAGATGGTTGAGGAGACCATCTACAGTACGCTGGGACGACAAGGCAGTAAAGGAGAACAACATTTTTCATTGGCGAGCTTAATAAGCATAAATCGTCTTTATGCTAAAAACGAGCTATATCTGAATTAAAAAAAAGTAGAACAACAAAGTGGCACCGTGGGTCAAGAGCCCCCAAGATACAAGGGAATCAAAGGTTAATTTATGAAAATAAAGGTAATCAGAAGTTGCAAGGAGTGCATGCTGAGCAGCGAGGCTGCTAGACACCCACCAGCAGTGGTTTAGAAATCTCCACCACCGGTATCCCACCATTCCGTGGTGGCTGGTCTTGGGTTGCGCTGTTCGGCCAGTCCTAGCTAGGCCTGGAAGGACTGTGGGGTGCTTGGGACTGCTGAGACAACACAGGGGAAGGAAAGGGGTCTTGGGGAGGTCTACAAGAAAGTGCAACTGTGCTCCAGGTATGATGTGAGCTGCCAGTTGTGCGTTTCAGTAGACATTTGGTTGGTGTCAGTGGCAGGTGTGGGTGCTTGAGCCCGTCGGGAGGACTGACTTTGTGGCACGTATCTGCCTGCCCCTTCAGCCATCACCAACTCGGGGATCCCTCCAGGCCCAAGATCTCCGCCCGTGAGTGCAACAGCACCTGAGGCCTGGCTGAACATGCATCGCAAGAATCCCAGCAATGGCGAGAAGATCATGCTGTGTAAATATGGAATATATATTGGGCCAACCGTAATCGCTTCAACTCTTCTTAAAATGTAACTTTGTGTGAATTTGCAACTTGTATATATGTAACTCTAAACGCTAGTATCTGTAGTAGACATGTGCAATTACTACCATTCTTATGTTGTGAGTTTAGAGTTTATTTGTTTTGTATATTTTATGTTATTCATGTACTCTGAAGTCCTTATGTAATGTAACTGGTTCTATGGTAAAGCGCTCTGATACCTTTGGATAAAGTTTGCGCTCTATAAAAATGCATAAATAACAAGACCTTTCTTCTCACTGGGCGGACACTGCTATTAAAAATGGATTCTATTGCAGGAGAGACTTGGAGAGAGCAGAGAAAACTGACCTGTTTTGTACTGCGGTCTTCCAGGGTTGGGCAGGGCAGCAGTAGTGACAGTCCAGTCCCAGACAGATTCCTATCTTCCGGCAGTGGGTCCTCGTGACAGTACTTCACATCAGCGGATTCGAGTGGTCTGTTAGGTGTCTGCAGGCAGGTTCTCAGATTCTCCTTTCCCTCAGGTGCAAGCAAAAGCTGAGTTGTCTTCCTTCGTCCCGGGGCCTAGTCCTAACTCCTGCAGTGAGACAGCCAAGATTCCTGTTCCGCCCTACTGGTGCAGAATGCTCTATTGAGTCAAAAGATTGACTGATAACTTGGCTCATAAGGTCAGCTCTAGTCCTTAAAGACTAGTTGTTGAGGCCAGTCCGAAAAGTCACTGAAAACTGGTGCAACACACGAACTTTGCAAAGAAACCAATTCAGACCCAGTCCTACAGCAACCAACATCCCACGACAAGTCACTCTGGTCCTAACGATATGGCAGGTGCCCATAATGCTAACGGGAAATGTGCACCTCTTCTCACAGTACCTCAACTAATCTACAAATGTTCCTCCGGCTTTAGCCCTTCCACCAGAGCTGGACACAAAGTAGGGGAGAAGGACAGTTAGCAGGTACCTTTTTTCCAGGTAAGAGCAGGCGCAATGACTCTGGCTATAGTCTTTGTAAGGTCTTACCTCTCTCAGGCCACAGGCTGGCCGATATGAACCCGCTTGATCTATTGAGGTGAATGATCTGAACCAGACACCTGGCTAGTATACCACAACAAGACGTGGGGTGGGGCAGCAGGTCATTGACATGCAGGGGGACAAAAGAAGCAAGCTACCTAAAGGTCTACACTGTCTATCATAACAACACAATTTCTAGGGGCTACACCCATACCCTGGAAGCTTGGGTACACCAGCACCTCATGTACTCCACAACTCACTTAGCATGCACCTCACTTACTGGAGGAAGGGAGCGGCCACAGTCATGACAGCCCAGACAGGTTTACAAGGAAGTGTCAGTTTGCACCTTTTCCAAGTTTGAATCCAGGTAAAAAAGAGAAGAAAAAAAACACAAGGAAATGATGGACAGAGCGCTGAAATTTTTCAGACACTCACCCCAGTCACAGATCTGGTTTGAATCCATCATCGTTGTTTAGCTCACTTCGCCACCCCAGTTTGGACCCAGCCATATGCAAATCAGTCTCGACCCTGTGCCTCATGGGAACAGTCCTGCCCGGACTGCCAAGCCAGGTCCTCCCTGGACCGGAAACAAGCATCCTAGGACCGGTTTCGGGGTAACACCCCTCATCAGCCAGGCTAGTTGAATCCAGTGGCAAAGTAAGCAAGGGACCCACATCTGGGCATACCCTGCCAACTTAGGGCGAACAAAGCAAACACAAAAAACAGAAAAGAACTGTACTCTGTGATTATCAAGTAGTTGTCACCGACATCTACGCTTGTTGTAGCCTGGGCATGCAGATGGTGGGTGGTTACCCATATTAAAAGGCACATCAGTTTGGAGGAAACCCATATCCAGAAGAGTTGAGTACTCTGTTGGAAGCAACTTACAGCATCAGGTAATGTAGAAATCTTAAAAGTGCACATTTTATTGAAGTTCCTGTATAGGAAAACATACCAGTCAGAATATTGACATGAAGACCACGGCAGCACAGGTATACGGTGCCCGGTACTTTTGAGTAAACAGCCTCATTCATTCACATGAATCATCCACAAAACCCTACACAAATAACATTTGCACCATACGCCTACAGAGGTATTGTGCTAAATTTAGCATTTTGTTGTACAAATTCAGCTTGTGACCTCACATGAATTTTGGTTCCTTTTTGCACCCATGCTTTAGGGCTTCACCTGGAATCCACACATTTTAAAAAGGGATAACCTTTAAATGAGGCTCCTCATCAGTTGTTCTTTTGCATTACTATGAATGAGCCTCTCGCAATTTGCGAGCTCATTGAGAATGACAGTCCCTCCCAAGGATGGTGGCCTGCTGGGCTCAGCAGACCACGATGTCTGGGACTGCTTTGAAATAAAGCAGTTTTTTTTTTTAATGCGGCCCGTATCTTCAGCGATATTTGACTGATAGCATTCATTGGTGAGAGTCCGCTTCTGAAGAGAGGCTCATAACAAAGGTGCATGTGCGTCATTTATGCTGAGCCAGTCGGCCTTCATCCAGCTTAGGATGCTTTTATACGTGTTTTTAAAACAGGTTAGGCAAGAAAAGGATATCCTGTGAGCTTAAATATGAGTTGTGTATTCTCAGCAATCTGGCACAGATCTGTGTAGGTGTTAAAGACTAAAGATTGGGGCGCTGACGGGTGCACCAAGAGACTAGACTACAGTCTTAAAGAAATCAATCTCTGGCATTTCCCATCACAGTGTTACCCCTTCCACCAATCTAAGAGCAGTTGGTGGTTGACAATGTCAAAGGCAGCAGACAGGTCTAGCAGCATCAACATTACTGCCGCCCCGTGATCCAGTGCCTGGTAAGAGACCACTCGGATTATCCAACAGAGTGACCTCTCTGCCACTTCCTGGCCGGAATCTATACGGGTAATCACCTAAATTGGCATGCTGCTCAAGGTGGACTTGAAATTGGATAGTGGCCACAATGTCTTGAATTATCAGCTGGAATGAAAATGCATTATTGGACTGTAGTTAGCAATGTGTGTGCCGTCAAGAGAAGTCCTGCTAAGCGCCATAGGGCTCCATGTGATTTGTTAGAGCATTTTGTATCATTATAGCATGGAAGGAGCCATTCATGTTTAACACGGGATAAAGAATGTCACCCAGTTCCCTAATGCTTGAGATGTAAAACATGACATGGACCAGAGAGGGCTGACTGCAGTGATTAGTTCCTCAAGGGAGATATCAACCAAGTGAAACTTGTCTTGGCCTGTTCACTCAACTCACCGGTAAAGCACTGGTCCAGCCCCGTAGAAAGGAATCTTTAATATTAGCTAAATCTAGGTCAAGTTATCATTGAAATAAACGGCTCTTTATCCAGCTTCGTGTTATCACTTACATCACCTTGTTCGTGTTGATTTTGGGTATATAATTTATCCCATTATTGTGGAAAACAAGCCTACATGGGGGATTTAAGATAGACTTATCTAACTGTGGCTATTTTCATGTACAGAGGATATTCTTGGATTTAGCCTAGGGTTTCTGAGCATTCCTATATTTTAATTTTGACCATGTCAGAAGTTGATTATACCACTTGTTTAGGTGTTACTATGGATTTCACTTATTTTCAATCTAATGGGATAACACATTTGTGGCCTTTGTTAAAGTGTTGTGTCGAAAAGCTGGACCCGATGTTTTATGGAAATGTGGCAAATTGAGCAGGGATTGTAGACGAAGCGGCCTGAACTCTCAAAAGACCTTTCGTCGTAAGGACTTTTCAACTGTTGGAGGACGCTGCCCAGCACGTAATCTATACATGTAAACGGGATAGCATTTTGGTCAGAGCAGCACAACCAGTGACACAGCTATGTGTGGCTAAGATCCTCATTTAAGGTATCAACCTTAATGTGAGCAATCTGCTGAAGTGTTAGGCAAAAGCAATATTGTCTATTCCACTACATTACAGGCAATTCTGTCCTTGTTGACATCATACACCAGACATAATACAGGCAGATTAAGGCTGATTTCAAGTAGGAGGGCAACACCTTGTGTCTACCTATCAGCTGTCAAAATGGTATACCTAGGTGTTGGGTGCTGAATTCGGTACATCTACCAAGCATTTTTCTGTTTGACCACAAAGCGAATGGCATGTTGATCCTCAACATGAAAAAGATCAGTGGCATGGCCGTACAAGGAGCGACGATAGACTGATGCACAGGAAGTCCCTCTAGCTGTCTTGTGGCTGACATTGGATGGGATCCTATTAACAGGATATAGCTTATCAAACACTCGAAGACCAGCTCTGGGTTCTATCAGCAGGATATAAAACGGGTGCTAGAATAGATATATTGAGGGTGGATAGACAATCCTCAATTCTTTGAGGTTCTGGGAGGGAGTCTGATGGTAATATGTCCTGAGCCACTACGCAAGGATGAACAATGAGTAAAGCCTGTAGTTTTCTGGTATGCTATGATCCCCAACGCCATCTTGGCAGGTTATGTTCACTGAGATTGAGGCCTCAGATGAATCTCCAGTGTTCTCATAAACAAGTACAGAAGGGGGCGCAGTAGAATAATGTTAGTTTGCAAGACGAGTCACGGCCAACATCTCCATCAGCAGAGGCTATGTGGGCTGTAGCAAAATCATGGCCTACAACTTCATCAGTGAAGGCTATGTGGGCAAAAGCCAAGGTCAGCTACTCCATCGCAGAAGGCTACAAGGGTTGTGGCAAAAGTCACGGCCAACAACTCCATCCATAAAGTCTATGTGGGCTGCGGCAAAAAAAAAAAAAAAAAGTCCCCAACTTTTCATAATTGTGCACTCATTGAGATGAAAAATGTGTCATTGTTGCGGTCAGGCCTCCTACAACATACCCCAGGGCCATCATATACATTATAGATGAAGACGTGATTAGGCCACCACAATGTATATCGCTTTCTGCACAGTGGTAAACGTACACCTCATAGTTCTAACTCTAGGACAATGAGTCATATGACACCTGAAACAGATGTCATGCTCATATCACATCTAAAGCGTATAGTCGGAAAGTATGCTAGCCTTTGGAAAATTGCACACCCCATCCCTTCCTTATGGCGGATCCCCGATTAAATAAGCCATTTTCTGCAACCTGTAAATATTTTAACGGACTGGTGGTGTGGCAGGCCGACAGACCCTTAAGCGCCCACACAGGCCTAAAGAGGTAAGCGCTTACTTGCTACGTGTTACCCCAGACCCATAACTGCAGTGAGGTAAGATGGCGGCAGTGACGCATCGAAGCCAACAGCAGCAGGGAGACGCAATTCCCACCTGCACGTGCTGTGATTCCAGCAACTGAAGAGCCAGTAACTGAGTGTTTAATGAAAATTGTCAAGAACTATAAGTAAAATGAGTAGTTAAAAACTCTTTAATTCCACAGCAATAAAAACATGTGCTATTTTTCCAGGAAAAGCATTAATTTCACAAAAACAAACCCTTGTTTACTGAATACGTTTATTTATCTTCATGATAAACTTTTTTTTAAATAAAAATTGAAAAGCGTCTATGTTTCCAACACAGCATACATTGGTTCTGAAATGTTTTTGCGCAAGATGAGCATTTAAATATATATATTTGTTTAATTAAAAGCTAGCTAAGTTTTCAATGGTTTTGACAACAATGGATGTTGGGCAATCATGGCCCAACCGTCCTATCCCGCTTCCCAGCTGCTCTGATGCCATGCTGTGACCCGGGCTACATCCCCTGCTCCTCCCTTGACGCTGCGTTTGGTCTTCTTCCCTTTGAAGCGCCATGTTAGCTTGGCCACTCCTCCCCTTCCTGCGCTCCAATTCAAATTCTTAGGCTTCCTTGTAGGGCTTCCATCCATGGCAGCAAGGTTAAAGATGTCATAGTGTGGTGTCGTCCCTAACTGGGCCTGTGAAACCCTGGCCAACACAGTTGACCCAAACCTCTGCTTTACGCCCTCTCTCCTGCGCTCCTTGGTGTCTTCAGTGAGTTGCTTCTCTTTTTCTTCTGGGTGGACTCCATAATATGCTCCTCAGTTGACCTATTAGTTCCTGCAATGGGTGGGTGTAGAAAGTGTTCTTTTTGACATGGTCATCCCCCAGTTTTTGTTCACTGGTGCTGATGTTGTTGATTGGGAAGTGTACTGGGACCCTGCTAACTAGGCCCTAGTGCCAGAGCTATTTCCCTAAAAACAAGAAACTAAACAAATTCGCAAAGACTTTTGCACCCTAGCAAGTACCTCGTTAATGGTACTTATGGTGCCCAGGGCAGGGGTGCTAAAGATGGCCCCTATGGGCTGCAGGATGTATTATGCCTCCTAAAAGTACCTCCACAAATACTGCACCCAGACTTCCGTTACAGGATGTGTGAAATGGTGCAAGCCATTTTCGAAAACATGACATGGCATACTCACTGTGTGCCATGCCCAAAGACACTGCCTGTACTATATGTAAGTCACCCCAACAGTAGGCCTTGGACCCCTAAGGCAGGGTGCATTATATTACATGTGAGGACATAACTGCATGAGCAGGTATTCCCCTGCGATGTCTATTTCGTCTGTTTCTTGTCCTGATTAATCAGTACTGATGTCCGAATATATGAAGACAGGCACTCAGAGGGAACTTTAGAGGTACCCTCTGAAACCTGCTAGTCCTCTGGTGTGCTGGCTGACTGGTCTCTACCAACATGTCCCCACAGACAAGTTTCAGAGGTGACAGCCCGCGCTCTCAGAGGCCAGAAACAATGTCTGCTCCAGAGGAAGGTGTTCACACCTACCCCAACAGGATGGCTAGTGATATAGCATATCAGGGCTAGAGGCTTCAAATCAACTGCTGCCTTTGATATGTGACCCTGCTTCCCCCAGTCCTGGGAAATGCCACCCTCTGCCCTGAAGCCCATTTGGTACCAGAGCAGTTAAGAAAATTAGCTGGTCAGATGGCGTGTCACACATACAGGCTTTATTTATAACTACAGGAGACACATGGGTAATTGTAGTAATATGCAACAATGTCTCAAAGGGAATCAATAAAGGGATATCATTTGAGAAAACACTTAATTACAGTGTATAGATTTAAGGATGACAAAAAAGTCCCAGGAACATGATTAATGCAGTTGTATTGTCAGCAAAAGACAAACGGATTGGATTTACATAAATCAAAATGCAACATCAACGGTGCTTTTGAGGTTGTGTACTAAGTGAACAGGTGAACACTTTGTGCTCATGAAGAAATATTAAACAGCACAAGTGAAAAAATAATAAAGAATGCTCCAGCATATTGGACCAGATTTCAAACCGCAGTTATGCATGAATTAATACAGTTATGAAGAAGTTTATAAAATCATGTCATAATTCAGAGTCCAAATTTGGCTTGTGCAAGTCGACGGCGTTTTGACTTTCATGACTGGAGGTCATCATTAGGACATAGATAACAAACCATTGGGTGATAGCTGCCTGGAAGGTTTTATAGATATGTGGAAGGATAATGGCATGGCTCAAGAATCCAAAAGCCTGGGCAACAGTCACCGGCTGACGTCCTAAAAGGTATGGATGTCTGTGATCCATGGGTGACAGTGTCTGTTCTCACACTCCCTGCCCTTCATGCGACAACTTTCAGAGTACCACATGCAAACCCTTGATTACATTTGTGCCAGTAACATCCTTATCTGAATACAGTGTCAGTCCAGCCCCTTTATGAATATACCCAAATCTTTGCCAGCCAACCATAAATATTGTGCAAATCAAATAGCCTTGCACCTCCCAATCTTTTAATAACCACTAACAGGGAGGAGCCTAGCGCGCAACCAAGATGGCCGCGTAGGTGCGAGGCTCCCGAGGACCTCCGCGACCTCCTGAATTAATCCTGGCGATATCCTGTCCTTGTTGAGGGGACTGTGTTGGGGAACCGGAGCTGAGGCGCCACCCGTTTTTTGGGCTCGAATCGGACCCCGGACGCCGGTGGGAGCATCGATCGAAGGTTGTGGCCTTCTCCTCGCCGGCCCCCCGGATTGGAGTAGTGGGGCGATCCGGGGACAAAGTGAATAACAGCGGCGTACGGGGCTGGGCGACTGGCGTACCCCGCACTTTCACTTTCGCTTTTGCGCCCTCCTAGCTCTCAAGCAGGGTCGGACTGCGGAGCGGGGTGTGGTGGTGTGGCTTTGTCCAGGAGCCCGGCTGACCCGCCGGCGGTGGGTTGACCCGCGGTTCGGTGGTCGCCCCTGCCCCCCCCCTGGCACCCGTGACTGGGTATAGCGGCCCGTTTGGGGTGCTCGGTACGACGGTGGAAGAGCCAGCATGTCCACCAAACAAGATGGCGACCGGGCGAAGGTGAAGACGACCCGCCGTGGCACGGCGCACCAGGCCAACAGTATGGACCGCTACACGCTCCAGAAGGGTTCTCCGGAGACATCGCGTGCATCCCCGGTGGGCCCGACGGAGGCATCCGCTCATCCGGTGGATCTGACCCTCCGGGACGTCATGGGCGCCATCGCAGAGATGAAGGCCTCGGTGGACCAGCGTTTCGACACCTTAGCGCAACAAATAGACTCGGTCCTGGTGGATGTGAGCCTTGTGAGGGCAGACTTGTCCAAAACAAACGACCGAGTCGACTCCCTGGCCCACACCACGACGAGCCTCACGACAGACGTGGTGGCCCTCCAGAAGGAGGTGCGCCGGCTTGGCCAGGCGAGCGCCCTGATGGACCGGCGACTGGAGGACTCCGAGGGTCGGGCCCGGAGGAATAATGTCCGTATTGTGGGGGTGCCGGAGGGACGAGAGGCGGAGGCAGCGGATCTTTTCGTGGAAGAGTTGATCCTGACCCATCTCCAGCCCCGAGGGCTGAGTAAGCTTTTTGCGGTGGAGCGTGCTCACCGGGTCCCCGGGGGCAGACCTAAGACTGGTGCCCCGCCGCGGCCTCTCATTGCCCGGATTTTTAATTTCCGGGACAGAGATGCTATCCTCCAGACCTCCAGACAACAGGGCCCGGTCAAGCTTGACAACATGGAGGTACATTTCTACCCAGACTTTACCCCGGCGGTCCAGAAGCAGCGGCAGAGCTTTCTTGGTGTTAAACGTCGCCTGAGGGACCTGAACCTCAAGTACTCAATGCTCTTTCCAGCTAAGCTGAGGGTAGAGGTGGATGGTCGCACGCACTTCTTCGACCGGCCCGAGGCGGCTGGGGACTGGCTGGACACTCTGCCTGGAGATCGGGGCCGGGGGGGCGGGGGGGGCGCGGCTGGCGAGGAGGGCCCGCCGGAGCAGAATTGAGGGGTGACTGCATAGGCCTTGCTCTGGACGTTGTTCCTTCACCATTTATTGATTGTGTATTTTTCCCTCCTATGGAGGTCGTGCGGGGTCTGTTGGGGGCTTCCCTCCTCCTCTGGGGGACTAGTTAGTATTTTAGCTATGGGGCGACAGGCACACTGCACTTTGGGGGGGCTGTCTGGGCTCATGCAGGGGTGCAGGGAGGGGGGAGTTTTGTTGGGACCGGGGGGTGGGGGGGGTGTGTTGTTTGTTAGCACCGCAGGGCAAACCCGCTACTATGTTGTTGTTTTTAGGATGCTCGATGGGGGACGACCGATTGTTTCGACGTATGATGGGGGGTAGGGATTTGGCTGTGTTGTCATGGAATGTTAACGGCCTGGGGGATAGGATTAAGCGTGGTGTGGTCCTGCAGTACTTAAAACGTATTTCACCAGATGTTGTCTTCCTGCAGGAGACGCACCTTATAGGTAACTCCTTTCATGCAATGAACCGGCGGGGATATCGTTTGGCGGCCCATTCTGGCTTCACCTCGGGCTCGCGGGGGGTGGGTATTATGATCAAGAACTCGCTCCCGTTGGAGATTGATGAGGTGCGCCATGATGAGAGGGGACGCTACACGGTTCTGGTGGGAAGAATGGAGGGTAGAGTGTTTATCTTTATATCGGTGTACGTCCCGCCTGGGTTACAAGCCACCACATTTGCGGACCTGGGGCGCCTCCTTCTGGACCTTCCGAGTGGCCTGCTGGTGGTTGGAGGGGATTTTAATGCGGTGGCCTCTGGGTCTATGGATCGCCATCCCCCTAGGGACCTCCCCCGGGCACAGGCGTGGCTGCCCGGCCTTCTGGACACGCTTGGCCTGGTGGATTGCTGGCGATTAAAGCATCCTGCATTGCGACAGTACACCTTCCACTCGGGTGCCCATGGTAGCCTCTCGCGGCTTGATTACATCCTTGTCCCGGCGGCCCACGCAGGGAGGGTGGGGGAGGTGCGCCATCTGGCGCGGGGTATCTCAGACCACTCCCCATTGTTGTTGCACCTCGATGTCTTCCCGAGGGGGGATGGCAGGGTTGCCCCAATCAATGCATGGTATTTGCGCGACCCCACCATTCGTGCCGATTTGATCAAATCCCTACAGCGGTATTTCGATGAGAATGTGGGGTCGGTCTCTTCGGCCATCTCCCTGTGGGAGGCTTTCAAGGTAGTCCTTAGAGGGGAGGCCCTCTCCTTTATCTCCCATGCCCGGCGGCGCGAGCGGGAGGAGGTGACCCGGGTAGAGGCCGAGATTGCAGAACTGGAGGATGCCCTGGGAAGCGGGGTAACAGACGACAAGTTGCATGTTCTACACCTAAAGCAGGCGGCCTATCGGGCCCTCGTCACGGAGGCGGCCAGGGGCCTCAGTAGAGAGCAGCAGGGGCGATTGTATGATGTGGGTGATAAGGCTGGCAAATTGATTGCGTGGTTGGATAAGAGGGAGAGAGCGAGCCGTGTGGTGCCTTTGATTGAGAGTGTTGATGGTGCGTGTGTCACTGAGCCGGAAGCCATTGTCTCCTGCTTCGCGGATTATTTCCGCGAAGTCTACTCCCCGGTTTCCCCCTGCTCGGAGGCAGACTCCCATGCCCTGCTTCGGGACATCGCACTGCCCTCCCTAACGGTGGAGGACAGGGATTCGCTGGATGCCCCTCCCACTTCGGACGAAATTGCCTTGGCTATTCGCTCGGTTGCATCCGGCAAGGCCATGGGCCCCAATGGTATTCCCATCGAGCTCTACAAGCTACGCCCGGATGTGTTGGCGCCTCACCTGCGCGCGATGTTCCTGGCGGCCCACTCGCGGGGTTCCCTCCCGCCGGACCAGCGTCTAGCCACAATTGTGGTGATCCACAAGGAGGGGAGGCCCCGTGAACGGGTCACATCCTATAGGCCGATTTCGCTTTTGAACGCGGAGCCCAAAATCCTCGCCAAGGTGTTGGCCAACAGGTTGGTTGGCGTGGTAGGCGATTTGGTCCACCAGGACCAATCTGGCTTTATACCGCACCGCAACACGGCGCTCAATCTGCGGCGCTTGCACGGGGTGCTCGCGCGTGTCCCATTTGTGCGGGAGCCGGCCATCTTGGCGTCCTTGGACGCCACCATGGCGTTCGATACGCTTGAATGGCCATACATCTGGGCGATGCTGGCAAAATTCGGGTTTGGCCCGGGTTTCATTAGCTGGGTCAAATTGCTATATTCGGGCCCATTGGCGCAGGTGGTAGTGAATGGGCGAGTCTCGGCCCCATTCGCGCTGGGGAGGGGTACGCGACAGGGCTGCCCCCTGTCGCCTCTCCTGTTTGCTCTGGCCCTGGAGCCCCTGGCGGAGTGGCTGCGGTGGCACCCTTCTATCCGTGGTCTCCGCTGGACCCCCGAGCATGAGGACCGTGTGTCCCTCTATGCTGACGATATCCTTCTGTATCTCGCCTCCCTGCGTAAGTCACTGATCGTCCTGGTTGATGTTTTGCGTTCATTCGGTCGCAACTCAGGCCTGGTCATCAACTGGGCGAAATCCTGTGTATATGTGCTTTCCGGGGAGGCTCCGGCCTTACCACGGGATTGTCCGATCCAGATTGCCTCCCAAGGTTTTCGGTACCTGGGTATCTATATCACTCTTGACCCGGAGGCCCGCTATGAGCGGAATTTGTTACCCCCCTCCGGCGTTTGAGGGAGGACGTGGTGCGCTGGCGGCGTCTGCCGCTCTCGCCGCTCGGCCGAGCGGCCTTGTTTAAAATGATGTCCCTGCCACGCTTCCTCTACGCCCTCCAGAATACTATGGACTTGGTCCCGGCACGCTATTTCCGTGAGGTGGAGGGCCTCCAGCGGCGCCTGTTCTGGGACGGGAGGCCGCGCATTGCTCTGGCTAAATTGACGCTCCCGTGGTACGATGGGGGGGTCGCCCTCCCTGACATTAAACGGTATTACTGGGCCTCCCAGCTAGCTGCAATTAATCATGGCCTTTACGGGCCCGCCTTGAACCCGGCATTTGAGATGGATAAGATGCTCCTGCCCGGTGGCGATTACAATCGAGCGCTCTACGCGGGCGCGCCCGACTCCCGTTTGACGGGACCGACGCGTGTCATGGTGCGTGTCTGGCACGCGGCTAATGCAGCTATGGGGTGGAAGGACCGTTTGACCCGGGCATCACCGCTGTATGCGTCTGAGAGGTTGGGCTCCCTGTGGACGTCGAAGGGCTTCGAGAAGTGGGACACGATCGGAATCAGCACGGTGGGAGATCTCTGGACGAGGGGGGGATTCAAAACTTTTGAGACGCTGCAGGCGGAGTTCCAGCTGCGGGGCAGTGAGTACTTTCGGTACCTACAGGTCCGGCATGCGCTGGGCTCCGTCTTCCCGGATGTCGCATCCATTCCGGAGTCTTCCCCCCTGGAGGACAGAGTCCTAGATGGCCATGTCCCGGACAGCACGATCTCCCTCATATATAAAAAACTGATCAACGATAGATCGTGCCTGCTGACCAATCTCCGCGAGGCTTGGGTTGCCGACGGGCTGGAGCTGGACGATGAGGATTGGATTTCCGCGGTGGCCTCTCCGAAAGAGGTGGCCATCCCGGCTCGCCTTCGTTTCGTCCAGCTCAAGATCCTTCACCGGGTTTACGTGACGGGGCCAAGGCTTCTGCGTATGGGTTTTGCTGGTGACGGAATGTGTAAGCGTGGCTGTGGTGCGTTGGCAATGCATATACTGTGGGAGTGCCCGAAGGTGGAGCGATTCTGGCGTGGTGTGCATGAGGTCCTGCGTGTGGTGACGCGTGTTGCGCTGCTGCCTGAAGCGAGGAGATGCTTGCTGAATGTATGGGAACCGAATTACTATTCGGTCCCGCAGACGCGGTGGGTGACTCTGGGATATATGATAGCCAAGCGCGACATTGCTCAATTGTGGGGATCCCAGAGGCCCCCTGCGGTGTCGGCCTGGAAAGAGCATATGGATTGGTGTATGTTTCGTGAAAAGGTGGTGTATGTGGCGAGAGGTAAGCCTGGGGCGTGGGTGAAACTCTGGGGCCCCTGGAACGCCTACCGCGGGGGTATTTGTGAGCCACCACTGCTGCCGGCTGCCTCGCCTGCTCCATCTCCCTAGATGGCCCCCCTCCCTCAGCCGCGGGCGCGCGGTCCCCCAGTCCCTGATCTATTCCCATTCCCCCCTCCAGAGTTCTGCTACTGGTTTGGATCCCCCACTTATGGAGCGCGTGCTGTTATTTTGGATCGCGGGTTGCCTTGCGGGTGTGGTTTTTTGGTGTTGTTTTGTTTTAAGAAAAAGGAACCGTACTGTGGGCTTGGAGCTGTGTGGCCTGCACCATTGATTACTCCTGTTTCACTGCTCTGCACTGCCTAGAGACGTTTGCTGTATGTGTGCAATATGTTTTTGTCATTCTAGCGGCCGGCCGGATGGTTGTAGGCCCATACCTGTAACTTTTACGAACTGCAATAAACGGTTTAAAAAAAAAAATAAAAAAAAAAAAAAAAATAACCACTAACAGCCACTCATGCTATTTATGAGTGAAACAGAGCCAGCCACCCATGCTTACAAACATTGCCAGACTCCTCTTACAGGCAAAACCCACAGTCCTATTATAAACATTCTGCCAGCCCCACAACCATTATAAGCACTGTGGCAGGGCGAAGGTGGGTGTTACATTGAAATGCTTGTATGCTAAACCATTGAGGTGGCAAACACTGATCTACACTTAATTGTTTCCAGAATATCAACAAATATCATATTGTCCTGGTAAGCATACAGCATACATCAGTATGGGTGCACTAGTCTTAATTCCACATCTTCCTAACTTAATGATAGGTCTGTATCGTGGAGTCAACCGTCAATAAAAAAAATATTTTTTTATATGAAACCCACTTCAAAACTAGGCGCCAGCTAGTGTAGTATCATGGTGTCCTAAATATAATTTATAAACATATAGGCATTTGTAATAAATAGAAAATCTACACCAACTGAAACAATATTTTAGTATCAAAATTTAGGACACAATATTTTTGACAGATGATATTTTTGCTAACAGTATTCTGACATAAAAATCCTTCTAGGAGTACTATGGAGCCAAGGCAGAACTTAAAACCCAATGGCTACCCTCTGTGAGATCTTGGACTCATCTGTCTTGAGATAAAATAACAGCCCTGTGTGTGAACACGCCGGGTCCCACAACCGTACCCACACTCATTGCAGCACTTTGGACTGCAATATGGTGTCCTGGCATCGTCATTCCCATTCACAGAATTACATTCAGCACCTGAGGACAATCAGCGCGGCTCCTGTTCAATTTATAACTAAAACCATTACTGTGTAGCAGGGGTGTCCAACGTGGGTACAGGAGGGTGGAATCCACAAAGCTATGCAAGTAAGTACAATTTAAATGCCTGATATTTAAATTCATCTTATATAGTAAATGTAAATGTAAATTTGATACTTGTATAGCGCACTACTCACCCGCAAGGGTCTCAAGGTGCTTGTACGAATACCGCTGTGGAACCCATCCTGGCTTTCCCTGTGAGGCGTCCACTCCTGGGCACCCCCAAGGTGGAGGCCAGGCATCCTTAGCGTTGTGGGGGCCGTTGTGGAGATTAAGCAAGCTATTGCCCAGAGTTGCAGAGTGGGACTCCATGATTGGAACAGGCACCAAGGCGAGAATTATCAGGTCCGTGGAAATTTTTTGAGCCCAAGACCCGCCAAGGCGGGGAATTGAACCCTGGTCCCGGGCTAGACCTCTGCATCAGGGTCTGCCACTCTAATCATTGAGCCACACTTCTCTACTAGTTATCCTGAAAGTCAGTGACGAGGTCCTCCTGGACCTACTTTGGACAGCCCTGCTGTATAGGGTAACATTAATACATTTGTCTCCTATAGAGCCTCTTTTTTTTTATTGTTTATTAAAGATTTGCAATGTACACTACACGTACAATCAAAACTGTGACCATACTTCAGCAGTTACATCAGCATGTACATCAGAATTCATATAACATATTCACTGAAACGACGCACTCTACATTGACCTCTAGAGTCAGATAGCATCTAAAAATCAAAGAACAATAAAAACAATTCAAACTACCAATATGTCACAACCCCCAGCATTCCTATCTGATATGGGTGAACCAGTGTTACCGTGGAAACGTTGGAGGAAATTATTTGATTCTTATGTGGTAGCCATTGGTGGAGAGAAGTTCTCTACGAACAGGAAGCAGGCTCTTCTCTTACACAATCTTGGGATAGAAGGCCGTAACATTTATAAAAGCATTGATGTGTTGCCCTTAGGTGAAGGTGCTGGCGAACCCTCTGATGTATTTTAAATGTCGCTAAAGATGCTTGAACAGCACTTTTGGCCTCACATAAATCTGCGTCTAGGCCTACATTCTTTACCAGAGCACAGGAGCGAAACGAGAAAGTGGGCAATTATATAGCCTCCTTAAGGGTATTGTCGCGCACCTGTGAGTTTGGAGATCTTACAGATTCCCTTATCAGGGACCAATTAGTGAGGTGCACTAACAGTAGTAGAGTGCAGGAGAAACTCTGGCCAAGAAATCCATCACTTAAGGAAGCAACTGACATTGTGAAAGAAGTCGAAAAGGCATCTGGATGGATTAAAGAGATAAGGAGCCACACCGTGACACCAGACACAACGGCACAAAAGCAGTGTCAATGAACAGAGAGACACAGCAAGATACAGATACCAATGCTTTTTAAATTACTGCGCAGACCTTGTTCAAAGCTCCATCCAATAGCAGTAGACCTAAATGCTTTAGATGTGGTGGTTTCAATCATATGTCCAACAACCCAAAATGTTATGCAAGAAATCAAACCTCTCACAAGTGTGGCCTCAACAGACATTATGCAAAAAGTTTGCAAGTCCTCTAAGGGAGTACGTATGGTTGAGAGCGTGGAAGGTGTACACACAGTGGTTTTGAATGTGAAGAATGGACAGAAGAGTGTAGATGAAGGGCAGGTGGTGATGCCCAAATGCAAAGTTGATGTTGGTGGACAGAACTTTATAGTATTAGCAGATTCGGGTTCTCCATTTACCATGACTGGGAATGAGCTTTGGGATGTCAGATTTTCCAATGAGAAGTTGCTTCCGCCACATATCAACCCGGTCAGTTATGGCTGGGCTAACATTGAAGTTTTAGGGTATGTCATTAAGACAATTCAATTTAAAGGCTGATAAACCATTGGTAAGTGTGGCCAAGAGGGGAGACAGCATCCTTGGCTGGAGGCACCAAAGGGATTTGGGGATTATACTGAATCACAACGCACGAGACCAAGTGATACTGGCTAAGTGTTGAAGTGGGGACAGTTTCTATAATGGGTTTCCTGAAATGTTCAAAGATGAACTAGGTTTGTTCAAAGACTTTGCGCATCGTATTGTATTAAAACAATGAAGTCAAGCCTTGTGTATATAAGGTATGCAAGGGTACTCACCTTATGCGCAAGCCTTTTAAGCAATAGTTGAAAAGAATGTTGACGTCAGTGATCTTTTGCGAGATTGAGTTATCGGAGTGGTTGATGCCCGTAGTTTTGGCACCCAAAGATGGAGGGATGTTTCTCCTTGCTCGTTCCCTATTGGCGCATATCCTGAGAACCATGTATTCATGTAGAATATATGGATGTCTTTGTCTAAAGTCCTATAAAAGGACGTGTACATTTCTATGTACCGGAGAACCTTTCCCCACCTTTAGAAGGTGACTCTATGACCGATTTCCGTTAGAACTATACTGAGTTCTTTAGAATTATGATGTATATGCTTTGCTGCTAAACTTACTCATGGCATGTTCTATGTAAATTGCCTGATAATTCTTATATAAAGCTTTGAAACGACATCTCTTGTCTGTCATTCTTGCCAGGCGCTATATTAGCCGTTACTGTACTTAATCTATACAGAAATTGACAGCTCCAGTCGCGGAGCACCAAATGTCCTAGCCGTTGGCGTGCCCTATGAGTTGGATTTCAAGATCAATTTGCGCCCTGACACTGTGCCACTCTCAGTCTGATGTCACGAACACAGTGTCACCCTCAATCCACCCACAATGTCTGTTTCATGCATGTCCTGTCCCGAAACAGTATGCCACGTTCATCCTTCCCGTAAACACTGTGCCACGCTCACATGTTCCCCTGCCCACCAGTCAGAAACACTGTGCCATCTGAGGATTTAAATTCAGATTTCTATACCTGTTTTTAACAAGATGTTGTTCTCAGAAATGTTGGGTAAGTTCAGAACGATTCCCTTTTAATGGCTGAAATACAAAGCTGTCTAAACCACAGTTTCCTTCTTGTTTCCAGCACTTTTCGTTATGCATTGTCACTGCTACTGTCATGGAAACAATGACACATGGTAGACTGGCAGCGGTTTTACAATTTGCAGTAATTTTTTTTTTAAGCTGTCCTGCGCATGCTTAATAACACCTTATACCGAGTTTGAAACAGGTGTTACTCTCACTACAGAAGTGATCTGACAACCTGTCAACCTGTGTACCTGCCTATGCCTAGCAAAAGAAGACGTGTGGGTGCAAGGGGGAAAAGCACAGGCATACCACAGACAACAGCTTAAGCTGCGGTCAAAATGTTTATTTATTTATCAGCTCTATAAAGCCTCAACATATCACATTACCGCCACTCCAGAGTCAAAGTTAGTGTGCTGCCACTACAATCAAGCATTGACAAACCAATAGGTCTGGCCATTGGGATTTATTGGCTTAGCCAATATTTTTTAGCCACAAATGTTACACTTTTTCCAAGTTCAATCATGAGTAAAGGTGCCTGTGTCATCAAAGCGTGCTGTCTTTCGAACATGCTTTACATATGAGTTGCAACATTTATGGCAACAGAATTAAACTGAAGAAGCTCTTCTAGGAAAGACCGAAACGCCTTGACTGCAGCAGTATGCTTGTTAGAAATGCAGTATAAAAATAAAGAATATTTTTATGCACAACCGCATGGGGAGAATTCTTTGAGACTAGGGGAAAGATGTACCTGGGGATAGGTTTGAGATTTCCAAATAGCGATTTTTTGCAATTCGCTATCTGTTAATCGCAAACACCAATTTATGAAAGTGTGTTTTACACTTTCTGTGATTCCCAGTGTGACGTAAATAGACCTACTTCATTAATATTCATGAGGTAGGTCTCGGTTTGTGACACCATTAGGAATTGAAAATATCACAGGGATGGTTGCCTGTTGTGGTAAGCGGACCACCATGTCTGTGATTGCTTTTAAACAAAGCAATGTTTTTTTAGTGCAGTCCATTTTCATTTAAAGAAAACGGGATGCATTTTAAAAATAAAAACAAAAAGGGTTTTTTCATTTTTTAAGCGTAGGCAGTGGTCCATGGGTCCCCTGCCTGCTCTTAAAAATGTTTTTACAAACATTCACAAAGGGGAAGGGGTCCCTTGGGTTACTTGAAGTAGGTTGTATAATGAGAATGTTTTACGACTGCATTTCGATCGCAAAACGTTCACACATACTGCTGCGATTTGCTATTTGGAAGGGATGCTCTAAACATGGCCCTTCGTAATACTGGATCGCAAATCTAATTTGCGATGTAATAATAGTTGGTGATTTGCAAAATAGGGCTTTGTACATCAAAAAATACTTATTTGTAGTCGCAAACAGCCCAATTCTGAGAATTGAGCCGTTTGCGACTTCAATATTGCTTTGTACATCAGGCCCTGGATGAATGGAGATGGAAAACTCCAAATGAACGGTGATACTATGAGTTAGTGACTCTCCTACATTTATCTGAATGTTAGGACTGAGGACAACCAGCTCCTGGAGGTGAGCACAATAAATAGTGAGGGGAAACTTAGGATCATGCAGAATATAGGCAAGGAGTTGTCCGGCTGTATCTTGGTGCATTGTATCTGATAGTGACTGGAATTGTGTCTTATGTGTACTCTTGTTGTCGGATGATGTGTAAGTGTGGCTTGCACTGAATGCACTACGGATCTAGCAAATAGATAGCTTTCAGCTGGTTGGAGGCACTAGGAGTTTGCTTCTCACCCACAGGCCTGTGACAGAACCCCAAGACGCAATGACTTGAAGGGAGATAGCGACAATAGGGTCAGTGGCGTAGCAAGGTCAGGTGGTACCCAGGGCGGAACATTTCTTGTCACCCCCGGCTTGACAAAATAGCAAAAATATGTGTTTAAAACACATACACATATTTTTGCCATTTTGTCACCCCCCTCAGTGATGGCACTTGTAACCCCCGCCTTGACAAAATGGCAAAAATATGTGTTTAAAACACATATTTTTGCAATGTTGTCACCCACCTCAGTGATGACACGCGGGGCGGCCCGCACCCACAGCACCCCGCTTCCTAAGTCACTGAGTGGGGTGGATGGATCAGGCTGAGGCAGGAAGAGGATAAGAGACACCAAGTCCAAGTCAACACCACCAGCACCACCCCATGCACAGCAGATTATGCATGGCCATCGGAGAGTCGCAAAAGGAAACCAGCAAGTGAGGGAATAGGTCACGCAAGGATATCTGTAACGAAAGCCTCTAAGCGATCATAATTAAACCTCAAATGTGAGATCCAACCTTACTTGTAATGCTCTGGCGCAGGGACATTGACCAAGTTACTTTAAGAGGATTGTAATTGTGATTGTTGTTCTGGATAGTATTTTCATGCCAAGGTAGATTTTAAAAAAATCACAAATATCTCCAAATTCCAGTATTTTTCTCATTTGAAATAAACAAAGCAGAAACATCAAAATCAAACACGCCAAAAGTATTTTAGAGCTGCCAACTATTCTTAATACGTTTATTGGAAGCAGAGGCAGAATTACAATGTTTAAGAAAAAGAATACAGAGGGTTTTACACAAACTGCTATTTATGTACCATCTCATGGCCCTTCCATAACCTCAAACTACACAGAAATGTCCAGTATTTCCTATGTGCAGGTGGCAACCCTCCTGTGGGTCTTTAAAGACAATGGGGGCACCCACTGGAGGCTCACACTCATGGTCAGAATCCACAGTCAGAGGCACCCCCATGGCACCAGCAGACAGACACACAACAGTGGGTGTGGTTGATGCCCATGACGCTGGTGCGATTGGAGCTGCGCCACTTGTGCCCATGCTGAGCCGTAAACAGGGATTACTGACTTTGAAGGACATGTACCTGCTGGGCAACAAAAGCGCAATAAATCTGTGCGACGGGGAAGCACCGTTATGGAATCTGATCAAGATTCTTGATACTGCACAGTGACTTGGGGTTGTCTTATGTGTACTCAGCAATCATAGCCCAGTAACCGAAGATTCTGTAACAAACATGATGTCTTTGATATGGCACTGTGACTTGACCACTGTTGGCTGTAACAGCTCGTGACAGAAGGAATCGCAATGAGCCGACTCAGAATGATGTATACCACGTTGTTGACATGTATATTCCAGCCCTGAGTTTGCACATGCAACTGTGACTCTAGCAATTGTACTAACCATGTGCCCCGATTTATCAGAACATTCATTATTTACAGTGCTTCAGAATGACAACAGAAAGTGCCATAGGAAATAATCGTATGAATGCTAATGAGCTGTCATTAAAAGTAACTGTTTGTGCTGCAATTCTCAGCGCAGATATGGAACCACCACAAACACTAGGGACCAATTACGATGTTGGGTGAAATTAAGTCCGCCCGACACCGTCTCGATCCTGGGAACGACCGACCTCTAGTCGGCGATCCCGACCGCCTAATTAGGATGTGACCGAACACTGTTCGGTCACTTTCCTACATTTTCCTATGGGAGCATGCATTACTGCCGTAATCCGGCAGTAACACATGCTCTCATAGGGAAATGGGAGAAGCTGTTCATCCCTGCACCCCGTGAAAGGCACCTCAAGGTGCCTGCCACGGGGTGCAGGGATGCTCAGCCCCAAACCAGAGTCCACGCACGCAATGGGGACACTTTTGGGGGCCTACCAAACACGCTTTCCGACATGGTTTCCATGTTGGACAGGCTGGCATGGAAACCATGCTGGAAACCGTGAATCGTAATCCCAAAGGTGGAAAGGCCCGTCCTTTGGGATTACAAGCCAGTTCCAACTGGCCGACGGGCTCCTTGAGCCCGCTGGAAGCCAGCCGTCAGTCGGCGCCTTTACAGTGTGCATCTTAATCGGCCCCTAGCTGTGTGACCTACTGTCACACTGAAGATTCAGATAGGGGACATCTGTAGGCACCTCATTTAACATAAAAGAGTCATATGTCATGAAAGAACTACAGAAGCACAGTACATGGTCAAAACAAATATTCATAGGGAATGTAAGATGAAGTTAAAATGAAACTTAAATATCATCGCATCACTGTTGTGGATTACTTCAAGGCTTACTACAGTCGTTGGGAATTTGAAAATTGTTTTTGCCTATAAAGGACATGAGTTTAGGACCCAGTAGGGATCTATGTCGAACACAGTTTGTAATGACTGCTCAGACCTGGCTGGACCTAACCCACTTAAAGCCATGCATGCATCAGCCTGATGAGGAGTGAGTGACAGGCAGGGGCCGAATCGAAATCCGTGCCATTGGCCCTACCTGTGCATCACACATATCTTTGAAGATCACTCAGCCATCCCAAGCCCAGTCTTAGAGGTGAATGAGCCACTGAAAGCTTGAGCCAAGCTAGAGTCAGAGGCCTGGCTCTGGCTCATATTAAGGTCCTCTTGGACCCTTGAGCTCATGTGGCTACTGCCTGCCCCCACATCCCACTACCTCAGCCACAACGGTCAAGAATCTGGGGGTAAAATTGGACAAGGATATGTCCATGAAATCCCAGGTTCAGGCTGTGGCAGGTACATGTTTCGGCTTACTGAAAATGCTGCGTAATTTTCTTCCGTTACTCCCAGTATCCCATAGGAAGACAGTAGTTCAAGCACTGATCCTGTCATGTCTTGACTATGTAAACATTCTCTATCTCGGCCTGCCGGATTATCTCATTGGCCGCCTTCAGGTGGTACAAAATGCCACGGCCAGAGCCATACTTATGGTCGACTTCAGGACTCATATGACTCCTCACATGAAGTCCTTGCACTGGCTTCCAGTACGCAAGAGGGTAAACTTTAAGGCCTTACTGCTGGCTTACAAGGCCATCCATAACACTGGGGCCTTGTATTTGAGAAATAGGTGTCAGCACTATGTTCCATCTAGAAGTTTGAGGTCCTCTAATCTGCTACTTTCACAGATCCCAAGGTTCTTCCGCTCTTGCTTGGGTGGACGATCATTCCAGGTCGTGGCCTCTCAGCTTTGGAATAGCCTGCCTCTAGTTCTGCGTCAGGAGCAGGATCTCCTCAGTTTCAGACGCAGCTTAAAAACTTGGCTGTTTGCATAATAGCTCAGCGACTTCGGGGCGTTCAGTTTTGGTTCTGTCACTGGTTCCTTTTTTTCTAGCGCCGGGACACTCCTGGGAGTAGCCGTGCGCTCTATAAGTTCCCAGTAACATTAACATTAACATTCTAACCTCATGTGCCAAAAATTAAAGACAAAGCAGAGACTTTTGAAGTAAAAGAGGTGAAAGAAAGGGACCTTCGTCTAGTAGTTGAACTGCACAGTGAGAAACCAGAAAATATGAGAAGAATCCCAGTTTCCCTGGTTGAACTAATTGTGTGATCCTATGCATATATTTTATTTCACCGAGCTTCCGTTTCCTTCATTATCACATATAAGAATGCGTTAAAATCAGGAACTGCACTGCAGACAAACCGCTTTGACAGACTTTGATGTTGCTCCATTTATAATAAGAATCACGGCCCCATGTTGGGTAAGAACCTGCCTCTGATGTGACTGGTGGCATTGTCGTCAGGGTGGGGGTGGATGCCTGGGTGTTTCTAAGTTTATATTTCAAAACAATCACTTTTAATAAATACCTATCAATGCAGAGATATAATCTGATGTATTAAGGTGAAACACTTCAGCATCTTGAAAAAATGTACTTTTTTGTAAATTTGAAGCAACTTTACCATACTTTTAAATGATGCTAGTTACATGATTTTCATACTAAGGGCCTCATTTACAAGGTTTTGGCGCAGGGCAGTGCCACAAGGAGAAGGACCATTAAGGGGAAGAGGCAACAAGTAAGCAATGGGAAGTGAAAAAGAGAAGCAACAGTAGGAAACAAGGTCTGGTGACTTAGTGGATTAGTGCATCCATTCTATAAATCTGTGTCTGACCTCATAGTCACAACTCTGCTCCGCATTTCATCCTGGGTGTCAATGAAAGGAGCCAGAGAGAAGAAGTAAATGGATAAAAGATATTAGCAGAAGAATGTAAAGTATCAAATTATCTTCCATGTCCATTTTTCCTGGCTACTATCTATATTTCATTAGTTGGACTGCAGTGTGTCAACAATAATGATTGTCTCTCCTCCCAGGCGCTCTGTTTTTTGTATACTGGCCCAGCGTTGGATTGGCATCAAAAAGAGGCCCGGGCACCCTAAAGAAAAAGTGGCCCACATTTGCGGTTTGCACCTTTTTGCAAAAAAAATGCTTCGGTGTTATTATAAAAAGAAGGAGGTGGAGTTCTCTAAAAGACGTATGCTTTCTTAACTTCACTGAGATAAAAAACAAATGCATATGTTGCCAGAACTCTGTGCACGTATTAGTGCACAATGGTGAACCACAGCCCTGCTCAGGCCCCCTGCCCCTGCTCAGTTTGCATACATTAGTGGGCCGACCCAGTTAGAGACTGGGAATGACCAGCCGCGTCCTCTGCCGGTAAGAGTGGTGGGCGGATTTCAATGGACAATGACGAGGGAAAATTAAATAAATAATTAATTTTCCCTCGTCGTCGTATATCGAAATCCCCCCACCGCCCCCTACCCGTCCCACCGCTCTTACCTGCACGGACCACAGCTGGGAATGACACCTCCGTCCTCTTGGTAAAAGGGAGATAACAGTGGCCCATCTGCCTCGGGAATGGCCGCTGAGGGGCCCCACTGGGCCGCTGATAGCATCTGAACAGCACAGACACAGGCCAAATCGGCCACCACGCTGGTAAAAAAAAAACAAGCATTGGCATAGCCAATAGGTCTCGCCTTTGAGACCTTATAAGTGTTTAGCCATGCAACAGTTGATGTTGTTGCACCAAGAATATTGTGCTGGATAACTAAACACTTATAAGGTCCCAAAGGGGAGACCTATTGGCTATGCCAATGCTTGTTTATTTTGAGAGGAAGAGAACCGGCACTTCTCAAGAGAAATGCTATACTTTTAATTGGAGAGTACCGGCACTTATCAGAAACAAGCAGGTACTCTGGTACAGAGTACCTACACTTCTATTTTTCCATTTCAAGCACTGCCCAGCACACCAAACAGCCAGTAACCCAGCCAACACAACTACACCCCTCATGCACTGTGGGAAATGCCCCGAGAGACTGAAAGAGATATGCCAAGCATTTGGGCAGAAGTGCAAGGATCTGGTAAACTGAAACATTTCATGTGTCGGAACTGCGCCAGTGCACAGCAGAGGAGGCCACCGAATATGAGGCCAGGGGAGTAACACAAGCCCCTGCAGGCCTTGCAACGCGTTGGCTGGGGGAACCCGTCAGGCCTCTCCATCCTCACTACTATTGAGAGGCACCATTCCGTCATTTGGCAGACTCAGGGGCCCCTCTTCCCATTCTGCATGAGAGGGTGCCATTTTACGCCATGGCACTGCATGATGTCATTCTTAGACTGAGCTTGGAACAAGCAGCACAGTTTCAGGGTTATTTGCAGAGAACTTACGGATATTCACTGCAGCATTGTCTGCACCTGTAGTACTACTTACGCTAGATTGTGGTGAAGACTGCAATGCTCTAGCGACAGGGTACACAAAGAGAAGCCTCATTGAATGTCAGGAGAAGAGGTGCGGTGAAAATAAGGACCGACATAATTCAGGGGTTACAGCAGAATGATTGTGTGGGCGTTATCAAAGAGGTGACCCGAATCTCATTACGGTTGTCTTCAGAGTATGTTTAATGAAGGGCAGGTCTGCAGCCTCACAGATACCCAAAATAAGCAAATTACCTTTTTGGACGCCAAGGCACACCAGTCCGAGCAGCAAAAAGCGCAGACTTGGTTAATACTATAGTGGTAGTGGATTGTAGTTGAATAATAATATTAAAACAACAGGGTGCCTCTCAATTATTCATGGCTCACTGCAGCATATTGCATGCTGGGATTTGTAGGCCCACGCTTGTAATACTTACAGGTTCCTTGAATGTGGATAAAAGTCCCTCTTATGACGTGCACGAAGTTAAGAGACATGCACGTGCGTGTCTTTGTGATTCATGAAACGCGGCGAGAGATCAGTGAGTGACTGGTTGAGGCCGGTGTTTCTGTGCGTCTAATACATAGCTCTATTTCCGGCACAGGCCAGTGCGAGAGATGGCCTGTAGAGCTGAATACTGTGTGAGTAAGGAGTGTTGTGTATGTGTTGTATTCTCTCTTCCTCGTTTCAAGGGGGTCGTGTGAGTGCCTGCCTCAAATTAAACACTGTCGCTGCCATTCACCCCCAAACAAGTAAAAGGATCTCATTGGCTTGAGTAAG
This sequence comes from Triturus cristatus, assembly GCF_964204655.1. Lineage (NCBI taxonomy): Eukaryota > Metazoa > Chordata > Amphibia > Caudata > Salamandridae > Triturus > Triturus cristatus. The sequence goes on from NC_140590.1 coordinate 1,562,451,832, forward strand.
GTCACCCACCCCTACAAATCTTCCTCCTCTAATCCCCAAAAATGTTAATCTCGAATGATTTCAGTGGGTTCACTTTCCAAAACCACTGAATCGTGCTGTGAGAGAGCGGTGTGTATGTGTCTCTCGCGAGGGCACCTGTGTGTTTGAGTACTTACGCGAGATATATAGGAGGGGTGTCTCTGGTACCGGACTGCCTGTCTCAGTCTCTCTGGCGGAGGCCAGTGTGTGCTGGGAAACAGCTGCTTTCTGCAGATTCCTCCTTTAGGCACATGCCACTAAGGTCATTCTGTGTGAGCTGTTTGTAAAAGCTCCTGCTCTCCTCCGCGTGCACCCCCAGGCATTTCCAGACCAAGCACCCCACCCCCAGGCCTGAGCTTTGGAAAGTAAAAACAAGATAACCAGCGCGACCAGCGCTGACCGCCATCTGTTTCCAATTAAAGCGACCGTGAGACGCGGGCGTGATAATTGGAAACAGATGGCGCTGCTGCTCGCGCCAGAGCACCCTAGGCCAGGGGACAGAGAAGGCGGGACATGCACCCGCCTTGGACCAATTGCGTGCTGTCTTTCTTAGAAAGACGCATGCAAAGGCCAATTGCGGGTGATAAAATAAAAAAGCACACACACAAGCGTGTTTTTAGAGTTTAAAAGCCCTTACTAAAAGCCTCGCAGTGCAGCGCATGCGTGCTGGCTCTGGCGAGATCTAAAGAGCAGCTCACAGCTGTGACTCAGATACCGGCCTGTTGTCCAAGTGCCCGCCTTACTAATCTGACCCTGTCCTGGGCTTGAAAGTAACTGACAGAAAAAGAGGTGACTGCGAGGACGGCATCTACTGTAGTTCCTGGTATTATATGTATTTTGGAAATTCATTTTACTCGTGCTCCAGTTTATTTTGTTGCAGAGCAATTTACACTGGTTTCCACTTATGCTTGGCCATAAGCACTGGCCCATAAGGAACCTGGGTATTTCAAAAAGAACCTTCATAAGGTAGGTCTTCCCTTTCTCCCACTTGACCGGCTGATCCCTTATCCCCTCTGCTTTCCAGGCTGTTACCTGGAAAACCTGCAGACAGAAGAGGTGCCAGAGGATACTGGGACAAAGAACACTGGGTGGTATAATATAATAATTCTTTAATTGGTTTTGACTTTTAATAAAACCATAAAAATATATCAAAATACAATCTTTTAAAAACAGTAATATCCCTAAAAACAATGAACTATAAAAAGCAATAACACACACAATATACTTCATAATATGTATAAAAACAATTGATAATCCTGGGAGTGCTTATAAATTGTTTAAGTTGATCAGGCTGGGAAACAATTAACACTTATGGAAAGTCCCACATTAGTAATGCTCTGGTTCGAATAAAATATGTGCGCTTAGGTGGTAGTGAACTAGGGGAGAAAAGACAAGATTAATACATATTTGGAACGGACAAAAGCGAAAGGGAAAATGGACCTCGAGGCAGGAGAAGCGTGAGGTGGCCAGATAGGTAAGGAATAGGATGTGCTCCTGAACTGACAGGAGGTGATGGTGAACCTCAGAGCTGCACTGTATGGCATGTGTGTATGTGTCAGGTGGACAATAAACATTGCTGTCGAAGGCCGACCTCATAATAAAAGCATGGGTATTGTGCTTCTTACAGCCACACCTCTGACCATGCACCATTGACCAATCTCCATGTGTGTCCACAGTCACAGTACCTCTACTTTTTCTTTTGCACTTCAACTTCTTCTCTAAGGGGAGCCTGCCTGCACAGTGAAAGGTACGTTGGCAGTTTCAAACAACCTGTCCACCTTTTACTCATGAACTGCCCACAGGGCAGGCGCGAGATCGCAGCTGCTCTGCACAATGGCTCCCAAGGGAAGAGGATGGATGAAAGCGGTGTCCTCACTAACTGATATTCCCAATAGGATGGTCAAGCAGTCTCCCCTCTGACCTGGACTACTTTACAGTTAGAGACTTTTTAAGGCCTGGGCAAGGTGGGCAATTGCCCAGGACTCACCCCTTCCAAGGGCGTCCTGTGAAAGTGAACTTTTTCACTATCTAACTTCTGCCTGTTTCTCTATTTTAACCTTTAATGTGTAAGTTAATATTGCCCGGTATAATGGTGCTTGCATTAGTAGAAAATGGGCAATGTAATTCAAAGCTGTTCAGAATATGGACCCAAAATATTTCCTGCTCAAGGCCCCTGAAATCCTTAAGATGACACTGTTCATAGTTTAACAGAAGCATATTTCTACCCATCGATAAAAATTTGAATAGTTCAGTTTTTGTGTCTATCAGGGGTGGCTCCTACATTATAGCTGAGAGGCGTCGCCCTGCTGCTGGAGCCAGCAGACGCACATAAAATAAAATGATAATAAAGGCGGGGCTTCCGGCAGCAGGAGGAGTGGTGAGCTCAGGCACTCCCAGTGAATTGAATTGAAACTGAATTGAATTGAAAGGGCACTTGTATAGTGCATGGCTACCCGGAGGCCTCCCATCTGATGCCTAATCAGATGGAGATATGGTGACTTAGGGGAACAGACTAGTTTTTAATTGTCTTCGAAAGACTAAGTGGTTGGGTTCCCTCCGGAGCTGGAGTGGCAATGCGTTCCATAGTTTGGCAGCATTTAGAGAAAAGAGACGACCACCGCTTCTGGCCCTCTTAACTCTAGGTACCACCACAAGGTAGAGGTCGTCCGACCGGAGTTTTCTGTTAGCTTTGTATGGGTAAATCATGGACGAAAATAATGGGGGATCCTTTCCCCTGAAGGGACTTATGAACGATACAGAGGGCTTTAAAAATTACTCTTTCCTTCACCGGCCACCAGTGAAGTCAGTGAATGGCAGGTTTGGCTGTAGTGCTCATGTAGGTTTGGCCGGTCATCCACGGCTGGCCAATCTGACTTGCGCACTTGGATATCTCCAGGCTGTTGCTTTGAGATATCCGCAGGGCTCGGGAGCACAGGCTCGCAGTCCGAGCTGGAGCGTGGAACCAGCCCGCTCTGCCCAATCCCTACGCTCCTCTCATGCTGGGTAATACCAGCATGAGAGTAGCGTCTGGATTGGCGCAGGGCACTTTGGGAGCCTGTGTGAGAATCATCACGTTGGAGCTGAAGAGGTGGGAGGCAGCGGATGTCATGCTTTCAGGTACGTTTTTATTTTTTTTCAATAACGCGCCTCCCACCGGTTTCCCCAGCTAGCGGCCGCCACTGGTGTATATGTATTGGGTTACAATTCTGAAATGGGGAGGTGCATGCCACTCTGTCTTCCACTCACCTTTCTTCTGAGAGGTGACTCAGAACAGATTCCCATTAACACATAGATTTAAAAAAATGTGAGTTTGACAGTATGTAGTCTGCTTTTTGGATGTCAAATCCCGCCTGTCATTGGTGTTCATCTGCACACAGCGGTATAGCTCCCAATCTACAGGCACTGCCATAGAACTCAAATTCCGCTAAGGTCCGAAATATGCCACCATGGTATCAGCAGAGAGTCTGTGATTGATCGTGTGGAAGTCCTCTGGGTTCCTCCACCTCTGGCTTGTTGCATTGAGCCTCCCACATTAGCTGAGTTAGAGAGGTGAGGTTGAAACTGAAACTCTCCTAGTACGCTGTGCGGTTTGAAAAGACCTTAGTTCTGTGTATTGGGTGTTTTGTGGTATATTTTTGCACGGAACAGCTACTTCCTTGAACTGGGGCTTGTGGTGCTGAGAAGCCGTCAAAGCACAACACATAACACATCAAGATGATAAATCAGGGTTATTGACTAAAATGTTCTTGTATTGATCTGTGGTTCATAGTGATGTTATTCTATATTTAAAGGGCCTAAACTTAGAATGCACCTCATATGGCTCAGACCTTTATAGGTCCTAGCTACTGACGCTTTTAGGTGCCTGTTGGCAAGATCTGTGGTTCCAAAACCTAACAATACTTAGAGGCCTATGAATGCTCAGTTTTTACCCCTCTCTTGCTCCTCAATGCCCGTCCTGCTTCATATTTTTGTTTCATTCATTTATTATTTTTATGGGGGTCTGGCAAATGCAAAGTGCTGCTAATCTGTTTGCCATATTTATTGCGCTTGCATGCACTTCTTCTTACTATTTAATTTTAAATTACCAATATAATGTGGCCACCTTCCATGTTATGTTGTTAAATTAAAAATTGTCCTTCATGCCTCGATATGCATGTTTATAAATGCGTCAAGACGCACAAGGCATATGCATCGCGTGCAATTGCAAGTGCATTTATATAGTGCCTAGTACTCCTTACAAGTCTTTGAAGCACCTTACGGCACGATGCTCCGGAACCCAAGTTAAGCGATTAAACCAGTATCATTGGTTATTAATGTTTATAGGGACTAGTCTTGTGTTCTCAAGCAAAACCATCCCTCGCATTCACTCCAGTTTCTTTGTGATAAATTAAATTAACAAGAGTTAGGTTTGATCATTAGTTGGTCTGGGGAAGGGTATATGAGTTCATGCAGATGGTTTATGGGGTTATACATGCACTAGAAGAGATTTGGGCAGTACTTAATTTGAGCCGGTGGTTTCAGGTGCTCCGCACCAGCACTCAATTATCAACACCGGCACTTGTAGCAGTCTGCCACAAGGTGGCGCTCTCTGAGATGACCACAACAGTCAACTATTAATTCCATTTACATTAAAAAGGACTATTACCTGCTGCCCAAGCCATTCTCATAGCTTTGGGGGCCTGGAATAGTCTGAATTGTCACACTTGTAGGAGTGTGATGGTTAGTAGTTGTGTTGTTAAAACCACTGGCAGCATGGCAGGGGCGTTATGTGATGCACGCTGCTGTGGCCTCCTGGCGCGAGCCCTGGCACTTTTTTTTTATTAAGCACTGTATTTGGGTAATATTAGGTTGCAGGTCATGACTTACTAGGAAGGAGTGTGTGAGATGTTTGAGATAAGTTGAGGGCAATTTGCAAAAAATACTTTACTAAAGCTCAAAGCACACATACATGTGACTCCGAGGAGGACCTGCTCAAATAAAGGAGGACTGAAAAGGATGTGAGGGAGAGAGAGGGCCATTTGAAAGAAAAAGGAAAATCGACAATCCGAAGTTTTGAGTAGTGGTCAGTTTTCAAGCTGGATTTTAGAAGTACAGAGGAATATAACATGCAATATGGGGATGTAATACAATAGAAAGAAACACACTGTTTGCATGTGAAGCTGGTACTATACCAGGCGCTTCTGATGGGCACTTAAATGTCCTGCGGCACACAAAGCTATGAAACCTATTGCTATCTTTCTTCATAAAAGTTTGAGCAGTGTATTGATTCAGAAAGTCGTTTTCGAGCACGCACTGTTCTTTACATAATAAAGACTTTGCAGAATTGTTGCCGATGCTTACGTATTTATTGGTCATGCTTCATGCTTTCACATGCGGCCAATAAGAAGCCAGTCTGAAACCCATTTGCTCATCCTTTTAGGGCCCAAGTCTATTTCCTTCACAAATGCTTAGATTACAGCTGGATCGGCAACGACGACGCAGCCCATGTTCTGTCGCTAGGCGGCGCTCAGACGCCACCCTACTGAGCGCTGCTGCTTCCCTATGCACATGACGTCTCTCTCCACTGCAGCACTGGGCGAGACTGGTCTGCTGGTGAAGCTGTCTCGGTGGACGGGAGACCTTACCAACAAGAAACGTTGTTTGCCTTGTAAACATATCCGTCACAAACAGCACCCTGTGCCAGCACGTGGGTTCCTTGGATTCAGAGCACAAGCCCGCGGGTAGACGGCGTCCACCCACTATTTTCGCAGAGTATACGCCGTCCAGCCTTCCAAGGAGCGGGCCCACTGAAATGGGCTGAACTGGTCCTGGTGTCATTTTCAGACCAGACCCCGGGACATGTTCAGCTGCTCCTGCACGTTGTCTGCGTTCCATTCCCAGCATCAGGGTGCAGGCAATGAGGGGCTTTTGTTATTGTCTCTCCAGTTAGGCCAAATATAAAGGCGGACGTAAGGGGCCATCAGGCCTCCTTTTGTTGCTGTGTCCTGGCTGGGCGTGGTCTGGTGCCTCACACTTCCATTCAAATGCAACCGAGAAGAAACAAATGCACATAGCTTGTCGTATCACTCCACAGGTACTCAGGTATTTAGGAGAGTCATGCTAGTGACTTTGTTCAGTCCCCTGAACAGACCAACATTTTTACAGTGCATACATATGTCTGCTATCTGCATGCACTGTAAAAATGTTAGATGTGTTGGTCTGTCCCAGTATTTACACAAATAAGAATTTAAATCCCACTATTTTATTTCTTTTATAGCGCTACTCATCCAAATGCAGGGTGTCAGAGCGCTTTACATCCAGTGGCCGAAGTGGGCGGGATCAGAAGGGCACGGCGTGCCCCTACTTCTCTAATTATAAGAATTCCGTTCCCCAACTTTTTTATTTTGAAAATGCGTCCCAGGATGCAATAAATCACCATCGCCTATACATAAAGCTGTGCGTTCCAGGCGTTCATGACGGGCGGGCGGCAGAGAAGTAACAGGACTCTGTCTTTTCCTTCTTGCCCAGAGAAGACAAAGACAGTGTCCAGTTCGGCTCTGCCGTTTCAGCTGCCCCCCCCTCTTTTCTTCTTCCCTTCTTCCCTCTCTGTCTGTCTAGCAGTTCTTCTCTTACTGAAAACCGTGAGTTCAAGACAGAGTTGAGGAAGGCGGGGCCGGCATCGGCCCCGTCGCCATTATGGTGGTCGGCCGTGCCCCCGTCTCTCTCAAGTCCCGTAGCACCGCATTGGTCGGAGGATCGTGCCCCGGAAGTGATTGGATCACTTCCGGGTCATGGAAGGCTCCTCCGCGCCCCGGAAGTGATCTGATCACTTCCGGGTCACGGGTGATCCTTGCCTGGAACCAGTTCCAACTGGTGACTGGTCACCCCTTTAAAGCCGCGGGGAGCGTGAAGTGCAGTCTCTTTGCACTCCGCTCCCCTCAGAAGCACACCCGTCGCGTGTGCCCCCTCCCTCGGGAGGGTTTTCTAACCTTTTTTCCTTTGTCCTTACAGTTTCGTCGGATACGGACTCGCCGGACTTCTGGGTCTCCGTTGTTCAATTTTATCTCCTGCCTGCAGGTTGCCCGGCGACGAGCGGGAGAGCGGATCCGGCCGCCATTGCTGTAGCAGAGCAGATCGGAGGGTGCTTGAGGCAGCGCATCGGAGATTTCATCCAGCGGGACTCGGGGGGGAGAATCGTGGGAGTCATTGAGTGAGCGTCTGGCGTGGTGCACATCGGGAAGACGCCCGGGGAGTCGTCTTTCGAGAGGGCCTGCCGTCACGGAGCGGATCAGAGGGTGCCTGAGGACACGTACAGGGCCTGCATCCCGGCGCTGCTAGGAGCCAAGCGGGTTGGAGCCTATTGCTCACCTGCCTTGCTGGGCTAGCCAGTAGTGAGGCTCTGGTGTCGTGGGTGCTGTGGCCAGTCGTGTTTCCTCCTACAACAAGTGGTAACGTTTTCGGAGTAGGGTTACCATGCCCCCAAAGGTTAAGCGCGGCGAGCGGCGTCCTAATATTACAATGGTGTTAGACGCTCTGATGAGGAAGATTGGGGAGATGGATAGCACCATGACACAGCTGGCAGACAGGCTGGATGCGCAGGATGGGTCTTCAGGGAGGTCATGTAGGGACGCTCTACCCCCTAGAGAAGCTTTCCCGCCCTTGCCAAAAAAGAACAGGGCAAAGAAAGGATCGCAGGTTGTCCCTGGGAGCCAGCTCTGCCTGTAGTGCCCGCGTCCCCCAACCCACCGGCAAGCGAGCCTTCACCCGTAGATCCGGTAGGGGTGCCAGGTCCCGTGGTCCCTGCACTAATTCCGGTACCTCCGGTGCACCCTGTTTTGCCACCAGCACCAGTACATCCTAGCATCACAGCGGTGGTAACGGTGCCAGGGGTGCCCAACATTTCTCTAAGTGTTCCAACCGCACCCGGGGGGGTACCAACGCCTTCGATTGATTTTGTCTCCAGCCTAGCAGCCGTGCTTCCCTGGCTTGGGGGCATGGGGTTGAACTTGAGTGCGGCAGGTGTTGCCGGGGCGGACGCATTGGAAAAGGCAAGACAGCTAATCGACCAAAGCAAGCTTAAAGAAGTTCCATTGGTTGTGATCCCCAAAGACACTGCAGGAATTTCGCATGGTAAGCCGCAGACATTGCCATTGTTAGGTGCGGGTGAATCGCGCACATCGTATGAATCATTGTCCCGCCATTTGTCGCAGGAGGTTAAGGAGAGGATTTGGAAGGGGACATACATTGACATTTTTTAACTCTTAATAGATGATGTTGAGAGGGAAGAGATGAGGAAGAAAAAAGATTATTTGCCCGCGCGTGATTGGGCGAACGAAATGCAGAAGTACAGGGTAGAGGAGAACATCAGGCATTGGATGCTGGCGTTCAATATTTACATGGCTGTGATGACAGAGCGTTTGCCGGAAGAGGCGCCCGCAATGGCTTGTTATCTGTCCAGGATCAGCACGGCGCAGGCAATGAAGGGGGGCACAGGGTAGTTGGAATATGACAAGAAATTCAGGCGAATCAGGGCATCCGATCCTACTCTAAGATGGAATCAGGTGGAGGGGATAGCCTGGTTAGATCACTTGGGCGGTCTGGCAGCAGAGCCTGCAAAGGACGCGCCAAGGCCGCAGCCCTTTCGGTCGTTCCCCTCATCTGCACCAGGTGGGGGGGCTGGGAAGAAGGGATGTTGTTGGGATTTCAATAGGCGCACCTGCGATAAGCCTCCAGGGACATGCAGATTCAAACATGTGTGTAGTTTCTGTGGCAACTCAGGGCATCCCGAAGCCAAATGTCTTAAAAAACAGAGGGAGAGGGGGGGCAAAAAATTGGATTGAAGGTGGGTTCAGTAAGGCTAGGTCCCCGATTCTTCTGCATGCAATGACACCCTGGTTAAACAGATACAAATGCACGTCCACGCCGAGGATGCTGGTGGAAGGTTTCAGGGAGGGGTTTAGAATCCCAGTGGCGGATTTTGTGGGTCCATCCTTTTGCAGGAACCAATTGTCGGTCACTCAGAACAATAGGGTAGCTGCGGCAAAAAATTGGAGAAAGAATGTAGGTTGGGCAGAGTGGTGGGCCGTTCGACAAGATTCCTGTGCATAACTTTGTGTGTTCTCTGCTGGGGGTGGTCCCAAAGAAAGAACCAGGGGAATTCAGGTTGATCCACAATTTATCAGCTCCAAGGGGGCAGTCGGTAAATTACTCCATTGATGAGGAATTCTGCTCTGTGCGTTATGCATCTGTTGATCAGGCAATTGAACTCTTGAGGGGTTTGGGCCCAGGGGCGCTGATGGCTAAATCAGACATAGAATCTGCTTTCAGGCTGCTACCCGTCCACCCGAGCGATTTCCACCTACTCGGTTTCCAGTTCGAGGGCAAGTTCTTCATGGACATGTGCATGCCTATGGGGTGTTCTGTGTCTTGCGCACCTTCCTAGAATGGTCTTTCAGACAGGCGATGGGGCATAGACATGTGCTGCATTACCTTGATGACTTCCTTTTTCTGGGGCCACCGGGGAGCACGGTGTGCGAGCAGGCGCTGGAGCAATTTTGTGCATTGATGAAGAGTTTTGGGGTACCACTGGCACAGGGAAAAACCGTGGGACTAGCCGCGGTCATAGAATTTCTGGGGATCGAGCTAGATTCTATCGTGGGGTGCTCACGGCTCCCCAAGGATAAGGTGAAAAGGTTTGGAGACTCACTGAGGCAATGCTTAGTAACAAAAAGGGTAATGTTACATCAGTTGCAGCAAATGGTGGGTCAACTGAACTTTGCATTGCGTATCATACCAATGGCACGCCCATTTTCTAAATCCATTGCGCAAGCAATGTCTGGCCTAAAGCAGAAGCAACATCACACCAGACTGAGCGAAGAGGTCAAGCAGGATATGCGTATTTGGTTGGCATTTCTGTGGGATTTCAATGGCTCTGTCCTGTGGCCCGGCCCAATCACCTCCATTGCAGAGTTGGGATTAATGACAGACTCCGCGGGCAGTGAGGGGTTCGGCGCCATACTGGCCACTCAGTGGGTGGCACAGCGTTGGCCGGCATGGTGGATTGACGCTGGACTCACGGCGAACATTGGTTTCCTTGAATTGTTCCCCATCTGGGTGGCATTGCTCGTCTGGCCGGAACAACTGGGAAACAAAGCAGTTGTTTTCTGGTCTGACAACATGACAGTAGTTGAGTGCATAAACAGTCAGTCGGCAAAGTGTAAAATGATCCTACGTTTGATCAAGGAGATAGTTTTGAAATGCATGCAGTTAAACTTACAGTTTAGGGCAAAACATGTCCCGGGGGTATTGAATCACGCCGCTGACGTATTGTCTCGTTTTAAGATGCAGGTTTTCAGATCGCATCTCCCGAGAGCAGCACCACACCCAACGCCTTTCCCCGAACAGCTTTGGCAGATTGGTGCCCCCACTTAACGGACTTGGTGGCAGCTAGCCTAGCGCCCGGAACAAGGAAGGCATACGAAGGGGCGTTTGGGGCATACTGCAATTTCTTAGGGGGCCAGGGGGAGGGGCACTGGGCGAACTCGGCTATGGTGTGCGCTTACTTGCAAAACTTGCGGGATGAAGGGCGGACAGTGGGGTCAGCTAGGAGACACATGGCAGCCATTTCCATTTTTGCACAAATGAGTGGCAGGCGGGACCCCACTCAGACATTTGTAGTGTGCAAGGCATTAAAAGGTTGGCAGCGCCTACAGGGGTCCACACCTGACACTAGGCGCCCGATAGGTCTTACTACCTTGGCATCAATTTTGGAGGTGCTAGAGCAGACCTGCACTACTGTGATGGAATGTTTATTATTCAATTCAGCTTTCACCTTAGATTTTTATGGTGCCTTTATGGTTGGGGAATTGGTAGCTAAGAATAAAGGGGACCTGGGGGGAGGCCTGCAGCTCAGTGACATACTCTTACATAACGATGCATTGCAGGTTACTATTCGAAGATCCAAGACAGATCAGGAGGGACGGGGGCAGGTAGTCATTTTGCGGCGGGCACCGGGGAACCCTTGCTGCCCGGTGTCACATATGGAGGCGTTTATGCCATACAGACCAATTAACAGGGGGGGGCCGCTGTTAATGCACACGGGAGGGGACCCACTGACCAAATTTCAATTTAAACGGGTCTTGGATATGGCGGTAGGCAGAGCGGGGCTGGACCCCAGTGATTTTGGAACACATTCCTTCAGGATAGGTGCTGCCACCGAGGCAGTCGCACGGGGCCTTGGGGAAGGGGAGGTACAGAAGATTGGGCGGTGGTCCTCCAACTGTTTCAGGCGCTATGTGCGAGTGCATATGTTATGATACTCCCTGACGATGGTACTGATAGCACTATTTTCCTCGTTTTCTTGTCAGTTCCCTTGGCCTGTCACCCAGGAAGAGAGACAGCGACACTTCACCAAGAAGAAGACACAACCAAGACGAAAGTAAATTCTCTTGACGCCAAGTTGGAACGTCATGCGTGTATTTTTGGCCATTCTTATGTCTCCCGTTTAAGTAACTTTTTTATTGCAGGAAATGGGGCAGCGCGCGCAAAGCGGTTAGGTTTCAGGGTCTCCTTTTTTGGGCACGGGGGGCTGCGTTTAGACAGGTTCAGAGAACGGATAGGTCACATGCTTGCTTCCTTAGGCACTCCCCCCGATGCTATCATTTTACATCTTGGTGGTAACGACTTGGTGCACCTAAATAGGAGGATCCTGATTGAGACAGTACTGTCAGAGGCAGCATGGCTGGCCAGGCGCTGCCCAGGTGCTGTTATTGTGTGGTCTCACATGATCCCAAGGCTTCAGTGACGGGGAGGGGAATTGGTGAGGGCTCTCAACCACTCGGTTCAGAGGATCAATAATAAAATAGACAAGCTGTTTAGGACCCCCAGATTACAAGTTATTGCTCATGGGTGCATAAGAGGGAACGTCTGCTACTTGCGGGATGGGGTTCACCTCTCTCGGTTGGGGAACGAGATATTCCTGGGCAACATTTTAGCTTGGCTGGACCAATTTCAAAGGTGAGTATGACCTAGGGCTTGGGGGGGGGCCTAATAGTCGGTCAACTATGCAGGCCTGTGCGGTAAGGTCATCGGTTGGACAGATTAAATTTACAAATCTTTGGGGGCGCCTTATTAAGTGGGGCGCCCAGAGGGGAGGGATATGTGGCTCTCACCAGACTCCAGGGGCAGTTACAACCGGTTGGTTGGAAGGGTGCGGGGCCAAAGGGGGGTTACGCTTTCCATTGGCTGGTTGGCCACCCCGCACGCGGGCGTAAGTAAGCTGCGCTGTCTGCATGGCCCCTTTATGGAGTAAGTCTTGAACGTATGGGGGTTGCCTGGTGGGAAGTACTTCCGGGTCAGCTGGGCCCCCTGCACATGCGCACTCTGGTTAGGGGGCGCTGGACAATTGGCTTAAAGGGGGAGGGGCCAACATTTGACCTTGCCGTAGGCCCAAAGTAATACGCAGAAATGTGATCATCAATATGCATAGACTAGGATAGGAACATTATGTATTAGAGTTTTGTTAAAGCTAGGAATAAGTCAAATGTACCAAATCCTGTCTTGTCATTTCTGCGTAATTGTATATTTGTTTTCAAATATGTTTGTTTTTGTTAATAAATACGATAGGGGGTCTACGACCCCCTATTCCAAACAAATGTTTGCCTTGGTTTCTGTCACAGCCAAAGGGGAGGAGGGGGCGGTAGGCCGTACCGGAGCATATTCACTCTCTTTCCTCTCCTTTCTTTTATTTTCTTCCCTGTGGAATGGATCCAAAAAAAGAAAAACTCTTTTGCAGGAAATGTTGTATTTTTCTGACATTTTAATTCCAAAGTGCAGCATCGGTAATAAAAGATTAAAAATATGAAAAATAAGTAAATAAAGTAAGACCAAGTGGAAACAAACTGGCCAGATTGATTTTATTCACACCCAAACAAATAGGCTCCACTTTTACAGAGTTTGCCAGTGAAGCGCTATTTTTTTGTTTTCTTGTCTTTGTTTACCCTACTCTTGGAACTAGTGCACCAATCCTGGAGGTACTACAATGCATGGGTTGGAAAACAAAATGTGTACTGCGGCTCTGCGTTCAGGGATGTGGCCTTTTTACCATACGATTTGTAAGGATATAAGCAATGGACATTGAAATGGGACCATTCAGGGCCCTATAGTCATGTCCTTAACTTTTCAGGCAAAAGCACTCACTGATTTCTGAATAGTGAGTGTAAAAGAGTTGAGGTAACCATGTTGTTCCTGCTTACATTTCACATGGTTTGCTAAATTTTGCATTCCCTATGAGTGTTTGCTTTCTCCAGGATGATGTTACTTTTTTTTCTGTCGGCTGCAAATTGCTCTTATCTAGTGCGTAATTTAAATTGAACCGCATCCAGGTGTTTATAGCTGGCAACAATTGGGTTGTAGTTGAAGGCAGTCTGAGTTTTTCTCAGTGGGGCAGTTTGGTGTTCAGTGGGGGAGAGGATATGGCACTATGCCCAGAGCTGCCGAATTTGGAACTGGGGAACCAGGTTCAGCCTTAATGACCAGACCACCAGACCACTGTTATGAGGGAACACAATCCCATGCTAGACCTAAGAAGGCTTCGTAAGACCTTAAAAGCCCTGGTGTCTTAGCATCAGCAGGTGGACCCTAGCAGTGGCAAGTGTGGGTTAACCTTCAAGGCTTGTCCACCACAATCCATATTGAAGTTCACCTCCAGTCTTGCGGGCAGGCCTATGAAGCAGCACACCCTAGAACAACAGTGACTCTGTCACTGAGGTCCAGGACCCTTGAGAAGGGTCTGCTCTAGGGTAGTGCAAACGGTGTGACCGCACCGGGTGCTGACTTTGGGTGGAGGCATTATGTTTGCAAGTATATTATGGTTAAAAGTGCTTGCTTCCTCCTTCCTGGCCTCCAGCAATTTTCAGCAACTATAAAAATGTCAAGAAGACGCTTGTGATTAATGTTCTTCCTAGAGAGAGATCGGAATTTTGTCTAGTGGAAGTTTTGACTCATGGAAAGGTAACTCAGTGGGTGAATGTGCCTGCTGCAAAGAACATGTACCATGCAGATCACAAAGTGCACATAATGTAAATAGGTCAGTGTGTTACTGCTTCTGTCAGAGAGATCCTTTTGTTGCTTGCAGTTTATAAGTTAAAATCCTAACATAGAACAGTGAGCTATTAACTGCAATCTAAGAGCTGCATACAAACTGCAAGGTATATATTAGTGTGTTATGTTTTTCCCCCCAGTCTTTGATTATCCTAATGTTGCAAAAAGTGTTCTTTTGGACAGAAATCAAAGCTGATTATTAAAGAGAACCCCCAACCATGGTATTACATTTTAAAATCTGAGTTTGTGTTTCTCAAGACCAATCACTATTAAACTATACGGCCTAGTAGTATGGTTGTCATGTGACGCCTACACCTTGTAGTCCTTAGTCTTATGTAACATTTTCTATACAGTGATTTACACACATATTGACTGTCTCTGTGTAATGTGTGTGATGTAAAGTGCTCTGACACCCTACAATGGTATATGGTATAAGTGGCTCTGTAAATAAAATTAAATGCATCTGAGAGAGAGTGTGGTTATGGAGACTTGAGGGGCACTGTTAAAGGGTGGTAGTGTGGGAATCCATGGCAGAGGTGGTCATTGGGGGGGCACTAACAAACATTAATGCACAGGGCACCACTAGTGCTAAGGCTGCACACTTCACAGTCCCTCTGCTTCATTCACAAGCACTTTTAACATGTGCTACCTGCTGTGGGGCCACTGGAATTAATTATGCAGCAAAGGAGGACAAAATTATGCTGCAGTGTTGACTAAATTATGCATTAAAAAAAGGCTGCAGCGTAATGCAGGATATTTTCTGATATTTTATTATTTTGACATGTGTACACATACTAACAGTCTCTGGAAAGATTTTGCCTTATTAGTACCAGTACAAATGCAGCAGTTAGAAAGGTGATCAGTCAACCTTTGCAATAGGCCATCCACTCCGCGGCAATACAAGTCACATTTTTTATTAACTTTTAATACGTTTGAGCTACAAACAATGTATTAGTTTAAATGGTCAGATCATGCAGCAGATCTTGCATTATGAGGCAAATATGTCAGAACCATAATTATATAGAAAACATTTGCAAACTAGGATATTTTGCCATCCATGTTTGAACTGCTGTTGTGGAAAAAGGGAGAAGTGCTGATGACAGAAACTCCATAGCTCGGAGACAAATGGCTTGTGCGTCCACATTTTATCGTATTTGGGACATTCTGTGATTAAAAGCATATCCCACTTTGTGAATGTATTTTATTGTCAATAACTCATTATAACCTTAAATAATTATGTGTATCCATTGTTTGATTAAACTGGGCAGTGAAATGCCAAACAGATACTAAAAATTGGGATGTTTGCGCATTCTGGCCACACCTCTGGCTCCGCCCACTGATCCAATCCTTGGGTTATTCCCGCCCTCTGATTCTCCGCCCACAGTTCCCCTACTTTTTTTCCCCCACTTCGCCCACTGTTTACATCACATGTAAATATTATATATTGACAATAAACCAGTGTGTAAATCAATGTACCATGTGTTATGTGAGACAGTGAGTGTTACAAGGTGTAGGAGTCAGAGGTCCTTCATAGCTTATTGTGCTATATTAAGAGGATTACAATTTATGAACTGCAAGTAACAAAAGGATTTCTATGTTAAAATCAGTAACCCACTTAACCTATCTATATGAAATACAAATCTCTCATCTGCATTTTACACGATGTGCTTAGCAGGAGACACATTAACCCTCTGTGCTACTTTGATTCCAGGCTGGCTCCAGACAAAACACAGATCTCTCACACAAACACATTAACCCCCAGAGTAATTTTACCATTATTATTGTTCCCTGAGATTTACTGGGCACAGAAAGATCTCTGCAGCAGGTAATCCCATAAGATATTTGAAATGCCATATGTCTCCTTGTTGCCAATTTATTTGTGGCAGTGTTTACAAAAAAATGTATGAGTCGAGGCCCAGCTTTTGTGTCGGGTTGCAACACTTTTTTTGGCACACCACCGACACAAAATCTAATGTGTTAAATTATGAAATGCGCTAAAATGTATTCACGATAGACCTGCTAAATATATGTGTGAGAGCTTAATATATGATGTCACTTCTTGAGAGGTCACTTCCTGTGAAGCCACTGCATGTCACCCGCTGTGACTTCATGCACTTTGACATCACGCACCATGATGTCACTTGCATACCGCTTAACGTGGTTAATCCTCTCACTTCTCTTTTTTAGGACTTGCGCCCTGCTTGGATTTGATACAACTATTCATATACTTGCGAGGAATGACAATCAAGGACAGTGGTCCGGGATCACACAGAGTGTCCGCTGAGGAGCCAGGCCTCAAACTCTTGAAATCCCAGACCCAACGTCTCAGCTGAGGAAGATAGAAAATACCACGGTCCTGCTTCATTTACACACACCTGAGCATGGCCAGCAGTAAGATGCATGCCCCTACCCAGGCGGAAGAGCCAGTCTGCCCCTCCCACCCTGCACAAAGGAAGCCATGGCTATTTGGCACATCCCCCGTTGTGCGCCACGCGCCCAGGCAGCTGCCTTAGAGGCGGCCCAGCACATAGAGAGTAAAGCGTACGGTTGTACTCACCCGGCCTGCCTGTCCTTGATACAGATGTAGGTCCGCCGCTCGAAGCCCTGCCTCCTGGCCCCTGCCCGTACCCTCCGGCCACATCCTGCCTCGGTGGCCATCCTGTGCGGGTGCACCTGCTGAGTGTGGAGTGTGGGGCCTTCCAGCAGGCATACGTCGGACGGGGCTCTCCCGGTGAAAGCTGCAGGCCCAATGGGTGCCTTCCGCCCACCGGGCCGCTGGTGAGTCACGGGGTACTCCCACACCAGGAATGAGGCTCTTGCCACATCTCACCGCATACGTACTCCGAGCATTCCTGTGGTAACTCCGCCGTCCTGACCCACTTACAGAGAGAGCGCCCTTGGGAGGCACGGGTCCAACCATTGTGCGACTGGGGAAAAAGGGGGTGTTTCATTTAAGTGCAGCAGCGTTCCTCTCTGTCCTCAGTCTGAGCACACCCTGGCACGCTGTAGATTCAGTCTTCGCACAAGTGGCAATTCCCTTTAGAGATGCTGCACCTGCTGGGATTTCCCTGTATGTTTCATCCACGCCTCTTGGAAATGACATGTTTAAATCACGCACCTTCATAGGAAATGATCATATGTTTTGTGAACTGAATTATTGCCGAGTTGAGTGCCCTTGTCCCAGGATTGGTACTCGCCTAGCGCCAAAATCTTTTATTGGGTGAACACTGCGCTTTATAAATGCCACTATTTCTGTGCAGAAACCTCCGAAGGGCATTATGGGTACCCTGTATACTTCTCATTAGGGCTGTACGGTTATTTTTCCACCTTTAAAGACACATCACTTCCTCTTCCTATTTTGTTTGAAGGCGGTGCCACGCACTCCGACTGCCCATTCAGTGTGTAAATACATGTCAGCGCCGAGTACCACGCTTGCATTTGTGGGAAATTCCAATTTAAATTTAGAAATTCCTCGAATGAGTAATTTCCAGATTTGCACACTGGGGAATAGCAATAGCTAAAGTTATGTGCGCGTGGGAAAGTCTTTGTTCTGTACAAGGATGTTGGAGATTTTATAAACACACTGCCTACGTGTACCTGTCATATAATAATAACTTTTATTTAGTACTTCCGACTACACGTCTGCCCTTTCTAAGCGCTGCAAATAACACATGCTGCGATTGCTTAGCTCAAGAGTAATGGGACATAGTTTTCCGACCTCGGAAGGATAAAAGGCCAAAGGGGGGCATATTAACAAGAAATTGCGATAATGCTCACAAAGCGCGATAAGCGCTTTTACTCCTATCGCCGGCTATCGCTGGATTTCATCGCCGAGTCAGCGCGGTATTACCAACGCGTTTCCCAAAGTCGATATGAAATCCAGCTATAGCGGCTATAGGCACCAATATCGCGGGAAATACAGCGATAATTCATGAGCGCAAGTGAAAAGCTTGTTAATATGGGAGTGTGGATTTAGTATGTCAATCCACCTCCCATGTTACACATGCTTAAGTCAAGTTTTGAGCAGACGTTAGCATCCTGCGAATTCCGCGGTTAGCGGCAGTTTTGATATCCCTCCTCAAGTCCAGGGCCGCCTTGTAAATACAGCGCTGGTGTGGTAGCGCCATCTTCCATTTTGTATTATCATATGAACGCCTACTTTGTCTCTGAGAATGCCTACTTTGCAACTCATTAGAGATGCGAGGCGAGGCGTTAGGAATCCGGCTGCTAACATGCGCTAATGCATGTTAGCGCCGCCTAGTAAATAGGGCGATGTAATTTTTGCCGCTTTTTTGGCTTTTAAAGCCAAAAAAGCGGCGAAATGGTCCTTGATAATATGCCCCCAGATCTCCTGCTTGACGTAACCTGCTGAAGTCACCTGCTCAACGCAGATATACAAGCCCTGAATTCTGTTCAATCGATGTTACAAAGGATGGAGTTTGTCAGCGGCATTTTAACATTTGAAACAGGGTACTTTATGGGCACTATACTGTATCCTATTTACTAGAGATTTTGTGAGCTGCAACATATTCATATCTGTGGTCTGCTCATTCTGGTGGCCCTGGGCACACGTCATGCCATGCTGCATATTAGATAAGATAACTTTTATTGCATGATTACTAAAAACCATTGCAAATGTAAAGCAATATGTCAAAAAAGTACAATATGATAAGACCCTATTTTAAAATACACTTTGATAAAACAATAATCGCTGAGTTGTTTAAAGTTCGAGCCCTTGTACGCCTGGTAACTTGTGCCGGCCCATAATTATTGGTTTTGCAAGTGCTCTGTTAAACGCTTTAAGATTATTGCTTTTTGTACATTACAGATAGTGCAGGCGCTTGGACGCTGGATATCTCCCAGTGGGTGAGACGAGCAGGTACACATTCTATCCGGTCCTGGCACCAAGGTAGGTAGAGCTTAGGTGAATCATAAGATGGCCCTACCAAGTGTCTCCCAGTTAGAAGTTAACATTTTTTCTGCTTCGTCTAGAAATTGGACAAGGCGGCAGGTTAATTGGAGATTCTCACCCTCAAAGCATGCCTAAACTGCCTGCCTACATGTTCTTATTCCCTTGCTGCATATTAGAAGTTTGGGAGATTTTCCGAACGGCCTGTGCGCTTGAAAAGGCAGAGTGGTTTCCAGGCATAGGAGTCAGTGTATAAAGGAAGTTTTCTATGGCGCCACCTGCTGGGGAAGCAGTGTAAAGGAAGTTGTCTATGGCGCCACCTACTGGGGATGCAGTGTAAAATAAGTTGTCTATGGCGCCACTTGCTGGTGATGCAGGGTAAAGGACGTCTATGGCGCCACCAGCTGGGGATGCAGTGTAAAGGAAGTTGTCTATGGCGCCACTTGCTGGTGATGCAGGGTAAAGGAAGTTGTCTATGGCGCCACCAGCTGGGGATGCAGTGTAAAGGAAGTTGTCTATGGCGCCACTTGCTGGTGATGCAGGGTAAAGGAAGTTGTCTATGGCGCCACCAGCTGGGGATGCAGTGTAAAGGAAGTTGTCTATGGCGCCACTTGCTGGTGATGCAGGGTAAAGGAAGTTGTCTATGGCGCCACCGGCTGGGGATGTAGTGTAAAGGAAGTTGTCTATGGCGCCACCAACTGGGGAATCAGGGTAAAGGAAGTAGTTTATGGCGCCACCTGCTGGAGATGCAGTGTAAAATAAGTTGTCTATGGCGCCACCTGCTGTGGGTGTCACGGAAAAATAAGCAATGAGGACGCAGTAGTTCTGGGTTTAAAACAACAGCGCATGCAAACAAAGGCATGCAGAAAAGATGTAATCATACAATCACTTTAAAGGCTGGCATACTGTACTTGCCAGTGCTTGGTGGTGTTGGCGTTGCTGCTGTGGTATTGGTGGTATTGGTCGAGGTGATGTTGTTGCTGGTGGCACTGCTGGTGGTGATATATGTGGTATTGATGGTTGTGAGAAGTTTGCCTGGTATATGCTGTTCACTAGTTAAAGTGACCACCTTGTACCATGCCAAGCAACCCTTAAGGTGTGTTTGTAAGTCAACCTTTTCGGACTAGCTGCCATAGTGGTAGCATAGGCTAAGCAGTCTTTGAGGCTAAACTCGTTAAAGGGTGTTAAGCAAGCTGTTTTACCATATGTAACCCCCCTTTATACCAATGAAAGGACACCACACAGATATATATTCAAAATATATATGTATCTATTACTCAAAGTATCCCCTAGACTCTTTATGAGCACAGGAGCACAAATCGTTAAACAAGACAATGTTATAATATACAGAAGTTGCACTTTATATGGATAGGCCCTGGTGGCCGATCAAACCATATACTAAAATAGTGGTATAAGTACCACGAACAGGAAAGGGAAAAGGCCTAGGGCCTCTAGAATCTCTGGGCCTACAAGGAGCTAACTTCAGTTAGTGACCAGGAGGTCCACGGGTCGCGTGTGCAGTGAGGAAAGTTACACGCGTGCTCCCATAGGTTTTCAATGGGTGCGTAAAAGTTCAAAAGTTACTGCTAGAAGGGTCTTCTGGATGGACTACGAATTTAAGATTCAAAACACAGACACTAGAGATGTTTCTCTACACTTGGGCACCGGAGTGCCAGCTTTACCTCACCCACAGGAAGCGGGTGCATAGGTCTCGAAGAGCGTCGGGTTTCTTCTATCGATTCAATGGAGCCTGATGACAAAGATGCTGCAGGCGGTCGGTCCAGAAGAGATGCGGTGGATCCAAGAGTGGATCGGAGTTGTAGAAGACCTGAAAGCAGAGGGGACAGTGTTCACAGTCACTAGCCAGTGACCGGCGTGGCACCAGGTAGGTACCAGGCGATGTCGGGTGCAAACGGGTGATGAGGTGTAGCTTGTCTCCGCAGCCACGTGGTCCCTGAAGGTCAACGACATCCAGGAGTAGGTTCACGAGCTGTCGCACGCAGGCTCTCGCTGTCGGCCGTGTCGGCAACTCGAAGGAGGCAAACAAGCCTTGGTAAAAGCAGAAGTTGTGAAGAATGAAAAAAGCTGATTACTCTGACCAGCAAGGTCAGAGGGGCTGCTCCTTTGGAGGGAAGCAGGGGCCAGTCTGGAGCAACCAGACCAGCATTGTAGTTTTCAAACAAGGTCGCCAAAATGGCCACTAGCCAACGGGCCAGGGACCGGGCAGGCGCGTCAAGATGCAAAGTGCAGAGGGGCCCCACGCAGATCGTGGAGATGCTGGAGGGCTCACCTTTGGTGCAGATGCTGCTCGGATGTTGGGCTTCTCAGGACCCAAAGCACAACTTGGAGGGAGCCTCTGTTGTCGCGCTTGCAGCTTGTCATCGGTCTTTCAAGATGGCTGGCTCCACGTGTCTCGGTGCCTCCACGGGTTCCTTCTTTGCAGGGACTGTGGATCGGGCAGTGAGAGGTCTGGAGGTCCAGGTCTTGTCAGGCTCTGGGCTCGGGCTCCAGCGGGAGGCGGCGGCAAAGCAGACGTCGAATGGCTGGTTGGTGCTTGCGTTAGCAAGATGATCACTCCCTGACCATAGGGGAGATTTCCTTCTGTCCTCTGTGCAGCAGAGCGTCGAAGTTACCGTCTTCTTCTTATAGTTAAGTTGATTCCAGGATGTCTGAAGTCTTAGGACACAGCTCCTACCTTTAAGCGGATTCTAGGGGCCGGACTACCTGCTAGGTCCCTCCCTAAGGTTGGGACCAGGAAGGGGGGTGGTTACACCCCCAATCCTTTGTCCAGCTCGCCCCAGGTCTGGGGCTGGTGTGCCCCAGGACCGGTTTGAACTGGCATATGCATAGAGGCTCCTTGTGAGCCTCAGGCATGTCTGATTCCTTTCAAGCCCTACCTGACCAATACACAAAATCCTGTCTGGGGTGGTGCTCGCACCTCCCCTGGCAGGAAACCCTTTGTCCACGTCTCCCAAGCTGGAAGGACTCCCAGCAGCAGGAGGGCAGACTTGTGTCTGTGGTGGCAGCATCCATTTTGTGGAGCTGAGGCTATGTCTGATTTTACCCGGGTTTCAGGTACTGTACATGTCGTGTCCCTCTAGAAGGGTGGAATGCTAACCCCGTCGCCAGAATTGGCGAGGGGTTAGTATTCCAATTCGTATGACACCTTACTCGACATGTTTTGATAAAGCCAAACCAAAGATAGCATTTAACCGCGAGGTTCATAATGCACTTAAGAGTATATGGTATGACGATATCTGGAAACGGTAGAAGGAAGTTGTTCCGACCACTGCAGACAGGCTCAGCTCATGCCAGAGCACCATCTCACATGGAACCAAGCACTCTGCCTTCAGGATTGTTAAGGCCTGCCATAGGAGTGACTTATAGGTTACCAGGTGTCCCATTTAAGGTTAGGTATAGGTATACTACACCTAAGTAAGAGGTGGTTACACCAACTTACCCCAGCTGAGTGATCAGCCAGTTGTGTCAAATTTGTTAGGCCAGACCTGGGGTGGCATAATACATGCTTCAGCCCCTGGTAGGCCTTAGATACACCAATGCCCTGGGTACCTAGTGTACACTGGTACAGGGGCTCACAGGGTGATCCAATTCCAATTGGTTATGCACCTAGGGTGCATAGTGTCAATTTAGTTAGAGAGAACAGCAGGCTGGGGGTCTGATTAGCAGGCCCACAGCCTCAATATGTCAAAAACCAGTGAAGCAAAAAGCAAAAATTTGGGGTGACCATAGGATAGCAGACCCCACTCTCCTACACAACCCCCCCCCCCCAAACGCAGGGACATTAAACTAGCCTTGACCAGTCTCGTCTTCATGTCCTAAGTGGAAGTACCTGGAGAGACCATCTGCATTCCCATGGTCTGTACCTGGCCGGTGCTCCACTGTAAAGTCCATCCCCTGTAGGGAAATGGACCACCTAAGCAGTTTGGGGTTTTCACCCTTCATCTGATTTAGCCACAAGAGGGGCTTATGGTCGGTCTGAATCTTGAAGTGAGTGCCAAACAAGTATGGCCTCAGCTTCTTCAGGGCCCACACCACAGCAAAGGCCTCCCTCTCAATAGCTGACCAATTCTTCTCTCTGGGGGTCAACCTTCTGCTAATAAAAGCAATGGGTTGGTCTTGACCATCTACATTAAGTTGTGACAGCACAGCTCCCACACCCAACTCAGAAGCATCTGTTTGGACAATAAACTCTTTGGAGTAGTCAGGACTTTTCAGGATAGGTGCAGAGCACATGGCCTTCTTCAGGTCATCAAATGCCTTTTGACAGCTTACTGTCCACTGAACCTTTTTGGGCATCTTTTTGGATGTCAGATCATTAAGAGGAGTCACAATGGACCCATAGTTCTTAACAAACTTCCTGTAGTACCCAGTCAAGCCCAAGAAAGCTCGAACTTGAGTCTGGGTGGTTGGAGGAGACCAGTCCTTGATGGATTGTATCTTACTCTCCAGTGGTTGAACTTGGCCTCCACCTACAAGGTGGCCCAAATACACAACCTTACTCTGCCCTATCTGGCACTTAGTAGCCTTGATAGTGAGGCCTGCCTTCTGCAGAGCCTCAAGTACCTTCTTCAGGTGGATCAGGTGATCCTCCCAGGTGGAGCTAAAGACAGCAATGTCATCAAGATATGCTGCACAAAAGTCTTCCAACCCAGTAAGGACTTGATTCACCAACCTTTGGAAGGTGGCAGGTGCATTCTTCAGACCAAAGGGCATCACCAAAAATTGATAATGCCCACCTGGGGTTGAGAATGCTGTTTTGGCCTTAGACTCCTCAGCTAATCTGATTTGCCAATAGCCAGCTGTCAAATCAAATGTGCTCAAAAACTTAGCAGAAGCAGTTTATCTATGAGCTCATCTGCCCTTGGAATAGGATGTGCATCTGTCCTAGTGGCAGCATTGAGTCCTCTGTAATCCACACAGAACCTCATCTCTCTCTTGCCATCTTTGGTGTGAGGTTTGGGGACCAGAACCACTGGGCTAGCCCAGGGGCTCTCTGAGGGCTCAATGACACCCAGTTCCAGCATTTTATGTACCTCAGCCTTTATACAGTCCCTGACGTGGTCAGGTTATCTGTAAAGTTTGTTCTTTACAGGCAGACTGTCACCAGTGTCCACCACATGGGTACACCAGTCATTTTGACTAGGTATCAATGAAAACATATGCTGAAATGATTGTAGAACCTGTCTACATTCAATCTGCTGATGATCAGTGAGGTTGCCTCCAAGGGTCACTCCTTCAACTGAGCCATCTTCAGGGTTCTGAGACAACAAGTCTGGGAGAGGGTCACTCTCTTCCTCCTGTCCCTCATCTTTAGCCATGAGCAAGCCCATGTCTGCCCTGTCAACATATGCCTTTAGCCTGTTAACATGGAGTACCCTGTGGGGACTCCTGGGAGTTCCTAGGTCCACCAAGTAGGTAACCTCTCCCTTCTTTTCCAGGATTGTATGGGGTCCAGACCATTTGTCTTGGAGTGCTGCTGGGGCCACTGGCTCCAACACCCATACCTTCTGTCCTGGCTGAAACTCAACCAAGACAGCCTTTTGGTCATGCCAAGCTTTCTGTAAGGCCTGGCTTGCCTCAAGGTTTTTGGATGCCTTCTCCATATACTCAGCCATCCTGGAGCGGAGACCAAGTACATAGTCCACTATGTCTTGTTTAGGCTTTTTGAGAGGTAACTCCCATCCTTCCTTCACTAAACACAGTGGGCCTCTCACAGGGTGCCCAAACAACAATTCAAAGGGGCTGTAGCCAACTCCTTTTTGTGGGACCTCTCTGTAAGCAAACAGAAGGCAGGGTAGAAGGATGTCCCATCTTCGCCTGAACTTTTCAGGTAATCCTTTGATCATACCCTTTAGGGTCTTGTTGAATCTTTCAACAAGCCCATTGCATTGTGGGTGATAAGGAGTGGTGAACTTGTAGTTGACACCACATTCCTTCCACATAGCTGTCAAGTATCCTGACATGAAGTTGGTACCTCTGTCAGAAACCACCTCCTTAGGAAACCCCACTCTGGAGAATACTCCTAGCAGGGCCCTGGCCACAACAGGAGCTGTAGTGGTCCTAAGGGGAATTGCCTCTGGATACCTGGTGGCATGCTCCACTACCACCAGTATAAATCTGTGCCCAGATGCAGTGGGAGGATCCATGGGACCCACTATATCTATTCCCACTCTTTCAAAGGGAACCCCCACCACAGGTAGTGGTATTAGGGGGGCCTTTGTTGTGCCACCTGATTTGCCACTGGCTTGGCAGGTTACACAGGAGCGACAAAACTCCTTGGTATCTTCATTCATGTGAGGCCAGTGAAAGTGAGGGACAAGCCTGTCCCAAGTCTTGTTCTGGCCTAAGTGTCCTGCTAGAGGAATATCATGGGCCATGGTAAGAAGGAAGCCCCTAAATTGCAGAGGTATAACCAACCTCCTGGTTGCACCAGGTTTTGGGTCTCTAGCCTCTGAATAAAGGAGCCCATCATCCCAATACACTTTATGGGTACCTTGAGCATTCCCAGCAGCCTCAGCAGCAGCCAGCTGTCTGAGGGGTTCAAGAGATGGACAGGTTAACTGAGCCTGCCCCAAGTCAGCCCTGGAAGGTCCCCCTGTCCCCAGAAACTCAACCTGATCAGGTTCAAGCTCTTCAGGGACAGTTCCTTCAGGGTCCTCTAGATCATCTTCCTGGGAAGGCTGATCATCACTTGGAGGCAGGGGGGAAGGCACAGCCTTAACCCTCCTGTTCTTCTTCTTGGTAGGTGCTTGGTCCATTGTTCCAGGATCCAAGACCTGTGGTTCAGTAAGGCACTTTTTGGCCTGTGACCTGGTCACAGCAAGGACATGTGGTGATATACCTAACATCTCTGCATGTGTCCTGTACTCCACTTCTGACCATAGAGAACTCTCTAGGTCATTGCCCAACAAACATTCTACTGGGAGGTCTGCACTAACCACAACCCTTTTGAGGCCAGTTACCCCTCCCCATGAGAAGTTAACAACTGCCACACTATGTGAAGTAGTGGCATTGCTGGCATTGGTCACCAGGTAATTCTCACCTGGTATGTACTGTCCAGGGTCCACAAAGCCTGGTGTCACCATAGTGACACTGGCACATGTGTCCCTGTAGGCTTGAGCCACTTTTGCATTTATTAAAGGAGTCTGTCTGTACTTGCCCAGGATACTGGGGCTCACAGTCAGGGACACATCCATGTCCCCATCACAGATCAAGACTGCCTGTGTCAGGGTTCTGTCTAAGTCAGAATCTCCTTCAGTTCCCATAGTGATTCCCACTACACCCTTTGTCTGGGGACCAACACTGCTAACAGTAGTACTGGGAGCAGGTGCCTTAGGGGCAACAGTGTTGGGGGCTCCACCCTTCTTACAATCACTAGTCCAGTGAGTTGTATTCTTGCAAGATTTGCACCAGGGTTTCTTTGGACCTTCTTTCTTCTTCCCTTTAGGCTGGGACCCACCCTCGTTAGTACTAGTTTGGGGCCCTGTTGAAGACTTCTGGTCTTTAGATTTCTGATCTTCACCCTTTTGGTCTGTTTTCTTCTGATCACCCCCTTGGCCCTGGTTCTGGTTCTTTTGCTTAACACTGGTTCTGACCCATTTGTCTGCCTTCTTTCCCAATTCTTGGGGAGAGGTCAGATCTGAGTCAACCAAGTGTTGATGCAGTTGCTGGTTCTGACAGTTATTTAAAATCTGTTCTCTCATCATCAAATTGTACAATCCTGTATAATCAGATACCTTACTTCCCAGCAACCAACCCTCCAAAGCCTTAGTGGCACATTCAATGTATTCAGTCCTGAGTCTGTGTCTTCTGGGTGTCTCTGAACATTAACCTGTACTGTTCAGTGGTTAAGCCTAACCCATCAACTAGGACACTCTTCAGGGCTCTGTAGTTTCTGACCTCCTCCTCTCTAACAGTGAGGAGTCTATCTCTGCCTCTTCCTTCAAAGGAGAGCCATAAGATTGCTGCCCACTGGTCTTCACGAACCTGCTGCACTTTGCAGGCTCTCTCAAGAGCAGTCATCCATTTGTGGATATCATCCCCACTTTTGTAGGAGGGCACAACCGTGGACAGGTTCCTATTGTCAAAGACCCTATCTTTGTCTTTAGGGACAATGCTGCCACCAGTGGGTATAGACCCACTCTCTCTAGGTTGCCTAGCCTTGTTCACTTTCTCTTCCATCAGGGCTACTTCTAGCTCCTGTCTCCTGATCCTCAGCTGAGCTTCCTTCATTCTGGCCTCATGTTCCCTCCTCTGAGGGGTGGTCATCCTTCTTCTGGAGTGACCTTGAGAGCCTCTAGAGGCATGAGAAGCATTAGATTCACCTGAGTGATTCCTTTGCCTCCCAAACCCCTGGTTAAGTCCACCAGGGAGATCCAATGGGATGATCCCCTTGTCAGTCCCCAGTAGCCTTAGGTTAGCTGGGCCACGTATAACACTTGGCACTGGGCTAGTTCTCCCTTCATCCCCACTACCTTCTGTCTCAGTACCCTTATCACTTTCATCCTCTGTAGTATGATTCTCATCTAAGGGGTTGTTGGACAGGCCACATGAAGGGCTTGCTCCCTCCCCACATGACAGGGCCCGAGCCCCGGCCCTCCAGGTGTTACCCACAGAAACAACCCACACCCCGTCTCCAGCCGGGACTCCTGCCCCCGGACATCTCTGTATCATGGGGCCGAACCACTACCGGCTCCCTCGCCCGGCCCGGCCGCCATCTTGGACACTGCACCACGAGGCCGCGTGGCCTCAGCTCGACCCTAACCCTGGGCCTGGCCAGGCCCCGACATCCCGGCACCACCATCCACCCAGGAGGTGAACGGACTACTTGGCAGGTCGATGGGAGAAAGAAGTGTCGATGGCTCTCTCCCGCCAGGTGCCGATCGCCCCCCAGCTCCCCCGGGCGCTGGCTCCATCCCCCTGCTGGGTGTCTGGACTCCCTCATCCCGGACCTCCCGACCTCCAAGTGCGAGGGTCCGGACATCAAAGGGCGCCAGACCTATAACTGGGGCAGCTCCAGAGCAGGAAGGCAGTTGTATCCTGGAGTCGAGAGACACCGAGAAGAACTCATCCTTGACGGACTACCGGCGCTGCCGTAGCCCTGCCTTGTGAACTATCATCCTGCCTGCTGGCGCTGCCGCGGCCTTCTGCATCCTCCATCCTCGTCGGGACCTGCTGGCGCTGCCGCGGACCGTTGTACCTACCACCTTCATTGGGACCCGCTGGCGCTGCCGCGGACCGTTGTAACCACCACCTTCATCGGGACCTGCTGGCGCTGCCGCGGACCGTGTAACGACCCCCTTCACCGGGACCTGCTGGCGCTGCCGCGGCCCGTCCAGCTAGAACACCGAGCTCGAGGATTGTGAGCTATCCATCATATCATCGCATCTACCAGATTGGTAACAAGACTGTCCCGCTACCCCCTTTCCCAACCAAGAGACTAGAATCGAGGGGACCCCTGAGTCCTGACCTCCTTGTACCATTCTATCGTACCTAAAGATTGCTTATAAAGAACGTTAAACCTTATCTTAGTGTGGTGTACATCTGTGGGGGGGAAGTTACTCGTCTGTACGATCGCTGGAGACGGCTCTCCCCGGAGACCTCTCCCCTTGTCCTCGGCCGACCCTCCCGGTCCGTCTAACATTGGTGGCCAGCGGCGCGATCCGAATCAACGCGTAATCGTACAGAGAGTAGCTCACCCCACGACGAAACCACAATGTCAACCAAAGAGAGCGGATCCACCGAGAAATTCCAGATGGAGAAATTGGAAGAGTACAGCCATCGTGAATTGAAACAATTCTGCATTGAACTAGGCATTGCTACCACCGGCCTGAGTACCAAAGACGATTTCAAGCACGCCATTGAGTCGTGGGCAGAAACCGGGGCCGCGAGATCCCCGGACCAAAACATTACAGCATCAGAGAGGAACACCACGGCTCCCGAGGAGCGAAGAACGGGTCTCTCGCAGGAAGAGATCCAAGAGAGAGAAAAAAGCAGACTACATGAGCTAGAAATGGCACGGCTCAAAATGGACGGTGAACTAAAATTAGCCGAACAAAAACTGAACCTAGAACATCTGCGGCTCCGAGAAGAACGGGAAGAAAAACAGAAGCAGAGAGAGCTCGAAGAAAAGAGATTAGCATACGAACACGAGCGCAAACTGGCAGAAATAGACCTACGGAAGCAGAACAAAGAACTGGAGGTGCCCGAGCGACCGCGCACCCCGGGAGCGACAGAAAAGAAAGTCCACATCCCCAAGGATGTCGTTCGAGAGTATGTCCGAGAGGATGACATACAACAGTGGTTCAAGGCCTACGAGATCGCCATGACCTCCCACCGGATCGATCGAAGTGACTGGGGAGCCGGTCTATGGGGGAGGTTCGTCAATGAAGGCCGCGATGCCCTGTTACAGCTCCCAGACCATCTGATGTCATCCTATGACCACATGAAGGCTGCCCTCCTCACCCGATATGGGCTCACACCCGAAATGTACCGCCAGAGGTTCCGAGACTGCACCCGAATCCCGGGTACAACTTGGGTGGAATATGTCAACTATTTCAGCCGAGCCTTCGAGGGTAGGATCAAGGGAAGCCACGTAACGACCTACGAGCAACTTTTTAATCTCATGGTGTGGGAGCACCTCTCTAACAACTGCTTCGTCGAACTCAGGCAGCACCTCCTCGACAGTAAATTGACTGACCCACGGCAACTCGCCGCCGAAGCTGACCGGTGGGAAAGCACCCGAGTGGGCCGGAGAGGGCCGCACGAACAGAACCGGAACAACCAAGGTCAGCACCGTCCCCGAGGAGGAGGAGGAGGCCAGGGACGAGGAAGAGACACCGTCCCGGCCGCTCCCGCTGCCAGCACCCCGCCCCCGGCCAGCCGGGGCAACCCCCCCGATGCGGCCGGGGTTCCGAGCCAATGTCACGTGTCACCGATGCCAGCGAGTCGGCCACTACACCGATGACCCGAACTGTCCACAGAACCAAACTCCGAGACCCCGCCAGGTAGCTGCCGCCGCCCTGGGGGGAGAACAAATCTCCGAAGAACAGGAAGAATACGAGCAGGGACAACAAGAGTGGGAACCGGCCGCCATGGTTCTAGCGTGCCTAGGGGGAAGAGACATGGTCCCGCGGGCCCCCCTACCCGCCAACACCAGAAAATATAGTCAGTGGGTGAACATTAATGGACGCCGGGCCGAAGCCCTACGTGACACGGGGGCCAGTGTGACGGCCGTCCGCTGTCACCTGGTAAAACCAGAGCAGATCCTGCCGAACATTCTCTGCCCCGTCCGTTCAGCCGACAATTCGGAGAGTCTATGTCGGATGGCCTGCGTCCCCTTCGAATGGGGAGGAGTCTCCGGCATGTTGAAGGTGACGGTCCGAGATGATGCCCCCGTGGACTGTCTCCTGGGGAATGATCTTGAGTGTTCCCCGTGGGCCGCCGTAGAAAGAAAAGAGCACCTGGGGATGTTGGGCCTCCCGGACTGGGCGTGCGTAACCACCCGGTCCATGGCCGCCCGTGCCATCCCCCGACCAGAAGAACCAGAATGGCCAGCACCTCCTCCCCCGATCGCTCCAGTAGAGGACACCGACCATACCAACCCCCCAGAGCAAACCCCCGAAGGGCTCGCTCAGCCCCAGGACCTTCCCAACCTGGATCAGTGGCATCAAGGAGGGGGGCCCACCCAGGAACAGTTCCGTCAAGAACAGAAGACCTGTCCCTCCCTCGAGGGACTCCGCCAGCAAGCCCTCGCCCAGAGCGCAGGGGACACCACCGGAGCCCATTGGATCTATTGGGACAACGACCTATTGTACAGTGAGCAGAGAATCGCGGAGTTAGGGGCCAGTCGAGTGCTGGTGGTGCCCCTCCGTTTTAGAGACTTCCTGTTAAATTTGGCCCACGATGTCCCTCTGGCTGGACACCTGGGCCAGGACAAAACCTACAGTCGCCTGGTGACCCACTTTTTCTGGCCGAAGATGAGAAACGACGTCCTCAACCACTGCCGGTCCTGCCCCACGTGCCAGGCCAGCGGGAAGAGCGGCCGCAAATCAAAGCACCTCTGCAACCCTTCCCAGTTGTCACCACCCCGTTCGAGAGGGTGGGAATAGACATTGTGGGGCCCCTGGACCCCCGTACAGCACAAGGACATCGGTTCATCCTGGTACTGGTGGACCACGCCACCCGCTACCCCGAGGCTGTGCCCCTGCGAACTGTAACAGCCCCGGTGGTCGGCCGGGCCTTAATGGGGATCTTCTCCCGGGTGGGCTTCCCCCGAGAAGTCATCAGCGACAGAGGCACAAACTTTATTTCGAAGTATATGAAGTCCCTCTGGCAACAGTGCGGGGTCACCTACCGGTTCACGACCCCCTATCACCCTCAAGGAAACGGACTAGTCGAGCGGTTCAACCGCACGCTCAAGGGAATGATTGGGGGATTGGAAGAGCCCCTCCGTCGCCAGTGGGATGTACTACTTCCGTGCCTCCTCTTCGCCTATCGAGAAGTTCCCCAGAAGTCCCTCGGCTTTAGCCCTTTCGAACTCTTGTACGGGCACCCTGTGCGAGGGCCCCTCAGCCTAGTCAAAGAAGGTTGGGAGATGGCCCCCCTAAAGACCCCTCCAGACGTCTTCAAGTACCTCCTGACCCTACGCAATCAGACCAGGCGATTCCGAGAAATGGCGAAAGCGAACCTTGAGGCCAGTCAGGAGGACATGAAAAAATGGTACGATCAAAATGCCTCCTCCATCGAATTCGAACCTGGCCAACAAGTGTGGGTGATGTCCCCCACCGAACCATGTGCCTTGCAGGACAAGTGGACGGGGCCCTTCAAAGTGGTCGAACGCAAGAGCCCCGTCACCTATCTCATCGATATGGAATCTCCCCGGAACCCCCTCCGGGTCCTCCACACCAACAGACTCAAACCCCACTTTGTGCGCTCGGAGCTCAGCCTCCTGATGGCTACAGACAGTGGAGCGGAAGAAGACTCCGAGCCTCTCCCTGATCTCCTGAAGACTCGTGAGAAAGATGGTTCCGTGGATGGGGTCCGGCTCTCCGATGCCCTCACCCCGGAACAGCGCCAAGGCTGCCGGGACCTCCTGCTGCAGTTTGCTACCTTGTTTTCCCTCACCCCAGGGGTCACCCCCTGGTGCTTGCACGACGTGGACACTGGGGACAGTCCCCCTATCAGACACCGGGCGTACCGCGTACCAGATCGGGTACGGGCCTGCATCCAAGAGGAGGTATCAAAGATGCTCACGCTCGGGGTCATCGAGCCCTCGGACAGCCCCTGGGCCAGCCCGGTCGTGCTGGTCCCCAAAGCTGCTGCCCCCGGCACCACTCCTGAGCTCCGATTCTGCGTCGACTATCGGGGCTTGAATGCTGTCACCAGAACCGACGCTCATCCCATCCCCCGAGCGGATGAACTGATCGACCGCATGGGTGCTGCCCGCTACCTCAGCATCTTCGACCTGACAGCGGGCTACTGGCAGATCGGTCTCACACCCCGGGCCCAAGAACGATCCGCCTTTTCTACCCCCGATGGCCACTACCACTTCAAAGTCATGCCCTTCGGCATGAAGAATGCCCCAGCTACCTTTCAGCGACTGGTGAACCAGGTCTTGGCGGGGCTCGAGGAGTTCAGCGCCGCCTACCTGGACGATATCGCTGT
The DNA here is from genome assembly GCF_964204655.1 of Triturus cristatus. Taxonomy (NCBI): domain Eukaryota; kingdom Metazoa; phylum Chordata; class Amphibia; order Caudata; family Salamandridae; genus Triturus; species Triturus cristatus. The sequence continues at coordinate 1,562,484,524 of NC_140590.1, forward strand.
GTACAGCCGCCACTGGTCCGACCACCTCCACCACCTCCGAGAGGTCCTGCAGGCCCTCCAACGGGCCGGCCTCACAATCAAGGCCAGCAAGTGCCAAATTGGTCAGGGGTCCGTGACCTATCTCGGACACCAGGTGGGAAGCAGTCTGGTGGCCCCTCTGCAACTCAAAATTGCTGCCATCCAGTCCTGGCAGCCTCCAGTCACGCAGACCGAGGTCCGAGCCTTCTTGGGGCTCACCGGCTACTACCGGCGGTTCGTGAGGGACTATGGCAGCATTGTGGGGCCCCTCACGGGACTCACATCCAAAAACCACCCGAAGAAGGTCAACTGGACCCCAGACTGTCAAGCGGCCTTCGAGAAGCTGAAAGCCGCCATGTGCACGGCCCCTGTGCTCCAGGCCCCCGACTACAGTCGGGAGTTCATCGTACAAACAGATGCCTCCGACCACGGCATCGGGGCGGTCCTCTCCCAGTTGAACTCCGAGGGACTTGACCAACCGGTGGCCTTCATCAGCAGACGCCTCCTGGCCCGAGAACAGCGCTGGAGCACCATCGAGAGGGAGGCCTTCGCAGTGGTGTGGGCCCTCAAAAAGCTCCGGCCCTATCTCTTCGGTACCCACTTCCGGGTGCAAACAGATCATCGACCCCTGCAGTGGCTAATGCAGATGCGGGGGGAAAACTCCAAACTATTGCGTTGGTCCATCTCCCTGCAGGGGATGGACTTCACTGTGGAACATCGACCGGGCCAAGACCACGCCAACGCAGATGGCCTGTCACGCTTTTTCCGCCTCGATGAGGAGAGTCCCCAAGAGGATGGATGACTCTCCCCGCCTTCAGCTGGGGGGGACGCATGTTGGACAGGCCACATGAAGGGCTTGCTCCCTCCCCACATGACAGGGCCCGAGCCCCGGCCCTCCAGGTGTTACCCACAGAAACAACCCACACCCCGTCTCCAGCCGGGACTCCTGCCCCCGGACATCTCTGTATCATGGGGCCGAACCACTACCGGCTCCCTCGCCCGGCCCGGCCGCCATCTTGGACACTGCACCACGAGGCCGCGTGGCCTCAGCTCGACCCTAACCCTGGGCCTGGCCAGGCCCCGACATCCCGGCACCACCATCCACCCAGGAGGTGAACGGACTACTTGGCAGGTCGATGGGAGAAAGAAGTGTCGATGGCTCTCTCCCACCAGGTGCCGATCGCCCCCCAGCTCCCCCGGGCGCTGGCTCCACCCCCCTGCTGGGTGTCTGGACTCCCTCATCCCGGACCTCCCGACCTCCAAGTGCGAGGGTCCGGACATCAAAGGGCGCCAGACCTATAACTGGGGCAGCTCCAGAGCAGGAAGGCAGTTGTATCCTGGAGTCGAGAGACACCGAGAAGAACTCATCCTTGACGGACTACTGGCGCTGCCGTAGCCCTGCCTTGTGAACTATCATCCTGCCTGCTGGCGCTGCCGCGGCCTTCTGCATCCTCCATCCTCGTCAGGACCTGCTGGCGCTGCCGTGGACCGTTGTACCTACCACCTTCATTGGGACCCGCTGGCGCTGCCGCGGACCGTTGTAACCACCACCTTCATCGGGACCTGCTGGCGCTGCCGCGGACCGTGTAACGACCCCCTTCACCGGGACCTGCTGGCGCTGCCGCGGCCCGTCCAGCTAGAACACCGAGCTCGAGGATTGTGAGCTATCCATCATATCATCGCATCTACCAGATTGGTAACAAGACTGTCCCGCTACCCCCTTTCCCAACCAAGAGACTAGAATCGAGGGGACCCCTGAGTCCTGACCTCCTTGTACCATTCTATCGTACCTAAAGATTGCTTATAAAGAACGTTAAACCTTATCTTAGTGTGGTGTACATCTGTGGGGGGGAAGTTACTCGTCTGTACGATCGCTGGAGACGGCTCTCCCCGGAGACCTCTCCCCTTGTCCATAGGGGTGACTATTGGAAAGGGGTACCTCAGTAGCATCTTCAGAAGGGGGGCCTCCTGTTCCAGTCCCTAAGGGGCCTAACTGGGAGGCTTTCTTGAGAGCTTTCTGATCTTCATCAGCCTGTAAAAGCTCTCTGAGTTCAGCAGAGGTAGGGTTCTTAGGCTGTTTAAGGCCCCTGATATTTGCCAACTGCCTGAGCTCATTTTGGTTTAGGGTAGCAAAGATGGATGGTGCCCTCTGGGGGTCACTCTCAACAGAGATGGGTACATTGGACCCCTCTGCCCCAGCCATTGCTCTTAAGTGTGGGTGGATGTGTTGCAATCTACCTACACTTGGGTTTTCCTACTAAACCTATCTAGTAGTTGTAGTCAGGGTGTGCTACTCCCTTTGCTCTACAACAACTAAGTTCAGTAGAACTTAAGTATATCTATCTTGTTTTATATGTACCTAAAGGTACCTGTATGATCTTTCAATTGGTAACAAAGAGATTACAGAGGTAAAACACAGCAAGCTCAAATCCAACCGCTGCTCACCAATGTGAGAAGTTGGCCTGGTATATGCTGTTCACTAGTTAAAGTGACCACCTTGTACCATGCCAAGCAACCCTTATGGTGTGGTTGTAAGTCAACCTTTTCGGACTAGCTGCCCTAGTGGTAGCGTAGGCTATGCAGTCTTTGAGGCTAAACTCGTTAAAGCGTGTTAAGCAAGCTGTTTTACCATATGTAACCCCCCTTTATACCAATGAAAGGACACCACACAGATATATATTCAAAATATATATGTATTTATTACTCCAAGTATCCCCTAGACTCTTTATGAGCACAGGAGCACAAATCGTTAAACAAGACAATGTTATAATATACAGAAGTTGCACTTTATATGGATAGGCCCTGGTGGCCGATCAAACCATATACTAAAATAGTGGTATAAGTACCACGAACAGGAAAGGGAAAAGGCCTAGGGCCTCTAGAATCTCTGGGCCTACAAGGAGCTAACTTCAGTTAGTGACCAGGAGGTCCACGGGTCGCGTGTGCAGTGAGGAAAGTTACACGCGTGCTCCCATAGGTTTTCAATGGGTGCGTAAAAGTTCAAAAGTTACTGCTAGAAGGGTCTTCTGGATGGACTACGAATTTAAGATTCAAAACACAGACACTAGAGATGTTTCTCTACACTTGGGCACCGGAGTGCCAGCTTTACCTCACCCACAGGAAGCGGGTGCATAGGTCTCGAAGTGCGTCGGGTTTCTTCTATCGATTCAATGGAGCCTGATGACAAAGATGCTGCAGGCGGTCGGTCCAGAAGAGATGTGGTGGATCCAAGAGTGGATCGGAGTTGTAGAAGACCTGAAAGCAGAGGGGACAGTGTTCACAGTCACTAGCCAGTGACCGGCATGGCACCAGGTAGGTACCAGGCGATGTCGGGTGCAAACAGGTGATGAGGTGTAGCTTGTCTCCGCAGCCACGTGGTCCCTGAAGGTCAACGACGTCCAGGAGTAGGTTCACGAGCTGTAGCACGCAGGCTCTCGCTGTCGGCGGTGTCGGCAACTCGAAGGAAGCAAACAAGCCTTGGTAAAAGCAGAAGTTGTGAAGAATGAAGAAAGCTGATTACTCTGACCGGCAAGGTCAGAGGGGCTGCTCCTTTGAAGGGAAGCAGGGGCCAGTCTGGAGCAACCAGACCAGCATCGTAGTTTTCAAACAAGGTCGCCAAAATGGCCACTAGCCAACGGGCCAGGGACCGGGCAGGCGCGTCGAGATGCAAAGTGCAGAGGGGCCCCACGCAGATCGTGGAGATGCCGGAGGGCTCACCTTTGGTGCAGATGCTGCTCGGATGTTGGGCCTCTCAGGACCCAAAGCACAACTTGGAGGGAGCCTCTGTTGTTGCGCTTGCAGCTTGTCATCGGTCTTTCAAGATGGCTGGCTCCACGTGTCTCGGTGCCTCCACGGGTTCCTTCTTTTCAGGGACTGTGGATCGGGCGGTGAGAGGTCTGGAGGTCCAGGTCTTGTCGGGCTCTGGGCTCGGGCTCCGGCGGGAGGCGGCGGCAAAGCAGACGTCGAATGGCTGGTTGGTGCTTGCGTTAGCAAGATGGTCACTCCCTGACCATAGGGGAGATTTCCTTCTGTCCTCTGTGCAGCAGAGCGTCGAAGTTCCCGTCTTCTTCTTATAGTTAAGTTGATTCCAGGATGTCTGAAGTCTTAGGACACAGCTCCTACCTTTAAGCGGATTCTAGGGGCCGGACTACCTGCTAGGTCCCTCCCTAAGGGTGGGACCAGGAAGGGCGTGGTTACACCCCCAATCCTTTGTCCAGCTTGCCCCAGGTCCGGGGCTGGTGTGCCCCAGGACCGGTTTGAACTGGCATATGCACCGAGGCTCCTTGTGAGCCTCAGGCATGTCTGATTCCTTTCAAGCCCTACCTGACCAATACACAAAATCCTGTCTGGGGTGGTGCTCGCACCTCCCCTGGCAGGAAACCCTTTGCCCATGTCTCCCAAGCTGGAAGTCTCCCAGCAGCAGGAGGGCAGACTTGTGTCTGTGGTGGCAGCATCCATTTTGTGGAGCTGAGGCTATGTCTGATTTTACCCGGGTTTCAGCTACTGTACATGTCGTGTCCCTCTAGAAGGGTGGAATGCTAGCCCCGTCGCCAGAATTGGCGAGGGGTTAGTATTCCAATTCGTATGACACCTTACTCGACATGTTTTGATAAAGCCAAACCAAAGATAGCATTTAACCGCGAGGTTCATAATGCACTCAAGAGTATATGGTATGACGATATCTGGAAACGGTAGAAGGAAGTTGTTCCGACCACTGCAGACAGGCTCAGCTCATGCCAGAGCACCATCTCACATGGAACCAAGCACTCTGCCTTCAGGATTGTTAAGGCCTGCCATAGGAGTGACTTATAGGTTACCAGGTGTCCCATTTAAGGTTAGGTATAGGTATACTACACCTAAGTAAGAGGTGGTTACACCAACTTACCCCAGCTGAGTGATCAGCCAGTTGTGTCAAATTTGTTAGGCCAGACCTGGGGTGGCATAATACATGCTTCAGCCCCTGGTAGGTCTTAGATACACCAATTCCCTGGGTACCTAGTGTACACTGGTACAGGGGCTCACAGGGTGATCCAATTCCAATTGGTTATGCACCTAGGGTGCATAGTGTCAATTTAGTTAGAGAGAACAGCAGGCTGGGGGTCTGATTAGCAGGCCCACAGCCTCAATATGTCAAAAACCAGTGAAGCAAAAAGCAAAAATTTGGGGTGACCATAGGATAGCAGACCCTACTCTCCTACAATGGTTTATTATTTGTGGTGGGATTATTCAAATTGGTGGTGAATGGTTTGTTGGTGAATTGTTGGGAGTCATGGTATTGGTGGTGTGTAGAATTAGTGGGTTTGTGGCATCGTGGTGGTGTTCGAGGCAGTGCAGACGGTATTTGGATTGTTGGTAGTAAAAAAAAATCCTTTATGTATACAACGGGTGATTGGGTTTAAAATTGAATGTGACAAAAAGAGGTTTGGTTGAGTGTACTTTATAAAATGAAAAATATTCCCCCTTGCATTACAGTTCAAGCACTCCTTAGGTGGCAGGAAGATAACCAAATAGTCAATGGTAATAGATGAGAAAGCTTTGCTCCTCTGAGGTGAGCCAAAGTGTGGTTGACAATGTATCAAGCCAATGGCTGAAAGAGTCGGTTCCAAATAAGCCAATGGTTAACAGGGACTGACCCAAAGCCCGCTCTATGTATATTATAAAGGACAGGTCTTACGGTCAGCGGCACTGTCAAACTAGAACTAAAAATAAAGTATGATGGCACAAAATGCGCCTTGCCTGAGGACCAGGATACCTTGAGGCTGAAACTTTGAAAGTCGTTGGAGAGGGAAGTAGGGGGTTGTGAAGCAGACACAAGGATCTGAGCCAGGTTCCCTTCTCCTGTCCTGTGATACTTGGTCCTCACAGAGTGGAAACAGAGGTTGAAAAAATGTGTCTATGAGCCGGGCCAGACTGGGAACTTAAAATAGCCCTGGCAAAAATGATAAATTCAGCCCCCATGTGCGGAAGTGCTAATGCGTGCTAGAACCAGAGCAACTCTTTCAAGTTGCCGTCGGGATTGCATAATGTGCACCACCGCTCCTGGAGGCTGAAACCTGCCACCAAGAGTCAAAACTGACCTCCTAGGGCTCCAGCCTCCCATGGGATTGCCCGCTTGCCTGGCTGGCCAGCCCGGCCATGACTGTGAGTAGCCAGACTGTTTCTCCTGTTGTGTATCTTCTATGAGCTGGGGTGGCAAGACGAAAGAAAGCAACTTTATGAGACGGAGAAAGCCATTATATGGAGAGTACCAGAAAGGTACCAAAACACACAAAACGTCCCTCACACATGTACATCTAACATTGGCAATAAGTCACCCACAGACCAAAATTATTGTTATAGAAATATTGTATATTGTATATGAAAATGAAAAAAAATGCATAGAAAATCATGAAGAAAGATATATTTTGATAAATAAATGAACAACATTTTTTTTTCTATAAAAATAATATTTGGTCGGTGGGTTTCTTTAATTAATGGACTTATTGCCAATGTTAGATGTACATGTGTGAGGGAAGTTTTGTGTGTTTGGTAGTTGCTATTTCCCTGGTTTCTTCCCCACCCATTTAACTCTTTCAGGGTCCCTCTTTCGTTTATTGTTGAGTGCCAGAAAGGTGCAATGTCCAATGTGTAGAGTGAGGAAGGAGAATGGTATGGTTTATTATTCACAAAGCCTCATAATGTTCAGACACTAAGAACTTCAGATTTTACTACTCCATTTTGTCAATTAGCACAGGCAATCTATACAATAAAAAATACGATGTAAAGTAGCGACACTAATAACGAGTGCTAGTACAATTTACATTCAACTCCTACTAGGTACTATCATTTAAATGGTGCCAAGTGCCTTTGTGTCCATTTTAAAATTACGCAAATGCCCGAATGATTTGTCTGGAATCACAGAAAGCATTAAACGGAGCAGCCGTGATTAGCATTGAGCCCTCTTCGATCCAAAGTGTCAACAAGGATTACTTTCAAACAGAGGAATAGAAACATTAGAGAGAACAAAATAGAAGCAGAAGACAGAGGAGTAGATTTATTAAAAAGTTGTGCAGTGTAGTGCAGCAACCAAAGGAATGTGCTGCATTGCACAGGGGGAAAAAACGCATTGAGACCGTCTACAAACATGTAGCCCTGCTGCGGTCATCTCTTGCGCTGCTGCTCAAACATAGCTCCACGCATGTACCTTTGTATTATGGTGCAAAGCTGTGGGACTGAAGTAGTACACAGGTTTTGCACTGGCAGGGTATTTTTTCATTACAAAATACTATGCTTAGACTAACTTTAACACTTTCCCCACATTGTATGGGTGTGTACAGTGTAGCTCGCAAGCAGTGCGGCAAATGTTTGGAGAAATTAAAAGATTTCTTTAACCTAACGCTTATCTTTAGGAAGCCAGGGCCGGACTGGGAGCACAATCCATCCCTGGCAATTCTGCTGGCCCGGCCCCGCGCGGCAAGGTGGGTGCTAATGAGAAGCAGCACAGCTGCCGCTTTAGCACTGCTGCCGCTTTTGTTACAGGGGGCCGATGTTGCAGCAGTGCTGCAAAACTGTCCCCCAGTAACAAATCTTGCCCCCCCAATGTCGGAAAACCACCCCCACTCTTGCGGCCTACCGGGAAAGCACCCGGTGCCCGCTACGGCAAATCCAGTCCTGGAGGAGGCCTTCTTTTTTAGCACAAAGGCCTGGCTGCCATTGTTAGTAAACAGACCTTTGCACCAAAATCGATGGAGGGAAGCGTGGAAACGCCCATGTAACACCCACGAAACACCCCCTCTTCGCAAAGTAGCACAAAGCACTATTTCTATTATAATAATGCTACTTTCCAGCTTGAATAAAGTTTTATAGTGGAAAATAACTACTATAGCCATGATTTTTGTGGGATTGCATCACTTTTTATGCCTTTGCACCGATTGATAAGTCTGTCGGAGAGAGTATTCCAATAGCATAGGGAGAAAAGAGGAAGAGGCCTGGAGTGCGACAGATTAGAAGAGAGGAAGTGTGAGAAAAAAAACCATGTAATATATACTGTTTTTCACATAGAGCTCACTGCCACAATCCAGTCGCTTTGTAGCTCAGTAAATAACAGATGTTACTGCACTTGAAGTATTGCTCAGTTTATCTCAATGCCCGAAGCATGAAGGCCTGAGTCAGCATTAGTGGGTACAAACGTGTGTCATACAGTTCTCAACCTGATGTTTACACCAGGTGCATTGACCCACTGTGCTCACATACGGAAAAGATTACAAAGAACTAACATTGTGAATCTGGGTTGTAGGATTAGCTATCTAGATGAGCCCAGGTTTGTGAAGCAGAGGTCTGGGTGAATCTCGGTTCTAGAAGCAGGGCGCAGTCTGGATATTAGTGGTAGGGCGCTAAATGATTGACTATTATGGGCAGCGCTCTAAGTGAGTCTGCATTTTGGGGCAGAGTGATTCGTTTCTCTAGGTTTTAGGGGCTGAGCTCTAAATGAGTCTGGGTATTAGGAACAGAGCTCTAAGTGTCTGGGTGCTATGGGCAGAGCTCTGAGTGAGTGTGTGTTTTGGGGGCAAATCTCTGAGTCTGGATTTAGGGTTAAGGCTAAAAAGGACTGATCTTTAGGGTCATACCTAGTAGTGAGTCTGAGTATTAGTGGCTGAGTTCTAAGTTAGTCTCGGTAGAGGGTTGGACTGGGACAACAAAATAATGACAGGCAACAAACTAAAAGTGACCCCCCATTAGCGAATCAGATAGCTCAAAATAAGTGGCTCACATTTGCAAAGCAAAAGACACGTAAATGATGGACGGAATGCGGAACAAATCAAACATTCACTCAGTCAAGAGATCTGGGTTAAATCCATTGTTCTTTTGTTCACCATGCCACCCCAGTTTAGACCCAGCCATATGCAAATCAGTTTTGACCCTGCTCCTCATGGGAACAGTTCAGTCCAAACTGCCAAGCCAGGTCCACTCTGGACCAGAAACAAGCAACCTGGGACCAGTTTCGGGGTATCACCCCCTCCTCAACCAGGCTAGCTTGAATCCAGTGGTACAGTGAGCCCGGGACCCGCATCTGGTTTGCAAACCAGTGCACTTTTGAACTTGTTAAAAACTGCTGTATAGGTGTTTTGCAAGGTATGGGAGACTGCATGCATTTGTGCTTGCTGCCGGCACTGTTTGTAGTAAGATTAGGAAAATCAGTTGTAAAACCCAGCCCACTAGACCAGTGGTTATTAACTTTTTGACTTCCGTGGACCCCCAGTGAATCACTAGTGAAACCAGGTATCCCTGTCTAAAACATTTCTAGTATGTGAACCGCAAAAAAATACACAACTACAGAAATAATTATACGTCAAATAAATAAACAAATTATGAAATGTTTTCTTGAATTCACAAACCAAAATTGAAATGATAATTTAAATGGGAAGGTTGGAGGTTTTCAGAATCTGGGTTTATTTCTAAGACAAGCTATATGCTATGCTCCACCGTATCACTTTTTTTTTTTTGCCATGATTGCATTCTCTCTTTTTGTCAGAGCATGTTAGTGCTTTAAGTGAGGCCACTGATCATCCATACCACTGTTTGAAGTACTTGTACTCTTTCTGGGAGTCAAGCTAAGGATATCATCTTAATTTTTAGCCTCCATTTTCAAATTCCTTCACATTTACAGAGCATTTAAACATTTTTAATTTAGCTTTGTTTACAAAAAAAAAATATATATATATATAAAACACACACACATATCTCTCTCTCGCTATATATATATATATATATATATATATATATATATATATATATATATATTCACTGAAAAAACCATAGGTTTCACACATGTTATAGTTAGCGGAAATTTTACTGATAAAAAACCAATGAAATTCCCCCGTTATAGTTAGTGCAGGCAACTATAACTCACGCGACCGCAATCCTCTACTGATGCTAATACTGTATTTAGACACTTATTTGCCCATGTCTTCTTCCATACATTTTTAGCTATACATATATTACAAATATTTTTTTTTCATAAAGACACATATGTCATCAGCAGAAGATTGCGGTCGCGTGAGTTATAGTTGCCTGCACTAACTATAACGGGGGAATTTCATTGGTTTTTTATCAGTAAAATTTCCGCTAACTATAACATGTGTGAAACCTATGGTTTTTTCAGTGAATTTGCAAGGTTTTTTAAATGCTAATTCCTAACTATAACGTGTGTGAAACCTATGGTTTTTTTCTGTGAATTTGTACGTTTTTTTAAATGCTAAGTTACTTTACGCCATTCGTGGCGTGCGCGCCCACTTAACGCAGTTCGTTCCGTGCGCGCACGGTGCGCTTCGCGCACCGTGCGCGCACAGTGAGCACGCGGTGCGCTTCGCGCACCGCGCGCCCACTTTACGCAGTTAGTGCCGTGCACGCACGGTGGGCACGCGGTGCGATGACAAAGCAAGAAAGCACGTCAACAAATCTGTTTCTGCTTTCCTCCGTGACTATGGTATGGGTGCCATTTACCACAACAACTTGCGTTATGACATGCAAGACATTTATAGAGGAGATGGTGTGCACTTCAATGATGAAGGGAACAGAGTCTTCCTCTTGAACCTTAGACTCTGCATCGGTACTTACTTGTAGGTACCACTAAAAAATCATTTCATAAACACAACGGCTCTTTTTAGAGCCCCCTAATATCTAAACACTTAAATCTGAATTTCATTTATTTTTTTATTTTTTTTTCTACCGTACGCTTACCGTAAGCTTACCGTATGCGTACCCCGTGATTTTTTTTAAAATCAATAAATGTTTTCTTTGTACTTTACAGTCCTTCTTTGACCCCCTCACAAATGTAAGGGGGTCTGTAACTCTCCTCATTGCCCCCTTTTCTTGTTTTCACTCTTTTTTTTCTGAGTGAAACACACAAAATGGCGGCCGCCGCTTCCTGGTTTCGGCCGATTCGAATGTTTACTAAGATCTAACAGCCAATCAGAATCGCGCTCGCGCACGCCACCGTACGCGTACCGTAAGCTTACCGTAAGCGTACGGTAAGCGTACCGTAAGCGGGCTCAGATATATATATTGATTTAAAGGCTATTTTCTCAGAATCTACTGAACAGATTTACACCAAACCTACAAAAGGCACTTCCTTGACATAGGGACTACCTCTCTGCCAAATTTCTAGTAATTCTGTTCAGCCGTTCGGGCTGTAGCTCGTTCTAAAGGTCCTATGGAAAAATGCATGGGAAAAACGCGTTTTGGGACCCCCCTTTTATCTCAGCCCCCGCTTGACGTATCCCCCCGAGACTTTCAGGGTAGGAGCGGAGCATAGCGCCCCACCTATTTTGAGAAATTCGCAAGGATTCATCGACCGGCGCCAAAGTTATTCAAAATAGAATGTTGCGGATTTCCTATGGAAAAGTTGTCCTAACTATAACTACCTACTGGCGACCGCCAGTAGGTAATATATATATATATATATATCAAACACCAATCCCGCCTTTCTTTAAAAAACGGGTCCGACACATGCTTGGGATATCTTCAGGGGAAATTTATTTGCCACCATGCGGATAAAAACAGGAAACACCTGGCAGACGCGTTTCGGCGAATGCCTTAATCATTGCCAGCTATGTGTTTAGTCTTTGTTGTTTTGCACGGGGCTTTAACAAACTGCTAGATGTGTTCCCATTGGAGCATAGATAATCCAATCAGAGGCTCGATGTTTCTACCTCTGTATGCAGCATGCGCTAAGGTTGCTGGTAGATGTAGTCCCCACAATGCTTTGCAGTCCGAGAAGTTTACACTCACAGAGAGCATGTAGGCAGTCCCACGTCGCGAGCTCAGGTTCAGTAACCGGTTCGTGCATTAGGTAATGCCCTGACAATGTCAGCTTGCGAGTCCACCCACTCTCTGCCGCGTGAACATATGGCGGTAATCGTCCTCTGAAGATGGCCCAATCAGCAGGAATCTGCTGCTCTCTCCCCGATACCATGAGCATTGTCTTGGGCAGGGGGGCGCCGCTGTGTGCATTCAGCACGTCACACCAGAAGAGATGCCGGCTTTCAGCGGAGCACCAGAACGAGAGGCGCATCGGAAATGCAGCGCCGACTGCTGCCATAACATCAAACACCAATCCCGCCTTTCTTTAAAAAACGGGTCCGACACATGCTTGGGATATCTTCAGGGGAAATTTATTTGCCACCATCCGGATAAAAACAGGAAACACCAGGCAGACGCGTTTCGGCGAATGCCTTAATCATTGCCAGCTATGTGTTTAGTCTTTGTTGTTTTGCACGGGGCTTTAACAAACTGCTAGATGTGTTCCCATTGGAGCATAGATAATCCAATCAGAGGCTCGATGTTTCTACCTCTGTATGCAGCATGCGCTAAGGTTGCTGGTAGATGTAGTCCCCACAATGCTTTGCAGTCCGAGAAGTTTACACTCACAGAGAGCATGTAGGCAGTCCCACGTCGCGAGCTCAGGTTCAGTAACCGGTTCGTGCATTAGGTAATGCCCTGACAATGTCAGCTTGCGAGTCCACCCACTCTCTGCCGCGTGAACATATGGCGGTAATCGTCCTCTGAAGATGTCCCAATCAGCAGGAATCTGCTGCTCTCTCCCCGATACCATGAGCATTGTCTTGGGCAGGGGGGCGCCGCTGTGTGCATTCAGCACGTCACACCAGAAGAGATGCCGGCTTTCAGCGGAGCACCAGAACGAGAGGCGCATCGGAAATGCAGCGCCGACTGCTGCCATAACATCAAACACTAATCAAACACCAATCCCGCCTTTCTTTAAAAAACGGGTCCGACACATGCTTGGGATATCTTCAGGGGAAATTTATATGCTGTCGAAACGTGTCATGCCGGGCACTTGCTGTACGATTTTAGCTGAATAAGGATGCAATAAACCTGCACTGAAAATGCACGCTGTGGTCTGTACCTGTTTTCTTTGCTGATAAGGAGCAAGCCAGGAACGCTTATCTTTATATATATATATATATATATATATATATATATATATATATATATACGCCTTCTACCGACGCGTTTCACCTTTACGGCTTGTTCACGGTACTGTGAACAAGACGTAAAAGTGAAACGCGTCGGTAGAAGGGCATCTGTTTTGGAATAAACAGATCAAGCATCCTTGGGTGTCCGTGCTTTCTTTTTCTGAGGCAGAGAAAGTATTCTTGCGATATTGAGGGATTCCGGATCCTAACCACAGACCGCCGCGCAGCTAAGCCCCATACTACCGGAAGTTCGTGCAGGAATAAATATATATATTTATATGTATATACTTTATGAATCCAGGGCTGGACTTAGCGCTGATGGCGCACTATATGGCAATCTTTCTTGACACTCCCACAATCACCTTCTTTTCCATGGATTTCTCACTTGCAACCACCAGCGGTGCCCCTCATTTATTGATCGCCCCTCCCTCATATTTGCTGATATTTTTACAGCGCTACTCCTCCAAATATAGGGTATCAAAGCATTTAACAGCTCACGCACACAAACACATATTATACAACGACTATGATTCCTACAAGTGTGTAAATCAATGTATAGGAAATGAGGGCTACGGGGTGTATGAGCTGGATTATATTCAAACTGGTGGGAATTGAATGTTAAGATTGCTTGGCCTGGAGTAAGAGTCAGAATTTAAAGTGTAACACAGTGGTTGGAGTTGCTTGCCCTGATGAAAGTTTTACTACACAAAGGCACACTCTTAAGCAACCTCAGAATTAAAAAGAGATTGATGGAAAAAAAACAATACATTTCTAAGACCAGTGCAATGACGTTTGTATTCCGCTGTTTGATGCTGGTTACTGTGCCATATTATATGGATTGTATTTCATGCAATTAATAAGAGGATCTCTATGACAAAATCATAACCCACTGGGTTTATCTACATGAAATACAAATCTGTGCACTGGATGATAAACGGTGTGCTTTGCAGCAGGATCATTTACCCTCTTTTTATGTGATGAATCAAAACTTCCACTAGACAAAACTTAGATCTCTCCAGCAAGTATATTAATCACGACAGTTAACTTGATATTTGTATTATTGCCCAATAATTGCAAATCAGACGAAGAACTCTGCAGCATATGCCTGCTACCCCATATGATATTTTAAAGTGAAGTGCTCCTGTACTTGCCGCCCAGTGCAGTGATACAACCATAAAGCCTGCCCTACCAATATTATTTAATTTTCTGAATAGTTTCGGACCGCCTGAGTAAGAGTCACGGACCCCCAGGGAGCTGCAGACCACAGTTTGAGTCACTGCACTAAGCAATAAAACAGGCCCCCAAACAGCCAAAAACATCGGCCCACACAGTCAACTATCAGCCTAACCCTTAAAGCACTGCCACTGTGCCCTATAAGCAGGGCCACTGGAATTATGTCATTGTGCTGCTGCAGTGATTTTTTGCAGGAATTTAGATTTGCTTCATAATCCATCATCTGCTTGATAATCTGCGGATTTTAACGATAAATAATTTGTTTCTAGCTCAAACGATTCAAAAGTTACTAAAAATGCCGCAACACATGTTGCTGCACAGCGGAAGACACTTTGCAAACATCAAGTGGCCACCTTTCTGTAGCTTATTTCTATATTTGGGTGTTAAACTGGTACTAAAGATGTGCATCTAATGCCCAGACAGTGTTAACAAATTTAAAAATGATGAACTAATGAAGTAATACTCTCGAAAAATATGTTGCATAATTTGCCTTTTCTTGCTGCATAATTTACTCAACCCTGCTGCATAATTAGCCCCCTCCTGCCGCATAATTGCAGTGGCCCTGCCTACAGGCAGGTTCGGCCTTGTATTGCGGTTAGAGCTCCAGCAGAGTCTGCCTGTTCAGAGCAGAGCTCCGAGTGGATCTGTATTTTAGGGGCAGAGTTCTGTGTGAGTCTGGGTATTAGGGTTAGAGCTCTAAGTGAATCATATTTTAGGGGCAAAATGGCAGGTAGATCGAGGTGTTATTGGCAGAGCGGTAAGTGACTCTGGATTTTAGGGGGAGAGCTGTAAGCAACTCTAGTTTTAGGAGAAAAGTTCTAAGTGAATCCGGGTTTTAGGGTCAGAGCTCAAGGCAGGTCTGGATTTTTGGGGTAGACAGGGGTTTAAGTGGGATAGAAAAAACTGGGGGTCTCTCGAAGGGGCATGGCTGATTTAATGAATTGCATGGCTTAAAAACAAGTAAGCGGAAAATCTGTGCTTAGCTTAGTGTGCTGCCCAACTGGTATTTTGCTACTTCTGTCATTGCATCCAGATATAATACAACAATCAACATTACACCTACAACAAGTTAGTACTATTGGCTTTGTCAATGCTTGTTAGTTGCATGAGATAAATAGGCAACAGCTATGGTGTCGTTGTATAGCATATTGAAAATGCTTTAGTACTGAAATGCTGAGACTGTGAAAGAACTGTAACAAATTTCTTTGAAGTAGTAGTGAAGGTTGGTCCTGCTGCAGATTTAAGATTTATTTTTTTCATCCTGAGGGTGAGGGCAAAAATGGAGAGCCCGATAGAGGCCCGTCTCAGCCCCTGCTTTTTAGAACTGCTGGTGCTGAGCACCAACAAGACCCGGCCCACTTAAAGCGCTGGGGGCAGAATGTAAGTATGCCTGGATTGTACCGTCAGAGCTCCAGGTCAGGCAGAGCCCTAAGTCACTGATGTACTGGACTGTATTGTGGTATTTACATAGCGCTTGCTACCTCTGACGAGGTGTTGAAGTGTTTTGGGGAGGGGTAGCATGCTACCTGGTGACAGTGAAGTCAGCTGGGATGTGCACAAGCAGTACCATCTCCACAAGGGATTCTGTCAGTGCCTGCCCACACTGTTACCCATGAGGTGAGAGAAATAGCGGTGCACAAAAAGATGACGCCCTGTAAAGTATGATGACATCCCCTAAAATTTCACTTAGGCCTGGCCCCTCACAGAAATAATATGTGACTTCAAGGATACCCCATACTTGTGGCTTTTATGGACACTGTATGTCCCTGGGAGAAAGGTGATAGATATGTTTCTCCGCTTCAACCACTAGATCACTGTACCAAGGGGCCCACTCAGCATAATTTTAGTAGGCGGCCTGACTAGTAATCGGACCATCATACCACAGGTGGTGGCCATTTTAGGCATCACTGTCCTCATTTTCTTTGGGGGAGGGGTTGCGCCCCACGTCTGACATCTTTAGGTATGAGTCACCACAGGCCCAAACTACTCAGCGCGAGTGAGAGTTATAGAGATAAACCCGTAGAATATCATAATTTCTGTGAGGTGGTCATGTGAGCACCAGGTCTTCGTTTCTGACTGGTCACGTGACTGTTTCACGCCGGGTAGCTAGGATGTAAGAGCTCTTTGGTTTTTAGGTGCGAGCCATGCTGTATTGGAGTATTTACTTGAAGCCCCGCCCACTCTCCGCTCGTATTTGTCATTGGCTTGTGTCATAGTCCTTCGTAAATGCTGGCTTCTGATTCATTATTAGGCTTGTTAGTCCCTCCTTATCACCGCCTTGTCTTCATTTGTAACCACCAATGAGGACTGCCCCTTTTACTTCGGTTGTTACAGAGTACGTCTTCTTTAGTCTGTAAGCAGTAAGCACTATTTCATTTAATGAGTTTCTCTTATTGCAGGAGGGTCTTTTGTGCGAAGCTCTGACCACCGGCTTGTTTATTTAACTCGCAAACGGGGAGCTCCTCTGGGGCCATGGGAGACAGAAGGGGGCAACTCAGAGATGCCTTCAAGTATTTGGAATGCAATAGGTCTGGCATTTAGCGAGTTTAGGCTATTGGCATTGTAAATGACAATGCCTTTCATTTATATTTAAAAACCAAAACATATATAAAAGGCATTGTCATTTACAATGTCAATAGCTCAAACTCGCGTAAATGCGAGACCTATTGCATTGCAGATGCTTGTTTGGGTTCGAGTTAGTGGGTGTTTGGGGTTGATAAGTGCTGTGGTCGGTAACGTGGTGCCCCGTCGCGCGCAGTACGCCCAGGATCAAACCTTGCCTCAGAGCTGGGCGACCGACGGGCAGTTGCTGGTCAATCTTTCCAATCTAGCGAAGAGCGGCGCCTCCTTATTTAGCAACAAGACGCGCGCGTGCTCCTTCCTCGCTCGTTCTTGGGACGCCCTATTAATAGCAGGAGGATGATGGTTCAGCTGTCATGTTCCTTCACCTCCTCCTCTTCTTCACTCCCCACTCCCCCTCAGAAGGCGCAGCTGCAGCACCCCCATGGGACTGGGACCCTCATCAGATCTCGCCCTCCTCCCCACTGACCTATATGGGTCCATTCCCACGCATACCAGCCCGGAAATCCCGCCCGAAGATTCTCGAAAGCGCGTGCCTGTGCCGAGGGCTCTCGAGACCTTTTTTTAGGCGCTCTCCGCCGCGCCTAGAAGCCACACCTGGTGGCGTGTAGCTTGGATTGTGAGACTCCCTCTTTACTCTCTCGGCAGTACGGAAGCCCACTAAGGCCCTTATTACGAGTCATGGCCCCGGAAATAGTCCTGTATTGCCCCACCTCCACAGTTACAGAAAACTGGGGTTACCAGTAAATGGTGTCAGGAAAAAAAAAACCCTTCCCATTGCGAATTGGATCCAGAGGGAAGGGAACCCTAAGAAATGGGGAATAACGAGGTTCAATTGGTAACGGTTTTGTTTCCCCCAGTAACCCCTTGTTTCAGCTGACTTTCACCGGGTTCAAAGTAATCAGAGCTGCACTATTCTTGCGGCCCTCAAAATTCTCATGGAGTTTGTAGTGTGCATGAGCCGGGTTTGGCATGGGCGAGCTTGGCCCGGGCCCAGGGCGCCAGTTTTCAGAGGGGCTTAATGAGCTCTCTGCATTACGGTCCAAGGTCCCTCTCCTTTTACTACAGCGATTGAGTTTAAAGTTCTAATAGCTTTAACATGTTGCGATCGCTGTATACCTTTTCAGCCCCTTCTGTTCCCTCCCATCTACCTTTCAACCCCTACCACAACACACCAACACCCCCTCCCCTCCCCACCACAACAAACAACTTGGAACTAGCCTAAGTGTGGACGATTCTGGGGAGGTGGAAGATGTTTGTGTTCAGAGGCCAGTCACCAGCAGCAGCGAGGGTAACAGCTGCTGCCATGCTAAGTATTTCATTTTTTTATGTAGCCAGCCAAGGATTTACCTAGGCAAAGGTCCACTCATGCTGCCTCTTTTTTTTTATAACCAAATTGACATTGAAAAGGAATCAAAAGGAAAAGCCAAACACAACACTACTATTGCCACCACAATCATTGTCCCTCCTAAACACGTTCCAAAGAAGGATATACGAACAGTCCTAGTAAAAGCCAGTAGGCCGTAGTATTTCATCCATTTCCATATAGACGCTCATGTTTGCGAGGGCACCCCCGGGCCACGTAAATGGGTTCTTCCAGTGGGGTACACTGATCCATTCCCCTCCTCCACACAGTCAACGTTGGTGCAGTGGCCCCTTTCCAGTTTCAGGCCAGGGCTTTACGTGGGTCGGGTCCTGTCGGTGCTCAGCACCGGCAGTTCTAACAAGCATTTACAATGCAATGGTCTCGGCAATATTATAGGTAGAGCTATTGGTATTGCTCATTATTTTTTTATCATTTTTGTATCCCTAAATAAATGGCATTGTCATTTCTATTGGCATTAGCTTTTTTTTGCATATGTGATACCTATTGCATTAGCAGTGAGGTAGTGAGAGAGTGAGGTAGTGATCTTTTTAGAGAGAGAAGTAGTGAGATAGTGAGGTAGTGATATAGATAGAGGGGAGTAGTGATGTATAGAGAGTTATGTAGTGAGAGAGAGTGAGGTAGATAGAGTGTGAGGTAGTGAAAGAGTGAGTTAGTGAGTGAGAGGTATTTTCTGACATAGTGAGATAGAAACAGTGAGTGATGTGAGGTAGTGAGAGAGAAAGATTGAGGTAGTGAAAGAGAGAGTGAGGTAGTGAGGGATGTTGTGAGGTATTAAGATAGAAACAGCGTGTGATGTAGTGAAGTAGTGAGATAGAGTGAGGTAGTGAAAGAGTGAGTGTAAGTGATTTAGTGTATTTGAGAGAGAGAGTGAGGTAGTGAGATAGAGAGAGTGAATTAGTGATTGTAGTGAGTCCAGCGCCCCACGTGGCCATCCACCGACACTGCAGCTCCCTCCCACAAAACATAAAGGAGGGAGGGACTTCAAATTTCATCCCATAGGAAAACATGTTACATTAAATATTTTATTCTGACTTCCTAAATATATATACAAAATAAACTGAAGGTTAAAAAATATACATACATGAGAAAGAATGTTATGATAAAAAATTTCAAAACTCTTTAATTTAAAAAGAAATTCAAGTTTAAGTTTTAAAGAAAAACATTTAAATGAATGTCAGTTAGTTCTATACATAGCTTTTTGTAATTGTTGATACATATTAAGTAAATACAAACATTATACTGTAGGTGGGATTTTTTAATGAATCTAAAATTATTTTCATTTAATATATTTAAATTAATTTAATAATGTAATAGTTTAAATGTACTTTCACATGTAGGTGGAGAGTGTGTGTCTGAGGCAGCCGTGACCATGTTGGCTTGTTAGGGGCCACATTGCCCCTTTAAATCCGTCTAGCTGTGAGGTGCTGATCCAGGCACTCGTTACAAGTGACCTGGTTTTAAATTCCAACACTGAGGTGTTTTGAAGCAATAATTATCGCTTATCCGGAGTTTTGCCCTTGGAATTGGGCCATAAAATGTATATTTTGATGCACAAAAATCTGTATGTCCCGGTAAATACCAGGCTTGTTTCCTTTTAAATTAAGACAGGTAGGACCTGCTCACATTCAAAGGGGAATGTGTTTTTTATTTCACTGTCGCGCTTATCACGAGGAGTGTGATAGTAATGGCCCCTGATATAGTCCAACGACGCCGAGTCAGAATTTATCAGGTGCAGTAAATACGACCTAAAATAAGAAGTTCAAGTTTAGAGGAAGATCTTGCGGATTCTGGTGCTGGCATCAAAATCCACGTGTTCCGGTCAATACTGGGTATTTAACTCCCGATCGATGTCGGCAAGTTTGACCAGCTAACATTTATCACAAAGAGCATAATGCGATATGTGCGACAACAGCGGGTACCAATTGTCGACACACTCATTGAGAGGGCCCTAGTGTTATGAAGGAGATGGTACACTCAGGAGCTGATTACAATGCGGTTGGAAAGGGCTCTGACGGTTGGTCTGAGCCTTTCTGACCGCATCGTAATCAGCCGGTCCGATTCCTTTCGGACCGACCCATTGTGATGCAGTCGGTCAGAAAGGAATGCGACCGGTCATTCCGACTGGCTTCCAACGGGCTAGGAGAGCCCGTCCAACAGTCAGCACAGTATACACAAGTCCCACACATCCAGCTCAGCACAGTATACACAGTCCCACACATCCAGCTCAGCACAGTACACACAACTTCCACTCATCCAACAGAGTGCACTATACATAAAAAGCCTGCCCACACATCCCACGCAGCACAGCATACACGAGTCCCACACATCCAGCTCAGCACAGTATACACAACTTCCACGCATCCAGCTCAGCACAGTATACACAAGTCCCACACATCCAGCACAGCATACACAAGTCCCACACATCCAGCTCAGCACAGCATATACAAGTCCCACACATCCAGCTCAGCACAGTATATCCAAGTCCCACACATCCAGCTCAGCACAGTATACACAAGTCCCCTCCACCGAGGGCATCTGTAGCTTTCAAGATGGCTCAGCGAAATAAATGCTTGCTACTGAAGTGTTCTGTGAACTCGGGTAAGAAGCCTGAATACTAGCAGGGCCAATTAGCCTTTCATTCTTCTTAGGTTGGTAATTATTAGCAGTGTGAGAAATCTGTGTAATTTGTTTTGCAAAATTAGGTGAACATTTACAAAAATGCTGTAAAATGATGCAAAATGCAAACACAGCACAACAACGTAAGTGATGGAGACAGCAGCCTCTCGTGTTTTCTTGCATTTGCCTGTGAGCTGATGTTACATTTTTGCTGGGAATGGTGTGTAATTAAGCAAGGTGGCGTAATATAATTTCAGAAGTTTTGCGTAACAAGTTTAACAGGAAGTTACCGAAAATATAGTCTCTTATCAGCCTAGAGGAAGGTTCCCAGGAGCCTACTATCAATTGTGAGTTTCAGGGCGTGATAAAGGCTGAAGTGTGGTTTAAAGCACTACCTAAGACCAACTTATCGCTCCACAGAGACTCTCCGGACAGGTATCCGTGTCCAAGGGCAGTGAGAGGTGATGGGGCAGTGCTGCAGCAGGGACCAGGGACTCTGAAGGCAGGGAGATGCCAATAGCTTCTTGGGCTCCTAGAAGTCGGCAATGTTGAGGTGTCGAGGATCACTCATGACGGGTTTGGAAGTCAGGTAGAGCTAGGATTAAGGATGATCTGCGCTGTCAGACTCTGTGTCCCCAGGACCTGCACTTCCCCTCTTTCCTACCAGTTTAAGCAGGTTCAGCCCTCCCAGGTTTTACCCAGTGCCCATGTTTTGTGGAAGTAACGCTGCACCGGTAATTGCCGATCCCACAGCAACATGTGGTGTTTACCGGGCGGTATTATCGCGCATCCGAATCAATAATGCCCAACGCGTGCATGGTGCAGCCTGCATGGAGCCTATAGGAATGAGAGGACTTTTATTCTCTTTACATCCGAAGGCTTTTCAAGGCTCGATGCTAGACAACGTCTCCAGCTGAATCCAGGGGAAACTGAGATTTTTGTTTTTTGGGAAAGCCCGAGATCTGCGGAGTCTGGATTGGTGGCCCCGGAGCTACGCAAGGCCCCCGCTCCCAGTGAGGAGGTAAACATCCTCGCAGTTACGATAGACAAGGGAATCACTATGAAGGAGCAGATTCTCTCTACCACAGGTTCTTGCTTTCGCATGTTACACCTACTAAAGAAAGCCCCGGCAGCGCCTCCACCAGCACAACAACACGGCGCCGGACGGATGGATCCTCACGGCCAGAGGACAGCAATAAAATGGCGGATGGAAGAATCGTAACTTTTTCGGATTCGGGGGCGTGTTCCTGCTGTTCTAAAAGGGCGTGGCTAAAAAGTGGAAAGAACAGCAAGGAACACGCCCCCGAATCTGAAAAAGACGGAGCCTATTTGGAGGGACGGCTCTCTCCTCCAATGGCTGGCCTCCGTTTAGGAAGCCAGCCAATGGAGGAGAGGCAAAAAGAGAGGCGGGCTAAAGAGCCACTCTAGAAAACATTAAATCTCCGACTTCCGGTTCTGCCTTCGGCAGACCGGTAGTCCTCGACCTAAAAAGGACGTGCTGAGAAGGGTCGCCTTCCATTTTTGCCCTCACCCTCAGGATGCAAAAACAAATATTAACTCTGCTGCAGCAAGGCCTTTGTTGTTACTTCAAAGATACTCTTTGTAGTTGTTTCATAGTCTTGTCATTTCATACTTGAAGCATCTTCAATATTCTATACAACGAAACCATAGTTGTTGCTTATTTATCTTATGTTACTAACTTACTAACAACCATTGGCAAAGCCAATAGACCTGGCTTGTTGTAGTGTAATGTTACCAGAACTTTAAGTGGGATGAAAAAACTGGAGGGTCTCTCAAAGGGGCGTGGCCAATGTAATTAAGGGCGTGGCTTAAAACAATGCCCCCGACATGCTGTTTCTGTCTGCATCCAGATATATGATACAACAAGTAACATCATACCTACAACATGTCAGGACTATTGGCTTTGTCAATGGTTGTTAGTTGCATTAGATAAATAAGCAGCAACTATGGTTTGTTATATATAATATTGAAAAAGCTTCTACTTAAAGCCCTGGTGACACCACAACAGTGTTGCTGCTCCCTGAGTTTCACAAAGAGAAGGGAAATCCAGAAAGAAAATGACTCTCTTTAAGGGATTTCCGTCCCCTACAACGCTCACCTGGCATGACGTTATGCCGGCACTTCTCCACTAGTGACAAGAGAGCAGTGTGAGCACGCGCACATCGATGTGCCTGCTGTCACTCCAGTCCAGGAAAAAATGGCCTGCAGTGACAGTAGGCACAAAACAGAGCCCGAAAGAGATCCGTTTCGAGCCCCCCTTGAAAAAACAGCCGGTGCTCCGACCTGGTGAGAGCCGGCCCACTTAAAGCCCTGAATGTTACTTGTTGTATTATATATCTGGATGTAATAACAAAAGCAGTAAATTACCAGTAAGGTGAGACACTATGCTAAGCACAAATTTTTTAGACTATGAGTTTTAAGCCACGCCCTAATTACATTGGCCACACCTTTGAGAGATCCCCCAATTTTTTCATCCCACTGAAAGCCCTGTTTCAGGCTGTGTCTCTTTTCACCACTACTGTGGCCATTCTGATAACGTACCTCCCCCCTAGTATTGCCAAGGTCGTCCAATATACCTTATAAAGCTTCCTTGGATGTCACCAGGGCCGGCGCTAGGCATGGGCAGTGTGGGCAGCTGCCCAGTGCCTCGTACTCAGACCACCAGCATGGGGCCCGCACCAGTGCAACACACAAAGGTCTCTTGTACCCCTGCCAATCCAACTGAAAGAAAGGTGTCTCCTTGCAATTGGGCCTCTCAGGGATGGTGAGGGGTGGCCTAGGGGAGGGAGACACTTATTCTTGTCCCAGTTGCAAGGAGACACATATTGCAGGGTTGTCTTGCAATTATGCCTCCTGCCAGGCTGCCCATTCAGAGACACACGGGACGCCCTTTGTTTAGCACTCAAGCAACCCCATGGTTTTAACTTTCAGGCAACAAACACTTCTCACACCTTCAGCTCGATAGGAGCTGTAAAGAGGTGCTTGTAGGTGACTGAGAGGAGGGGCTGTGACCCAGAAGGAGTCTGCACAGAGCAGTTCCTGGAGCCCTGAAAGTGTCATTTATGTAAATTAGAGGGGCCTCGCACGATCCCTTTCTGCCCAGGGCCCCAAAAATCCTAGAACCGGCCCTGGATGTCAGTGTGAGTGTATGTCCTAAAACAAGTGAAAGAGTAGAGGCTCTGCGTTCCCAGTATAGGGTGATCGGAGGGCAGGACCATGTCATGTCTGCATCTGGGTAGGGGCATCGGAAACAGGCCGGAGTCGATTGCTTCCCCGTCTGCCATAACTTCCGGGGGTTATGTGTGTGTAGTGCAATAGCGGCCCGTGGTGGGAGTGCTGCTGGGAGCTGACGTGGGGCAGGGGAGGGGCAGGGTGGGGGGTAGTAAACTACGGATTATGGCTGATTAGAGGTAAGTAAGCATATAAATAAATAAAACGAATTTTGTTG
This sequence comes from Triturus cristatus, assembly GCF_964204655.1. Classification (NCBI taxonomy): domain Eukaryota; kingdom Metazoa; phylum Chordata; class Amphibia; order Caudata; family Salamandridae; genus Triturus; species Triturus cristatus. The sequence continues at coordinate 1,562,508,801 of NC_140590.1, forward strand.
CGCGCGCTGCATCGCCAAATGCGATTCAGCGCACACAACGAACTTCGTTTATTTATTTATATGTTTACTTACTTCTAATCAGCCATAATCCGTAGTTTACTACCCCACACCCTGCCCCTCCCCCGCCCCCCGTCAGCGCCCAGCAGCACTCCCACCACGGGCCGCTACTGGTGTAGTGAAAGTAGTGCATCTTGATCAGCCTGTGATGGGAGGATATTGCTATCTTGAGGGGAACCATATGGGCTAGATGCCAGCCACATCTTCTAGGGCATCAATCCATGCCTCCAATTTACATCTCAGGGTTTTGAGGACAATTGGGGCGTTGTTAATCAAGGATACCTAGGTATTGACACTGAGTGTAACTGATTAGCGCTGTGTGCTCACGTTTTTGGGTCGAGCCTGGGCAGCGCATGTGCTGCTCTGCGAGGCATGCTGTATTCAAGTATGGACTTGAAGCTCCGCCCACTCTCCGCCTAAATTTTCCATTGGCTTGTGTCATTGTCCTTTATAAATGCTGGCTTCTGATTCGTTAATAGGCTTGTTAGTCCCTCCTTAGCCTTGTCTTCATGTGTAACCTCCCATGAGGACTGGCCCTTTTACTTCTGTTGTTACACAGTATGTCTTATTTAGTCTGTAAGCGTTATTTTCTTTAATGAGTTTCTCCTACTGCAGGCACAACATGCTTTCCTGCAAAATTCAGCGCGCCATGCGCCCTTTCACTTTTCAAGCAGCCCGGGACAATGGCTACAGCTTCTTTGAAATGAAATAGGTCTCGCATTTACAAGAGTTTGAGCTATTGGCATTGTAAATGACAATGCCTTTTATTTATGTGTTAATTATCAAAACAAATATATAAAAGGCATTGTCATTTACAATGCCAATAGCGTAAACTCTCGCAAATGCGAGACCTATTGCATTTCAAATGCTTGTTTTTAATGCACAATTGCTTTTGAAATATCTGTTTCTTGTCAAAACTGCTGTGCGGAATTGCTGGGATTCATGTTGTTAGGAGGCAGGACGAAGGGAAGTGAGGATCTTTTTGTGATTTTCTTTTTGGCACTGTTTGCACCTAGTGTGGCCATTTTCTCACGCTCTAGTTGTTGAGGCTGGCAAGCTTTAAATGAAGGATGTGGCAGAGACGCTCCGCTGGTGCGCCGAAGGCACGCCTAAGGCAATCCCGTATGCGCCCTTCTGAGACCAGGGATGCTGCCATTTTTTGCAACTGAAAAGGTACCCTATTCACGTGGCCATTTTGCTAGCACTTACAACACCATTAGATTCTTGTATGCATGCTATCGACCTTAGTCGACCCTCGTGGTCTTGTAGCACCTGTTAATTGCCAGCGCAGCCCGGCTCAAGTCAGCTTTACAAGGCCCCCACTTCCCCTCCTGTAGACTGGTGCCTTTATCTATTTAACTGTCACTCCCTGGCCACCCATAAGCTGGATCTCTTTTATCTTTTACTTGAGTCTAGTCTGGATGCATGTTTCTTACTGAGACGTGGTTGTCGGAGGACTCTGGGCCTGATGTCACTCAAGCCCTTCCTCCTGGTTGTGGCATCTCAAGGATAGATAGGCAGGGCAAAGCCAGTGAGGGGAAAGCAATTGTTTATAGGGAAGCGCTAAAATGTACTTCATCGCTGTTTAACATCCCAAACTGTGAGAGCCTGGTCTTTTCTATTACACTATGTCCCCCCTTCTGCCTCTCTGGAATCCTCTTGTACAGACCCCCAGGCCCCTACTCACAATTTCTCCAAGCTCTCCCAGAGTCAATCACTGGGTTAGCTACGGAAAGGCCCAATTTCACTCTATTTGGTGATTTCAATCTACATGTGGATGATATGAAGGACAGTGCTTTCAAAACGTTATTGCACGACATGGCTGTTGCAGCAAGCGGAGAGCTCCATTCATGATATGGGTCACGCCATTGACCTTGATGTTAGTAACATCTGCAACCTTCATGTCCAGACCCCTCTACCCTTGACCTGGTCAGACCATATTCTCCTTCCTTTCACCCTCCCCTGGCCTTCCCTCTTGCCCCTCTTCCCTTGGTCAGATGGTTGGAATGACCCAGGCCCAAACTCAATCTGGTAAATTGGTTAGAGCCCTAGAAGCCTCAAACCCAATCCCTTGGATCATGTCAATCTGGCAGTTCAGTGAGAGGGTGGCAAAATCATTGGACCTGGTTCTCGCAGTAAGGTGGCAAAAAGACGTCCAGCGTACTCATGAATCCCCCTGGTTCACTACCCATTTAATGTCTCGGAAGAAGGAGTGTAAGCTCCTGGAAAGTAAATTGAGAAAGACCTATGACGTGATCAGAATATAGGAACTCCATTAGGCGCTATTATGCAGAGATAAAAGTCGCTCAAGCTGCTTTTTATTCCACAAAAATTGCCAACTCCTCCAGCTGCTCAAAAGAGATATTTACGATTCTCTAAGATATCACAGAGCCTACAGCAGCCAGCCCCATTTCAGTGGCCTCGGTTGAATTGGCTCACTTCTTCCAGAAACAAATTATGGATATCTACTCCTTCTTCTCGAATACTGCTAATCTCGTGGATTCTGGTCTCAGCAAATCTCTTCTGGATTCACTAGAGTGTTCTCTCTCAGTGTTTCCAATTCTCACCGTATGTGAAGTAAAAGATATTCTAAATACTGTAAAATCAGGCTCACTCTTGGAACCTGCTCTTCTTTACATTTTCTCCAAGGGTCTGGTCTCATTGCTCCAGTATTGAAAGAACTGTTAAATCTTTCCCTGTCCTGTGGGCCAGTGCCCATTCAGTGGAAGCATGCGATAGTCAAGCCACTCTTAAATAAATCGAATCTTGATCCTCTCAATCTGAGCAACTATAGACCTATTTCCCCGTAACCCGGAGCCTCTAAATTGCTAGAAAAACATGTCAATAAAAATCTTTCCACTTTCCTGGAATCTAAGCAATTCCTTTATCCTACCTAAATGGGCTTCCGCCCTCTATACAGCACTGAAACAGCATTCCTGGCGGTGGTCGAAGAGCTTAAGCGTCTCCTGAATCAAGGAAGATCTGCAGACATTATTCTGTTAGATCTCACTGCTGCCTTCGATACCATGGACCATCACTTTCTCTTGCAGAGAATTTCTAAAGTCGGTATCGAGGGAAGAGCACTGGACTGGCTTTCTCCTTCCTGGATAATCACACCTTCCAGGTCCAAGATGAGTCTTGTCTCTGTGCCAGTCTCCCTCTCTGCTGTGGGGTTCCACAGGGCTCCTCCCTGAGCCCCACTATCTTTAACCTTTATCTGCTTTCCCTTGTTGTTATTATTCAAACATATGAGCTTTTGTTGGTTTCCTATGCTGTCAACACCCAGCTGGTTGTGTTGATCTCTCCTGACTCCAGTTCTGGTCATCTATCCATGACCTTCTGTCTTAAGGAAATAGCCAGTTGGATGTCAGGTGCAAACTTAAACTCATGAGGACAAGACAGAAGTCATGCTGTTGGGGAACAATGTCTGCAGCACTGTCCTAAGCCCACTCCACTTCCAGATTGCCTGAGTCAATTGCCCACCCCTAAATATTTGATAAAGAACCTTGGGATCTGGCTTGATTTTGGTCTCACTACGGACCTGCAAGAGGAGTGATTGTTTAGGCCCTTGTGACGTCTCGTTTCGATTGTGGGAATGCCCTGTTACTTGGTTCACCCGTTATGTTGTCAGGAGGTTGCAGACCATGCAAAATGCTGCAGCACGACTCCTGATGAACATTCCCAAACATCAATCGGCCACCAAGGCTTTGAGAGATCTCCACTGGCTTCCTGTGGAATGCCGAGTGCAGTTCAAGACTCTTTGCATTATGTACAGGGCAATCAATAAAAAAGACCCTTCTTTGTGAAGACCTCTAGCCTCCTCATATCTGCCGGGGAGAGTCCTCAGATCCTCTTCAGCACACTTACTCAAGGTCCCCAGGATCCGTAGATCTTGTTGGGGTGGCCCTTCTATTTCCTTCCTGGCCCCTAGACTCTGGAACACTCAACTACTGAAACTTCACCTATTGGAGCAGCAACTTCCCTTCCGCAAGGCCTTGAAGACCTGGCTTTTCTGCTACTTACCTACCTGTAAGTCTGGTTTCACCATCTATTGTGTCTGCTGCAACGCTGGGTAGCCTCTGGGTAGCCATGCACTATATAAGTCCGCACAAATAGAATAGAATAGAATACATTGTGCAGTAAATATGGGAAATTCTCCCCTTCCCTAGGTGCCCATTAGTAGTTGAGCTTCCAGCGGGCCATGTTCCGATAATGAGGTCAGACAGTCCCTGTACCTGAGGAGAGCATGTCTAAGTTGCAGACATTTATGGAATTGTGTCTTGGTGAGGTCTAATTGTGCCTGGAGATCTTGAAAGGATTTGATGTGGCTCCCCTTACAGATGTCTCCTAGGGTTGTGTTTCCAATATTGTCACACCCCTGAAATCCATGCAGACCGTGAGGAACTTCGATTTTCGATCGTGATCGTATCGACCCGCCATTTTGTGCTCCGCCGCCATTTTGTGTTGCCCTCACTCAGGCAGCACGACGATCAAAGTCTTTTTCTGCTTTTCCTGCAATAGTGTATTAATAACCTTGTGCATCTGTTTACAAAAGCTGGTGTTTGAGACTGGCCGAGTACATTAATCCCTGTCTGGTTTTCCTAAATCCCTGTCTCAACTATCTGTTGGTTCACACTATTCTCTTCTGATTTTATCTTATCGTCTGGCCTTCGCTGTCCTCTGCTCGTATTCTCTTGTTTCACAACTATCCTCCAAAAACACACAAACGTATCTCGTCACCTGCAAGACAGCTACAAGTCAGTTAATGAATTAGCTCATGGGGTGGGGTAACAAACACAGTTAGAGGATAGGCCTCTTCGAGTTACTCGATACTCTGTTTTCAAACCTTTCCTATTGGTTCCGTTCTGTTTTCCAACTTTCCTTATTGGCTCCTTTTATATGTTTTAGGTGTGTTCTTAGTTAATGTATATGTCACATATATACTATATAAGATTGTGCGCCACGGAGTGAAGTGGCAGTCTCCTGAGAACATACCGTGTGTACTTCTAGGACAACTGTACTAGCTGCAGCTAATAAATCTAATCTTTTACGCCGGCAGAGTGTCCCCGTGTCTCTGTGTAGCTAAGCAGGAGAACCCAGGAGATTAAGGCGTACCCTGCGCCGCCAGGTCCAAAAGGTTCTGGTTCTTCAACCGGAGGTATGAGTGAGGTAGAGACTCTGCCATAGTAGGGTCTGTTGTGTGAGCTTGTTGTGCCAGCAGAGAAAGTGCATAGTCATCCTCCGAGCCTGAAAGACTACCCTTGTTACCTCTGGGAGGTTTGTGGGGATTGGGTCCCCATACAGCAAACTCCTTACTTTATCCATGTTTAACAAGGCGAGTTCTGCTCGATATGTAGGGTCAATCCACCTACCAGTCAGCCAATCATTAATCATGAGTATATGCATGGCTCAGTAATATAATTGGTGGTCAGCTATTGCCTTACAGCCATGGTGCACTAAAAGCCTGCACATAGACCAGGCCACATGGGGTGATTTAGAAGCCCAAATAAGGTCACGGACACTGGAGGTAAGGTCTCTAAACCACCGGTCAGGAATCAACAGCGGGAAATTTTGAAGTATATAAAGATATTGCGGGAGGACCATAATTTTGAAGAGGTCCAGTATATTAAGAGGCGGAGGGGACCACCGGGTAGATCCACCAAGTTGAGAATTCAGATCAACTGGGGAAGGAGGGCTATGTGAATGCCTAGATATTTGAAACTCAGTCGTTTCATGGGTATGTAGGATTGCCAGTTCATGGTCTTGCTATCGCCATGGATCGGGACCAATAGGGACTTAGAGCAGTTCATTTTGAGGCCCAAAGCCTCTTCATTGAGTGCTAGAAGACAACAGCATCTAGGTCCGGTCAACCAGGGCTCAGCCAGGTACAGGAGGACGTTGTTAGCTTATAGAGCAATTCTACCCTCCATGCATCCCTCCCAATGCCATTCCTGTCTGGGCATCACATCGTATCAGTTGGGCAAGTGGTTCAATAGTGAGGGCGAACAAGAGGGGCAACAGTGGGCACCCCTGCCTTTTCCACCTTCTTATAGGGAAAGAGTCAGAGTTCACTCCATTTATTAACAACCGGGCCATAGGCTGGGATTATAGAATATAGAAGATCAATGTACGCTCGGATCAATGGGCAAAAGCTCCTCTTGAGCAGGACTGCCTGCATAAAGCCCCAGTTCACCAAATTGAGCGCCTTCTCGAAGTCAAGGAGCAAGAGTGCACAAGGCCCTGGTGTAGTGCGGGTCCGGGCTAGGGCCATCTGTAGTTGGCGTACACATTGCCGGGTGCTTTGGTGGGGCATGAACCCGCATTGGTCAGGGTAGATCAGCGTAGAAATCACCCGGCCAAGCCTGGCTTAGATGATCTTCGCAAAGATCTTCACTTCTATGTTTATAAGCGATATAGGTTTATAATAGCCAGATCATGGTGAAGGCTGGTCCGATTTGGGGATCACCACTATTGTAGCCATATCAAATTTCAGTAGGAAGCATCCCACTTGAGCTTCCTTTACATACATAATGAGTAGATGGAGGGATAGAAAGTCCTGGAACTTACTATAATATTCCAGAGGGTATCCATCTGGCCCCTGGGTTTTCCCAGACTGACGCTCAGTCATGGCAGTTTTTATTTCCTCCCTGGTGAAGGGCATGTCGAGGTCCCGCAGGTCCTGGAAGGAGAGTCGAGAGAGCGATATGTCTGCCAAGAGGGGTTGACGTTGCTCACGGGGGTGGGGGTAGTGGCGTGGGGGTTGAGGGTAGGCTGCACATAATGCGCGGTAGTACTTGGAGAACACAGCCGCTATCCCTTCCATGTCAGTGTGCAGGACCCCAGTCTGATTGAGGATTTCTGGAATTGCTCTGGCGGTCCCATCTTTCATGGTGAACCAGTAGAGCAGTGTATATGATTTGTCATCCATCTCATAGACCCGCTGGGTGGAGGCCTTCCAGCACTGCCTGTCCTCCTCTAGGGCGGTTTGTCTAACGGCAAAGCTGGCCAATTCCAATTGGTGCCTGAGGGTCTGTATGAGGTTTAGCACGAGCTTTCGTTCCAGCATGAGTATACGGTGCTCCAGGTTAAACATGCATTGTCATTTGTCATTCTTGAGCCGCCTAACATACCCTTTAGCTAGTCCCTTCATTGTAACCTTTCCGGCAGCCCAAAGCAGGCTTGCAGAGGCAGGGCTGGACTGGGAACCCAAACCATCCCTGGCAATTCTGACAGACCAGCCTCCCTGCTGCTTTTGTTATTGGGGGCTGATATAGGGGCACTGCTGCAAATCCCCCCCCTCAAGTTACAAAACCGGCCTCACCGGTGCAAAATCAGCCCCCACCCTTCCTGTCTCCCGGGGAAATGCCCGCTACAGCCAGTCTGGCCCTGCTCAGAGGCGACAGACTCGGCATTAGCTGCAAACTAGGCCTGTTGTTCTGTCTCTAGAAATGTTGTACATTTCTTATCCTGGAGAAACCAGGCATTGAGCCGCCACATGGTGCCGTGAACGTGTTAGACTCCCAATTTGAAGTGCAATCCGGGAGTGGATGGATATGCCACTAGGGAGTATTTCTACTTGGGTAACCTGCAGCACATAAGCCTCTGGTAGCAAGATAAAGTCTATACGCGAGAGTGTCTTGTGCGCTGCTGACATTTGTGTATAAGTCCTGCTTCAGGGTTGCCATATCCGCCAGACATCACACAAACCCAGGGAGTCCATTCACCCCTGCAGTTGTCTCCATGCATGTTACAATGTGCTGTTGGGGTACTAGTAGTATCCATTTCCGGATGTAATATAGCATTAAAGTCCCTGCCTATGACAGTGGTGCCCACTGGGAAGCTCAAGACCACCTCAGTGAGTGCCACATATGTGTGGGTGGGCACATGATGGGGAACATAAAAACTCAGGATGTTATATGAATGCCCCTCAAGTACGCCCTCCAGTGCCAATTACCTACCCAAGGGGTCCGCGATCGTACAAGTTATCAGGAGAGGGAAGGACTTGTGTAAAAGAATGGACATGCCTCTAGAGCCTCCACTGAAGCCCACATGATAAACCTAATGGTATCCAAATCTCTTTGGGAAAGGGCAATTTGAACCCATAAGGTGTGTTTCTTACAACAGCTGGATGGAGGGGTGAAGGTGCTTGGCATATTGGAGGACGGCCATGCACTTAATGCTGTCAAGGACTCTATTTACATTCCAGGTCAAGACCGTATGGGCCTTAGTGGGATTAAACGTAATGTGCAGTGCTTAATTTGTAGAAAACATACGTGCCAGGGCTCTCGTCAGGAGGCCACTGCAGCTTGCACCGCACATTGCCCCTGCCATGCTGCCAATGACAGAACCAACACAACTAATAATCATCACACAAGTGTGACTATTCAGACTATTCCAGGCCCCCAAGGCTATAAGAATGGCTTGGGTGGGATGTAATACAATGTTTAATGTAGTTTGAATTAATATTAACTGTTGTTGCGGTCTTCTCTGAATTAGCAGGACAGCGCCACCTTGTGGCAGACTATCAAGTACCGGTGTTGACAATTAAGTGCCGGTGAACCACCTGCTCAAATTAAGCACTTGTATTGTGTTCCATGGGGTCTCCTTCTAGGATTACAATCTACTATATGGGGGAAAGGTGGAGAGCCTCTGGAGACCAGTCATCTCAGACTAGTAAAGCAAGAGCGGTCTGGGTGTAGCATATAGTCATGTGGCAAAACAATCAGAACCAAATGGAAGAAAAGAAAAAGCAAAGGGTAGCATTCCCCCTCCAACCACCAAAGCATGCAAAATCAAACAGTCATGGTCTTTGGGATATCGCTAATGGAGGCCTCCCTGATTCAGATGGATCGGTGTGTAGTGCACCAGCGCTGCTTTTCTATGTCTGCCCTATGTGTGGCCCTCCTGGGTTAGTGGCAGGCCGGTTAGGAAATCGTTTCTGGATCCATTGCCTGGTTAACACTTGGGGCCAGATGTACACAATTTCAGGATAGCAATTCCTAACTATCGATTGTCAGCAAAACGCAATAAAGGCATTGTTATTCCTAATGTATAAAACACGCCCCTTCCAAATACCGAATTTGTGTTGGGTTGCAAACCCAAATTGCAAGTAACAATTTGAGGTCTATACATTAATGCGTTTTTGACATCGCAAATGGTCCGATTTGGCAAATTGGGCTGTTTTCCACCTCACAAATGTTTTGTACATCTGGCCCTTCATTTTTTATTGGACGGGCAGGTGACTATGCAATTCTGTAATCACAGCTCCCCCAAGGCTGAATTAATTTCCCTCATTTTACTGTCCCACCCACCTTGTCACTGTCCCGCTGTCTCTTTTAACATCTCTGTTTCACTCTATTTCACTCTATCTAGTTACCACTTTGTGATTTCTATCACAATCATTGCATTAATATGCATTCTTCCCTGTCATTACTCGCTTCCAATACCATTATTTTGCTGACACGCTCTCTTCCCCTATAACATTGTGTTCATTTTATTATTTTCTTGTCACTCTTTTTCCTCTGGCTCTCTGAATCTGCTTCTCTTTCTACCTTTATGTCAGTGTCTCTTAGTTACCTGTCACAGCCTACTCCCTTGCCACACCGATTCCCTTGTCACTGTTTACCTGTCACTATTATATCTTTTTTCCCTCTAACTTTTCTCCCCCTCATTGTCTGAGGCCTTCATCAGCTCTCTTTCCTCATATGGATCATAGGATGACCAGCTTTGAATAGCAGGAGTACATTTTGCAAGTATTATTTTTCCTTTTTCTCACACAAAACACATCTGCATCTGAACAGCTAGGAAAATAATGGTGAAACCCAGTATTTGTAGTGCTTTATTGTGGATTGATTAAAAACTTATAATAATTTAATAAAATCATAAAAAGGAATAAACACATAAGGGAGGGTACCTCGATAGAGAGACTGAAAACAATGTAAAAACTCTGACTTGGGATAAGGTACCCTCGTCAATTGGGTTTGCTTACTCAGTAACTGAATCATATATCCTAAAGTCTTAAAATTTACATTTTATAATGTGGAAGCTTTCCCAAATTGTTTGCTTACATATCCCCAAAATTTGACAAACTACCTGAGCATTTTGAGATCAAAGCCATTTTGCACAAATAATACATCTTCTTAACAGGATTGAATTGCATTTCATTAAAAACATTGTTCAGCCATCTCCTCCGGTTAGCTGCTAACTGTAAACATAAAGGAATTTTATGCAATAAGTTTTCTTTCCTTAAATGGTCTAAGCAACAGTGATCAATCGCCATTTTGTAAGACGGTCAACCAGAGCAAACTTAATATATGTCTAACCTCAAAAACATAATTTTATAAACTTGTTTCTGATCTCCACTGGAAGGCTCTGGATTAAATAAATATGCATTGAACCTTGATCATAACTGTCAATAGCAGACCTAGAAAACATTTCAGTGTTGAAATCAAATCATTCTAAATCCCTCAATCTTTTTAATATCACAAATGTGACCACTGATTTAAAGGTCGCGGGATGGTGCTGCTGTTCGCCGGACAGGTAAGTCCTTTTTTAAGGGTTTTGGGGAACGGAGGATTTATGACGGAAGTTTAAAAGTTAGTCATAGTGTTGTTTGTTGGTTTTTGGTATATTTAGATCTACAGGCAGTTAGTATTTCACACAAATTTGCTTTTGCAGTTTTTGTTTTAATAATGTATTACGACGTTATCTTAAATTGTGTGGTGTTGGTTATATTTTGATGATTACCTGTTATGTATATGTACATTTGGGAATGTAATGTTTTGCGGGTGGGTTTTCTAATTTTATGTGATGGATTGAATGTTATATACCTTGGTTTGTGATAGTTATGTTTTTTGAAAATAATTTATATTTTTTTTATTGAATCAGTCTTTATTAATATTGTAATTCTAAACAGTTGTATGGCTGATCTAATGAAACATTCTATTTATTATTTAAAAAAAAATATTTGGTATGTTGGTTTACAGTTTGTTGTACTTTTTAGCACTTTGGTAGGTTAAGATTTATTTTATAGTATGCTTTTGACTATCACTTCTAAGTAATGTAGTCCTTTGTTATTTATTAAAGGTTTAACTTTAAATTGTACCATGTCGTACATCCTTTTCGGTTGTATGCTAAGTGTAGGGCCAAGTTGACTAACAGATTGCTTCATTCTTCATTCAAACTCACCATCCACGCATACAATGCCCTGCACAACACCGGACCAACGTACCTGAACAGCTGCCTCTCCTTCCACGCACCCAAAAGACACCTCCGATCAGCCGACCTTTCGCTGGCCACCGTCCTTCGCACCCACAGGTCCAGAACAGGAGGAAAGTCCTTCTCTTACCGCCCAGCCAAGGCCTGGAACTATCTCCCCCTCTACCTCCAAAGAAGCACCCACACTGCCCCAGTCCAGGAAAGACCTAAAGACATGGCTCTTGGCTGACTCCACAGATGACAAAGGACCTCACGACATGGCTCTTCGACGACCACTACAGTCAACGGAGCCACCCTCCCTATCCAGCGTCTTGATACACTCACGGGTGAGTAGTTGACTCAACAGCCCAGATTGATTGATTGGTAGCTTCTATAAATTTGTATAGTGTAGGTTGAGTTCTACCTTGTGTGGATTAGAATGCATTGTGCCATCCTTCCACTGCGTTATTTGTTTTGTCTTCCTGTGCCAAGGTGCTTTAATAAACATTCCACCATGGTATTTGAAATTTAGGTTGGTGTCTGTGTCCGGAGTGATGCCGTCTGCCAACCCACGTGTCTTCGAAATAGTCCATTAGGGGACTACATTTGTCTTCATGTTGTTGGTAGAAATGGCTTCCAATTAGTAGATTACAGTGGTTGACTACCTCTGTGACAGGGGCATAGGCTAGTGCTATCATTGTTTTGATTTCAAAGGCAAATTGGCTATTTGGTGAATATTCTACAATTAGGGCCTGATTACGATGGGTGCGCCACTGACAGCCCGTCGGTGGCGGTCCCACTGCCATCATAATTCAGATTTCTGCCCACCACATTATGATGCAGAAACAACAGTTGATGGACAGAATGCAGAACAATGTTATACATTCACCCCAGTACAGAGATCTGGGCCTAAATCCATCGTTTTTTTGCTCACCATGCCATTCCAGTTTGAACCCAGCCATATGCAAATCAGTCTTGACCCTGTGCCTCATGGGAACAGTCCAGCCTGAACTGCCAAGCCAGGTCCTCCCTGGACGGGAACCAAGCATCCTAGGACCGGTTTCAGGGTTTCACCCCTCTTCAGCCAGGATTGCTTGATTCCAGTGGCATGGAGAGCACGGGACTCACGTCTGAGCATACCCGTCCCACTCGGGGTGACAAATGCAAAAACAACAGTTGATGGACAGAATGCAGAACAATGTCATACATTCACCCCAGTACAGAGATCTGGGCCTAAATCCATCGTTTGTTTGCTCACCGTGCCATTCCAGTTTGAACCCAGCCATATGCAAATCAGTCTTGACCCTGTGCCTCATGGGAACAGTCCAGCCCGAACTGCCAAGTCAGGTCCTCCCTGGACTGGAACCAAGCATCCTAGGACCGGTTTCGGGGTTTCACCCCTCTTCAGCCAGGATAGCTTGATTCCAGTGGCATGGAGAGCACTGGACTCACGTCTGAGCATACCCGTCCCACTCGGGGTGACAAATGCAAAAACAACAGTTGATGGACAGAATGCAGAACAATGTCATACATTCACCCCAGTACAGAGATCTGGGCCTAAATCCATTGTTTTTTTGCTCACCATGCCATTCCAGTTTGAACCCAGCCATATGCAAATCAGTCTTGACCCTGTGCCTCATGGGAACAGTCCAGCCCGAACTGCCAAGCCAGGTCCTCCCTGGACTGAAACCAAGCATCCTAGGACCGGCTTCGGGGTTTCACCCCTCTTCAGCCAGGATAGCTTGATTCCAGTGGCATGGAGAGCACGGGACTCACGTCTGAGCAAACCCGTCCCACTCGGGGTGACAAATGCAAAAACAACAGTTGATGGACAGAATGCAGAACAATGTCATACATTCACCACAGTATAGAGATCTGGGCCTAAATCTATCGTTTTTTTGCTCACCATGCCATTCCAGTTTGAACCCAGCCATATGCAAATCAGTCTTGTCCCTGTGCCTCATGGGAACAGTCCAGCCCGAACTGCCAAGCCAGGTCCTCCCTGGACTGGAACCAAGCATCCTAGGACCGGTTTCAGGGTTTCACCGCTCTTCAGCCAGGATAGCTTGATTCCAGTGGCATGGAGAGCACGGGACTCACGTCTGAGCATACCCGTCCCACTCGGGGTGACAAATGCAAAAACAACAGTTGATGGACAGAATGCAGAACAATGACATACTTCACCCCAGTACAGAGATCTGGGCCTAAATCCTTCGTTTTTTTGCTCACCATGCCATTTCAGTTTGAACCCAGCCATATGCAAATAAGTCTTGACCCTGTGCCTCATGGGAACAGTCCAGCCCGAACTGCCAAGCTAGATCCTCCCTGGACTGGAACCAAGCATCCTAGGATCGGTTTCGGGGTTTCACCCCTCTTCAGCCAGGAAAGCTTGATTCCAGTGGCATGGAGAGCACGGGACTCATGTCTGAGCATACCCGTCCCACTCGGGGTGACAAATGCAAAAACAACAGTTGATGGACAGAATGCAGAACAATGTCATACATTCACCCCAGTACATAGATCTGGGCCTAAATCCATAATTGTTTTTGCTCACCATGCCATTCCAGTTTGAACCCAGCCACATGCAAATCAGTCTTGACCCTGTGCCTCATGGGAACAGTCCAGCCCGAACTGCCAAGCCAGGTCCTCCCTGGAATGGAACCAAGCATCCTAGGACTGGTTTCGGGGTTTCACCCCTCTTCAGCCATATAGCCAGGTCTAAACTGGGGTGGCATGGTGAGCAAAAGAATGATGGATTGAAACCCCGAAACCGGTCCTAGGATGCTTGTTTCCGGTCCAGGGGGGACCTGGCTTGGCAGTTCGGGCTGGTCTGTTCCCATGAGGCACAGGGTCAAGACTGATTTGCATATAGCCAGGTTTAAACTGGGGTGGTATGGTGAGCAAAAGAATGATGGATTTAACCCAGATCTCTTGACTGGGGGTGAATGTTTTGATTTGTTCTGCATTCCGTCCATCAATTGTGTGTCTCTTGCTTTCTCACCACATTATGATGGCATGCGGATGTTTGGCGGTCGGAGAGACCGACCGCCATGGATCCGACAGGCTTAAGGAGCACGCCGGTCAGTCGGAGGGACGTTTATCCCTACAACAGTGGCGGTGACTGTTCAGGCACCAACGTAGGGATTACAATGTCCCTTTCCGCCGGCAGTTTCATGGCTTTTAAACCGCCAGAAAAAAGCTGGCAGAAAGGGACGGCCCCCCTTACCCCCTGGATATCCGACATGGACCCTGCATCATGTGGCAGGAATTGCATGGTGCCTGCCACATGATGCAGGGAAATGCAAAAAGTTTATTTTTTGGACAGCGGTGTGTGCTGCAGCCTGCAGCACATGCCGCAACGCAAAAGATACACTTTGTGACTGCCTTGAAGGCAGTCACATTGTAATTAGTATGGCGGGACCCCCGAGAGCTAGTCGGGCAGTGCTATTCCCCAGCTGCGGCCCATGCAGGTAAGAGCGGTGGGCGGTAGGGCCGGGTTAGGGGGGATTTAGACGGACGAGGACGAAGAAACATTAAATAAATAATTGATTTTCCCTCATCATCATCCGTGGAAATCCCCCCTCACCCTGCCCCACTGCTCCACCACTCTTACCTGCATGGGCCACGGTTGCTATTCCTCACCAGGGTGGCGGTCGAACCAAAGTCCGACCGCTATCATAATCAGCCCCCCAGTGCAGATTTTTGGAGATGCCTCCATATACTTTGATTAAAATGATATTAACAGCCTTGTATAGCTGTGTGAGGGTATGTTTTTCGAATTGCTTGAATCATGGTTTGTTCAAAGTCTATGATTATTTTTGAGATATTTGTTTCATGTTTTATATGGTGTAAGAGATTGTAATAAGTGCTGCTTAGTTTATTTGGTAGTCAGGCACATATAAAAGTGAAATGTGTGTTTTGATACTCACCATTTATGGTGCATGTCTGAGTAAATGGTGTGGGACACATTTTAGAGGTCCCATCCATCATCCAGGTTTGACATTGGCTAAGTTTCATTAAGTTGTTTGCTGAAGAGAATATTAGAATTTGTTTCTCATTATTTAGGTTGTCATGAAAGGAAAGGCTCCTCACCATGTGTATTTGTTAATTGTTCAGGTATGTCCATGTCTTGGTATCTACTAGGGGCAGGTGGGGTATCACTGGTGGCTTTTTTGTTTGTGCAATTAATCTTTTTAAAGTGGGGATAGGTGATAGTTGCCCTGTTATGTGTTTGGGACTCTAGGTAAAATATCCTTTAAGATTTTGTTTGTGGGCTTTTAGGAGCTAGTGCTTGCCTCCCCTATATTTAGAAATATTTCTTGTATTTCTATCTCTGTCACATTTGTGGGGTAGTTGAGCTCTTTTTTTACATTAATTATTACACCATCTTTTGTGGTGGCCCTCTCAATAGCATGCATTAGAACAATATTTAGAATTGTTTATAGTTTCTGATGAGCCACTTTCTTGGCTGTGGGTGTAGGCCATGTGGTTAGTAACTGCTTTCCTTTCTGTCAAGGGATACATTTGGCAGTCTCTGTCAGCGTAAGTGTAAATATTGTATTAGTATGAATATATAATATCTTTAAAAATGTGCACATTGGTCATTAACATGTTTAAAATGTGTATACTTCTATTTTGCATACTCACATGTATGTTTTGGTGAGATGTTTCACCTGGTTTTGCAGCTGTTCCCTAGGAAGTATTTTAATGTGCAGCAGGTGCCTTTGATTCTTTTGATTGAAAAAGAAAAACTTAAGTTACATTTAAATGGTAATTTGTTGATAGTTTGTAAGGGTTGAGGTCGTTAGGTTGGTTTTTGTTTGCTTTTGGGTGAGTGTATCATTAATTAGCTATTTATGTATACTTACTTTCTTTTTCTTTTCCTGGTTTGTGATAGTTGATATTTTCTGGTAGTTTGTTGGTTTTCAAGATGTTTTTTAGGAGGTCTGTGTAAAAAAGATAAAAGTTGGAAAGTGTGATAATATTTATTTGCTATTTCATATTTTAAGCTTGTTAACAGTTACATTTTAGTTTAAATATAACTGTTACATATTTGGTTATGTAGTTGTTTAGATGTATATTTTCTCCTTTAGGGCCTTATGTAGGTAAATTACATTTACCACTTCATAAATACCGAATGTTACCGATTCGGTATTTATGAATCGGTAAATGTAATGTAGGTGAAAAAATACCGAATCGGTAAGTGTCGGTATTTTAGAGTCGGTATTTACCGATTCGGTAATGGCAACCTGTATCACATTGATTCCCATGGGCCAGGAGGCCCATAGGAATCAATGGGAAGCCAGTTACCATTACCGAATCGGTAAATACCGAATCGGTAATGGGGGGAGCTCAATCAAGGGTGGCAGGGTGTCACATTGACACCCTGTTGCACCCCTGATTTCTGCATGTGTGCACATGTGGCACACATACATGCCCTGAGGGCATGTGTGTCTGCCACATTGCACACATCTAAGGGCTAACAAATGCATTTACTGAGTCATTTGTTGTCATTTACCACCAACTTACAGTTGGTGGTAAATAACGAATCCCCACACCCACCACACACTCCCCCCTACATCTCATTTCTGTAATCGGTATTTACCGAATCGGTAAAATTACCGATTCGGTAAATTACCGAATACAGAAATGAGCCCCCTACATGTCAAAAGCCTAAATACCGGTCGGTAACGGTATAATTACCGAAAATCGGCCGTTACCGACCGGTATTAGGCTACGTACATATGGCCCTTAGTGATTTGTAGAAAGGATCTGGCAGAGTATCCTCGTCTTGCAGCGTTTGCCATTTTAGATAGTATTTAGTTTTTCTAATTAGTGGCCTTTTATATAGTTTATTTAATTGTTTGTTTGATTATATCGGTTAAAGTTGTGTATAGTTTAATTTTATTGGTTGGTTTACTATAGTTAGAATTTTTTATCAGTTGAATCCTTCTATGGTAAATGTTAATTTGTGTTTTACTATTTATGTATAATATATACTTCCATATTTTGGTTTATAACATTATTTATGTATGCATAATTAGTAAAATTTAGTTTGGTGTTTACTTGTTTGTAGTCAATGGTAATTATTTGAGGGGTGAATGGAGAATATTTTGTTGATGTATTATACTTTTATTTAAATTATATATTTGAATAATACATTTTGGGTTTATTTAAAGGTATTGTTTTCTGTGAAAAGTGGTTATTTAGTGTTTTTATTAATGATTATATAATTATTTTGGAGATAATAACTTGATATTGTGTGGATTGACATTTTTGACACATTCTATGTTTATATACAGCTAACAATATTTTTGTTTCCTATATTTTCTTTTTTGATATATGTAACAATTGATATTTTAACAACGATATTTGTGTTCTCGATATTTGTGTTTTTTGTACTTAAGTATAAGGAGCAAATATTTATGTTATCAATATTTAATTTCTGATATTTTTGTGTTTTGATATTTGTTGGATCGATATTATGTCAGTGATCACATTTTGCCATGACTACTGAATTAAATGGTTCCATGTTAAGAGAAGTTAATTTGTGGTATAAGGAATGCAAATAGTTACATTTTCTTAGCTTTGGTTACCTCATGGGTTAACAAAGAAAGAGTGAGAATTTTATTGATGGTGCCACTGTTTCACCTGTAACCAGTTTGATACCAAACCTGGGCAAAGCCAATAGGTCTCGCCTAAGCAAGATCTATTGGCTTTGCCAATGTGTTTTAGCCATGTTGTGGCATGGCTAAAAGTTAGTTGCTTAGAGGAGAGTGGTATGGAGTGGAGTGTGGATGAGTGGAGTGGCGTAGAGTGTAGTGTAGTGGAGTATCATGGAATGTCGTAGAGTGTATGGTTGCTTGAGTGGCATACAGTTGCGTACAGTGGAGTACAGTAGAGTGGAATACAGTAGAGTTGCGTAGAGCAGGGTGGAGAGTTGTGGAGTGGCGTAGAGTATCATGGAGTGGCATAGAATAGAGTGTAGTGTCGTAGAGTAGCATAGAGTGGAGTGGCATAGTGTTGTGAAGTGTTGTGGAGGAAGTGGAGTAGAGTGGAAGGCCATAGAGTGGAGGGGCATACAGTGAGGTAAAGTGGAGTGTCATAGAGTATAGTGTCGTAGAGTGGAGTGGCATAAAGTGTCATAAAGTGGAGTGGTGTAGAGTGGAGTAAAGTGGTGTGGAGTAAAGGAAAGGGAGTTGCTTACAGTGGAGTAAAGTGTTGTGATGTAGAGTGGAGTAGATTGTCGTAAAGTGGGGACGCATGGAGTGGAGTAGAGTGTCATAATATGGAGTGGCATAGAGTGTTGTGAGGGAGTAGAATGTCATAGAGTGGAGGGGCATATAGTGGAGTGGTGTAGAGTGGAATAAAGTGGCGTGGGGTGTTGTAGGGGGAGTTGCGTTGTGTGGATTAGAGTGTTGTAGAGTAGAGTGGCGTAGAGTGGAGTAGATTGTCGCGTGTAGTGGAGTATCATAGAGTGGAGGGCCATTGACTGGAGTGTTGTAGAGTGGAGTAAAGTGTTGTAGAATGTCATAGAGTGGAGTTGAAAAGAATGTTGTAGAGTGTAGTGGAGTAGAGTGTAGTGGAGTAGAGTGTTGTAGAGTGGAAATGGTATAGAGTGGAGTAGAGTGTTGTAGAGTGGAGCGGCATAGAGTATGATAGAGTGTTGTAGAATGAAGTAGAGTGGAGTGGCATTGAGTGGAGTGGCTTAGAGTGTAGTGTAGTAGAGTGGATATTAAAGTTGGGTGGCATAGAGCCGCATGGTGTAGAGTGGAGTGTTGTGGAGTGGCGTAGCATAGAGTGGAGTAAAGTTTGAGAGTGGAGTGGAATAGAGTGAGTAGAGTGTCGTAGTGTGGCGTGTCATAGAGAGGATTGTTAAAGAGTTGAGTACAGTGTCGTAGAGTGGATTGTGTAGAGTATCATGTCATAGGGTGTCATGTTGTAGAGTGGAGGAGTGTGTTGTAGAATAGCGTGTTGTGTCGTAGAGAGACATAGAGTGGAGGGGCGTAGAGGGGAGTGGCATAGAGTGGAGTGGCATGTCTTAGAGTGGAGTGGCATGTTGTAAAGTGGAGTGGTGAGTGGTAGAGGGGCATGGAGTGGTGAAGAGTGGAGTGTCGTAGAGGGGAGTGGAATGTTGTAAAGTGGCATAGAGTGGAGAGGTATAGAGTGGAATAGAGTGTTGTAGAGTGGAGTTGTGTAGACTGGAGTGGCATAGTGTGGAGTATGCATGGAGCTGTAGTGCACTGCCATTACAGACACTACAAATGAAATGACCATTACATTTGCACAGACATACAAATTTACTTATCAAAGTATACAGCGCACAAATGATAATGTGGGAAGTGTCATCACCTGGTGAACTATTACAAATTGCAGCAGTGGAAAGATCAACCCGCACAATCCCACCCACAGCTTGTGGTCAGTATCAATCAGTTCTAGTGGTGAGTGCTACAACAGACATCACTCCTGCTGCAAAAGAGTGTAGACAATGGAAATTACAACAATAATGACCAAATATTATGTTTTATAGTCATCTGGAGCACTCCAAATAAACAAAACGACCAGGAAATTGCAAAAAGAATTGCAAACGTTCTCCTAATAATGGTTGTGGGTTCAGGAGACCATATGTGCCAGTTGTCATCCAAGCGTGTGATCTTTTAGTCAGTGTGGCTTTGTCAGTGATGGAAGAATGCTTCTTGGCTGCTGAATTGATTGCTCTGTTAAAAGCAGCCTGTATGAGGGTTAAGGCCCAAAGTGGCTCAGCTTTCAAGGTTTTTAGAGCCACATTTATATATTCATGTGCAGGGGCATTACCTAGATCAGATATAGTACTCCACTCCACAAGGCATTGCTCAGTGTGCCTCCTGGCTCTTTTTTAAATTTATACCAGATTTTTCAGTAGGCACCAAAACTGGATAGGTTTTACCTATGTATCCCAAATTCTAGTCTTATTTGGGCTGCAGAGGT
The DNA here is from genome assembly GCF_964204655.1 of Triturus cristatus. Lineage (NCBI taxonomy): Eukaryota > Metazoa > Chordata > Amphibia > Caudata > Salamandridae > Triturus > Triturus cristatus. Next base: position 1,562,529,021 of record NC_140590.1, read on the forward strand.
ATGTCGTTCAAGGCTGAGCACCCGCCTATAAGTGCCAATAATTGCATGATCAATTACTTTGTCTGCTCTGCCCCTGAGAGCTTCTGCTCCATACGCTACGGAGGGATTGAATTTTGAGGCCATAACTTGTTGTAATGGTTGGAGAGACCAACCTTTTGTTGTGTTCCTTAAGGCAGACATAAGGGTATTACTTTTTCTTAGTATCGAGTGACTGTGCCTTTTGAAGGAGCCTCTTGAGTTATAGATTACCCTCAAATACTTATACTCTGTCACAGATTCCAGAGTTGGGGCTTCCAGGTGGAATGATGGTGGTGGGCTTCTTGTTATGACTAGCATTGATTTGGTTTTCTTAAGATTGCCTAGGAGCCCATGTTCTACCATGTAAGTTGCTGTGGCGTTTATTAGCCTCTGCAGGCCAACCTTTGTGTAACTGACCAGTACTGATCAGTACTACGTCGTTGGCATACAACATGTGAAAGGGGTTAAAACTGGACAGTGTTGGGGCAAGCGAGTTTTCTTTTATTAAGATTCGTTGACAGATCTGCTAAGTACAAGTTGAACAGGAACGGCACAAAGACACATCCTTGCTTCAGGATGTTACTTGTGTATGTTTTCCCTGAAATGGTTGTACCAGAGCCCAGTCTTACCCGTGCCCAAGTGTTAGTATATAATAGTTGGATGGCATTGAGGAGCGTTGGAGAGATTCCCCAGTTCGGAAGTTTGACCAGAGTGTTGCGCTGTACCACATCAAAGACAGAGCGAAATTCCACAACACAGAGGTGCAGATTCTGGGAGCAAGATATTGCTTAATCAATTAACAAAGTAAGCATTAAGATGTTTGTAATTGTTACTGCGTTTTTAATAAACCACGTTTGATTCACTGAAACTACTGAATTTTCTGCTGTCCATTCGGGTAGTTCTGCCCCAACAAGTTTGGCAAAGTATTTTGCCTCCCCGTTTAACAGAGAGATCAGCCTGTAGTTTTACGGTAAAGTCTTCTTTCCAGCATTGCAGATTGGTGCAATGATCAACCCCACAGCTGCCAGGTACAGCCTAATGGAGAAGGACATAGTTATAGAGGTGACACAGTTGTTTGGCCCAGTATTGGGAATTTTCTTTAAAGATGGCTGTGGAAGGCCACTGGGCCAGGGGCTCCGTCACGTTGCCCTGAAGAGATTACTTTCTTTTTATGTTATCCAAATTAATGACTTTATATAATAATTCCTATTTGCAAAGCGCAAACATATCACCCCCTTAAGTGTTTCAAGGCACTGGCCTGGCTGATGAGGGGTGTTACCCCAAAACCGGTCCCAGGATGCTTGTTTCCAGTCCAGGGAAGACCTGGCGTATCAGTTCGGGCTGGACTGTTCCCATGAGGCACAGGGTCAAGACTGATTGGCGAAGTGAGCTAAAGAAGGATTATGGATTCAACCCAGATCTGTGACTGTGGGTGAGAGTCTGAAAAGTTTTAGCACTCCTTTTGTTTGTTTCTACGGCAGATGCCACAATTTTCAGAACGGTTAGGTAAAATGTTCGACAATAACTGTATGAAAAAAGAATAACTCCTCATTTGGAATATCAGAGGCTCTGGGAGTCTTGTTTGCAATGGGGTCAGCAGGCAATCTTTGTAAGATTATGACTAGACTATATATGATTAACGTCTGAACGAGGCTGAGCAATCTTATATATTTATTTATTGTTCTGCCAAGGTCTTCCATGATAACATGTTTGGGATATTATGTATTGGAATTTGTGTGTCGGGCAAATGTTGCATGATATTGCTGTTACAAACTTTCTTCCAATTTGTACTTCCATGCGTAAAAATAATAATAAAAAAAAAAACAATCTTCACCCGGGTGCAGAGTTTCCCTATAGTAAAGTATAGGGAAAAGTAGAGAAGTTTATGAAACCTGGAAACATTTTGTACATTTTATTTTTAATAATAATAATAATGTAAATTATTTTTATATATTTATTTTAAATGGAGAACTAACAAAAAAATCCTTGAGCCCTAATAACTAAATGCTGAAATCAATCTTTAATTAATGTAAATATGTATAATTACTTTAAAATAATTTTCTCACTTTTAAATTAAAAAATGAATTCCCACCTAAACTAAAAACAGTGACATTTATTTTAGGGGCATTCATAATTATTAATAAAAGTGATGTACAGAATTACTTAAAAGTGATTTAATTATATTTTAATAGAATTTATGGTTATATGAATGTTGAAATTGATAAAAGTCATTAAATATATGCACTGTTTGTGTATATTTTTTAAACATTAAATGATAATTAATTATATATTTTTAAACTATTTAAATAATTTCTGGCCATTCCCATCCTATTGAGGGGCTGGATTGTTCCCATTGGAGCAGGGTCAAGACTAATTTGTATATGGCTGGGTCGTAACGGAGGTGGCATGGTGTGCAAAATAACAATGGACTGGGATGAGACCCCCGAGTAATTACTAGTAGCTGAGATTAATTCAAGCATTCCATCTGTCACTTTTTTTTTTTTACCTTAGTGCGTCAACCTAAGTTGGAGTGGTTTGCCCAAACGTGAGTCACGTGCACACTGTGTCCCTGGAATCAGGCTACACCTGGCTGATGCTCCCTACTAGGATACAACTGGTCCTGGTTGCTTGTATTCTTGTTCAGGGAGTACCTGGTCTATTGGTTCGGGCTGGACCGTTCCAATTGGAGAAAAGTCAAGACTGATTTGCATATGTGTGGATCAAACCTGAGGTGGCATGGTTTGCACTCACTCACCTAGTGGATGACGTTTTAAAAATGCTGGACCAGAATGAATCGTGTCTCCTTATCCTCCTTGACTTATCGTCTGTGTTTTATATTGTCAAACATTACCACCTAAAACTACTTGAACGGAGGATGGCTTTATCAGGGTCCGTCCTTCACTGGCTTACCTCATTCCTCCACAACAGAACCCAAAAAGTCAAGGCCAATCAATCCCTTGTCCAAGCCCACTCCAGTCACCATTGGGGTCCCACAAGGATCCGCTCTCTCACCCATTCTCTTCAACCAATTCTTGGAACCTCTAGCAGACACCTTGATATCTTCTAACATCCTCTATCACGTGTATGCAGATGACACTCCACTGTATCTGAAAATCTCCTCCTAAGATGACTTCATGTCCCTCAATACTATTCTACAAAATACTCAGAACTGGCTTACTTGCAATCACCTCAAACTGAATGCTGCCAAAACGGAATTTCTCCTCATTACCCCCCCCAACAACAATCTCGAGATCGACCTATAGATAAAGCATCTAACAGCCTTAAACTGCTCTCCTCACATCGTGGACTCTGCGAGATCTTTGGGAATTACCCTAGACAAATACCTGGACATGTAGAATCTCATCAGCTCTGCCACCAAAGGATCGAATTATCAGATGAGTATTTTAAGGAAGCTAAAACCCTTACTTTCACATGACGACTTTAAATATGCAGTCCAAGCTCTCATCTTGCCTAAACTTGACTACGGAAGTGTTACACTCACAGGCTTGCCTAGTTACAAGCTGGCCCCTCTCAGGGCCTCCCTTAACTTTGCTGCATGACTCATCACCGGAACAAAAAAAAAACAAGCACATCTCCCTGGACCTGAAATCATTGAACTGGCTCCCTTATGAGGCAAGAAGTCAAATTGTGTGCATGACGCATAAAGCCTTACATTTCTACACCCCTAGGTATTTGGCACAAAAACTAGAACTATTGAGTGGATGCAGAACATTGTGCAGTACCAGCGCCCTGCTTTCCATAAAAAGAAAACGTGCAACAGAGCCTTCTCAGGTATCGCCCTGAAAATTTGTAATTCTTTGCCTCTGGAAATCTGTTTGATTCTGTCTACCACCTCCTTCAAAAAATAAGTGAAAACACTTCTGATGAACAAATTCTTGCCCGAAAATCACCTGTTACTTTCACAAACTTATCGATGACTATGACTCATTATCTGACCATGACCATTTTATTACTGACTTCCTATGGTGGTCAAACTTTTTCAACCTGTTAAGCTCTTAGTTTTGCTCCGTTTTCATATTTGTTGACTGTTTTCTCTTGTCACCTACTCATCTTGTTCGTCCCCTAATGTAAAGCACTCTGATACTCTCACGGGTCATGTTCTTGCTATAAATAACTTTATAAATACAAAAATAAAATAATGGCCTGTGATGAAGCCCGAACACTTACCAGTAGCTAAGATTAATTCAAGCATTCCATCCATCTCTTTTTTGTATACTTTAGTGTGTCGCCCTAAGTGGAATGGGTATGCCCAGATGTGGCTGCTGTTCACAGTGTCACTGGAATTAGACTATACCTGGCTGATGAGCCCTAACTAGAGTGAAACTGGTTCTGGGTTGCTTGTATTTCGTTTCAGGTAGGACTTTGCCTGGCAGTTCGGGCTAGACTCAAACTGAGTTGGCTTGGTGTGCAAAACAATGATGGATTGAGATGTCGCCCAGAGTAATTACCAGTGGCTGAGATTAATTCAAGCATCCTACCTATCAAGTTTTTGTATAACTTAATTTTTAATGCAAGCAGCAAAGGGCAAAGTATGAACTCAGTATGAGGATTTAGGTTCGCAGGAAAAGCATGGCTGAGGGATATGAGATCTTTAGGCCAAATATGTCTGAATTAACTAAAGGAGCAAAGGGCCTGGCTCAGACCATTGCTGTTGACTCAGATGCATACAAACCTATGCCAAGGCATACTGAAAATTGCTTACATACTATAGGTCACTCTGTGGAAAGGCTGGCATCTGTAACAACAACCATCTGCAGACGCACAGCAAATATGAAAGTTGATATGGTTTACCACAGCTAAAATTAAAGTTCAAGCCTTGCACAAATGCTAATACACTTGAGGAAATACAGACAGCTAATACAGTCAGCAAGTCTAATATGCCACCAGTGGAGAGTGAATCGGCTTCAAGAGTTGGTAGTGAGTGTGTGAAAGCAGCCGCGGCCCGTGCAGGTAAGAGCGGTGGGGCCGGGTGGGGGGATTTCGACAGATGACCACGGGAAATGTATTTATTTATTTAATTTTCCCTCGTCATCGTCCGTCGAAATACCCCCCACCCTGCCTCACCACCCCACTGCTCTTACCTGCACGGGCCACAGCTGTGTGAAAGCTGAGTAAGGAACTACAAGGTGGAGGGAAAACCATTGTAGGCAGCTAGAGCGTAGTCAAACGCAACGCCCCAGAGAAAGAATGCCCATGAGTAGGCCAAGATGCAAATAGAATGTCAAAATAACTTTAAACATTTTGTTCATATTAATTCACAAAGAACTGAACAATGTTCATACTTTAAATTATGAACAGTGCTGATTGGCTAATTCTAGTTAAAACATTTCTCATTATAAAAAATGAATAAATGTGTAAATAAGATATAAACTGTAACATAAAGTTTATGTCTGCATGTATGGTTCTCTCTCATGTACTTCAAAAGTAATTGTCACATCATTCTTGAAAGTGGGTCCTTCTGTTGCTCTTGCTGTATGTACCCTGTACTGGGCGTGGTACTGGATGGGTGAGGGTGTACTTTCGGATGGCTATATAGTACAGCATAACACAAGCTGTGATTTTACAAGTAGGAGGATCATATTCTAGTGCAACCCCATTCTTGGGCAGGAAGCAGCATCTACCTTTCAGCAACCCAAATGTCATTCTACTAATGATCTGCTTTGCTTGTGAGCAGCATTGTTCCTCCTTTTTTTAGGTAAATGTGGCTTTGAGTATGGTGTATTATCCATGGCCGTAGGGCATACACATTGTCACCTGGATTTGAAAGAATGGTACTTAGGTTGCGACCAAATTCACTCAAGATATCCTCGCCATACAGTGTTACTTCTGCAGCCTTAGCAAGTGGCCACCCATCTCCAGGCTCTCCTCTTTCTAGTCGGCCATGCAGTGCACAGTGACAAAAGATGTAGGAGTTGTGTGTGCTTCCTGGATCCCATGCAACTATCTTAGTGATAAGACATGTGGCTTTAAACAGTACATGGATATTTTGGATATGGTGGCTCTTATGATTCCTGTAAATGTGCTTACTTCCTGGGGTGGGGAGGGCATTGGGAGGCATGGGAGGGCATGGGTTCCATCCACAGATATAGTTGCATTTGCAAATTGTGCAGCAGTATACCATTCCACCTTTGTGGCCTCGAATTCAGCCGGGCATTAGGAAGGTTTATGTGGGAATTATTTAGGCCCTGGTTTAGATCTTGGCTGATGGGTTACTTCGTCACAACAAAGACGGATATTTCGTCCGCTGAAATATACATCCCATTATATCCTATGGGATGTATATTTTGGCGGACTGGATATCCGTCACCGTTTTACGGAATAACCCATCCGCCAAGATCTAAATCAGGCCCTTAGTTCCACTATTACATCAATGTTGTTTCTGAAAACCACTTACAAGGCATTTCGTGATACGCTTCCTCCAGCTGCTATAGTAAGCTGGTAATTGGCTGCACAAAACCTGAGTGTATGTGTGTACAGCCTTTCTGCATTTAGTGCACTTAATTAGAACGCGCTGCAGGTAACCAGTCAGGTTTGGAATCACATACTTACTGAGTATGATCTAGAATATACATTCTCCATAGTTCCAACCGATTCACACTCTGTCTGAAAATTCTCTCCTTCCTGCTTCTCTGCTGTGGTCCTGGGATGTACATTCTTCTAGCTATAGCATATACTAATGCCATTATGAAAGTTTACAATGCATATTGTGTGACTCTTTCTACTGTGCATCTGGTTGCAATCTACTTCCATTCAAATGCAAACTTTATATGCATTGTGCAGCTTTGTGACTATTCCAGATTTCCAAATGTTTAGGGCATTTTGAAATTGCTACTTTGGAATCACTATTTTCTGTTACAAGTTTAGGATTAGGTACATGGTCACAACACTGTGCTATGTTTTTTTCATCTTGCATTTGCAACTCTTGGTATATCACACATGGCCATTTTAGTAGCCGCAAACCAATTTGCTAATGGTTTGCAACTTGTGAATGCTTATTACACAAGGCTCAAAGTCTTGGCTGCATTAGCTTCCCATGCAGAAAGACTGTCATGTCTGAAATCGTTTTTCTTCCATACTCTGAATTAATTTGCGTTACTGTATCAAATATATGTTATAGCATAAAAATTGAGACAAGACCATTTCTTGTGGAAGAATTGATTCCCTACTCCAGTCAGTCAGAGGGATGGCGGAGGGTCAACGCTGTATTGACCAAGATAGGTTAACAGTTGCCTGTGAACATACAAAACTACACCACATGTGACAGGAAAGAAAAATGGCTGTATAACAGTACATAGTTCTATAATAGTCCAATAACAATATCATGGAAGCCCAGCATTGAGGATATACATATTGCCCAGTCTGGAATTAATGACCTCTTCAGTCCCCTGTTTCTGGAATTCTTGGAAACAAATGGCAGAACAAGACGCTTAAACAAAGTCCTTTGTGTGATATGGCTTATCTAGAGTGTTTGACTGAAAACGTAAGTACAAATTATTTAAAGGTGATTGACTTCTACCATAAATGATAGCTGATGTCCAAAAAAGAATGGACGATGTACTGTCTTCCCCAGCCTTTTCAGCATGTGAATGAAATACATCACATGGGAGCTGAAGCCAAATACTGCTTTATTTCTCATTGTACACTCACAACTGTACTGTATCCAATACTCAACATTAACCACACCCTAACACCTCCCTGCATATGAGGTACTTCTTGTTCAGAGTCCGCCCCAGAACCACAAGGGTCCTAGTGGATAAAACATCAATTTGCTACATCTCACCCTTTGTTAAATAAAAAGTGGCAGACATCACTAAAAATCACACTTCCTTGATTAGTCAATGAGGCGCTCGCACCTGTCTGCGGCTTGGATGATCCGAGGTGATCCATGTCCACCCTGATTAGGCAATGGCGACATAGCTCAGGCGCTTGAGTGGACCTGCTGGCGGGGTCACCTCACACATGGTTTCAGGACTCGACAAGTGATGTTTAAAATTAGCATTTTCTTTAAGCTTGGATTTCTCTCAACATGCGCTTTCTAAATGGATCTGAAAGGCAGCCATCAATGACTCTCAGGTGCATGGCTTCTTTGTTGATGAAGTCACAAAACCTTCAATGTTTAATTAGTGCGTAAAGTCTTTCAATAAACTCGTCCATTGTTTCACCAACTTCTTTGTCGTGCTTAGTTGAAAACATACCTTTCATAGTTGACATTTGGCATTGGATTGACCTTGGTCTCCAAATCTTCTTTTACCTTCAGGTACGATTGCATATCAGTCTGTGAGAGTTTCTTTAACACTTCTTTTATTCCATCACCTGCAAGGTTTTTCAAATATTTGATGATCTTCTTGTCATCTTCTTCTACTCGTGGCATAACATACCTCTGCTAACAACAGATCAAGAGATTTTCAGTGGATGGGACACTGTTATCACCAGATGCCTAGAGACTTGTCATTCTGTAGGAAAAATAGTGTCATAGATAGTATGCATTGATTGAGGGTAGTGCTGCACCTCCTCTGTGTGTCTAGCTAATAGACACAACTACACAAAAGGATGTTGGTGGAGTTATAGAGAATCAACTAACCTAGTTTTCTTTGACTTACAGATGCATTTTGCCTAATAGAAATGTATAGAATTTGTGTCAGTTGTACAGTTTTATAATATAGCACTGTTGTTTATCCTATAAATCTAAAGGAATCATTGTGAATCTACATGTTTTAAATGGCCTATACCTTCAATGATCAAATCATAGTGTGCTATATGTCCCCCCTAACCTCCATAAAAAGGCTAGGATTGCTCAACATTGCTAGTATTGACCTACAAGTGTTTGAGGGACTCTACCACACCCAGAGCTGGTAAGGCGCGGTACGATGGACCCAGGGAAAGGAGCACCAAAGAACCCTACATTTCATGGCTCACATGCACTAGGCCAACCCTGACCTGTAAACACCAAATAACTGCACATTGTATTAATATTTCTCATTTTTGTTTATATTGACCAGTTTGAGATTATACTTATGAATTGAAAAAAATGCAAAGGTTTTAGAGTAAATAATTTTCTTAAAATTGTTATCGGCTTTCATTGTCAATTTTTTTTTTATCCAGGGTGAAGCAGCAAGATCTCAGCAATCAGCTTCAACTTGTTGGCCCCCAGCTTGCGGAGAGAAGATCACAACCATTCAGTGGGAGCGCACTCCTGCTGAGGAAGGTGATCTTCAAATCCAGCATGACCCATGAGGATTGTGTGGCCAGCAGCTTATGCCTCTCCCTCTCTTGAGGACACAGGATATACTACATCTATCAGAGTCCTGTCCCTCTTAGGTACATTAGTGCTCCAAAAAGCCCCCTGTGGTGCACAAAACTCCTGTCCTGGCTCTTGTGATAACCACAGCCATAGCATAACATCTGCTGTGCAGCCAGGACATATAACACCTGTGGCCACCCATTCAAAGTCATAGGGCGGTTTGGAAAGTGTTGGGGCAGCTCCTGCTATGGTGGTGAAGATTCAGGGTGTAGTCACCAATGTCTGCACCATGAGACCTGATGTGTACAGCTATGTGTAGGAGGAACATCTGGGACAGATTATTGAACTTCTAAGTGCCCAGACTGTTGTCAATAGAGCCTAGATTGAGATCCAGAGGGTCCACAATGATCTCCTGGAGCATCACCTGAGTTTCCACACTTTAAATTCTGTGGTGGCACAGGATGGTTTCAGGATATTGTCTGCAGCCATGTCTCATTTAGCCACCACTTTCCATGGTCAAGCGCCAGCTGCTGCCAGTTTCTTTCCAGAAATAACTACAAGTGGCATCTCCACAGTATTGAAAAAACAGGGAGACACCTGTTACCATCTCCCCCGTTGATAGTCAGGGCACTTCATTGACCCTTAGGAGGGATTGTTCATCTGGCGCAGTTCAGGACAACACCAAAGAACCCACCACGAAGAGATACAATAACTGATGTCCTAATGTGAGGATCTGGACTCTTCACTTTATCCACCTTATGTCCACGCATTTCCCATCCACTCATTACATGTTGTCTGGAAAAGGACTCTAAGAAACTGTTGACTTATTGTTAATTTCTCATTCAACATACAAATTAACTTATTTTCATAAAATATGAAATGTATGATTTTGTCAGTTATAAATCAATAAAATAATGACTAAAATTGAGGGTAATGCAGAGATATTATTTGACGCGCTTCCTCTGTATTTTTCTTGTTGGGCTTTGCCCATCTGGTACGCTGAAAATTCAATAAAATCTGTTGTTTAAAAAAAATGAGGGGAAATTGGCTTTTTCTGATAAAATAATTCAAGAGTAACATTATTGTTTTATTAAAACATCAATATGTCTCTTTGAATTTAATATATTTGCAAATTATTTTGTAGACACACAATACACATTACATGATTCAAAAGTTTAATTATTGTCATCACAGCATGTTCATCTATGATGGTTTGCAGTATTTGCATTTTAAGTAAAAAGTGTAATACATCGAAACACCCAGCATCAGAGAATGGCACATCAACAATGTGTACAAACGTACAAAGCATGCATAAAAAACACAATATGATGAAGAATAGGGATATCAGGTATCACATCCACCGTATAACAAGTGCTATATAATATATTACACTTGTAATAAGGCAGACAGAATATTCATGACCTTTTTCATGGAGCAACCAGTCTGCCAAAATCCAAATCTGGCCCTTTGTGATGTCTCAGTGTGTGCACATTATTGAGATTGGTATGCTAACATGTCTATTGTTTGGACCTCTATGAAGTATGTACCTTCTGCCATGGACCTCTGTAGTATGTAACTGATGCCCACCGTACGCCAGCCCTAAGATGATGCAGCACTCGGCCGACTTGGCTGAGCTCATTGGATGAATCTTCCAGACAGAAGTTATGACCTTGGGATGCAGTGGTCCTCCACTAAGTTGATGTCAGACTCAGAAGATGTGCCCCAGATGGTGAAACACCACTCACCCCTTACCTGCACCAGTTGAGAGATAGTCTTACATGCTGGAGTGTGGAGAAACCCAAGAGTGGCGGTGAAGATGGTGCCAAAAGTTGGGGTTATCTCATCAGAAACAAGAGAGGTGCCACCATTGAGTTTTGCAACCTACACATACTGGTGGCTGAGACGTTTTGCTGTTACATTGTTCACCTAATGCAGAATGGGAAAATAAACTTTTACATGGTGAAGAGAGGTGCCCAGTAGCTCATTCAAATATGTGGTGTGCTCGCATATATTTATTTATGTGTTTGTCATTTATTGAGATATTTAAATTATGCAGACAACATCAGGGTATTTTACAAGTAATAAATACAATTACAGTAACACTTGTCAGGATATGTATTTATTGTATTTATAACGCTCAAAAATGCCAGAGAACCCACCTTCCAGGCAAAAAGCAAAACTGATACTACACAATCACTCTACAAAATAAAGAAAATTAACAAAGAAATACAAGTAAATCAGCTTAGGTGTTTACAAGATCAGAGAAGGAAAGAGATCTCATCGTTAAAGATAACCCACAGAGAGTTGCCCCCCAAAAATACTGTTTGATTCTTTAATTTAATAGCTAATAAATCAGAAATCAACCGTAAGGTTCCTGGTGCGTTCATTACACAAGTTTGCTCAATCCACTATAATGATTTGCCCCCATATCCCTCTGGCGGCATTTGGGAATGCGCCACAAATGATCCTACAGGACAGAAGTAGTATTGCAGGCTGATGAAGTGCAAAAACGTCCAAGAGGTATTTTTGTGTTTTGTTGTTCGCAGCCTTCAATGTTAGGTTGAGAGCTCTCTACCTCATTGGTTGATCTCTTGCTGACCAGAGAACACTGGATAACAAGCATTGGCATAGCCAACAGGTCTCGCCTTTGGGACCTTATAAGTGTTTAGCCATGCAACAGTTGATGTTCTTGCACGAAGGATATTGTGCTGGATAACTAAACACTTATAAGGTCCCAAAGGCGAGACCTATTGGCTATGCCAGTGCTTGTTTCTCTTATGCAACTAACAACCATTGACAAAGCCAATAGCATTGCCTTGTTGTAGCTAATTTTACTTGTTGTATTATACATCTGGATGCAATGACAGAAGAAGAAAAATTACAGTCATGCGGTACACTATGCTAAGTACAGATTTTTAGCTTAGGCATTTTAAGCCACGCCCTTAACTGCATCAGCCACGCCCCTTTAAGAGACCACCCCCCCCCCCCAGATTTTCATCCCACTTAAAGCCCTGGGTTCAACATTTAGACAAGCTTATCAAATGCGTCACTTCCTGCATGGGGTGAGCGGACGACGGCAGCGTGTATCATTGGCCTTTCTATATGCATCTTGTACATTGGCTGCATGCTTGCTTCGGTTTGAGAAAGAGGGGATTGAGGCCTTCTTTAATCGCACTCACTGAAGCATCCCCGCTTTCAGCCCTAATGGGAAATGAGAGTCCAGCCTAAGATATTATATGATATCGGGGTCGGCTTTAAAGCCAAATAGGGTTGGTGGATCGCTGGATCTTACGGACATTCATGATGAACTACAAAATTGAGTGAAATCAGTAACTACAACTTTGCTGCCCCCCCACCTGCTTGATCTTCCCTCTGTCTGTCACTATTTTGCCCCTCTCCTCTGGCTGTCTTACTGTACGCCCCCTTTCTCTCTTACTCTCACCTACTCTTTCTTTCTACACTCTCAGCTCTCTCGCTCCTCTCTCCATCCCTTCCCTACACGTCGATCTTGCACCATTCCTCTGTTTCTTTTGCCCCTGCCCCTCTCCTCCTCTGTCTCTCTCCCCCTCTTCCTTCTTTCTGTATTCCTCACTCGGTCTGCCTTCTTCAACTAGCTCCATCATTCCTCGACCTCTAGTCATGCCTGCCCCCTTTCCCATCTTTCATCTTTCACCCCTCCATTCCATCTCCTCTCTACCATCTCCTTATCTCTTGAAGGATCTCTCACACCAGCGCGCGCGTGTCTGCAGACATAGCACCAGCAGTAGGCAACACTCCCCACCCCACCACAATAGCATGCATGTTCTACGCATAAATAAAACACACCACACAATTTTTGTTTGGGTAAAACTGCTGCAGGTTTATTACATACACCGTTATGTAATATGGTAGGTTATCTTACGGGCGATCCAAGGGCAGAGAACCATCTGGGCCGCCTGCCCGCCTGATGAACCAAGCAGCACTGCGGCGAACCCCATCTGTGCTGCCCCTTCTGGTGATCCTCTTCCTGATCATGGTTGCTTATTACTCACGCCCCTTTCAGGGCGGAGCGTAGCAAGGCAAGCCCCCAGTTGTTCAGGCCCACAACCGCCCGAAGGACTAACGGGGCACCGACACGATTTTCCAGGACCCTCCCATGAGGCTCCTGGGCTCTGGCACCCCCTATGGTGCTGCGCAGAGGTACCCTTCGGTACCCATTTGCTTCCAGATCGCCCTTTAACTCCGCCTGCAATGAAAAAGAACAACATTACAACATTCTACGCCTCCCCCGCTGCTTCCACGCCGGGTAAGCGATAGGGTGGGACACGGCGCGTCCAGGGCGCAAAAGAGGAAGGCCAGTGGGTGGGGGAGGCCTGTATACACCCCGTTCCTCGCGCCCCGGAAATAACGCGCCCTGCGCGCCGCAGCGCCCTGGATGCCAGAGTAGGGGGACTCCTCCCCGAGGGGTCCCCACACTGAGAAGAGGGGGGGTGGGCTGGTGCCTCGCTGGCACTAGAGGCCCGCCCTCCTTAGGGCACCCTGCAGGCGCCTCGGGCAGCCGCTTAGCACCAGCAGTAGGCAACACTCCCCACCCCACCACAATAGCATGCATGATCTACGCATAAATAAAACACACCACACAATTTTTGTTTTGGTAAAACTGCTGCAGGTTTATTACATACACCGTTATGTAATCTGGTGGGTTATTTTACGGGTGATCCAAGGGCAGGCAACCATCTGGGCCGCCTGCCCGCCTGATGAGCCAAGCAGCACTGGGGCAAACCCCATCTGTGCTGCCCCTTTTGGTGATCCTCTTCCTGGATCACGGTCCCTTATTACTCATGCCCCTTTCAGGGGGGGGGGCGTAGCAAGGCAAGCCCCCGGTTTTTCAGGTCCACAAATGCCTGAAGCACTAACGGGGCACCAACACGGTTTTCCAGGAACCTCCCATGAGGCTCCTAGGCTCTGGCACGCCCTATGGTGCCACGCAGAGGTACCCTTCGGTACCCATTTGCTTCCAGATCGCCCTGTAACTCCTCCACAGCTCTGCAGGCGGCCACTGTCGCCGCCAGAGCCCCTCACCAAAACAGCTATAGTCTTGCCCACTAACTCTCCTGTCTAGAGCCTCCTGCAAATCTAGATGAAAGAGAACATCCCTACTGGTTATCGATGCCCCATCTATATCCCAATAGCCCTAGACGTTAGCTTGAATCAGCTAGTGTCTGATGAAACAAAAACGCCCTTTATGCCTGTGAAGTTGTGCCAAGCACTATTCACCTAACGCCGCAAAGTTCCACTGCGTCACATGACTCAGCCCCGTTCCACTCTGGGCGGGATAGTTTCAGACACCCAGGCACACGATGCCCCACCTATTTGCTGATCACACTGGCAGCCACCCATCTAGCACCGTGTGTGACTCGACACATGTGTCTCCCATCTCTGGGACAGCAGCTCACATGTTAGAAGACCGTTCCTACCCCCACTTCCCAGCTTAGGCTATACGGACGAGGGGGAATATGCTTAACCCTGGCACGGTCCCTTTATTTGCTATATCCATGCACACAGGAATGTCCATACCAGGCGTATGAGACAATGAGCACGGCTGCCCTCCAGCGCTTGCCCTGCATCCCTTATTCCTTATGGGAATTTCAAACGCTCAGCTCCCTCTGGTGAAGCCCCCTAGGCATACCCTCTCAGAGAATCTGTCTGATTCGATACAGGGCGCACTGTCTGTAATCCTGTGCCTAACACTTGATGCCACACACTGCCTAGGTCATGGGAACCTTAAGGAGCACACCATTTTCCCCGGACGTACCACTAAATGGGACTGGCTCCACCCAGCTGTAACGCTCCTACTGGGCTGAGTAAATGCGGCCAGGAGGACCCTTCCGCAACAGCCAGACAGGTCACCTGCACGTAAGCCAGGTACCGAAAGCAGGAGCCCTTTGGAAACGGAATAGCGGCACACAATCCCCGCGTTGGAGACAAAATTGACCTCGTTGTACTGCGAAAGAGGCACATGCGGAGACAAAATAACTATTCTTATCAAAACAGAGCCTGTCCGTAACTTATGCCTATATAGGGACAAAAGATGAACCATGATATTATCACTGACCAAGTCTGTGATGTCCTCTTCGCTACCTCTGGCATATTTCTCATAATTCGCCATATATGACTGACACCGCACTCTCAGCCTGTGCTTTGTGTGATCTTGGCCCATTTTGGTGTGACCAGAGCCCCGTGAAGTATACTTGGGTTCTAGGCCGATAATGCACAAGTGTTAGGTGAGGAAGATGAAACCATACTTGCCGAGCCCCGGCCAGAACCGCAACCATTTTACCGAAATCTTTGCTCAATGCAATAATACGAAACAGACTTCTCACGGCGCACGCCACCCAGGAGCCAAACAGGACACCGAGGTTTACACCGAACATCCCAACTCCAAAGAAAAGGCACCACAAACCCAAACCCCTGCGCGAGTCACTCACCGAGGCACCGCTGAAGGATCCACCCATGGACAACGCCCCCTGTATGAAGCTTGCGTGCCCCCTGAGAATAAAGTAGGCTGTGGTTCACCAGACACTGCGCTTGACCATGCCCTGTAACAGCCGTGTCCTTCCCAGACACCAGTGCTGGCACTGAGAAGGGGTGCAAATTCCTACTAATCTTACACAACTGCCCCAGCTCCACCGATGCCGCGCAGCGTACTCCATCTCAGGAACCACCGAATGGAGCCCCTTGGTAATTCACGGCTGCACTGCGCCCGATATAACCATACACTGGCATGGTGGACCAAGAGACTTGACCCGGGCCCCTCAGTGCAGAGCCGACGCCGGGATCCAAAACTGGCTTGAAGTTCCCAAGTCGCCTGTATGGCGCCAGTGCCCCCATGCTGTCTCCAAACAAATGCAGCTACTGCATTGGCAGTCTCGCCGCGCTAGCGGCATCCCAAACCACCGCTGCCCGGCCACAAGCCCAAAACTGCCTCCACAAAGATGGAGGACTGTAAAGAAATCCCTTGGAGGCCATACCGGCAAGAGGCAGCGAAACAAGGAAACATGCTGGAGCGTGGGCAACCAGCTCCACTCCGGGGATCGGGCAGCGCTACCCGCTGTGACAATGAATCATCACTGCAACCTGCAGAAACAGTGCATCCTGCAATGGCGATTGCAGCAGCCTTCCTGAATGATTTAAACCTATGATGCATAAGGATGCTTTGACCACCTTTGGAATTGCCCACATTTAAGAATGGTCCCGTGATTTGGCGCCAACCAAGTACAAGTTTCTTGTTATTCTTCTCAACCTGCGAGAGCAACACTAACACCAACGGTCGCACTACCGACCCACTGCACTCCGCTTACTGACCCCAGTATGCCTCCCTGCAAAACTTCACCATGCGCCGCTTGGGCCATGTGTTCCACACTTACCACTTCACTAACAGCTTTATTGTGATCTAAGCAGAACCCACCATATGCTAAGTGGTAGAGTCACATATTATTTATTATATTAGTGAGCTGCTGCTGTGTTATCGTGATGAAAACACATCACCATCCCCGAATACTGCATGCAAACACCTTTAGGAATTGGAAGAGTGTGTCCGTGCACTGTCAGTAAGTTTTCTTAAAGTGGGCATGAAAGGGCTGGATTAATTCAAAGCTGTTCCAAACAGGGGCCCCCAAATAAGTTTCTACCAAGGGCAGCTCAATTACCGCATGTGCTGTAGTGCACTGGTATGCACTCCTGACCTCAAACCTTCAAAATGCTGTGTTAAACGTGCCAGAGCCCCCCACGCATCCTGAAGAAGGCTGTGCATTGGAGAAGGTTACACCTTCGTGACAGTGGGCTGCCCAATGCCTTCAGCCAGACCGTAGGACCACAGGACCGCGCATGCCGTGTTAATATGAAATGCCCCCGGCATTAAAACCATGTGTAAGGAACCCGGAGATTTCCGGTCAAGCTAACCCCAATCATGCGAGGCAAGACCCAGCCCACAGCTGTGCCTAATTAACAACCCTCCCACTTCAGACACGATGGAAAGACAACAAGAACCTCGCACTCCATGCCTGCGCCCGCAGATTAACACCACAGATAACGAACCAATGGCCTGAGTGGGGGCGTAGAGATAGTTATTGAACAGCCTCATTGCGGTTTTACATGACAGCATGCTGCATTACAGACGGTACCGGGAGATTACGAGAAGTCCCAGCCTCCCACCAGACTCGAACCCGGTTCTCCAGTGCCCCAGCATTAAGTCTACCGCCCTAGCCATTAGTCCAAACAAATGAGCAGTAACAGAACAGCAGTTTACATTCCACAAATCAGCTGAATATATGTATCCCAGTATAAAGTGAACTCAATCCAATCCCAAGGAACTAGGCCCTGGGTGAAATTCACGCTCCACTCACCCAGGCCCTGCTGTGGGGAGAAAAAAGAGAATAAGGCACATTCCTGAACACTGCAAGCTCACTCCACCTGACCCCAGGCTCGCCTCCGCGGGAATGACAGGCCTCCTGTGGTACAAAGCTCGAATCCATGCATAGCATGGTATGGGGGCCAACTTGAATTGCTGTTTCTGTCATAGTTTATAGATTATGATACACGTAACATCATACCTACAACAAGTCTGCACTATTTGCTACGTCAATGATCGTTAGTACAAAAGCTAAATAAGCAGTAACTAAGGCTTATATATAATAAATATTAAGTTGCTGCGACCGGACCCGCTAGCATCACCCGCCGATCACCCTGGGTTACCCACTGGGGTGGGGGGGGCGCACCACCATCTGCCACCTCTAACATGCCCAGCCGGAACCGTGGACTTGACGGGATCACCCGCTAGGGTAGCGCAGAGAAGCGGGCAGGAGGCAGCAACCCTGCCCACGGATCCAGGGATGCAAGATGCGGGGACGCTCTCCCCGCAAGACCCACTACCTAGAGACGACGATGCAGGCACCCACAGGTAATCCTGCACGTGGTGGGGACTCGTGACGGCCAGGGGCGGCCCTTCCCACCTAGGGGCAGCGACACGCTCGTTAAGGGGTTGGAGGCGGCGGGCCGTGCGGAAACGGTAGTGCCTCGAATTCCCAATTGGCCCAACCCGGACAAAGGCATGCACTTGTGCTTCTTTGCGTGAAACCAGTCACTTAATCTGGGGCATTTTCCGAAAAGCACACGGTAGATTAACAATGTACCCATAAATCACCCCCCCAGGTGGAATGGGTCACGGGTGGGTGGAAGTCACGGTAAACAGGAAGAAATTAGACTACACCACTGCTAAGCAAACTCCTGCAGGCCAGTACACTACTCTCACTACTACGCCAGCTCACGTGCCCTGGACAGCCTTGGAACCGGCACCACCAGCATAAAGATGGTCGCCAGGAGGCAATAGGAAGCCCCCCAATGGGGAGGGGGGAGGGGGGGGAGTCTGTGCTCCCCCATAGCTCCACCACTGTGTCACGCACGCGACATGTAACAATGCGTCCTGCCCAAGATCACGGGTGCAGCAGACGCCGCGCTCGGTGCCAGGCACACCCACCCCCTCAGTTGGCAACTCAGGCCGCACTTAGGCAGGGGGCAGCGAGCCACCCGCGACCCGCTAAATTGAAAAACGGGGAAAACAATCTGAACTAACTGTTTGTACCACAGAACCAAAGACAGGCACATCCTTGTTGGAGCCACAGCACCCGCACCACGCTCCCAACACCTCAGGGGCTGACGAGGTCACCCCTACGTGCACCACCGAGGCAGAAGGGGTGAGAGTAACCCGCTCTGCCACATACCCACACACCATGCATTGCATTCACACGGACGCGCCTCCCGGCACGACCAAGGATCAAAACCCTGGACCCCAGGTTCATACCCCTGCATAAAAAAACACGCGACGGGACACAGCGCCTCACGGTCCGCAGCACACTCTGCCCCGACTGGGGAGGGGGACCTATAAACCTGTTTGGATGTTCGCATGGACATTGGTACTACCCCTGCAATGCCTGCAGGAAAGGTGGCTGCAGGACAAATAAAGCTAATAGCATGCCGGGACCATATCTGGGAGCTGCACTACCTACCTCCCCCCCAGCAGACTGCACCCCAGGCAATGGCTGTAGTCAGGCGCTATGGACACCGAGGGGATATGAGTGGGGGAGGGCGATCAAACTACCGTGCACAGCTCCTGGACCCGACGACCTCATGTCCAGACTGTCCACGCAGCATCACCTCAATGACCCCGCAGGTGCTGGGAGGGACCGAGCATCGGGGGAGGCGGAAGGCGCTCGTAAACTCCCTGGTTTGTGGCAAGGCTGCGCGGCCTACGGCCGCATGGCATGAAGACCCCCAGACCTGCCACCGACCCAATCCTTCAACAGAACCCGATCGTGGGCATAGCCCGGCGGGCCTCCGCGGGGACGGACCCGAGCTATTGCCAGGGACCGGGTCCCACCCGGGCCTTAGCCAGCGTGGTGGGCCCCAAAGAGGGGGTGGTAGGGGAAGAGGCCATGCCCAGCACTCACCTTGCTTCCAAACGCGCAGAAGCGCGACTCAAGGTACCGAGACAGCCGCACTCCAGACGATGGCTGGATGGCGTGGCTGGTGACCAGAGGACGGCGTGTCCAGCGCGCGAAAGAGCACGCCTACACAAGCACCATCTACGTTATACCAGGACACATTCATAGGGGAGATAGTGAATTGCACAGAAACACGGGATGACAAGCCCAGGTTGCCGAGACTCGGGCCCGGCTCCCCTGCCATAGGCTCCACCATCCTCGCTGTCAGGTCACCTCCTCTCCCTCACGAATCATGCGTGCCACCACTGCAATGGTGAAGCAAAACAAACAATTCACCAATGCACATGCCGCTCTCCCCAAGCCCCGCCACGGGAGGCCAATGTCACGCCCCAGGCCCTTTGCACTGGAGCAACA
This sequence comes from Triturus cristatus, assembly GCF_964204655.1. Taxonomy (NCBI): domain Eukaryota; kingdom Metazoa; phylum Chordata; class Amphibia; order Caudata; family Salamandridae; genus Triturus; species Triturus cristatus. Next base: position 1,562,549,193 of record NC_140590.1, read on the forward strand.
TCCTGCAACCAGGCCGACAACGCGGCGGCAGCCGTGAACACACAACTGCATGGGAAACACTGAGTCCATGTCCGTTCCCCTACCCCGAGTGCCCCCCATTCCGAGATGGACCGAGGCCTCACAAAACCAAAAGAGTTCTAACAGAAGCAATGGGAATTGAACACATAACCTCGAGAGTAAGGGTCCCAGACCTTAACCATTAGGCCACAGTGCCTCTACCAAACGTGAGGCCCCCTGCTCTGCCGCTCTCCCGTTCCCCCGATCCCGCACCACAACAGTGAGCCAGCTGGAGGCCGAACATGCCTCAAACGGTGGGGGGGGGGAGACCCATCCGGCGAGCGCAAGGCAACTCTGCCAAACAGCGCCCGATCACCCCGGCATAGCCCCCAAACCTGACCCCCGCACACCACGAGGCAAGGGCTGGGGGAGGGAAGAACCCCGAGGAGCGCTCAACTTGCCAACCAGCCAAAAGAACTACACTGACTTCCCGCACCAAAGCAGACTCGACCTTCGGCACGACGCGATTCGGTCCCGGAGCTGACCCACACACCGTCGCAACCGCAGGGACAGCGTGACTAGGAGAAGGCGTGTCCAGGGCACAAAAGAGGAAGGCCAGTGGGTGGGGGAGGCCTATATACCCCCCATTCCTTGCACCCCGGAAATGAAGCACCCTGCGTGCCGCAGCACCCTGGCTGCCAGAGTAGGGGGACTCCTCCCTGAGGGGTCACCACACCGAGAAGAGGGGGGTGGGCTGGTGCCTCGCTGGCACTAGAGGCCCGCCCTTCTTAGGGGACCCTGCGGGCGCCTCGGGCAGCCGCATTCATTTTACTGATTGACATATGCGGCCGTTTCTGAGCCTTTCCCGAGCTACGAGCCTGTACACCAGAAGAAATATTTCTAATTTCTGCGTGAAATACAAATATGTTGCATTCTATGTAAACAGTTCCTTGTTTCCGTATTGTTACAGGAAACGTGCCTAAAACCTCGACGCTTCCTTCTGTCGTTGTTCAAAACTGTACATCCAGTTCACAAATAATGAAAAACCCGTGTCGGATTAGAGGGGGCTAAATTTTCCTTTGTTTGTACGAGGACTTCTTTGTTCACTAAAACCATTTGTGAATCCTGCTGTTGGCCATTGGCGACCTAGATAAATAGTTTAAATGTAACACTGCAAAGCCCCTACTTGGGTGCGTCTTTGGTGCAGGCAGCAACATTGTACATCATGAAGGCATGTGGGAATATGAGGATACGGTATTAGGCGGTGTTCTAAATATTCCTTCCACTTACGCATACAACAAAGGGGTTCCCTGCTATGCTCTGAACACAGTCAGGTTACTCAGTTATACACGCCGTCACAGTGGTTAACTGTAAACAGACATCCACTCTCTTCACTTCACTGAACCGTGTGATCTTGAGCAAAAACCGTCGCCCTCCTGGTTCCTTCACTTTCCCTCTATCTCCATGCCTAGCAGAATGGGGAATCCTTATGAACAGGATGTGTGGTGGTGTTAACAGAATTTACGCAAGTCTTTTACGTTGAGAAGATGTCATATTGAAGCGGTGTCAGCTTCACAGCACTGTGCCTATGGCGCTACATATGCTCTTAAAATCGAAAGACTATTGAGGCGCTTGTCGACAAAACCCTGCTAGCTGCTGACATGCCATTTCTCTATTTATATTCATTTAACACAATTTTATACAGCGCGGGCTTTACCCAAAGGTGTCAGAGCGCTTCACAATAGAACCAAGTACGTTGCATGAGGAAAATTACATACTTACACGTTACAGATACAAACGAGATAGATGAAAAAGTAAAATAAAACAATAGACTGCGCCCCCAGCTGCCCCTGTGCTACAAAACACATCTAAACGCTCGCTGACAAAGTACACTTTCAGGGGCAGATTTACAAGCCCCTTGTGCCACTTTTGCATCACCTTTCCCATAGGAAAAGTGACACAAAAGTGGCGCAAGGGGCTTGTAAATCTGCCCCTCCGGATGTAGGCTGCCTACAAACTTTGATTCCTGTTCCCCAGCAGGCGTAAGCGCTTTCCTACTCATACTTGCTTTCTTCTCCTCCTCCGACCAGCACTTGGGGACAACCAGTGATGTTTCGGAAAACAGGACGCGGTTTCACACGGTGAGTAACTCTTTAGTTCCCTCATCATTTCACGGTTCACTCGGAAGGGGCGGCGGGGTTGGCCCCTCGCCTTCCCACCTCAGTCGTTTAGTTTCAGCTCACTGAACAGCTTGCAAAAACCTTGGCGGGGAGCGGAAGGGTTGAGTTATTCCAAAGGAAGAGAAAAAAGTTTTCGGCGAGGTGCGCAGCCCGTCCCGCTAGTGGTGGGTGTGAAAGTGGGAAAGCGAAAGCATGCATAGCGTGCTTCAAGAACAAAACAAAACTAGTGTACACAAACACACTGCCTCCTGTGACCGTTTGCAGCTGCGGAATAGAATAAAAAAGGTGCTTACCCACTAATTAGAAGACAGTGTCTACCGCCGCCAGTAAAACATCCAATCCTGGTGGGCGGGGCCAAAAGAGGACATGGTGGCAACCAGGAGGGATTAAAATGCCTCCGGTGCAATCATTACACTATATTTAGCATAATCCGTGACGACAAATGACGCGCACGATTGAAAATTGGGGGCGGACTGAGACATGACTTCTGAAACCATATTGATTCCAAGAAGCCCTCGCATGGCGAGGGCAGCTCATGCGCGTTGCTAACGCCAGGCGAGACCTAAAAACAAGGCATACAGATAACACAGTAACAGAATACAAATAGAGTTCACTGGATTTTTGTGTTAAGTACATAGCAGTAACTAAAATTGCTAAATGGGTTCTGAAAATGTGCATTTTAAACTGGTATGAAATGCCTGACTTTAAGTCTCATGTGCTGAGGTACAGGCAGGGGAATGCCTGTCCAGCACCTTTGCATTCTTGGTTTTTAAAATCTCAAGTAGGAGACAGCCTTTCTCTCTGGGCCTTCTCTCGCCTCCTAAGATGGGAGTTTGATATTCAACCAGCTAGGTATGGAAACTTTGTGGGTAATCCTTTCTATTTTAAGGGCCTCGAAGTGGAGCCCCTGCAGGTTCCTCAAATTTAGGGATTTGTGTTATTTTTCACACGGAGGGCTAAGAGGTGAGGAAATTACAAGAAAGGTGAATGGTTAGGAGATTGTGTTCTCTAATGCTGCATCCTACAGAAAATTAGTTTTCTCCATTTGATGTTGTATACATTGCATTTTATGTCCATTGGATGCTGTTGTAATGAGATGCTGGTAATTTCAGAAGTTGTAGCCTTTGCCAGCATTGCCTTCCATACGGTGTTGCTTTAAAATGTTCTGTTCTCATTCTGCGCCTCTCAGAGTCTGTCAGTCAGATGTTCATGCTAATCAATGTTGTTTCTATTTGATACTAAGTCCAAGGCCTTTTGAAAGATCCTATATCGCTCACTCCCCATCCAGTGCCTTAATACTGGTGAGTTTCAAGACTGAGGGGCTGATTCCGATGTCTGACGGACCGGAGTCCGTCCGACATTGGACAGGAACTGGAACCGAATGACCTCTTGTCGTCGGTTCCAGACCTGCAAGTAGGATGGTCGCAATCCTATACTTAACAATGGGAGCATGCATTCTGAACGAAATGCATGTTTGCATCGTTAAGTGCAGAGGTGCAGTTCATTCCAGCAGCCCGTGGCACCGGGTCCAGGATTCAACAGAGGGGCACCATAGGTGCCCTCTAGGCTGCCATTCGGCGGCAGAGCACCCATTGGGGCCCTGCTGGGGGCCCCCAAAGCTATTTCCCAATGCCTTTTTGTGCCGGAAAGTCCGGCACAAAGAGGCAGTGGGAAACTGCCATCGTACTCCCCCCCCCGGCCAGAAAGAGACGGCCGGGGAGTACTGAAGGGTTTCCGGATGACGGACAGGCTCTCCGAGCCTGTCGAAAGCCACCCAGAAGACCGAGTTGAATTCCTTTCCGACCAAGCCCATCGGAATGGCTTGGTCGGAAAGGAATCCAAACGGGTAAGTCAGATGCAGTTAGGATGGCTCTGACTGAGGGTCGGAGCCATTCCTAACCACATCAGAATCAGTCCCTGAGTCTTAATCTACAAAGGTTACAGACTTTTCGGAATTTCCCAGTAGATGGACCATGTCAACACTTTGTTAAGACTTCAAAGAGGAGATGGAGAGTGCTCTGGACTGAATCACATGGCTTCCAGAGGGTTACCTAGCGCTCTCATCCCATCATTGCCAACACCTTAAAAGTTGACCTTTACATAGACGCAGGAGAGGGCTAGTGTGATGGTGTTAGGCATTTGTATAGTCACTCATTTGACCCTGAACTTTGCCTGCTACAATTAGATGCTCTGCCTGCTAGAGATTTGAGGGGCATATTATCAAGCCAGGCAGAAAACTGATGTGAAGGACATCTAACATGGGCTTCATTTGGAATTCCATAGAGCATATTATCAAGCCCATTATCGCCGTTTTAGCGGCAGTTTTCTGCCACTAAAGCGGTGATAATTTTATCGCCTGGCTTGATAATATGCCCCTTAGTTGTTAATAGGTCTTCGAGGAACACAGTTGTCCCTCCTTCATGGTGGCTCTGAGACAACTCGGCTTTCTCTAGAATTGCCAGCGTCTGCACGTGCACGTGTGCTTGGAAGCTTCCTTCAACAAGTGAGAAAAGCCGCCATAGCGGAACAGATGCCCTGATTTATTAAACATTTGGACAGGTGCTTGTGTGACAAAACCAAAGCAAAGAGACATACAAACTACTGTCAATCAACTTTTGCACATAAAGTACAGGTGACAAACTTTTGCGCATTAAACATTATTGTGATGTCCCACTAGACCTGCATTTCTTCCTAAAGTGCTACAAGTAGCTCCCACTGCTGACCATGTGTAAATTACTATTAATAAATTGAACCTTGAGTCAAACTCATTTTTAAAAAAATGTGAATGCTCATTTCTTGACTTGTAATTTCTTTGTAAAGTTTACATTTCTCAATTAAATTGTACATAAAAAGATATGTGAGTACATACAATATATACAGTGCTGTACAATATGCTCCAATATGTAGTACCGATTCTTTGATCACTCAATTAAATTTTATCTAAGATATGATATGAATACATACATTATGTACATTACTATACAGTTTGGTCCAATATGTGGTGCCTGTTCATTAATTAATTATTTTCATTTCATATTCGGAAGCTATCACAAGAACATTTCCAACTGAAGAACACAAGACAGCTAAACTCTATATGTAAGCATTATTTCAAAAAGACGGTACCTCATACCAATTTCATACCCCCCAAACATTCAACTCAACTCTCTCCTCACGCACATACACATTCATTCACTCACTTTGAACATTCAGACCTATCTCAACCTATAGATACAATCACTATCTGGAGACAACGGGAAACATTGCTCTTTTTTTCCAGCCTAAGCTGCGTTGTAGGTTGGAATCTTATGAACTCCGGTCTACATACGTTTCGGTCACAAATCTATTGAAAATCCTCCTTCAGGACCCCCTGAAGTAACAACTCAGGAATGGTGGAACAACAAAGGGGTATCTTAAAGGTCTTTGATTTTCCTACTGAAACTCTTAAAAGATCCGGTGGCAAAAGCGGTTGTTATTCCTAAAAACTTAGTTGTAATCTGCTTGTGTTTTTTTTTAAATTATATATATCCAGTAAATTATATACAAAGCGTTCTTTTTCTGTTGCGGGAATGACTTGGATCGCTTGTGTGAGTCCAAAAAGGCCATGCATGTGGCTGTCACTAGTTCCTTATGGCACAGAGATCAAATTCACGTCTGCCCGATTGCACAGACGGGCCCCAGCTGGTCAAACTTTTGCGCACAAGCATTTTGTGCCCTAAAAGTCTCCATGAGTGTATTGTAAAATGCAGCGTGAAACCCCAGATAATGGATTCAAAGTGGATTTTACAGCATTGGAGCTACGCAAACACTCATATGAGTCACTGCAAACCTATATCTTCGAAAGTCATACAAAGCAGTGCAAGTAGAGTTGAGTCGAATATCAGCAACCAATGAAAACAGGCACAAACAATGGACAAAAGTTACAGGGGTACATTGAAGTATTTTTTGATGTGTACTACGTTCAACAATCCTGAAATGTGTACATCTCACGTGACTTACGCTTGGGCAGTTTCCCGCAACGATATTTGAAATCAAGGATATGCAAAGAGGATTTGCAGAAGATACCCCATGATAGACTTTGCACCCCGGGACAACATAAAATCACGTTTAGCAAGATTTGAGAGTGGTGTGATTTGCGTTTGCTTGTCTGGTGACCTAATTGGTGCAAGCAGGGTTGGGCTGGGACAAAAAATAGGCCTGAAGACCAAAATAAAAGTTCGCGAATCAGATAGCTAGGAAAGTGCCCCACATTTGCAAACCAGGGCAGTTTTGAACTTGTAAAGAAAAGCTATATATGTGTTTTGCAAGATATGGATGACTGTATGCATACGTGCTTGCTGCAAGCACAGTTGGTGGTACAAGTAGAGAACAAGCATTGGCATAGCCAATAGGTCTCGCCTTTGGGACCTTATAAGTGTTTAGCCATGCAACAGTTGCATAACTAAATACTTATAAGGTCCCAAAAGCGAGACCTATTGGCTATGCAAAAAGTAAAAGTGATCGCGATCAAACATCAAAGCGGACGTGCGGCCGCTAAAGTGAAAGTAATCGTGGTAAAGCGTGGCGCGCGCGCGAAAGTAATCGTGGTAAAGCGCGCGCGCCCGCGCACAAGCACTGTAGCTCCAGGCTGGCCTGGTAGCACTTTTTGGAGCCCTCTCAATAAGTCTCGCCAGACCAGCGCATGCGCTAGGTCAGGCGAGACCTAAAAAACGAACCAGTCCATAAAACAGGCCCACAAACAGCCCAAAAACAACTCACACACACACCGACCTGTCAGGCCAGCCATTGGGGCACTGCCAGATTGCCCGATAGGCCAGTTCAACCATGTGTAAAAGAGACATTGTAAATATGAGGCTATGCGATGTTTGGCAGTTGCAATGCAGCTCATTTTCACGCAGGGTTGCACAAATCTTACTAAATGTGCCCCTGAGACTTTAGTGGGGAACATTTCTTACGCAGAATATTAGTGCAAACATGCTTTGTTTCAATAGAAGGCGTAAGTGTCTTTGGCCTGATACAAAGTGACTACACAATGCAAACAGGCTTGGGCATGACTTTCAAATTACTTTCTAATGTTGTGAGATCTGTGCCTCGAACATGCTCCAGGTCACATTGTTAGTCTGAGCGAAACAGGTGTCGGCTGCCTAATTGTTAAGTGTCATAGTTAAAGACCAGATTAACTCACAATAAAGTTTCATAAGGATCGTAGCTTTGAGAACACTGAGCAAGATTGATTTCGAGACGCTTACCATGCCTCAATATCTGCAAACTACTGGGTGGGGAGGTCATTCTCAGCTATACGAGTGGTTCTAGAATGAGTGCTCTCTACAGACCTCTTCATGTCTCTTTGAATTCTATGTCTACCGCAGGCAATGGCATAGCTAGACCATTTGTCGCTTGTGGCGGTCCAAGCGTTTGCCACCCGCAGCGGCGCATGTAGGAGGGGGGGGGTTTGCTGGCGAATCCTGCGTTTGCCACCCCGCGACGGTCGTAGGAAAGAGAGGGGGGGGGGCAACTGTTCCAAAACTTGTACTCCCGGAACAGATTGCCCCCCCTTGCTACGCCACTGACCGCAGGTAATATTTTGGGTGCCCCAGCCCACACAGTTGCTGCGCTACCTTCAGATGTTGTTGCTTTCTTGAATGTTTACCTCATGGTCGATATAGATGTGTTGCTTCCGTGTATCCGTCATTGACTTTCCTTTGGGGCACTGTTCACTCTTTTCTGAAGACTCAATCACACTACTTTAGCAAGAGCTGTGATCTGCTTTTCCTGAGCCTGAACAAACCTTACTATGTTTGAAGGCACAGCAAGACCCTGACAGGCCCTCACTCACTGCCATCTTGTAGACTCAGAAAGAAATGAATGGTTTTTCATGTATATCACACTCTGCAAAATGAATGGCCTCTAGGCCCCTGGGAGATTTTCAGATATGGATCCAGGGCTTGTGAAAGGTGCTGGATTGAGAGCATTAGAGCCTGAAGTCCTCCCCAGAAGAGGGAGCCGCTCACACTGCCCAGTGCATCACACCTGCTCAGGAGATAGTTCACACTCAGTGCACACTCACCCTGGGCCTCTCTGCAGAGGCTGCCAGCAGAGCAGTGCTAATCCCCGCACAGTTTCAACCAGTAGTCTCTCCTTGCTTGACAGTGGAGGCCTCTGCAGGGAGTGTCTGTAGTTTCAGGCTACACCCTGGTTTAAAAGTTGCTTAGCACTATGTCAACAGAAATACGTCTGGCGAAGAGGACGCCAGACCAGTCTGGCTGGTTGAAGAGTGAATCCTGCCAGACTTTTGTTGTTGATAATCACGTGATCCCACGTCAGCTTCATTCAAGGCTATCAAGTGATTGAGGATGGATTTATCTCTGACACCAGATCTCTTTTACCATATTATTATACTCAGTGACGTAGCTAGAGCTTGTGCTGTCTGTGGCGGTCCCTGCGTATGCTGCCCGCGGCATCCACATGTAGGAGTGGAATATATGACGTTACTTCACATGCGTTTAGTACGCATGCCATTACTAGGCGGTCGTTAGTACGACCGCGTTTTTAGTTCGCATTCCTTTCCTACGCAATTCGGAACAACGAATTACAGTAGGGGGTGCTGGATGTTGGAATAGTATAATTTACTATTCCAACTCCAGTCTATGCGGACACTAGGGAAGGTGTTGGATTTTAAATCCAACACCTTCCCCCCCCTAACGCAAGTCGCTGTTCCGACTTGCGTAGTAAAGGTTTTCTAAGTAACAACGCGTGCGTACTAACGTCCGCGTAGTAACAGCATGTGAAGTAACGCCTGCTAAGTAAACGCCGTTTACCGTAGGAGTGTGTGGGGGGGCTTGCGCAATTCCTGTGATGGCCACCCCGTGACACCCGCAGGTAATAACGGGGGGCGCCGCCCCCAAAACTAATGCTGCATGGGGCAGACTACGCCCCAACCCTCCCCTTGCTACGCCACTGATTATATTTATTATTTGCCACTTACATACAGCACAGCGGGTCATTTTGGTGGCTTCACAGCATATCCAGTGATCTCAGATACTGTTCCACAGACCCCCGCCTGGACTCTGAGCCCCTGATCATGAGTGGGGCGGTGCATGCCGACTCGTGTGCAAACACCTGTTTGGGCAGTGGTCAGAATTACGAGCTGGAAGTTACAATTATCAAATGCATTAAATACCTCAACCTTCGTAAAACTTTCTTCAGGTAAAACTTGCTGAAATTTATCAGGGGAAATATGTAAGGGATTTACCATAACCTGTAGATTTTGTGTTGCCTTAAACACATACATCTGCATGTTATTCCACAAAACACATAATAGGCGCTAGTTATCACACTATATACACAGAGGAGCAAAAGAGGGAAACATACGTAGGGCGCCCCTACTCAACTGATCCCAGTATACACCAACGCCCTTGGTATGGCACACACATCAAATCCTTTTTATACAGATTTTTAGGGTCCACTTCATCTATATCTAAGATAGTGCTATCTCTAGTGTACATCTAAAGAGACATCCCTGTGTGTGAGTACTGTAAAAACAAAAAAGTTGGGTGCCGAAGGAAATACAGAGTTCAGCTATTAAACACCCTTAGAAGAAAAACATAGGGGGTGCCTTACGTAAGCACCCACCAGGGAGCGAGTGGCAGGTTCTCCCCAATTTGCTCACTATATCATCATCGGCACCACTCCTATGTATGGGAAGGAACCAACAGCCCTACAAGTGTCTAAGAATGTTGTGTGTGTATTTGTGTTGTAACCTATCTGCTTGTATTGTGTGAACACATCTCAACACCCCTGCGCCTCCCCCCACTCCCTATTTAGTTATCGCACCCCATAAATAACATACCCCGGGTTACCATTACATATGAGGTGTGATAAACAGCACCTTCACATGGAATCAAGGCCTGAGTAGGTTTTATTTTATTTACTTGCAGGTTTTCTACAGGGCAGACCAGGCCTCAAATGCTTGGGCGGGTGTGCAGGAAAAGCCTGTTTATTACATATAGCTTCAGGGCAGTGCATAGGGCCCCTGGTTTTGAATGAGTGGGAGGGAGTGTGCAATTTATCACAGCCAATGAAATCAGACTTTCCAGGGTTTGAATTCATCAGGTGCAATAAGTTGAAAGAATTCCGATTTTGAGGGACTAAGATGCTGATGTTGGTACTCACCGCATCAAAATGTGCATATTATGGTAAATATCGCGCTCTCTTCCATTTGTATTAAATTCCAGCAGTTCTGACCTGCCCAAATTGAATTAAGGGTGAGAATTGTATTGAACCCTGTAATTGACGATTCGGTAAAGTCCATAAAAATCGGAATTCCGACCATAGTGTCTCTGGCACTATCCAGAAACATCATACAACAAAGAAAGGATTAATACCCTTCAAAAATGGGGACACCGCTCCTTGCAGGTGCAGAGGATCACAAGATGTGTCTGCAGAATGACTTGTACAACAATTCATATGTGGCAGTGTATTGAAATGAACCAGGATCGCTTCACAGGTAGACACAGAAAACAGGAAATTAAAGAAAGCTAAAGTAGTGCCCGAGGAGTAGACATAAGTTACAGTTATGCATACCACACACAGAAAGAATGTGAAATTGACACCGTGCAAAATCATCTGAGGATTTACTGCTTATATTGAAAGTGAGAACAAAGCACTACCATCACAGAGATGCAAGGCGGGTCTGCTTCACAGGGCCAGAGTGACCTTGCTAAATGATGTGGCCTAACGGACAGAGATGCCGACATTGGAGTAGGGGAGCCAGGTTCGAGTCTGGGTGTCAGCTCAACATCCTGTGATTCTGGGCAAATTACTTAATCTCCCCGTGCCTACCAAAAAATGAAAGTGTCCTTATGTAATGTAACTGGTGGTAAAGCGCTCCAATACCTTCGGGTCCAATTAGCGCTATATAACAAGCATTGAAAATGAAATAGCTCTCGCCCTCGTTTAAGTTAAAGCAATTAGGTTTGTAAATAGGTGGCTTTTTAGCTTTGCTGTTATTAGTGTTTTTCAAACTTTCATGTACATAACATGCATATGTATGCATATATGTATGTATGCATTTATATTTATATTTATATAGATATGCAGATGTATATACATGTTTATATATGTATGGTCCAGTTGAAGGCATTCGCCGAAACGCGTCGACCGTCCCTGCTGTTTTGCACCTGGTGTTTGAAGAGAATGAAATAAACACAAATTGAACTACCTTGCCGCGCTGTGAAATCCCTCTGTGCTGTGGATACTCTGGTGGGGGACACTGCCGAGTTGCTTTGAAGATATATATATACATATATATATATATACATACATATATATAAATGCATATGCATACATCAGTACTGTAGAGTGAGTAGAGAATAGAGAATAGTAGAGAGTGAGTAGTAGAGAGTAGTAAAGAGTGAGTAGTGGAAAGTGAGTAGTAGGAAGTATTAGAGTGTGAGTATTAGAGACTGAGTAGTAAAGAGTGAGTAGTAGAGAGTAGTAGAGAGTGAGTAGTAGGGAGTAGAGTAGGAGAGCGTGAGTAGTGAGTAGTAAAGAGTAGTAGAGAGTGAGTAGTAGAAAGTAGTAGAGAGTGAGTAGTAGAGTGTAGATTAGTAGAGAGTGAGTAGAGAGTAGAAAGTAGTAGAGAGTGAGTAGTAGAGTTAGTAATAGCGAGCAGTAGAAGTAGTAGAGGGTGAGTAGTAGAGTGTATAGTAGAGAGTAGTAGAGTAGTAGAGAGCGAGTAGTAGAGTAGTAGAGAGTAGTAGAGAGTGAGTAGTAGAGAGTAGAGAGTAGTAGAGTGGGTAGTAGAGAGTGAGTAGTAGAGTGAGTAGAGAGTAGTAGTTAGTAGAGAGTGAGTAGTAGAGAGTAGTAGAAAGTGAGTAGCAGAGATTGAGTAGTAGAGAGTAGTAGAGTGAGTAGTGGAGTGAGTAGAAGAGAGTGAGTAGCAGAGAGTGAGTAGTAGAAAGTGAGTAGTAGAGAGTAGTAGAGAGTAAGTAGTGTAGAGTAGAGTAGTAGAGAGTTAGTAGAGAGTGAGTGAAAAATACGGCTGCCACACTTTGCCATGCAATGGCGAGCATACCACAAGGGTTATCTGGTCACCTTCCATTTGATGATTGTTGTATTTAGTAATTACACTGGTAGTAGTGAGGTCAAAACTACCCAGAAAGAGGTAACACATGTACAAATGTCAAAATTATCCATTAATGCTGCCCGAAAACGTTGTCACAGTATGCACCACTTCAGATCCTGCCTGGTTACCCCCTACTGATGCGCTTTGGGAACCCTTTTTTTCCTAACCCTTACTACCTACCTTTGTCTTCATAGCACTTAGATGCTGAGGACAAGCACCATTCGCATCCAGTGTTTCTGATGCCTCCTGTACACCTGCACTATACATGTACAAAATCTACACATTACACAGTTTTGCCACCCAGCTGCATCACTCATCTATCACCAGCTTCCAGGCCCTGATCGCCAAGCTCTTGGAAACCCCGTCTTTAAGTGCTACGCAAATACCTCGAACACGAACACAGAGCTGCTTGTTTACAAGCAGAACTGGATAGCCTGGGGGGGGGGGGGAAGGTTTTCTTAAGCCAATGCCCTTAAACTCTAATAAAAAAATAAGTACACACGCTGAGAAATAAACTCAACGTTTAAAAATGAATAAATGAACTCAGCGCTGTTCTCCTAGTAAAACGGCAGATTGGTCAAGATGAGGCACCTGGATTCAGCTCAACCGGTGCCCACACGGATCAGGGCACGTTCTTTGTGTGTTTTATGTTTACGTTGGAAACTAATAGGGACAAAACGGCAATCAAAGGGTGTCTTTCTGTGGAGTCAGGTCTGGTTCGGTCACTACGAATCCCAGAGCTCCTTGGGTACTCCGTTCACACTGTAGGCCCGCCGCCACCACCCTCTGTGGACGTCTTATAAAAAAGAGGAAGCGGGACCCACCTGTGTACTCTGGCAGCGCCTAGTCCGCTCCTGGGGCACAGCAGGAAGGAGGCGCTAGGGTCCTGGCTGCCCGCGTCCTCATCGCCGAGCCGCAGCCGGCTCCAGACATGGAATGACGGCGCTGGGATCACACACTCACCTGCACCGCTTGGCTCCTAGCAGCGTTCGGCCACGCCCTGAGCAGGCACACAGCAGTCAGTGCGAGCCAGGCGCAGTGAGAAGGTGCAGCCGCCCAGGAGGCGTCACAACGGGGAGTGGAAAGCCAGCCAGTCGAGCAGCTCGGTGCGTTAATGCACCGACCGCGGGGATCTGCATCAGACCTGAAGGTCACCTGTCCCAGCCAGCAGGATGGGGTTACCTCTGGGACCGGGCAAATTCGACAGTATAAGATCCCACAGCCTTAAGTGGGGGCGAGACAGGTAACGGTAAGTCTACATTCTTTGAAACTCAAGAAGCCCACTCCTGGCATTGAGCCAAGAAAAAAGGAAAACAAACAGATTTAAAGAAAACAAGTGATCTGTCCCTCCGATGACCCGCCCTCCCTCCCGCACATGCGCCTGCAGAGGCCGTGATGCGCCCAGCGATCGGCCGGGTTAAGGGTCTCGGGGAACTTTAGCTGCCCTCACTGCCCCGTTATGTCCCGGCCCGATCCGACCCTGCACAGCCCAAGAGAGATGTGCGCATAAATGAAATATCTGTAAAGACACCAGAGTCAAGCGTTCATTCCTGTTCTTCTGCATTGCTTGTTTTGCATTCGTCGTTCAACCCCCACTGCTCCCCAGTCCGCTTTCACTTTCGTCCTTTACGAAAGCTTTCTTGTCTTTATGGGGCCATATGTTTGAAACACACGGCCCCATAAAGATAAGAAAAGCTTTTACCACAAACGTAAAGGAACCGAGCCAGTCCAACTGGGACGGCTTTAAAAGAGAAAAGTGTATGTCACTAGACGCTCTTTTCCAATGGCTGGCCACCGTTTAGCATAAACGGTGACACTAGCCAATGGAAAAGAGGGGCGGGGCGGGGCTTAAAGCCCACTAGAGAAATCTACCCTAACTCATTAAATCTCGCCAGCGAGACTGTGCATGTCTGCGCAGTCTACACCAGGCGAGACCTAAAAACTGCAAAAAGTGAGATGGTGTGAGAGGGAGGGGATTTCGGGGCTGATCCAGAGAAGGCCTGCTTCAGGATTTTGGATTTCATAGTTTGGGTAATCTCCGGACCCAGAGGATTTTTTCTTCTAGCAAAGCAAGTTGTCCCCGTAATATTTTACTTTAATATTTTGATAGGTACGTTGGCTGTCTCCCTATCGCCCTCGATGCTTACCTTGGTGTGTGGGGGGAAATGACTGCTTCCACCTCCCCTTGCTGTGTAGGAAAGAGTTTGGAACGGTTCAATTCCTGTGAGGGGCCCTTGAGGGTCACTCCTCAGCCTTTGACTGCCCCTCACTGGCCTTCATTGATGGCCCTTGAGCTGTCAGCTGCAGACCCGCACACTCAAGGGTCATCCTGCTTTGTCCGGTTCTTCTTCCACTTCACCCTTTGCATCTCTGGGTGTCTTTGGTGGTGAGCGCGAGGCTGCGGTTGGTCACACGTTCCCTTTAAGACTACCGCATTCTTCATTTGAACCACCCGCTGCTTAATTTGTAAATAAGGAAGTGCTGGGGCCACTGCATCTTGCACCACCCATTGCCCCTGCCAGCACTGCCAACCACAGTAGCTACACAAATACTAACCATCACACTCCTACAAGTGTGACAATTCAGACTATTTCTGGCCCACAAAGTTATAGGAATGATTGGACGGCAAGTAATGGTCGTTTTTAATGTTTATTGAAATAATAAACAACTGCTGTTGCGCTCATTTCTAAATTACACAAACACCACCACCATGTGGCAGACTGGAATATGTGCCAATGCTGAGCACCGGAAACCCCCTGCTCAAATTAAGCAGTGGAACCACCCTGTCTTGCTGGCTGACATGCTCTTCTTGGTCGCTGACTCCTTCTGTCATCTTTTGTTACCCACTTTATACTTTATCGTTCAAATCTTTTTGTTGCGTTTCTCCTTTTTTAACAGTTACGCTCATCTACATCCAGAAGAGTGGTGAAGGAGAAAACTGGGGGATTGTAGGAGGGTTAGAGATTGTGTTAAGGTGGGAAGGAGGGGAGGCGGGCGGGGGTGAACTGGGAATGTAAGGGGGGGCAGAAGGGGTTACAAAGCTGTACAGGTTTGTCTCTGGGAAGAGTGAGTCCAAAGCTTTGAGCGGGGGTATCCAATAGGGATGGTGACAGAGATCAGCTGCAGTCGTTTTGTGGTATTCGTGGCCTCATCAGTAGTGAGACCCGGAGGACTGGTAGATACAAGGGAATTGTAAGTTCTCTGACCTCTTGCACCGGGAATCACACAGAAGGCACCCACGTTTTGTCAAATTGCAGTAGAGTTTTCTCCAGGGACACTGTTAGCTTTTCCATAACCACAAGATCCCACAATTATGTAGCCAGTTTGATTGGGCCAGGGTTTTATTTGTAGCCGAATTAGCTAGGATGGTCTGTTTTGCTGTCCATGGGTCAAGTGTCATAGCTTCCCTCTGAAAGATCCTAGGGGGTAGGTCAGTGCATTGGGCAGTTCCAATAGAATAGAATTGGGGAGGCGTGGGAGCTCAATGTAAAACATGTCATCAATATCCTTTAGAACATCAGCTCAGTATCGTTTCGGCTTGGGGCATCACCAGAGGAGGTGGATGAGAGGACCGGTCACTTTATAGGACCGCCAGTATTTGTTAGGATCGCCTGATTTAAATGTTGCTACCCTAGCAGGGTGTAGCACAAGTAGTGTGTTATTTTGCGTAGTTTCCAACCAGATGTGCGGCGGGCGGAGGTGGGGGTTCTGCGGAGGAGGTCTGACCATTCTTTGGATGGGAAAGGGCGCTCTAATTCAGTTTCCCATCTGTTTTGTGTAGGGGATTTGGTTGGTGCTGATGATATGTTCAAAAAGTTGTAGATGTCGCATAGTAGTCGCTTATCCTCTGAGCGGGTGATTCTCCATTTCTCAATGGGTGTCACTTTCCTGCTGGCTTGTGGTCGAGTGTGGTGCCCACTGCTTGTTGGGCTGTGTATCTCCATTACTTCGGGTCTGGCAGGCTGTAGTATGCTTGCAGTTGTGTGAAGGTCAGGAAGCTGGTGTGATCGGACAGGTCAACTATTGTCTTGCATTTGATGTTTTGCTATTCTTGGTAGTCCTTACCTGTTTGGGCTAGCGTGAAATTGGGGTTGCAGAGGACAGGAGATGGGTGTGAAGAGAGCCCTCTTTTGACTGGTACCTTGTCCCAGGCTTCTACCGTTGCGCTGACCACAGGAGAGAGTAGACCCCGGGGGCCTGTGCTTCTGGGAATCCAAGGTATTTTCCATATGTGGCTCCCAGTCACTGCCTGATGGAGAAAGCACCAGTGCCTTTCTGTGAGGGGCCTGGTCCATTCCATCATGTATTTTTGCAGTGTGGCAAGTAGTTTCTGGTCAGGTCTCCATCTGTAGTGGCTATGAATGCTCCTTTTCTCACCATTCATGGTCTTTTACCTTCCCATATGAAGCTCTCGACCAGTTGCTGGAGCTTGGTTATGGAGTGGAGAGTGGCTGAAGGAGCAACAAGACATAGAAGATCTGGGGTAAGAGTGTCATTTTGACTGCTGCTATTTTCTCCGTCCACGAGTGTTCCCGGATCCCCGGGCCTGTATTTCTGAGCTGGCTGTGGTCAGCAAGTCAGAGTAATTGCGCTCCTCTGTCTTGGACAGTGCGGGGCAGATTTTTAGGCCTAAATATTGCACCCAGGGGTTGATCCATGGCAATGGAAAGGATGGTTCTAATTTGGCTCTGACTTTGGGTAAAACGGTGAGGCTCCAAACTTGTGATTTTTGCATGTTTACTTTAAAGCCAGAGATTTGTAGGAACACCTTGAGTTCATTCAAGAGGGCGGGGATAGAGGTATAGGTTGCCATTGCATTGTCTATGTAGAGGGCTAATTTATGTTCTTGGCACCCCATTGTGATGCTGGTAATCTTCGGGTTTGCTGTTAAACCACTTTATAGTACAGCACGCTGCACGCCGCTTTAAAACACAAAGGCTTCGAATGACTAAAATCCCCCTCCAAAAAATGCATCACGGCTGATGGGTGTCCAGCTTCTGACTTCCATGTTGTCAGCAGTAGCGTAGCCAGTGTTTCATGGGCTGTAGTGCGAGGAAAGAAATTACCGCCCCCCCTGACTTTTGTATGCATTGCAAAATACATCAATAATATTTGAGCCCCGGTGCCACTGCACCTGCTACACCAGTGGAAGCGACGCCCCTGGTTGTCAGGGGAACATCATGTTCTGTAGTCCCTGTCAAACTGCACCAAATGTACTGCAGGGCTGGTGGGAGGGGCGAAGCAGTGTGTCGTGGGGAAGTATGCTAGCACGGAATATGTCTGCTGCGGACCCGACCATGCCCTCCTCTCCTCGTTCACGGTTGGGTAGTAAAAGACACCCACTGTTTGGCTCAGTAGTCCCATCACAACACTGTGCCGTGGTGCCACTCAACCTGATTTATTGACAGTTACGCCACTGGAGTGACACTTACGCACCTGGAGTGACACTTACGCCACTGGTGTGACACTTATGCCACTGGTGGATAGAAGAGTGTTCTAAAGCAGCGGGCTGTGCACTGCCGCAAACCTTAGCATTGTTTATTTTGGGAACATGGAAGCCTCTGAGTACTGGTTGCGAAAGAATGTTCAGGCGGGCCGTGCGCCTAGTGCTGGCTCATGCCCCCGAAGGTCATACGCGTCAAAGAACCTTAAATGTGAAGCGAGTGACGTAGCTCATCGTGAACAAGAACCGATGCAGGGATTTCAAGGTTGGTTGAGCGTTCTTCCTGGGTCTAACCTAAAGCGTACATGCCAACAGTCTCAATTCGGATGGGACACACACATTTTTGTACTTTATTTTAGGTATCTCCTACGTAAAATTGCCTGTGCTTCCATACGTCATTTGGGAAAATAAATGTCTATGATGTTTATTTTCCAAATCTCCCACTTTCCAGTTTTTGACATGTATGCTAAAGGCATCACTGGCTGGCTTGTTCTGTAACAGTGGGAGCTGGCAAGCATTTCTGTAGGACACCCATAAATAATCTCACGGGCTCTCCAAAGTGATGAGATGCTCGCAGAACATTTTTAAGAGGGACATTGGTTTGCATCAGTACCAGCCTCACATTGACTTCAATTAGACACTCCAGGGTTTTAGGTCAGGATATCAACTTTAGAAATATCATGGTCCAAAAATATCAAACACCAAAATATCGTGAAGATAAGTATATGTAGGTAAATGCAGAGGTATATATGTATATGTGTGTGTGTGTGTGTGTGTGATTCAAGTTTCAAGTTTCAAGTTTCAAAGAATCTTTATTCGAATTGTAACAACTCATAAAAGCACATCTTGTAACACACGAAAAAATCTAATTTCCCAGTAAAAAACATACAAATTAAAACACATTATTATTTACACATTTCCATCGTTCTACGCGCATGGACAGCAATCTTTAAAAAAGTACAAACACGAAAAATTATTTCCTCATTTCCAAGTGTTAACAGTGCCTGATAAGATTTGACCAAGCTAATTGGTCTGAGTTTTTTAAAATAAGAAATTAAAAACCGTTTTGTGTATTTCGAATAGAAATTACAGAGAAAAAAGAAGTGCAAATCACTTTGTTTACTTTGCCCATTGCAGGGACAGCTCATCATAGTCGTACTTTCCTGATAGCCCAGAGGGAAATTTAACAGATACCTAATAGTTCCAGCCCTCAGACGACATAGAAGACTTCTTTCCCAATTTGTCAACTGTAGTGTTAAATATAGTGCAAGGGGATATCTGGGCACTGCTATATCCATGTACCTCGTAACTGTTGGTTTCTCTTGCTCCCTCCTGAGTCTCCTTTGGGAGTACAGTGCACTTAATGCCTCTTTTAATTCGGATTTCTTAATTTTGCTGGCATGGGTAGGGTTAATAAAGATGTTGTCCATGCCTATTTCTCGCAAATTTGTATATATATAAGAAATCCACGGGATCCAGCCCCCTATCACACGTTAAACAATCAATTAATATCTCTTGCGTGAGTGACGCTGATTTGTTCATCCAGACCGAGTGCCAAAATAGCACTGGTCGGGAACTGACAAAATCTGAGATAAAGTTTAATTTTAATTCATGATGTGTGATAAAATTGGATGTAAAAATTGGCACATTTAATAGTCTCCTACAAAACCGATTCTCTACTCGCTGGATAGAGATGCTGTTCCCAATGCCCCAAACTTCTGCTCCATAAGTTGCCACTGGGACACATTGAAGTTTAAAAATCTTAACAATCGCCTTAGTAACTCCCGATCTATTTGGTTTGGGAATGCTTAAAATCGAGTTTGTGGCCTTTGAGAATTTTCTCGTGGCCTGGGCCAAATGCCCAGACCATGAGCCATTCGCAGCAAAGGTCACACCCAAGTACGGGAAGATATTGGTTACAATAAGTTTTTCTCCCCCGACCTGTATGGGACTCAATTGTCGTTTGCCTGGACCACATGCCATTATTAAAGATTTTTTTAAATTGACTCGTAAGTCCAGGTCATCCATAAATGTGGTGAAATTAAGAACCAAAGAGCGGAGTGAGTTTGGCGTACGGCCCATTAACACCGCATCGTCTGCGTACAGAAGAGTGGGTATGGCTTTGCCATTTATTAAGGGTACGTCCCGTCTAAACTTTACAAGGTAATTACTGAGCCCATTTATATAAATAATAAAAAGCAGGGGTGCTAAAACGCACCCCTGCCTAACTCCTCTTCCGATTTCAATGGGTCCAGACAGTTCCCCACCTACGCCTATTCTCACTCTGGACTTTAGGTCCATGTGTAAAAAAGCTAAAAAGTGGACCAGGGAGATATCCAAACCATACTCTAATAAAATAGTCCAAAGTTTGGACCGATTAACCAAATCAAAGGCGGATGACAAATCCATAAAAGCTAAATAAATGGGTGCAGAACGGGCAATGTTGTATTTATCAATAATTAATTTAAGATTAAGGCATTGTTCCACTGTACCGACCCTTGATCTAAATCCTAATTGGCAGGGGGATAATATCCCAGTTTCCTCTGTCCATGTAATTAACCTATTTTAGATAACACAACCTAATATTTTCAGTGTATTGTCTAGCAATGAGATTGGTCTATAATTTATAGGATCAGACCTATCCCCTTTCTTGTAAATTGGGACTATTATGCTGGTGCTCCATGTATCAGGCATTGTTGATTCGGGCAAACTATTTAAAAACATTCACCAATATGGGTGCCCAAAAATCAGGTTGCCATTTGATGAGATCTATCGGAAGTCCATCTGGGCCAGGGGCCTTATTGCCGAGGCTCTGGGCAATTGCCTCCTCCACTTCTCCCGCAGTTATCTTTAAATTGACAGAGGTTTCAGGGTTGTTAGTAATTAGGCCTTTTACCGGGGCAGCATAAATTTTAGAGAAGTGTAGTTCCCAGGAACTAGCGGAAATGCTACAGCTGATTGGGGTAAATTGTTGGCCCATATTCCGGAGTTCTTTTACTGCTGGCCAGAATAAGTTACTTGATTTCCTTCCTGCAGTCAGTGCCAATGCTTCCCAGCGTTCGTCCAAGAGCGTAGATCTCCTTTTCTCTAGGGCTAATTTGTAAGCCTTCCTTGCTATACTTACTTTTGCTCCAACTCTAGGGATTTCTGTAAGTGTCTTGCGTAGGTTCCTGTTTGCCACGGAACAACTGTGGTCGAACCACCTGGGATCTTTAGGGTTCTGAGGGGCTTTGACCAGCAGCATAGTTCTAACTGTGGCACATATTTTACAAAAATGTGTTATAATTAACTGGCCACTAGTTGTTGGGTCTAAACAAAGATCTATACACTGCTGATTTTCCCCTAACAAAGATTCCATGATTCCTGCTTTATCTATACCTTTCCACTTTAACCGTAATTTATCAGTAGTTACACTTAGATCTTTCGCTCCCTGCATTGAACTGTAAACCGGTTTTGGCGCTAGTTTAAATGTTACAGTTACAGGGTTGTGATCCCCAAAGTCAGTAACTACCGTGTCAGTTTCCATTATGCGATCAGCCATGCCAGGGGAGACAAAGATAAAATCAATAGTAGAGGTACTAGCTAGTCCTCTATGTGTAGGTACCTGCTGCTGCAATAGTTTTGGTCCATAATCCATTATATTACTAAGGATATGCTCATCTAAGAGGGCTCTCAATTCCTGACCCCTTTGATTAGCAAGATGCCCCTTTCGCTGTTCTACCTGCCATACATTTCTTGGGAGCTGAGCATTAAAATCCCCAGCCACAACAATTTCGGGCCCAGCAATTTTTCCCCATCTATCAACTGATTTGGAGATGAAATTAGACAATGCTATAAAATTCTTATTTGGGACTGTTATAAAATCATTGTTATAAAAATTTATTAAGACAAAGGGGGTTTTCCGCTTATACTCAATGGCCTGTATGTTGACATTATCAGTGTCGATGGCCCTATGATTTCCCCCGGCCATTATACTAAGACCTATGAACAACCCACCAACAGCCCGACCATGTTGCAATTTACCCGCTGGTATATTATAACAGTGGAACCCATTAATGTGCAGATTATATGGTGCCCAAGTTTCTTGGAACATAATTATGTCGTACCTTGTAATTAGCTCAACCCAGTCTTTATCCTTTAGTCTGGGTTCAAGGCCAGCGACGTTCCAACTAAGTATTTTTAAATCATAGACTTTATTCTGGTCTGTTATTGGGGATCTTATAGGTTCACACATATATGGAAATAAATCTTTAAGTGGATTTTTATTAATCAATGATTCATTAGCGGCCACCGGTTGCCCTGGGTGTTTCTTATTCTTGTCCTGATCTCCGAAAATATTTACAGACAATAAATTGGGGCTGGCCTGCCACTCGTCTACTGGGTTCAAGGTTACCTGAGCCTGTTCTTTGATTATTACACTACCTTTTAGTTCAAATGGATTAAAAATTGGTAGTGTCATAATCTCTTCAAAAGGTCAATCCACACCCTCTAAACCTTGAGAATTAAAGGCATCAAAACGATTATAAATAGGTATCCTATATTGATTGTCGTAATAGTCAAAATGCCTATTTTCGTATATGGGTTTTGGGCGTGGGTGACTTTGAGCCATATATCGATTATCGTAATAATCGAAGTGCCTGTTTCCTTGTATAAAGTTTCGAGACAAGTTTCTTTGGGCAAGCGGGGAGGGTGGGTACAAATAGGTAAGGTCCACTGTTTGAATTCTACTTTCTAAGTCACCCTCCCTCCACCCACTAATGTAATTTACTAAACGTCTATCTTTGAAATTTATAATAATACAGTCACCTTCATAATCCTTTTGTCTCTGTCCCACCCAATTTAATCTTCTAACATTGAGTATTTGACCATTTAAATATGGGGGAATAGGCCTATGTTGAGATAGCCAGTGGCTGACCTTATTCTTCAGTTCAATGTAGTTTTCTGACTTGCCCTCTCCTAAAGTTGGTACTCCTATCATGACCACGGTGAAAGGGTGCGATTCTGGTGGTAAGTCGACACATGTACTCTTACTGAGTGGCCTTAGTCTCTCGGATTGTTCCTGAGTGGCATTGCTGTTGTTACCACATGGTCCCTTGACTGCCCACTCACTCCCATCCTTCCCAATGGTGCACTCTGTACCTAGATCTCCAATCTCTACACTAGGGAGAGATGGCGCTTCTTTTACCCCATCCAGGCTCTTTTGAGGGGCTGTTAGCGACTCCTTATGCCCATTGTTTAAAGATGTGAGTCGCTGGGATAATTGAATATGCTTGCTAATGCCTGACGCATCTCTTAAAATGTTCTCATTATTTCGTGGATGCCCTGGCTTGTCATTAATATTATTTTGGCTCTGTGTTTGAAAAGACTTGGCAAATTTCGACATGATTTCATTATTTTGCTGTTGGGCTTTTTCAATTTTCTCCAACCTTTCCCCTATTATTTTTACCCTTTCGTTCACAGGAAGCATGAGCGACTTCATTAACTGTTCCATTCTAGACATGAAGTTCTCCATACAGGAATTGTTAATACTTTCCCGGTTACATAAAACAGTATCAACAGTTTCATAACATGTATTTCCCTGAGTAGCTGTTTTCTGTGATTGATCTGTATGTGTTATAGGTTGTGTTACCCTATTGGTGATTCTTGACACAGGGCTCACATTTCTACCCTGCCCTGATCCATGTTTGGGCCTTGCAACTTTTGATTTTACCCTTGATTTATTAGCAGCCCTCACCTTTCTTTTGGGTTCCAGCTTGTCTGTACGCCCTTTCTCCCTCAGATGATTACATGTGGGGTTAGCTTTGTCAGGTGCATTACTATCTTCATTAATGATGCAGACATCCGTCCCTACCTCGCCTTCTGAGGTGTTAATAAGTGGCGGAGATTCTATGTTTATCTGAGTGTTTGGGGTCACTGACAGCCTACTTTCCCGGCTTATAAACTATGGGGGGGAAATTTGTTGTAAGGGAATTATCTGATTTGTCTCTGTTACTGGGAAACCAGCAAATGAGCCCATAAGAATGGAATCCTGTGAGTATGCGGTAATAATAGAGGTATTTGCACCAATATTTATGCCCTCAGTCGGTTGGGTCGATAGACACATACTTGGGGGTAATGAGAGGCTCCTTTCGGTATTCTCAATCGCGTTGACCACAACTTCTATGGTCCTTTGAAGCATCCTGTCTATGGCGGTAATGCTAGGGAGTGGTGTGTTAACCTGGGCCTTTTTCCTGGAAATTGAGCGAGTTGCCATTGGTGTGCACTTGATCTTACTCATATTATTCCTACTTAATGCTCCTGTGGGTTTTAGGATGGTACTGTTCCCCTATAAGGTCTGAACTTCGTATGGGCGAAATGTGATAACTTTCAGATGAATTATATCAACAATATAGTCACCCCTTAGATAGTACAAGTATAACAATAAGAAGTCAAAGAGTTTACAGTTCTAATGTCTGTAGTGGGCGCACAACCAAGGTCCCTGGCCCAGTCCGATCTATTTGGGCCACAGGGAGCCCGCCTTTTGCCCGCTGCCCGCACGCTGTTCCCGCAACGCGGGAGACATGCAAGGATTTAGCGAGCTTCCAGGTACGTCAGCAAAAGTCTCAGGATCCGCCTTCCGGTGCTGCGATGCCTAGGAGATGGAATCCTCCACACAGCGGCCGCGATATGTTTGAGAAGCGGCGGCGGGAGGGAAATACAGCAACAGCACACAGGGCGGTTGGGGGAGAACACAGGTAGGATAGTTCAAAAGGTCCAAATAAGAGCCACTGGACCGCGACAGGCTTATCTGCAACCCCTATCAGCCCACAGATAATGACAGCTTATATCCTTCGTGACCTATGGGGCAATGCCAGGTAGTATAACCAAGTCCGAATGAATCAAATAGCACAGGGACAGAAATATCACAAGGACGCCTAGGGGTTTATAGAGGAAAAATAAACAATGCTGCACCGGGGGTTAACAAATGCATAAGGGCAAATAGCATAACCACACAGCCACACCACCAGCAGCACTTACGGGTCAGGGGTCCTGCAACAGATGTCAGTGAGGTTGCCCAGCCCGGCCTCGAACGGACCTCGACGGGCAAGGACGGGCCCGCCCTTGGCCCGGGCTTTGCCCGGGCACTGCCCGTGCGCGTCCCGCGCTGCAGAGCACTCTGGGGGCTTAAATGCAGCCCGGGCGCTGCCAGGTGACGTCAGCGGCTAGCTCCAGGAGCAAGGAACGTCGGGAAATGAAGTTTAAAGGTCCGTTCCCCTCACGGCGGCGAAAAAGGCAGAAAACCTCTGTTTTGGCTCCCAGGTCGGGCCGTTCCCCTCACGGCAGTCTTTCAGGTGATTCCTGTGGCACCAGAGTTTAAAGGCTTAATAGCGCGTCCCGCGCTGCGGAGCACTCCGGGGGCTTAAATGCAGCCTGGGCGCTGCCAGGTGACGTCAGCGGCTAGCGCCCGGAGCAAGGAACGCCGGGAAATGAAGTTTAAAGGTCCGTTCCCCTCACAGCGGCGAAAAAGGCAGAAAACCTCTGTTTTGGCTCCCAGGTCGGGCCGTTCCTCTCACGGCAGTCTTTCAGGTGATTCCTGTGGCACCAGAGTTTAAAGGCTTAAGAGCGCGTCCCGCGCTGCGGAGCACTCGGGGGGCTTAAATGCAGCCTGGGCGCTGCCAGGTGACGTCAGCGGCTAGCACCCGGACGAAGGAACGCCGGGAAATGAAGTTTAAAGGTCCGTTCCCCTCACGGAGGCGAAAAAGGCAGAAAACCTCTGTTTTGGCTCCCAGGTCGGGCCGTTCCCCTCACGGCAGTCTTTCAGGTGATTCCTGTGGCACCAGAGTTTAAAGGCTTAAGAGCGCGTCCCGCGTGCGGAGCACTCCGGGGGCTTAAATGATGCCCGGGCGCTGCCAGGTGACGTCAGCAGCTAGCGCCCGGAGCAAGGAACGCCGGGAAATGAAGTTTAAAGGTCCGTTCCCCTCACGGCGGCGAAAAAGGCAGAAAACCTCTGTTTTGGCTCCCAGTTCGGGCCGTTCCCCTCACGGCAGTCTTTCAGGTGATTCCTGTGGCACCAGAGTTTAAAGGCTTAAGAGCGCTTGTGTGTGTGATTGCTAAAGTGATGTTAGAATTCACTAAAAATGTCAGTAACAACGTAATATTTTAAACTTTAAAAAAAAAACACTGAAATTCATAAATCCATCATTTATAGTTCACTGGGCTAACTAAAGCATGTGCCCCCGCTATGTCGAGTTGTCATCAATTATATCATTTGAGAAGTTATCAGTGATGTCATTGAACACGTCATGAGTCATGCAATCGGTAAAGTCATAAGCAAAGCATGGTGGGGCACAAGTTCCAGTGATTTTATTTCTTTAAAGTTTTATGAAAATATGTCTAAGGGAGCAAAGTTATAACCAAAGCACACAAAAAGCGCTCTTCCTATGGAAAGCCTGACCTAACTATAACCATAAAGTGTCAACCGCCACTGTGTAATATACATATATATTGTAATGCGGTACCTACCACTATATACTTACTTTCACGATATTTTGGTGATCAATATTTTTGGACCACAGTATTTCTGAAGTCAATAGTCAGGCACCAAACCTTGTCGGTTGCCACCTGACACAGTTGTCCTTACTCCTTTCCTTCACCACCATGAATCCCAACAGAAGAGTCTTGTCGTAATGGCAACAACTTGGAGAGGCATGGCTCCAAGGCTGATGCTTCCACTGTTGCTGTCACCAGTCCAAAGCTGCCCATGTGCAGGTCACTTCCATGAGCAGAATAACCAGCTAATGTGCACGAAAAATCCAACAACAATCTTTTCATATATATCTTAAGGCTCAGTACAGTAAATTGCTAAATTCCAGAATATTCTGAGGAGAAGGGTTTGCTACATATCTCATGTTCTTATGCATTCATAATGTTGTTTAAAGGCCCTGCACGCACTTTCTCGTATTAAAGAGGAATTGGCAACGCCAATATTTCGTAGTTAGAAATTGGGGTTGTTGGTTGACTGGTGTGTGAGCCCTGGTCAAGCAGCACTCACAGGCCTAGTCAGGGTAAGGCACAAGCAAACCGCAAATTAACCTGTGCCCAACCCCCTGGTAGCTTGGCACAGAATAGTCAGGCTTAACTTAAAGACAATGTTTAAAGTGAAAACACCATAAATAAATATCCCACACCAGACAACAGGTTAGAAAAATATGTCGTGATTTAATAAATAAAACAAGACCAAAATGACCAAAATCCAATCAGTAGAACCAGAGTTATGAATTTTTAAAGAATAAACTAAAATACTGCCTAAAAGCATAAAGCGCTTACCGCAGCTATCTGGTAGTCCCAGATTAGTTAACTGAAGTTTTACCTTCTTAAGATTTGTGCCGAGTCCCTTTCGCATTGGAGAGGGTAGCAAAGAGCAACAAGAGTGTCGTGGGTGCTAGTGGGGTGGTGTAAAGAGCAAGTCAGGTGAGTGGATGAGTGGCTGGAGCTTCGCATTGGCGGTCCCCTGCGGGCTGTCGATGCTGCTGTGCAAAGAGACGGGTTGGTGGTGGCTTGCTCTGAATTCCAGCGTGAGAAGCGTAGTCTCGGTGCTAACGGCCTCGTTTGCGCTCGCCAAGAGCCCAAAAGATTTATTTAAGAGCCCACTGAACCACAGCAACGGTCCAGGAACTGAGGGGCACCTTTTGGGGGTCAAGAACTTGATGCAGCGGGGTCGAGGAGCTGTTGGGGGCCCTTTTATGTCCCTGAGACTCAGATCAGGAGGCCAGCAGATTAGCCATTTGAGTCACTCTGGGGTTATGGGTCCAAGATGAAGTCGCAGGTCCAGTTCTTCCTCCCAGGCAAGAGGGCAGCAGGTCAGCACAGCAGAGTAACAGTTCTTTTACAGCAACAGTCCGGTAGAGTGGCAGTCCTTGTAGCAGCACAGCAGTCCTTCTTCCTGGCAGAGTGTCCACAGGTCCAGAAGTGTGCTGAAGAGTTGGTGTCTGAGGTCCTTTTTTTATACACAGCTGTGCTCTTGAAGTGGGAAGAAGCTTGTGGAGATATGCCTTCGAAGTGCACATATTCCATGCCTTCCATGCCCTGGCTCCAGACTAACCACTGGGGGTATGTAGCCCTTTGTGTGACACAGGACACAGCCTATTCAAGTGTAAGTGGTCCTGGGGCCAGCTGCTGCCACCCATTCTGCCATTGATGGCCCATCCAGTCACACCTAAGCCTCCCATTGTGTGTGGCTGTCTAGGAGGAATACACAAAGCCCAGCTTCCAATTACACCCAGTCATGTGACCAGAGGCAGGTGGCAGGCACCAAATAGCTAAGGCAAGAAAATGATAACTCTCTTAAAGTAGCATTTTCAGATTTGCAATTCAAAATCCAACGTCGCTCTAAGTTAGCAATTTAAATTGTGATTCCAGAGACACCAAATATACACGAACAGGCTATCTCTTCCTATGTGGAAATTACACTTATAAAATGTAATAAAGCAACTCAATGTTATCCTATGGGAGAGATAGGCCTTGTACTACTGAAAAACTAATTTAAGAGTTTTTCACTACCAGAACATGTAAAACCTAAAAGTACATGTCCTAATTTTTAAATACATTGCACCCAGCCCTCTGGGCTGCCCAGGGCCTACCCTAGGAGGTGACTTATATGTATTAAAAAGGAGCGTGTGGGCCTGGAAAAAAGTTTATTTTGTAAGGTTGAATCAGTAGTTTAAAACTGCATACACAGGTTCTGCAATGGCAGGCTTGTGACATGTGCAAATGGGAACTTAAGTGGGTGGCACAATCAGTGCTGCAGACCCACTAGTAGCATTTAATTTAAAGGTCCTGGGCACCTGTAGTGCCACTTTACTATTGACTTGTAAGTTAATTAAATATGCCAATTGGGTACAAGCCATTGTTACCAGATTTTAGGGAAAGAGCAAAAGGACATTAGCAGTGGTTAGCAGTGGTAAATGGTGCAGAGTCCCACGGCCAGCAAAAACAGGAGGTCTGAAGGCAAAAAGTTAAGGGGAAACCATATCAAGGATGCCTGGTCTAACAATCACACCTTTTGGACCTACTGACTTTGCCAATTGCTTCTGTTGGCACTGTACAGTGTCGGGCCACTGTGCAGCATCACTAAAATAAAAATAACTGATAAGGAGGGATGGTGGTTCTGTTATTCCACTGATGGGCACATGCATTAGAATGCATGTGATCCAACAAAATGACGTGGGCACCATTTGCTTTAATTTTTATTTACCCATTCTAGATGGCGGACCACAAAAAAGTGCCAATTACAAAAAATAGTATCGTGAGTGTTATGGATTAGAGGGTAATGGCTGAGTAGGTGGGGAAGCAGAAAAGCAGCACATGGGGGCGAGTAGGAGAAGCACAAGAGGGAGAGAAAACCCAAAAAGCACACAGGCAAGGGAGAGCAACACGGTATGCGCAGAAGGAGAGAGAAGCATATGAATTTGAGAGAGCAGCACTTAGAGAGAGCAACAAGCAGCGGGAGGTGGGGGGGAACCATATAAGGGAGACATCAGTAAAACACATGCGTTCTTGTGGAGTACTTAAGCAAAAAGAAAAAAGTAGATCTGTAAAGGTGAGCAGTGGAGGAACACAAGTAGAGAGGCTGTGATCCTGGGAAGGAACAAACACAAGAGGACAAGCAAGCATTCAAATAAGAAGCAAGCAAATGAGAGTGACAGAAAAGCCAACTGATGTTAAGAAGTGGTCCGACTTTAAGCCCACTGTAGATTCTTGTTAAGCTGACTGTAGTTCTTTTGCAACCTGGCAGCTCGCACTGTCTTGTAGGCTTGATTTAAAATTTGCCCCGTTCCAAAATGGTCTTTGGAAAAGCATTTGCTATGCATCATATGTTTTATATGTTTATAATCTCGTTCAATGCCATGTGGCTACTTCTGGGAATTCAACAAGAAAAAATGTTTGATAGGTGTTGGCTGCATGCGAAGGAATAGACAACCATACTCCCTAAGCCACTATCAGAAGTCTTTCCTGGAGCTTAAGCAGGGCATGTTGGAAGCCAATGGAGAGCCAACATGGTCTTGGTTTCTGCACTTTGCAAGGTAGTTGAGCATCACTGACTTGAAAAGAAACCAGCTCCTGCTATAATCCCCACCCATCCTTCTCAACAATGGGTAAATGATAGACGCTTGTTTTTAAATCACATGTTACACTGAGGTTCAGCCTGTTTGCCGGTGCACTTACCTCTGACAGATAAAGCAATTCTGGCAAGAAAAAGTGATGTGTAACCACAAACATGGTTAAAAGGAGATGTCAGGATTGAAAAAAAGTTTACTCAGAATTCTGTTTAGACGCTTGCTACATCTCCTCCTTGAGGCAGAAATACATAAAATGCTGTTGTGTGCTATTTTGTAAGACTGGCTCCTGTTCTACCTCACCAATCTCAATTTATTGGCACCATATTCCCAGATTTGGAGTTTGCTACCACTGGGGCTAGCTGACTGGAATTGTGGGCCACATTCTGGGATTGGTTGACGCTATTTCTGAAATTAACTAGCGGTAGACTATGCTAACTATTTGGCCAAATAATTTCATTTTTTTCTGTGGATCTACAGTATGGTTAGCTGACTGTAGGGCATATTATCAAGCAAGCGTTAAAATTATCGCCCCTTTAGCGGCAGAAAACTGCCGCTAAAGCGGCGATAATGGGCTTGATAATATGCCCTGGAGAATTCCCATAGAAGCCCATGTTGACACCAGAACATGGGCTTCTATTGGAATTCTCCAGGGCATATTATCAAGCTCATTATCGCCGCTGTAGCAGCAGTTTTCTGCCGCTAAAGCGGCGATAATTTTAACGCCGTTTCTTGATAAAATGCCCCTATGTTTGCCTGAATGTCAGTCTTTTCAGAATAATACATTGTCATTATACCACGGTGCGTACATCAGGAATTCCTTCACATCAAGGGTTTTTACACCACACTACACGTCTCTCTTCCCCTAGCCTCTTACAGGTTCTGGTGACCCCTGGGACTAAGTTTTATATTTTGGGGACGGGCATGTGCAAAGGAAAGAAGCTGGCTCCCGCCTATTGTCCGATATCTTTATTAAATGTGGATGCCAAGATCTTTACAGGCAGCCTGGCCCGCAGACTAGCCCCTACATGCAAGGTCTGATGGATCCCGACCAAACTGGATTCGTCCTAGAGAGGGGCTGCAGTGATAACACAAACATGTTTGCCACCTCCTGGACAAAACGCAGCACTCTTGCACACTGGCTCTCCTCCTGCCTATTGACGTGGCGAAGACCTTCGATCGGGTTCATTGGCCATACCTCCGCACAGTCCTGTTGTGCCTGGGTCCCCGGTGTTATCAATGGGTTCAATGTAGTTACCCTTCCTTTAAGGCCAGGTTGGGGTTAACAGGGTCTTATCTAAGCCTTTTCCAATCGGCCGGGGGACCTGACAGGACTGACCCCTGTCACCCTTGTTGTTTGTCCTTTACATGAAGCCATTTGTGGAACAGATCCACAATAACCCACAAATTGCTGGCATCCGTATGGGGTGCGGGGAGCATAAAATAATGCTATACGTAGATTATGTCCTTTGGATTCCGTTGGACCCGCCCACGTTTCTGTCAGTGGTGATGGGAATACTGGCAGCCTTTGTAGGAGCCTCTGGTTTTAAGACCAACCTTCAGAAATCTTCCATCCTCAACTTGAGCATTCCCGGGGCTGCCCAGGCCCGGCATGAGTCAGGATTCCTGTTTACATGGGTTACACAGGGGATAAGCTACCTGGGCCTCCAAATACACCCCACGCCGGACCATATGGTGGTGCCTAATTACGATAGCCTCCTGATGACTGCGTGGGCAGATCTCCCCTGGTAGAAGAGTTATGTCCTTTCCTGGCTGGGTCACTTGGCTGTGGACAAGATGACACTTCTGCTGAAAATCCTATCTGTAATGCAAACTGTGCCTTTTCAGCCTCCTCCGTGGAGACTTGATAAGTTGTAGCTCCTCATCTGGGATTTTATCTGGGATGGTAAGAAGATGCAAGTGGCTAAATCGCAGGCATATCTTTCTATAAGTGGAGGGCGGCTTAGGAGTCCATAATCTACAGTGCAACTCTCAGGCAGCCAACTGCAATACATGGTGGAGTGGTCTTGGCCTCGCACCAAGAAGCTTTGGTGCTTCATTGATCAGGCAGTGGCAGGATTCCCGATCTAGAAGGTGCCCTGGCTGCCAAAGTCACACCTGCCTGGGGGAGTCTTATCTCCCCAGTGTTGAGGGCCATGGTGGGAGTGTAGGACAAGGTGCAGCTTTGACAGGGACTCTTCACCCCTCTGTCCATTCAGACACCGATAATAAGAAACCGGGACTCCCCCCCCCGCCCCCCAGGCACCAAGTGGATATGCATTTGCTGTACGGCAGGAGACCAATTGCAAGCGGATAGGCGACCTGTTTGACTTCCCACAGATTCAATCAGCATTTGTGATTCCCTCTACAGCCCGCTGACATTACATGGCTATCTGCCACTGGCTGACGCAGCCCTGGTTCCGTCCCCATGCTAGCCGGCCCCTTACCCCATTAGAGAAATGGATCATTACTCACTTTTCCAACAAAAGCATCCTCTCACATATCTGTGCTTTTCTCACCGCCCCACAGAACCCCTTGAAGTGGCCTGCTCGTGTAGATGGTAGGGGAAATGTGAATGCACTTTCACGTACAAGGAGTGGAGCGATATCCTGAACCACGCCCGTGCCTCAGCCTGGAATACTTCCAGTAAAGAGGTGTTCTTGAAGATCGTCAACTATTGGTATTACACTCCAGCCAGGGTTGCCCAATGGAATGAGAATAAGAACAGCACATGCTGGCGACACTGCGGGCAGGCAGGCAGGCACTCTTACACATCTGCTTTGGCAATGCCCCCAAACTGAGCTCATTCTGGAAAAAGGTAATAGCTGCAGTAAACAACATGTTTGAAATGGACATTCCCACGTGCCCCAGCTGTTTTTAGGTCTCGCCTATGCAGCACGCATGCGCTACATAGGAGGACCTTTAGCCGTCGCTCTGCTCTTTTTGGAAGCACATACTCGTGCTTGTGGCCGCATCCACCTTGCGGGAGCGCACCACAAGCACAAGTATGTGCTTCCAAATAGAGCAGACTGCGCGCGCACGCACACATCATTCCCGGGCTTGTCTGCATGTTGGAATAACAGCCGCTTTGCCGCTTGCAGATTCCTACTTTGACGCCTCTCATTCAGTTTCTCTTTCCTCCATAGCTCTGCTTCTGAATGCCCATAACGCGGTCCTCCCGTAAGGGTCAATCGGCATTCTCGAATTACCATAATTATTTTTGAAGGGAACGTCGCTTTCTAACCGTAAGGGGCACGTTATTTGGGTCATATTTTTATGTCCAAGTTTTGTTGTGACGTAAACCATTCATGGTATTTCTACAGTGGACTGACAGCTTCATTCAAAACAGCAGCTGACCACTGTTACATCGAGCGAAATTATTCAGGTAAGCGGGTTCCCTGGCACTTACATTCTACCATCGTAGGGTGTTTCATTCCCTATGCGCACTTGCGATGCCGGCATTCATTTAAAAAAAATAAAATTGTAATCGAACTTTACGGCGCCTCTGTCTCTACCTCTCTCTCTCTACCTCTCTACCGCCCTCTACCTCTCTACCTCCCTACCTCTCTACCTCCCTACCTCTCTACCTCTCTACCTCTCTCTACTTCTCTCTACTTCTCTCTACCTCTCTCTACCTCTCTCTCTGCCTCTCTCTCTCTACCTCTCTCTACCTCTCTACCAGTCCCTCTACCTCTCTCTCTCTACCTCTCTGCCTCTCTCTACCTCTCTCCCTCTCTACCTCTCTACCTCTCTCTACCTCTCTCTCTCTACCTCTCTCTCTCTACCTCTCTCTCTCTACCTCTCTACCTTTCTACCTCTCTACCTCTCTCTACCTCTCTACCTCTACCTCTCTACCTCTACCTCTCTACCTCTCTCTACCTCTCACCTCTCTCTCTCTACCTCTCTCTACCTCTCTACCTCTCCCTCTCTACCTCTCTAACTCTCTCTACCTCTCTCTCTATCTCTCTCTCTACCTCTCTCGCTCTCCCTCTCTACCTCTCTACCTCTCTCTAGCTCTCTACCCTCTACCTTTCTACCTCTCTCTATACCTCTCTCTCTCTCTACCTCTCTACCTCTCTACACCTCTCTACCTCGCTACACTTCTCTACCTCTCTACTTTTCTATCTCTCTCTACCTCTCTCTACCTCTCTACCTCTCTACCTCTCTCTACCTCTCTCTACCTCTTTACCTCTCTACCTCTACCTCTCTACCTCTACCTCTCTACCTCTCTCTTCCTCTCTACCTCTCTCTACCTCTATCTACCTCTCTGTCTACCTCTCTCTCTACCTCTCTCTCTCTACCTCTCTCTACCTCTCTCTCTACCTCTCTCTACCGCTCTACCTCTCTCAAAGATGGCTGCAGCGTCTACGTGGGATGTGGTGGACTAAGTGGCAGCCGGAGCCTGATAGCACTGCTTGTCCTTTAAAAAAACAAGCATTGGTATAGCCAATAGGTCTCCCCTTTGGGACCTCATAAGTGTTTAGTTATCCAGTACAATATCCTTGGTGCAACAACATCAAGTGTTGCATGGCTAAGCACATATAAGGTCCCAAAGGCGAGACCTATTGGCTATGCCAATGCTGGTTTACTGGGCCTCCCTAATCCCTTGACATACCCTCTGAAGTCCACAAGGGGCCGGGCTCTTACTTCGACACTGGGAGTCGAGAAGCAGCCCTTACTTTCAAGATGGGACATGGATGCGATCCCTACGCATCTTGATTGGCTACACAAACTCTGGGAACTACTGGGAAAGGAGAAATTGACAGCTGTAGCGACCCATTCCCTACCCCTATTTGACAAAACCTGGAGGGCCTTCCTGCGATTTGTGTCAGACGAATTTTGAGAATTATCATGCCAGGTATATTTGCGGATCCTCCGACTAACCCACCCGGATCACGATTCCTCCACATCTACTATCTGATGGCCTCTCCTTTACTTTCTTATTTTTGTGCTATGACTGGTGTCTTGTCCCCCCCTCAGATTGACTCTAGTACCCAACCCATCCCCACCCCATTATTTTATGTTTTATCATCTTCCTAGTTTTTAGGCCACAGGCGATTGGTGTTGATGATTCCCCACCGACCGGTGGATGTAGGTGGGCTGCTCCAGTATCCCTGTTGCTCTATTGATAATAATAAAAAGATCTTAAACCTACATGATACCCGTACCTGCTGACTCTGCAATCTAAGCAGGTATTTTATGCGCCACCTGCTGGAAAGCTAACCAGTTGCCACTGGTGTTGCATTATTTTCAATTTCTTATATTGTCCTACTGCCCTAGTAAAGCTCCAAGCAAAACAACATTAGCATTCTTGAGGCGCAATAACACCGCACTGCATCATGGGTGCCAGTCCCGGAAGTTCCCAGGAGCGAGGCGTATGTACAGGAAGGCAAACAGAAGGAAATGGCTAGGGATATTTTTTTATAAAATATATATTGTTCCAGCACATTTTTGAGTGGGCTTGCCAAATTATTGGGATTGAGTTATTGCTACACTGCATTGATGTTTCATAAAATGGAAGTTCGTCTTCTCAGTTGTTCGGGCTTCAGAAAACACAACTACCATTTCGTTCTGTATAATCTGTGACTTGAGAGCTTCTTAAAAGTGCTGTTTCTTATGAGCAAACTTTTGGCATAGAAATCTGATTGAAGAGTACAAATAACAGACGTGCCACTGATTATGGTTGGTGCGGGGAAAAGTGCTACCTTTAGCACACTTGATTTATCCTGACACCGCAGGCTCCAAATTTATCGAGTAAGGTAAATGCTTAATTTGAGTCGGTGATTTCAGGAACCTGGCACCGACACTAATGTGTCGGCACCAGCGCATGTGACAGCCTGCCACAAGGTGGCGTTGTCTAGTTAATTTAGAGATGGCCACACCAACAGTTAATTATTAATGCTATATTCATTAAAATTGACTGTTACCTGCCGCCCGACCCATTCTTGTGGCTTTGGAGGCCTGAAGTAGTACCAATTGTCACACCTGTAGAAGTGTGTTGATTAGTAGTTGTGTTTCTACTATAATTGGCAGCTCTGGCAGGGGCAATGTGTGTTGGAAGCTACAGTGGCCTTCTGACGAGAGCCCAGGCACTTTTTATTTTTACAAATTAAACACTGAGCAAATAGTAGCCACTTATAGTTTTTGCCTGAAAATTGTGACCTATTTTGAGTATTTTGGTTCATGTCCCCTTATTCAACAGACATTTTCCACAGATAATCTATGGCTGGATTGTCCTGCCAACATTTACCTAGAGAAAAGTGTGGGGTGGGAAGAGAGGTTGGCGCTTACTGTACACCTCGTAATTGTATGGTGAGGGGTAACTGGAGTAGGTCACATTTCCAGTGGCGGCTGCTAACTTCGGTGAGTGAAGGGGTGGGCAAATGGGTGGTCTCATAAAATCAAAACACTAAAGTAAATAAAATAGAAATGTGTTTACCGTGGTTGTTGCTGTGTCGTCCTTGCTCCTAACTCCAGGGTCCCAGCTAACTCTCTTAACCAATCCTGGCGCTGCTCTCACAACATCAGAGCAGCACCAGGATTGGTGGGAGCGGCCTCTATCAGAGCTCAAAAGAGCACTGGAGCCTTTTGCATTCTCTAAATCCGCTGTCTTAAGACAGCTGGGTTAGAGAGGTTCAAAGTGCACATGTGTGGCTGTCCGTCGGAAGACGGCCGGCGAAAGAGACATGCACACTTTAAACAAGTGCAAAAGGCAGTCCACCCTCCTGCTGCTGCTGCCATTCAGCAGCGGGACCGCCCCCGCCCGGACACTCCGTTTCGGGGTTGGGTAACGAAAAATTAAATGACAATGAATTAACTTCATTACCATTTTATTTTTCCATCTCTGGGGGCATTTCCATGGGGCGACACTCCTCCGCTATAACGGAAGAACCGCCCCGCAACATATCAGAAATCATCAGGCCAACCGTAACTAGGGCCAAAGTATGTTGAAGGTTTATGTAGCACATATGTCCCTTGCGGTAGCTAACCATTACGATTTGCTTTGTGATACTAGGTGCCCTTTTTTTGGAGTGCAGATGTGGGCAGGGCCCTTTTAGTCAACTGACCTATATGGTAGTTGTTCAGCGAGGCATGTGAGGTTACTGTAGTGTCCTGGGCCCTAGGCCCACATGCTGAGTACAATGATGACAAAGACACTTGTGTTAGGGGTAGGTAAATGGCCCAGGGTATGTACGCCTGGCCCCTTTTATTGGCAGGGTCACCTGACTGGTAACGCCTGTGATGGATGGGTGTGGGGTGAGTGTAGACACTGCTTCTATAGAGGGGCTGCAGCATGACCTGTACAGCAGGACACAACATCCCTCCCAAAATCCAAACGAAAAGGCCGAGTCCAACCTGTAGAAACAAAACAAACAAACTGGATACCACATTGTCCATCAGTCTCTAGAGCAGGGGTCTCCAACCTTTTCCACCATAAGAGCTATTTATGTTCAATGAAATCACCCCAAGCTAATTATATTATTAGTGTTTTAATAGTGACCCCATTAGAAAAGATTGCATTAGTAGCCACCCCACACAAGATTACCGGCAGTGAATACCTTGGTGCATGGTTACCCGCAGTTTTGTAAACACGCACTTGCAAACCCAATAGGTATTGGCACTACCCGAGCTATTGGCCATGTCAATGTGAAAGTCTTTGATACATGTTGTCTGGCAGCACATCTGCTGTTCAGCATGGCTGAAAGTTACTGAACACCCAGAATCACAGGATGTTAATCAGACGCCGAGTCTCTTCGCTCCCCATGTTGAATTTATTGTCCTGTCCGTTCTAACACAAAAAAGCGCTACGACATGGGCTGAGCTGGCTGCATGATAGCACTTTTTTCAGTGACTTTCAGCCATGCATACTTTGATGATGTTTCTTACTTCGCTGAAGACAATTGTGTCGTGCTGCAACTTGTTGAAGTTTTCGCTGCAAGGCCTTGCTACCTCCTGGAATTCATCGGTGGGGCAGCGTCAAGTCCATCTCTCATGCTTGCGGCGGTGGCCCGATTTATGGGTTGACACAAGACTGCGTGTGGTCTGTAATGGGGCTGCATGAGGGCTGCTGCAAGACCACTGAGGAGCCACTGCCTAGTCACTTGTGCAATTGCAGGGGTAGATGGGTCCTAGTAAAGATTTGCTCTTAATACAGGGATCAGAATGCAGGCAGGGCGAGCAGGTGGTTGCTGCTTGACTGATTCTTCAGATTGTCACTGGTCCTTCTTGTCTGTTGGTATAGCAACAGTGTTGGACTCTACTCCGTTTGCTTGATGTTCTATTGGTGGTAGAGATGATGCACTAGCCAGTGGCTAGCATTAGTTTCCATCGGCGCCTTGGAGTGAAGTGTTTCCACTTTTCCTTTGTGACAGCATCTGCAACCTTTTGCATGGATGTTTTGCGTTGCTTATCTATCAGTGACTGTGTCTGGATGGATTTGAGATTCGGTTTGCGTGTGCTTGCAACCTACTCTCGGTTCTCCTGCTGTGCTGTCACCAGGTGGTCCTCGTTTCACCTCGAGGGCTTGCTGCTTATGTAACTAGATGCGCTTTATCAGCAGCTCGAGTCTTCTTGAGCATGGCCACTCTTGATCTTCCCTCCCTCTGGGCTCGGTCAGTCATCAAGTTTCTCAGTATGAACCGGCAAGTCACACTACTGATCTTTCACCTTAGTGCTTTGGCATGCACCTTCTTTCCAATCATGCAGATGAGACTTCTGGTTGCTAGAGTCTCTTCTTCTGGGTGCAGTGGCATGCACCTTCTTCAAACCAACCATTAGGGCCTCTCAGAGGTCGACTGACTCTATAGTTCAGCCACCAGCCTCAGGTGTTGGGCTCCGGCTTGGTGATCAAGGTGGTTGCTACTCCTGTTCTCCTCCTCCTCTTCTTCTTGAGTGCTGTGTGGTGTCCGGGCATGTGTTGCATGCTCCCTGTTGAGGGACCTTCCTTGTGCTCCCACTCCATGGGTAGATGTGTGTGGCCGGCCCTCTGCCTCGAGGGTCTTTCCACTGTATGACACTCTTCTCCCATTTCTCTGCTGCTGCTTCCGGGTTGCAGCAGGAGTCAGCCTGCTTTTCTCTAGGCGATGTCAGAAAACAGCCACCAGAGGGTGCGTGCAGCTCCTGGCGGCCATACCAGGCTTGCCACTTAAGTCCCCTAATCCCCGGTGACCAGTGGGAGGTGGGAGCAGCTTTCGCTGGTTCTTTAGACCCCTTCAAAGGCGATGGGGCTAACTTGAGTAAACACTGTGCACCTGTCTTTGGCGCAGGTGGGGTCAGACTCACTCGTCGCCAGTGCAGTGTCCTTGGCCCTAGGTCCACATGCTGAGTAAAAGGACGATGCAGAATCTTGTGTTAAGGGTAGGAAACTGACCCAGGCCACATGCGCCCAGCCCCCTTTATTGGCAATGTCACCTCACTGTTGATGGCTGTGATGGATGGGTGTGTGGTGGGTGTAGATAATAAATATGTATAAATGCAGGCGGAATTGCTAAAAAAATAAATACCATAAAACTGGGAGCCATAATTACAATATAATAGTTATAAAAATGTAAAGAGGCAAGTTTTCACTGCTTTTCATAATTCAAGATGGCTGAAGATTACTCTTATTTTTGCAGGAAGTGAGTTTCACATTTCGGCCGTTTGTGCTGAGGAGTTTCTTCAGTATGAGATTTGCAGAAGTATTGGACAGCTAGTAGAGTAGCCCTAAATCAAACAGCTGTTTGTTGGTAGTTGATATGGGGTTTTTGTAGAAGGAAGTGGGCATCTGAGCCATGAATGGCACAATGAGCTATACACATTGCTTTGAATGGGATGCATCTAGCCACAAGCAGCAGGTGGACAGACGGAAGTATTAGTAACATACACAACCTGATTTTAAGATAAAGTAGTAGTCTACCAGCTGCATTATGGATTCTCTATGGATTTCAGCTAGTTTGGTGTGGTGTCTGGGGGTATACGTTGCTGGAGTATCCTAGACGAGAGAACACTAGTTTGAAGTTGGCTTGCACTTTTTAGTTATATCCTAAGTAATGGAAAATTTAAAGTAGGCCTCACATCATGTGGAAGGTTCTCTTCCTAACTTGGTTTACTGAAGGAATTAGGCAGGTGTTCGTATCCATGATCGCGCCTAGATTCCATACTTCAACTGATTTGGTCAGAGATGAGCCCAACTCTTTTGCCTAGAAGTAAGTGAGTGATAGCTGATTCAGTTTTTGCAGGCTAGTATTTCAAATCTTGAGTTGTTTGGTTTGGGGTTATTTGTTCACATCAAATGATCTTCGGCATGGTGGGATTGGTTGATGGCACAGGGGTGGAACTCAGCTAGGCTTTCAAGTTTAGGTATAATTTGTGTGTCGCCGGCACAGCTGTAACAGTTGCGCTCGAAGGATGTGGTCAGTTCCATGAGTGGTCTGAGTAATATGTTAAAGTGGAGGGGTGTGATTGCGGGTCCACAGCGCAATACCCAGTAATGGTTCCGGGTGTTTAGCTTGACTACCACCTCCAGTCTGCATTCCTGCCTTGGGGATGTTGCCTCCTGCCCTCCCATTGTCTGTGCCATCTCCTGTACGCACACTTGACACATCTTCCTCATCATAGTCCCCGGTCTTCCTTACTGCATGAGGTGACATTGCTGCGCAACATCTCCACAGCACAAAAGTCAATCAGTAACGGACAATGGCTTGCGGTGCACTGAGTCTCTGGCACCTGGAGTGCTGAGCAGGGTATCAGGCCAATGATGGCATCCATGACAGGTCTGAGCAACTTCGTAAGTCTGTCAGGACCACCACCTCGACTGTGGCAGATGGCTGTTGGAGGTGGTCCTTGCGGTGGTGGCGTGTACCTCCTGCGGTGATGCCACGTCCAGGCCGGTCAGGACTCGATTTGGTGCGTGAGCCCTGGTGGGATGCAGTTGGGGGCCGGAGGCTGCGTACAGCTCTGGGCCACAGAGACATGGCGTTGCTGACCCCAAGGCCAACACTTCAGTGGCCATCCTATTTCTCGGAAGGGGTCCCGGACCGGACCAGCGCAGAGTTAGTGGCCCCGGATGCACTGCGGCCGGCACCAACACCCAGCCACGGAACGTTTACGTGGTGCAGTCAGATGGGCCATGTGACCTTAGCGGGTCCTCATCAATGTCCGAGGTGTATGTTGCAGAGTGTTTCGGGGGACAGTGGAAGCTGTTCTCCAGGGCATGATGCGGAAGGTCGGATGTCATCTGGAAGCAGCAAATGGAGGAGTGGAAAGCGCAAACCCCGTTCACACCAACAACTCGGTATCAGCTACAGGCGGAGGAAAACTAGCTCCTAGTCCATAGACTCAAACGCCACAAATGTACAACCAGTGAGTGTCCATGAATGTCAGGGAACAGACTTAGTGGCACAGGTGCTGGCGGTACACTGATATGAACTCCATCACTGCTAAATCAAGACTCAGTGACCTACTGGCCCGCAGTGTAGGCCGGAGCCAGCACTGAGCAGTGGTCCACAGCCATGTGTCGTGGGCTCCCGAGGCACAGATTTAGTGACCCAAGTGCAGTTTTCGGTAGTGTTCGTTTACCTCCGTAACGATTATCCTGTTCCCTCCAGATTGTAACACGTCATCCTCTTACGCATCTCAGTGCGTGCGATAAAATGCATTCTGCCTTGGAATGACCGATGTTCAGTACCAAATGTGTGACCTAGTTGGCCGTGGCGTCGGCCTGAGGCAGCGGTCCGCACTGGCCATTCACCGAGTGTCGCCAGCATAGGTTGGATGGCCCTACCGGCCTGCGTAGTTCAGGTTCAGTGGCACCACGTGTTCACTCACCTCCGTGACTGTGACCCGGTTTTCGTCTGGACCGAGCCGCATCTTCCTCTTACTCCTCTCTGTGCGACCACTGGTGTGGACTCTGCCATTCGTGATTTGAAACTAGGTGCTGGATGTGGGACCTACTGGTCCGCAGGGTAGTCCTGGTCCCCCATCCACATGTCGCCGGCTGGCATTCTACAGGATTAGTGTCACCACCTATCGCTCGATGCTCATATGGAACTATGCATCACTGATCGGGGTGGGCCTGGTGCTGTGGCCGCTGGCCCTGAATTGGGGTCACTGTCATTCATGAATCTGGACATATTTTCGCACATGTGACCAACTGGGCTGAAGAGTAGTCCGTTGGTGGCAGTAGAGTACGCCAACGAGAAAGGAGTAAAGCGGGCCTGTGTCATGGAGGCCGTGATGGACTTAGGAGCGCGCCAAGGTCGCGGCCCTCGGGTTTCCGGCGGCACGTGGTGGGCCCTTCTTGACACACGCCGGTGTCTGTAGGTGATCAGTGTGGCCTGGCTGCACAGCTGCGGGCCTGTCGGATTCGTGGTCCAGCGCGCCGGGGTCTGGCAGGCACACAGCATTGCAGGCAACTCTGCTCACGAGGACAGCGTCAGCCTCGTGGCGGGGTGGGAGGTGCCACCCTGGCAGAGACGTTGTGCTTTCTGGA
This sequence comes from Triturus cristatus, assembly GCF_964204655.1. NCBI lineage: Eukaryota > Metazoa > Chordata > Amphibia > Caudata > Salamandridae > Triturus > Triturus cristatus. The sequence continues at coordinate 1,562,591,500 of NC_140590.1, forward strand.
AGAGGACCACGCCCAGGGCTATGTGGTTTTTATTCACAACCCTACGCTGGCGTGGTATACGCTGGGCCATCCCACTCCGGTCACGCTTGGGGGGGCGTAACAGGCAACATTTCCGCAAGGTCCCCCACTGACTGGGGTGAAGTGGTTGCGTCCACTGTCCACTGGACTCCATACACCAGAGGTGTGTGTCGTCATGGTTATGGGTGTGTTCTGCATTCTGCAGTCTGTCCAGCACACCTCCGCCACTCTTGGCATTGTGTACTTTCCCAATCATGGTTCTACTGCATCCTTCACACATGCCTGGTTGCCACCTCTCCCCACGTTCGGATGATGTGTGGCTGAGGTGCCATGCCGTTGGTGGGACATGTACAGGGCTTGCCCAGGATAGCATTGTTAGTTGTTCTGTCATGTCTGGTGGGTGGGCAGCATGTTGTTGTGCATGTTGGTAGTGATTTTGTGACATGTGCATTGCCAGAGTTGTGAGTTGCATGGTTGTGGAGTTGAGGTGAGTAGGGTGTCCATTTGAAACTTGCCAAAGGGCTGTGCCTTTCCATTGTTGCCATCCTGGGTAGGCTGGTTGATGATGGACTGTCGGAGGGTGAAGGAATCATGCACACTGGCTATGTTTTTGGAGGCGACATTGTTGGAGGTTCCACGGTGTTCTGATGTTGCCTGCACATTGATGTGAGATGTGTGCTTCCTGTTGCGGTGATTCTGTGCTGTGTCACCAAGGGGCATAGGTGGGACATGTGTGCTGTGGATTGCCCCCAACACGTGTGTGCATCCTGTGTGTGTGTGCATATGGTCCTTGCTTGGTCTCCAGCGGATCCTGCGCATTCTGTTGGACGTATGGGGACTGGGGTACCAGGATGATGGTGTTGTCCAGGACAGGTGTGGGGGACTTGGATGTGGCTGGCTGTGAGACTCCTCCGACTCTGGCAGGTGTTGTTTGGGGGTGCCAGGGGCCAACAGATGCAGCCAATTCAGCAGCTTGGTGTGAGGTGGGATGTTGGTTGTCTGCTATGTTGGTGCCGTAGGCCTGTTAGGCGATGATGGTCAGGATGCGTAGGATGGTTGTCCCTTTCAGCCTGTAGTGGACGGTGACATTATCAGATGTTGGGTCTGTGAGGCTGGTGTGTTTCCTGGGGGTCCGCTGTCTTTGTCTGTACTGCCTCTTTGGCTGTCCGAGGGGGTGGGGGCTTCCGGGTGTGGGGTAGGGTCCTGGGGTGGTGTTAGTGGGTGTTGTGGCCCTCTTGGGTGTCCGGGCCGCAATGAGTGGCTCCTTGACATCTGTTGCACTGCCGATGTGGCCCTGGGCTGTGCTCCCTTTTGTGGTGCTGGCTGCCATCCGACTTAACACCAGGTCAGAGCATGTGTAGATTTCCTGGTGCGAACGCGCCTTATTGCCTGTTTTGTGTTTTTATCGCCGTTCTGTCTGGTCGTTGAGAATGTTGAGGTGCGGTGTGGTCGCGGCTTTTGGCACGGGAACGCCCACTCTGCATCTCATTAGCGATAGTTGCGGGGGTCCTCTGTGGCGATGTTTTTTGCGGCTGCTATCGCGGGTAAACTGGTGCTATGGGCTGTTAGCACCAGCTTGTGAATGGGGAGGTAAATTTATCACGACTTTGGCTGCGATAAAGTGCCGTTAATTCGGCGATAGCTCCTTGTGAATACGGCCCATTGGTGGGGGGGTTCCTTTTGGTCCAGAATTGAAGCTCTATTTTGTACTGTATTTTCTGTTTCAAAATAAATAAAAAAAATAATAATAATTTACAAAAAAGTGAATACGGCCCATTATTTTTTTTTAAATATTTATGTTTTTGTGCAAACAAAATGGCCCTTTATTAACCGTGGGCGGGCAACGCCGCTCCGCCTGTGAAGTGTGCGGAGATTTGCCTACTCCGCATTCCGTGGAAAACAGTTGACCTGATAAAGGCCAGAAAGGTCATACCATGTATAATTGATGTTTATATGCCACGCTACCTCTTCCCTGTCCACCACCCTCACTCACTCACTTGAACCCAGAACCCACTTACTTTCCCTTTTCCTACACCAAGAGCACTGTAAATACAATTATATCTCCAGATGTATGAGCAACTGTGTTGCCTTATGTGATCAATGCTTTGAACTGCATTAATTGCCATCACTTTGATAATAAATTGCATTCTTTGCAGTTCATGTAAGTTTGGTCTCGGGAATACAGATATTTCTTCTCTTTTGAAACTGTTGCTATTGCGACCAGTTGCTTATTGTATTGTAACTTTGACCCAGGTCGGGTAGCTATTTGGGTAACCCGATTAATACTTAACACGTCCTCTTCCTCGCATTCTTGGTGAAAACTGCACATGCACGGGTGCCTGTGCATTTCTCGCGAGGAAGAGGACAGCCCAGGGACGCCGCAGCTAAGGTAAGGCGTTTTGATATACTTTTAACTCGTTTTTTAATAGTTTTACCCAATTCTCAATAGGGCGGGTGGGAGGCGGGTGTCGTAGCACAGCTACGCGGAGTTTCACGGAGGTTGTACTGTACTCCGTGGCGCTCCGCGTAGCCACATTATGCCCAGCCTTATCTTTTATACCTGCACCCAAATAAATTCATATGATGTAGTTTTGCCGTGAATCATTCAAATCAATCACAAATGCTACTTCATTTCAGGCACTTTTGTAAATTAATTCTATGTTTGTCACAGCCAAAATATCAATTATCTATTAGACTTTAATGGTGTTCCATGGAGAGCCCAATATGCTAGAAGATATCTTAATTGTATTTTTCTGTTCATTAGGTTCAGACTTACAGTGGCTTCCTGGAGTGAAATTTACCCAGTCTGTCAATGGAGTGTGTTTCAAACCATGTAAAGGACAACAAACTTTAGCAGGGTCTTCATAAGGCTGCAGGGTCCTCCCTTTAGCCTCCTGTATCTAATTCCATCCATCCTGTGTAATTCTTGGCTCAATTGCTAGCAGGGGCCACATTACAGAGAGTACCGTGATGCACAAAGGGTATTTGCACCAAATGCTTGTACCTCCGGGGCACTTTGGTATTACAGAAGGGGCCACAGATGTTTGTGTGGAGCTTTCTAAAATATGGACCGTGCTGGAGCACAACTTGTACTGGTGTAATCATGGGGAGCATTGCCTAATTTGTAATGCACTGCTCCCCCTGTGGTGGAGGGCGGTACCAGCTCCCCCTCCAAAGAGATTCCAGTTCGCCTCCAGTGAATGATGAAACCGCAATTTCAAACTACAGCCCTGTATTTCATTATTGTGCTCTCCTCAGTGCTGGTTTGACCTTTCAGAGTATGTGCCTGCCCTGAGGCCAGTGCATTTTTTTGATATGAAGTCCCAGTCTGCAATCAGTGCATCTTGTTACGTGTGCTCTGTGGCGCAAACAGGGACAGTGGACCTGATATTTAATTTGGGCACTGGACGGTTGCAGCAGTGTCTGTGTTTGCTGTGCAATGGGTTTAATGTGTACATGGGTATTCATTTTCTTCCAATACAATGAGATTAAAGTTGGAAAAATTATGGAATACATCTGTAGTGTTCAAATGCCCGCTACCTTCAAACTCATTTCTACTTTTATCAACAATTATGGCAGTCAGATTAGAACTGAGATACAGTCAATAATCATATACAAATACATCTTGAAGCTTGAGCTGTATTACGGTATTTGGACAGAATATCGAGTTGTAAATATCAGGAGTCAGAAATATAAAAAAATGCGTTATTCAAAAATATTGTGATGCAGAAATATCATTGTCAAGAATATCGTTTTTTTCAGGTAAGTAATCTAATTGTTAAGAATCTCGTTGTTAATATCATTTTCAATAATATAGTTCTAAAAAATATCACTTTTTAATTATTTTAATGTGTTTTAGTTCATATATTAACCTTATGTGCTACTATTGTTTGTATATTTGTTATTATTTTTTTTAATATAGTTTGCAATTTTAAGTGATTTAGAATTTTAAATGTAGTGCCGTAGAGGGTTCATGGGTTAATAGGGGATAGCGTGGGAAGTTAATTAAGTAATAATTAACTATTAATGAATAGGTTTTAAGGACAGTGATTGATATTAATTATGTGCATTATGTAATACTGATTTATTTTACTTATTTTTTAGGTGCAGGTTGCTATGTTTGTAGGGATACAGGGTGGGACATTAATTAGGTAGTAATTATTTTTAAATGTATTATTAATTACTTAATTGATTATTAATTATGTAAATTGTGTAATAATCACATATCAGTTATATTTTAGGTATGGGCTGCAGGGTCTCTATGGGTATAGGGTGAGATGTTAATTAACTGATAATTTAAAAAATATTTATTAATGTATAATAAAATATTTAAATGATTGAAAATTATGTAAATTGTGTAATCATGAAATATTTAAGTCATATTCTAGATGTGGGCTGATAGATTTGGAGGGTTATAAGGTGGAAAGTTTACTAAGTAATAATTAACTACCAATTACTTATTAATTGTTAATTCATTATGTAATTTACTATGAATTATGTAAATTGTGTTATACTTGTTTATTTTAGGTATATTTTAGGTGTGGGTTGCTAGGTTTGTAGGGGTATAGGATGGCAAGTTAATGAAGTGATAATTAAATAGCCATTATTTTATAATTGAACATTATTACATTGCTGATCAATTTTGTAAATTGGTTAATTGTTTTTTAATTTATATTATATATATATCAATTTCACTAAGTACCAAAGTACTGTTGCACTCTCGTCAGGGAGCAATAACCGCTACGAGTCCATCCGTCATTGAAAGATCGTATTTTATTCCATATTAAAGAGCATCAGCCAGAAAATTACCCTACGCGTTTCGGCGAAACTCGCCTTGGTCACGGGTAAGTAAAAGGTCCCAAATACACAAATTTAAGACTTCATGTTGCATGCAACGTCATAAACATAAACATAGACAACAGACTTACAAATCAAAACCTATAACACAAGCGTGGCGGCAATCTTGGAACAGTATTGTATACATTGTATCGTAGATATCCAGAAAAATAAAGTTCTAGTTGAAAAGTACTCACGCTTATACAATAAATAAAAACTGGATTCTTACACAGTCTCAAGTGTATCTGCTAAGACCTCAAAAATTCTTTTACACATCTATTTGCAAAATACTGCCTCTAGTTCCCAGTGATCTTATATGCCGAGCTTCTCCTCGTGAACAGTTGCGTATTGTTAAATACAAAATGTGTCCTTTATCGGCAAAAGGGAACATACCAATTAATTCAATGACTATGCGAGCATGAAGCTTATAAGCTTCAGATCGTCTCGAAAAAAGTCACGCAGTTAAACTGAAAATAAATAAATAAACAGTTTCTGCCCCAATCGGGTTCCTATATTCAAAGCTCCTGTAACATAACAGCACCCATCAAAGAAACACGCCCCAAGTGGGAATAAATTGATTCAAAATTAAATAATGAGAATCATACTCGGGTGAGAAATATCACACATTAAATTCTCTATCATCATATCGATAGTACTGCATCATTTATAACAAACCAATTCAGTCCAAGTGGACATAAGTATTTTCCAATATCAGACGTAATAGCCAGGGCTTCTTCATTTCTCATGACTGGTCTACAGAGACTGAAACAAAAGGAAGAAGAGATCCAAATGAAGAGATCACATTTCGATACACAAGAAAAAGACTGGACTTCATGTTATTCAGCTTCGCCTGCCACAGAAAAATTCCACATACATCCTATAACAAACAACAAAATAAACCAGATGGATGAATAGATACACATAATTTCACAGAAGGACATAATCACTTAAATAACAGAGTTCATCATCACCAAATTGTTCACAGGAAGTTTACTACTAAAAATAGAAATAGAAATAGAACTAGAGATACCTCCATTGCACATTTGGAAATATCCGGAAATATCAGGGGTGGGGCATCATCCTATCATTGACAGAAGTTAGCAATAATAGCCCCTCCAACCAGACAGAGTCATTCCCCAAATGCCAAGACATCTCCTCTTCAGAATTTAATCCTTCAGGGATTTTAGTATTCAAATCTAAAATGTATCTCGACTCCAGCTGCCGGAGTTTGCGTATCCTGTCACCCCCTCTTTGTGTTGCCAACACCCTATCAATAACAAAGAATTTCAATAAGTTCCGATTGCTCTTATGAAATTTATGTTAATTAATAATGTTTATATTAATAAGAGTTTAATGTTTTTTTCTAAATTAATAGAGTTAATCAAATATGTAATGTGTTTAAGGTGAAGTAGTTTACTTACTGTCGCTTAAACTGGAGTGGGAATAGTACATTTAACCCCACCGAAGTCCAACACTTTCCCAACTGTTGCAAAGACTTGACTGGGACTAGTAAATCTTAGCCACCTGAAGCCCAACACTTTACCTACTGTGGCACAGACTGGAGTGGGCATAGTAAATCTTATCCCTCCAAAGTACAATGCATCCTCTGCTGTTGCACAGACTGGAGTGGGAATAGCAAATCTTACCTATCCAAAGTCCAATGCGTTCCCTACTGTTGCACAGACTGGAGTGGGAATAGTAAATTTAACACCTTGGAAGTCCAATTCTTTACTTACTGTTGCTCTGCCTGGATTGGGAATAGTAAATCTAACCCCCAGCGAAAACCAACACTTTCCCTACTGTTGTGCTATTTGGAATGGGAAAAAGATATTTAACCCCTCCAAAGTACTACACTTTCCTGGACGTCATTACTTACCGGAGGTCCCGCTGGTGATCTGCTTGCTGCTCAGCCGCTCCTGGGGTGCCCACGCTGTTTGTCCCCTCTGTCGGCGCCCAACGCTATCGCGCCGTGACAGGGGGAGACTACAGCTCCCAGGCTGCCTAGCGGCCACTTCCGCCTTCCGCTTGTATTCGCGCCCGGAGGCGCTTCAAAGGCTGAGGCTCCCTCGGTGGAGCGGGGGTGAAATCCTGGACGTCATTACTTACCGGAGGTCCCGCTGGTGATCTGCTTGCTGCTCAGCCGCTCCTGGGGTGCCCACGCTGTTTGTCCCCTCTGTCGGCGCCCAACGCTATCGCGCCGTGACAGGGGGAGACTACAGCTCCCAGGCTGCCTAGCGGCCACTTCCGCCTTCCGCTTGTATTCGCGCCCGGAGGCGCTTCAAAGGCTGAGGCTCCCTCGGTGGAGCGGGGGTGAAATCCTGGACGTCATTACTTACCGGAGGTCCCGCTGGTGATCTGCTTGCTGCTCAGCCGCTCCTGGGGTGCCCACGCTGTTTGTCCCCTCTGTCGGCGCCCAACGCTATCGCGCCGTGACAGGGGGAGACTACAGCTCCCAGGCTGCCTAGCGGCCACTTCCGCCTTCCGCTTGTATTCGCGCCCGGAGGCGCTTCAAAGGCTGAGGCTCCCTCCGCGTCGCGGGACGCGCGCGGGCGACGCCGGGCTAAGCCCGGGCAAAGGGCGGGCCCTCTGTGGCCCTCAGAGGACCGAGTGAGGCCGGGACGGGGCCATTTCCTTTCAGTCACCTATTTGTTACATCTTGAAGGTACTGTTCATTGGTCCACTGGCCATTCCTCATTTGGGAACCGTGGGTACTGCTATTTAATTCCGGGACTATTTGCCTTTAACCTATAGTGTTCGCTACGTGTCATTAATATTTGTATCTGCAGTCCTGCGCAACAACTCAAACCGCAGACCAGGGGTTATTATTCGTCAGCATGGCTCCAAGAGGCACCCGCAGCAAAACTGCTGCCGCTGTGACTGGCCCCATTGACCTTTTTATTTCTAAGGCCAATGATGCCATCAACCAGGGCATAAACCTACTAGAACGCAGGGTATCACAAGATTTGGCGCATGCCAAACGCTCCTCGCTTGGCCTTATTGCTACCGCCACTACACCTGCACAAATTATGCCTAATAACATCAGACCCCTACTTGATGTTTGTGCTGACATACATACCATTCCTAGTGAGGTTAACCTCTCAGCCTCAATTCCCCTGTTAGACACAGATACCGACACTAGCACAGACCTGGAAAAAACGCCAGATTTACTAATTAACCCCTCTCCTAAAGTACAATCTGCCGATAACACCAGGCATGCTAGAGGTAGGCGTGAGGGGGCAGTTCAAAAACTGAAGTTACCCGTACCCAAGTCCCGGATAACTAAGATCAGGAAATATGGCCGGGCACAAAAGAAACCTGGGAAAAATACCAACTCCGTCCCTGACAAAAATCACAACGCGACTAAGGTTACGGTAACACCTCAGAGGGACGATAGTGAAACTGTTCAGCAGGGTAGAACAACGAACACTAACGGAAACATAGATAAGGCATACGACCCCCTGTTGGAAAGATTGGGGGATTTATTAAGCATTTATTTATCCCCAATCGAAAATAGGCTTGCTCGATTAGAAAAACTGCTAGACGAATTGAGCAACCCTCTTAAGATTTTTCTAAAGGGAGGTCCTACAATCAGTACAGAAAATAGTAACCCCACCAATATAGCAGGCCCTAAAACAACCATTTTACAAGTACCCCCAGTCGCCCCAAATAATGTAGATATAGTTGTACCTGTTGCGCTGGCCAATGGCCCAATTACAAAACAAAAAACAGCAACATCACAAACTAACAGCAAATCTACGGATAAAAGAAAGGACCCTGGCATCTATACCACCGTGAATACCACACTCTCAACTGTGTCCACTACAGGTCACCCTTCATATTCAATTCCCACAAGCAATCCTACCTTGCCCCAACCTATCCCAAAACCGCCCAGACAAGTTCCGGCCCGCATTAATCTTCCTCCGGAATGCGGTGCATATGTATTAGTGTTAGTAAACGTTACCAAACTAAGAGAGGATCAGGATGAAAATCCCACATCACTCAAAAATAAAACCCTGCACTGGCTAATTACCAACTGCAATTATCCGATTGATGGTGCAAGGGAGATTATTAACACCCAGCGGGTGGGTTGGATTGGACCCCTTAGGAAAAAATTTGAGGGCGACTGTGTCATTGTCAGTTTTAGAAAACCACATTGGGCAGAGAAAACATTAGCTAACGCCCCTTTACCATCGCCATGGGAATTTAACACCACGCTCCTTCCCTTAGGATATTTTTATCGACACTTGATATCTCCAGAACAAGCCACGGTTAACCCTCCCAATAACTTCCCCACTAACCCATACCAAGAGATGAATTTTGGTGCAAGGGTTAAATCACCCTTTTTTGCCCAAAACCAGAACTTAAATGCCGCCTCTTTCAACAACCTCAATTGGCATCCACAACCTCTAATGCCAATTCTTACCCCCAACCATCCACAACATTTTCAAGCCCCAACTATGCGTCAGAGCAATCACAGGGATAGGTTTTATCCAATCCCTAACCCACCCCAGTTTGCACAGACAACACAAGTCAGGCCAATGTACAACATCCCAACTTCCAATCGGTTCGACTACCTATCATCATTAGACGAACAGGATTGACTGAGCATACCCCTCAATAATGAATCATGCAAGAATGCAAAAGCCTGTAACCAAGAGGATGCCACAACTACAAATTCACTTGCATCACTCCACGCTAAAACAGTACTTCCAGAAATCATATTGTCGGACAGTACTCCGGCCATTTCAAAAGAATTAACTTTTTATGATAAGGGGAATACTAGGTGCACATTTATTAATCAGGGGTTTAAACACGGCCTATCAATCCTAAGCTGGAATGTTGCAGGTTTAGAACCCAAGCTCTCAGATCCTGTCTGGACAGAACTAATTAAGGACATAGATATACTCATGTTCCAAGAGACCTGGGCTGTTGATAACCTGTACATCGAAGGCTACCATTGTTTCAGCCTGACGGCTTTAAAACCCAGTTTCGGCCGAGCGGTGGGTGGACTCTTTATGGGGATCAGAATCTTAGCAGGTGGTACAGTTAATGTTTTGGAGTCAGATAACCTAGCTAATTCCAATATTCAAATCTTGGAATATAAATTGAAATCAAAGACCACAATTTATTTAATCAATTTTTACAATAATGATTTTAACGGTGTACCGAACAAAAATTTTGTTGCCTTATCTAAGGTTTTAAATATAATTGATTGTTCCATGTCAGTAGATATTAAGACTAGTATTCTGATCGGGGGAGATTTTAATGTGAAACTTATAGATAACTATGGATCCATTAATTTTGATCACTGTAATGACCGCAGGGGCTTGGAACTGATTAGTATACTCTCTGATTTTAATCTTGTTGATGTAATGAGCGTAGGGTATGATATGAATTTTCCTTATGCCCCGACGTTTAAGGGCAGGGATAACGGTTCAATTATCGATTACATTTTTACATCATCTGTGTTAATTGACTGCGTAATCAAATCCTCTGTGGTGCAAACGTCCTTCAGCGATCATAATCCTTTGTTTGCTATTTTTAACCTCGCACCCAGTCCGATTTTTATGAATTTAAATGGAGCTAGGGATATCACACCCTCAATTGATGGCCTTCGCCTTAAATGGAGAGGAATTGATTGTGGGGCCATTATAGACACGATTCAGGTGGTATATCCGGATCTATTGAAATGTCTCTCCTCACCCAACACAAATAAGGAAAAACTGATTACTGATTTTGAAGCTTTATGCACCAATATAAAAACTCTCCTGTCAGTCCCACTCTCTACTGACCATAAAGAGCCACGGTGGTTCGATACATCTTGCTCCGTGGCCAATAGAGAGTTAAGAAAGGCCCTCTCCGCCAACCCCAGGTGTAAGGACGCTGTTCGAGCCGCTAGGAAAAACTATAAAGACAAAACATCGAAAAGGAAGGCAAATTTGCTCTCCGATCACTGGGACAAGCTGGTTATCAGCGCCAACCTGGGAGGCAGCGGCCCATTTTGGACGGCGGTTAGGAGAACGAGGGAAATGGGCAAAGAACTTACTAAAATTAGTTGTAACATAACCAGTACAGCTTGGGAGACTCATTTTACTAATATTTATGCTGCCCCCTCCGATGAGCAACCCCTCCCCAACTCGAACCAAACAGCAGGCTTAGAGATTTCTGACTCAGAAGTCAGGAAAGCCATTAAAGAGAGCCTAGGCAACAAGGCGCCCGGGCCAGATGGCCTCCCTATAGATATCCTCAAATTTAACGTTGATCTTTGGACTCCAATACTCTTAAATATTTTTAATAGTCTTCCACATGTAGCTATGCCTGCTACCTGGGCTACCAGTATTATTGTCCCCATTTATAAAAAGGGAGACAGGTCTGACCCAGTAAACTATCGTCCCATCTCCCTTCTGGACAATACTCTAAAAATACTAGGACGAATAATTTATAACAGGGTACTGTTATGGGCATCTGATTCTGACTTCTTAGACCCCTGCCAGATGGGGTTCAGGAGTGGGGTTGGAACAGTCGAGCAATGCCTAAACTTAAAATTGATAATAGATAAATACTGCATTGCCCGCTCATCCCCCGTTTACCTAGCTTTTATGGATCTCTCATCCGCATTCGATCTTGTGAATAGATCCAAGCTGTGGTTAACTCTCCTGTCAAATGGCCTCGATGCCACTCTTGTTAGATTCTTAGCCTATCTCCATACCGACTTGAAAGCTCGGGTACGTATTGGTATGGGCGGAGAGGTATCGGGAGCCATTAAGATAGGGAGAGGGGTGAGACAGGGGTGCGTTTTAGCACCCCTGCTGTTTATCATTTATATCAATGGCCTGTCCAACTGTTTAAAGAAAGCCACCCCCGATGTCCCAATCATTTTAGGAAATCCCCTGCCCGTACTTTTATATGCAGACGACGCTGTCCTTATGGCACGCACACCAAACGCCTTACGTCTGCTTGTACACAGTTTTGTAAATTTTATGGAGGGACTGGATCTAAAAGTTAATTTTAAAAAGTCCTTTATTATGCCTTGTGGGCCAGGCAAAAGGAAACTCGGCACTATTCAAATTGGAACAGATAAACTTGAATCTGTCCATAAGTTCCCTTATCTGGGGTTGGTTTTCGCTGCGAACGGCTCCTGGAGTGGGCATGTGGCCCACGCCACGAGCAAGTTCTCGAAAGCCAACAACTCCGTCCTGAGTCTCCCACGCCCCAAGAAAATTGGCGCCACTAAAGCTATTCTTAAAATTTTTAAATTACAGTGTTCCCCTGCTGCTACGTATGGAGCTGAAGTTTGGGGATCGGCCAGCAGCATTGGTATCCAAAGAGAGGAAAACCGCTTTTGCAGGAAACTGCTGGGAGCACCAATTTCCTCTTCCAATTTCATCTGTCATAACGAACTTAACCTCCCATTCATAAACGACTTTATTAAAGCAAGACCAGCACTCTTCTGGATTAGAATCTGGAGGAATGAGGCTGCTGCCCTTACGCAAAACATCATTAGGGACTGCCTCAATAGTGATAAAGGCATACAGATCCCCTGGTTTAAAGAAGTTTTTAAAATATTTAATGAAATTGGAAGAGGTATTTTGTTTACAGAGCCAACGGCTATTGAACCAAAGGACAAACATGAGGTTCAAAAGGCACTCTATGCACTTTATCGTAATGAACGGCTTGGAATTGAACTACAGAAATCAGGGGTCAAAAAAATACATTGGTAATGGTCTCTGTATGCAAACTATGCCATCCTACTTATTACTGCCTATGTCGAATTGGGAAAGATCTTTATTGTTTCGTCTAAGGGCAGGAACTGTTAAATTTCTGCTTTCTTTTCCTTTGGGGTATTTACATCATACTGCCCTTACTCCCTGCCCCTGTGACGGCACAAGCACTCAAGATGATTGGCACTTTTTGTTTTTCTGTAAATATTATGTGAGATATACCAAATGGCTTTTATTCCCATATTTTAGAAAGCTCAGACCTCTTACTCTCCAGGAATCCTATATGCTGTTGCTCACCCTGGACAATGATGAATTGACGTTTCGCACTAGCACTTTTCTAAGACTAGCCATACGTGCACGTAAGACCATGGAAAGTCCTTGTAATCAGATCCAGTCAAAAAATACTACTGCTTAAACCTTATAAGTTAATGGAATTTACTGTCTATTTTTTGTATGAATTGTCTTGTCACTATGAAGTGTAACTTATTTAATTGTTTTGTATTATGTGTATGTATATGATGTGTCGGTACTTTTATGAATTTTAACAAATTCGAATAAAGGTCTTTTGAAACTTGAAATACTACACTTTCCCTACTGTTGCATAAACTGGAGTAGGAATAGTATATCTATTATTCTCAGACTCGCAATACATTTCCTAATATTGGTTAAATATACTTATTATTAATATTTGTTTAATTTTATTTGTTTATTTTTTTATTTGTTTTGAAACTTTTATAATATTTTTTGTAAATGTCTTTTTTGTTTATATTTTATTTTTTGGTAATTCAGTTAATGCTTTAGAATTGAATTGTTTTTTTATGTTTTATGTAAAAAAACATATATTTGTATAATGTGATTTTTATAGTAATAAATTTAAAGTATTATACAACAAAGTAATAAAATGTAAAATATATATTTTCAATAACTGTTAAATTATATATATATAAATATATATATATGTATGTGCATGCTCGTATATGTATATATATATACATACATATGTGTGTGTGTATATATATATATATGAACACAAAAATCCATCTCCCACAGAAACTCCATGGAAGAAGGCACGGACTCGAGGAGTTAGAAAAATCAGCATTAATTTATTCTGCCAGGTCGCCCTCAATCCAAGAGGTAAGGAGAGACGCGTTTCGGATTTCAAAAATCCTTTGTCAATCTAGTTTAGCGCCAAAATACATGCACAATAAATAGCCCTTCCCATTAGACCATGAATAGACATAGAATATATATATATAGTCACCAAATAGCCCAAAGGAGAGCGCTCTATTTCATAGCGGGTGCTGGTGTCGAGGACGGGCCAGTCTTCGTAATCAATTTTTCACCAAAATTCCTTGGCAAGGAAACCACCGCACTCCAAAGAGATCGTCAAATAATTGGAATTTATTTCTCGTGCATATAATCACCACTAGCCACCACCAACGCTTTTCAACCAACAATAGGCCTTGCTCACGATACGTTGTTTCGTGAGCTGATAGGGCTTGGTTTGCGATGTTAACTGTATAAGAGAGCATCCAATCACGGCCACCAGGACCAGTGTCAGGCTGCGTTACACGGAGCTCAGCAATTGTCCCTTTCTTTACACAGTCTCACTTTCAATCACTAAAAGAAATGAAAGTAATGAATCAATTTTTGTAGGAAAAAAAAAGGGTCAGTTAGCTCACCTTCAGGGCACCTGGCCTCTGTAACACTGCAGACAGCGGTTTACATTCTCTCCTGTGATTGCTTTTTTCATTGTGTTTAATCTAATGCTTTTATTTTGTTGACTTCTTTTTTTAAAGTATCTGTCCAAGCCTGCCTCTTAACCTTTGTAAGCAATATTTTATTTTTGTATAGGCTTCCACATTCATTGTCATCACATGGCCTTGCTTTGGAGAGCAGACAATGTTGATTTGCAATGCAGTGCTCAGCCCTCAGCAATTACCTGATTCTTTCCAAGGACTAAAGATGTGCTTTATAACTTTTTTGTTCTTATTCAATTTTCAGCCACTAAGAGGAATGAAAGAAACAAATTGATCTATTTTCTAAACAAAATACAACCATGGATGCTTCGCATAGCCCCAGACGTCCCCCAAATATATCCCTGAAGACCAGTGTTTGTTACTGCTTTTCTCTGTTTCTTTCCACCATGTTTAATTTCCTGTATACATATCAATATCCTTTCCATTTATGTCTTTCTTGCTTATGTCTGCAGTGGCAACATGATGTATTCTCATCAGTGAAGACAGAATATTTGAGGAACGTGGTGGTAATCTGAAGCTATGTCTGAATGTGCTTCTAAGAAACCAGAATTAAAAGTAGCACCCATAAAAATGGAGCTGACTGACGTACAGTATTAAAACGACGATGACACCCCACAAAATGTTTTTATGGTTACAGAAATAATACCAGCTTAGCTGAGCTGCCCTGGCAGGTTTCCAAAAGGCAGCCCATTGCAGCAGTGCATACATTCGGCTTTACCTGAGTTCACAACTGCCATGGACTACTTCAAAAGGCAGCCCAAAGTCCTTGGAGTCATGCTGATTCTGACACCTAGGACCTTATTTAGATTTTGGCTGACGGAATACTCTGTCACAAACATGGTGGATATCCCATCTGCAGAAATACAAGTGCATTATAGCCTATGGTACTTATTATACGGCAAGCGGGATGTCAGGCATGTTTTGACAGACAACAGACAAACTCAAAGGCTCTTACAGGCATATGCATCAACCATTTTTGCGAGCGCAAATGGTGCGATTCTCAAAAATCGTCCGTTTGCGCCCGAAAAAAGGGCATTTGCGATGCATCAAGGTTCAAGGCATTTGAAAATTCGCAATTAATTATGATTTCTCAAATTGCGATTGCATTTAAGGAATCGCAATTTGCGATTCCTTAAATGCAATGCAGCAACCACTTTAGAATAGTGATTTTGCTACTAGGGGGCTCAAATTACCAACAAGTTGAACGTGATGGTAATTTCGAAAGACTTTGAAAAATGCACTAAAGTGCATTTTTCAAAGTTGTAGGTTAAACACACACATGACTGTGCACAAAACAATTTCAGGGGTGCAACAAGGTGTCCTTTTGACACCCTTGCACCCTTGATATTGCATGCGCAATATGCGAGTACCTATTGTACTCGCAAATTGCGCATGCAATCTCCCATTCATTCCTAGGAATGAATGGGAAGCCATTCCTTAATTGCGACTCGCAATTTGCAAGTCACAATTAAGGAATGTTTGGGAATCGCTAATTTTGTAGCGATTCCTACATGCATAGGCTTTTGCAATTCCTTAATTGCGATTCCTTAATAATCGCAATTAAGGAATTACAAAAGCCTCCATTGATGCATGTACCTCTTAGTTTCATTGTTCCTGCTGTCTTCATCCTTTTTCTTTTTTTTTACTTGGAGGTTCTGTGTGTATTTTCACACTCTCATTCTGTCCTTTCAGATTAGGTACAGAAGAATACTTATTTATTTTAGAAATCAGTATTGATCAACTCTGTGTCTGAGATCCCACAGGCTGTCATAATCTTGGTGAGGGCAGTGGGCACTTTTCAGATCTTTTTAAAACTTCAGTCTTCAGAATGTAAACAGGCTCCGGGAGGCTTCTGCCGGCCGCTGATATGTCCTGTTGTCTCAGCCTGGCATTCATGATGTCCTGTTTGGGGTCCATGCTGCCACCTTCTGTGAATGGGTCCCTCCCGCAGACTTAAACCAGAGGTATCTGCCACCAGCCAGAAGAACATATCGGCCAGTGTTGAAGAACATATCCGGCATCGTGTTTAATATAATGTTTTCATTTTGTTTGGCTCCAATTCTGCATTCTGTCTCAGAACATTATCAAATGGACAATACCAAGCCTGCATTTTAACCATACTTCATTTAGTCTTCCACATTCAATGTCAGCACATAACATTTGTTGCTTTGCAATGGAATTGGAACAGAGCACCTAATCTTGTTCCGATCAGCCGCAGGCAATTATTTGATCGTTCCATGGGTTCAAGTTATACGTTATCACTTTAGAATTCAGATCACTTTCAGACACTTAGGGCCCGATGACGAGTTTGATGGTGCGGCGGCGGGACTGCCCCGCCGTTGCACCCCCAAAACCGCATGAGGACCGCCCACCCTATAATTACCTTTTTGTCATTGGCGGGCATTTCTTTTGCCGTTCTCATGGCGGTTCATATACAAGAGGCAAAGCCATGGGAACATCAAAAGAAGTTCCAGCACGGCTTGGACCCGAAAGTAAGTGTGCTGGAACTTCTGTGCATGCACAGAGGGGGGCACATATTGTGCTCCCCTGTGTGCATCCATAAGGCATGAGGCACAAGGGGGCCCTGCAGGGCGCCCTTTCTTTCCTCACCGCCACTGTTTTCATGGAGGAATGACTGCCGTGAAATCAGTGGCGGAAATGAAAGTCGTAATATGCGTGGCGAGACCGCGGCAGTCCCGCCAAGCATAGAGATGCCCTCCCTGGTGGAGTTGGTGGTCCCAGACCGGCACGACCACTAGGGTTGTAATGTGGCAGTCGCAAGACCACCACCGCTGCGCCACCATGAGTCTGGCAGTCCTTGGACCTCCAGACTCATAATCGGGCCCTAAGACACTACAACAAATGAAAGAAGCTGAGTCCAGTTTCAGGACAGAGACTACCCACAGAATGTAGTGCAGCTCATAGGAGCTAGTCCATGGATGCCAATTTCACCAAGCCAAGATTCTCCCACCCGTTTCTTCCAAAAGGCCTGGTGCTTTCAACATATGAGATTCACAATGTGGATTTGTGGTCGATTATAGGGACACCACAAGTTGCCACAAAGAGGGTCATGGCCAAGAGGTTGAGCGTGCAGCTCTCCCTCTCACTGGCACAAGATTGTTCTGAGGGCAGGGCCTGGTTAGGGCAACCCCACTGCAAAGGCCCGCCCTGCTGCGTCCTAATGTCTTCAAGCCCTGGTTGTCCTGACTGCTTGCTTCAAATGGCTATTGGATTTCCTTATATAAGATTCGACCCACAGAGTGGTACTGCATTCGAAAGGACACTACAAGCAGACACAAAGGGATTATGGCAGAGTCGTCGTGCATGCGCCTCCCCTCTGGGCCAAGTCTGCCATTGCAGGGTCAGGCAGAGGCCTACCCTACTGCTGCCCAGTGGCTTCAAACCCAAGCTGTTCTGTCTGCTTGCTCCAATAGGCCCGTCACTTTCTATATAGGAGGCTTTCAACATAGTGGACTCTACAAGCAATCACAAAGGGGGTCATGGCAAAGGAGTTCAGCATGTGGCTCTCTTTTTTCCAACAACAGTGACTGGCCAAATAGCATATTTTAAACATATATTTTTAAAACTTTTATAGCAGACTTGGGCTTGTAGGTTGTATAATTACCTGGGAAATGCTGTTTCTTTTTTGTTTTATTTTTGTGACGTGTGCTTAGAATAAAAAAATCAATAACCATTTCAGCAGCTTACCAAGGCAAACCTTTTGGCTTTGCTTAAGCTTGTATGGCTGTAACAATCTCCATGTTTCCATTATGCTCTAAAAGTGTACTAACCAACAATAGTGGCACTCTTGTTTCCATCCACACCAACAGTTCTTGGTGTGTTCAGCTGTGCTATGTTCTTATCTTCTTCAGCTCTGACAGGTGTCTGCTTTCTTTAGCTGCAGTGATGTCCTTCTTGACTTTGCCTGTAACACTGCCCTTGTTTTGGTCATTTATTTTTGTTTACTGTTGCTGCAGCGGGGCTTTCTTTTTCCTTTGGTTGCAACAACCATTTTATTTTCCATATCTGTAACAATGTTCCCAAATTGTTCCTCAAATTGGTCTCTCTCAGTACTAATTCCCAGAAGTGAATGACAATTGCACTAGCCCTTTGGATTAAAGCACTAGATAATTAAAGTATTATTATTATTATTATTATTGTTATTATTATTATTGTTGTTGTTGTTATTATATAACTGTTAGTAGTTGTTGTAATAGTAGTAGTAGGCTTTCATTTAACTTCAACAATGTGCCAAATTCATGCATCATTTCCCTCAAGTGCGTCTTACACATGTAAAGCGGGGAGTATTCCGAGAGTATGAAGCAACTATTAACTGAGGAAGCCTTGGACTCTGAGTAATGAAGAATCAGATTGACAATGGCAATCGGACCAACTCTTTCCTACCAACAAGAAAATATAAAAGTCACATGATAGGGAAGTTCCGAAAAAAATAAAATTAGAACGCAACCCTAAATGAGGATTGTAAGGAATCCACAAGCTGCCTGTGGGTTGTTTCCCAACCCTCTTGGGCGAACTCTACACATTTACCATCGTTGCCTGTATGCATTGCACACCTGTGGGTTGTTTCTCCGTCACTGCTTCTTGGGTGAGCTCTACGCATTTATCATAGCTGCCTGTACTGATTCCACACTTGTGGGTTGCTTCTCCATCACTGCTTCTTGGGTGAGCTCTATGCATTTACCATCGCTGCCTGTATCCATTCCACACCCGGGGGTTGCTTCTCCATCACTGCTTCTTGGGTGAGCTCTATGCATTTACCATCGCTGCCTGTATCCATTCCACACCCGGGGGTTGCTTCTCCATCACTGCTTCTTGGGTGAGCTCTATGCATTTACCATCGCTGCCTGTATCCATTCCACACCCGTGGGTTGCTTCTCTGTCAGTGCTTCTTGGGTGAGCTCTACACATTTACCATCGCTGCCTGCATCCATTCTACACCTGTAGGTTGCTTCTCCATCACTGGTTCTTGGGTGAACTCTACGTACGCATTTACCATAGCTGCTTGTATCCATTGTACATGTGGGTTGCCTCTCTGTTACTGCTTCTTGGGCGAGCTTTACGCATTTACCATGGCTGCCTGTATCCATTCCACACCTGTGGGTTGCTTCTCCGTCACTGCTTCTTGGGTGCACTCTACACATTTACCACAGCTGCCCGTATCCATTACACACATGTGGGTTGTTTTCAACGTCACTGCTTCTTGGGTGAACGCTACTCATTTACCATCACTGCCTGTATCCATTGCACACCTGTCGGTTGCTTCTCCATCACTGCTTCTTGGGTGAGCTCTACACATTTACCATCGCTGCCTGTATCCATTCCACACCCGTGGGTTGCTTCTCCATCACTGCTTCTTGGGCGAACTCTACGTATTTACCATAGCTGCTTGTGTCCACTGTACATGTTGGTTGCCTCTCTGTTACTGCTTCTTGGGCGAACTCTAAGCATTTACCATCGCTGCCTGTATCCATTGCACACCTGTGGGTTGCTTCTCCATCACTGCTTCTTGGGTGAACTCTACTCATTTACCATCGCTGCCTGTATCCATTCCACACCCGGGGGTTGCTTCTCTGTCAGTGCTTCTTGGGTGAGCTCTACGCATTTACCATCGCTGCCTGTATCCATTCCACACCCGGGGGCTGCTTCTCTGTCACTGCTTCTTGGGTGAGCTCTACACATTTACCATCGCTGCCTGTATCCATTGCACACCTGTGGGTTGTTTCTCCATCACTGCTTCTTGGGTGAACTCTACGCATTTACCATCGCTGCCTTTATCCATTGCACATGTGCGTTGCCTCTCCGTCACTGCTGACTGGACCCTGCCAAACTTGTACTGTAGTTGTCTGTGTCCAGTGCCTACAGATGAGTTGCTCCTGGGCGGACTCTAGGAGGCATTTACCATAGAATACCAACTGTGGGGCCAGTACCCAGTGTGCTCATATGGGTGATCCTCTGTCACTCGTGGGTGAATGCTAGAGGGCTAGGGGACATTCACCCTGGATGACTTTACCTAGGGTTACTCCTAGTTGTCTTCTATGAAGCAATCAGTTCACAAGCAAACAATGAAATGTGCATGGCCTTCTAGCTGGCATGTGAAAAACGGCTGAAGGTAGCTTGTAGGAGTTAGACATTAGACCGCGGCCGCCTTCATTTTTGATTTGCTGCTTCTGTTGCTCTACTTCTTAGCAGGTTGCCTAGTTTCATTTGGTGAGCCTTCTTGCCAAATAAAACCTCATTGTCCTGGCTGATTATACCTAGAGCATGCCCGTGATTGCTTTTCTGTTGCAGCCTTTACAGCATCTACCGATTCAGTGTTTGGTCTCCCGCGCATGTCCAGCGATTCCTCTCTATTGCTGGTACGTGGATTCTTCAGGGGACTCACACTGCATGCCAGGATCCAGCGCATGTCTGTGGGTTGATCCCCACTCACTCATGGGTGAATTAAATGGATCATCTGTCATGGCTGTTCATGTCCTCTGCATGCCTGTGGGTGGGTCATCTCTCAATTCAGAGCATTCTCTCTGCATCACTCACTCTGAAATCAAGAGAGCACACCTGTGGGTTGCTTTCCACATGCTTGTTGGTAAATCATATGTCTTGGTTATTTTTATCCAGTGTATGTCTGCGGGAGGCTCCTCCATTGCTCCTGAGTAGACCCTGCCCATCATTTACCATGGCTTTGTCTGTGCAGTAGATGTCTGGGGGCTCCTCTTGGTCTCTTCTGAATGGGCTCAAAATACCTGCTCCAATTTCTGAGGTTCCCTTATTCATGCCTGAGTCCTAAAAACAGCCTCCCTTGGATCTCACAGCTGCCTGTATCAGGTGCATGACTGCAGGTTGCTCCCCTAGCACCGGTGAGTGGACTCCACGGACCATCTATCATGGCTGCTTGTATTCACCGCGTGCCTGTGGGTTGCTCTTATATCACTCCATAGTGGAATCTTCTGATCATTTACCGTGGCTGTCTGTAGACTTTGCTTGATCAGAGAGCGGACTCCATGGACCATCTATCATGGCTGCTTGTATTCACCGCGTGCCTGTGGGTTGCTCTTATATCACTCCTTAGTGGAATCTTCTGATCATTTACCATGGCTGTCTGTAGACTTTGCTTGATCGAGTGGTCCTCTGTCACCTCTGTAGCCATTGAATGACGAGGGCAGGGGCGGCTGCTCTGCAATGGCGGAGGAGTGTCGCCCCACTGGCTCAGAGCCCGCAGCTGAAAAATAAAATTATATTTTGTCATTGTTTTATTTTTCAGCTGCTAGCTGAGCCAACGCTGTAGCAAGGGTCAGAGCCAGGCTTCTGGGAGCAGGGAGGAGGACTGGTTGTGCACTTATAAGTGTGCATGTGTCTTTGGCCAGCTGTCTTATGCCGGCCAAACACACATGCGCACTTAGGTTTCTCTAGCCCAGCTGTATTGTACAGCTGGGCTGGAGTAACAGCACAGACTCCCTGTCCTGAGCGGAGAGTAAAAGCAGCCCACTCAGGCCAATCCTCATGCTGCTCTCATAGCATGAGAGCAGCGCGGGATTGCACAGGGAGTCTGATGCTGTCCCAGTGCCTGCCGGGACAAGGAAGACCGAGGCGTGACGCAGGAGGCAGCCGGCAGCTCCAGGTAAGTTTCCTTTTATTTTATTTTTTTATTATTATAATTAAGTCCACCACCGCCGCGCTCCACCCTACTCACCCCGCCACTGTTTGCTATTGACAGCCGCCACTGGACGAGGGATAATCCTTTCCAGCCCAAAACCTTTGCACTGTTTGGGATGATAAGAAAGAGTACATATGTAGCAACCTATCTAACTAAAACAACAAAACAGAGGCAGACAATGCACCCATAGTCTGGGTTGTTTTATTCCTTTATACTTCTTTTTTTTTTTTTTTTGTTTTTTTTTTTGGAAAACCTTTATTTCAAAAATCAGGACACAGCTATTCAGCCGACAGCCCGAAGGTTCGGCAGCATTGAGAATTAGATACTCCTTTATACTTCTTAATTCAGTTGTACAAGACCACACCAATAAATACGCATTTCCTTCTTAATAATTTGCCTTTGCCACGTGATTCGCTACAATGTAATATCACTTCCCCGCAGCCTTTTGTCCAAACTTGACAAAAAATTCTCTCTACATGTGTAAAAAAGAAACAAAAAAAGATATAAAAATACAGAAACTAGTCTTTCTGTAGTATAAGTCATTTTACACCCAAGCTCTACAATCGATTGCATAAGATGTTGCTGATATCTAATAAAGGGTAGCCTGTACTGGTAAACTAATTAATTAATTAATCTTATCTATCTTTACATCAATATTTAGAGGAGTATTGAGTTCATCTATGTGGCATTATAATCATATTTGACATTCTCTAGCTCTCTTATATGACTTTTCTGAAGTATGATATTATATTTGATACTTGTATTTGACCTGTTCAATAGCTTGATCTCTGCCTGTCTAGACAGTGGAACTCCCACATTTCTCAGACTAACCATGTAACTTGTAGTAATCCTCTTTCATTTGGCACCACTAATGTATTCATTAAAAACCCTTGCCTCGCCTTGGTGACTGCTGCAAAGACCTCTGTCCAATTTTTCTATGATCACAATGTTTTAATAAATGCAGTTTTCAAACTCACCCCAAATGCAGAGTATTGTGTTTTCTTCGACAAGTCTTGGTGCCATGACTTCCAATTTGCAAACACTTGATCGGGAGTGCAAAGATCTGAAGCTGTGAAGAGCCTGAGAGTCCGCAGTGGATGCAGGGGCGGCTCCTCCGTTAAGGCGGAGGAGCGTCGCCCCACTAAAAAATTGACCCCGGAGTTGGAAAAATAAAATGGTAATAAAAGTTCATTTGTTACCATTTTATTTTTCAAAACCTCGAGCCGAGAATCAAGACGGGGTGGGGCTTTATGATTTCTGCTGCTGCCAGTCAGGCAGAAGCAGAAAGCAGTGATAGGCAGGGCACTTAGGTTTAAAGTGCGCATGTCTTTTTGGCCGGCTGTCTTGTGAAGGCCAGCCAGACATGCACATTTTAAACTTCTCTAACCCAGCTGTCTAAGACAGCTGGAGACCGCATAGGGCTCTAGTGTCCTAGGGCGTGGCAAGAGAAGCCACTCCCGCCAATCCTGGAGCTGCTCTCATGCAGCATGAGGCATGAGAGCAGCGCCAGGATTGGTTACTGCAGTTTTCAGGAGCCTGCCTGCCTGCCTGCCCGGAGAGTACCCGAGCGAGGAGGACGTCTCGCCAGGAATATAATAATATATTTTTTTTAGTTTTATTTTGGCCCACCCTGCCCTCCTTGTATGCCAGCTGCCACTGAGTGGATGGTGGTCAATTTATCTTATATGGATTTACTAAACATCTGGATCACTCTAGCCCACCACGACCTACACAAGACATCCTCGCTGTATTGGATTCGGAACAATTGTGGAGGCTGTCAGACCCCACCTTTGGTGACCAGACTCCCTTCTCTACCTGTGCTTTAGAGCTATATTTATGTGACTTTCAGTGATTAGCCAATGGCGAGTATGCAAGAAGTGGACGTCACGTAGTCTATTAACCGTGATCATGCAGCGCAAATAAAATAGGGCCATATGTATCGTTAATGAAAATAGCTATTACCTAACTGCTATTCTCTGCGAATTACAATTAGGTAATCGCTATTCCTAATGTATGAAACTTCATGAGTTTTATTTAGTTATTCCCAGTGGCTCGGAATTGACCTGCCTCTTTAATATTCATAAGGTAGGTAGAAATTTGCGAACCATTTGGGAATTGCTAAAACCACTGGGATGGTGCCCTGCTGGGGACAGCAGACCACCATGTCTGTGTTTGCTGTTAAGTAAAGCAACTTTTTTTTTAATGCATCCCGTTTTCTTCAAAGGAAAAGGGGATGCTTTTAAAAAAGAAAAATGAAAAGTTTTCTTTTCATTTTTTAAGTGCAGGCAGTGGTCTGTGGGACCACTGCCTGCTCTGAAAAAACGTTTTTGCCACCATTTCCAAAGAGGAAGGTGTCCCTTGAGGACCCTTGCCAATTAGAGAACGGGTTATCACCTATAAATGCAAATGTTTTGCGACCGCATTTCGGTCGCAAAACATTCTTACATACCGTTGCGATTTAGTATAAGGAAGGGGCACCCTAAATACACCCCTTCCTAATACAGAATTAGTATGTACTCACAACTCCAAATTGCAATTCTGTAATAAGTTACCGTATAGAAAATTGGAATTCATACATACCAAAATACATTTTCCCTGTCGCTAATCGGGCCACTTGCGACCGGTAAAATGCATGTAACATATGGCACATAGTTTATAGTTTTTCGGGCGGGCAGCCATTTTGGATGGAATTTCAAAGCTTGCGGCGGAGATTGTGCATAAGGCCAAGGGAGGGACAGCGTTCATCCATTCCTAGAAACAAGAAGGGGCTCTTTTCCATGCGCTAATTAGGAGGGTAAAGGGAGGCAGTGGGGGAGGGGGCAGAACAGGGTGTGCTATTCGTGCGTGGGTATCCTAGGGGATGAGAGTGTTAGGGTGCAAAAGGAAGAGGGATACGATGATGTATCTCTTTGCAGCTGCTCGGGGTTATGTTTCATACTTCACACAGGCGCCAAGAGCTCTGAAAGAGGCTTCGAGAAGAGAATTAATTAAGAGACTTCTTGTGCACGCAAGCACTCTGCCCGCCACCGACCACTGCACGTGAACCCATCACACAGATAAACAGAGACGCAGCTGAATCCAAAAGAGATCGCACAAACAAACAGGCATTGGCAAAGTCAATAGGGCTTGCCTCTGCGAGATCTATTGGCTTTGCTAATGTTTTTTAACCATGTTGGAAATGGCGGGAAAGTAAAGATAAACAGCTTTATGATATAGCCAGCGTCGACTGTTATAGCTTTTTTTTTTACTTAGAGCTATGCTACACTGAAGTCAGCGCTGCTGTATAATCTATACTATGATGTCCCTGTAGATCTATAGACTGGGGGCTGCAAGTGCACTCCAGACTTTTGCATGAGGCACCCTGTTCAAAACGGGCACGCATTCATCGACGTGAAAGAAAGCAAGTAAATGGGGTGTACTGCACAGTTAACTTTTGTGCCACCTTCATTTTTAAGACATTTTGCAACAAATGTGTAAAAGAAAATCGCTTTAAAAATGTCTTTTATTCGCATGCAGAACTGTTTCATCTTAGTAGTAGTAGTACATCAGATTAAATCAGTGCAAGTATTTTTTTAAGGAAATTTAACACGTTCATGCTTCCACCCACCCTTTGACAATGCCAATAGTGAACTGAGAGTCAAGTCAGTTATGTGCACTCTTTGGATGGCCTGGGTTGCTTTTCTACATGGACAACATTTTACTAAAATCAAATGTTGGAGATGTTTTCATACAGAGCACATCCTGAAGGTGTGTATTTCAAGATTGTATTAAATGTAATAATAAAGAACAAGCATTGGCAAAGTGAAAAGGTTTCTCCTATGTGAAATCTATTGTCTGTTTCAATGTTTTTGTGTACATGCAGTTGACATAATAAAGATGTGAAATAAAGGAAACAGCTGCCAACTTGGGAAACGGGATTCGAGTCTCGGCGTTGGCTCAACATCCTGTGATCCTGGCCAAATCATACAATCTCCTAATGCCATAAACAAGTGTCTTTGTGCAAGATAACTAGTGCTCTTATAAAGTGCTGAAATACTCTATAGAACTTTTAAGTGCTTTTTATAAAAGCTGCCAGTACTGTGAAAACATTGAATCCTACACTTTTTAAGTGTGCCAGTGCCCTAGGTGCGGAGAGGAGGAAGCCAGCGAGGGGAATGGGGAAGGGTTGGGAAGCCAAGCGGCGGTGGTGAAGGAGGCGGGGCTCGCACTACTCCACAGGGAGCACTGGGACGGCAGATGGTTGCTAGGGAGCGGGGAGATATCGGCCAGAACAGGGTCCGAGTAGGAGTTAATTGTGAAATATAGCAATAATCAGTATCCAGTGGGTTTCCTAGACATTTTGGCCCCTGTGCCACTGCACCTGCTGCACCATTCAAATCATGACCCCGGTGCCTGTAAGGTAATTGCACTTGTGAATGCCTGTTTAGTAGTGAAATAAAGATGAAGACGGAGCTCCACAAATGCCAGCGAGACTCGGTATTGGTGACGGGACTTTGGGCAGTCACCTTGTGGGCACGCAATCAGCTGACACGTGTGCTACTATGAGATGGTTGCAGGTATGAGGAATCTTTGCATCCATCTGGTTGGATGTGAATCTCGCACGAAGTAATGACTTGGAACCCCTACAGCTCTGAAGAAGTTGCATGAATTCGTTGTAAAGAAACATGTTGGCTTTTGGAAATTGAATATGGCTTGATTGAAACCATTTTTAATTGGGACAGCCTACAGCGCTTAATAAAGTTACGTCTAGCTAGTAAGCTGCACCACTTTTTAATGGTGGGAATTATATCTTTATTCTCACGGGGTCCAGTGGGCACTTGTGGTGACATTATGCACTGACAGTTCATTCACATTTAGGATTCGCTGTCTTCTTCATTTTCTTCAGGTTTTTGAGATTTTCATGATAGAAAGAAAGCCCTTAACAAGGGTGACATGCACCCTTAACTTTTGGTCCACCTTCGTTTGTAAAGACTTTTTGCAAAAAACGTGTTAAATGTGAAAATGTCTCTACAAAAATTCCAAAAATGTCTCTCATTCAAATGCAGATCTGTTTCATCTTAGTAGTATTAGTACATTAGACTAAATCAGTGCAAGTTTTTTTTTGTAAATAATAGTTTTCAAACATGATTTTAGAAACGTTCATGCTTCCACCCACCCTGACAATGCCAATAGTGAACTTCATGCCCCACGAATGAAAGGCAAATGTTTTGTGCAGCTGACGAAAGAGATACCTTTTAAGATGGCTATGCCATGGTGGTTGCCACAAAATGAAGGGTGGGGGGCCAAGGGGGAGGGGAACGGGGAATTTAGGGGAAAATAATAAATAAATTTAAAAAATAGCCTTTGCTGCAGCTGCTGGTCTGAGCGGCCGCGGCTGCCGCTCAGACAGTGCCTGGGAGCCTGCTGCATTTCTCCAACCCGGATGTGCAACACAGCTGGGTTGAAGAAATAGAAATGCACATGTCTGTTTGGCTGAGCTAAGACAGCTAGCCAACTGGCATGTGCACTTCTAAGTGCCCACCACTCCTCCTTTTCATGGCCCGGCCCTGCCCCAAGTTACAAAGCCATACCTTAGCCAGAGCCAGTCTCAGAAAAACAAAATGATAATATTGTTTTACTATCATTTAATTTTGCTATGGCTGACTGACGAGTGGTGCGACGCTCCTCTGCCATTATGGAGGAGCTGCCCCTGTGGCTATGTCAAAACAATTTTAAAAAAAGGCCCAAGCACTCTCCATGGAGAAAGTACGCTGTATTCGTCTTTCCTGTAAACACTCTCACTTTGAAGTCAGCCAAAAGTAAAATAACCACCAGGCTCCCTCAAGACACAGCTTGACATTTGACCTCGGTCTTTGAATGGCCAGCAAATGTGACAAGGCAGAGTTAGCGTAGTAGCACTCCACGGAATTTCACAGTTACTAGAAAACGCCTTGAAATTCCTCAAATTAGTAGGGTTGTACATCTGGCACTTATTGTTTAGGGAGACTCATTTATGAACCCTAAAGGAAAACAATGAACCTTAGGTTCTCATAAGGTCTGTTGCTTTCCAGCAAAGAGTCCTCGCTCGAAGGGCCCGATTGGCATTGCACAGCCTGCCCAGCGAGGAACATGGCCCAATGATGAAGCATGCCACCACAATGGGTGAGGATCAGTGCATCCCATAAGGGATACTCCCTCTGACTGACCTTTATAGCCAACACCAGTGAAGTTTTGAACCCACAACAGAACAGCACTCCTTGAATTTAAGATTACCTATTTACAAGGGAGGGTGTGTGCTGGACAGCCCTATCTCTTCTAAAACTGCAACAGTGTTTATGGGTAAGCATTTGGTGGTTACAAACACTGCTTTAAATGTGCAGGTACTCACCGGGATGGAGTACTGACACTTTTTTTATTTTCTCTCCTTGAGTCCTGAGACTTTTCCCTGGAGAAGGAGAGTACCGGTACTCATAGTTAGCCTGGCTTCAATGCAAGTGGTGTTGCTCATGGATTATTGCCTCTGCAGCATCTTCCTCACATCCTGCATTGGATTAAACATGCCTTTCAGGTGGTGGAAGTTTGGACTGAGCTAGTACAAGAGCGCAGAACAACTCTTGTCTATAGGGCACAGCGATCTACATGTGTTGCTGGGAAGTTATGAGTGGAGGGGTGTAGCTGCAGGGTGTTATCTTTAGCCTCTTCACTGCGGCGCAAATTCCGCCGCAGTGCTGGACATTCCAATCGCGGGCGTGGTCATGACGTCTCCCGGCCGTCGTCCGCACACGCCCATTGTGACTCATGACGGCCGGGAGACGTCATGAGCATGGAAGAGGTTAACTTACACAGTGGGTGAACCTGGTAGGCAGGGGTGTGGTATGCATTGTTCAGCATTGTTTAGCATGCCCATTGTTTTAAATGCCTGCAAATCTTCACTCCTCAGGAATTTAAATTAAAGGCATTTGCAGGAAAGAAAATCCCTGCCCTCTCCACCAATTTACTCAATTAACGTGAAAGAAAAAACACATAAAAGACAAAATATGTAATTTTCTTTTAACGTTTTAGAGTGTCAATCTCTTGCTTCAGATGGAAAACCAGACCTAAACCAATTGTGACGGGAGGTTCCATGAAGGGCGTGACACTTTCATACAATTTTGGATCTCAGCTGGCAAACCTTTGCATTTTGGGATTTGTATTTTCCTTTTCTCATTCTGCACAGGAGATTTAAAAAATCCCAGCATATAAAGCAAGCTTTGCATAAATCAGGGATGGATTGAAAATGTCACATAGCATGGTGCCACTTGGGACTACCAGCCCCTGCTCACATATTTTGTGGGAGTCCACACACATCATGCATATACACAAGCATCAACGAAGACCATTCGTTTGACTTTCTTATGGTGAATATTGATTCGTCCAGGGCGCTGATTCTGGTGGAGGCTCTATGCATTCATCTGGACACTCGATGACTCCTTTTGTCTCCTAGCATCTGTTTAAATAGGGAATAGGGGACAAGATCCATCCTGACAGACAATGCATCCTCCACACAAGAAGACCTGCTGATGCCTGAAGTGGAAATATAATGCAGGAATCTAGACCTAAACCAATGCATTATTAATTACAAAGAGAACTGCAATTTATTGATTCCTTGCTCTGCCATTTATTATTGAAGGTTTCTTATAGAACTGTAAAAACTTCCTAGGTGATTTGGAGCAGCCAAATCACATCCTAAGTAACTCTGCTCCAATGAGACACACCTATGGCAGCCTCTGAAAATGTTTTGATTGTAAATACTCACATCGCACAGAAAGAAACTCCAGAATTGATGTTGTACCTGGTAAAATGTTTGAGAGCCGCCACTGTACGGCAGTGCATGTGTAAGACAACATGTGAGAGATGGAAAATAAAAGCAAGAGGTTTGTTAGTTTGCAAGCATGAGTATGCCTGTGAGAATAAGACATCTTACTTGGAACTTCCGTGCTTGTGCAGTGGCGGCTGGCAACTACTGCGAGTGGGAGAGGGCGGGCAAATTACACTAAATAAATAAATACTATTTAAAATGGCTTACTGTGCAGCAGCCGTTCTTGCTCCGGTCCTCTTCTTCTCTGTGACGTCAATGCCCGAGCAAACTCCCTGAACCAATCCTGACGCTTCTCTCATGCTGTTAACCAACATGAGACAGGTGCCAGGATTGGATGGAGTGGCCTCTGTTGCTGCTCCAGAGAAAACTGGAGGCCTGCACTTGCTCTCAATCCAGATGTCTTAAGACAAGTTGAGAAGTTTAAAGTACACATGTCTGGCTGGCTGTCGCAAGATGGCAGGCCGAAGGGACATGCGCACTTTAGACAGTGTGCAGGCAACACTCTGTCCACCACTCCTCCCTGTTGCCACTCAGCAGGCCCTGCTCCGTCCTGACACTCGGTTCGGGATGGGGTGATGAAAAATAAAATGATAAATGAAGATAATTCATTACCATTTTATTTTTCATCTGTGGGGGCATTTTAGTGGTCAATGCTCCTACACTATAATGGAGGAGCCGCCTGTGTGAAACTGAATGTGATTCAGAGTCTGAAATGGGTGTTTAAGTGTGTATGTGTGTGTGAAAGGAGGAAAATGGATTTAGACTTTTTGAGCGTGGAGAGAATCCATGTGTTAACAGTCCGTCTTCCGTCTTTTCAAGAGTATGGCAGAGGAGCGTCGCCCCACTGCTTTCAAGCAGTGCATAAGCAAAAACATAAAATGGGAATAACTTTCAGTTATTAAGATTTTATGTTTGGCTGCTTTGTGGGTGGGCGGAGATGCTCTGTGAGCAGGGCTGTGGAGGAGTAGTTTGCCCACTCCTAAAAGTGCGCAGTGATGTTTGGTTGGCCCTCTAGGGCCGCCCAAACCAGTCATGCGCACTTTCCCACTTCTCCATGCAGGCTGCATTACAGCCTGCACGGCCACCCCTACAGCCCCTGGAGGCTCTCAGACCAATCACAATTCTGCAATTGCAGCATTGTGATTGGCTTAGGGATGGGAGCCTGGCTACCTGTTTCCTGTTCCTGTAATCGGAAACTGGAGAGCAGGAGCGGCAACGCGGACCGGGCGGCGGCGAGGTAACGTTTTTTTTTTTAATCACTCTCTCCCGCTATAACAACCCTCCATGTGACCCCTCTCCCCCTCAACCCCCCCACCACACCCCTACCCATGAGTCATGCCGGCTGATGCCGCACCCTACCCAACCTAGGAAGATCAACCACCCAACCCAGGGTTATCACCCTACAACCTAACCCAGAGATATCACCTTACCATACCCAACCCAGGGATATCACACTACCACCTAACCCATAGCTATCCCCCTACTATACCCAAACCAGGGATATCACACTACCACCTAATCCTGATATGTCACCTTACCAAACCAAGCCCAGGGATATCACTCTACCCAACCCAGGTATATCAACCATCTAACCCAGGGATATCACCCTACCATACCCATCCCAGAGATATACCACTACCACCTAACCCAGAGATATCACCCCCACCTAACCCAGAAATGTCACCCTGCCAAACCCAGCCCAGGAATATCCCACCTGCCAACCCAGGGATATCAACCATCCAACCCAGGGATATCCCACTACCACCTAGCCCCAAAATATCCCCCTACCATACCCAAACCAGGGATATCCTACTACTACCTAATCCTGATATGTCACCCTACCAAACCAAGCCCAGGGATATCACTCTACCCAACCCAGGTATATCAATCATCTAACCCAGGGATATCACCCCACCTAACCCAAAGATATCACCCTGCCATACCCAACCCATATCACCCCACCCAACCCAGAGATATCACCCTGCCATACCCAACCCGGGGATTTTACACTACCACCTAACCCAGAGATATCACCCTGCCATACTCAACCCATGTATATCACCCAACCCAACCAAGAGATATCACCCTACTATACCCAACCCAGGATATCACACTGCCAACCAACCCAGAGATAGCACCCTATCATACTCAACCAGGGATATCACACTGCCACCTACCCAGGTAATGTTACAGTGCCATACCCAACCCAGGGATATCACCCTACCACCTAACCCAGAGATATAACCCTACCATAAACAACCCAGAGATGTCACACTATGACCTATCCCAGAGATATCACGCTATCATACCCACCCCAGGGATATCACACTACCCCTAACACAGAGATATCACCCTACCATACCCAATCTAGGGATATCACCCTACCATACTCAGCTCAGGGATATCACACTACCAACTAACCCAGCGATAGCATCATGCCATATCCAACCCAGGCAACTCAGGGATATCACACTACCACCTAACCCAGAGATATCACCCTACTATACCCAGCACAGGGATATCACCTAACAATACCTAACCCAGGGATATACCACTACCACCTAACCCAGGGATGTCACCCTGCCAAACCTAGCCCAGAAATATCACCCCACCAGACCCAGGTCTGTCAATCACTCAACCCAGGCATATCACACTACCACCTAACCCCAGGTATATCACCCCACCCAACCCAGAGATATCACCCTTCCATGCCCAACCCAGGGATATACACCACTACCACCTAACCCAGAGAGATCACCCCCACCTAACCCAGAGAAGTCACCCTGGAATATCACCCCAGCTGACCTAGGGATATCACCCCACACAACCCAGAGATATCACCCAGCCATACCCAACCCAGGGATATCACCCTACCCAACCCAGAGATATCACCCTACGATACCCAACCCAAGGATATCACACTACCACCTAACACAGAGATAGCTACATACCATACTCAACTTAGGGAACTCACCCTACCATACCCAGCCCAGGGATATCACAGAAATATCACCCTACCATAGCCAACCCAGGGATATCATTTGACCCAACCCAGACATATCACCCCACTCAAACACGAGATTTCACCATACCATACCTAACCCTTGGCTATAACCCTACCCACTAAGCCAGAGATATCATCCTACCATACCCAACCCAGGAAGATCACCAGACCTAACCCAGAGATATCACCCTACAATACCCAACCCAGGGATATCACACTACTATACCCAACCCACAGCTATCACCCTACCATACCCAACCCAGGGATAACATCTCACCAAAACCAGAAATATCACCCTACCATACCCAACCCAGAGATATCACCCCACCATTCCCGTCACAGACAAATTTCCCCTATGTGGTAAATAAAATAAATATTACCTGACTGAATTTCGTACGGAGTCTTAAAATAAAGTAAAATAGCTCAAAATAACAAGAGGCAGAATCCGTGGTATAAGAGGTTTTCTAATGGGCTTTATTCCATTCAAAATGGCCGACTCGAGTGGCGGCCTTCAGGTTCCGTCACCACGAGGGTTCAGGAAGTGAAGTACAATAACTTATTAACAGACATACATTTTTATAATAAGTGCATTATAATGAAACGAATGTAGAAGGCGTAACATTTGATAAGAAAAATGACGTAACAGTGACATAATCGAAACTAGGCGTAATAAGGAATAAAAGAAACATGATTGGTTAGAATTATCAGACATAGGTGGATCTATAAGATAATACTTGGCATAGATGCGCGCGCAGCAGCATGACGTGTAATTGACGTGTAACTAGGGGGTGAAGGGGACTTGACATTTAGCTCTACATGTGGAGACGAGAAGTCTGGGGTCAAGTCATCCTAATCCCAAATCATATCTAACATCCTATGTTTAAAGAACTATGTTATCCACAAGGAAGAGACTCTCGGACAGAATCTATTCTATACTGACTATGTGCGTGTACAAGCGTCTAAGTGTCTATATGAGATGCGAGGGGCAGAAAACTTTCCATAGCAACAGGGCTATGAATCACTTGCATGAAGACAGAGAAGCCTGGCCTTTTGCTTGGTAACTGGAGGAATGTTTACTTAAACTACTAGGCAAGAATGCATCGGCTGAAGAGCAAAATAGATAATTCGAAGGTGAAATACAACTTCTTGGCAGACAGGCGAAAACTAGCCGAGGCAGGCACCGTTAGCTGCACAGGGAGTAGGACAAAGTTCATGGATACAGATGCGAGCTCAAGCTGAAGCTGTCAGAGACAGAGAGCAGGGAAAGGCTTTGAGGACAGAATCGGGCCTACTCGCCTGAACTGTAAAAATGGAGTAACTTGGCCATATAAAGTCGGTGGCCTTTTATACTTAGGAATCGAATATCCAGCCCATTGATGGCGGATCTGACAGAGAACATGTTGACGGTAGACACACATATGTTTGCGTCTTAGAAACTGGAACTGGAGGGAACATACATGTACTTGTAACATGCATATAGAACCGTTGGGGTCCAAGATAGGGGACATAACTGACCAGGAAAATCCACATTTCCACATTCCCTCCTTGTCCCCTTCTTGCCCTTCACGAGACATCAATCTTCATCATTCCATCGATTTGCTCATGGAGCATCATTTCTTCTTCCTTCTTCTTCCGGGATCTTGAGCGAAAACCTTGATGTGGAATACACGATGTGGCACACAGACCACAAATCGCTGGTCCACATTGCAAACATATGCAACAACTGAAAAGCATAAGAAGGCCAATACCTAGGAAGGATAGAACTCTCCATCCCCAGGCTGATATCACACTCCAAAACCACCCGGACCACGTCCAAGTGCCTGGATTCTCGTGTATCTGGCTTACAATCTTATGAAGGCGTGTTATAGCTTTATATACAGATGGCGAATTTTCTGGTATGAAAATGCAGCAGCTGGATCCGATGACCCTGCAAGCTCCGCCCCTATCGGCCAGGATGACGTCAAGGACAAGACGATTCTGGAGAACAACAATTCTCATCACTGATTGTTCCTCTGTCAGATTGCCTAGGGCGGCTATAGTCTCGTTTACTACAGCTTCAAGAGTCTTGGTGAGTCTGCGTATCAGCTTACTATTTGATATTGTACCTATATAGGGAAAGATACCTTTATTGAAATCTACATACTTGTCCCATGCCGTCTCAGTATAATCGACAACTGGGAGATCTCTTCGCTCTCTATTGTGTACTAAATGAACATTTCGATAATAATCAGGAGGAGCTAGGAAAACAGGTGGCAGAAGGAATGCTATGTAACAGGTACCATCCCAATCTAGAGGCAGACGCATATATGCCGTCTGACCACATATAAAGTAAGAATGGCGAGAAGCTCTAAATGAAGATTTGCCTTGATCACTATATTCTACTGTAGTAACGCATTGGCTATGGCCCATATGTATGGAACCAACTTTTCTCACACATAATTCACCCTTAACTGGAAATACTGACATAGTGGGCAGAATTAGTTCAACTTCGGATTTGACATTCAAAATCATAAGATTAGGCGTAAAATTACCTAATTTATACACTTCATTTTCTAAATCAGTTCCTGTTCTACTGGGGTGACCCTCCTTATTAGGGTGACAGACTTTGAATAAAACTAGATTTAGATTTCCCCATATCCAATGTTGTTGATAAACTGCTGTGTCTGGGTCTATGGAATTTAATAAACTAAACCATGCTCCACAGGAGCCATTGCGTGTAAACGGATGTGGAAAGAAAGGCAGAACTCCTTTGTTATTCTGATAGGGAGGGAGTCGGCCACACACCCAACAATTGGTCGCATTACTAGTCTGATGGGAATGATGTAACATACTAATGAATGTGTTATTGCGCAGCGCAAGTCTATAGGACAACTCATGTGGCGGTAGGTCACTAAAAGAATGTTCATCAGTTATATTGAAAACACGTTTAGAAACAGGATGATACATATGCAAAATCATACTCGTAATAATTACTAAAATACTCAATAAAAACAAAATTAATAATGTCACAATACAGTGGTTACGCAGTAATTTACAATAAGCATGTCGTTTCATTATGATTCTGGACTCTGCATCATTCAGACCTAAGGGATACATGTCGGGACAGATTCAACCGCTTCACCTTGGAGAGGACTTAAACAATCAAATCGTCCGACAGTTTAGATCTGGACCTGAGTTTCTGTTTATAGCACTGAGAGTCATTTTGTTCAACAAAAGGAAGTTTTGAATCAGTCTGTGAGGGAGTGCAGGGCACAGTGTCTATATCTGAAGGTAGTCCATGAAATTTTTTTATATGGGTGGAATGCACCCATCCTTTCCGTCCTTCGATCTTCACAGCTGTTCTGGTCGTCAGCAGGACCTGCTTAGGCAACTTCCACCTAGGATCCAATTGGCTTTTCCTATCAAAATTCCGAACCAGGACAAAGTCCCCGGGGACCACGTCATGGGGTTTCACCTCAGTGTTGTCAGGAAAAGCTGCGACCACCTGTGAACGAGAAGATTGTAGTGCAGACATCAAGGAAGCCAGGTAATCTGTCAGCATATTACAGTCAACATCAGTTATTTTACGGGGTATAGGCGTCCCCCACATATTCGGTGGTCTACCAAAGATCACCTCATACGGGGATAGCCCTGTTCGAGAGTGTGCTACCATTCTCATGTAGAATAGCGCAACTGGTAAGGCTACTATCCAGTCCACACCTTTTTCCTGACATATTTTGGACAATCTGATTTTTAAAAGTTGATTATGTCGTTCCACGAGACCTGCTGCCTCGGGGTGTCGGACACAGTGGAATTTCCACTGATATCCCAACAAAAGTGAGACATGTTTCATTAATTCGGATGAGAAAGGCTGGCCGTTATCTGAATATACAACACGTGGTAAACCGTACCGTGGGAAGAATTCTCGAACTAGCTGCTTGGCAGTAGTCGGGGCAGTGTAATCTGATACGGGATACGCCTCTGTCCAACGGGAGAGAGCGCAGACAACTACGAGGACATATTTGAATCCTCGACAACGTTCCATCTGAATATAATCCATCTGGAGGACTTCAAAAGGATGGTCAGGAGGCTGAAATCCACCCTGCTCTACGGGAACACTCTTTCCTGGATTAAACTGACAACATATCATACAGGTACGAACTTTTTGTTTAGCTGCTGCTCGTAAATGTTTATTGAACCAAATGTGCTGAATGCTGTCTAGCATAGCCTTCTCTCCTAAATGTGCTGGACTGTGAACTGTAGCTATAATGGCTTGAACCATGGAATCAGGGAGAAACCATACAGATTTCTCTTTCGTCATCCATCCTTGATCTGTCTGGATCCCTCCTAGTTCAGTCCACTTCTTTATTTCTTCTGCTGTGGCATGTGTCTGTATGTCAATTACATCAAGTGTGGGATCCTTAATTGTCATACACTGTGTTGGTGTCTGAACTATTGGCTTTGTCATGTCGGA
Source organism: Triturus cristatus (assembly GCF_964204655.1). Lineage (NCBI taxonomy): Eukaryota > Metazoa > Chordata > Amphibia > Caudata > Salamandridae > Triturus > Triturus cristatus. Next base: position 1,562,628,801 of record NC_140590.1, read on the forward strand.
TGTGCGATTCTGAGCAGTCTGTTTGGCTGTTCTGTCAGCTAAATCATTGCCTTGAGAAATGATATCAGTAACCTTCGTGTGTGCTTTACATTTCATAATGGATATTGCAGTCGGTAAATGAATCGCGTCTAACAGAGCATGAATGAGGGACCCGTGTTGAATATGTGTTCCATGAGAAGTTAAATAACCCCTCTCCCGCCAAAGCACTCCGAAGTCATGTACGACTCCAAATGCATAACGTGAATCAGTATATATGTTGACTTTCTTGTCCGTGGCTTGAATACAGGCTTGTGTTAGAGCAACAAGTTCTGCTGCTTGGGCTGACAAAGTATCTATACAATTTGTCTCAATAACTTCAGTGTCTGTTGTGACTGCATATGCGGCAACTAAATTTCCTGTACTTGTCCTCATACACGAACCATCTACATATAACGTCAGGTCTGGATCTAGCAATGGAACGTCTGTCAAGTCTTGTCTAGGTTTCGTCTTTATTTCAATGATTTCAACACAATCATGAGCTAGTGGGTCTGTTCCAATTACAGGTAATAGTGTAGCAGGATTCAATGTATTACACCGTCGGATCTCTATGTGTGGTTGAAACAATGTCAGTTCATAACCAGTAAGTCTTGCTATGGTCAAGTGTTGTGTTTGTGTTCGGTTCACAAGAACCTCTACTGCATGTGGTACTTGTACTGTCAATGGGTGTCCTAATACTATGGCATCGCTTTGTCTAATTGCTAAAGCTGTCGCTGCCACTGATTTCAGGCATGCAGGCAAAGCCTGAGCTACGGGATCTAATGTACTGGAAAAATAAGCACATGGCTTGCGTGATCCTGCTTGATCCTGAGTGAGTACTGATAAGGCAGTACCTTCGCGTTCTGTAACAAAGAGTGTAAAATGTTTGCTATAACATGGTGTTGCTAAAACAGGTGCTTGACATAAAGCTTCCTTTAGGCTTTCAAAAGCTTGTGTATGTTCCTGAGTCCAAGGGAGAACAGTCGATGTGGCTGCCTCCTGTGTGGTTAACTGAATGAGTGGTTTTGCTAGAAATGCGTACTGAGGGATCCACTGTCTACAATATGAAGTGAGGCCTATAAAAGCCCGCACCTCCTTTTGTGTCTGGGGTATTGACATGTTAGCAATTAACTGGATGCGATCTGGTGTAAGCTGCCTTCCCTCCTTGGACAGCGAGTGACCAAGATAAATAACTCGCTGAACACAGAATTGCAGCTTAGAAGGGGACACCTTGTGCCCCTTGTCGGCTAGGAAATGTAAAACTGTCAGAGAAGCTTTTTCACATTCTGGCTCGCTTCTCGCGGTGATCAGCAGATCATCGACATATTGAAGCAGTGCTGTATTGACTGGCATGTGGATACTGTCAAGTTCTCGTTTCAGTGCTTGGCTGTAGATGCTGGGGCTTTCTGTAAATCCTTGGGGAGCGCGTGAGAATTTAAAGCTGCGCCCATTTAAACTGAATCCGAACAAGTATTGGCTTTCCGGATCTATTGGGACGCTGAAAAAGGCATTCTTGAGATCAATTACAGTAAAGAATGTTGCTTCGGAATCAATTGCTGTCAATAACGATGATATATCAGGGACCACAGGGAATTGTGGTACAATACACTTGTTTAGTTCACGCAAATCAATAACCAATCGGTACACTGGTGGAGCAGTAGGATCAGTTCGTTTAAGAATCGGAATTATCGGTGAATTACATACATTGGAGTCTGTTTCTACAACTACTCCCTGGGCAATTAGCTCATCAATGATTTTCAGCAAAGCCACTACAGCATCATGCGGTAACTTGTATTGTCGCATTCGTGGTAGTACCACTCCTGCTTTCAGTGTGACTCGATAGGGTGTAATGTTCATGCAGCCAACATCCGTAGGGCCTTGTGCCCATAGATGTACTGGTAAAATCTGTAGTCGGGGATCCATGTCTCTAGACACATAGTGACCTTTAAAATCACGTAAAAACAACCTTACTCCTTCCGGAGAACAACATATTATGGCTCCTAGTGCTTTCAGAGTTTTAATTCCTAACAGATTTTCTGGGCATGATTTAGTAAGCAATAAATCTGTAATTCGTGTCAAAGGTCCTATCGTAAGTGGTAGAGGCTTTGATACTTCATTAACAATAGGTTTTCCCGAAAAACCAAGGGAAACATTTTGAGAGCCTGAGAGGGGTGCCCCTGGAACTTCACTACGTTTTATGGTTGTTCGACTTGCCCCTGTATCGAGTAAGAATTTTCTATCTTGACCTAATAATTCACTATGTACATAAGGTCCTTCTTGATCTACCGGAATCTCGATAAGCGGTAAGTCAACTTCCCTCTCTAGGCTGGTTCATGCGTAACGCTGATACTCAGGGTATTCATACTGTGCAGTCTGATACATTTGTTGTGTTGTGGTTTGTGTGGCAGTAGCAGGCAACGGTGGTGCAGCTGGCACAAACTGTATGGGTTGCTGTGAGGCTGGCATGGACTGTTGCTGAACTGGCACGGACTGTCCATGCAGCATAGCTCCTTGTTCATTCTGATCTTGTCTAACTAATCGTGGTCTCTCCTTTGTAATGCCTGTAGCTATATTACGTTTCAGGACTGGACAATCGTGTACATGATGGCCCAGTTGTTTACAGTAATTGCAGGTTCCTTTTACAGGAACTGCAGAATCACCAGAATGTGTCACACTCTTTTTGTGACCATCTGCTGGTACTGTCTGAGAAACTAGCATTTTCATTTTTGTATCCTTCATGCGTCTATGCTCGTGTTCTTGTTCATCCCTAATTCTATTGTGATGATACTGTAACATTTGTAGCATTTGCGACGGAGTGTTACTTTGCCAGGTACTCTCGAATTTCAATATTCTATTCTTCACTGGAGGTAATGCATTTTCCACTAATTTTGTCACAAATAAATGTGGATATGAGTCACTACTTGCTTTTATACCACTATTTATACCAAAACATTTTTCAAATCGAGCATAATAATCGCTTGTGTCTTCATCTTGCTTTTGTTTGCAGGCTGTGATTGCACCCCAATCTTCCTTTTTTGTAGTTAATAAACGTGGCAGTACCTGTACTAGTAAACCTGGTAATAGTTTAACTTTATCCCCGAGCCCCGAACCTGCAGTTCGGCCCCTTTCTTCCTCTGCTAATGCTGTCCAGTCTATCTTTTGGTCTCCCACTTCCCACTCTTTTTCTTTCAGTTTTTCATAAATGCCAGCAGGCAAAAGCACCTTTAATATCGTCATAATATCAGGAAAGGTGTACTCTCCCATCAGTAACATGTCTTTAATTTCTCGGTGGAAACCCGCTGGGTCTTTATCATGGCTAGGTACTACTTTCTTCATTTCTAATAATTCCATTTTTGATATGGGTGTGTAAACAAATACACGGTGAAACTCATTGTCTTCGCCTTTTATTGGGTGCACTTCTCGTAAAGGATTTTGTCTATCCATGTAGTACGGTGCTCTTTCTCTGGGGGGCAGGGAGAGAGAATCTGGATTTACAAAAAGGACGTACTGCTTACGTGACACTAATATCTCTTTAATTAGCTTGTTACTAGAACCTCTCCATCTGTACGTAAGTAGTTCCGTTAATATATCAGGTAAAGGACCAGGGTCAGCATGTTGGCTCTTATATAATATGAGGAGTTGCTGAATCATATAGATTCCAGCTAAACGTTGTTCATCTGTACTGAGATTGAGAAACGTGTGTGCTACGGTCTCATCACCATATTTTTCAGGACTAACGATCCAGTGAACGGCTGATCTGGCTAATTCTTGCTCATCCATGGAATCGAGGAGGTGGTAACCCCTTCGTTCTCGTAGTATTTTATCTGCGGCTTGAAACGAATGTTCAGGAGACTTCAGATTTATTACAGGCGTTGGATACGTTCTGCTATTATTTGGACATACAGAATGTATGGGATCAGAAAAACATCTAGTATTTTCACAGGATCTTCCTCTGCCTACATAGGCTATGGTCTCTGACTGTCTTGCAGAGTCCCCTGATTCGGACACTTCATCTTGCTCAAACTCGTCTGTTCCCAATCTTTCTGCATGAATACGTTCTATTTCTTTACGGATTTTTCGGCACATGGCTATTATACAATTTTGCTTATCGTGTCTCCCTTCTGATATATTCTGACTCCATCTTGTAAGAGTAAGCATTACGTTCATGTCTACCCCCGGACGATCTTGATTTCTGATCACACAGTTTATGAGGAAACGTAACAGTTCCCCCTGTATTTCTACTTTCTGGAATTCCATAGCTCTGTTAATACATCCTGGATCTCGTCCTGTTTGAACAAAATGATATATGTTATCCAGATGCGTAGTCATCCCTGGTAACCTTGCTAAATACTCTGCGGCTCGCCTAATACGTAATGATGCCAGGACCATTTCATCCTCTTTACCAACCACCGGGTCATATCTACAATTTACAAGGAGTTCCTTAAGCGTACGTTCATTTACGAACTTAGGTGTACGTGAATGTGCTGACTCTTGAAAGACAAGTTTATTTATTCTAGGTGGTGTAAAAGTACTGCTAGCACCTCCCGTGGCCCCATCTGGGGCGTCGGGTGTGAAAGGGTTCGTTGAACGTGACACAGCAACTATGGGTGTCGATACCCCTGTAGAGTCGACTGCGGAAACAGATGCGGAAACAGATGTGCTTGCCGAAACTTGCGTCGGGACTTGCTGTTGCACGGGGACAGATACCTGATCCTGACGTTGAACCCCTCCGCCAGACGGTCTATGTGGTGTGACGTTAGCATACTCGGGGGCTGCATCATCTAGATATGAGGAAAGGAAAACGTCTTCTGCGGTTCTGGGACGCCCTTTTGGATGTACCTTAATTGGAAATAATGGGGGTGGCAAGTCTTTTGGTATCTCTGGAGCAGCCTTAGGTAATCCTTCGGCTAGAAGGGGATACATACCATTCATAAGAGCATTACTTTGTCTATTTACTTGTTCTGATTTCACTCGGATACCTTCCTCAATTAATAGATTTTCTTGAACTTTATTTGAACTTTCTTTACTCCTCTCTTCTTGTCTACGTGCTTTTTCTGTTCGTCTATGAGATTCTTTACGCCATAACTCGATAGCGTCTTTCTGTGACTGTCTGACCTTTCTTTTCCATAACTCTTCCTCCACTTTCATGATGCACTCTGCATCCCAGGTTCCCGCTATGGGCCACCTTTGACTTTCCGGTAATCCCTTGGTATAATCTACCCATAGATCAAGAAACAATATGGCATCTATGCCATGTTTATGGTACATGAAATGTCCTGGAGTGTCTCTAGGAGGAATAGGAACTGCTTCTTCAAGCACCCCTTTTCTGGTGGTAATCTGTCTTAACTTCGAGAAGAGCGGCATATTAACAACTGATCTGATACTTACTCTTGAACTTACTTAATACGAGAAACACAATAATGAACAGTGAACAATGAACAGTCATTCATACCACAATATGCAAGACATTTTCTGAATACTTTAAACATTAAACATTAAACATTTAATAATGGTCGACAATGATGACAGTCTGCCTAACTAATCACCACGCTGAATTCTTGACAATAACTGAATACTTCGGAATACTTGATATACTGCTAAACAGTAGTCTGCCTAACTAATCACCACGCTGAATTCTTGACAATAACTGAATACTTCGGAATACTTGATATACTGCTAAACAGTACATATACACTGCTAAACAGTGCAGACCGGATTTGTGTACCCAAATCCGTCTTGACCGGCACAACCTATGTGCACGTCAACATGCCTCCCCGGCGATGGTACTCACCGAGTAGCTCCTTGAAACGGAAGGCCTCAGAGACTGGACAGGACTCGATAACTGCGGACATCGGACCCTCTGGACGTCGGAATTTCGGAAAACCTGGTGGGCCTCTGTATACCTCGGATCTTGCTCTCTCAGCTAGGCTCTGGTCGGGATACTTCGCACTTCTCACCGCCTCGTCTGGGTTGATCGCTTGACCGGAGGGAGCTTACAGGAAATCCTGCTGGTACGCGTTTATGGTCCGTCCAGCTGTGGCAGGAGACCGGGCCTGCAACGCACCGCCGGCGCGTGAGATGAGAAAGTGTCCCTGTTCGGGCGCCATTATGTGGTAAATAAAATAAATATTACCTGACTGAATTTCGTACGGAGTCTTAAAATAAAGTAAAATAGCTCAAAATAACAAGAGGCAGAATCCGTGGTATAAGAGGTTTTCTAATGGGCTTTATTCCATTCAAAATGGCCGACTCGAGTGGCGGCCTTCAGGTTCCGTCACCACGAGGGTTCAGGAAGTGAAGTACAATAACTTATTAACAGACATACATTTTTATAATAAGTGCATTATAATGAAACGAATGTAGAAGGCGTAACATTTGATAAGAAAAATGACGTAACAGTGACATAATCGAAACTAGGCGTAATAAGGAATAAAAGAAACATGATTGGTTAGAATTATCAGACATAGGTGGATCTATAAGATAATACTTGGCATAGATGCGCGCGCAGCAGCATGACGTGTAATTGACGTGTAACTAGGGGGTGAAGGGGACTTGACATTTAGCTCTACATGTGGAGACGAGAAGTCTGGGGTCAAGTCATCCTAATCCCAAATCATATCTAACATCCTATGTTTAAAGAACTATGTTATCCACAAGGAAGAGACTCTCGGACAGAATCTATTCTATACTGACTATGTGCGTGTACAAGCGTCTAAGTGTCTATATGAGATGCGAGGGGCAGAAAACTTTCCATAGCAACAGGGCTATGAATCACTTGCATGAAGACAGAGAAGCCTGGCCTTTTGCTTGGTAACTGGAGGAATGTTTACTTAAACTACTAGGCAAGAATGCATCGGCTGAAGAGCAAAATAGATAATTCGAAGGTGAAATACAACTTCTTGGCAGACAGGCGAAAACTAGCCGAGGCAGGCACCGTTAGCTGCACAGGGAGTAGGACAAAGTTCATGGATACAGATGCGAGCTCAAGCTGAAGCTGTCAGAGACAGAGAGCAGGGAAAGGCTTTGAGGACAGAATCGGGCCTACTCGCCTGAACTGTAAAAATGGAGTAACTTGGCCATATAAAGTCGGTGGCCTTTTATACTTAGGAATCGAATATCCAGCCCATTGATGGCGGATCTGACAGAGAACATGTTGACGGTAGACACACATATGTTTGCGTCTTAGAAACTGGAACTGGAGGGAACATACATGTACTTGTAACATGCATATAGAACCGTTGGGGTCCAAGATAGGGGACATAACTGACCAGGAAAATCCACATTTCCACACCACTCAACCTAGACATATCACCGTTCCATAAAAAACCCAGGAATTTCCCCATACCCAACCCAGACATATCAGCCTACCAGACCCAACTCAGGGATATCACCACACCCAACCCAGAGATCTCACCCTACCATACCCAACCTTGGGATATCAACCAATCTATCCCAGAGATCACCCCACTCAACCCAGAAATATCACCATACAATACCCAACCCAGGGATGTCACCCCTTCCAACCCAGAGATATCACCATATCCAACCCAACCCAACATGTGGATATCACCCTACTCAAACCAGGCAGAGCACCTCACCCAACCAAACTCACAGGTGAGAGACCAGACTGCAAGAAGGCGGAATATTATGTGGTGATTCTGGTTAGGCTTCACCATGCAATACTCTCACAGACCTTGGATTCACAATAATAAGTCCTTAGCTCAGTTCTGGTAGAGTGGCAAAGAGCAGTCAGGCTTTACTAGAGGAACATGTGTTAAGCATTTGTAGAGCACCAACATGGATGATAAGAAATTGACACGACTCAATAGAACTCCAACACCAATTTATAAAAATAAAGTGTCTTTTTATCTCAATTTAGACACCAAAACGAACATGATCAGATACATATCACCAGAGTTATGGATTTTAGAAGAAAACATAAATCATCAATCATAGCAATTCAGTACTGCAGAACTTTTGCACTGCGGTCAATGGGAAAAAGTGGTAGTGACAATCGGTCACTTGCAGGTCAAGTTGTGTGGAACCCAGTTAGGGTAAAGTTGATGCGAGTTCCAGGACCAGGCCACGACTGTCAGTTCAATTTTAACTGGCCCGTGGAGCCCGGGTGGAGAGTTGTGCTGGCTGTCCTTGGTGCTGAATGGGAGCCGCAGGGGAGCTGCCTTTTACCGCTTACACTGTGCTGCGGGGAACAAGATGCAAAAACACAGCGGGTCACTGCTGATGTCAGAAAAAAGTCAAATGGAGTTCGCCCTAGGTGCAGGGCAAGTGCAGGGGTCCATTTCCGGACTGGCAACCAACAAGTCTTGGCAGCTGTAAGCACAGCAGATGGTTACTTCGACGTCCGGTGGTCCCGGGGAACATGGTAGCTGCCTGAAACTTTGTAGAAGACAGAACTACACTTCCTACAGTGCACTAGGCCATCTGGATTTGGGCAATCCCTCAGAGGGCCCGATGGCCAGCAATTCTTTGGATCTGGAGCGTTGTTTTACCTGCAGTTTGCAGGGGACTAGTGTCACTAGTCCAGGGGATTCTGATGGTGCTTCAGGCTCTAACAGAGGTTCCTCTGTGTGCGGGAATCAAGAGTTAGCCTAGGACGAGACTTGTGTAGGCAGTTCCAAAAGCATTGCTACAGGTGCAGCAAAGTATCCGTCTTTTGGTTTGTGCAATTCCTGTTGTCACAAACACGGGTCTCTCCTTTGTCCGCTTCAATGAAAGCTGGTGCTTGCTATCCATTAGATCACCCTTCTATTAAGGAAAGCTGACTTTTAACCTTGCACCTCCCAAACCTGAGATATCACCCTACCTAGCTCAACCCAAGAATATCGCTCTACTCAACCCACAAATATCACCCTACCTAACCTAGAGATATCACCCTACCTAACCCAACCCTAGAATATCACCCTAATCAATCCAGAGAAATCTCTCTATCCAACCCATAGATATTAATCATTCAACCAAAACCAAAGCATGAATATTATGCTTTTTAACCCCAGGTCATCAACCCCAGCTAACCTAAAGATCTATACCTTCCCTGCCCATCCCAAAGATATCACCTCATCCAACACAGCTCAGAGGTGGGAGACTTGACCTAATGCTTGCTACTTGTAGAGCAAATCTCCCATTATTGAAGGCTGGGTTTCAACCTTAAACCACCCAAGTCATAGATATCACCCCAACCAAAAAGAGATATGTCCACATCTAACCTAACTCAGAAATATCACATCACTAAACCCAGAGTTATCAGCCAACGCAACTCAGAGGTAACACCCCCACCAATCTCAACTCAGAGAAATCACCCCATCTCACCCGACTTCAAATTGTCACCACACCCAAACCTACTCAGAGGTCGAAGTCCTGACCTAGTGCTGGCTATTCATACAGCGTATTACGGAGGCGGACTTTAAATCGTACATCACCCAACCCAAATGTATTACTCCACGAAGCAATGGATATGGCACCACCTAACCCAACCATATGGATGTTAGATCACTGAACTCAGCGCGGGGATATCACCATATCCAACACACAGATATCAACCAACTAAACTCGCACTTATCACCATAGCCAATCTCCACCCAGAAATATCGTCATGCCTCGCCCTATTCAGAAATATCACCCCAAAAAATCCCATGTAAATGTGGAACCTGACCTAACACTTGTTATGCATTGCCTCCCGTTACAGAAGCTGGCTTTCAACCTTATCTGTCCTACTCCAAAAATATCACTCACTCAACAAGAGATATCACACTACCCAAACCAGAGAAATCACCATAGCGAACCCAACCAAGAGATATTAATACAAACCCAGAGATATTAGCATGGTCAACCGAGCGCTATTGCCCACCCAGCCAAAAGATATCACTCTAGACAACCCAAACCCCCAGTATCACCCAACTCAAACCAACCCAGAGACATCGCCATACCAATCTCAACCAAGAGGGATTACCCCAGGGCTAACCCAGAATGTTCACAGCTTGTCACCCAACCCAGAGACCTCACCCTGACCCATAAATCTCAGAGAGACATATGTGTCCCTTCAGATACTGAATGCCCTTTCCATCAGGTGAACTTAGTGAGTGAGGTCACCCTACCCAAGAAAAGCCAGACACTTCCCCTTATCGAAACCCGCTAGGACAGACCTTCCCTTCTAACCAAATTCAATGGCATCATCTCTAGTCAGATTCAGAAATGTCATCCCTTTCTTCCAAACTCAGAGAGTTCAGTCCCTCTTACCAAACTCAGGGAGCTCACCTTGCACCACCACATTTAGATAGATTGCTACAAATCTTCTAACCCAGGGAGATCACCCTATCGAACCAGCCGCATGAAGATCACCCAGCTAATCGAAACCAGAGGGATGCCATTCTGAGTCCAAATTAAAGAGGGGCACCCTGCCAACCTAACCCACAAATGTCAATCGCGGATTAATTTCTTTGGACACCAAACTCGGAAACCACTCCGCCCCAACAAACTGCGATCCACACCAAAATAAAAGGAGATCAGACAAGGTCTATGGATCACCTACGTTTACCCGGCCCAGAAGAGAAATGGCACCCGGTCCACACAGGGCAGATTGATCTGCCCTCTAATCAAGTGAAGTGACCACGCCCAAAGCATCAAACCATCTACCCCACCCAAACACCACACTCCACCCAACCCAGAGAAAGCCCCACTCAAGAAAGTAACCACCCAAGTCAGAGACATCACCTTATTCCACCCTAGAAAGAGAGCGCCATGATATCTCCAACTTAGCTATCACCGATCCTCCACCCAGGGCTTTAAGTGGAATGAAAAGAACTGGGAGGGTCTCTCAAAGGGGCGTGACCGATGTACTTATGGGCGTGACTTAAAACACATAATCTAAAAATCTGTGCTTAGCATAGTGTGCAGCCCAACTGGAATTTTGCTGCTTCTGTCATTCCATTCAGATATATAATACAAGTAACAAATACACATACAACAAGCCAGGACTATTGGCTTTGTCAATGGTTGTTAGTTTAATAAGCTAAATAAGCATCAATTCTGGCTTTGTTGTATATAACTTTGAAAATGCATCAGTTCTGACACGATGAGACAATGAAAGAACTAGAACACGTCTCTTTGAAATTACCTCAAAGACAGTGGAGTGGTACTGATGCAGATTTTAGATTTTTTTTTTCACCCTGAGGATGAGGGCAAAATTGGAGAGCCCGATAGAGACCCGTCTCATTAGCAACTGCTTTTTAGAACTACCAGAGCTGAGCACCGGCAGGACCCGGTCCACTTAAAGCCCTGCCTCCACCACTCAGGAAAGAAACGTCTTCCCGCATCAGCACCCTCCTGCCACCAGTCAGAGACAGCCTCCCCTACACAGGGCAGCAGCATCCTCGCCCAGCGTCTCGGACAAGTGCCACCCCTCGCATGTGCCAGGGCACAGCTCATACCACAGATTCTCTTCCCGGGGACCTGGGCACGTCACGAGCCCTTCGGCACGTTTATGCGGCGCTATTTCAGACCAACTTGTGTCTTGGGGAAGGGGGGAGTGGGAGGGGGTGATGAAGGAGCAGCGAAGAAATGGTTCACACGATACCCCGCACCCCCCACCACCGCCCCCTCCCCCGTCCCCGGTGCCTGTAAATTCTACAGCTATGGGTCCGGGCTGGGCTCATTTTATGGGGCTGCTGGCTTCGACGCGTGCTTTATTTTAACTGTTTGTTCCAGGGGCAGTACTCCGGCCATGTGTCGCCCCCATCAGCTGCTCCTCCGGGGAGTTTATAATTAACACCCCCACCCCCGCTGTCCTACCTGATCGTTTCTTCCAGCATCACGCACACACAGGCTCCCCATAAATCCCTGAAGCTAAATTTGGTAAAATGACTCTGCCGCCAATCAGGGTGCCTCCAGGGGGCGGCCTGGCCACTCAGAGCATTGTGTCCGAGGGCGCCCAATCCTGGGGGGTTGTCCGGGGCAGCTGCTAGGGCAGGGACAGTACAAATTTGAGGGGGGCCACTGGACAAGGAAGTGGTGTGGTGTGCCAGGCAGAGGAGAGCTCCGGAGGATACCCCGTCACATCTCCATCATTCCCCGCTGACGTGCGGGCAACACTATCACAATGGTAAGGGGCGAGATCAAGCACACTGAAGGAGTGCTTCTGTAGCGCTAAATAACTGTAGACTTCTAAGCGCTATGATAGCAGACAGCACTGTTATCCGGCTGAATGGTAGTTATTCGGCTGTGTCTGAAACATGATTAGCAAAGTTAGCCCATCGTACATAGACCCTTCATACTCCATTGTTGTTCCCCAAAATCGGTGGTCCTCTTGTTATCTGCGTCAAGGAGGATGAAAGGCTGAGTCGTCTCTCCAGTGAGCCACACCTATGACTCGCACCGGGGTGTTTCTTGCGCACAGTAGAGCTATAAGTGAAGGGCGACTGCTTCAGGGTCGCACCCCTTTTGCCATAGACAGATCTTTTCAGTAACACCAATCACTGCTTTTGATTTTCCGAACGTTTCTCTCAGAATTGACGCCAGTTTCCGCAGGAGGTGCATAAACACACTCGACTATCTTTCTGGTTTCCAGGCTCAGGAAACAGAACATTCATGGATGGTCGCGGTAAGAAACCTATCAGACAGAGGACGCGTGTCAGGAGTGGACCCATGTTGTTGTAGGGGTTAAAGGGGATGACACCCCAATATTTGAATTCTCCGAATGACCTGTGGTGAGGTGCATGAGGCTGTCTGGGAAACAAATCACAACAACGACCTCGTGTTTGCATGCCCGTACTGCACCCGATCGCAGCTTCGAAGCGCTATACACATCAGCTATTTCTCTGCGTTCACGTCAATGTCACCCGTTTTTTCGACTTCGGAAGAATGAAAGACTCAAGTTGGCCTCGCTCAGCCTAGAACCCACTTTCTGCTTTTTGACCGCATACAGTGGCAGCAGCTGGCACTCTACCGAAAGAGCTGTCGAGGGTCGGGTTCGTGAACACCTACCTTCTCGTCAGGTACCTTTCCATCTCCAGATTGGAACAGTAGCAAGCGCGCAGACTCACATTTCGCGCGCATCCCTGGAGTGTAGTGTGAGTTCACTATCGCGTGCAGTAGTGTGAGGTCAGAACATGCTCTGGTGTCATGGAGAGTGTGATGCTCACAGACGGAATGGTTCGAGGCCCCGAGGGGCGCCCTCAGACTTGCGCGGACTGTGGCCGTCAGGATATATTTAATAGGAAACAGGGACAGGAATGCGGGGCCCCCACACCCCAGGGGTGCGCTACTCACCCAGAGAGCTCAGCAGGGCAGTCGCTGTGTCTCTGCTTCTAGTGTAAGGGGGGAAATGCTCCCGCACCCCTGACAGCTGTATGAATTATAAGATTCAGCAATAAACAGAGCTCAGTGTCCCCCTCAGGCCTCCGGCGCCACTGCACCTGCTGCACCAATTGAAGCCACACACCTGAGAGAGCGGAGTTGTTGGCGCTCAGTCTTGGAGTGAGGGCTGCTTGCCACAACCAGGAAAGAGGTCAAGTGGGGGACAGAACGAAGGGGGGGGGGGGGGCTGGATCAGGGTGCAGCTGGAAGGGCCGGTGAGGTGCAGCGACAGTGAGGCACCGGAGTGAGGTATCTCTCGGAGTGAGGGGACACGCAGTGCAACCACGGGTGCACGGCAGTGAGACGAGTCTGCTCAGAGGTGGTTGGATATATTGTGGCCGCGAGGGTTTGAAAACCAGAGTGGAACTGTACATATCTAGAGAATATGTTGCTGCTGCGAACACGGTGCACAAGTGCAGAGTAACAGCTTGAGTAACGGTGTATGAGGATTTATATAAGGTGGTGCGCATAAAGTACAGGCTCGTCAGAAAAAGTGCGGAGAACATGTGGGAGTCGGCGTACGTGTACGGGAGAGAGCCTGTGTCAGAAAGTGTGAGTATGAAGGAGGATGCGCGTGTCTGTGAGTTAAACGTCGTGCATTTGTGCGAAAGCGCGGGAAAGGTGTCTGATTTATAGTGCGTGTGTATTAGCGTGTAGATCACTGAGGTTGTGCATCTGAGAGAGAGTGCAAGAGTCTGTGTGTGTGCGTACGTGTGATTGCGAGGTAGTGTACACGTCATAATAGCTGAGAGTGCGTGAGAGTGCATATAGGCAGTGGTTAATTTGTATTAAAAAAAATAAGTGCTGGGGCTCTAGTCAGGAGGCAGCTTGCACCATCCAATTTCTCCTGTTAACCGCCTAAAACAGAACAAACTATTAACCATGAAATTGGGCACAGGATGTGGCTAATGTCCAGAGCTGCCAATGGAGCTAGGGAACCAGGTTCGAGTCTGGGCGTTGGCTGAACATCCTATGATTCTGGGAAAATCTCTGAATCTCTCTGTAAATTAACGTGTCCTTAACTGGTGCTCATGAAAAGCACCAGTGTTGATGATTAAGAGCTAAAGCACCGGCTCAAATTAAGCACTGTCTGGCCTTTAGGCACATTTTTATGTGTATGTGATGCGCTTGGAAGTGTGTGCCAGACAGCGCAATATTATATCTCTGAGTGTGCTCCTGAGAGAAAGACTATGGGTGATGTTTGAATGTCTATGTGTGTGAGAGTGTCCATGTGAAAGAGGTTGTGTACGAGCAAGTGTTTATGTGAGCAACAAGTGCGTGTGCGTATTGATTCTCTCACTGTTCTCTAGATCTTGTGGATACAGCCTGGTGTCTTGAGTGACCAGGGCTATTTCATATACAGAGGCGAGCAGGGACCTCACCTCTCACCTGAGGAAGGGAAGACCACCTCACCTGGTGGAGTAAAGCCAGGACCCGGCACATCACCGAGGCTGGCTGCCCTGGAAGCGGGTGTCCTGTACGGAACGGGCTGAACCAATGCCCATACCATTGGAACGGGGATCCAGAATGTAGGATTCTGTCTTGTGTTCTTTTGTTTAGAATCCAGAAGGATCTCCAGATTTTAAATTGGATCTAGTCGGTGATTATGGTGGGCATGGTAGAAACCTAAGGTACTCACAAACAACGGATTCTCAATGCTGTTTCCTTCCTGGCCACAGAGTGGAGTTTGCGTGTCAATAAAATATGGAGAATAAAAATTGAACGAGAAGTGCGGAGAGTGGCTCAGGCTAACTCTCCGCAGATGTTCTTGAGTTGAAAGGAAGGTTGTGCTGGCCGGTGTGGAGAGATACTGGATCTGTGGCCAAAATAAATGTACCGAAAGTATTTGCCCTGTCTGTGTTCAGGCAATTTGTTTGCGCATACATATACATCTATTACAAAAAAAAAAAATCAGCTCTTTAGTGTTTATCATCTCTGAGGTGGAAAGAAAAATCCATGGTTCTAACGGGCACTGTAGAAGTTTGAACTTTTGGAGTCCAGCATCTATGCTGTATGCTCCATCGCTAGCTGAGGTGGCTTACTAGGTCCAGCCTGGAGACCCCGTTGGACGATAAATCATCAGGCAGCTTTTCCATTCACTAAAGACCTGACCATGGACCATTTCGATAGATTAGTACATTGTAAAGCAGCAATAATACTTCCTGTTTGTGGCAGGGTTGACAAGACCTGGGACTGTCAAAGGGACATATCTGATTCCTCATTATGGTCAATCCAAATGTCAGGCTTACCACTGTTTTGGAGATCTTGGGCTAGTACCACTTTTAGTCTGGGAGAAGCATATTTGGCAGTAGTGTTGTCATGTTCCCCTTTTCACCCTCAAAGCACTGCCCCATCTGCATTACAATGTTTTCTCAGTTGTTGTCATGTGAAGCTCTCCGAGCAGCGGCGTGCCTGGTTAAAGGGGTACCTTTGGATGTTTTCCCCGTGCCCTTACTTTTATGGGGTAGTGTGATTCCTGCATCAACGTTGAACAAAGTATTGATCTTACCTGTCTTGGTTCATGATGGTTCCCTTCCGGGGTATCAGGCCAGAAGACCTGACAAATTGCAATTCTGAACTTGAGTTATGAAAGAGTCTAGCTTGCACTTCCTAGCTCCGACTCTGAGACTCTCTGTGCAAAAGGTTATTTTTTGGAAATATTACACACCAATTTGGTCAAAATATTAGATTATCTACCACATCTTATTGAAGAGTTGTGCATCCAAGTAGTAATGAATTGGAATGAGATATTTAAAAGTACTTCAGTTCATATCTTACACTCAGCCTAGGGCGTTTCCTTGTTTGTCAGTTTCCCACTGTTAAGGGTCTCTTGATAGATTGTGTGACGGTCTCTACTCTATATGCCTTTACTCTATAAACTTTGACTGTGACCAAGAGAATGACACACAAAGCAGATATCCATGCATAAACCTACATCGAAAGATTTTGTAAAGTTTTTTTGATATAACATAGATGTGAAAGAAACGATGAAAAAGGGAGACATTTGTCACGTAGATCTGATACAGCTCCGAAAACATTTGAGAAGGATCATGTTTGACGCTTAGATTAAATCTCTGTTTTTGGTTGAATGCTATAGTGAGAGAGGGCACCCTCCTACCATTGTATTGTCCTGTGGGTTCCTTCATTTTATTTGTTTTGTCGTGTCTGCTTTTGGGAGCTTCAGGGATCGGGCCAAACATCAGGGCTTTGGTGTTTTATGTATTAGCAGATTTCGAACATTGATGCTTATATAAAAATGTTATTTGTTGAGCCTCATTTATGCTTGGAATTCGCAAAACCTTTTCAGTACAAATATGATTGTTTCGTTAATGAATAGAAACATGATATTGTTCTATGTTCTGGTCTCATCGTAAAACAGTTGCAGCTGCAAAGTTTGATGGGCAGTTTTTAAGACTGTGGCTCATAGTCATGGAGTCTTTCAGGAGGGTGCGGCCCCTGAATATCGATGATGGGAAATCATGGGATAAGAATATCGAGGACAAAATATCGAAACGAAAGTATCGAAAGGGCATTTAATATAGATTTTCTATACCTAACTCCACATATATGTATCTTGACAATATATATATGCTTATGTACACACACACAAATGCGTGTGCGCACAAACACACATATCTCTTCAAGGAACGTAGATATGGAGATGGGAATAGTAAGTCTATACTTCCTATATATGCACATACCTTCCAAAATTTTGATCCTCATCCCACAATATTCTTGTATCACGATATTCATGTCCTCGATATTCAGTAGTACAATCCAGGAGAAGTTGAGATTGTCTGACCACTCTCCTCTACGCTAGCAAGTGCTCGTATAGGTCTGGTGCCGGGGTGCACGGGGACACCCCAGTCCTGGAGTCACTTAGGTAGCTGCTAGTGGTAGCGATCTTTTTTGTATTGTCTAATTGTGCCTTGGTATTCATACAGTCAGATCAGGTGTCTTTCCTTGCTCCCTGCATCTGAATTTTACTGTGTGTATTAATAAACCAATGCAAAGAAAAGATATAGAATTGCCTCATACTGCTACAGACAAGTTTAAGAACTTTAAAACCCCAAAAAACAATTCTGTTCAAGTTCCAATTCGCAGGTGAGATCATTCCAAATGTATGCTACAAATGCTACCAGAGACAACGCCTTTATCCGTGTCTCTCTTTTATTTGCAAGATGCTGGGACTCCAAGCACAGGCCCCGTTCATTGCTCCTCTGCTATGGAAGACCAGCCAGCCATGGCGACAAGGCCTTGGTCTAGGATGGGGATCTCAGTGACCTTCAAAGGTCTGCCTAGAAATGAGAGTGGTGAAGCAGCAAGAGTTACCGGTGCCAGCGAGGGATCAGAATAGACAGTGGGCACCACTCAGACTCCCCGGGAGTGGAGCTTTCTTTGGGAATCCCTGGGGCTGGCGCTAGGATATAGACCACAATTTGTGTGGCAATACTTTGCGTCTGCAGGAAAACAAGTTCCAGATGTTTCTATCTCCTGTTCCTGCCTGCCTCCCCAGCAATAGAATGAAGAGTTCCAAAAATCCATGAGAATATGAGATTATCCAACGGCAGCCACCGTCTGTTTCCCATTGAGATAAATCAGTATTCTAATACCAACCCTCGATAATTTGGGCAATAGACTTCGGCTGTCTTCCCTAAAGGTGGCATGAAATTTGCACATGTACTTATGTATGTATATGGTATTTCTGTAGCGCACATCTAGCCAAGAAGGCAGCAGAGCAGTGTACATGGTGCATGGCGTGAACACGGCGCGTATTCATGAACCTGCATACCAATGAGCACTGTGTAGGCAAAGAGGGCTATTGGACCCAGTGCTGGATTAAACCCCGTGGAGGCCCCTAGCCAGTCAACATTGTGGGTCTCCCTCGCAAATTATCTCCTAGTACGTTTTTAATTTTACCAACCAACAATTTCAATAAATCAATGGTTTTTTAATTAATTTATTTTCCAGTTCAAGACAACGTGTCTGAACAACTCTAATCAATTTTATAACACAAGACTAAACACAAACAATTAATGTTATAAAATATTTAAAAAAAACATTTTTTTAAATAAACCAACACAACTTTCAATGTTCACTTTCCTCAATTTGTTTGTGGTGGTCTTCCTTTTGCAAGATGTCGTATTCAGTGGTCAAGTTTTAGTTTCTTTGAGTTGATTCATTTTTTTCTATATTTTGAAAACAACTTAAGATTGCTTGATTGTAATTTTCTTTCAAGATCTATTTTGATCCGTTGTTGTTAGCCCCTAAAAGGAGTGGGGGCCATAGGCAGGTGCCTACTTTATCTATTTGGTAACCTGGAACTGAATGGACCACAGCATCACAGGAAAACTGCAGAGAGGAACATTTTGGTGCTTGTCTGAACAATGTGGCTCTGCCTCCTACTGTCCCCTATGTGGCTGCCTGCTCTTTTGGGGATGTGAACTGTTCTCCCATAAACTCTCTCTCCTGATCTTTGACTGGTACTATCATCTGACAAAAGGTTCAGTTTCCCAAGTTGTTAACCTCTCTCGCCTAAATTCCTGTGCATTCCACCCCTGCTCTCCAGTAGAGTCTTAGAGCCCTTCGCTCAGCTGACCTCCCCACTGCCCTCCATCAACTGGTGTGATATGAAAGGCAATATAGGGGAGGATGGCCATTGTCAGCTGTTGGACATTTGTTGAGTGGGATTCCAACGCTGACCACTGGCACATCCCTTACTGCTTACAAAGGAGCTGTTCGACATTATTGGCAGTTTTCATTATTCTCCGATTCCAAAATACGCCATATCATCATGGTAAGCATGGGGAAGTATAGATGCACTATTTTAAGTTAATATCTAATTTCCCTCGTGGACGAAGAGCAAATTGATATTGTGGAGTTGATAGCTGTGAGGTCTATATCAAAAGCTTGCTTTTCAGCTACTACACCCGCAGGCAGCATACTATGTATGGTATCTATGTCAGGTCAACTGGATGTATGCAATTTTACAGCTGTATTGTTTTCTACATAATTATATATTTGCCACATAATCCATAATCGGCAGAGTTTAACAAAAACATTGTTTCTAGCTCAAACAGATCAAAAGTTACTAAAAACTCTGCAAAGCTTGTAGCAGCGCAGTAGAAGACCCTTTGCAAAGTTTGACCGGTCGCCTTTCTGTGGTTTATCACTGTATTTGAAGTTAAACTGACACTAATGAGATGAAACCTTTGGTCTGATATTTTTAACATGTAAAAATTACAAAATAATGAAGTAATACTATCACAAAATGTACAGCATTATGCCACATAATTTGACTTCTCATGCCACATAATTTAGTCAACTCTGACACAGAATTTGGTCCTGCCCTCCTGCATAATTCCACTGGACCTGATCTATTTAGGGCTCCTTGTACAGCAAAAATCTAGTTAGTAGTGCTTCTCATCCTCTTGTGGTTGAAACTTCATAATAAACCATCCCACCTTCAAGCTCATGATTTAGAAATAAACATCTGTTATTTCAGTGCCAAGATACCCTTCTGGGCGAATGCAGCGCTTTACCAAATACCCACGTTAAATTATATGTTAGGTGAACATTGTAAAGTGTAGGTTGCCAAGAGTTATTCTACCAGCCTCAATTTATAAAGCACTTTTAAGACTCTAGAGGTCAGCATCTCCAGGGCGGGGTCTGGTGTCCTCCGTTCTATAGGGTTCCCACACCCCTCAACAGGCTGTCATCCTGTGTCCACAATGCTCGTTCCACCCACATTCCCAGAGAAGACATTTTGAGAAGCTGGTGTCCTGCAGAATTTAGGGGGTCTTCGCTGACTCCTGCTGTTACCCTTTGCTCCACGGGTGCTCCAGAGAGTTGTCCGATTTTAATTTACACCTAAAACCAATCAAGAATGATTCTCCTCTACCTATAACTAGTCACCGCTAGCCTGGGCTACCTTGCCAATTGTAGTTTTAAAGCTGAACAATGCTAAGTATGTGTACTTGAGCCTAGGGATGAGCTAAGACTTTTTTGGGTAGTTTTGCTAATGTTCGTCCTCTTAAAATGTTGCAAACTTTTCCAGTTTGCCCTCGCCTGGTTCAGCTGAGTTTTTTCCCTGTAAAATATTTCTCTGAAAGTTTTTCTTTGTGAAGCTTTCCAGCGCACGATGCAATCGTTTGTCAATTCACAGGGAAAGCAAACTAGGGTCAGTGGGGTAGCCAGTGTCATTGTAAGAATTTTTGAGTGCCCGAGACGGACATATTCTGTGGTCTGCTGTTCCGAGCAGCTTTGAATAACTGCCTATTTTCTGCTACTTTAAAACTGATCTATCTATCTATCTATCTATCTATCTATCTATCTATCTATCTATCTATCTATCTATCTATCTATCTATCTATCTATCTATCTATCTATCTATCTATCTATCTATCTATCTATCTATCTATCTATCTATCTATCTATCTATCTATCTATCTATCTTATCTGTATATGGGAACCTAAAAAAAGAGAGACAGAGTCAAAAATAGATGTAGAGAGGTGCCGATAAGAAACATCGACAAAGGTAATTGCCCACTTTGCCCATACTTAGAAAACTTCTCTCGGCGTAGCCAGTATGTCGTGGGGCGTAGTGCAACGAAGGAAATTGCCCCCCCCACACCCCCTGGCTATTGTCTAAATTGTAAAATACATCAATAATCAGTGCTCTGTGCGCCCCTCAGGACTATATGCCCCGGTGCCACTGCACCTGCTGCACCAAAAGAAGCTACGCCACTGACTGGGGTCCTCTTTACACTCCCCATGGGCATCCCAATCTGGTTAGAGCTGAGAGTTTGCGATTGAATCAGAATCCCCAGATTTGCAGTAATCAATGGGCCTGCGTGTTTCCCCCCCAGTCGTTTTATACTTTGTAAAACCTGCTGGAATTTGTGCGAAGAAAAATTGCACCGATCCTGGTTTTCGAACCTCAGAATGGAGGCAAACACACATCTTGAAGCTGGGAAGAGTGCGATCATACGATCCTGGGTTTACAAGGAGCGCCTATCAGATTTCAGCAAAGTCTATCTTTTGGGTAATTTGACAATATTATATAAGGCTATGCTTGACATGCGGTGTCACATAAATTATGGGTCTCCCTCCTACATGGCAGGAAGCAAAACTTTGAGAAGTTAAGAAGTTTATCCGTGGGCTTTGCAAAGGTGCGGAAGAAAACGCTGCAACCTCGCACACACCTATTGTACCTTCCATTCTGCTGAGCAACACCCCCCAAAATCTACACAATGTTGCGCTTTACTAGGAAGGTGCAGAGATGCCTGCGGGCCCCCGTCCAGTCTCAGGATCAACACACTCAAGGGTGCACTCCAGTGTGCTTCGGCCCCTGGAGACCCTCGCTAGGCGCTATGAGCATAACACCTAAACATAAGCATGATTGTGAGATGGGAGGGGGGCAGGAAAGGGTCAAACAAGAGAAAAATCAGAAGTAGGACTGCACTAGTGAGGGGGGGCTTTCTGGAGTGTGAGGGCACAACCCCAGGATAAGCAATACAGGGGTGGTTGGGGCCATGGAAGGGGGTCAGGGGTAGAGGGAAGAGTGGAGTGGTGGATAGGGAGAAGTGGGGGATTCTGGATAAGGTGTTTGAGGATTGTGGGGGAGAGAAAATCGGAGATGGTGGATGGGGAGAGGGAGAAGAAGGGGCATATTGGAGATGGTGGATGGGGAAAGTAGGGAGGAGGGAATGCTGTTGATACTAGGTGGAAAAGTGGGGTAGAAGCAGTCCTTAATTTGAGCCGGTGGCTGCATGTCGGTCCAACTGCACTAATTTTTGGGAAATCCAGTGCTCGTTTTTTCTTCAGAGACTTTGATCCAAAGCAAGAGAGAGCAAAACACAAAAGGAGGGAAGAAGGTGAAAGAGAAATACAGAGAAACAGTGAGAAAGCAGAGACTAAAAAGAACCTGCAAGATTGAGTTAAAGAGGCAGGGTGTGTTTGGTGGTGGATGAAAGAGGCACGAGGTGGAATCAAGACTACACAGCCTTGGTATTTGGCACCTGACATTCGGCATTACAGGCTGCGGTCTTCTCCGCAAAACCTTGGGTATCAGGACTTATTCTTTTACAAATTGAGCAGTGGGAAGAGGCAATACTGGAGACAGTGGATAGCAAAGTAGGGGGATGGGGAATAACGTAGATGGTGGATAGGAAAGTAGGAGGACAGGGAATACTGGAGATGGTGAAAAGGAAAGTAGGGGGATGGGGAATAACGGAGAATGTGGATAGGAAAGTAAGGGGACAGGAAATACTGGAGATCATGGATAGGAAAGAAGGGGGCAGGGAATACTGGAGATGACGGATAGGAAAGTAGGGGGATGGGGAATAACGGAGATGGTGGATAGGAAAGTAGTGGGACAGGGAATACTGGAGATCATGGATAGGAAAGAAGGGGGCAGGGAATACTGGAGATGACGGATAGGAAAGTAGGGGGATGGGGAATAACGGAGATGGTGGATAGGAAAGTAGTGGGACAGGGAATACTGGAGATGGTGAAAAGGAAAGTAGGGGGATGGGAAATAATGGAGATTGTGGATAGGAAAGAAGGGGGCGGGAAATACTGGAGATGGTGGATAGGAAAGTCGGGGGGGCAGGGAATACTGGAGATGGTGGATAGGAAAGTAAGGGGACAGGTAATACTGGAGATGACGGATAGGAAAGTAGGGGGATGGGGAATAACAGATGGTGGATAGGAAAGTAAGGGAACTAAGAATACTGGAGATGGTGGATAGGAAAGAAGGGGGTGGGGAATACTGGAGATGGTGGATAGGAAAGTAGGGGGACAAGGAATACTAGAGATGGTGGATAGAAAAGTAGGGGGCAGGGAATACTGGAGATGGAGGATAGGAAAGAAGGGAGACAGTGAATACTGGAGATGGTGGATAGGAAATTAGGGGGCAGGGAATACTGGAGATGGAGGATAGGAAAGAAGGGAGATGGAATACTGGAGATGGTGGATAGGAAAGGAGGAGGACAGGGAATACTGGAGATCGTGGATAGGAAAGAAGGGGGGCAGGGAATACTGAAGATGGAGGATAGGAAAGTAGGGGCAGGGAATAATGGAAAGCGTGGATAGGAAAGTAGGGGGCAGGGAATACTGGAAAGCGTGGATAGGAAAGTAGGGGGCAGGGAATACTGGAAAGTGTGGATAGGAAAGTAGGGGGCAGGGAATACTGGAAAGCGTGGATAGGAAAGTAGGGGGCAGGGAATACTGGAAAGTGTGGATAGGAAAGTAGGGGGCAGTGAATACTGGAAAGCGTGAATAGGAAAGTAAGGAGACAGGAAATACTGGAGATGGTGGATTGAGAGAGGGAAAAGAGAGTGAATCATAATAGTAGTCCTGCCCTTCTGATCAGACTCCATGTCCATGTGATGGACGAAGTAAGGAAAGTACGATGCACCTTTTATTGTTTTGTAAATTGTATCAGAATCTAAGGAGTTTTTATCTTAAACTTATCTTTGCTAGACTCAACATCCGATCATACAAAAATGCTATGAAATATTTGATCGCACTACGTGAACCCTTTGTGTGTTACTATGTGGCCCTTTTTATTCTGAATCTCATCTATATAAGGAAAAGACTGTTCGTATCAGGTTGCCTTTGATTTTAAATTGTCTTTTGTATGGATTTAAATGATCGATTTTATAGAGATGTCATTTTATTGGGATTACTATTTTATTTAAATGTACTTTTATGGCTGTTTTCAATTAGCCGAAAAAAGTTTAAGAACCGAACCGAGTGAATGACAGAGATTGCGGATAGGGCGAGTGAGAGGAGAGTGAACACTGGAAATGCTGTTTGGGGAGATTCAGAGGAGAAGGAATAACGGTGCTAATTAAATAATTACTAGTAGGGAACGTGGAGATTGCGGTACAATTACAGGTGGAGGATTGGGTACTGGTCATGATACTGCTGCCTGAGTGAATCCCAGGGGAAGCGAAACATGAGGCGGCGAAGATCTGAAGGAGGAGAGTGGATTCTCCGGAGGGAGGAGGGAAGTTCTGAGGGACTGCTATGAAGATGGTGGTCAGGTGGTGACCTCGGGTCCTGGCGGGAACAAGACATGAGGCGGGAAAGATCTGAAGGGGTACAGTGGGTGATTCGGAGGGAGGAGGGATGCTGGGGGCAATGCTTGGAAGATGGTGGTCAGGTGGTGGCCTTGGGTCCTGGAATCTCAGCTCTATTCATAGCCAGGGACAGCTGCCAGCTTTACTGCGGGAGGAGCAGACCGCATTCTCAAGCAGCCGCTGTCAGGGCAGGAAGGGGGCGGGCAGGGCATTGGGATTGAGATCAATGCTTAATTTGAGCCGGTGGTTTCTGGTGCTCGGCACCGGCACTTAATTGTCAGCACCGGCTGTGGTGACTGTCCACCACATGGTGGTGCTGTCTGAGATATGCACAACAATGTGTTTATTAAGTCACATGGCATTGAAAATGAATAATACCAGACTCTCGTGCCATTATTATAGATTTGTATGGCCTGAAATAGTGTGAATTTTCACTTGTAGGTGTGCAATGTTTAGGTGTTATGTTGGTACTGTCATTGCCAGCTCTGGAAGGGGCAATGCACGGGATTCGAGGACACTGTAGGACCAGAAGTAGGTACGAGGAAAGGGTGCTGTGCTACTTCCCCTCGTTTACTCCTTGCTTTTGCTATATCTTTGCATCCTCCTTGTCTAGCGTGGCCAGATTTTGAGAAGCAAAAACTGGCTTTAGTCCAGAAATAAAAGTAGGACTAGAGCCTTAATTCTTACTTTCTTACTGCTGTGTCTGGCTTGTCCCGGTTTTGGCGTAGCCGTGTAAATATATATGTATATGCACACATTTACAAAGCTACGATTACATAACATTAGCTATGGCAACACCTCTACCCTGAGCCCCCATGCCCTCCTCGCACTCTTTCATGCAGTCAATTTCCTCCTGCGCTGCTTGAAAGAAAAATATAAATCGCTTAAGTGATTTCAGACTTTAGAGGAGTCTGTGGAAAGGAAAGCATACATTCAATTCTGCATTGCAGGATGACTTGACCTTTGTCCCAAAAACTAGGACATGCATTAAGAAAAGCGTTGCTGCACGGGGCAGTCTTCACAAAACCATGACGGTCCGGCAGATCCAGGAAGTTTGGTCATCCTATCTTTGTCATCACAGGGCTCTCCGCTGTCTCCTGTGGTCAGATGCTGGGGCGTAACACAGGTGAAGTGAGGCTATGAGGTTCAGTGGGGCCCACACTTCAGGGGGTGGGGAGGGGCACCCTTCAGGGGAGGCCCCGATTGTCCAGTGTCACATTTGCAGGGGCGTATCATGTTGTGTTACGCCACTGGTCAGATCCCATGTAATCAGATCAGACTGCTTAGACTTGGTTCCACTAATGCTTCTCTGTTCCACCACCCAACCCTTCCTGCACCTTTATCTCACTCTTCCAGGTTCTGCTTCCCTCTTTGTTTCTGTTTTCCTATATTTCTCTTCCTCCTTCTCTCACCCTTTGCTGTCTTTAACTCTGGGTCAATGCCAGATGATTAAAACATACGCCCTGTCATAAAAAATGAATGTTGGTGCCCACCACCTGCACCCACCAGAGCAAATTAAACACTGGTCGTCTCTCACATTTGTCCATCCTGTCTCTCTTTTCGGTTTCTTTCTGTTTTTTCCCCTATTCACTCTGTCATTCTCCCTCACTACTCCTCTTGATTATCGTATCCATCTCCATCCCACAGTCTACGTAACGTATTGTTGCACTCTGTCTCCTCTCAATTTCGTAGGTTCCATGTCTGTCACTTTCCTTGTCCACAACACTCATATTTCTCCCAGTCCCTCTTCTTCCTTTCCTGTGTCTTTTCTAATGTCTCGTGTCCCTCTTCCCAAATTTGAACACTCCAAAAGCAGAGAAAAACATCAAATGATGATGATCAGTGCTTTAAATGTAAATACAGAATTGCTGGTACTCACCAAATAGAGTACTTGTTTTTACCTGAGAATTGCCAGTACTCTTTCATTAAATGTATTGCAGCAGTGCTGAGAAGTGCAGGTACTCTCCCTGTCACATTAAAGAGGTGCAGGTACTCAGTACCGGACAGTGCCTCCCCATTTAAAGCATTGATGATGATAATGAAAGTGACTTGTATCACGCACAGCTACTCCAAGGAGTGGCCCGGCGCTGGGCACAGGTTACAAATAAGTGACTCATCGATATTATATATTTGTGTGCTACCTCACATCATGAGTGATGTAGATTTTGCTTCATCCCAAAATAGGCAAAGTGAGAGCCACTAAATTGGGCTTCAATTTGTAGCGTATAAACACCACTGGGTTAAAGTGAGACTTTAAATACTGCCAGATCTGAAACTTACCCTCAACACTGCGCTTTTCCCATTACAATGAAGTGCGAAAGAAAAAGACACACCTAGTGAGCTCTAGTCTACACAGTTACAACAAACCTACCAAATCAAAAGACACTAAGCGAAGCTGAAAACACCAGACGTTCTCAAACTGGCATTAAGAATTGTAACACTTTGGTGCATATTCACAAGCCCCTATTGCCACCACAACGTCGGTTTTCACGATGTTGTGGTGGCGATAGGGGCTTTACCTCATTTGCAAGGCAGTATTAAGCCACTTAACGTGGTTTAAAGCTGACTTGTAAATAAGGCACCCTTTCATGCTATACTTAGCGTTAAAAGGGTGGGCTATACCACCGCAATACCCATTGATTTTGACGCTGCCCCATATTTATAAGGGTGTCATAAATATGGGGTAGCACCAAATCTGGTCATACCCTGGCACAACGAGAAGAAATTATTAATTTCTCCTCCTTTTTGCTGTATCCATGTGCACTGCGTTGTGCCGCACACATGGAAACAGCAAAACACCATTGATTATTTATGTGCAGGAAGATATAGTGCAAGGGTGCCTGCGTTGGCATTAGGTAGCTAAATATAGCGCCTACACAGGGGGGGGAAGGGCTGCACAATATTGTTGTAAATATGTTGCAGTCCTGCGTTTCAGCGTTAAGCCAAGAAGGCTAACGCCGTGCTCTGTCACTTCTATTGTAAATATGCCCCTTCGTTACTAACAATCATGCACACACAAGGCTTCCATTATGAAGCACTTGCTGTTTCCTATGTGGTAATAAGGCACATTATGACCATTATTGAAGGTATGACTAAAACTGCGGAGCAATATCACTGGGGAATTAAAAGTTAATCACCTATGGTCTATTTGAAATGGGGTAAAACATCCAGAACTCAGTTAAACTAAACCGTTTTCCGCATGTGAACCTGTAATTCCAAGACTTTGCAGTGGGATTAAGACCTTTAGTTTTGACCTGGATATTTGTGCCTAGAAAATTATGCGGCATTCCACTATGCAATAATACAGCATTTAATAATACTGCAGGACATGTAAACCTGTTTTGGGGACAATAACTCATGCTTTTGCCAAAAAGCGGGTTTAAGAGGCTATTCACACTGAGGGCCATACGTCTGAAAGAGAATTCACCATTACCTGAATCGTCATGGGTGGGGTGTGAGGACAATTGGAAAGAGCAATAACAAGTATGCACCTTATTTGTATTACTAAAAAACACAAGGAGCACAGTG
Source organism: Triturus cristatus (assembly GCF_964204655.1). NCBI lineage: Eukaryota > Metazoa > Chordata > Amphibia > Caudata > Salamandridae > Triturus > Triturus cristatus. The sequence continues at coordinate 1,562,656,799 of NC_140590.1, forward strand.
CTTGCAAAAACAAGGATCTGCAGAGCCAGCCCAGATCAATCAACCCCTAAAACAGATGGTTCAGAGTCAACTCCAAGCATCTACCTACTACTGACCAACAATATTCTCTCTCACAAGTGCTATAGGTGGTAGGAAGAGCAAGCAGGAAGTACTGAAGCCTTGTGCACTGTGCTTTGTGCTCTGTAAGTTCCCCAGTTCCTCTTTCCCACACTATTGGGCCTGTTCACAAAAGTGAATTTACACATGAGTACATGTGCACATGTAAATTTACATCCTTTAGTAAATGTACTACTTTTAGTTATTCACCATTTCAAGTGTAAAGTTACTACACAGTGTAGACTTGCAGGTCTCCACCACTTGAAACTGGAGGTGGAGCCAAATTTACGAATGTTTTAAGTTACTGCCAGTAACATTTCACATGTAGGCGTAGGTCTTGACACCAATGCGGAGATCTCCCTCTGGTAAAGAACAGGAACATTTTCGAAAGATTACTAAACTATAAAAAAATCTTCAAAAAATATTTTATGCTAAATGTTAATTTAAATTCATTCATATATATTTATTTTAAATGTAAGCAAAAACAAAAATACTTCAGCACTATCAACTTACTTTTGAAATAAATATTTAATTAATTTAAATATATTACTTTGTGTAACTTTAAAAAAATAAGATTAAAACAAAATGTCCATATAAAGTAAATAGTCTGTATTTATTTAAAAAAATTACAAAACAATAAGAATGGAATTATTTTAATTTAATTTATTGTTTTAAAATAAAGTTGCATGTATTTTTAAAATGCAAAAGGTTATTACAATACTTTATAATAACATAATATTTATTTTTATTTTTACATAATTTTCTAAACATTACATTTATATACTTTTTTTAACAAGGCACAATAAATTGATTTATTTTAACGTTATATTTTGGATTCTATTTTAAGTCCCAGCCTCCATTACTTTCTCTGGGAGGGTGTTGTAGTACCAGTGGGTCGCCATGTGTGGTGCTAGAGTAAATTTAGTACTATTCTGAGTCCTATGTGCTTGCTGTAACATTAGAAGTTGCGTTTGGGTGGGTGTCTGTCCCTTCCTAAACCCCTCCTTAGACTTCCCTAAACTGCTACTTACTCATTCTTAAACCCATCCCACTTATTAATCTATATTATCCATGTTCCATCTACTCCTACTGGTCTCGCCCACATGTACTACAAGGTAGTAAACTTACATGTGGGGAGACCTTCCCATAGAAAAGATAGGAGATGGAGTTTTCCATCATATGTTTACGAATTGCATCTTGTAGTAAGTAATTAGTACTGCTTTAAATAATACAAAATACAGTTTGTGAATCGGGCCTGTGTGTTTTGGAAGTACCGAAGCCCTGGTGTACTGCACAATATGCTTAGTTCGGCAGTGTCACTATGCGTGATTGTTTGTGTACTCTAGGAGTACTCCAGCTCTTGTGCCCCCCCCCCCATGTCCTCTAGGATTAACTCAGCCCTTCTACACCACATTGTCTGCTTGTGGAGTAACCCAACCCTCTGGTGCTACATTTTCTGCTCAGGGAGTACTCCTGCACTGGAGCACTGCATTGTATACTCCTGGATTACTCATGTCCTGGATTACTTAGCGCTCTGGAGGCTCTCCATCACTGGTACACCACACCATCTGTTCTGATGGGAATCAGTACTGTGTACTACATCCCAAATGCTCTGCGCCTAGTACAGTGGAAGTGCTTCGGCCCAGGTGCACAGCACTGTGTGCTCTAGGAATACTCCAGACAGTCCTGGTGCACCGCACCATGTGTTCCCTTAGTTCTCGAGTCCTGATATGCCACATGTTGTGCTCTGAGAGTACTCTAGCATTGGTGCCCAATACTGTGCACTTTGTGGGTACTCGAAGACTGGTACAATTTAATGTCTTCTCAGTGTATACACGAGCACTGGTATTTCACAATGTGTGCGAGTTTCCTACGCCAGCATTGACAGACTGTACAGTGTGCTCTGACAAAACTAAATAGTGAACACTCTATCTTTCACTCATTTTTCCTCCATCACACTGTTGGACGCTGTGACACAAGACAGGAAAAGAACACCACTCTGGCCACTCACACTCACCACCAACCCTCTTCCCACTTAGGCATCATTGAAAGTTCAGTACACTTCTAACCAAGCACTCCAGCACCATCTAGCTTCTCCTAATCTGATAAGCTCCTGCGGAGCCTGATTCAGGTCTGAGGCGCTATACAAATGCATTTACAATCACACATTATTGTGTGTTCTGTGAGTGCTACAACCCCAGTACACACCAGCAGTACTGGTACACCACAAAGTGTGCTGTTTGTGGTTCTCCAGTCCAGATGCATCACCCTTTGTTTTCTGGGACTACTCAGTCAAAGGAGCATTGTGCGCTCTTTGTGTACTTCTGCCACAGCAAAGGCCACACACCAACAAAAATACAAAAAAGAGGCCTCTGCACGGTCTACGCTACCAAGAAGAACAACTGAAGTCAACAGTCTATTGCAGGCAGAAGCAGACATTTTGGAACCTAATCAAGAGGCGATTAAACCATGGAGCCAAAAGTGCTTCACTGTCAAATCAGAAATGCAGATACCAACAGGGAAAGCCAGGAAGACCAAGACCTCACCTACCACAAGTGGCAAAATGTCATTGCGAACATCCTAAAAATGTGCCATGAGCAATGGCAGCCGCTAAATAATAAGATCCTTTCATGGCTCGAAGATAAAACGGCCCCAGTGACTTTGAAAAGGCCAGGGAGGGTATAAATTGATGCATGGACCAAATCTAGAGAAGGTATCATTGTTGGTTGCGGGAAGAAGTGGCAGCATCAGAGCATTTCATCCCTTTCAATTGAAAGAAGCCCAAGCTCACTTAGGGACCCCAGCTCACTCGGGGACCCCAGCCCACTTGGGGGCCACAGCTCACTGGCTGACCCCATCTCCATGAGGGATCTCTTCCATGCTGGAACGAGCTTGTCAATCACTAGCTTCAGACAAAGGCATTCATAGTACACTTTATTCTACGTCCAAGATGTTCACACTGTGCTAGTAATTTATCGTTTGTTTATTCTATTATTCTCTCTTTTGGAGTATTTCTTTTTTTTAACAACCTCATTTTTAATTCATGTTATGAAGCACATCAGCGAATATAGCAATACAAGTACATTGACTTTCACAGCCATCATCTGGGAATGAATCAATATTCAAAGCCGGGGCGGGGTATTTATTTATTTTAATGTTATATATTTTTATTGGTATTTGCTTATTGCATGTCTGCAACCGGAAGTAGGCCCAGATATATCCAGGGGGCTCCATACATTGATTAGAATTTGGCCCCTTATCCCCTCCAGAGGCCCTGGAGGGAAAAGCGAATTATCATTATTTCTAAGATGTAGGACAGAACTGAAATAGAGACGCTCAAATATTTTAAAAGTACTATAAAATCACAGCATCAAGCCTTCGCCCTTTTTGTACAGTCCTAACAAAGCATATTTATTGATCTTGTCTGATACAATGCCCAGAATGAATTACTTTCATTTGTCTTCAAAAGTGTTCCCAGATGTCCTCAACTTTCCCTTTCTGATTTTTCCTTTGTGTGTTGAAATACATTAGTTTTGTTTTTATTCCACCTAAGCTTTTTCACATTACTGTTTTGTATTTGATGTGATGCATTTTTAAGTGTGACACACCAATTTTTCTTTAAACTATTATTGCAGGTGTCCAAATGCTATCTGGTTCTGGTTTGTAGACTGCAGCCCCTCCTCCCCACACACAACTGATCAATGCACATCTTAAAATCCTTTACGAAAAATCGTCCGTTGCCACTACTGCCACGCGCTGAAAGTGCTGCAACACCAAATGAATCACCCCCATCAAAGATTCCATAGGACTGTGTGTCTAGTGTAGTTTCAAGAAAAAAAGAAGCACTGGCAAAGCCACCAGGTCTCATCTATGGTTGCCTTTACCATGCCGTCAGTACAAAGCATGTATCTTTACCACGTATGCCTTTACTATGCAAGTCTTTACCACAAATATGCCTTTACCACGCATGCCTTTACAACGATTAAGTCTCCTTGAATCCTGAGGGTCCCTGGGGGCCAACTAGCCCACCAGGTACCTCCAGTAAGCGCCACAGAGCTGTGTTGCAGAGAGGTGGTCCAAGGCCACGCCCCTTTTACACCTCTCTGCAATGCAGCTCTGTGGCGGTTACTAGAGGTACCTGTTGGGTTAGTTGGACCCCAGAGTGCCTCAGGATTCAAGGGGAATTAATCCCCCAATTTAAAACGCGCCACTGTGCACGTTTCACAATGGTGAAGGGAGGGGGCAGGGTCTGATGTGACAAGTGTGCAGAAAAATGTTTGAAAAAAAATAGAGCCCCGGGGAGGTGGTGGTCCCCGGAGCAGTGGGGGGGGGGGCTGCGTGCCCCCCATATTTTTGTTGCAAACCCCTGGGGAGGTGGTGGTCCCCAGGCCTCAAATAATGAAAGAAGCCCCGGGGAGGTAGTGGTCCCCGGGGCTGCGGGGGCCCCCAATATACAATTTGGCATTGCCCATGGGACTTGGCTCACCCGGGGGCTTAAAAATAATGAAGCGTGGAAGACCGCGCGCTTCATTTTTTTTTTCTCGGCCGGATTCGCGACCCCAGCACAAATTCGGCCGATTTTTTTATTTTAATGCTTTTTTGGGCCCTGGGGGTCCTTGTGGGACCCCTGAGTAGGCCTAGGGGGTCAGGGTGTTTCTACCCTGCCCCCTTTTCTTCTTTTTTAGCCTCTTTTTCACTGTTTTCTTGTGACTCGGTTCTACCGAGTCACAAGATGACTGCCAACACTTCCTGGTTTGGAGTGTTGGCAGCCAATCAGAGTGAAGCTCGTGCCCGGGAGGGTTCGTGAACTCTCCTTGGTGCTCAGATATATCAATAATTTCTTTCTTTCTCAGCAACTACTGAACAGATGTACACCATTTAACAACAAGCATTGAAAATGCAATAGGTCTCGCCTTTGATTAAGTTAAAGCCATTTGCTTTGCTAATGGTATTGTATAGCAAAGCAAATGGCTTTAACTTGATGAAAGGCAAGACCTATTGCAATATTTATGCTGGTCTCAGATGGCAGCTTTGGAGCACTTTCACTTGTCACACCGTGAAATGAGCAAACAAATGGGCAGAGTAGAGAGAGGATAAAAGCAATGTCTGTAACCAGGAGAGGGAAGCAATTTCACAGGTAAGGTGGCACAGATGGTCTACCCTATTTTTATGTGTTTGTTCTGTGTCGTTTATCCGTGTTTTATTCCTGAAGTGTCCCACAGTCATACATCTCTTAGTAACATTCGGAGGTGTGGGTTATATGCAAGAGAGAGAGGCTTGGAGCAGCTTGTAAGGGCTCTGATGTAGAAGCTGTGCTCACGGCTTAGGGTGCCTCATTGTGCGATAACAATGAGAACAGGAAGTTGAAAAGCACAAGATATAGGCGTGGAGACCGTGGCTCGGTTTCTCAGACAGGAAAGTCAAAAATGTCACAAGCGGCCCCTGGAACATTTATCGTAGTGGTGCTTGTCGCTCTTGTGTGGAGAAAGCAACAACACACACACTTCATAACGACCTAACTCCAATATTGATCCAAGACCAAACATTCTGGACCACAAAGCAAAATCCACTGTTTCCACTGGGCCAGGCCAGCTCAAAATGTTCCTGTGCGCCACGGATTCCTAGTGGTACCGTGTCAGTTTTATTTTTTTAAGGAGAGCAGGGAAAACAAAAAACGCTTTTTGAATAGAAATGAGGTCCTAACTATAACAACCTCCAGTTGGTAATCAATCTATCTATCTATCTATCTATCTATCTATCTATCTATCTATCTATCTATCTATCTATCTATCTATCTATCTATCTATCTATCTATCTATCTATCTATCTATCTATCTATCTATCTATCTATCTATCTATCTATCTATCTATCTATCTATCTATCTATCTATCTATCTATCTATCTATCTCTCTATATATATATCTATATATGTATAGATATATATATCTATATATTACCTACTGGCGGTCGCCAGTAAGTAGTTATAGTTAGGACCTATTATCCATAGGAAATCCGCAACATTCTATTTGGAATAACTTTGGCGCCGGTTGACGAATCTTCATGAAATGTTCAAAACTGGTGGGGTGCTCCGGTCCGCTCCTATCCTGAAAGTCTCGGGGTGATTCGTCAAGCGGGGCTGAGAAAAAAGGGAGGTCCCAAAACATGTTTTCCCCATGCAATTTTCCATAGGAACCTTTAATCGCAGCCACAGCCCAAACTGCTGAACGGAATTACACCAAATTTGGCAAAGAGGTAGCCCTTGGTTCACACTTGTGCCTTTTGGTTAAATGGCGTAAATTCGTTCAGTAGTTCCTGAGAAAATCAAAACTAAAATCATATATATATATCTGGGCGGAGCCTAACCACACATCTCATCATGAGATCTGATTGGCTGTCAGCACTTAATCAAAGAAGTGTTGGCAGCCATCTTGGGACCAATATACATGATAGCACCTCATTAAAAAGCATTGCTGTTAATAGAAGGTTTTAAGACTTCAGTTACATTATAAATCATTTGTTGATGGTACCATACTCATTTTAGGAATTGTGGTGTGATCTAAGGTGATTTTACCATGTAAAAAAGCCTTCTGCTGGGATATCATGAATCATATTTGAGAGAAAACTATTTTCTCATGCTTTTCCCACAGAGGTTTGGAAGGTGATCTATAAGCTAAACTGAGAGCATATTTTCTGTAAATTCACATTATCTTTCTCAGTCATGTGAGAATGAAGTCTGACATTCTCAGTACTCAGTAAAACATGCACATCCAACAAGGGCAGAGACTGTCAGTTGATTCCTTTGTGTTCTACTGCAGCTTCCCAGAGTGTTCTAAAGAACAACTAGAGTGCTAACATTCTGAATTTATGGCAAATGTGTGACACATCTGAATGCCTTCTTGATGGAATCAAAGTAAAAAACTGAAAGTATTTCCCACTGAGGAGACTGTAGTAAATGAGGAAATTAGGAAACTTCATAACAAATAAGTCTCCCAAGATGGCCACCAGAGACAAAAGATCCCAAATGTAGCATAAATATCACCCAGATGAAGCCCAAGTATAGCCCAATGACAGAATGTCCCAGAGTGTTCTAAAGAACAACTAGAGCGCTAACAGTCTTACTTATGACTAAAGTATGGCACACCTGAACCCATCTTGATTGGAATAAAGTGGTAACACTTAAAACATTTAATTTGCAAAGGAACAAAATGAAGGGGTTCATTTTGCCATAGAAATTATGATTAGTGCTGCAGAAAGAAAAATTAGGGCACATTTTGAGTGACTTCTCAAATCCTCTTCTATTACATTAAAACATTCTGACATGCAGACTGAAACATGCACTTTCAATACCAGCAGCAGACTTCCCTGGTGAGTAGTAGCTTTACTACAGTGATCTAATGAGCAACTAGAGTGCTAACATTCTGAATTTATGGCAAATGTGTGACACTTCTGAATGCCTTCTTGATGGAATCAAAGTAAAAAACTGAAAGTATTTCCTACTGAGGATACTGTAGTAAATGAGGAAATTAGGAAACTTCATAACAAATAAGTCTCCTAAGAGGGCCACCAGAGACAAAAGAGCCCAAATGTAGCACAAATATCACCGAGAGGTAGCCCAAGTATAGCCCAACGACAGAATGTCCCAGAGTGTTCTAAAGAACAACTAGAGCGCTAACAGTCTTACTTATGACAAACGTATTGCACACCTGAAGCCATCTTGATTGGAATATAGTGGTAACTCTTAAAACATTTAATTTAAAAAGGAACAAAACGAGGGGGTTTATTTTGCCATAGAAAGTATGATCAGTGCTGCAGAAAGAAACATTAGTGCACATTTTGAGTGACTTCTCAAATCCTCTTCTATTTCATTAAAAAATTCTGACATGCAGACTGAAACATGCACTTTCAATACCAGCAGCAGACTTCCCTGGTGAGCAGCAGCTTTACTACAGTGACCTAATGAGCAACTAGAGTGCTAACATTCTGAATTTATGGCAAATGTGTGACACATCTGAATGCCTTCTCGATGGAATCAAAGCAAAAAACTGAAAGTATTTCCTACTGAGGAGACTGCAGTAAATGAGGAAATTAGGAAACTTCATAACAAATAAGTCTCCCAAGATGGCCACAAGAGACAAAAGAGCCCAAATGTAGCACAAATATCACTCAGATGTAGCCCAAGTATAGCCCAATGATAGAATGTCCCAGAGTGTTCTTAAGAACAACTAGAGCGCTAACAGTCTTACCTATGACAAACGTATTTCACACCTGAAGTCATCTTGATTGGAATAAAGTGGTAACTCTTAAAACATTTAATTTAAAAAGGAACAAAATGAGGGGGTTTATTTTTCCATAGAAAGTATGATTAGTGCTGCAGAAAGAAACATTAGGGCACACTTTGAGTGACTTCTCAAATCCTCTTCCATTTCATTAAAAAATTCTGACATGCAGACTGAAACATGCACTTTCAATACCAGCACCAGACTTCCCTCCTGAGCAGCAGCTTGACTACAGTGACCTAATGAGCAACTAGAGTGCTAACATTCTGAATTTATGGCAAATGTGTGACACATCTAAATGCCTTCTTGATAGAATCAAAGTAAAACACTGAAAGTATTTCCTACGGAGGATACTGTAGTAAATGAGGAAATTAGGAAACTTCATAACAAATAAGTCTCCCAAGATGGCCACCAGAGACAAAAGAGACCAAATGTAGCACAAATATCACCCAGAGGTAGCTCAAGTATAGCCCAATGACAGAATGTCCCAGAGTGTTCTAAAGAACAACCAGAGCGCTAACAGTCTTACTTATGACAAACGTATTGCACACCTGAAGCCATCTTGATTGGAATAAAGTGGTAACTCTTAAAAAATTTAATTTAAAAAGGAACAAAATGAGGGGGTTTATTTTTCCATAGAAAGTATGATTAGTGCTGCAGAAAGAAACATTAGGGCACATTTTGAGTGACTTCTCAAATCCTCTTCCATTTCATTAAAAAATTCTGACATGCAGACTGAAACATGCACTTTCAATACCAGCAGCAGACTTCCCTGGTGAGCAGCAGCTTTACTACAGTGACCTAATGAGCAACTAGAGTGCTAACATTCTGAATTTATGGCAAATGTGTGACGCATCTAAATGCCTTCTTGATAGAATCAAAGTAAAAAGCTTAAAGTATTTCCTACTGAGGATACTGTAGTAAATGAGGAAATTAGGAAACTTCATAACAAATAAGTCTCCCAAGATGGCCCTCAGAGACAAAAGAGCCCAAATGTGGCACAAATATCACCCAGAGGTAGCCCAAGTATAGCCCAATGACAGAATGTCCCAAAGTGTTCTTAAGAACAACGAGAGCGCTAACAGTCTTACCTATGACAAACGTATTGCACACCTGAAGTCATCTTGATTGGAATAAAGTGGTAACTCTTAAAACATTTAATTTAAAAAGGAACAAAGTGAGAGGGTTTATTTTGCCATAGAAAGTATGATCAGTGCTGCAGAAAGAAACATTAGGGCACATTTTGAGTGACTTCTGAAATCCTCTTCCATTTCATAAAAAAATTCTGACATGCAGACTGAAACATGCACTTTCAATACCAGCAGCAGACTTCCCTGGTGAGCAGCAGCTTTACTACAGTGACCTAATGAGCAACTAGAGTGCTAACATTCTGAATTTATGGCAAATGTGCGACACATCTGAATGCCTTCTGATGGAATCAAAGTAAAAAACTGAAAGTATTTCCTACTGAGGAGACTACAGTAAATGAGGAAATTAGGAAACTTCATAACAAATAAGTCTCCCAAGATGGCCACCAGAGACAAAAGAGCCCAAATGTAGCACAAATATCACCCAGATGTAGCCCAAGTATAGCCCAATGACAGAATTTCCCAGAGTGTTCTTAAGAACTAGAGCGCTAACAGTCCTACTTATGACAAACGTATTGCACACCTGAAGCCATCTTGATTGGAATAAAGTGGTAACTCTTAAAACATTTAATTTAAAAAGTAGCAAAATGAGATTGTTCATTTTGCTATAGAAAGTATGATTAGTGCTGCAGAAAGAAAACTTCATAACAAATAAGTCTCCCAAGATGGACACCAGAGACAAAAGAGCCCAAATGTAGCACAAATATCACCCAGATGTAGCCCACATGTAGCCCAATGACAAAAGTGTGCAAAACAGTCCCCAACGTTGTATATAGACCCCTGGGGGATGGGGTCCCCGGGGAGAAAAGAAATTAGTGATAGGTGCTAATTTTTTTTTACGGGCAAATCAGGAGTCGCGCACTCAGCGCCGCGCTCAGCACGGCTCCCTGGTGTGCACGCGTTGGGTGCGCGACTCCTAACGCGTTGAACACATATATGATGTCATGCGCAAGCGCGCGAGCGTCGCGTAAAGTAATACGTATGTGTCGCATATGTGCCTGGAGTCGCGTACTGATTGCATAGCAATCGTGCAGGAAAATACGCACCCATCGCACATCCTACGCGGATCCTACACAACAATCCTAAATTGGCGGTTAGGTTCCGAGCAGCGATCGAGAAAGGTACGCTTTGGGTGCATGACTCCCCAAAAAAATTTGAAAAAAAACCAATAAAGAAAATAATATAAATATATTAAAAAAAATATATTAAACAAAAAAAAACCAGAGTTTCAATATTTGAAAAAAAAATTCATTTATATTAAAAATATAGAATGTAATTGAAAAAATAAAATATGTAAAAATAAATGGTTAAAAAAAGTAGAAAATCAGTATCAAAAAAAATAAATATAACTATTATTAAATTAAAAACTGTCATTTAAGAAATCTTTGAAATTCACTGAAAAAAACATAGGTTTCAGACATGTTATAGTTAGGAATTAGCATTTAAAAAACCTTAGAAATTCACTGAAAAAACCATAGGTTTCAGACATGTTATAGTTAGGAATTAGCATTTAAAAAACCTTAGAAATTCACTGAAAAAACCATAGGTTTCAGGGATGTTAAGTTAGCTGGACATTTCATTCGTACAAAACCATTGAAATTCATCCGTTATGGTTAGTTCTACTAACTATGAGTCGCACGCCCGCAATCCACTGCTGATGATGTCACATATTAAATCATTCATGACATGGTCAGTGACATCACTGATGACATCACTGATGACATCTCAAATGACATCACTGATGACATCACTGATGACATCATCTAGTAGATATAATATGTAACGTCATCAGCAGTGGATTGCGGGCGCGCGAGTTACAGTTAGTAGAACTAAATATAACGGAGGAATTTCAATGGTTTTGTACGAGTGAAATGTCCAGCTAACTATAACACCCCTGAAACCTATGGTTTCTTCAGTGAATATATATATATATATATATATATATATATATATATATATATATATATATTATCTACTGGCGGTCGCCAGTAGATAGTTATAGTTAGGACCGAGTTTCCATAGGAAATCTGAAAATTCTATTTTGAATAACTTTGGCACCGGTTGACGAATCCTCGCGAAATTTTCAAAACTAATGGGGCGCTCCGTTCAGCTCCTACCCTAAAAGTCTCGGGGTGATTCGTTAAGCGGGGGCCGAGAAAAAAGGGGGGTCCCAAAACGCATTTTCCCCATGCATTTTTCCATAGGACCTTTAGTCGAAGGTACAGCCCGAACGGCTGAACAGAATTACTTGAAATTTGGCAGAGAGGTAGTCCTCAGGTCAGGGAAGTGCCTTTTGCAGGTCTGGTGTCAATCTGTTCAGTTGTTCCTGAGAAAATAGCATTTAAAAGCATATAAATATCTATAAGCGCGCACCGTGCGAGCACCCTAACGTGCACGAGCGTAATTCTGATTGGTGGTTACATGTTAGTCAACGTTCGAATCGGTCGAAATCAGGAAGTGTCGGCCGCCATTTTGTTTATTTTCAGTGCGAGAGTGAAAAAGGAAGGTGGCGAATGTGAAAAGGGGGCAGGGTAGAGAGTTCCTGACCCCCTAGCCTTTGTCAGGGGGTCCCTGAAGGACCCCGAAGGCAGAATTTTTTTTTTTTAAATCGCGGGGGTGCGCGCACCGTGCGCGCACGGTGAAAAACCCAAAAAAAAAAAAATGTAATACGTAGTTTATTGTAAAATAAATATATTACAAAAATAATGATACATAAATAAATTAGCATTTAAAAAACCGTACAAATTCACTGAAAAAACCATAGGTTTCACACACGTTATAGTTAGGAATTAGCATTTAAAAAACCTTGTAAATTCACTTAAAAAACCATAGGTTTCACACATGTTATAGTTAGGTGGATATTTCACTCGTAAAAAACGAATGAAATTCCCCCGTAATAGTTAGTTCAGATAACTATAACTCGCGCGACCGCCACTCTATCACAAGGATGATGTCATCAGTGATGTCATGAGTGATGCCACTGACCATGTCATGAGTGATGTAATATTTGACGTCATGAGCAGTGGATTGCGGGCGCGCGAGTTATAGTTATCTGAACTAACTATAACGGGGGAATTTCATTGGTTTTTTACGAGTGAAATATCCACCTAACTATAACATGTGTGAAACCTATGGTTTTTTAAGTGAATTTGCAAGGTTTTTTAAATGCTAATTCCTAACTATAACGTGTGTGAAACCTATGGTTTTTTCAGTGAATATATATATAAATATATATATATATCTGACATGCAGCTCCCCTTGTCCAAAAGCAATCTGCTTCGCTTTATGGAAGCGAGAGCAGATTTTCTGCTCTCGCTTCCATGAGGCGAAGCAGAGTTTGCAATGGCAGGGTGGGAGCAGTGCTCCCGCCCCTGCCACTGCAAACTGCAATGTCCTGGAGGTGGGCACCCCAGGACATTGCTGGAGCCGGCCCTTGGGGGTGGTGGTCCCCAGGGCCTTAGAGGGCTCCTGGAGGGGGGCCGCTAGCCTCCCCTCCCAACTCATTTAAAGCTTCTGGAGGTGGTGGTACACCCTTACCACCCATTCATTGTATTTTTATGAATTTTAGGGTTTCAGTATAATATTGGAGTTCTAGGATGATCTGCACGCAAATACTGATGGGGTTTTAACAATTCCACATTGTACCATTCTCTAAGTTGTTCATTATATTCAGCTTTTATTGTGGATAAGGTTAGGTATTCTAACATAGCATGAAATATCGTCCAATGCTTCAGTCATGTACATCTGCTTCGGCCACAGAATGTGGTACCCGTTTTATCTCATTCTCCAACTCCTGGAGCTCTTTCATGAGATCTACATCAGCAACTCTTAGTTGGATTTGTTTTCCCTCATTTTTGGCCACATGCTTTTTCTTAAACTTTGGTTGCATCCCATATTACTTTCTGATTTTTAATGATCTGATGAATCTGAATAAATCTATTCTCGTTTGCATGTAGTCCAAGTTTGATTCTGGACGATATGAAAGTCACAATGATAGAATACTAATTTCTTTCTCTGTTAGTGTAGTATCCGTTACATTTATTATGGTATTGGTGATGTTTACTTCTGTGTCCACTTCTGCTCTTTGGTGAACGGCTTATTTTTCTTTTCATTTCCTGCCCCATTTATTTCTTCTTTTCCACACTGGTTGCTTTTGTTCCTATTGTCTTGGGTGTAAGTTTAACCGCCTGGCTTGTGTGTGGTAAAGACATTTGTGGTAAAGACACATGTATTGTAAAGCCTGTATGGTAATGGCATGCGAGGTTCAGTCATCGTTGTAAAGGTTGTAAAAGTTGTTTCCCCACGCCTATAAAAGAGACATTGGCTTTGGCAATTTGGTTTTGCTATGTTGTACACCAGCTTGGCTGCTATTCAGCGTAACTAAAAGGTAGTGGCGTGGAGTGTCCTAGAGTGGACCGGGGGGAGTAGAGTGTTATAGACTGGATTTGTTTGAATGGAGTGGAGTTGGAGGAGTAGAGTTTCATAGAGGGGAGTAGAGTTCAGTGGGTCAGTGGCAGAGAGTGGCGTAGAGAGCAGTGGTGTAGGGTGGAATGGCGTAGAGTGGAGTGGAGTGGAATAGGATGGAGTGGATTGGAGTGGATTGTGGTAGTGGGGTGGCTTGGACTGGAGTAGATTGGGGTGTATAGGATTGGGGTAGAGTGGGTTGGAGTGGGGTGAATTAGAGTGGAGTGGAGGGGTGGATTGGACTGGACTGGAGGGGGTGGATTGGATTGGGTGGATTGTATTGGAGTGGGGTGTATTGGACTGGAGTGGGGTGGATTCTATTGGATTGTGAGGGATGGATTTGATTGGAGTGGGGTGGACTGAACTGGGGTGGGGTGAATTGGATTGGGGTAGAGTGGGGTGGACTGGAGTAGAGTGGGGTAGACTGAACTGCATTGGAGTGGCGCAGATTGGAGTGGGGTTGGCTGGACGGGGTGGATTAGATTGGAGTGGGGTGGAATGAAATAGGGTGGACTGGATTGGGATGGGCTAGAGTGGAGTGGGGTGGATTGAATTGGAGTGGGGTGGACTGGTGTGTCCTGGACTGGAGCAGGGCTGGACTGGCCGTACCGTCAATCGGATATTTCCCCGGGAGGCCGGAAGGGTAGGGGCCAGATTCTCAGTGGTGGGGGTTGGTTTTGTTACTGGGGGCTGGTTTTGCAGCTGTGATGCAATATCGGGCCCCAGTAACTAAAGCAGCAAGCAAGCATTTCCAGCCTCTGGGGACTGGTAGGGGCTGGTCTGAGAAACCTGCCAGGGCTGGTTTGGGTTCCCAGTCTGGGCCTGGACTGGGGTGTAATGGAGTGGGGTGGAATGGATTGGGGTGAATTTGAGTAGGGTGGGTTGGATTGGGGTGGAGTGGGGTGGATTGGAGTGGAGTAGATTGGATTTCAGTGGTGTGGATTGGATTGGATTGAGGTGGATTGGATTGGTGTGGGATGGGGCATATTGGAGTGGGGCATATAGTTTTAGATCGGAGTGGGGCTGATTGGAGTGGGCATATTGTTTTGGATTGGAGTGGGGCAAATTGCTTGGATTAGAGAAGGACAGACATGAGTGGGGCACATTGTTTTGGATTGGAGTAGGGCAGATTGGAGTGGGGCAGATTGTTTTGGATTATAGTGTTGCAGAGTGAGGCGGATTGTTTTGTATTGAGTTGGGCAGATTTTTTCAATTGGAGTGGGGCAGATTGTTTTGAATTAGAGTGGGGTGGATTGTGGTGGATTGGATTGGAGTCGGGTGAATGGGGGAAGAAGTGGAGTAAATTGGATTGGGGTGGATTGGATTGGTGGGAGGTAAATTGGTTTGGAGTGGGATGGATTGTGGTGGCTTGGAGTGCGGGAATTGGGATGGAGTGTGTGGATTAGGGTGAGGTGGATTGGATTGGGGTGATTTGGAGTTTGGGAGGTTGGAGGGGGGTACATTGGAGTGGGCGGATTGGAGTTGGCAGATTATTTTGGATTGGAGTGGGGCAGATTAGAGTGGGGTAGACTATTTTGGATTGGAGTGGGCAGAATGGAGTGGGGCAGGTTGTTTTGGATTGGAGTGAGGCAGATTGGAGGGGGGCTGATTGTTTTGGATTGGAGTAGGGTGGGAGGATTGGCGTGTGGTGGATTAGAGTGGATTGGATTGGGGTGAGTGGTTTGGAATAGAGTAAGTCTGTTGGATTAGTCTGGGGTGAGGTGGGGTGGATTGGCGTGGATTGGAATGGGGGTGAATTGGGGTGTACTGCACGGTTATGTTTTAAAGCATAATTTCAGAAATTACACATAAGAAAGAAACAATGTCACTTTGCGATAAAATAAGCCTCATCTTTTGAGAACAGCGCCTACAATCAAAATCAAAAGAAAACATGAGCAATGGATGGGCTCCAAGCCCTTTTCTGTATACAAGAGGCTCGTAAACGACGCATTTCTTTCTACTCAGCCCCTCTGTTTTCATCGCTTTGCCTTCTCAGGCTTTCCTTTCCTTTTGCCCCCGCACCCTCCACTTTTACCCTCCTGGTTTATCCCTCCTCTCTATAATGCCCCTGGTTACCATGTTTTATTCTGTTGCCCCCCTCACTTTCCTGATCTCTCTCCTCTCTTCCTCTTTACCCTCCATGTCTCTCACTTCTCTCATACTTCTCACCCTGCCGACTGAACACCCTGTCCTCTCTACCCTTTCCGCTCACTTCGCTGGTCCCTCCTTGGGTCCAATGAGTGATACATGATGGCCCTAAAGCAGATGAAGGAAGTAGGCCCCTGCCACCCTGGTTAAGTGATAAAACACAGCCATCTGCCTGGATTGAGTAGCAGTGGGCCCCTCACATCCCAGTGCACCAGTGTTGCTGCACTTGCTGTTCTGATGATAGCTATGTGTCTGTTTCTTTGTTCTGCTTCACCATCATTTCCGTGCATTCTTCCTGAAGATCTTTAACCCCTTCCTCTCTTGTTTTCCTCCTTATCAATCCACCTTCCACTTTTCACTCTTCCATAGTCCCCTTCTATCTCTCCACTTCCCTTTCCCTCTCCATTCTTCACAGATGTTTCTACCTGGCCTTCACTCTCATTTCTCTCTTGCCTCTTTCATGCTTCTTCCTCTGTCCTATATATATTTAATTTGCCATACTGTTCTCCATCTTTCCCCCTATATCTCCATTGTTCCTTGTATATCTCCACGCAACACTCTTCTCGTTTCTTCTGTATCTCAATACTTTCCACTTCTCACTCTCCCCAAACTCGCACCTTTATTTCTCCACTTTTCTCTCTCCCTCGCTCTATTTTCCACCGATGCAACTGTTAAACTCAGTATTTAGCCCTTTCCCTGTCTTTTGTCTTCTTCATCACTTGAATCTATCTTGACCTTTACATTGACATTTACATTCTCGTATGCTTGTCCCCATTATCTCCTGGATCTCTCCCATAAACCTTTCACTCCCCATATCTCTAGACTCTCGAGCCTGGCTTATCAGTCTTCATGTATATCTACCCCCTTCATTGTACATATCCACAGTCTACACCTCTTACTCAAGCTCTATATCCCTACTTCCCACATTTCATCCCATCTCCACTCTCCTTGCACCTCTCCAGTCTTCTTCCTATTTCATAATTCTCTCCTCCAGCTTTCTTTTTGTGGTTTCCCTTTCTCTCCTCCAGCTTTCTTTTTGTTGTTTCCCGCCTACCTCTGCTTTGATCCTATATTTCTCCCATCCACTATCTCTTTCCTTCCCACGGCTCTCCTGCATCTCTTGATTGTCCCTTGTATTTCTCCACCCTCCAATCCTTTCATTAAACCCTGTATCTCTCCCTACTTTCATTTGCTGTCCCCTGTATCTCTCCAGTCTCCCCCTTATCTATGCTCTACTCACTTTCTCCTGACTCTCCACCCCTGTGATTTGCTTTCCACTTTACCTTGTTTTTCTCCACTCTCCCGTGTAGCTCTCTATTATGCTCTACATCTCTCTATCCTCCCCTTTTCCTTATCCCCTGCATCTCTTATCCCCTTCATTATCTGTCCACTACTCAGTATCACTTTGATCTCCACTTTATCTCCTTTCCTCTTTCCTCTCTTTTTCTCCCCTCCATCTTTACATTGCTTCCTATTTTCTTACCCCTGTATTTCTCCATACCAAACCATTCACTCTCTCCCTTCTCTTCTATATATTTGTCTAATCTCCATTCCAATACCTCTAGTCACCTCTGAGTTTTGCCACTTTTCCCTGGATCACTCCTCTCCACTTCCTTTCGTTTTGTCTTACTTCTCAATGACTGTTGTTTCATACACTGGGGGAAGATTTACAAAGCCCTTGTGCCACATAATGCGAAGCAAGGGCTTAAGTGATGTTTACTAAATTACGCAAATCCACCTTGCAAGGCTCTGCATGGTTTAGTAACTCCAGGGTAACTCAAGGTAACGCAAATCGCTGCCTTGCAAAACTGCACTGGGATTGTGATTTTGATGTGATCCCAGATTTACTAAGGGTAGGTAACCTGGGATCATGTCAAAATGGTATGCCTTCCCAAAAGAGGCATAATAAAGGGAAATATCTTCATTTCTTCTCCTTTCTCCATGTGCTGCATTCTGTAGCACAAGTAGAAAGAAGAAAATGCCTCTATGGATTGTTTTTGTGAAGGATGGTGTTCCTTCCTGCAAAACAACAAAAATCTTGGCTGTAATGCAGTCACCCTTGCATCATGGCACAAGAGTGCCTGCGACAGTGGTTGGTAGCACTTGGTGCGCAGTGCAGGGCTAGAGCAGGAATGCGTCATTTCCCAGTAGATATGGTGCATTCCTGCTCTCTCCCTGTCACGCAACACAGCTTAGCCTGCCTTTATTATAACTCTGCCCCTGGGCCTTAGTCACTGAACAATAAAATGATAAATGTGGGCTTCAAAGACTTTTTTGAAGCTGTGACTCTCATAATTATCAGAATTCATAAATAGTTAAATGTGCTCCAAAGAGGCCACCAAAAAATAAAAGCTGATCCAGAAGCAATTTTGGCTCTCTCAAGTTTCCAAAGTCAATGCTGACTCATCTAGGTCAGGTTTTTACTTTGCATTCTTGAACATGTATTCTTGTTGATGTGTTATAAAATCAGGACTACAAGTCCCAGAATGCATAGCAAAGCCTGTACTGGACGATCTAGACTCATACGGACCTAAGAAACGTGAGAGTGCTGTTTCTGGTAATGTCTGTCCCTTGCTGTTAAAAGCACTGAGTATTTAAGCTTTTCTTATAATGCTATGAACAAGAAACACTCATTCTTCTTACAGTGAACAGCTCTGTGGTTCCTCAAAGGGCACTCCCCACTCACTTCCAATTGTACCACCATCAGCGTCTGACCTTCCATTCCTTCTCGGTTACTTCATCACCAAGTTTCCCCTTACTATAATACCTCTAGCTCAAAATTCCTACCTACTTTGCTGAGTTTCTCTGCTCTATGACACAAGTGCCAAGGTTCTTATCTTATATGGCACAAGTACCCAGTTTTCTATCACCTCACAGTGATACCATCATCAATATCCCTGCCACTCACACTGATGCCATAACCTTGGTACATATATACTTTGCTCTTTTTTTGTCGCATAATTTATGCGGCACTCTAGACCTGAAAGGGGATTGTTTTGACTTATACTGGTTGCTCCCTTGTGTCAGGACAAAGCTACTCCTCTTTGATGAGCTCTAATAAGACCAAAACGTGTGTTCGGGGTTTGTTTTATTTATTTCAGGCTGGCTTGGATGGCATTTTTCCATTACAAATCTGTAATACTGTGCTTGGAATGGCAAAAAGCTTTTGTTATTTTTCAGCTCTTCATGGATGATACTTGCTAATCCTATGCTTAAAACCTTTGCTCTAAAAAAAGGGCAAAAGACTATGTCCGTTTCTAGCTCGGCATGGATGGCACCATGCTAATCCTATGGTTAAAAACTCTGCTAGAAAAACAGACTTTTGAGGTGAGCAGATTTGGAGTGTTGGTGGTGTTGTAGAGTGTTACATATAAAAGAGCTGCTTTCCTCCTGAAACATGGGAACTACTCAGGGATCCCTGCTCTGTCTTGCATAATTTATGTGGCACTCTAAGCCTGAAAGGGTTTTTTTATATGCGTTTGTGTGTGGTGGGTGGGTGTAGTCTACAAAGATGGTTAGATATACAGAGATTGAAAGATGGGTGCAGATAGATAGGTATAGTCAAGCTAGATAGTTGGATATACATAAATATACATAGATAGCTATGTATATAACTAGATAGATAGACAGGTAGACAGACAGGCGGACGGACGGACGGACAGAGACAGACAGACAGACAGACAGAAATCGGTCCCTTCCCAGAGTAAACACTGAGCAGCTAGGCCCCAGGCAAGCACTTTGAGAAAAAAAAACTAATTTATGGGAGCAGCTTTATAAGTAAGCTGCAGCCGGA
The DNA here is from genome assembly GCF_964204655.1 of Triturus cristatus. Lineage (NCBI taxonomy): Eukaryota > Metazoa > Chordata > Amphibia > Caudata > Salamandridae > Triturus > Triturus cristatus. Next base: position 1,562,676,725 of record NC_140590.1, read on the forward strand.
GAAGGACAGGCTGGGCCACACAGCCCTCTGACCTTGGTGCACTTGACCAGATGCACCATTTATACGACCATGTCTGGGTCTTTATCTTCTCTCGCTCTCCACATCTTGTTCATGTCACTTCTCCCTTCATCCTGCTCCTTCCTCACCTCTTCGTCCTATCTACACCCTTTTCCCACCATTCTGGTCCATTCATCCTCTTTGCTCTTGCTATTTCACCTTCACCTCTTGATCACCCCTTCTTTTGTTTAAACTTTCACCTTTCTCCCTAATTGAATTATTCCCCATCTCTATCTTATCCTTTTGACCTTTGCCTATCTCATCTCTCTGTTCATGTGTCTTCCCCTCGCACCATTCTGGTGTCTCCTTCCTCTCCCTTGCACTCACCTCTTTCTCTCTGTCTTGCCTTGAGATCCCCTTAGAAGTCCTCTGTCTTTTCATTGTTTCCTCCATTTCTACCTTCCAGATCCTCTCTCCTTGCCCCTTCTTTTTCACAACCTCTTTTTTCACAATTTTGTATCACACCCTTTTCTTGCTCCCTCGCCTTATACACTCACTTTTCTCTCTCACACTCTCCTTTCATGCCCACCTTTGTTTCCTCCCACAGTTCACCACACCTCTGTCTATAACCCATGTCAGACACATCTGCCCCAATGACCTTCTTTGCCTCACGCTCTATCTTTTTATCCTACTTTCTCACAATCCACTTCACCCCTTCTCCATCTTAGTCCATCTCATTCTCATATCCTTTCCTCTTGAAAAGACTTAGTAACTACAATCATCCATGCTCATTTTTAAGTTTCGCCACATGGACCACGTATAAATGAAAGGCCTTTTGCGGACCATACCAAAAACTTACATTGGGCTTAGAGCCCACTCATTGCTTACAATTGGTTGACTTTATAGTCACTATCATTTGCTTGCTTCCTATTTGATGGATGGGGTTCCTCTTCTTGTGTTTGTCCCTCTCCTGGAGCAGAGCCTCTTTTCATCCGTTTGACTTGTATCCTTCCACTGATCATATTTAGGAGCTGTTTTTTAATTTTTTTAACTTCCTCGTGAAAGTGCATGTTTCGTGCTTTCCCTTGTGTGCTGCTTTCCCCACCCCCCTGTTGCTTCCCCTTCACCAGCTCTTCACTTGTTCCTCCTTTGCTCCCCCGTTACTTCCTTCCCCTCGTAGTCCTTTAAGAAAATGCTCTTTAGGTCTCGCCTAGGCAGAGCGCATGCGTTGCTCTAGGAGAGAGCCTTTAGCAATCGGTCTTCATTTTTCAAGCACTCATGCTTGTGGCGGCATCCACCTTGCGGGAGCGAGCAGCGGCGCGCTTGGGCCGTATGTTTGTAATTAACGTGGCCGTGCCGCTACTTGCTCTTGCACGAGTGCTTGAAAAGTGCAGGCCGCTTGTTTTGCCTTGAATGGTCCCGCGGCGTTTCTTGCTTTCGCAGCTTCTCTTGTTGAAGAATCGTTCCAGCATCCGCTTTTTAATATCGTTTTGCTTTGAATGGTCCTGCGGCGTTTCTTGCTTTCGCGGTCTTTGTTTATACATGCCATTCCAGTATGTGATCATTTTTTAAGAATGACCTGCCAGACTAAAATGTTTAATGGATGACGCATTTTCGCAACTATCGTAAACTATTTGGATGACTTGAATACTTATCAAACCCTACTTTACGCATGCAGAGCCATTACGTATTATATGCGCACGGGTAAATATTTCATGTTGAATATGCTTATACACACGTTAAAAAACATTATCCTACTTTTCTCAGCAGTGTGTTACCGCAAGCGCAAAATATCCTGTTTGGGTATCCCTGCCGATTCAATACACCCTTTGACTGTGTTGTGAAGATGTTTCTCCTGTTGAGTAAGAACGAATTTTTCTTGCAAACGGATCTATTTCATGCTCTGAAGCAAACAGGGAAAGTTAAAGAAGATACTGGCAAAGTTTGGTAAAATATTTTAATGTATTCGAGTATGAGAATTACTTTTACAATCTGGGTAGACTAAAACACCGAAGAACTCGGTAAAAGTCTTGAAATACATAACTTCAGTGCTTTTTTAGGAAAACTGTGTCTAAATGCTTCGCAAAAATAACTTCCTGTGCATCTGTTATCTGGAGTCATGTGATCGGTTGGGGGTTATTTAGTGCGGGCTAAAATGTTTGTATAGCGCCACGACGCAATGTCTATAAAAACACATTCATGCTTTCTGACATTTAGATTTCCGAGCCTCGACTTGGTTTATTCAACCTTACCATACACCATGTTGTGTTCTTATTTGCGAGTTTTTGTCTACCATCCTATCTTGACTGTTTCCTACAGTCACGTGAAGCGCTTTGACATACTTGTTTGATTCTTTTGAGCGCTATGACAATACAAATATGAACTATAATATGCGCCTTTCCGCAGTAGTAATATTTTGTGTTTTATCGGGTTATTATAGTGGCCGAGTAAGAAAAGTCACTGCAAGCGCCAACAGATTGGGCGGTGTGCGCTTCACAAAGGCTATTAGCAAATCAATCACAATTACCTATGGTACGGTGAGAGTTGTTCAAGCGGAATATACATTCTTTAAATGGGGAGCATGTGTAATATCTTTTTTTTTCATTGTACCTAATATGGCTTTTTATGGCCTGTTGGCTGTGCGTAAGTACATTCTTTGGCCTTAATATATATGTGGGTCAGGAAGGGTATTAAACAAGCATTTGCAATGCAATAGGCCTCGTAGATGTGAGAGTTTAAGCTATTGGTATTGTAAATGGCAATACCTTTTATTAGCGTGTTGGTTTTTAAAACATAAATAAAAGGCTTTGTCATTTACAATGCCAGTAGCTTAAACTCTCGCAAATGCAAGACCTATTGCATTGCAAATGCTTGTGTAATAAGTCTTTAGTAACGAAGTATCACCAATGGCAACCTTTTGCAGACTAGTCTTTATAGCGCTTACCTTCAAGTCTTTGGTAGAAAGCATTAAAATGCGTGCGTGCTGTCAGAATGTGCTGAAGTGAGTTGGCGATAAATGCACTTTTCTTTCTCACTAAGATATGTAGAGCAGAGTGAAGGATTTAAGTTTTGTTTACTTTTTTCGGAAGTCTTTAGATTTTAACATAAGAATGATGCTGTTGCAAAATATGTTACACTTGGTGGTAGGATTACAGACAAGACATGTTAACAAAACATCTGTCAATATGATTTGTTCAGCCTGCAAGTTCTCGCTCGAGTTTAACTAGTTCAGATTTTACAAAAAATATTTTCTCTCACCAAAAGTAGTGCTTCCAAAACGGTTCATTTTGCTGATTGGTTTTGGTGCATATCACACTTGCTCCTGTTCAGGCATGCACTTCGTTATTTGTGCTTTATTGTTTTCTTGTACACCAATCTTCAGACCGGGTTGTGGCAAGTCTGGCTGCACTAAGGTGTGTATCTGTTGTATACAGAGTCCACTTACGTTGATAGTTCTCGTTATTTTTACAGTTCACACCGGTGTGACTGCACTATGTTTTGTGGGCATCCTGTTTTCTCTTTTTTTATGGTCACTCTCTTCATATTCATGGCATCAGGATGGGCAGGAATTTGGCACCTACTGCGCCAGAGGTAAAAAAACAAGCATTGGCATAGCCAAAAGGTCTCGCCTTTTGGACCTTATAAGTGTTTAGCCATGCAACAGTTGATGTTGTTGCACCAAGGATATTGTGCTGGATAACTAAACACTTATAAGGTCCCAAAGGTGAGACCTATTGGCTATGCCAATGCTTGTTTTCAATGTTTTGGGAGTTCAAAGTAAGCTTTTGCAGATCTCTATAGCTTCCTCGCCCTCCATCCCCACCGTTTCTTCACCCACTACCCCCCAAGTTTTGCGGTTCTTTAAATAATTTTTTTTATGATTTTTTTTTTTTGCCGGGCCTGGCACCTGCCATTTGTTGTTGGGCTGACCCCCATGTAAAAAGAGATTTCATACGAATAACATTTAATTTTTGTTTATTTACTGATCCAAGCGGCACTTTCCATTTTGGTTCAGTAAATAAAAAAAAGATTATGGCAACTGAGTTATTCCAGAGGCACACTCCATGCTTGATGACCCATGCATGCGCCTATGAAATGACATGGCCGCCAGTAGCAGTGCTGTCATTGTGCCTTTCATTTTTTTTGCCGCTGCTGCATAGCACCAGCTGAAAGTATTGGCAAAGCCAATAGGTCAACAAAGCAAGATTTATTTTCTTTCACAATGTTTGTTTCATTTATTTTTAATAGGGCCCACCCCTTTTGAAAGGTTTTTCAAACACATTTGGTCTTTCTTGTCTTGTTTGCAGAAGAACCACAGCTCTCATGTATAATTCGGGAAGGCCCCCTTATTATTTCTCACTTAGCGTACTACGGCACGTTCCTATTTCAGTTTTTTGTAAACATCTATGTTGTGAACCCTCTCATACTCACACACATGCACACTATTTCCCTTAGAGGGTATGATTTACAAAGCTAACTTACACTTTTGAGTAATTTTACACATTTAAGTAAGTTTACAATTTTTCTGTATTCATAAACTGCCCTTTTGTAGTTATTTACATTTTTGTAGAAACCTACACTTTTGCAGTAATTAAACATATAACTTACACATTTTTGTAGTTACCTACACTTTTTTAGAAAGTCCACCACTACACAAGGCCAACTAATGCTCCTACAGCACCTTTCCACAGAACATAATGGTAGGAAATTAAAATAAAATCTCTTAGGAAATAATGTTAAATTAGATTATAAAAATATTTTAACATTTAAATTAATTTTAAAACATATATGAACATAGTACATATTTATCATTTAATTATAATATATTTAATAACCAATTGTTTTTATTTAAAACAATATAACATTACATTTCTTGAAAAGAATTATATACATTTTAATGAATTCTATACATCTCTTTTATTAATTAGTAATGCATTTACAAATATTTTTTCATCAGATGGGAAATTCTTTCTTAAAATAAACTTCCAATGTTTTATATTTCAATTAATGTAAGTTCTAATTCAAAATTAATTTAATAGTGCTGCAGCAATAATTCTTCTACATTTAAACTAAATGCATACAATGAATTTACTTTAATATTTAACATAAAAATATTTTTATTTCTATTTTCAAGTTGAATAAACTTTTTAAATGTTCCCTATACTTCACAAAAGGGTGACTCCACATTCGGGGCAGAGATCTTATTACAAAAGTGTAAGTTACATATGTATGTAGCTACAAAACTGTAAGTTACTACAAAGTGCAGTCATTGGTAGAAAGTCACTCGTAGAAAGCACTTTAAAAATAATGTATTAATGTTGCTATTATCATTTTTATTATAATTATCATCACCTTCAGGAAACCCAAAGAAGCCAGAGTCTGCCAGTGACTTGCTGCCTCATGAAGGACGCCATGTCATGTAAACTAAAATTTGGGGGGCACACACTTGTTAGATTATTGGAACCGCAAAAGAAAATTGTGATCTTTGTGGAAACGAGGACAACTGGCAAGTGACTGTTCTCACTGAGTTCTGCTCATGCAGAACAGAGGTGCCAAATACCTTTCATAGCATCGTCTGTATTTGCAGGTGATATATAGCGTAGTTCCACCCAGAACCGCCAAAATGAATACATACATACACAAAAATGGTGACATTTTATAATGATTTAGAATGTATTATGTGGTAATGTTTTACAAATCATATGTGTAAAATCATCATTACAATAAGAATGTGAGATAAGTTAGCAATTCGGCTGCATGTGCTCCACCTGTAATTCCGTGTGTGCGAGCATGTGTGTATGTTTGTGTGTTTTTCAATGTTCAGAATAATTGACTGTCACCACTAGTTTCATTTGTTTCTATTGTATAGTGCGTAGGCAGCCTATTGATCGCTTCAGAGTGCAAGGGGGTGTTTACACAAGCAGAGGCGTAGCTAGAGCTTGTGGCGCCCAGCGCTATCCCTCAGATTGCCGCCCCTGGGAGGGGGGGTTGCTGGGGAAAAAGGACAGCAAGCACTTGAAAGAGGACCGAGTGACACGTAGTATCGCCGCTAATAGTTACCTCGATCATGCAAGTTACATGCACATACATGACACGGTCCAAGGCTACACAGTTGAATACACCGGTGACTGGCAGTGACTGGCAGTGCAAAAGAGAACACACAGATCTATCTGGGGACTCAGAAAAACCCCATGTGACATCCATCAGAGAGCTGCGTGAACAATTACCTGGTAATCCCCTCAGCACAATGCAAACATGCACATACATGACACTGTTCAGGGATCCATCATCTACAGCTGACATTAAATGACCAATCATCATGGTCCACCCATTAAAGCAGTGCACTTTGTGATCTGCATGGTACATGTTCTTTGCAGCAGGCACATTAACCGTCTGAGCTACCTTTCCAGGAGTTAACCCTTCCACTAGACAAAACTGGGATCTCTCTCTAGGAAGAACATTAATCACCGAAGTTATCATGAAATTTGTATTGTTTCTGAAAATTGCTGGAGGCCAGGAAGGAGGCAGCAAGTTTTTTTTAAACCATAATATACTTGCAAACACTACGCACCCACCCGAAATAGGTACCCAGTGCGGTCACACCGTTCGCACCGGCCTAACCTGCTCAAGGTTCATGTGACCTCAGTGACAGAGTCACAGTGACTGGATCACTGTTGCTCTAGGGTGTGCTGCTTCGTAGGTCTCCCTGCAAGACTGGAGATGAACTTCTGTATGGATTGTGGTGGACAGGCCTTCAAGGTTAACTCACAATTGACACCACTAGGCTACACCTGCTTGTGCTAAGACATCAAGCCTTCTAAGGTCTAGTGGGGCCTTCTAAGGTCTAGCATGGGAATATGCTCCCTCAGTAGAGTGGTCTGGTGGATTGGTCATGAAGGCTGAACCCAGTTCCCCAGTTCCAAATTCGACAGCTCTGGCCATAGTGCCACATCCTCTCCCCCACTGAACACCATACTGCCCCACTGAGAGAAACTCGCACTGCCTTCAACTACAACCTAATTGTGCCCGCTATAAACACTTGGATGTGGCTCAATTCAAACTATGCACTTGATAAGAGTAATATGCTGCCTAAAAAAAAAAGTCAATGCAAACACTCATAGGGAATGCAAGAATAAGTAAAGCATGTGAAATGTAAGCAGAAACAACATGGTTACCTTAACGATTTCTCACTCACTATTCAGAAATCAGCGAGTGGTTTTACCTGAAAGGTTAAGGACATGACTACAGGGCCCTGAAGGGAACCGTTTCAAAGTCCATTGCTTATATCCTTACAAAACGTAAGCAGTATGGTTTAAAAAGACCACATCCATAAACACAGAGCCATGGTACACATTTTGTTTTCCAATCCACCCATGAACCAGGTATTGGAGTCCCTCCAGGAATGGTACACTTTCCCACCTGGGGACAACAATGCTGTTCAAAGAAAGACTAGAAAACAAAAGTAGCGCTTCACTGCAAAGTCTGTAAAGTGAGGTTGATGTATTTGGATGTGAATAAAACCAATCTGGCCACTTTGCAACTGTCTTGCTTTATTTAGGTATGTATTTATTTTTCATATTTAAAACCTTCTATTTCTCTCCATCCCGCTGCACTTTGGAATAGAAAAAATGTCAGAAAAAGGGCATTTCCCGCAAGAGTGTTTTTCTTTTTCGGATACATTTCACAGGGAAGCAACTAAATGAAAGAAGGAAAGAGAGGTTGTGAACCGTTTCTTCAAGTCACGGGTTTCAGTAAGTAAGGAGCAAGACAGAAAGAGAGGAAATCATAGGAAGAGGTGGGGGGGGGGACAGCTGCCAGCACAAAAAAAGAAGAAGACATTGCCCGAGTCCTATTCCTTCTCGGAACGTTCACGAAAGCAAGCCGAGCCTTATCTGAATGCCTTTGTCCCCCCCAAAATAGTGCCGCCTGGGGCGGACCGCCCCTACCGCCCCCCCCTAGCTACGCCACTGTACACAAGGGGGGGTGGGCACAAGAATGAAAATGTCACAAATTAAGAAAGGCCTGGACTATGTGCTGCAAGGCACAAGAGGTGGGTTTTAGATCTTTCCTGTTCTTTCCACAGCCTTCCTCTAGAGAAAGGGGCAGTGGGGTGAGCTTTCCATAGAGATGACTCGTGCGAAAGGAGGTAGTTTATTCCTTATAATATGTTGGTGGTTTAGCTTTTGAAAACACTATTTTACCCATTTCAACCTGATTTTCTAATTTTTTTTTATTTTTCTTACGTTTTTCAAACATGTTTTTGGGTGTTGGCTTTTCTCCATTTCTAAACTGTCAATTTTCCCCGATCCACGTGTGAGCAAGCTCGCCCCCTACAGGCTGTTTGCTATCAGGTATTGCAAGGAACAGTGGTGGGGACCTCAAACACTTTCTCGCTGATATCCAGAAGCATAAACAATGTTTTTCAGATACACTGACACACAATATTGTGTTTCCTTGCACCCAGGGCCGGCTCTAGGGCGGTGTGACCGGTGCCACTGCACCGGGTGCTGACTCCGCATGTGGGCGCCTGTTTGCTAGTTTATATTGTGCTTAAAAGCACCTGCTGCCAGGTTCCTGGCTTCCAGAAACTTTCAGGAAACAATTAAAATGTCAAGAAAACTCTGGTGATTAATGTTCTTCCTGGTGAGATCGGAGTTTTGTCTAATAGAAGTTTTGACTAGTGGAAGTTTTGATTCATGGTAAGGTAGCGCAGAGGGTTAATATGCCTACTGCAGTGAATGTGTACCATGCAGATCACAAAGTAAATATAATGTAAACATGTCAGTGGGTTACTGCTTTTGTCAGAGACTTCCTTTTGTTAGTTGCAGTTTACAGCGAGCTATTAACTGTCATCAAAGAACTGCGTGCAGACTTCAAGGTATTCATTGGAGCCATGGATTTTTTTCCCCAGCCTTCCATTATTCTAATGTTGCAAAAAGGGTTCATTTGGGTACAAATCAGTTTTTTTTTTAAAGAGAGCCCCAATCCATTTTGTTACCTTTTAAATTCAGAGTTTGTGCATCTCCAGACCAAGTACTCTTCAACTCTACTGCCTACCTGTATGGATGACATGTGAATCCACCCCTTGTACTCTGTCCTATGTAACATTTCCTATACACTTATTTACACACCTATGATTGATTTTCTCTATGTAATGTGTGTGTTATGTAAAGTGCTCGGTCACTCTTCACTTTTATGAGTGACACTATAAAATTAATTAAATGCATCTGAGAGAGAGGTTATGGTGACTGTTAAAGGGTGGTAGAGAGGGAATCGATGGCGGAGGTGACCATTGGGGGCGCCAAAAAACGTTGTCGCACTGGGTGCCACCAGTGCTAAAGCCGGCCCTGTCAGACTGCACCACTCAAGCCCACTTAATGATTTCTGAAGTGAAGGTGGCTGTTTATTAATACTGATAATCTTATAATTAATTATTACAAGCAGCAACTGAGGTAATTTTCTTAATTCTGGCAAAGTGTGACTTTATACTGTTCCGGTACTATTAAAATAGAAGATAACATGCTTTAGGGAGACTGACGTTTCCCACGCCTCATACAGTGCTTCCCACTGCACTATCAGTGCTGATAAAAGTGCTGTGTTGCTGGCAGAATCTGAACACATGGTGTTAAATGTGTACTGTGATCCTATTACCCACGTATGACTGCAGACACGTTCCAGTTGGCAGACAAGGGACTATGGCACACTACCACTTTTGCTGGTATGCCGTAAATGCCAGCTGTTGAGCCTTCTATAACTAGATTGTGACTGCTGTGTACATTGGAGGCTGAGGTTAATGTATGTGACTCCCTACTCCTTTCCTAGCAAGCTGTCAGCATGGCCACAGGAAAGAACTGAAAAATGTAAACATTCAAACGAGGACACCACTGAAACCTATGATAGATTTCAGTCTGGGCGTACAGGGAGATTCCAGCAGAGTCAGGAAAACTCCTTGAATTTAGAAAAATCATTTGAATAAAATAATTGTCTCCGCTAAGCAAACTTGTGTGGGACACAGTTGAAGTCCGGCTATGCTAGCTCTGCCTTTCATCCTTCCATAGTCAATCAAATGATTGCAATAACTTACTTGACCTTCAAGAGACAATTTAGTTTGTGGTGTGTGCTCTTTAAATGTACATTCTGTTTCCTCTTATTATTTTTATTCAACTAGTAAATCAATATCGTCATGAAATTGATATTATCCAAACATGCCTTTCAAAAAGGTGAGAAATCCCCAAACTTCAAATAAAGGGATAGAAACAGATCATCCCCATCAATATCTTCCATGACATGGCAAGTGAAAATGAGCCTGTGGTATATCATGTGCACACACTTCAGCTCCCAAAAAGTCAATGTCCCAAAAATGTGTTTGAATAAAAAACACAACAATGAGACAGAGACTAAGGCCCAGGTTTACTTACACTTAGCGTCAGTGCATTGTCATTAGAGGTGGGCGGAATTGACAGAATTTGATTCCATGGAATTCCATTTAAATTCTGCGAGATTATGCAGAATTCTCCGACAGAGTGGAGTGGGCATGTGGTACTATTTTCCTTGCGCAAAATGCGCCTTGGTGTCCAAAAATGGAAGCAAGGATGCATTTTGCGCTAAGAAATTTCACTGCCAAATACCAAATGCACTTACAGTACATACCCCTTGGTACCATCACAAACTCTGTAGTAATTACTGCAGAGTATATAATGGTGCTGAGGAGTATGCACTGCTGTTCATACCCCTTGGCGCCCTCACTGCAGAGTATGTAAGGGAGGTGAGGGGTATGTACAGCAGTGCATACCCCTCGACCCCTGACATACTCAGTAATCACTGCAAAGTTTGCAAGGGCGCCGGGGGGTTTGCACCACAGACAAGTGGTGGTGCCAGTGACCCTACTGTGGTGGTCAGATAAGGCAACAGGAAGGCGGATGCAGGATGTCTTGCCATCAGGATGAGCAATCACATGCTTCTCCCCGCTCAGACTCTCCCGGTCCATGGACATGATTTCGCCGGACAGATTGCAATGTTGGTCAACAACAACAGTAGTGGTTCCAGAAGAAGTTTCAGAATGCAAGTCAGTCCACACAGGGCCGGCTCTAGGGCGGTGCGACCGGTGCCACCGCACCGGGTGCTGTTTTCCTGGGGCCGCCACTGTGTTTGTAAGTTTATTATTAATTGAAAGCACCTGCTGCGGGGTTCATTTCCTCCAGCAATTTCCGGGCATCAAAAATATATCGGGATGAATCCTGTGATGAATGTTCTTCTTGAAGAGAGATTGGAGTTTTGTTTAATTGGTGTTTTGACTCACTATAAAGTAGTGCAGAGGGTTAATGCGCCTGTTGCAGAAAACAAATACCGAGCACATTACAAAGTGCAAATGATGTAAATAGGTCAGTGGGTTACTGCTTTTAAAAGAGACATAATTTTGTTACTTACAATTTCTAAGTTAAAATCCTAATATAGGATTGGATCAAATAAATTGCAAGTAACAAAATGATGTCTCTTTTAACAGCAGTAACCCACTGACCAATTACATTATTTGCACTTTGTAATTGTACTGATCTATTAACTTTTATCAAAGAACTGCATGCAAGCTGAAAAGTATAGATTTGAGGAAAGATTAATGTTGGAAAAAGGATTAATTTGGGCAGAAATCTATTCTCATTATTAAAGAGAGCACCCAACTATGGTGTTGCTTTTTAAATTCTGAGTGGGTGCTTCCATAGACCAAGCACTATTAAACTATACTGCCTACCAGTATTGATGACGTGACTCCTACACCTTGTAGTCTTCTGTCTTATGGAACATTTCCTATACGCTGAGTTACACACGTATGTTTGATTGTCTCTGTGTAATGTGTGTGTGATGCAAAGTGCTCTGACACCCTACACTGGTATGAGAGGCGCTATATATGCATCTGACAGAGAGTGCTATATATACATCTGAGAGTGGCAATGGAGACTTGGGCACTGTTAAAGGGTGGTGGTGAGGGAATCCGTGGTGGAGGTGGTCATTGGGGGGCTCCAACAAACATTGTCACACCAGGCGCCACCGGCTCTATAGCCTGCCCCGAGTCCACACAAAACCAAGCTCGACCTCTCGACAACACCATTTAATTTTTATCAGACTACTCCTCTTTTAGGAATCCAGGATGAGAAAAGGGAAGTAAAGTGGCTGTAGTGCCATTAAATTAGCACAGCTGGATGTTGAAGCTGTTTTGAGGTCATTTCCAGACAATTGCGTTGCATAAAAGGGGATCAATCCTGACATTTTTTTGCAGGGACACAAATGCTTTACTTCGCTTGTGATAAAGTGTCACTCATACTCTGACACTTTAAACATTGAAATGTCACACATAACCACTGAATATATGAAAATGTCGCACATAGGGTGATAACTTGGCAGCTATGGCAATTTCAGGCAGGAGACAGCTAAAATAAACCTATTTTTTGGCTTCAAAAATTGGAAGTCTCCCACCTGAATCGGTTCTGTTGGCGTGAATGCTATTATTATGTCAGGGTCTCTGCTTACAACTTTCCAAATGTAGGAATATCTGTCCCCTTCATCAGAACCCCCATAGCCCCTCCTCTAAAGGGAAAGATGACAGTGTAGGAGCGATGGGCGGTAGAATGGGGGCCCCCAGCGGTTGTTTTTAGAAATAGCACAATAAAGACATCCTGCCACACCTGGTGAGCTTTGGATATGCTTGTACTTTTAAAACAACATCTCGACCAAAGCGGTAAGTAATTGGATATGGGTACTCTATATATTCTCTCCTAACACACCTAATTCAAACCATTGGTTTCAAAGAGGTGAGTAAAAGAAGAGAAAAAGTGAGGTAGAAAGCGGACTGCACTCCTATTTTCACGCACTAACATTACTGGCATTGCAGCTGTCCCATAACCCTCGTCTGTCCTGACCTAGCCCTTATGACCTATCGCCTCGAACTTGAGACAACAGGTACCATGTGGGACAATAACAAGCGTTGATGACTAGTTTCACAATTAAAAAACAAACAGTGGACATCGGTTTTTGGTGAACATCTGACTGTTGCCTTCTTCATAATATTATACATTTCATGGAGGACTTTGACGTTGTAAAGGGGTGTGTCGGCCATTTTGGAATGGATTTTGACATGTTGCAGGGATTTTTTGATAAGGTTGCCACCTATCCAATAGAAATATATCGTCCACTTGTTGTTATTTTAAGACTTTGCAAAGGCCTGGACATGATACTAAATAGGATTGTAAGCAAAATCGTATGTATTCTTTTGTAACATGACTTTCTGCCTTCGTTTACTTTAATTATTCGCTCTAGAACACATTTAAATGTGTTTTATATTTATGCTTGCGGTTTGAAGTCTGTATAGGTAAGGGATAAAAATACTGGCTTTGCTGGATTTTGCTTACTTTTGTACCGACCAGAACACTAAAACACCGGTGGTGCCAGTAGAAAACCAGCCAGGTGGAAACTCCATTTGTTGATCGTTTGAAAATGAAATCTGGCCATTTTTTGATGGTTCATTGGTCACTGTAGAATGATTTTTGAATGTTGCATAATGTAGTGCAATCAAATTTAGACTCTTTCGAAGTGAATTTTCCCTATTAAGCATTGAAGCTTTGTGCCCATTTTAGGATGGATTTAGCCATTGTGTTTTACCGAATGTGAGTATTGTCCTATTACTTACCGTTAATCTTCATTACTCCGGGTCCCGTAGTCCTCGACACCTTCATAACAAGTCATGAAGGTGTCGAGGACGTAGGGACCAGGGGGTAATGTCCTATTACTTACCTGTAATCTTCATTACTCCGGGTCCCGTAGTCCTCGACACCTTCATGACTTGTTATGAAGGTGTCGAGGACGTAGGGACCAGGGGGTAATGTACTGTACTGCAATTGTATTTGTATAGTCCTAGTGGACAACCCTGTGGTTATTAATAATTGTTGTAAATTTACTGGTTGTTGAGTTAGCCTTGTGCTCTGCAGAAACTGAAGCATTTCTTTCAATTTCTAGTGGTGGATTAAGTTGTTTTATATAAGTAAACTCTTAATTCATTTTTAGCTCCTATTTGCAGCCGAATGTTGGACTTTCTTAGTGGATAGTACAAAGGACAGCTTTTTGAAATATGTTTTGGGTGACTGTGCATTTCAGCCCACAATTACTATAAACGTTAGAGTCCGAATTCATATCCTCACGTTTTGCAATTTTCATTCTTTATTTATTGCATGCCTATCACTCTGTGTACCTTTCACTTCACCTCCTTTTCCCCTATTTCAAATGTCCAGAACATTTCTCGTGTCTTGTGAAAACATATAAAATACTTTATATTAATAATTTATCAACTAAGCAATATCTCCTTTGAAAAGAGTAATTTCATAAGAGAATAGTTTCATAGTTTCAAGTAATTCATGCTCCTCTCTTCTTGTCACACTTGCAGGGTATTACCAGGGTATAATAAACCCTCATTCTATTCCTGTCCTCAAACGGGGATGTCAGTGTGACTCTCTATATTATGTCTCAGTCCAAATAGGGGGTGTTGTCAGTGTCCATTCCTCATTTCGTGTTTTTCCTCTGTGGTGGCTGGTGTCAGGTTCTCACCCACATTCAATGCCTGTCCTCTGAGGGGAGCAATGTTGTTCGCCATTTTGCTCATTATTGTCAGTGTGATACTGTTCAGGTTCATTTTGGGCCATATATTTTTTATATAGTATTACGTTACAGTGGTTGGGATTGCACATAAATTGAGAACAATTATTTATGGAATCAATAATGCGGTTTCACAGAAACATTTATGAGTATAGGAAGTAGTTCTATAAAAGTACTCTTTTACATGCTTTTGCGAGTTGGGCTAGAATTGTCCAACTCCTCATTAGTAAGAGGGAGAAAAGTGCACAGTCCTTTCAATTTGTACTAATTGTATATGAATAATCCCTGAGCATCCCATTTTATGTGTTTCGGGGCCAATATACAGAGTATGTAAAAGAAGACTACAGGAATACTTTTTATGTACTTTAAACGCCTTTGTTGAATTGGCACCAAAGTGTCTGACGTTTGCCCCTGTGCTGAAGGTGTGCACAGTATATTCAAGGCACAGAATATCGAGGCCATAATATCTAAACCGAAATATCAACAGGTAAGTACAGATTTTCAATACCTAAGTCGATATATATATATACCACGGCGATATATATATCTTCAAGGTACGTAGATGTGAAGTTAGGCGTTGTAAACGTATACTTCCCTATTTGCACTCACCATTCAATATTTTATCCCTCTATATTCTTGTATTAAACGACCAACGAAGGTGCGTGGAAGGACACACCACGCATGGCCTTTTGTAACAATTTGTATTAATTGAAACAATAAGTTTATTTACTTACTTATTCTTGTACCACAATATCCTGGGGGTCGATATTCAGTAGTGCAGCCTGTGCTGAAGGCATCCCTACAGTACTGTTCTTATTGTTTTATGTGTTTGTTAGTGTTTAAAGACTGATACCTAGTATATACCATCATGGACATCCTAATAGGCATGACATTGAACAGTTAGTCTTATGGATACAGACTGTCTTTAGCTTTACCTTGGATGGCATTCTCAGTGACAATTGCAGTGTTTTGAGGGATGCTGTGCTGGGCTTTAGTGATCAGCCATCATAATTCTACCGGCATTTCTTCAGCTCTGAGCATTTCTTTAACCATAATGTAATGGAAAATATTCAGATAATGGCTTAAATGGTTGAATGCAGGACAAAGTGCTCTCATCATTCCCCTTTTATCCTGTTTATGACATCATATGCCGTCAGTTTTCTACCTGTAAGCTTAGTTGGTGAAATGTAGGGTCCATCCTGTAGAATGCAGCTCACCTTTGGGGACCAGTAAGGAAAATGGGTGCTAGGCAACTCACAGGCTGTAACCTGAGAGACCCCCCCAGAGGATGCACAGTCTGCAGTTGGGTAAATTTAGACGTGTGTCATTCGACTACACAGTGCGTACTCCCATCACTGCTATAGTCAGAGTCGGGGGTCTTGCTGGTCAAGGAGTAACACAATCCCGGGCTTGCGCGTCTCCCTATAAGGAGCCCTGGTGTCCTTGCTAAGAATACCGGCAGATATCTTGAGGCACAGGAGCGGGGAGACAGTGCCTGGTGTTAGACTTCGTGTGACTGTCCAAGGCGCAGCAGGCCTTGGGAAACCGCCATCATGAGTCAGGTTAGTGCCATGCCCTGGACCCAGGCATGAACTTCATCTCATGGATGGGGCTCCTTCAACCGAACTGCATTTGCTTCCTTTCTTGATGTCTGAGAACTTCCACCATGGACTTGCATGCACAAACAGAGGGCTACCTTGGGGTCCAAGCTCCCCTCTCTACATCTGGTTGTTGGATTTACTTTGAAGAGTTTTTCATTTTTGAGCACCAGCCTGGGTTGACTCAGACAAGTCCCTGCCTCCTGCTCACTCTTTCATGTTTTTATTTTATTTTATATTTTGTGCTTGGATTTCTTATGGCAGGAGGATCCTGTCACATACAGGATCACTGTGGGGCTTCCCTGTCCTGCTTTAGATTTTGGGATCCCTTCGAACAGCAATGCAACATATGGTGCTGGCCTGTAGTATCTCTAGGATGGAGGTAGCAAGGGCAGAAAAATTCCCAGAACCTGTCTGAGTTTGCAAGTTACCTGAGATCCTTTAATGGTGCCTCGTGAAAATATTGCTAACAATACCATTGAAAACAAAAACTTTAAATTTAACCACGTGTGTGAGTGTGTGTGTGTTTTTAATGTGTTTAACCCCTTCCAAACCAAGGGATTTTGCAGGAGACATTTTTGACTAGCAAACATGTATGCACAACAAAAGTGCAAACAAATGCTGGGATGGTGGTGAAAGCACATGATGCAAACTCACCGCAGCTAAGCCAAGGGGGCCTGGGGGAATAGGATAAAAGGGGCAAGGATAAGGGCCAAATGTGTACTATACAATGTATTTTAGCTAATCATTCCTGCTTCCGATCCACCCCTTTACAAGAAACAAAATTGCGAAATGAAATCAATTGATGAATATTCCTAAAAAAAACATCAACGTGACAAAACAGTTGACACTGGAGTTGGTGTTTTTTTCAGCAATATTCAACACACTTCCTTTTAACGGTCTGGGGTGCTTTTATTTTCTTGAAGTGTGCGGAGAGAATGTAATATACTCCCAGTCGCCCTGGTGTCGCATCAGTGTCTTTACCCCGAAGTTAAGCACCTGGGCAGGGTTGCCTCATTGAAGCCTTCGACATATATGTACTTCCTGCAGTCACCTTTGTTGACCTGGCGTTGTTTTGCTTGTCTCTTTTCTCTGTCTACAGCCAACAGACCAGCAGGCGGATGCTCGCTCCTTCCTCAGCGAGGAGATGATCGCGGGTGAGTCAAAAGTCTATTTTACAAACTTACAGTGTGGGCAGCAGAGATGAGATGGACAGGGGTGTTATGGGGGGCCGTGGCTGATGAGAAGCGAGTTTATCCCTTCTGGGGAAGGTCGGGGTCTTTCCCCACTGACTCCCAAACTGATTATCCTTCAAAGATTTAATTTGGTATTAAACCTGACAATGTTTTAATGACAATGAAACGCAGCTCCAACTAGTTCCCTTGTAGTGCACTGAGCTGCATAAATGGGTGCCACAAAAATGTACGTTTTGACTGAGAGATTAAGGTAAAATGAAGAACATACATTCCCAATAAAGGTCCCAGGAGTTTGATGCACACGTGCCCCCCTTTCCAGGCCTGATGGTCTCGTTCAGAGTCCAGTGCATGAATAATATACCAGGGTCTCAGTAAGGGAGCTCATGAAACGGGTGGTTTGTCTGTGGGGTCGTGATTTTATGCTCCTCGGGTATTCCGACACAGAAATAGCCCTCTGTGCCCCTTGTGACCTTCAGCTCACCGCCCTAGAGTAGTGGAATTTGTCGCCTTCACAGTGAAATGATAGCCTGTGGGTGCACCTGTTTACATCAGTCGTTCAGGACTAATGCGATTCCCTCCCTCCCTCCCTGCCCTCTACAGAGAGAAGGATGTGTCCTTTTAGACATGACAGGTGCCAAAAATGTCACCCCTTTGAATACACAGATGTAGGCCTCACCCTCCCTTGTGCATGTGAACAAGTCCTGCCTCACTATGTCTTAATCCAACCACCAAGGCCCCTGTGTTTCTCGTCAGAAGATAGCACCACACAACCCTTGTTTCAGAGTCTGTGTCCTATCCCAATTGAATGTGCACTGCCTCCAGGGCAAGCCATGGGTGAGCAAGGGGCCTGTCCCATTTCTGTCTCTTGGGCTCTCTGCTGACTGTCATGTGGTGGCTTTGGCGCTCAGTTTACTCTCACCATTCATTCAATTAATGTGCACAAAGAAGAATGTTCTATTTTCTGATGTAACCCCTCAGAACAGTTCACCAGCAATCCATGGTTAAATATAGGGCGGCCTGGTAATTCTATGGCATGAAGACACCATGTTTCAGGGCCTGTTTTATAACCCACCTGTGCATCTTCATTACTGTAGATTTGATTCATGACAGCTGCACCACTTAAACAAAAGCTCAAGTTTTTCTAAGATTTGTAAGGAAAAATGGCTTGCTACATGGTCACCCCTATAATTTGCATTCCTATTATTAACCCACAAAACAACAGACAGTAGCTTGCAGTATGACATTCTCCGATTCGAGATTTCAAAGGATGTGAGATATGTCAGGTAACCCAATAACATGGCTTCTCACCTCTCAGCCTGCAAAGACAGGTATGCGTTTCGTATACCGTTGGCACCAGGATCACAAGGGGCATACCTCCTCCCCCGAAGACATGTATGTCTTCACTCCTTAAGAAGGTCAATGCCAGAAAAATAGACTTGCCCTTATATAGGCTGAGCCTCCAAGGCTACAGGAATAGAAAGAGTACTGGAATGCAAGCGTACTGCCAATCCTTTCTAAGTGAATGCACAAATGTGGCAGCCATCTTGGCAAGAACGACTTCTGTATTCCATTCATAGGCATCTCTAAAAGTGAAGTCACTGTGCAGGAACTATTTGTACCATTTGTTACACTAGATGGTTTCAGAATAATTTAATCTGATTAACAGTCATCAATAATTCGGATAATAAAATGTAGAAACATGCTTCCACTGATTATTACAATAAAAATTATATTTGGTATACTTTCTCCTGTTCTAAGATAATGTCCATGTTGCTGTACAGTGTGCCTTGTGTTTTGAAATTCCACTATTATTCAACAGAGAAAAGGTGGTTAGAAAAAATGATGGTGTAACCATAATTTCCGATATTACAGTTTTGCGGTATAGGATTAGGAACGCACTCAGATGTTGAATAACAATTATTTAATGCTGGTAGCATGTGACCACACAGCTGAAAACACTGTCTACAACTTTTCAAGTATGAGCAACTATGCAAGTATTTATTTTATTTAAATTAGCTGTGTAACAGCACATACGGTAATGGCCCAGTAGAGTTACATGTGTGTATTGCACACAAGGACTAGGGGGCACATCAGCAAGGGCCGGCGATAATTATTGCTAAGCGCACTTACCGCTAGGATAATTATCGCCGGCTATCGCTGCTTTCTATCGCGGAGATAGCGTGCTATCAGCAACGCTTATCTCCAAAGCGATGGTAATGCAAGCGTTAGCTGGAAAACAGTGTGATTATCGCTGAAAATCCAGCGATAATCGCACTGTGACCGGCGATACCTTGCTGATAGGGCAGGGTGGTCTTAGCCATGTAATCCACCTCCCATTGGATTACATGGCTAAATCAGATTACAAGCAGGCGTAAGGAAAGTAGCGATAACCGTGGTTAGCGCTACTTTTCTTATCGCTATGCTTGTTAACGATTCCCTTGATAATTCGAGAAATGTCGGTTAGAGACATTTCTCCAGTTATTTCGGGAAGGAACGCCCACTTTGCATCTCATTAGAGATGCAAAGTTGGGTGTTCAGTAAACAGGTGCTAAGGCATGGATTCACGCGTTAGCGTGTCCATGCTAAAAGGGCGATAAAATTATCGCCGCTTTTCGTCCGAAAACGGACGCTAAAGTGGCGATAATTTTATTGCCTCGCCTTGCTGATATGCCCCCTAGTTTCGGGGATGCTGTGAACCAGGCGTAAGATGCTTGGCACAGTTAGGGGGCATATTATCAAGCTAGGCGAAAAAATTATCGCCGCTTTAGCGGCAGAAAACTGCCGCTAAAACGGCAATAATGGGCTTGATAATATGCTCTATGGAATTCCAATTTTAGCCCATGTTAGATGTGAAGGACGACTAACATGTGCTTCAATTGGAATTCCATAGAGCATATTATCAAGCCCATTATCGCCGTTTTAGCGGCAGTTTTCTGACGCTAAAGCGGCGATAATTTTATCGCCTGGCTTGATAATATGCCCCTAAGTGTGCTTTAGGAGGGAAGAGTGTCCAATCCTTTGGTTCCACTCTGGTTGTGTTCTAGAGATCTGGCTTGGGGTGGTGTATAGGGTGTGAAAACTCCTTTCTGTCAAATATAATGCCGGACACAGGTGGTCTTGCACCTGCACTTGTTTCATGGGCCTAACTTCTAGCTGATGGGCGAGTGAATGCTGATGTGCTGGGAACTGAGGTTCTTACGGGCCATATTCAAAGGATGGTTAAAAGTGACGGATAAGAATGGATAACGCCCTTTCTTGCCCCATTCAAAGCTATCAGAAGGCGGCTGTGCTGTCATTTTTGCTCAGTTACGGAGATAAAGCTCACCAGAAAACAGCGCACAAACGCTTAACTACTAGTGAAATTTAAAGTAAAGGTAAACGCGGCTGAATGTTTACCGGGCCCCTAACCCTTAGTTCATTTCTGTGCTCACTGAGCTTTCCCCCAGCCTAGAGCCCGGAGCAGGCTCAGTCATATCAGAGAGAACATGATGTTACTGACTCTGTCCCAGCCCTTCCAGCCTTTCAGAACGTCTCCAGATTTTATGATAGGCCAGATTTCTTATGTCTTAGCACCGTCACATTATTGCTGATCCTACTTTAAATCCCCTGCTCCCCAAGTGCATTTTGAAGCAGGCCATCAAGGCGCTTCAAAATCACTGAGCTGAGGTCCGAGCAGAGAGAAGGCACACTGACCGTTTTAACCAGGGTGTGTTTACTGCCCCTTTGCTCCCCGGCTGTTGCGGCGGTCCCTGCGCTCTAACTACATCTGTGAATGTCTCTTGCAGAGTTCAAAGCCGCCTTCGACATGTTCGACACAGATGGCGGCGGTGACATCAGCACCAAGGAGTTGGGGACAGTCATGAGGATGCTGGGCCAGACCCCAACCAAGGAAGAGTTGGACGCCATCATTGAGGAAGTAGACGAGGATGGTGAGTGCCTGTTCCTTCCCTCACCGGCACACTAGAGCGCTGCCTTACCAGTCACAGTGGCCGAGTCTGGCACTGGGGTTACGTGATTTACATTGCACATCTAGGTGTCCTGTATATGGGGCTTTGTGGCTTAATAAAGGCGGTAACACTCGGTATTGTTCACTTGTGCGTGTGTGTGTAAGAGAGATATACAGTAGGCAGAAGTGGGGGTCGGAGTACCTTACATATGGCGGCGGCTGGCTGAATGCGTGTTGTGTATTGTTACCTTATGGACATGGCGAGCTCCCAGGTATGTATTCGCACGTGGCGGTGTGTTCCAGACTTAGTCTCTGAATCAGGGTGGATATGTGGGGGCTCCTTTAACATGGTGTATTGCTAGGGGCGGAATGTTGTATATTGGGCCACAATGTATGTATGATGTCTTTAGTTCTCTATGTTCATGTCTAGCTCTGATAGTACTTGGTATCTGGTGGACACGTGGCGTGTGTGTGTGCAGTCACAGCTGGTGGGGAGTGTTGTGTAATTTGCAAGGATGTGTGTTCTCTGGTTTGCATATTCCAGCCTTGAGCCATGACTGAATTCAGGTTGTATGCTTCCAAGTCGTAGGACTAGTGTTTTTTTGTTATTAAGTGCAAATGGTCCAAAATGTGAGTTCCACCTGCCCTTCCCCCTCCAGGTAGCGGTACCATCGACTTCGAGGAGTTCTTGGTCATGATGGTGCGCCAGATGAAAGAGGATGCGCAGGGCAAAAGTGAGGAAGAGTTGGCAGAATGCTTCCGCATCTTCGACAAGTAAGTACCCCCCTCGCATCCCCGAGCTTCCGGGTCACAGATGCCAACCTCTCTGACCATTGTGCTCTGCTGGCGGCTAGGGCCGGGCACCCAAACTACTTCCAATGCCCTGGGCAGTAATTCTGTGATCACTTCTTCTCAGA
The DNA here is from genome assembly GCF_964204655.1 of Triturus cristatus. NCBI lineage: Eukaryota > Metazoa > Chordata > Amphibia > Caudata > Salamandridae > Triturus > Triturus cristatus. The sequence goes on from NC_140590.1 coordinate 1,562,699,016, forward strand.
GTCCCACTTCCCAGGGCTGGACATACTTTCAAGGAGTACGTTCTTGTTCATTCCACTTAGCGATTCACGCCATCCAAGGGTGTGCTGTGTTGGGTAGTACCATTGGGTGTGCTGTTTGTGCATATATTTGGTGGGGTGTATTTTGGATGTATGGGTTTCTTTGTATGTATAGAGGTTTGTCTTTCTCTTGTGAAAGGGTATGGGCGAAGTGTGTCTTTGTCATGTCTGTATGACGATCATATATTGTGTATGTGTGTACTATGTTGTATGATGTGTTTCAATACGGTTTAGCTATGCTATTTGTTATGCCCGCTGAACGTGGTGAGTGTGCAGCATTGTGAGTGCACGTAGTGTCACTGCATGTTGCCTGCATGCATTTAATTTGTGTGTGGTATGTCTGTGTAGTGCGTGCATCATGTCGTCAGACCTACATGACGTTGTGTATTATTATATACGTGTACAGTTTTTGTTGAGTGACGTGTGCAGTGTTTCATTATGCGCCTGCAGTGTGTGTGGTGAGTGTTTGCGCCCTGTGCATGCGCGTGTATGGGTTATGTACGATTTGACTTTGTGAATTTTCTGTTTGTGTGTGTATGTTGTTGCCTGGTGTGTTGTTGCAATACCAATCCTACATAACATATAGTATCTCTAGTAGACATTAAACTAACCTGTCCTGACTCTTGTGTACCGAAGGAGAGCACGCTGTGATTGAAATTGACAATCAAAGTGAATCTAAGGAGGCCTACAGTCAGGAAGTTGTCATAGCACAGTTTAACCCTTGACTTGCAGTAGCACATGTTTTCCTCAGGGTAGTTGGCATTCATAAGGTGTAGGTGTTGGTTATGAAGAAGTTAATTTTGTGGCTGTGTGACCTGTGGGTTCCAGTGGACACATGCCCTAATCTCAAGTCAGGTGATCTTCATGAAGCTCTTGTCTAAGGACAAACACGTCAAAATGTGTAACATACAGGGAGCCTGCTCTGACAATGCTTAACATTTTGATGAGAGCTGATGAAAGGGCTCCTTATTTCAGTGACACCACGGATTGCCATTTTTCCTCTCTCCATAGTTCCTTTTCCTCCTTCCACTCATTGTCTCTCCCCATTCCCGTCCTCTATGCTCCCCTTTCCTCCATGCTCCCCTTTCCTCCTTCCCTTCTTTCATTTCACAAGCCTTTCTGGCCTCCTCTTTCTTTCTTTCTTTCTTTCTTTCTTTCTTTCTTTCTTTCTTTCTTTCTTTCTTTCTTTCTTTCTTTCTCTCTCTCTTTCTTTCTCTCTTTCTTTCCCTCTCTTCCTATTTCATTTTCTTTTTTCCTTCTCTCTCTCTTCTCGTTTTAAACCTGCCTCCTGCCCCCTCTCCTAGGAACGCTGATGGCTACATTGATGGAGAGGAACTGGGTGAGATCCTGCGGTCATCTGGGGAGGACATCACGGAAGAGGAGATTGAGGAACTGATGAAGGATGGAGACAAAAACAATGACGGCAAAATCGACTTTGATGGTAAGGGAAGCCATGCCTGTGATCATGCCCCGAATGGTCATGCTCAACAGCAGTCGCGGTTAGCTTTCTTTATCTCAGTCTTCGGTGGTGGTTGAGTATCTCACAGGTGGATGATGGATATGTCTGTCCTTGTTCTTTGGTCAAGAGAGAAGTGGACAATCTTTCTGTAGTCAGCATTATATGGGACTATCACTGAGAGACATAAATGTCGTGCCCTAAACATCATTTACAAAAATATTGCCCCACTGGAATTATAATTTAAAAAATCCACGCTCTACGGCACATTTTTTTGTAAACAATATTTAGGACACAATATTTATGTCAGGCGGTAGTTCCGTCTATGTTATTCTGACATACAACCCTAGTCACTTGTGGTGTGGTTCGGATTGCTGACACAATGAGATAATGGGTGATCACTTATCACAGTAGTAGGGGGTGAGCTTGTTCTTTCCTCCACGGTTCAGTGTTGAGCTTTCCTGTGCCATGAGTAACAGATGAGTATCTGGTTGTTCTTGATCCCACAGTTATGGCGCCTTCTTTCCCCAAGATACGCAGTGTGGGGGAGACTTAACACACAGTTCGCCCACTGGATTGTTCATTTTCAAGATACCTAGATGCATTTTTGTTCAATGCCATTGATCGAGTTAGCGCTTATTGTGTTTGTGTCTTTTCCTTCAAGTGTTTGATTGTTGTTCCCATCAACAGTTAGGCCATGGATCCCTGCTCTCATGTTGTGGTTGTGTTCTTGCTGCATAGTCAGGGTAGAGGCTTTTCTGTCTGACTCCTTAATGTGATGTGTTGGTGTCCACATACAACACTCAGATGATGAGTGGGCACATTTCTGTCCTGTGGTGAATGGTTGTTTCCCTGAATGCGTATGGGTATTTTTTTTCATCACACAGTTCAGCAACTGGCATGTGTGTTTTATCCCTGTAGTTGTTTTATTTTGTCATGTATCCCATACCCCCTTTTCTCTATTCTGAAACACATATAAAGTTTCATAGTGAAAGGTAGGAAAAGCAAGGGAAGCAATAAGCTATCTTCCTCAGAAGCTGAGACATCCCAACCTGCCAAAAGTGTCTAGCAATGCCCATCTAGGGGCATATTTACAAAGAAATGACGCAGCGCGGTGCTGCAAGCAATTAAGCAGTGCAGCGACACGTCATTTTAAAAATGCAGGGATGCACTTTATTCACAAGAATACGATGCACCTCTGTGTTTTCCCTTGTGTCGGTGCTAAAAAAGCTGCCTAGCGCCAATGGAGACACCCTTATGCCATGGTGCAAGGGCGCCTGTGTTGCAGGGATGATTGTTTATGTGCCAGAAGGGACACCTTCCTGCACAAAAACTATAATTTAAGACGATTTGCTCCTTCTATATGTGCTGCACAATGCAGAAAACACAGAAAGAGCAAAAAACTAGGAGAAATAAAAAGTATTTCTCCTCGTTGCACCACTCTAATGCCTGCTTTTGAAGGCAATCTGGGGCAGCATCAAAAAGCAATGGGTGTTGTGGTGGAACGCCCACAGCAACACCGTTGCACGCCCCTTTGCACAGAAAACGGCATGAAAGGGTGCAAAATTTACAATGCAGTGTTAAGCCGTGCAAAGTGGCTTAGCGCTGCATTGTAAATATGGAGCAGGGCATTGCGCCACCGGAGCATTGTAAAAAGTGACGCGCCGGTGGCACAAAGCTTTTGTAAATATGCCCCCTAGTGCTTTTGTGACTGTATAAGGCTCATGATTAAAAATAAATCTAATTACTGGCTAATGAGAAGCTGACCAGAGAAGAGCATTAGCTGTTAACACTGTTGATCACCATTGAATCCCTGGTTGTAGTGGTGACTGCTCTCTCCTTTCTTGCTTCTGCAGAGTTCCTGAAGATGATGGAAGGTGTGCAATAAGTGACCAGACATTCCTCTGCCAGGCCCTGCTGCTGCCGTCGCCTCCCTGTACATTTCGAGACGTGCTGCATCTTTCACAACCCCTGTCAAGCGCCCACTTGCCTCCTCTCGCTCCTTGAAACAGTCGGTGAATGGACTTCTTTGGTGTAGACACAGCTTGTCCTCGAGACCCCTCCATTCTGGTTACCTCCTGACTGCCACCAGCGGCCTGCTCCATGAAGACAATTCCCTCTCTGTAGACACAGCCCATTCTTGAGTGCCTCCCATCTCCCTAGCATGGCCTGTTGCATGAAGACACTAAGAGAAGACCTGGCCTGTCCTTGAGGGACATCCTGGCTGCAGCCCACCGACTGCTTGTTGACACCACCGCTGGAATCTGCTCATTGCGGATGGCTCCACAGCATCCAGCGGGGCTACCAAGTTGCCTTTCAGCAGCCATGTCACTGTCTGTTTCAATCTCCTGTCCCACCTCGCGATCGAGAAACGTTCGGTAACATTATTTATAATATTCAGATCCCATTAAACGATGACCATTTTAAAGAAGTTGCTTGTTTTCTAGTATTTTATTTGCAAAGGAAAGGAAGTGTGGTTGCACCGGCTGCAGCTGCCAGTGGCCCAGTGAGACGAAGAAGTCTTTTGTGGGGGAGGGGGAGTTTAATAAAGCGCAAACTCGACTCGAAGGTATCAGAGCGCTTTATATGAGCACCAGTTGCTTTACAGATGGACCCATTCATTTTTTTGTTAGGCAAGGGAAGATTAAGTGATTTGCCCAGAATCACTGGATATTGAGGGGCCCGACAGAGGCTCAAAACCAGTTCCCCAGCTTCGGATTCGACAGCTCTAGCCATTAGGCCTCATCCTCTCTGGTACTCTTGCTCTTAGGTTCAATCATATAATCAGTGTGTGGGATTGTCCTCAATCATCAGAGGGAGGAGAAAATACTTCTTGAGATAGCTCTTGGGGATGCAGGAGACGCTGCATAAGAATGAACACCTCAGGCCCTCTCAATACTAGACAACATCCGAAGAGCTACCAGCGTTCAGCATGTACCTGCGCTCTATGAGTTGCACATCCTCCCACAACGTACAGTACGCTGTTGCTTTATAGCAAGGTTTAAACTTTACAAGTACCTCACAACAAGTGGCGTAACGATAATTGAGAGGCCCCCCTGCAAGGTACGTGGAGGGGACCCCTCCAGACTTCCATAAGGAGCTCCCGGCCGAAGTGCAGTCGTGAGGGGGCCCCATGGAGCGTTGGGGACCAACGCAATGCGGGGGATGCGGGGGCCTGTGTTACGCCCCTGCTCACAACAGACCCAACAGTACCAGAATATCATAACCAAAATATCTTCGAACAAAAATATTGCGCCTAAAAATTGCTTACCAAACTACAACCCCATTGGAGTTAATGATAGAAAATCTACACACAATGAGACAATATTTTTGTAAGTGATATTTGAGACATGATATTTCGGTCAGACACTATTTTGCTAACAATATTCTGGCATTCAACCTATCAGAGATCAACTGCTCAATTAAAACTCAGATGGCATTACAGAGGTACACTGCACAAATGTACGTACCCATGTTCCCGCGTTCTCAGCACAGCTGCACACCTACCACATTTCTCTTTTCATATTTTATACCAGGTGCCAGGTCTGAATGTGTATGAAGGTGGGTACTAGGAATATTTGACGTTTCAACGCGATCAAAATGATCGCGGAACGTTACATCGCAGTTTTTACAATGCAAGTCGTTACAACGAGTTGCGCTGGAGGGCGCTGGACTTAGGAATAGTATGATTTACTATTGCAACACCAGTCTAGTTATAGTAGGGAAGGTGTTGGAATAGTAAATCATACTATTCCTAAGGTTAGAGCGCCATCCAGCGCAAGTTGTTGTAACGACTTGCGTTGTATTACCCGCGATGTAAAGGCATTGCGATGCAATGCCTACGTGGTAATGGATGTTTCCTGGGTACTAGTAATGGCAGGATTACTGTAAGGCCTCTTAAATATATGACCTAGCTAAAGTGAAGGCCCATCGATGTGAAGTGAGAGGCCAGGTGCAAGGGAAGGATGGGAAAGGGCGAATCCATTGATGTATTTGGGCACAAGAAAGAGGATAGGCATGTGTGGTACAATGCCAAGCTGCCTGCATGATGTCTGAATGAGGGTAAGTTGTAGACGTGGTGAAGCTAGCTGAATGTGGGACATTTTGGGGTGTTGGACGAAGTAATGGGTAGTTCTACGAGACAGCTGTGGCGGTGGTCCTATGTATCGAGTGACTACTGCATAGATCAGGGTCTGGGCAGAACAGAAGGAGAGACAGGGCAGATATTGTAACCAGTGAGCAGCTGCCAGTGGGTTGAGGTAGAAATCGTGGAGATGACGGTAAAGAGCCCCGATCTGCTTTTAAAATTAAAACCATGTGATTGCAGCAAAGCAATGAGTCTTGAAAGGAAAACTATGGAGATGGAATGACGTGGGACACGGTGGAAGAGCAGAGGCACACGTTGTATATCTTGGTATAGCCAGGTCTGGCGGCTTAGTGGACTAATGCGTCTACTGTAGGTGCCTGTGATCTACCTCATGGTCACAGGTTCAAATCCTGGCGGGTCCTTTCAGCCTTTCATTCATCTGAGGTCGATAAAATGAGTACCGTTGGGTAACAATAAATATCTGATATTCAGCGCCTTGATATCCTTGGGTGATACGTGCGCTTTACAAAAACATGTGTTATGTTATAGTTGTGGGTTGGGCAGTACATGTCCATCTAGTGTTGGATGGCAGCAAGTCATTTGGCAACACAAGCAGGGGGGTGAGTCTGTGCCTTTGAGAAGAAGACCTGGGTGCAATCAGAAAGGTAATATTAGGAGAAAGAGTAGATAAAGTCTCTAAGAGAAGCCACGTAGAAGGAAGGGGAGAACAATAACAGACCCTTGGGAGACACTGGCAGGTCATGTTGTAGGTGCAGAGATAATGGAGTGCAATAAAATACGGTAGAATAACTCAGCCAAGGAGAAGCATAGCCAAGTGGAGTGAGTCCCATGCTGACATTTTTTTTATTTTTTTACAGAGTTTTATATAGAGCGAACTTGAACCATTTGTGACTTACCTCTGAGGATCTCTTGGCCACAATATTACTTCATGTCGGCCTTTACTTTCCTACACTTTATTTTTTCATGAGCACAAATGCCCTACACTTTTTTTTTATATGACTCTTGTACCCTAAGTAGCTAAGACTAAAGTTAAAATAGTGTTTCAGTTCAGTGGAAGAAAATAAAGATCATGTCAAAGTCGTAGCATGGGACAGTAAATCAGTCCAAGCATCGGCATAGGGAATAAAATGAGTTCATTTAATGGTATGAGTGTGTGTTGTGAGGTGAAGTCGAGACATGAATCCATCAGGAATATTTTGTGGCCAACACAAATGTGGCTAATCAGACCACTAAGTATAAGGGTGGAAGAGAGATATTTTAGGTGGGTAGAGGGTGTGATAACAACAGTGGAGTGCATTGGCTGGAAACATGAATGCCTGGATTACAGATATTATTACTGGGAGTTCACCAAAGGACAGAGCCACAACCCATAATTTCTGCTCAATTTCTTCTAAAATTGCCACCAGCTTTGCATGCAGTTCCTGAGGGCATCCACTAAATACATTCAAAACCTACATTTGCAAGATATGCGTTGAGTTGTTTCTTATAAAGTGCATCAAATGTCCTCAGGCATCTTTGCACTGAACTGACTAACAACATCAGAAAAGAAATGAAGATATTCAATCAAATAGATGCATTTTAAGAACCGTCCCAAAAATAAAAGGGTCCTCTATTTTGCATAGGCCAAGACAGGATGCATTCTAAATAGAGAAAGCATCAAAAGAGAAGGAACTCTGCGGCAAGTCATCCTGCCATCTGAACAACTTTAAGGTCGTAATTGGCTGATCCAGGAAGAGCAATGTAGCCAGCATTGACCAATCTAGAAATGATGGTAGCATTACCTCAAGATTTCACATGGCACAAAATAAAAAGCAGGTTCTTCTTTGAGGGCCTTATTTGGAGGTAACAGGACAACACAACTGCAACAGCAGGATGCAACAGGTGTAAACATCATTGTAAACCTGTCTGATGGCGTTCAATACAGTTGCCTAAACCAGACTTCAAACTCATCTGGCTAGCATCTAGTAACTGTTGCTCTTCAAGATGTTTAGAAAGCTGGTGAGCAAGATCTTAGCAAACACAAGGAGATGATGGACGGAGCGCTGAAACTTTTCAGACACTCACCCCCAGTCACAGATCTGGGTTGAATCCATCATTGTTCTTTAGCTCACTTCACCACGCCAGTTCAGACACAGCTATATGCAAATCAGTCTTGACACTGTTCCTCATGGCAACAGTCCAGCCCGAACTGCCAAGCCATGGCTTCCCTGGACCGGAAACAAGAATCCTGGGACCGGTTTCGGGCTAACAGCCCTCATAAGCCAGGCTAGCTTGAATCCAGTGGCAAAGGGAGCAAGGGACCCACGTCTGGGCATACCCTGCCAACTTAGGGCAAACAAAGCAAACACAAAGAGATGATGGACCGATCGCTGAAACTTTTCAGACAATCACCCCCAGTCACAGATCTGGGTTGAATCCATCATTGTTCTTTGGCTCACTTCGCCACCCCAGTTCAGACACAGCTATATGCAAATCAGTCTTGACCCTGTGCCTCATGGAAACAGTCCAGCCTGAACTGGCAAGCCGTGTCTTTCCTGGACCGGAAACAAGCTTCCTGGGACCGGTTTCGGGCTAACAGCCCTCATCAGCCAGGCTATCTTGAATCCAGTGGCAAAGTGAGCAAGGGACCCACGTCTGGGCATACCCTGCCAACTTAGGGTGAACAAAGCACACACAAGGAGATGATGGACAGAGCGCAGGGTCAGGACTGCTATGCATATGGCTGGGTCAAAACTGGAATGGCATGGTGAGCATAAAACTATGGATTTAGGCCCAGATCTCTGTACTGGGGTGAATGTATGACATTGTTTTGCATTCTGTCCATCAATTGTTCTTTTTGCAAAAAAGCATGATCTTGGCACCAATTTTAATGAGAAATATGAGCCTATAGTTAGCTTCTACCATGGGATCCAAGTTTGACCACTTAAGGGGTTTGAAAACGCCTTTCTTCCACCCACTAGTGACTGTGACAGATGAAAACGGGTGTATAGTATAAAGTTAAAAGCAGGTGTAACAATTTTAAAGTTCAGGCTCGAAGGTAAACAAAGGTGAACCTTCTGCTTTTCCTTAATCATTGGGAGAGCTGATACTGGAGTGACAAGATGGGAGAAGGCTTTTAATTATGCTGCATGACACAGGATGAAACCAGAAGCTGGACAATAGAACCACGAATGGCCTTGATCTTTTGCTCTTCTCATTATAGAAACAAGCATTTACAATGCAACGGTCTCGGCATTGTTAAAGTTAGAGCTATTGGCATTGCTCATGACAATGCCGTTTCTTTAAATGTTTTAAAAACAAAAACATAAACAAAACTAATGTCCTGAGCAATGCCAATAGCTCTAACTTTACCAATGCCGAGACCATTGCAATGTAAAATGCTTTGACTTTCACCTGACAACCAAAGGCATCCGAGGTGATGTAACCTTTGCTTCCATTTACCAATTAGGGTAATCTAACCTGATTTCAATGGCCTTTGGGTGAAAATTCCAAATCATGAAACTATCAGAGGCGCCATTGAGTGAGGTTACCGCCTTAAACACAAAAAATGTAAGCAGCCCCGGGCTGAGTCTGCTGCATTCATGGGCAGGACGGCCGAGTGAAGCCGTGAAGCCGAGTGAACCAACAACCCGCCACAGTGCCTTGAGAGACCACCTCGCATTACTGTGCTATTGTGATTAACCGCCCTACGGCGTAGTTTATTCTGTTTAGGCATCATGGAAAGCCCTCTTCACCTGCACACCTCAGGTTAGAGCAGGCCCGGTGTTTTGTGTTTTTTCATTGCATAATGAGCCCTGCAACACAGAGCTTCGTCATTGTAAAATATAGGATTTACAATGCTTAGAAAGGGCAATGAACTGTAGCATTAAGTGCTGAATGATTGACACATTTTTCTATATGCCAAAATTGCAGCTTCTAATTCACAGGGACGCTTTAACCCCCCCCCCCCCCCTCTCCAAAATCACTATAGCTCGTAGTTGCCGTAATACAAACACGGACAGCAGAGGGCTTAGGGTTAATTAACTTGGGCTCTGGCACATTTGACAAACGGTGTGATCTTGGATGCTGGGCTGCAAAGCTGGAGGTGGTATCGCAGTTGGTCGGGATATGTACAATGCATGGGACTGTTCGAGTCTGGGACAACTTTACCCCACAGGGTTGCTTTAAACAACAAAACTCACAGAGGTTCTGGTCTCTGTAGCATAGGAAGCAAGCGCACAGGGACCTATACTTAGGTAAGTGCTGGTGCGCAATGGCGAAGTGCGGTTAACGTTGTTTTCAAATAAAACAAATGGGAAGGAGCGGTGGAGGCAATCTACACGCATACCGGGCCTGACACAAAACCTATTGATGGAAGGGTGCTTTAGCACCTGGTTTATAAACGGGATTACTAATGACCTTATAAGTACTGCGCAAAAACAGTCTGCCTTCACTTTATGGGTATAAACACAAGTTATTTTTATTCAGCTAAACCATCACGGAGCATCGAGTCTGCCCAAACTTTCTGACGGTGAAATTTCCAACCATTGGACTGGATTGTAAAAAACAGCTACAGAAACCCGTGCTTTTCCTGGAACACGAGACACAAAGACGGTGTGCTAGGAATCGGAATACCATTGCAGGACTCGGCGGCCGCCGTAGAGGTCACGGGGTCTGGAGGAAGGGTGTTGGCCGGTAAAGGAGGGGACGGGGTATTTTCCAATTCACCTACACAGCAGAAAATCATAGCAAAAAGAGGCACAGCATTACAGCAGGAGCACTTAACTCGCGCCAAACCATGACGTCACATCGAAAGTGTACTTACGCCCTCCCACTCCACAAACAAGGCAGAGCAAAAGGCACACCACTGCCTTTCTCCGTGGCAGAGCAGAAATGCCTCGGAGAAACGCAGCGTCCTTTTCGGATTCGGGGGCGTGTTTGTCTTTTCTCTCCTCCAGCCATTGGCTGGAGGAGAGAATGAGACTTTCTGCAAAAAACACGCCCCCCGATCCGAAAAGGACGGGGCCTGATCGGAGTGACGGCACCTCTTCTCCAGTGGCTGGCCAGCATTTACGAGGCCAGCCAATGGAGAACAGGGGAGAAGAGGGGCGGGATCAAGCCTCTCTTCTCCAAGTCATTAAATCTCTCGACTTCCGGTTCTGCCTTCGGGAGACCGGATGGTCCCGAGACCTAAAAAAGAGACCAAATTATCATAAACAACTTGGGAGGGGGAATAGTGAATTTGACACAGGGCAGATTGGTAAGACTGGAGACTGCCTGAAATTGAACCTGTGAGGAGTTGGAGGCCTGAGAAATAGATTTTAAAATAAAGGAGGCATTCATAGCATTAAGAAACAATATGTAATGCTTGAGTTGGTGACATTTATGTGGTACTTTCAAAGTTAAGTGTAGGTGTGTACAAGTTTGTATTTTGCTAAATGCAAAACTATAAATTTTACATACTAAGGGGCATATTAACAAGCCAGGCGATAAAATTATCGCCGCTTTAGCAGCAGAAAACTGCCGCTAAAACGGCGATAATGGGCTTGATAATATGCTCTATGGAATTCCAATTGAAACCCATGTTAGATGTGAAGGACTTCTAACCTGAGCTTCAATTGGAATTCCATAAAGCATATTATCAAGCCCATTATCGCCGTTTTAGCGGCAGTTTTCTGCCGTTAAAGCGGCGATAATTTTATCGCCTGGCTTGTTAATATGCCCCCAAGTTGGTGGGGTCGCAACCCTGTTTTTCTTCCCCTCACCTTATCCGGATGCTCCTAAACTACCTACTACTCTTTAAAGAATGATGCTTTGCTGTTTATCAAACCATTTTTGGTATTTTCTTTACCACTATGGACCTAATGCTGGCAGGTTCAAAGGCATCAGGAGCAAAAACATAGGTGAAACTGAGGGCTTAATTTAGAGTTTGCTGGACCCGGAGCACCACCACAACTTTGCAGTGCTTCCGCCCCACCAGACTCACTGTTCCCCTCTCTGCCTAGAGTTGGCGGAAGGGTGATGTTTACTCTGGTGGAGTCTCTGCTGTTTCTCCGCGTGCAACCTCTGACCTGGCGGCCCATCTGCCTAGGTTCTGCTAAGTCACAGTGATGTCCCACCCTATTGAGGGCAGCTGTTTCATCATTAGTTTTCCCTGCTCGAGGAATAGTGGGTACAGAAAGGAAAAGGTAGAACAACCTCCTCACGCTTGGAGAAATCTCCCTGTGTGTCAAGCCACTTGTGTTTTGTATTGAGAAAACACACTTCCTCTTTGAGAGCATATGTTCTCAATACAAAGTAGTTTGGCGAGTGGTTGCTTTAAAAATAGTACCCACCTAAAAAGTGTGCAAGGAGCTGTGGTATAAGTGTGATGGGTGTGGAGAGTGAAGGAAGGAGGGGAGAATGTTAGCTGGTATAGGAGAGCATGTAATGCTCCACCGTGCCTTCTCCGAGGTTCAGGCAGGGGTTCCAGAAGAGGTCTGAGCAACAATGCAGTCTTTTCTCACACTGATTTTACCTGCTGGATTTTCCAGCCAGGAAAATTTGGTGGACTGACCCTACACCCAGTAAATCCAGGTAAAGGAATGCTTGACCCCTTTTAATTAACCCCTTTAAATTAACAGCTGGGTCTGGTGGCTTAGTGTGCCACCCCATCCACTATAGGGGCCTGTGTTTTTCCTCATGGTCTCTGGTTCAAATCCCGGCAGATCCGCAAAGCCTTTCATCCTTCTGAGGTCAATAAAATGAGTACCATTGAGTAGGGTAACAATAAACATATGTTATTCAGTGCCAAGATGCCCACGGGTGTACGTGTGCTTTACAAATACACATTATGTTTTGTTAATTGGCAGAATGGAATGCCACGTGGGCAAGGTTGAAAATCTGATGACAAGTGTAGGTTTCTTACTGGAAAGGGACTCTTCCAGTTCAAAATGTATGCTTTAATGCTTTTTCCACTTTTTCCACGTGTTATACAGTGCAGCATATGTGCGAAGGTGGAAAATGTGGTGACTTTTTAAAGTTGCTCTACTGTTGCGACTACCCTGAGGAGATAGTTCCCTCTAAAGTGCACGCCTGAGCAGGCGCGCACACTTAGGTTTCTCTCTGCGCAGAGATCTACAAACACCACTCACCACAAAGGTTAACTCTGAATTTGAAAAGTGCTTATTTGGAGCCTTTGTAATGCTTCTGTGGTGATGAAGCTGCCTGCTAAATGCATTTTTTAAGAAATGATTTTGCCTTTAAAAATGCAAATCAAGGAAGTGGAAACCCCTGCAGTGAAAGGCAGTCCTGAAGCAGTAGGAGAGCAGCCTCAGAGCCTTCACTGCCGCTAACAGGGCCGGACTGGCCGTAGCGGGCACCGGGCATTTCCCCAGTGGGCCGCCAGGGTGGGGAACGATTTTGGGCCCCTGGGGGCCGTTTTTGTTACAGGGACGTTTTTGCAGCGTAGCTGCAAAATCGACCCCTGTAACAAAATCAGCCGAAAACGGCCCTGGCAAACAGCTCGGCCGCTCCCAGGGGGGCCGGCCGAGCTCTTTGCCAGGGCCCGGTTTGGTTCACAGTCCAGCCCTGGGCGCTAAGAGTCCAATCTGCGGAGTACCTCGGGAATTGTGTCAGTCCCCAGACATTAGCATACTTTGGAAGTTGTGGCACACATTGATCATTTAGGTGTCGGCCATCAGTGACATCACAGAGCCTGAAACTATACAACTAAATTAAGGCCATCAGTTCTGGACGCAGATAGTTTTGAAACTCACCAGCTGACAGGGCTGTGGATTTACACTCCTGAAACTCCTCTTGTTTTAAAGGGCAACATTGATAGAAATTGTGCAGCAGGTGCAGTGGTACAAGGGCCCAGATCTGCAGTGTACCCTCTGGTGGCTCCTAAGTTAAAGTGTGATTCAAAACTACTCTCATTTTCACTGCTATAGATTTTCATAGTTTCAAAAATCTGTAAAAATAATCCTCACAGTTTTACTACATAGGTAATTCTCTTTTCAGGGTCTTCTATCCAAAGTAAGGGATAGGTTAGACAGAGGAGTACCACATTCTTATTTCCTTATAGTCAGGACCACTGGAATGATGTGGCCAGAGAGGACCAAATGATGTGGCCTGGTGGACTAAATTATGTGGCAAGGAAAGGCAAGTTTTGCTGCACAATGCGGCACATTTTGTGATAGTATTGTTTCCTTATTTTGGCCTTTTTGCACAGGCTAACACTATCTGGACAATGGGATCACCTCATTAGTATTAGCTTAATACCCAAATACAGCAATAAGCAACAGAAAGGGGGGCAGTCAACCTTAGCAAAGGGCCTTCCACTGTGTGTCAACACGTTATGTAATGTGAATTTGTAGAGGGCGGCTGATCACCTGTGAGGGTAGCCAGGCCCTGAGGATGTGTGGCCACGATTTTAGTAACCTATGAACTGTTCCAGCTAGAAACAAAATATTTCTTTTGTTAAAATCTGCAGATTATGTACCAGATGATAGATTATGTGGCAAATGCGAAAATCTACAAATGTTCCAGTTGCCCTGCTTATAGTCTGTAAATGCTAAGAAAAACTGCAAGTGCCAGAATCCTTCGCAGCGGTCTTTGTAATTTTTTAGTGCATTTGATAACTGTGAGAGAGAATCAACAGATGTTTTTATTCATATTTGTAATTTTATAACTTTATGCATGCTAGTTTTCAGATTTTGCGCCCTGTGCCAGTTATGGTGTGACGCCAAAGGAAAAGACTAAAGACCTGATTCATTGCACTGGGAAAAGTTATATCCGATGCTATTCATCTGATCTGTTTCTTATAAAAAGTTATGATTAAGGCAGTAGGCCTGGCTTGATTATTGTGAAACGTATTTGTTAAAACCAGTAGGCCTATAAAGGGGGATTGTTATAATACTGCGCTAAAGCCTGTAGGCAGGCATTTACTTACATAGAATTTTTCACAGATTGCCGTAGTAGGCAAGAGTTTTGGTGTTGGTGACTGACTCGGCCAAACTGTGGAGAGAGAAGATTTCACTATGATGATCCTTGTTAGGGCTTCTTAAGGGGGATTCTTTTTTATTTTTTAGACAACTGTAATTTTGTATATTCGCAATTTTATTGATTGTTGCCTTGTAGGAAAGCTTATGCTTAATACAGACGGCCTGCACTAAGTACAGTGATGAGCCAATGACAAAAGCTACAGACCTGGTTGTGTCATTCTGAAAAAAGGTAATCCATATGCTATTGGTCTGTTCTGTCTCTTATGAAAAGGTATGATACAGGCAGCAGACCTGATTAATTTATTATGAAATACAGCCGTTAAAGCCAATAGGCCTTTAAGAGTGGATTTTTATTACACCCTATTAAAGCCTGCAGATGTATTTTGTTACTTGCAATTTCAAAGATTAGTTTTAAGGCAAGAACTTTTGTGTCTGTTACCCATTCTACCAATCTTAGGGGTACACGATTTTCAGTGTAATAAGTCTTCCTAGAATCTTTTCAGAAGGTCTGATAGGCTGAGTTGTCTGCCAGGATCTTGTAATAAAAACCTATATACCACTGACATATATACCAGTGGTATATGTACCGCTTAAGTTATTGAAGTGAGTTGCAGTGAGTGACATTTGTCTGATCACATGTGCACATCCGCCTGATGAATAATGCACTTCACTGCCAAGACTGGTGGGCCAGTCCTTTAGTTTTCCATTTTCTAGTTGCAGGTTCCTTTCCATTTCTCTCCATCTCCTCTTCTTGTTTTTGTGTTTAATACAAGCTGTACCTCCAAAGACAGGCTAACTGGCTTCTTGCTTGCCGCTCACTTCATCTGCAAAGTACCGCAACATGCACAGCTGCTGCATCTAAACCAGCAGACCACCATGGAAGGATATTGTCCAAAGGGTATCGTTGTTTTTACCATTGCAAGATGGCCAACAGGTTGGTTCTAAATGTGGCAGTCAGATGGAACTATAAAACTATACAGTATGTGCAGTACCATTGTAGACGGCCCTCTTTTTTTATTGCAAGCATAGGTATGCCATTTGTAGGCAATAGCATGTTTTCTTTTTTCTACTTTTATGTTTTGTATTTATCTTGCATATGTTGCTGTGTTTGTGCATGCATTTTATTGTGATTCTGTAAATGGGTGAATGTAAGAGTGAGTCAGTGATGAATGGATGCATGAGTGCAAGGATGAGGAGGCACTCACATTTGTAAGCCAGACCTATTGACCTTGTCAATGCTTGTTAACAACCTTCAATTGGTAGCTCGTCAATTTACCTCGTTGGACATCTGATCACTCAGTTGAGCACACACACTAGAAAGGTGTGCACGCAACCATTCTGTTGCCGCATACGAGGAAGAAAAATTAGAAGCAACATTTCTGAGGAGGCATGCTTTTTTTACACAAATCCCTGCCTACCAATGTTAGTAGATGGAGATTTGTGACAAAACCCATGAGTGATTGCACGGGAACACAGCTATACCACCCATAGTATAACCCCTTGAAGCAAAGTAGTGCATAGGCCTACTTTCTGTTACTTTAGGCACTTTTCCAATACAAATCATGATTTGCATTGTAAAGTAAATCTCACCACAGCAGTTTGCACTAGGTTTGCTTCACTTTATTGGCACAAACATGTCACAAAGTGTTAGTAAATATTTTTTTAACATTTTTTGTGGCAGCCTATCTTATAGTGTGTGTAATACCATTTTTAGGTCTCGCCTGACCCAGCGCATGCGCTGGTCTGGCGAGACTTATTGTGCTACCAGGTCAGCCTAGAGCGACAGTGCAAGTATGCGGGCGCGCGCGACGCGCTTGATCGTGATTACTCTCACTTTCGCTGCCTCTTTGATGTTTGATCCCGATCGCGAACACTTTCGTGGCCGCACGGCCGCTTGGCATAGCCAATAGGTCTCACTTTTGGGACCTTATAAGTATTTAGTTATGCAACTGTTGCATGGCTAAACACTTATAAGGTCCCAAAGGCGAGACCTATTGGCTATGCCAATGCTTGTTTAATAATGACTTGCATATTCACAGTGCTTTCAGTGTGAGGACGGGACGTCGTATCACTATAAATACTCAATTCACTATTCCCCAGTGCACCAACCAGAATTCATTTCTGTGACTGGTTACACACACAGACATCTGCACCTTCCTGCACAAAAACAATCCTGAGAGGCATATTCATCTATCTATATGAGCTGCAGAATGCAGCACACACAGAAAGAGGAAGTAATGAGGAGAAATAAAGATATTTCTTCTTGTTATGCCTCCCCTGGGAAGGTGTATCTTTTTTGCTCATTCTCAGGTCTACCACTTTTAGTAAATCCTGGAATGTGTTAAAATCCATGGGAGTTGCGTGGGAACACCTATGCAATGCCGATGGAACTCATTCCCAGGGAAGAGTAATGCAACGTAGCGATTTGCGCTGCATTGCGTTACTCCAGATCTATAAAGCCACTTAGGCGTGACTCCATAAATTTCATTTTTGAGTTGCGTCATGCTTCCACCATGTTACAATGTGCAAGTGTGATGCAACAGAGCTCTTAAATATGCCCCTTAGTTTTTTTTGCCACAAACTCTCGCACCAAGAGAATTAAACAACAATGTTGGGGCCGCATTTATAGAGCCACCCCAAAATTCTGAAATATCGGTTTTAGCCAAGATTAGAGCGCACAGCGCCTGAACAGGATGGATCACCATGGTGCTTGACTTTAGGGATTTCCTAAAGCAGTCATTCACTAGTCATGCACCCAATGTAGACATCTGAGGAGATTCATGTCCCACCAAAGGCTTGTGGTGCCCATGGGTGCCAGCTCCCTTTTTCTTGTTCAAGTAACTAAAAATGGGGTTGCACCAGTTTGTATGAGGAGCAGGAAAGAGTTTGGAAAAATGTGCAGCACAGCAACCATCAGCGTCAGCGACTAACAGCAATATGTATAGACCTATTGTTCATGCTGATTTATTATGTTTATTTTGAAAATGACCCTCAAACTAGATATAAGGAAATGGAGCGTTATCAATCTCAGAAGGTCTTGCAGGCAAACAGTTATATTAAAGTGGTGACTAGGTGTGGTGGCTTAGTGGACTTATGCGTCCACTGTAGGGGCCTTTGTTTGACCTCATGGCCACACGTTCAAATCCTGTTGGGTCCACTCAGCCTTTCATTCCACTGAGGTCGATAAAATGAATACCATTGAGTTGGGTAACAATAAACATCTGATATTCAATGCCAAGATGCCCTTGGGTGAACGTGCGCTTTACAATTACTTATGTTAGGTTACAAATGCACGTTATGTGTAAAGAACAGAAGCCACCACGTAACCCAGACAGGAATCCTGGACACTCTAATGTAACATCAATGGTTAACTGTGGTGACATGTATGTATAGTGATTCATCAAGAAACAATTTCTTTATAGTGATTAATACAGATGGTCTAATAGAATAAAGGTACCGTAGCCAGGGCTGGCTTTAGTCCTGGTGACACCCCGTGCAACAATCTTTTTGCCGTCCCCCCATTACCTCCTTCTGCACGGATTAGCTCACCACCACCCACCAACAGTGCCCCTCATCTCTCTGTTGCCCCTCTCTCAAGTGCTTTTCATTTGTTTTATAGCGTCACTCATACCAGTGCACGGAGTCAGGGCACTATACATCACACAGATATTGTACAGAGACAATTAATAATAAGTTTGTAAATCGGTCTATAGGAAATTCTATATAAGACAATAGGAATTACGTCATTCATACTAGTAGGCAGTATATTTTAAGTGTTTAGTCTGGAGCAGCACAAGCTCAGTTTTTAAAACGTACCACAGTGGTTGGGGTTGGTTTTAATAATAATCCATAATCAATAATAAGATCCTTTTGGACCTTAATGCCGGAAAATCAGAGATTCTACTCTTTGGAGGAGCCCAGACAATTTGGGATAATAGCTGGTGGCCCCAGGCTTTGGGAAATGCTCCAGAACCTAGGCAGGCCGCCAAGAATCTGGGCGTTATTTTTGACAATGCCCTGTCCATGCAGAACCAAGTTCGATCGATATGTGGAAAAAGCTTTGCTATATTAAAACTCCTCAGAAGGCTTTTCCCTTTGATCCCCTTGAACTATAGAAGAACTGTGACCCAGGCACTACTGATGAGCAATTTGGATTACGGTAATGCACTATATGTTGGTATGGCTGACTTTTTGTTTAATAGACTGCAAGTAGTCCAAAATGCTGCTGCCAAACTGGTATGTAATAAAAGTAGATACAGTTCGGCCTCTCTCTGCATGAGGGAATTACATTGGCTCCCTGTACATCAAAGAGCTAATTTTAAGCTTTTGTGTTTTGCTCATAAAACCTTATACAAAACTGCCCCTCAAATTTTGCATGGCAGATTAAAATTCCATGCACCCTTGTGTAATTTGCGATCACGTCATTTGGCATTGGCCTCAGTCAAACGTACATCCAAAGCCAAGATGGGTGACAGATCCTTTTCTAAAGTAGCAGCTACAAATCGGAATGTGCTTCCTTTGCATCTACGTTTGACGGAGGAACACTCAATGTTCAAAAAGAAACTAAAAACATATCTTTACCCAATCCACTAATCTGTTCTCAGAGCGCTCCTCCCTCCCCTCTCACTTCTAGTCAGTGTTCTGTTCGCTAGCGCCGTGATGTCCCTCGGGATGAATGTCGCGCTTTAATAATACACAAATACAAATACGAATGTATTTCTACCCCAAATTAACACTTTTTAGTAACATTAGGATAATGAAACTGGAAAAAAACTTAACACTCTAACCTGTACCATGCAGTTTGCATGCAGCTCTTTAATGACAGTTCTTAGGTCACTGTGCTATATTACGATTGTAGCTTATGAAATGCAAGTCACAAAAGCATCTCTGTTACAAAACCTTTGAGCTATCCACATAAAATACAGTTCTCTGATCTACATGGTACACGTTATTTGCAGCATGAATATTAACCCTCTGTGCTACTTTATGATGAGTCAAAACTGCCACTAGACAAAACTCCGATCTCTCTCTGGCAGGAACATTAATCACCAGAGTTAACTTGACCTTTTTATTGTTGCCTGAAAACTGCTGTACACACAAGGAACTCTGCAGCAGGTGGCTTTAAAACCATAAGTTATTTCAAAACCAGCACCCCGAGTTCTGCACCAGGGGCAGCTGCACTGGTCACACCACCCTAAAGCCAGCCCTTCACGCAGCTTCAAGCAATAACTTGCTCCTGAGGCAGAGAGGAGCAAATTCCAATTAAGGGTTTACCACCTGCTTACCAATTGACAACATATATCATTTTCTCTAATTATCCTCTGGGCCCTTTGAGCCCTTCCATACTACCTCGAATCCAGTCTCTCAGAAGGCCGTACTTCCAAAGTCCTTTGGATCCTCTCATAATTTGCTTCATTTAATTCTCTTGTCCTGATGATGTCCCTTGTGGAATTGCTAAGTCGAAACATTGTCGACTTGCACAACAGTACGACTAGGAATTATATGGCTAGACTGGACACTTGGAAAGGTCTTTGAGCAAACCACCCCAGCTGTTCATTTACCTTTAGTCTTATGTCAGTCTGTCATATTCACACCTTTTTTAATTGTACCAATGTCACAATGTGATCACTCAGAGCACATAAAGCTTTACTGGAGGCTACATGTAAAAGTACTTTTGTAATGCAAATACAGATTTGAAACTTTATTCGACAATTAAGTCATGAAAGTATCATACATTAGCCAACAACATGCACGTGAATTAAAACATAAATTAAAAAAAAAAAACAAAAAAAAAAACATAACATTGTTCCATAGGCACACAATTTTCAGACTTGCTCCTGTACTAATCATCAATTTAAGTAAACAACATTAATATCTAATAGGACAATTGATTAAAGAAACTTTCCAATTTAATTTAATTTAAACAGGTAAATCAGAAAATAGAAAATGAATAGGTACATGACTTCAGACAAGCGCCACTACATTAGGCGCTTTAATATTTGACTGTCTGGATCGTATTATCCAGGCCCACTTTATATACTTTGCCATTGCAATTGCAATTAATGGGCTCGGATCTGAACACACGATTCTTAGTGCCTCTACGTGCCTTCGGGTGCCTAAAAGCCGACAGACAGGTAATAACCATTTTTTTCGTGGGAGCTCATAAAGAGGACAAAAAAAATGGCTTAAAGATTCTATCTTGTCCCTGCATTTTGGGCATTTATCCGGGGACCCTTTAGTCCATTTAAATGTAAATGAGCAGATAGGGAGAGTACCTATCTTAAACTGGAAATAGAGTTTGCGATCAATTGGTGCTTCTATCAAATCCCAATAAAGTTCCTGTCTGGAGTAAGCCTTGATCTCTAGATATCTAGCAGTTAGCTTGGATGTACACCCCTTTGCAGCAGATTCCGTGGCAATAAATTCCCAGTACTTGG
Source organism: Triturus cristatus (assembly GCF_964204655.1). NCBI lineage: Eukaryota > Metazoa > Chordata > Amphibia > Caudata > Salamandridae > Triturus > Triturus cristatus. The sequence continues at coordinate 1,562,720,037 of NC_140590.1, forward strand.
CTTTGACAATTTCTTTTGGGGGAAAAACAGCATTTTGAGGATCATCCCAAAGGTTGTCCCAATCTATAAAGTAACATCTTGATAGACCTCAACCAGTCTATTCTATGAAAGAGGTCTTTCTCCATTATTTCTTTTAGGCCCAGCGCATAATGCTTTAGCTCCTCAGTTGACCAGATCCTACGCCAATACAGCAATGGTCGCAAATTAGCGGCATCTTGTAGGGTTTTCAAACCAAGGTCCCAAAAAAGAGGTAACAAGGGAGTACTTTGTGGTGCGCCAACAACTTTCCTAATAAACTCGCTCTCCATGGCATTCAATCGTTGTGGGTTATTTCCATATCCCCATAGCTCAGAACCATATAGAGATGAGCTACGTATCTTCATCGTATAAACCTCGAGGAGTGGGGCTATAGGCTGGGTCTGCGAGTTTTTAAATCTTTTTAGAAGGATACCTGTCTGTTGTTTGAACTTCATAATAGAAAAGTCTATTTGGCTTTTCCAGCGCATATTCTTCTGTAATGTTACTCCCAAATAAGTGAAAGCATCCACCTGTTCCAGGGGAGAGCCATTCATGACAATTACACTACTAAAGGGTTTGCGCGATCTACGCGGGTTTGGGCCATTCAGAACCATAAACTTGGTCTTGGAAACATTTATTTCCAAACCACGTAGCAAGCAGAATTCTTCAAAGCGTCGGAGGGTTAGCTGTAGGCCACTCGGAGTTTTAGAAATCAGCAGCGTGTCGTCCGCGAACATGAGAACAGGAATGCGGGTTCCAGACATTGCCGGAGCATCTGAAGGGACCCGGGAGAGGAACTCGGCGACCCCATTCACGAAGAGTGAGAACAAGGTCGGTGCCAAGACACAGCCTTGCCGCACTCCTCGCTCCACGGGGAAAGACTCCGTTACCTCGCCCTGCCTTCCCCACCGGACCCGAGCAAAGTTGCTCTCATGTAAGCGGACGACCAATGCCAATAACTCCGGCGCCATCCCCAAATCCTCCAACACTTGCCACAGCTTATCACGTGGGACCAAATCGAAGGCCGCCCGCAGGTCGACAAACACAGCGTACAAAACCCCTTTTTCTAGAACCACTGTCCTCCAATAGAGGACAATGAACCTGAAGACCTGGTCTATGGTGCTGGTTTTAGGGCGAAACCCGGCCTGTAATGGGCTCAGTACATTACTGGATTCCATCCAGGTCTGGATTTTGCCCAAGACCAGCCTACCCAAAATCTTTTGTAAAGCATCTATGAAGCTTATGGGTCTATAATTGCAAGCCAACGATTTATCCCCTTTTTTGTATATTGGGATGATTTCTGCACCTTTCCAAGAGTACGGGATCGCCATTCCCTGAGCTATAGCATTAGCTAGGTGCATAATATATAATGACCACCTCGCTCTATTATGCAAAAATACATCGGCCGGAATACAATCCATGCCGGGTGCACGACCCTGGGTGACCTTGTCAAGCGCAATGTCAACCTCCCCGACAGTAAACACAGGGGTATCATAAAACGGCCTCTCCTGATAAGGCTTACTAGCTTCCTCAGGACCTATCGAGTACTGAGACTTAAAAAAGTCAACCCAAGAACTCTGGGGGACATGATTGTGAGGACTGTCAACTATTTCGCCCTTTTTCCATTTTAAAATATTCCAGAATTTTTTCTGGTCTTTATCAGCACATGCTGCTTTTAGGTCTTGCCACTCACATTCATTCCAATCCTTTTTTGCTTTCCATAGGACTTTTTTATGGGTATTACGAGCAAATTTAATCTTGCTTGGATCTTTTGATATTAGAGCAAGTCCCAGCTCGATACGGGCTTGTTTACAGGAGGCATTATACCAACCCTCCTGTTTGCTTCTTAAGGTTTTCTGTACTACAGGGGGTCTGCAAAAACATGATTTTAGTTTTTCAACTAATTTTTCATGAATTTCCTCAAATGTTACTAAGGGTTGTCCTAAATTACCTACTGCCGAAATTGACGACAGCGCCTCTTCAATATGGGACTCGATATTACCTAACAAATCTGGGTGTTCTATTACGTTACGCCATTTGAGGTGGCGTTCATTATTTGATAGAACTACAGCTGGGCCAATCTTTTCAGGAGTTTGATCTTTACTAGCTCCCATTCCCAAATCAAACCCGGCTACTAGGGGATTGTGGTCGCTTTCAATCCGTGTCTCGACCACCATGTCCACTAATGTATGCCACATCCTCAGATGGACTAAGAGGTAATCTATATTACTTGCCCTAGTGCCATTGTCATACGTTTTATTACACATCCTATCTGATTTGGTTCGGCCATTGGCCGCCCTCAGCTGATTGCCCAGGCAGAACCCTTTCAGGTACAGGGCCGCCTCTGTCCACTTACCGACTGCCTTTGTCTCAAGCTGTGGGACACCCCATTTAGCATCCTCTTCCTCTGTCAGAAGCATGTCTTGGGAGCCTAATGGCTCGAAAGTCGTGTTAAAATCTCCCGCAATAAGTGGGAGCACATCAATGGGGCTTGATTCTACAATGGTATTTAATGCGGAAATCACCTCAGATTTTTTCCCGCCTGGTAAACCCCTTACATATACATTGTAAATGTCAATTTTAAGGTTTTGCGGACTGGTCAGCCTAATTCCCAATATGTCAGCGTTCTGTATATGAGTAGTTTGAACTTTACATTCCAGGTTTTGTTTAACCCAGATGATGAGACCTCCTGATGCCCTGCCCCTGGGTTTTTTCTCTGCCGGAACAAAAAAATTCAAATATCCCAACATGAACACCGGGTCAAGTGACCATGTCTCTTGGAAAAGACAGATGTCATGCTTGATGATAAAATCTACCCAAGGGGGAGATGATAGTTTAGAGTTTATACCCGCCACATTCCAAGATAAAAGCAATACATGACCTGCAGAGACAGATCCCCCTTCCATACTCCCTACAATAAATATAGGGGAAGGGGCTGTATCTTGCCCAAGGGAAGGGATGGGATCAACGCCTGAAATTTCGTTTTGACATTCAGCGTGGGTGCCTTGTTTTCTAGTCCCTGTCATATTTACTTGGTCAAGGGATATATTAACATCTCTACCATTAGGCGGATCACTATCACACATACCCTCATCTGCCATTAGAGCCACATTTGGTTTTCCACAGTTGCCTGATGTCATTAAGGACACATGTAGCTTTGCATTATTGGAGTGTATTCTACCATCAATCAGTCAGTCGCAGTCCGCTAACCCAGAGAGTACATCAAATCTGTTGATGGATCTTATATCCTCAAGAAAGGTTCCATTTACCAAGGGGGCCCTGCGTGTAATCCCACCTAAAGGCTGTGACTTAGGTACATAAAAGTAAGACAGTGGCATTGTACATATCAGAGCCGACGGATCATTTTGGGGCCAAGAACAGATATATTCCACACATCGCCTATCCCTAAAATTGATAACAACACAATCCCCCTTAGATGACTTAGTACTTCTGCCCACCCAATTAACACGCCTAGCGTATAAGATCTCAGCACGCATATGGGCCGGCAGTGGTCGTTTGGCATTAAGCCAGTGTGTACATTTATTCTTTAGATCCCAAAAGGATTCCCTTGCTCCCTTCGCCAAATTGGGAACCCCAGTTAAGATCACCACATAGGGGGCAGCTTCAGGGGGTAAATGTAGATCAATAAGGCCTGGAGAGGCCTGTGCTACAGGCTGAATGATTGGGAGCTGCCTGTCAACTCTTGCTCTACTTTCCCTAGGACTACTTGGTATCGGGTATGGAGAGAGGTGTTCAACTACTACCCGAGTGTCCACTACTGAAGTAGGATTAGACTCCTGGGGGATAGGTCGATTATCTAGTGCAGAATTAATCAATTTACTGGCTGTGGATTTAATCTCAATCCGGTGACCTGTTGTGCCAGAACGCTCTTTTAACGAGCTCTGGCCTTGTTTGCCACCCCGAGAATGGCCCGATGCAAGTGAAAGTTCCATACATACAAGTCTACTTTCAATAGAACCTAACCTTTCATAGATGGGATCACATAATTTCTTAACAATACTTTCCATTTTATCCCCAAAAAATACTGTATCTGTTACTTCCACATCTGACAACCCCGATGATGGTAATGGATGTGCCCTTGTTTCAGTTGTTGGGGGCTTGGGGTGAGGAGGTGTAGCCTTCTTTGAAACAGAGACAAGGGATTGACCAGCCTTAGTGTTAACGTTCTTCACAGCGGCTTTCTTTTGGTTACCCCTACAGTTTTTTTTCAGAGTAATGGCTGGTTGTTGCTTGCCAGAAGCCGCATTTAAGTTGCTGGTTGAGCGGGTCTTAATATTTGACAAAGGTTTGGGGGTGGGGACCCCATTACCAATATTTGCAGTGTCAACATTATCATCCAATATTTCAATCAGAGACGCGGGGCAAATCATTGACTCATTAATTTGTTCTTCCATCACGGGAGACACTAGACTCGAGGAATCCAACCTTACGGGCTGGCCACAGGGAGGTGATCTTGAGTTAGCCATATTCCCCAAAGAGGACCTCTTATCACAGAGAATGTCTAATGATAGTCTTTTTTCAGTTAATTCAATGTCCTTAGCAAGGGCGATTGCACTCTCACCAAGAAATTATCCAATGTTCCCATTAGTGCGCCCCCGGTCGATTGCAAAATAGGACCGTCCCTTTTCTGCGTTTTATCCATTTTTGGCATCTAATTGCAACGTCTTTAGGCAAAGACCCACTGAGTTGCAAACGTGCAGTAAATAGCTTGCACTTACCGAGCATCAAAAGCTACAAGCAACAGGTGTTAGAGAAGGGTCCCGTTCCGTTATTTGACGTTCTCGGACGGGCTCAGACGGGCCCGCCCTTGGCCCGGGCTTCGCCCGGCGCGCGCCCGCGCGCGTCCCGCGAAGCGGGGACCGTGCTGAGTGTTATAGCGTCAGGGCGGGAGGGCGGGAGTACGGGAAGAGGACACAGCTGTGTTCAATCGCGGGGCTGCTGGTCCTCGCAGTCCCGCATTACACTCGCTTCCTCGGATGACAGTCACCAACAGGGGTTCAGGCGGCTCCTCCGTTCCTCAGCATTCAATAGACCCCTCAGTTAAAAACACTTGGGTAAAAACAGTCTCAAACTCCTACCACGAACGGCTCCCGCGAAGCGGGGGCCGTGAGGAGTGTTATAGCGTCAGGGCGGGAGGGCGGGAGTACGGGAAGAGGACACAGCTGTGTTCAATCGCGGGGCTGCTGGTCCTCGCAGTCCCGCATTACACTCACTTCCTCGGATGACAGTCACCAACAGGGGTTCAGGCGGCTCCTCCGTTCCTCAGCATTCAATAGACCCCTCAGTTAAAAACACTTGGGTAAAAACAGTCTCAAACTCCTACCACGAACGGCTCCCGCGAAGCGGGGGCCGTGAGGAGTGTTATAGCGTCAGGGCGGGAGGGCGGGAGTACGGGAAGAGGACACAGCTGTGTTCAATCGCGGGGCTGCTGGTCCTCGCAGTCCCGCATTACACTCGCTTCCTCGGATGACAGTCACCAACAGGGGTTCAGGCGGCTCCTCCGTTCCTCAGCATTCAATAGACCCCTCAGTTAAAAACACTTGGGTAAAAACAGTCTCAAACTCCTACCACGAATGGCACCCCTTTACTTTCTTACATATATTGCTTTAAGCAGCATGTTTATTTCACTAGACCATCAGCATTAATTGCTACAAAGAATTTGTTTCTTAAAAAATCATTATACATAGGTTAACACATTTAACCATTGTTATATTATCCTCTGATCACAGCCTCTTTGAAGCATCACTCCTATTGCAGCAGTTCTGTGCGTGTCACTTCCATGACAGCACCCTAAGACTCCCGCCAGAGTCATACAGAAGAGCCTGAGCGGTATTTTAGGGAAACCGACAGAGGTGATTGACTCTGTGGACAGTTGAGTGGGAATGTACACAATGATGTCTAGAGCCTTCTGACCAACAACATTGATGACATATATCCATGGTCAAGCATAGAGGCCTAAGTACCTTTATATATTTCATTTATTTTTTATGCACCTTCACTAGCAGAGTGACTTAGGTTTACATTCGGATTTATTTGTGCCCCTTGGAAAATATTCTTGTATAATGTCATTACGGGTTCATTGTGATTAAATAACAGTGGACTACATTTACTGTTTTTGTTTGCTATGTTTTCGAGTTTTGATGAATATTGTGTTTTCTGTTTAATAATTGCGTACTGGGACAACTCCCATACTTTATGGATTTATGAGACAGCAGTTTATGCCCAACACCACAGTTTATGCCCAACAGCCTACCTGCATAAAATATGCAGGTAGGCTTGTAAACATGACCTAACAGAGTTTAAAGTGAAGGTTCAGACACATTTCACATTTCTGGCATAAAGTTGAAAGCGGCAGCTGTGTAATGCTCTTAAATATATCAGATTTCAGACACTGCACACTCTAAACCTAAATGGAAAGGGTGATTTGTGCTCCATAATGGAAACCACAGAGGCAGTATGTGAAGTGAAGTCCACATAGGAGGCTTCAGGGCAGCAAAGGACAAACACTGCATTCAGAGGTTGTAAACATTGAGGTGTCAAGAGGAAGATGAGAGAAGACAAAGGAAAGGAGGCGAAAGATAAGGGAAAAAGAGGTCAGGAGGAAGGAGAGAGCAGACAGGCTGCAGTTCTCATATTCTAAAGGCAGGAGTTCTGTTATCTGCTTGCAGAAATCTGTACAAGGTCATTATGTGAAATGAATAAAAATACACTTTTTATCCCACAACAGCAACTTTGGCAATAGTAGCAAACCAGCCGTGCCACTGAACATTGAAGAGAAAGGAACTATTTTGGATGTATACAATGTGAAGAAGCCAAGTGCAGCCACTCCAAATAAAGGGAGTCAGTCACTGAAGTGGGGCTATGTATTGCCCTATACTGTATGCAGGGGCAGGCAAAATTAAAACATGAATTTGACTCTCTTGAACAAGAATTGACCAAGTCAATAGTTAAACCCTATGCAAGAGCTGTTGGCTTTACCAATGATCTTTAGCCATGTTGTACAGCAGCCTGACCATGCAGCATTGCTAAAAGTAAAATTACAACAAAAGTGCTATGATGTGCCAGCGCTGGCAGCGCGCCATAGGGCTTTTTTTCAGATGGGAAGAGGTGGGCATGACGGGCAAGCAAGGATAGGGGAAAGGGGAGGGGGAAAAGGCAAGCAACGACAAATGGACAGGTGGGTGATTGGGACAGTAACAGGAACAAGGGTTGGGTGGGAAAGGAAGAAGTAACATGGAGAAGGGGAGTGTGGGGGAGGAGAAGCACCACGGACAATGGGGAGTGGGAGTGAAAGAAGAAATGATACCACAATTAAAGTGCAAGCTGCGGATGGGCACTAATCAGGAGGAAGCAATCTGTGCTTGGTCCATGGTCTACAGAAAGAAAAGAAAGTGACACCTGGCATGCACTGGCCAATTAGGAGGCAACAAAGAAGAGTGACACTGAAGCCAATGAATAGTAAGCATTGGGCGGGCTCCAAGCCCTTTATTGCAAACAATACCCCTCGCAGTGACAGACAAGACTAAAAAGGGGAGTTGTGTGTTAGTTTGGGGATTCTGGAAGGGCAAAGTTTTGGCAAAGGATGGGCATACAATTTCTCTCCAAAACTGTGATTTGCTGTCAGTCTCAGGCAATGCGATCCAATCCCTGGGGCATATGTACAAACCCCTATCGCCACGGGAACGCCACTTTTTCTGACATTCAGGTGGCAATGGGGGCTTCGCCTTATTTACAAGGCAGTGTTACGCAAAGCTGCACTGTATTCTTGTAAATATGGCGGAGCATTGGGTTTCTGAAGTGGCGGAGTGAGGATTTAATCCATGATGGCTAACGCCTCACTCTGCCACTTCTTTGTACACATGGCTCTCTCAGGCACATGCATCAAAGAAAAAGCCGGTCGCAAACGGGCAGATTCTCAGAATCTGGCCCTTTGCGACCGGTATTTTTGCATTTGGGATGCATCATCCCAAAAGCAAAAATCGCAATTTAAGGAATCTCTCAATTGCGATTACTTAAATTGCAATTGCATTTAAGGAATCCCAAATTGAGATTCCTTAAATGCAATGCATTAAAGTAAAAAAAAAAATTGCGAATTCGCTAATAGGAGGAGCAAATTACCATGAAGTTGAACTTCATGGTAATTTGCAAAAACTTTGAAAAATGCACTTTTGTGCATTTTTCAAAGTTTCATGTTGCGCACACACATGCCCTTAGGGTATGTGTGTGTGCAACATATGTGCACAGATCAATTTCAGGGTTGCAATAGGGTGTCATTTTGATACCCTTGCACCCTTGAAATTGTATGAGCTATTTGCGAGTACGTACTGGTACTCGCAAATTGCTCATGCAATCTCCAGTTCATTCCTATGGGCCTGGAGGCCCATGGGAATGAATGGGACGGCATTCCTTAATTGCGACTAGCAATTTGCGAGTCGCAATTAAGGAATGGGTAGGAATCGCTATTTTTATAGCGATTCCTACATGCAGAGGCTTTTGCAATTCCTTAATTGCGATTCCTTAATAATCGCAATTAAGGAATCGCAAAAGCCTACGTTGATGCATGTGCCAGTCTGTTTCTTAAGGAGTAAGGCAATTATCCAGAATTTATTCATTACTTCAAATACTACAGAAAAGAGCTGCGTTTCTGTGTTCAAGTCATCTTTGAAGCTTAATACACTCAACTGGCAGGGTTTAATGTGAGCGATATATATTACATATGCTATGAAAATATAATAAACTTTGCTGGGGTGGTTGTGTTGCTCTGGGCCAAAGGCTGGTCATGGAAAATAAGTTTGGGCCGAGAGCTTGTGTATGGGGGTACGTTTTAAGGCATGGGCAAAGTGGGCTCTGGCCCAGGGCCCCAGCCTTTCAAGGGACACCCTGATAGATCCAGGTCTGTTCTGCAGAATCTTGCCCCGATGACCTTGAATAATTCTTCAACAGATTGTTTTGAATACTGTTCGTCTTTATTTATTGATGTGTGAAAGTCTATTACAGACATTTTGCAGAGAAATGTGATTATGTTTCATGCAACATCCATAAATAAAGTTTCTTTTAGCTCAAAATAGGACCTCATATATGAGAAATGGGAGGGTGTCACAAAGATTATTGGCAGTAATATTGGTGAGCTGCTGCTGTGTTACAATATTGAAAACACACATCGCTATCCTTGAATATTAGATGTAACAACTTTAGAATTTGGACGAGCGTGCCTGTCATTGTCAGGGACCTGGACAAAGAGGGCATAAAAGAGCTGAAATTAGATCATAAATTCAAAACTGTTCCAAAAAGGGGCCCCCAAAATACAATCGGCCCTGGGTCCTCAAAATCCTCAAGATGTCCCTGGGGGGAGGGCTCATGTGCTAGGGTATGGATGGCTCATGTGCTGGGGTGGGGAATGCTCGTGTACCTGGGTGGGGAGGGCTTGTGTGCCAGGGTGAGGAGGGCTCATGTGCTGGGGTTCGGAGGGCTCATGTGCCGGGGTGGGGAGCGCTCATGTGCCAGGGTAGAGAGGGCTCATGTGTCGGGGTCCGCAGAGCTCATGTGCCGGGGTGGGGAGGGCTCGTGCTCCTGGATGGGGAGGGCTCATGTGCTGGGGTGCGGAGTGCTTGTGTGCCTCGGTGGGGAGGGCTCATGTGCCAGGGTGGGAGGGGTCATGTGCTGGGGTGCGGATGGCTCATGTGCCAGAGTGGGGAGGGCTCATGTGCTGGGGTGCGGAGGGTTAATGTGCTGGGGTGTGGAGGGCTCATGTGCCGGGGTGGGGATGGCTCATGTGCCGGGGTGGAGAGGGCTCATGTGCTGGGGTGCGGAGAGCTCATGTGCCGGGTAGGGAGGGCTCATGTGCTGGGGTGGGGAGGATTAATGTGCTGGGATGCGGAGGACTCATGTGCCTGGGTGCAAGGGGGCCCATGTGCCGGGTGGCGAGGGCTCTTGTGCCTGGGTGGGGAGGGCTCATGTGCTGGGGTGCGGAGGTCTCATGTGCTTAGGTGAGGAGGACTCATGTCCCTGGTTGCGGAGGGCTCATGTGCCTAGGTGGGGAGGACTCATGTGCCGGAGTAGGGAGGGCTCATGTGAGATGGTGCCGAGGGTTCATGTGCCGGGGGTGGGGAGGGCTGTACTGGGTCACAGAGGGCTCAAGTGCCAGGGCGGAGAGGGCTCATGTGTCTGTGGGGAAGGCTCATGTGCAGGGGTGTGGAGTGCTCATGTGCAGGGGTGGGGAGGGCTCTTGTGCCTGGGTGGGGAGGGCTCATGGGCCGGGGAGGGCTCATGTGCCGTAGTGGAGAGGGCTCATGTGATAGGGGGCGAAGGGCTCATGTGCTTGGGTGCGGAGAGCTCACGTGCCGGGGTGCGGAGGCCTCACGTGCCGGGGTGTGAAGGGCTCATGTGCCTGGGTGCGGAGGGCTCTTGTGCCGGGGTGGGGAGGGCTCTTGTGCCGGGGGGGGGGGGAGGGCTCATGTGCCTGGGTGCGGAGGGCTCGTGTGCCGGGGTGGGGAGGGCTTGTGTGCCGGGGTGGGGAGGGCTCGTGTGCCGGGGTGGGAGGGGTCATGTGCTGGGGTGCGGATGGCTCATGTGCCAGAGTGGGGAGGGCTCATGTGCTGGGGTGCGGAGGGTTAATGTGCTGGGGTGTGGAGGGCTCATGTGCCGGGGTGTGGATGGCTCATGTGCCGGGGTGGAGAGGGCTCATGTGCTGGGGTGCGGAGAGCTCATGTGCCGGGTAGGGAGGGCTCATGTGCTGGGGTGGGGAGGATTAATGTGCTGGGATGCAGAGGACTCATGTGCCTGGGTGCAAGGGGGCCCATGTGCCGGGTGGCGAGGGCTCTTGTGCCTGGGTGGGGAGGGCTCATGTGCTGGGGTGCGGAGGTCTCATGTGCTTAGGTGAGGAGGACTCATGTCCCTGGTTGCGGAGGGCTCATGTGCCTAGGTGGGGAGGACTCATGTGCCGGAGTAGGGAGGGCTCATGTGAGATGGTGCCGAGGGTTCATGTGCCGGGGGTGGGGAGGGCTGTACTGGGTCACAGAGGGCTCAAGTGCCAGGGCGGAGAGGGCTCATGTGTCTGTGGGGAAGGCTCATGTGCAGGGGTGTGGAGTGCTCATGTGCAGGGGTGGGGAGGGCTCTTGTGCCTGGGTGGGGAGGGCTCATGGGCCGGGGAGGGCTCATGTGCCGTAGTGGAGAGGGCTCATGTGATAGGGGGCGAAGGGCTCATGTGCTTGGGTGCGGAGAACTCACGTGCCGGGGTGCGGAGGCCTCACGTGCCGGGGTGTGGAGGGCTCATGTGCCTGGGTGCGGAGGGCACTTGTGCCGTGGTGGGGAGGGCTCTTGTGCCGGGGGGGGGCAGGGCTCATGTGCCTGGGTGCGGAGGGCTCGTGTGCCGGGGTGGGGAGGGCTTGTGTGCCGGGGTGGGGAGGGCTCGTGTGCCGGGGTGGGTAGGGCTCATGTGCCGGGCTGGGTAGGGTTCATGTGCGTGGGTGGGGAGGGCTCGGCTCACGTGCTGGGATGCAGAGGGCTCGTGTGCCTGGGTGGGTAGGGCTCATGTGCCGGGCTGGGTAGGGCTCATGTGCGTGGGAGGAGAGGGCTCATGTGCCAGAGTGGGCAGGACTCATGTGCCGGGCTGGGTAGGGCTCATGTGCGTGGGAGGAGAGGGCTTGTGTACCAGGGTGGGGAGGGCTTGTGTGCCGGGGTGGGGAGGGCTCGTGTGCCAGTGTGGGGAGGGCTCATGTGCCGGGGTAGGAAGGGCTAAAGTGCCGGGGTGGAGAGGGCTCATGTGCTGGGGTGAAGAGAGCTCATGTGCCGGGGTAGGGAGGGCTAATGTGCTGGGATGAGGAGGACTCATGTGGCTGGGTGGGGAGGGCCCATGTGCCGGGTGGGGAGGGCTCGTGTGCTGGGGTGCGGAGGGCTCATGTGCCGGGGTGCGGAGGGCTCATGTGCCTGGGTGCGGAGGGCTCATGTACCAGAGTGGGTAGGGCTCATGTGCCGGGCTGGGTAGGGCTCATGTGCCGGGGTATGGCGAGCTCATGTGCCAGGGTAGGGAGGGCTCGTGTGCCAGTGTGGGGAGGGCTCATGTTCCGAGGTGGGGAGGGCCCATGTGCCAGGGTGGGGAGGGCTCATGTGCCGGGCTGGGTAGGGCTCATGTGCCGGGGTGGGGAGGGCTCATGTGCCGGGGTGCGGAGGGCTCGTGTGCCAGTGTGGGGAGGGCTCGTGTGCCAGGGAGGGGAGGGCTCATGTGCCGGGGTGGGGAAGAGCTCATGTGTCAGGGTGGGGGAACTCCAGAGGGGGGATGGGGGCGAGGCTTGAGTGTCTTTCTTGAGGTCTGTGCTATTCTGGGTCGGGTCTCGGGTTCCTCAGAGGGAGGAATCGAGATTATATCTCAGCTGCTGCTGGACAAGGAGCTGGAGGGAGCCACACTGATCCCTGAATAAACGCAGTCGTGGCTGCATCTGTTTCTTCCTTTACCGATTGCCCGCCGGACTAAGGAGGCCTGCAGGGCCCAAGCCTCCTCTGCTGTTCCGGCAACGAATCTAAGATGGTCTCATGGGTCGCCTGTGCCTCATGAAATGCATTTCATACCACGCATGGAATTCTAGATTCACCGCCTGCCAAAAATGAAGCAAAAAAACAAAACAAAAAAACCCCAACAACAATAAATAAACCCGAAAATATGAATAATTATAAAGAAAAAGTGAAAGACGCATCCGCCACCCACGTCCGAAAATACAATATGCTGTGACGCTAGTTAGGATCTAAAACCCTTCTAGAAATGTCCATAGTTCATGCAACCTACAGGGCAGTGCGTCTTAGCATTTAAAATGAAAATTGAGACCTGTTCCCCCCACGAGAAAAAGCACATTTGGGTGTGATACGCTTCCATACCTCTCAAATCACCCTCTATTGGAAGATGTCCCCAACCTTGGACTCATCTTCACTCAGACTCCAAACAAGCATTGTTCTCTCCATTGCTTCCAATTGGTTCGCCCTCCAAAACACCTCTATTTCACCCTCCTTGGAGACCTAAAGTGTGATATGTATGGACATTGGCCGAATCATGCACCAGAAGGTTTCATTCTAGTATTGTTGCCTGGCTTAATTTGTAGATAAATAAGTGCTGGGACCCTCATCAGGAGGCCACTGCAGTTTGCACCACACATTGCCGCTGAACTTACACAACTACTAACCATCACACCGAAGTGTGACAATTCACACTGTTCCAGGCCACCCAAGCTTTAAGAATGGCTTGGTGGCAGGTATTCGTTGTTTTCAATGTGCATTAAATTAACAAACAACTGTTTCTCTGCTCATCTTTAAGTTAAATAAACACCACCACCATGTGGCAGTTGTCATAAATGCAGTTTCCGGCAATTAAGTGCAGGTGCAGAGCACTGGAAACCACCGGCTCAAATTAAGCATTGCACTCCTCATCTACCATTGGCAGGCTGACGAGTGGATTTTCATCAGTAAAATAGAATTATAATTATGAGGATTTTATGGACAACAGACTTTTTACCTGAGCTCTTTATTTTAAGCTCCGGTTGGGCATTCTCCAGTTAGCATCATTGACGAGTTCTTGTGCGTCAGCAAACCAAACCAGTAAACTATGCTCCCCTCAAGGGTCAATTTGGAATAACACTGTGGCATTTACAGTGCCATTGGTTGACAGAAACCAATCACATCCGGGTCACTCTGGCAAACACTGCACGGGATGGCAGGAAGTTCTTGTGGGTCCTGTGACAAAACAGTTCTTGAAGGGGTGTCTGAGATTTTCCAACAATGACTGTGGTGTCTACAACTAAAATATATAATGGAAAAAAGAAGAGTGGGCTATTAAGTGCTAATTATTGAAGGGGGGGTTGAAGGGTTGAAAAAGGATTAGTACTTGGGGTGGAGAGTGGTGGAGGTCGGACAATATAATCGAAATAAAAAAGCACACAACATTTTTGAAACCTATCAAAGTGATTCAAACTTTGAAGTCTCTGTGTTTTGTTAAAAAATTTGGCAATAAAAGTTTGACATGAACCTAAATACAGGAAGCAACTGAGGGCTTTGCGAGGACATGTTTATGTCAGAAGGGGATCTCGAACTTGGGGTGCCTTTCATAGAATAGCATTGTGTGCATGGGGTCAGGATGAAACCAGATTACAAAAAAGACAGAATCTAAATAGCACGCTGTACAATCAGTCGTTACACGTGGTGTTATGTTAAACACGTTTAAAATGTAATGCACATGAAGGAACAGTGATTTGTCCACAAACACAAGATGCACTGAAATGAAGATTATAGGCCCCACATCTGGAGGTTGGAAGAACAAAATGATTACATTTTGGATATGGATTTGATTATGGTAATACAAGGAGTCGTGGGTGAAGTGAAACACTATGCCAGCAAAGTCGAGAAAAGCTAAGGTAATTCATACTTTGTGACAGAAAGAGGAGTTCCCCAGCTACACCTGATCCCAGTGTTTTAAATGGGCTGAAAAATGTGCCATTGTCACAAAAATAGAGTATGGCCTAAAAAGCACAACTACGAACTGTTTATATTAGTCGCGCCATTGCTTACCAAGGGCATCTCCTATTACGTGTGGCCTAGAGCTGCACTGCTCCCTCCTTTTAGTGGTCCTTTTCCTGTGCCTCTTCCTCCTGGCCCACCTCCTCCTCTTGTTCCTCGGCTTGGCTTTCATCCTTCGTCTCCTCCTCCAGATGGTAGTTTTTCCCTTAGTCTGGACTCCTGGTCGTCCTGCTCCTTCTTGTTCTGGTCTGCCTGTTCCTCCTGGTCCTCTGACTTTCTTTGCCCTGGCATTGATGGCTCTTGATCCCCTTGGCCCTGGCATTGACCCTCCTTGACCGTACTTTCCTGATCTTCTGTTCCTAGTCCTGACACTCTCGTCCTGATCTTCTTGTGCCTGGCTTTCCTGACTCTCCTTGTTCTGATTTCACTAGTCCTACTGCTCATAGTCCTACTGACTCTAGTCCTGCTGGCCCTCCTTATAATGGTTCACCTGGCCCGGATCGTATTGGCTGTGTTTCCAGTAGCGGCTGGTGTCTTTGAAAAGTAGTGGGACAGGGTGGGGTGGGGGGGGGGGGGTAGGTTCAGGGGGACGACAGATGACAAAACACAAAAATAAATGTAAAAAAACACAAACACCGCACACAGCCGCGTCACGCTCTCCTGCTCCAGTACACTCCAGGCACAGGCTCAGAGACTCCCTTGTGCCCAATTCTGACGCTGCTCTCATGCATGAGAGTAGCATCAGGATTGGCGAGAGCGCCCTGAATTTGTGCTCCCAATGAGACTGGGAGCCTGTGCCTGCTGTCTTCAACCCGGCAGTGCAGCTTGGGCTGGAGTCAGCTTCAGTGCACGTCGGTTTGGCCGTCCTGAGATGGCAGGCCAAACCCACTTGCGCACTGATAACAGTGCGTACCAATGGCCCTCCAGTGAGTGCCATCTCCCTGGCTCTGCCCCCAAATACTCGGCCGGGAAAGGAAAAATCAAATGATAATAAAGGATGTTTAATATCAGTTTATTTTTCCTTTCCTGACGTTTTGAGGCAGCTGGCGGGGGCGGGGGCGGGGGGTGCAACGCTCCTCCACCATAGCGGGGTAGCCGCCGCTGCCTGTTCCTCCCGGTCCACTTGCTTCTTCTGCGAAAGACAAAAGTATGCTGTTCCTAGGGAGGTGATGGGAGGAAGGGGATGACAAGCCACGTCAGTGATGGGGGTTATCAGAAGGTGCTAGACACGACAAGGTAGTGAGTGTTCGTCCAGGCAAAGCTCCAATAAGGAGCAGAGGCCCTCACACACCCTGAGGGGTGTCATGCTTCATCATTGGGCAGATCCTCATTGGGCCGGTGCTGCAATGCCCAACGGGCCCCGCTGCCAACTCCATCCTCCAATTTGTTTCTGGCAGGGGTAGCAGCAGTTAGTAGTTTGCTATTCTCTTCTTAATGGACTTTGCACCCTCTGATAGTTTTTTCGTATTGATCTGAGGGCCTTGGAGGTGTAAGTCTTTAAACTAAATGTCCCTTTTTGACCCCTTTATAAATTGAGTTTTTTGGGAATTTAATGTTTCCCACTGCCATATCTTATCTGCCCCTTCCCCACATGCTCTTATTCCACCCCACCCCAAACAAAGGCCCCCGGATACATCTACCACCTGCTGTGAGCATGTGGCAAATATATGTGCTACAGCACAAGGAAGTTGAAATTCCATGTGGCTTTAAAACTGGTGAGTCCGGTTCCACACAGTAATTCCCCATTCCATGGGCGTCAACTCTTAATTGGCACCGTGTTACCTCATGGTAACGTAAATTTTACATTCATATTTATAACCTCACCAGTACTGTGCAATTTCAGATCCACCCCACACAAGCAATGGCAAAGACAATAAAGAAGGTCTGCATTAATGTGCTATCTCATAGAAACCTAATTTCTTAATGCCTTTGCTTTGCCATATTGTCGTATAGAACCCAAACCTAATGGCTTTTCCAATACTTGTATTCAGAGGCTGTCAATGTCTGATAACAAGGGATCCCCAGAAGGAAGAAGTGACGCGTCAGCTCTCAGTGTATGGTTGCGTAAAGTGAACACGGAGATTGCCATATAGCAGCCGCGGCCCGTGCAGGTAAGAGCAGTGAGGCGGTGGGGCCGGGTGGGCGGTGATTTCGACGGCCGATGATGAGGGAAAATTAATTATTTATTTAATTTTACCTCATCATTGTCTGTCGAAATCTACCCCAGCCGGCCCCACCGCCTCACCGCTCTTATCTACTTGGCCCTCGATAGGCCAATGCAAAGTATCGTATTATAGACACCTTGTCCTTTAACAGCCGGATAATGAATGGTAGGTTGTATAGGTTTCGCTGTTTCCTTTTGATGGTACGGCTTGACAGTGCAGCTGTCTCCGAAAATTATGTGAGCATCACTAGAGAGGGGCTTTTGCTCCCCCACGCATTGGGAGCCAGGAGTACATGTTTTGATTGCGCAGTAGTTGTGTGCGTCCACAAAAAAGTGATTGATTGAAGCTGTGACTATTTGGCTCATTTATCCAGCTGCCTGGGCTTGAACTTTCAGGGTCACGGACAAGACATTGTAATGCTTCACATTACCATATAACACTCCTTTAAAGCCAGACCTATTGGCATTGTAAATGCTTGTTAAAGGTTCAAATGACAATACTTCCGGGGTGGGGGGGGGGGGGCTGAAGGAGGGGTTCTGTCACTTAAGTAAATGAAGATGGTTGCTTCCAAAATTTCCCTAGTCTAGTAGGGAGCAAGTCACTTACACCATCCCCATTGCAACTTCCGGGATTAAAGCACGACTTGTGGCAAACCTGCTGGTAGAGAAGGAGCAAACATTATTACTTGATAAAATATAGATGAAACAAGGAATTGCTTGCTAATGTATTTCCCACTGCCGTCTCCTGCTGTCATTAGCAATCGACACGTAGTCTTATTAAAGACTGTTTTGCGGAGGAGAGGGTGCTTAAAAAAAAGAATAAAAACGTCAATACTGCGTGCGTCATGTTTTGTTATACGAGATGTAGTTGTCCTTAACGCAGAGCCAGTCAGTGCAGTTGCACTTATACATGTGGGTGTCTGAACCTTGCCTCACGTAAATAATGTTGCTTTTCTTTACAAAATCATTAGGTAGGGTAGAGCTGAGCATATCTTCGTAGATGTTGGAGCGCCCTCTATTGGAGAGCAGCAGCACGTTATATCGTCGTCAGTGGCTAGCCCGAAATGAGCTGAACGTCGTTTTCTTCTTTCTGACTCTAGAAATAAAACAATGAATATGTCCCTTTTATTAGGCTTACCAGATTTTGAGAACCAAAAGCCGGGATAGTACAGAAATAAAAGTAGGACTACAGCCTTTACTCTCACTTGTATATCTGGCCTGTCATGGTTTTTGTGTAGCCTTGTAAATGTATGTGTGTGTGTGTATGTATATCTATACATATATCTATATATATTTTATATGCATATATATGCGTATATATATATATATATATACATTCCAACAACAGAGTTGCCCACAAACAGAAGGGCCCACACAGGTGAGTATTGCTGATATCTTTAATGAAGGCTGCCGTGAAGATCACAGAGACATTGCCGCTGCCCGCGTCCCACGCAGTGGGACATCAGCAGGGCAGCTCTCTAGTGGCCGCCCGTCGCAGCCTTCCCCCTCCCCCTTCTCTGCCTCGCGAGCGAGGCCACGCCCAGGGAGGAGATCTCCCAGTAGTGTGTAGGAGGAGGCGGGCCGTTGGGGGGAGGGGCGAGGTTTGCCCCCCTACTTAGGCGTGCAGCTTGCCCAGTTCCTCCTCTGCTTCCCGGGAAGCAGAGGAGGAACTGGGCAAGCTGCACGCCTAAGTAGGGGGGCAAACCTCGCCCCCCCCAACGGCCCGCCTCCTCCTACACACTACTGGGAGATCTCCTCCCTGGGCGTGGCCTCGCTCGCGAGGCAGAGAAGGGGGAGGGGGAAGGCTGCGACGGGCGGCCACTAGAGAGCTGCCCTGCTGATGTCCCACTGCGTGGGACGCGGGCAGCGGCAATGTCTCTGTGATCTTCACGGCAGCCTTCATTAAAGATATCAGCAATACTCACCTGTGTGGACCCTTCTGTTTGTGGGCAACTCTGTTGTTGGAATGTATATATATATATACGCATATATATGCATATAAAATATATATAGATATATGTCCAAAAGGGAAGTTTAGACAACCTAGTGAAGTTTCAGTGCAAGGCCACATTTGGTAGGGCAATTCCAGGCGTAAAGCATTCAGCCAGCCAGCCCTGGGAATTAGGCAGGTGTACGATTAGCTAAGATTTGGTTCAAACGGTGGGAGAGCATATCGACCACAATTAATTGTGGAACCAGAAAAGGCTTTACAAAGCTGCTGTACAGTTCCGGTAGAATGCTGTATGGGTAGGCTTCAGGGATAAGGCCATGACCTTTCTGGAAGGGGCATTCTTCTTCGACCGGTGTCGAACTGGGAAAGGAAGTAAGGCGGGCTGGATAACGCTTTATTCTACCCGCGTTGGCACATCTTGCCAGGAGTGATTGCCATAGCTTTTGCCTTCAGCCAGCCTAGGTTACACCCATCCGCTCCAAGCTAATTGTTCATGGTGATATTGGGCCGCATTTACACAGCCCAGTATTTGGCCCCTGGGGTTGTCAGTGTCGTGAATTACTATTTCACTGAACTGGAGGTGTAGCCGGGTTTTACACTAGCAGAAGTTTGGGAGTGCAAGCCTCCACCTAGGGGGTGGCGGGCTGAATTTGATGAACTACTTCAAACGTTTCACAGCACTGCACGTGGGAGAGTGGCAATGCCCTGTGCATACTTCAAACAGACACCCCAGAATGAGTGTCAATTACCTGTGCATACTTCAACCAGACACCCGGGAATGGCATGCCCTCATCTACATGGTAATAATTGAGAGAGCGACCATACCTCTTGAATTTTGCACTTGAACTGTCTAGTAATGGAAAGGGCTTAACACCTCCTGAAATAAGCATGACCAGAGTTGTGCTGCTCTCCACTGACATTTGACAGGTTAATGGGCAAGGCTAGCGGAAAAGCCAGATGTATTGTCATGATTTAAGGCGGACGTGACCGAGGTATTGGCAAGATAGAGACACTGCCAACTATGAGGATATGAACGAAATCATAACGGGGGCTCACAACAAATTATTTGATTAAATAAGAAGTTTCCTTTTCAAGCCACGATGTCGGTGCCACGACTTAGCTATAGCACAGCAACACCGGTATAACAAGGACGGTAGGCAAACCTATTAACTCCTTTCAGCAGCAATAAAAGTCCAAAGCTAGCTTCTATTCAACAAGCAAGGAAATTGGATACGCTGTCCCAGTGGAGAGTAAGAAAAGATTGGGATAACAGCGGGACTAGTATAAGACTATCGTCCAATTTAAGGTAACTTAATTTGCAAGTAGAGAGGCTAAAACGAGGAGATATTGCTAAGATATGGGTCAGTTTGTAGTAAACAATAGACTAATACGATGTGAAAGGAAGCAAATTTAGGTAACCGTGATGTCAGCTTGTGTTTATATACGTAGGTGAAGTGGTTAACTCACACGTTACCTTCACCCTGCTTATTGTGCTGTAGCTGTTGGGAACACAATTCCAAGCCAGGTGGCACCTAATTTGGCCAATTGAAAAATCTTAATAGGATTGCAGGTCCATAAGCGCCTATTTCACCAATGCCTTGTTACCGATGCCATATTTTCCAGCCTGAGACTCAGATTTAGGTGTTGCTCTTCTCGCCCAGCCTTTCCTTGGAGCCAGGGAGGTGGGAACCGTTCACACAATTTGGGTCCTCGAGCTGAGCGATGTAGCTTCGGCAGCTCAGTCAGTCATATTGGCTTTATCCGGAGTCAGGAAAAAAGAATACGTCCATTTAGCAGTTACGTACAAATGTTTTGTCCTGCTACAGAAATCATGCAATCCCCGCAGCAACAGCAGCAATTCAGGAACCATGACGCTATCTATACATCACCATTGTAGACAAAGTGGAAACTAACACCTTTGTGCTAGGATATGAAGGGAATCGATGGATTGACGAATTCAGCTATGGTTCAGTTCTGGCTCCATATGTAGGTGCTAGATCTTCCCATAATTACGTTAGAAAGATCTGCAGTGGCATCGCTAAGAAAGCTAGGAACTCCAGTCACGTCTAAGCTGAGCGGCAGTGGGGCCAAAAGACATTCTTTGTTAGTCTGCCCTGGGCTTCTGAGTAATGTTGCAAATTAATGCCGTATATTTACGGGTTACAGAACAGGACCCATAATTTAGCCCACTAAAAGTTGGCTCGCAGGGGCAGGGCACCTATAAACAGCGAAGGGAGGGAGGGGGTGCTCTGGCAGCGACGGTAGCCTCCCCAGAGCTGTGGCGGAGTTACAGGGCGAACTGGAGGCAGACGGGTACAGCAAGGGTACCTCTGCGACAGGCGGTACAGTAAGGGTACCCCTGTCCGGCACAGTAAGGGTGCCCGAGCCAAGGTCCAGGAGCCGAAGGGGGTTCTGGGAAGACCGCGACGGCGCCCCGTTAGTCCTTCGGGCGGTTGGGGGGCCTGACCAACCGGGGGTGTGCCACAACACGCTCCGCCCCTGTCAGAAGGGGCGGGAGTAGGAGACAGATCACGTGACCCAGTGGATGATCTGAAAATAAATACGTGCCACACTGCCGGGCATCGACCCACCGTGTGTGCTGGCTCACCAGGCGGGCGGAGCAGCTAGGGGCTGCTTGCCTTGGATCGCCCGTAAGATAACCCATTTATTGTCATACTTATGTTGTATGAAATAAACCTGCAGCAGTTTTCACCCACAAAGAAAGTGTCAGTGTAATCTTTGGGTGACGTCTGTGCATGCGTGTTGATTGAAGCAGATGACGGTGTGGTCACTATGCCGCTGCCCGCGTCCCACGCAGTGGGACATCAGCAGGGCAGCTCTCTAGTGGCCGCCCATCGCAGCCTTCCCCCTCCCCCTTCTCTGCCTCGCGAGCGAGGCCACGCCCAGGGAGGAGATCTCCCAGTAGTGTGTAGGAGGAGGCGGGCCGTTGGCGGGGGGGCGAGGTTTGCCCCCCTACTTAGGCGTGCAGCTTGCCCAGTTCCTCCTCTGCTTCCCGCGCGCCGCTCCAGCTTGGACACGCGTATTCCCACCCTTTCCGCTTACCCTGCGTGACGGAGACAGCGCGTTATTGGAATGTTTTAATGTTTTCTTTTGCGTTGCAGGCGGAGTTACAGGGCGATCTGGAGGCAGACGGGTACAGTAAGGGTACCTCTGCGACAGGCGGTACAGTAAGGGTACCCCTGTCCGGCACAGTAAGGGTGCCCGAGCCAAGGTCCAGGAGCCAAAGGGGGTTCTGGGAAGACCGCGACGGCGCCCCGTTAGTCCTTCGGGCGGTTGGGGGGCCTGACCAACCGGGGGTGTGCCACAACACGCTCCGCCCCTGTCAGAAGGGGCGGGAGTAGGAGACAGATCACGTGACCCAGTGGATGATCTGAAAATAAATACGTGCCACACTGCCGGGCATCGACCCACCGTGTGTGCGGGCTCACCAGGCGGGCGGAGCAGCTAGGGGCTGCTTGCCTTGGATCGCCCGTAAGATAACCCATTTATTGTCATACTTATGTTGTATGAAATAAACCTGCAGCAGTTTTCACCCACAAAGAAAGTGTCAGTGTAATCTTTGGGTGACGTCTGTGCATGCGTGTTGATTGAAGCGGATGACGGTGTGGTCACTATGCCACACGAATAAAACAAAGTCCAGCCGACGCGTTTCGTGCTGTCGCACTTCTTCCTGGGCTCGCATTAGCAGTTTCTCCAGCACCTGTGATAAATACTAATCCCTGCCCCAGCGGGCTTGGCCACTCCCATGGCCTGCTGGGATTCGTAGTCCCTTCGCATGGTGACTCATTGAGGAATACGAAGGCACTACGGATCCCAGCAGGCCACGGGAGTGGCCACGCCCACTGGGGCAGGAATTAGTATTTATCACAGGTGCTGGAAAAACTGCTAATGCGTGCCCAGAGCTTCTAGTCTACAGCCCAGGAAGAAGTGCGACAGCACGAAACGCGTCGGCTGGACTTTGTTTTATTCGTGTGGCAATGTCTCTGTGATCTTCACGGCAGCCTTCATTAAAGATATCAGCAATACTCACCTGTGTGGGCCCTTCTGTTTGTGGGCAACTCTGTTGTTGGAATTTTAGCGGCTGGCCCAAGCCGCTGAAGGAGCCCCGCTGCTTCAAAGCAGCCCCGCAGTAACGCCAACCGGCGTAACAGCATGAGGGACAGGAGCTGTTAATGCAGGCAGTAAGATGTCGTTGTTAAGTCTGGGGACTGCACCACAACCCACTGAGGTATTAATTGCAGATAACTCTGACTTTGGAACGCATGGCGACTCATTGAGGAATACGAAGGCACTCCGGATCCCAGCAGGCCATGGGAGTGGCCACGCCCACTGGGGCAGGGATTAGTATTTATCACAGGTGCTGGAAAAACTGCTAATGCGTGCCCAGAGCTTCTAGTCCTCAGCCCAGGAAGAAGTGCGACAGCACGAAACGCGTCGGCTGGACTTTGTTTTATTCGTGTGGCAATGTCTCTGTGATCTTCACGGCAGCCTTCATTAAAGATATCAGCAATACTCACCTGTGTGGGCCCTTCTGTTTGTGGGCAACTCTGTTGTTGGAATATATATATACATATACACACACACATTTAAAAGGCTACATTTAATATTAGTTATGACAGGACCTCCACCCTGAGCCCCCTGCCCTCCTCACGCTGTCTCCCCTCTGCTGGGATCATGCAGCCGACCTCATCCTGTGTTGCCAACAGATAAATTACTTTTTTTTCATTCTTCAGGGGCACCTGTGAAAGGAGAGCAAACATTTTACTCCTTCTTAGCTGAAATACCTGACCTTTGTCACAAAATCCGGGACATGTATTTAAAATGGAGAAAAGTGTCGGGACACCGGGACAGTCCGTCGAAAACCGCGACTGTCCCTGGAAAACCGGGACTTCTGGTCACCCTAAAGAAGAAAGAACAAGTGGCAAACCAAGGCCAAGCACTTCCAGTCCATATGTACTACCAATTCGTGTGATGGTGCAATCTCTTGCCGCACCCGCCGTCCAGGGGTGTCAATTGAAAGCCAAAATCAAACAAGAAATTGGAAGATGCACTCGTTTCCGAAGTCAATGAGGCAGCGTAAGCAGTTATTCCATACTAAAGTCCTTTTATTCAATAAATCTCTCAGAACTGGCACACAGCCAACGCGTTTCGTTCCCGATTCTTTGCCAGAGGGAACTTCGTCAGGGCTGTAACATTATAGACAAAGTACAACATAAATATGACATTACACAAAGATAACAAAATAAAATAAACAAATATACATATATAAATAGTGTTAGATGACCCAAAAGACTCTACAATAACGAAGAAAGTTCTTTAAAAAAAAAAAAAAACATGGAATAGTACAAATACCATATAGAACAAAGGTGAAAAAGCAATTCACAAAATAATCTTTCACATAAATATGTGTGACTCAGAAAGAGAGCATACTACATGTTTCACAAAGCAAACATATAAAAGACATATAAAGAACATTTTAAAAACATTGAGGCGAAATACAACAACATATATAAGAAAGACCATGTGAAAAATATCGTCCGCAAGTGATATCTGACAATACTCCTGATATCAAAAAGCACAACAATATCCCAAACTGTACCATCACGGACAAGTCAATGTACATGCAATTACAAAATCTCATCACATGAGTTTTCCAAAAATCAGGTAAATGTTTTTTATTCTCACCTCCTATTTTATAAAAATCCCAAACCATAGGGCATACATTAGGCCTCGATATGTAGAGTATGTAATGAACTCTCTGAAAAGCAAAAGGAAAGAAAAGAGGGAGGGAGGGAAAAGGGAAGGTAACTTATTCACCAAAGTGTACTTGGACCAAGTAAACCCTTTAAAAGGGTGAAGCTAATCAATACAAACTCAAATGTCTGGTCACCCTACCTTTTATCCCTTAACCGATAACACGGAAAAATAAATCCAGAGCAGCTACGATAGTTCAGCAGTCGGTGCTGTGAGAAAACAATGTAAAACTTGCCCAAAACTGTAATATCTTGACAGAGAGTACCAGTTAAGAACTTAGTTGGTAGGCCTTTCCTCCCTTGGTACCAAGCATACTTTTTGTTAACGTTGGGTAGTTCGCGCTCAAACCTTCATAACTTTTTTTTCCACAAAAGCTATCCGTGCTAAAATTATATCCTTTCTTCAAACATCCTGAGGACTCCAGAGGTACCCAGAGTTTATAGATTCCCTTGGAGGAAATTGAGGAAATTGCTAAAATATCATTTTTTTGTGGCGGGAAGGGGAATGGGAGAAAAGTGCTGTGCAAGAAAGCATATTATTTTTTTCTAAAAACTGTATTGACAAACGCATACATGCCAACCCTCCCGACGCAGGCAGTAGACTACCGATTTCAAGGCTAATCTCCCACCTCCTGATTCCTGCATGCAAAAACCCGATTCCTCTGTGGTCTTCAGATGGCAGGGACTGGTCTTGTGTGACTCGGATTATGCACTGCCAGTAACTTGCTCCTGCAAGAAGTGCACAACATTTTCGTCATGCTTTCTCTGCCTTCCATTGTGGTTGAAAAATACTTTTGTTTGATTAGTTAAAATCGTAAAAGGGTGGACCATGTGGTAAACAACAACATATAGTGTAAAACATGCCCCCGTGTGCTGGGCAGCATTGCACAAATGTACATGATGAGTAAAAACAGGGAGAGCGCTTTTAAATATGCAAGATGAATAAAAACAGGAGTAGCACTTTATAAGGCAATTGCCCTCTCATTAGAAGACTGGGCCAACAAATGACTGTTATAACAAGGATGCAGCACACGTTAGGACTTGTGTTTAATTAAATGTGTCTGTCCCCCCTGTCTCAAATAAAATGCTTGCAGTGTTTAGAATAAAAGGGAAGAGAGAGGAGAGTAGGCTTCAAAGTGCATCAAGGAGGATCTGGGTCCGGCTACAAAGTGTCCATATGTCCCAGTTCCTGTTTTGCTGCTGCCTTTTTTTCGAGCTCTTGAGCTGCAAATGTCAGGAAATGTATCGTTTTGCAGGAAAGTTGGATCGAAGAGCCGCTGAGCCATTTTATCACGGCCGGCCTGCAGGACCTGACTTGTGTTTCTCTCAGGGTTGGCCTCAGGAGGATCTTCCTTAGATTGTGTAAGGCCGGGCAAATACATAATACATGTAGTAACGGCTCTACTCCCTTGTCACAGAGGCGACAATCCAGAGATGGCCAAGTCCGTAACCATTTTGGGGTAAGGTCTTTGATCGGAAACCACCCCAATCTCAGTACGCTTAGTTTCCTCTTATAGGGATCCCTGAAGCATTCTTGTAAATAGGATTGTTGTTTCAGTTGTTTATACGTTGGCATTACAATCCAGGCATGAATTTTGCCAGCCACTAATGCTTTGTCTATTTGCAATGCTGCTTGTTTGATGGCTTTGTTAGTAATTTGTTTAAAAGCAAAGTATGACATTGGTGAATGCCAAGCTTCTTCCAGGTTTAGCGATAGAAGCGCTTGCCTAAGAGTCTTACATGTGGAATTGGTCTGCCTAGCCTGTTTTTCGACCTCTTCCCAGCAGTGATGGGCTAGCGTATTGTCTTTAGCGGCCCTCATTCGCCAGTAATATTTGGCCAGGACCCCTTGTTTGGCCGGTATCTGGTTAGTTAATCCGTATTCCAGGCATATTTGCGCTTGGGAAATATGGCGCGGAATTAAGAACAGTTTTTTTAACAATCTTGATTGGGTAAGATTTAGCGTTTTAGAGTCCTTGGTGTTCATCATTTCCAAGCCATATGTGATTGAGTGCAGAAATGTTGCTGCTACAAACTTTAGTAAGTAACCGGTTGAGCTTCCACTTCGTTTTTTTGTATAGCTTTGAAAGCGAATTGTAGTTGTTTTGATTTTGTTTTCCCGAGGTCTAAATGATGTTTATATGTTAATTGGTGATCTAGTAGGATGGCCAAATATTTATATTCATCCACCTGGTTTAGTGATTTCTCTGTACTGCTGACAGGTATGGAAAAAAAGTATATTTGAATTTCTGATTCCAATCCTACAGCAGCCCACTTGCAAGTTCCAAACACGCCGATAGACCTAATGCAAGCCATATTAGTAGTCTATGGGAGGAATACATTCTCCCTATTATTTTTTCAAAATCTCTCACTTTCCTCTTTAAAAATGTTTGTTGAACTAGGATTACCATCTTCTCCTTTTTCAGAAACAGCGAGAGTTGTACCAAAACACATTTTTTACAATAGTTTTGCATTTTTCTAAGACGTTGTCAATTGTCCTAATTTTTGTGGTAACCTACTTGCAGTTTGTGGTAGAAACAGGTGTCAAGCCACTGGGTGATCTTGGAAAGGTATACCTTTCTGAAAAGTAGACACAATTCTGAATTCAACAAGAATTATTTGTGCAGATAATTCAAGGTTTCCTAACCAATCTAATAATTGAAATAAAAAATATTGAAAACTAATAGGAAAAAGACAATAATAACATTTTACCTGTCATTTTTTGTCACAATAGCCGATTTACAAAAGCACTATACTTTCACAGCCCATAGACCTTTCTGGCCACGGAGAAATGTAGGGTTTGTAGGTTCTCAGAAAAACATACAATACCTAGAGCCAAATACTGAGCTGTAGCTTATAATTTTTGTTTCTTTATGTACTGACCATATAGCAATTCATATGGTAAAATATAATGAATGGAAAATGGGTATGAAGGAAACCTATGTATTTCTGAAAATTGCAAAAGATACTGAGTTAAGGAATAGTGGTTATTTGTTCACCTCTGAATTTGGGGATACCCATATTATCGGGTTTCAGAGGGCATGTTGCAAAATGTCTTTCTTGCACACTGGCTTACACTTAGAAACCAAAAATGCAGAGAACTCCAACTGGTAGTAACAATTGTTTGAGTATTCTATGTTCCTAATAAAAATGGTTCCCCACTTGCGAGGCGGGGCTAGCGGCACCGTCACAAAACATCCCAAAAAGCAACTTGGAGATATCGCATTTCACACAGCAAAATCAATCTTTTCTTTACAATGTGACGGGCTGCGGAATTGGGTCCCACAGCTTAGCTGCCACCAAAGAAAACCTACCAAACCCAGACATTTCTGAAAACTAGACACTTAGGGGGACATTCAGGGTGGTGCGACTTGTATGGATCTAACAATATTGTTTTACCCAGAAGGTCTTGTAAACCGCAAACTTTGGCTAAAAAACCTTTTTTCCTCAGAGTTCTGTGAGAGAGAGTTCTGGAAGCTGTGGAGATTCATCAAATTCCTACCATCCAGTGTTCCCACACACTTTTCAATACAAATGGTACCCCACTTGTGTGGCTGGGCCTATCTACTGCGACACAAAACTCTCCAAAACAGGAAGTGGAAAAATTAAAAAATAATAGAAAAATGGCTCAGTTTGGTGATGTAGGGAAGGACATGACAGGAAAGCCCCAAAACGCAAAATGGACAGAATACATTTATCCACTCAAAACCAACCAATTTTTTAATATTTTGGATAGCTGTGGATCTTGGGTCTGGACTCATCTGCCACCCAGGAAAACCTACCAAGACCAGGCTTTTCTAAAAAAACTAGATATCCAGGGGAGTCTAAAGTGGCATGCCACGCATTGATCCCATTCTGTGTTCTTACCCATAATGCCTTTCAAACCTTAACCATTGGCAAAAATCACACTGTTTCTCATTTTTATGCGAGAGAATATCTGGAATATGCAGGGATCCATACATTTCCAACCACCCAGTGTTGCCACACTTGTCCATATCAAAGCAGTATCCCACTTTTGTGGGTGTGCCTTGTGCTCAGACAGGAAAAGCTCCAAAACACAACATGGACACATCAATTTTCTTCACTTGAAACCAACTTTTTTTAAAAACCTGAATAGCTGTGGATTTTGGGCCTGGGCTCAGCCACTACTCAAGGAAACGTACTAAACACAGACATTTCTGAAAACCAGACACCTAGGGGTGTCTAGTGTGGTCGGACTTGTATGGATGCCATGTCCATTTCTTAGCCACAATGTCCATCTGACCTCAAACTCTGGCAAAAACACACATTTTTCCTACATTTTTGTGAGAGAAAGTTTTGGAATCTGTAAGGATCCACACATTTCCTACCACCCAGTATTTACATATTAATCTTCATAAAAATGATATCCTACTTGTGTGAATGGGCCTAGAGCCCGCAGCAGGAAAGTCTCTTAAATACAAGGTGACCATGTCAAATTCATCCACTCAAAAAAGCCCCTTTTTTAGCAATGTTGGAAGCTGCTGATTTTAGACATGGACTTGGCCACCACCCAGGGAAACCTACCAAACACAGACATTCCTGAAAACACCACACACAAAGGAGTACATGGTGGTCTGATTAGCATGGATACCTCTATTTTTTTCTTACCCACAATGCCTTTCAAACATCAAACGGGCAAAAAAAAACATTTTCCTCACATTTCTGTGAGAGAAAGTTGCAGAATCTATGGGGATACACAAATTTCCTACCATGCAGCGTTCCCCCACTTGTCCAGATATAAATGGTATACCACATGTGTTGGTGGGCCTATTGTGTGAGACAGGAAAGCCCCCAAAATACATCATCAACATCTTATATGTTAAAACTAAAAAACAAACTTTTTGTTTTGCAATGTGCGTAGCTGTTGATTTTGTACCTGGGCTCAGTGATGCTGGAAAAGTTTTTGGAATGGGAGTGCTGCTTCATCATTGTTTTATCACTGAAGATATACGGACTGTGAAAAACCCAAGATTCACACCAAGAACAAATGTTGGCAAATGAGCTAGGCCCTTCTAGCATGAGAGTGGTAGCGGTGTGGTATGTAGTTAGTGGTCCATTTTGGAGTACATTGTGGCAAATATTGTTACGGTCCCAGGAACTCCTCAGAATCCGGGCGATGCACAAAGGGGTCCACCTCTTGACATCCCCAACTCTGACCTTGTAACACAGAGTATTGAGGCGATCAAGCGAGGGATGGGAATTAGTGTAGGAACAGCGGGGAACGGGATACCTGCAGACAGAAACACACAAAATTACTACATGTTAATAACACTGTCTACTCTCGGTTAGTCTCACTAATGTGACCAGTACCTGATAACAAGAACCAAGTAGACGCGGTGTTCCTCTCTATAATCCAAGAAAGATACGGCTCTTATCATGGAAAAAGCAACATACCTACAACAACAAAACATAGGCCATTAGTACGTTCTTCCCTCTTGCACACCGGTGACAATAAGTCACTCAGTAATCATACGTACCCTTCATACATTCCCATCCAACAGAAGAAAAGGAAACAAGAAATAAGTAGAATTACTCTTCTACTGAGTAGATGAACTGAATGTCAATAATCAATAGTTCACAATAATGAATATAAATTCAGGATTGTATATCTCCTTTCGTCATAAAGCAGGCATGAGTTGCAACCTCTCCGAACCAATATGTAGACTTGATTCCAGTTACCATGTCCCAAGATCAAATGATATCCCATAAGTATAGGGCTGGATAAAATAAAATAAGTTTTAACAGAGATAGTGCTAAATGAAGTCTTTACCTCTGTAACCCAAAATTGTACCTCATGTAATGCGGGTCCCGGAAAGGCAGGATTTCAAACTCCGCTCCTGCAATACCTGTAACTCGAGCCCGAGCCACAACGGGAAGCAAAGACACTGCGGGAAATCCCTTGCAACACTGTCTCCAGAACTGCCCAAAGAATATGGAACACACTCATCCAGCGTGCGCCGCCAGCAGCCTTCAGCTACCTTGTCTCAATGTATTAGAACGGCTCTCACCGAGAGAGCCTGCAAACCACCGTCTGCGGTTTCAGTATGACGCCGTGCGCCGGAAATTGGAATCCCCCACACCGGCAGGACTTCTCTGATGGTGACTGACTGGAGGTATTCCACAGCAAACAGGAAAACAAAAGAGGATAAAGTCGCCGAACAATGCACCCACACTGTTCCAACACCCGATCAGATCATAGAATTACGCACGCCGCTAACGTGCGTCAACGGCCTAAAATACTCTCCAGCACCTCCCATGTGAAAGACTTCTGGGAGTTGTAGTGTGAACCCAGGAACACCTGTTTTGGCCCGTGAAGCAGGCGCATAAGATCTGTGCCTGACAAATATATTACTAAAGCGTGGTGTGGTAGAACAATGTCATTCTCACACAACACATTTTCCAATGAAATGGCCACAAAATTAGCACTAACGCAGTTTTACTGATAAAACTATATAGAACACATATGATATTGTGTGGTAATCAGGTTTCAGCAAACATTTATCATTTGCACATCACGAAGTAAAGTGTCTTGATTTATTTTGTTCCTAATAAACTCTTTGTTTCCATCACACTTCAGAATAAAACAAAAGTGCTTCATTTGCGTTTTCCTAACTGCTGATATATTGTGAAATATTTGTACAGTTCATTTACAGGTATTTAAATCGGAAAAAACTGACATCCTGCAACCTTTCCTTTCGGACTCTCTGTGCCCTAGAAGACTTTCAAATAGTTAGTTCACAATATTGTCTAAATTCACAGTCAGAGAAAGAAGAGTAAACACCAATCTCCTTCCATCTTAAAAAATAAATAGCAATTTGGCAAAAGCTGTAACCTGACATTTGACCTGTTCTGAACCCACAGCAAATGGGACAAGATTAATATAAAGGTTAAAGGCATCTTTTTTGCTCATTAACCTTCTGAAATCCAGCAGGGTTATTTCTTAGAAGTGCTGTGGCACCCCCCCCCCCCACACCTGTATGACCAGCGCATATTCCTGGTCTCAGCCGCCACCCAGGGAAGCCTATCAAACCCAAACATTTCAGAAAATGAGACACCAGAGGAGTGCAAGGTGGTCTAGCTTACGTGAATCTCCTACCTTTTCTTACCAACAAGTTCCAGAATCTGCAGGGATCCAAGAATTCCTATCATGCAGCGTTCCCACGCTTCTCCTGTTAATAACAGTACCCCACTGTGTGCTGAGCCCAGCACCCACAACGGGAACTTATCAAACCAGGGACCATGCAGAGAAACTATTGTCTTGTCCCTAGTTTGATCTGTTCCTGTTACGTGTGTTAGGCCTAGCCGCACAAGTGTGGTAGTATTTTTATCGCCCCACCTATTCTTTTCAATTGGGCCTATTTTTTCAGTGGTGTATAGTGAGCTCTCTGCCTCCCTGGTGGGCAAATTGGGGTCAAACCCACAAACTGCCCATGAGGGTACAGAAATACTTTTTTGCCCCTTTTTGGGTGAGCCATGGCCCAGTGCAACTGTGGGATGCCCCCAACCCCTTTTTTGTTTTTACCATAGTGTAAAATCCCTTGTGTCTAGTGGACTTTCTACCCAGCCTACAAGGGGCAGACTACAGGTAAACCACAATTGGGGAAAAACTCCTAAATGCCTCTATGGGAGGATAGCAGAAACACTCTATTGCCCCTTTGGGAGTCAGTGTCTGTCCCGATGCCAGAGTGGGCTGTTCAAAAATGTGCTTACTGCTCTACCAGATTTAGGATGCTTGAGCAGCCCCAGGACATAGCTTTCTAATCTGTTTAACTCTTGGCGGCCAGTTGCAGCCGAGAGAAGGGTGCACACCTCATCCCACATTTGGCAGTCCCAGAATATATGGTTCATGTGTGTATTTGGGTTATGACAGCATGGGCTGTCATGTCCCAATCGTTCTGTGTAATTTCGCAGCCAGCATCTGTCAGGGTCAAATGTCACAGTTATGTTTTGCTCTGACATAGCAAAGAGTCACTTGTGGCCTAATGGTTAAGGTTTTAAACTGATTACAAAAAGGTGTTCCTACAATTCCTCAGAAATAGAGTAGGTGAAGTCAACACGAAGGCTGGATCCAACTGAATACACCATGTGTTCATGGTTGGAAATCCATATGTTGGATTTTAATGCCCTCACACCCCATTTCAGGTGTCATGCTTCATCATATGGGCTGCTCCTCGTCGGGCCGGCGGTGCAATGCCCAACGAGCTCCCTTAAAAAGGGGCACTTTGGCGGAGATCTTTTATCCAACTGCCGTATGGTGAAGTGCGGGTGTGGGGCCTGGATAATGTGGATGTATTATAGTGAGTTAAAATAAGGTTAGGAGTGCCTGATGGAATTAAGTTTTATTCTGGGGGCCTCCTACCCTAATTAAAAGCGTGCAAACATGGCACTTATTAGAGTGTAATGTCTCGTATCAGAGTGTCATGTATTTATTGAAAATGGGTCAACATGTTTCTCGCTTTGAGTAAGTATACTCGCGATTCGTCAGGACCTATAGCACAATCTATCTACATTTAAAAAAACTATTTATGTTAGGGTTTCTGTCAACCTAGATGTTGTTTTCAAACAAAATACCTGTTTGCGTCGGGAACTACCTGAAATGAAAAAAGGTATATCAAAACACATCCATGGGTATATATTGTACTGAACGGTTGGAAAGGAAGCCTTCAGTGTGACTCACACTCTTAAATTAATTCAAAAGTGGTGATAACTGATGTGTCGCGAGATACATCAGTATTTGAAAACAAATAGTGGTGGATTCCCACGGTGAGCTAACATGACTACTCACCATTGTGGAAATCCTGTTAAAAGCAGCAAAAACACAAGCGTAACTCACCCTATTCAGTCATTGTCCAGACATCAACAGTACTCGGTGGGCTGTACATGAGTGTAGATTCCTCAATAATTAGGACTGTGCCAAAAAAAAGGGGGGGGGGGGTTTAAGCATAATTCAATCGTTCAGACTGTTCTAACAGTTCATGTAAAACAGTAGAGAGAGCAATGAAGCAAACAGTATGAGGTTGTCAGGGAAGTGATCGAGGAGCAGGAGACAACAGTGTGGCTCATCACAGTGATATGGAAAAAGTCAATAGTGAACTTATATATCTTGAAGTCATCATACTATATAGTATCACCACTGATTTGAAGTGCCTTATGGTCACTAAGAGGCACCTAGCTTATTAGTTTATACGCTGATTTACAGCGCCATAAGATATGTCAGTGAAAGGTGAGGTTTCGGGACTAAATGAATATGTGTAGGCATAGGTGCACTGTGATATGTAATCATGTGCCCTGCTCAGTCCCATGTACGATCGCAGAAGCAGATTATTTTCTGGTCACGTTCCATGTCGATTGCTCACCACGCACCACGTAACATGTCCGTAGTAAAGAGGAGGGTTCAGGAATTTCTCCATTACCGGTCCGGCTAGGAGCTCTTATTTGTAAAACCAGGCTTTGTTGTAAAGTTACCTAAATGCCACTGCGAGGATGGATGGGAATATCCTTCTGCCGTGGCGCGCGTACTGCACAAGTTGTTTACTTTTTTGTAAAAACAAAACTTTATTGTTAAGTTACCGAAACAATAGTGGTAATTGTTGATGTTATGCGGACCCCAAAGCAAGGATGGGAATACCCGTCTGCCGTTTAACAAGCGTACTACATAAGTTGCTTAATAAATTAAATCCGTTACTCACATTTTTCTTCCCCATACAGCTCGTTGTGACCTACCCTCTCCACCGAGTCCGGGAGGTAGCGTGGTGAAGAGTAACGAAGGACTTATGTAAAACGTAATGTCATGTGACAAGAGGTGGGGTTAATGGCCCAACCCATTACCAATGCAAACTTGCATGGCAGCCATTTTGAATAGGGATTTGTAAAGCTCTGGTCCATAGAACCGGCTCTAGATAGAACGATTATCACAAATACCAAATCACCGCTACTGGACCGGGGAGTGTATTTCGTATGAGAAAAACGACGTAGTGTAAAGTTTTTTCTTGTATTTGTATCACATAAATGATTATGAAAGATGTGGCCAAGTCCTTAATTGATAGATGTGTGTATGGCAGACATCTTGGAATAGAGTTCACAATATATTTGCTTCACAAAACGAATTGTATCAAGAGTGTTCAATGAAAAAACCATGTCATATCAGTTTGAAGAAAGAATCACGTCATATGGATAATGGTTAATGTCTGTAAT
Organism: Triturus cristatus; assembly: GCF_964204655.1. Classification (NCBI taxonomy): domain Eukaryota; kingdom Metazoa; phylum Chordata; class Amphibia; order Caudata; family Salamandridae; genus Triturus; species Triturus cristatus. The sequence continues at coordinate 1,562,754,676 of NC_140590.1, forward strand.
TCGGACAATGTTAGATAGAAAGTTAGAAGTCAACCCACGGTCAATATGAGGGTTGTAAGGGATATATGTCATTTATAACAAAGGAGAATAAGAAGGACGTCACCATTCCACAGGTAATCAATATGATCAATAACGACCACTATTGTTCACCGGGCAGATTGGATCTTTGTTGGGCTCAATGGATACTCATAGTTCAGGCCAGTTCACAGATAAACAGTATGATCAGTATCGAACAGTATTGATCAAAAGTTTAAATCTTGATTGAGCCCCAGGGGATCTCATCGTTCAGACCATTGGTATCGGAAGATAAGTGATGTATCCATCGCTGTTCTTTCACGAAAAGACTCTGTTTGGTCGTGTTGGGATTCGCTTCTAGGATCAACCATTTAACTGAGTCTGGTGAGTGTTTGTATTCGAGGAAATGGGTACATATCTTGGTGTTACTCTTGAGGCAACGAAAATTGCTGCAGTGTTCTGTGATGCGTAATTTGATAGGGCGTCTTGTCATCCCTATATAATAGAGATCACAGGGGCAAATTAAGAGATAAATACAGTTAGCAGTATTACAGTTGGTGTGTGCTCTCATTTCCCAGATAAAGGTAGTATTGAGTGTTATGGTCTTGTGTATGGATGTAAAAGCACATGCACTGCATCCTCCACATGGATAGTGTCCTTTCACCATGGGTAACTGCCACAGTGTAGTCTGTAGGGTTTTTTCTTTTGACTTAGGTCTGGTTTTAATAAGCATGTCTTTGATGTTCTTAGAACGTCTGTATGCAAATCGGGGTAGTTCGATGTTCATAGAGCCTGTGTTTAGTATGTTCCAGTGCTTTTTCAACACTTTAGTCAACTGGTTAGATGCAGGTGTAAACGTGGTTATACAAGTCAGTACATCCGGACTATTTTTGATTTTATGTTCCAAGAGACCTTCTCTGTGATTATTCCGTGCTCGTTTTTTCGAGAGTGTAATGCTCCTCTGTGGGTATTCTCTCTGAATCAGATTTTGGGCAAGAATAGCTGATTCACTTTTATATTCATCCAGCGTACTACAGTTCCTCCTCACTCTCAGAAATTGTCCGAAGGGCAAATTTTCTTTGAGAGATTTCAGATGGTGACTGTTGAAGTGAAGCAGACTGTTGTGGTCAGTGGCTTTCCTAAACATAGTGGTAGTGAGATTACCCTGTGTAATTTTGATAGTCAAATCCAAGAAAGCTATCTGGGAGGGGGAGACCGTGATAGTAAAATTAAGGTAAGGATTAAGATTATTAATCCACCCAAAAAAGTTACCATAGCTGTCACAGTCTCCTTTCCAGAAAATCAGAATATCGTCAATGAAACGTTTCCTCAGGCGAATGTGATTACGATAGGGGTTGGTATCATTGAAGATGTGTTCTTCCTCAAAGGCTGCCATATAGAGGCAAGCCACACTGGGAGCGAAGGTACTTCCCATGGAAGTACCTTGCGTCTGGTGGTACAGGTGACCCTTGAATTCGAAAAAATTCTCGGTCAATGCTAGTGTGGCGCACTCCATGAAAAATGAGGGTGGGGTTGATGACCCCCCGGGAGATGTGTTCAATACTTCCTCAATCACTTCTAGAGTAGCCCTCTGGGGGATGTTAGTGTAGAGGGCTACAACATCTAGAGTGATGAGGAAGTTGATTTCATTGGTGTTTTGGAACTGATCCAGTAAACGTAGTACATCCGTGGAGTCTTGGATGTATGATAGTATAAGTTTCAATAGATGTTGGAGGAAGTGATCGGAAAATTGCGAAAGGGCTTCAAGAATGGAGTCGATCCCTGACACTATCGGGCGCCCTGGTACTGGTGTGGTCCCCTTATGAATTTTTGGAAGAATATAAAAATAGGGGATCCTGGGTTCTTTCTTTATGAGGAAGCCGGCCTCCTTCTTGCTCAACCAACCTTGACTCTCTGCAGAGTCCACCATACCCATGATAGTCTTCTTAAGACGTTCACTTGGATTCCGGGATATGGGTGTTTAATACTTCCTATTGCCCAGTTGTCTTAGGCATTCCGTATCGTAGTCTGTAGTTGCCATTATGACTGTGGCACCGCCCTTATCGGCTTGTTTAATGGTGATAGTTGTGTCATTAGCAAGTGCTTCAATTGCCTGTATCTCTTTTTTAGTGGTATTGTTGTAGTGTTTTTTTCTCGTCATAGTTTTCACATCTTTGAGTACTGCTTGTTCATAAGTCAAAACCTCATTGGATACCATCCCCCTCTGAGGAGTGAAGGAGGAAGGGTTATGTAAACCAGCATCCTCATCAGAGGTATATTCCTTCCCTTCGAAGAAAGATTTGAGGCGGATTTTGCGAAAAAATTGATGTAATTCGCAAGTTTGTGAGAAAAGATCAACTCGAGGAGTAGGAACAAATCCTAGTCCTTTCTGGAGGATGTCGTCTTCTGTCTTAGTTAATTGTCTGGATGACAAGTTAACCACTAGGTTTGTTTTCTGCTGGTATGGCTCCTGGTCTCCATTCCTGCTTGGGGAGGTTCTTCCCATTATACTCTTCTCTCCTGTTGGATGCCTCTTTTTCGCCCTCGCCCTCTGCCCCAACCTCTGCCTAAAAAAGGCTGGCTCATGCCCTGGGGTGCAAATGGGGTGGATAATGAGGGCCGAACTGTGGAGGACCTTGAGGATACAGTGGGTATTGCCAAAAGGGGGGTCCCTGGTAGAGCGGTGGTGGGTAGGTATTGTAACCCTGCCTACCTCTCTTCCCTCTGTATTGATTAGGTCTCATATTTTCTGTACTGGAGTCGCTGGTATTTGATGAGCTTCTCCTTGAGGAATTGGTACTGGTATCTGATAGATATTTAGTATTTGCTGGGACATAGTCAGCTTTGAGGTGTGGATATACCTTCTCTTTATCAAAACGTTTAATGTCCTTTTGTAGCTTGACAACTTTCTGCTTCATCAGATATTCTTTATGTTCGGCAATCTCATTATTAAGTTCCGTAAGTTTAGTTTTGAAAATAGGGCCAGAGTTGTTATGTTTTAAAGTACTCTCAATGGCTTGTATTCGAACAAGTAGTTCGTCAGCCAATTATTTAGCCGTGCTTACAATTAGGATGAGAAGGTCTTTGGTACACTTCCAAGATATTTGTGACCATTCTATTTTGAATTGGCCATCTTCCCAGAATATTCTAGGAAAGTTCTTTACTATAAGGCCATTGGGTGAAATGTTGGCCCTAAAGTATTCGGTCATAAGTGCACAATGTAAGGTGATCCTGACCCATTCTCTCCTCATATCAGATAGCGATTGCCAATCTCCTGATTGACTTCCAGTCGCGATCTCATTGTCAAAACCTAGAATCGAGGGGGTCCGGAGTATTTCTGCTGCATGGTCCTCACCGTAACTCAAACCTTGACCTTCCATCAGTTGGTTGTTAGGATTGAGTTTAGGGTGGTAAAATCAATTATCAAGAGAGAGGTAACCACTCAAATATAGTGGTGTGTTGAATAGAGTATTCGGGGGATAGAACAAATCTCACCCACCAATAAGACGTCCCACGGGATAAACCAGTGCAAGGATTGAGATACAAAAAGAGGGACAAGAGAGGCTTTTTGCACTCACAAAGGAGTGGGAGGTCCAGTAGGAATGGGGGCCCCTATTACAATGATTACAAAAAGGTGTTCCTACAGTTCCTCAGAAATAGAGTAGGTGAAGTCAACACGAAGGCTGGATCCAACTGAATACACCATGTGTTCATGGTTGGAAATCCATATGTTGGATTTTATTGCCCTCACACCCCCTTTCAGGTGTCATGCTTCATCATATGGGCTGCTCCTCGTCGGCCGGCGGTGCAATGCCCAACGGGTTCCCTTAAAAAGGGGCACTTTGGCGGAGATCTTTTATCCAACTGCCGTATGGTGAAGGGAGGGTGTGGGACCTGGATAATGTAGATGTATTATAGTGAGTTAAAATAAGGTTAGGAGTGCCTGATGGAATTAACTTTTATTCTGGGGGCCTCCTACCCTAATTAAAAGCGTGCAAACATGGCACTTATTAGAGTGTAATGTCTCGTATCAGAGTGTCATGTATTTATAGAAAATGGGTCAACATGTTTCTCGCTTTGAGTAAGTATACTCGCGATTCGTCAGGACCTATAGCACAATCTATCTACATTTAAAAAAACTATTTATGTCAGGGTTTCTGTCAACCTCGATGTTGTTTTCAAACAAAATACCTGTTTGCGTCGGGAACTACCTGAAATGAAAAAAGGTATATCAAAACACATCCATGGGTATATATTGTACAGAACGGTTGGAAAGGAAGCCTTCAGTGTGACTCACACTCTTAACTTAATTCAAAAGTGGTGATAACTGATGTGTAGCGAGATACATCAGTATTTGAAAACAAATAGTGGTGGATCCCCACGGTGAGCTAACGTGACTACTCACCATTGTGGAAATCCTGTTAAACGCAGCAAAAACACAAGCGTAACTCACCCTATTCAGTCATTGTCCAGACATCAACAGTACTCGGTGGGCTGTACATGAGTGTAGATTCCTCAATAATTAGGACTGTGCCAAAAAAAAGGGGAGGGGGGTTTAAGCATAATTCAATCGTTCTAACAGTTCATGTAAAACAGTAGAGAGAGCAATGAAGCAAACAGTATGAGGTTGTCAGGGGAGTGATCGAGGAGCAGGAGACAACAGTGTGGCTCATCACAGTGATATGGAAAAAGTCAATAGTGAATTTATATATCTTGAAGTCATCATACTATATAGTATCACCACTGATTTGAAGTGCTTATGGTCACTAAGAGGCACCTAGCTTATTAGTTTATACGCTGATTTACAGTGCCATAAGATATGTCAGTGAAAGGTGAGGTTTCGGGACTAAATGAATATGTGTAGGCATAGGTGCACCGTGATATGTAATCATGTGCCCTGCTCAGTCCCATGTACGATCGCAGAAGCAGATTCTTTTCTGGTCACGCTCCATGTCGATTGCTCACCACGCACCACGTAACATGTCCGTAGTAAAGAGGAGGATTCAGGAATTTCTCCATTACGGGTCGGGCTAGGAGCTCTTATTTGTAAAACCAGGCTTTGTTGTAAAGTTACCTAAATGCCACTGCGAGGATGGGAATATCCTTCTGCCGTGGCGCGCGTACTGCACAAGTTGTTTACTTTTTTGTAAAAACAAAACTTTATTGTTAAGTTACCGAAACAATAGTGGTAATTGTTGATGTTATGCGTATCCCAAAGCAAGGATGGGAATACCCGTCTGCGGTTTAACAAGCGTACTACATAAGTTGCTTGATAAATTAAATCCGTTACTCACATTTTCAGCTAAATTTGAGGTTTGCAGGTTTGCAGGTGATTCTGGGCGAGTAAACGTTGGGGGATCCACGCAAGTCATACCTTCCTAGAAACCCCTGGGTGTCTAGTTTTCAGAAATGTGTGGGTTTGGTAGGTTTCCCGAGGAGCTGGTTTTAAACTCTCACTCTGAAGGTTTAGGGTGTGAGTCCTACTATCTTTTCTAAGGTTGGTCAATTACAAAGAGTTCCAATGTTAATTAAATAACGTCAAAGATGATTTATTTCTTAGTGACTGACAAATATTTTGCTTTTCACTTTCTCTGAAAATGATCTCTTTTTAAGCATATCACGCCACAAAGTGAAAAAAACTCTCTTTTTCTTTCTCTCTCTCGCTCTCTCTCCTTCCTCCAACTTACACTTTAAGTGATGTAGCTGTTAGTGTACAAGCACATATGGTACCACAGTGGCATGTATTTTTGGTTCGAATGTCATAGTTGTGTTTAAGTCTAACAGAGTAAAGATCAACATGTGGCTTAATCGTTAAGGTCTTAGGGCATGATTACGATGGCGGTGAACACGTGGCGGGTTCATCACCATTGTAAGGCCTTTTTCCGACCACCAGATCAGGATGAAGTAAGAACAACGTCCACAAGGAACTTATTCACAAACAAATGTTCTAAATTTTGGAGCAAAAGTTAAACTCCTAACTGATTCAATCTATAAGCCAAACAAAAATATCTTGTTACTTTGGAGTATTTATTTATTCAGACTAATAACAATTAATCGTATAATTCACAGAAATATGAAAAAATATATATATGTTTCAGTTTTTAGGCACAAAGCAATAAGTGAAGAAAGTGAAGCTAGAACCCAGTGTGAATAGAAATAGCCTATAAAGTGAGATAGATATAAAAAGGTCTTTCTTTTAAAAACACAATGAGGAGCAAGTTAGCGTGTAACGAGTCTTTTTTGCTCTCTTGAGAGCAAAAAAGACTCGTTACACGCTAACTTGCTCCTCATTGTGTTTTTAAAAGAAAGACCTTTTTATATCTATCTCACTTTATAGGCTATTTCTATTCACACTGGGTTCTAGCTTCACTTTCTTCACTTATTGCTTTGTGCCTAAAAACTGAAACATATATATATTTTTTCATATTTCTGTGAATTATACGATTAATTGTTATTAGTCTGAATAAATAAATACTCCAAAGTAACAAGATATTTTTGTTTGGCTTATAGATTGAATCAGTTAGGAGTTTAGCTTTTGCTCCAAAATTTAGAACATTTGTTTGTGAATAAGTTCCTTGTGGACGTTGTTCTTACTTCATAGTAATACCCAGTTCACAGGGACATATGGGTTGCTCTTGTTTGTTGTGAATACCAGATCAGGATGGCGGGCGGTGTGCCTGGGGTGCGGAAAGCCCGTCCGCCACGGGTCCGTCAGAGGCAAACGTTACGATTGCCTGTCGGACCCACCCGCATCCACAAAATGGTGGCGTCGCCTAGCAGGCACCGCCCGCCAGATTTAGATGCTGCATCCCCACCAGCCTGTCTATGGTGGTTCAACCGCCATTGAAAGGCTGGTGGGTATGTACTTTGGGGGCCCGTTGCGGCCCCTCTTGTGTAGGGGCATGTGGAATTTGCACTTGGGGGCACCTATGGTGCCCCCAACAGTTCCCTGCACCAGGTGGCAGGCACCGCGTTGTGTCTGCCACGTAGCGCAGGGAAATGCACAACATGCATTTTCCCCATTGCAGCGGATTCTGCAGCCAGCAGCACCTGCCGCAATGGTAAACATGCACAATGCAGCCGCCGCAGTGGCGGTCTATTATAATGTCATGTGCCGACCCGCCACCATATAGGCAGCCGGTCCCAATCCCCCGGACGATGGCGGGTGGACTTAAGTCAATCCCCCACTGTAATCAGGCCCTTAGTCTCTCACTCTAAAGAATAAGGATTCAAGTTCTAGTGTCTCTATGATATTGCTTTTGCTCTAAGGCAGGGTTCTTCAAACTGGGGGGGGGGGCCTAGGGGGGCCTCAAGTGATCACAGGGGTTGTGCCAGGCTCTGGCCAAAAGAAGCATTGTACTGATAACAGTGCCTCGTTTTAAGCTGAATAAAAAATGTGCTGACGCTCTGTAATGGGCCACCAGTAACATCCTTTGTAACTTATATACTGACTGGGAGAAGGTGCCAAAAGGGAAGTGACTCCAAATATTTTTCAAACCCTTTCCACCCCCACTTCTAATAGTCACACTGTGGATACGTGTATGTGTTAGTAAGTCCTGCCTGACCAGAATTGTATATTTGGCAATCATGTATTTGATTGCATTTTTAAAACAGTAACAGATCGTAACTGCAATGTTTAAATATGTCTAGACATATTTAAACTTTGGAAATGTAATAAAATAATTGTGAAAAATTCTGAAGGTGGCCCGATGATTTTTTTCCCCACTTTTAAGGCCACTGCTCTAAGGTATGGTCAATTATAAAAAAGTTCCATTGTTCAGTGAATATAGACAAAGATAATTGGGAAATATTTTTCCTTTGCACTTTGTCTGAAAATACTTCTTTTTAAGCCTGCCATGTCTGAAAGCTTTAAAAAAAAACTTCTCTCTCTTTCTCTCCTTCGTCCATCCTATTCTTAAATGATGAAGCTGTCAGTGTACAGTCACATAACGCACCACATTGTATTTTTGGATCGAATGCCATAGTTATGTTTTGACCTACAAAGAGTAAATTTGCAAGTGTCAAGGTACTATTAGTAACTTTTCAGAGGCAGGAAGGGCTCCACCGCTGGTGGAGATCTTCATAGGGAACAGTATAGGTTAAATTAATACAGTGTATTCATTTATTAAAAATATTAAAAGTCTTTAAGGTAAAATAGAATAGTAAATTAATTTAAAACAATTATTAATACTCATGGAGTTATACAATAAAATGTTACTGTCCATAAACTCCTTGAGCTAAATCTTTATGAAGTATTTCAATAATTAAAATACATGAATCTATTTTATAATAATTATTTTTAAATGAAATGTAAAAAATAACACCCTGCTAGGTATATTAATATTTAATGAGCATTTTCTAATGTTACATTTATTTTTCATTACGTTGAAATAATTAAATGTTTTAAGAATAATTTAAAAGTTTCATTTCTTTTTAAGTCAGTTAATTTTTATTTATTTTGAAATATAAATTGTATATTGTTTTATATGACATAACTTCTAAACACTAATACAAATGGTCATTATTTAATATTAAAGTCAAAATAGTTAAATCATTTTAACATTATTTTCCGCAACCGCAAAATTCCTTTTTGTAATGTAAAGAAACCATTCCATGAGTCCAAAATGTTTATCTGACTAATAAAATTGGATTTGCGACCCCTAATGAATTGCAATTTGGAAGGAGGGTAAAATGGGTTTAATTCCAAATTGCGATTCCTGTATGCAATGTATCACAGCTTTGCAATCTCAATTCTGGTAGCAACTGACATGTCAAAGGAGGTGGTAACTGATTTGCAAAAGTGAAGGGGTCCCCTTGGGATCCCTTCCCCTTTTGGAATATTGGTGGCAACTTCAGGGAGAGTAGCCAGTAGTCCAGAAGACCACGGCCTGCTACCTTAATGTTTTCCTAAACTGAAAACGTTTATGTTTTTTAATGCAGCACCAATTCCTCAAAGGAAGAAGGACTGCTTTACATTTTTAATAATCATATTGGAAATACAAATACCCAGATAGTGGTCTGCTGTCCCTTGCAGGCCACCATCCTTTCATTTGTAGGCAATCACAGGGAGTCTCAAATTGCAACCCGTCTGATTAATATTCATTATAGAGGTCATCTGCGATCCGGGAATGGTGATTTTGTGAATGGAACTAACAGCACATAGGGTGGTTCTCAAAATCAGTTGCTGGGCTGGTGCGCAATTCATGACCTCTTTTTGCAACCACTATATTAGTACATCTGGCCCTTAATTCCTAAAAATAAAAAAATCTGTGCCACACAAAGCATCATAGAAAAAATGTGTGATTTCTGGCATTATACATTTTAATATTACTAGTATTCTATAACATTTGGTTGCATCAAGCTGTTATGATTTCTGTGACATCAAAAAGGGCTCTGTATGTGGACCAAAACTGACAAGGCCTTAGGGCTGTGACGGGAGCACTGGACCAATATACAGATCTGTCATCCTTCCAAATCAGACTTTGATGGAGATCTACTTCTGTCCGGGAAATTCCATATCATGATGGCTCACTCCTGTTGAAAAATAAGTCAATTCAGCAACAATTGGTTGGTCACTGGGCAATGGTTTGGCATTACTACAGCTTAGGCCCATTAGCCAGGTCACCATCCTGTTTTCTAATTGGTTTAGCTATGTTTCCCTATCCTGATCAGATGACTGGACCAGAACAATCTGTGCAACATGGTGGGAGGTGAATAACAGAACAACAACCTCTCCCTATTTAGTAGAAATCTTGGTCTTCAGACCAGTTTGTGACCCAACACAGTAGTCCATACTGGAGATAGGGCTTGTGTGAGGCCAGGACTTTGCTCTGAAGAGCAGAGCCTAACCTTGTTATTCTCACACAAGAGGCTTAGATAGGTACTGCCCACCCCAATAGGATGAAAGTACAAGCCTGTTGCCCTTGAGGTGTCTTTTGCCTTCATTAGAGTAGGTAGCTTGGCCCCCGTGACATTCAAGCAAACATCTCTGGGAGTAGAGGTGGGCAGCACAAGTGGTGGGTCCTGGGATCAATGTAAACTTAGTAGAGATGCATTCAGCTAACTCAGATTTTGAAGGACCACAACCCCTTCTCCAAGTTTCAATAATGAGTGAGTTCATGCTTTCCTCACTCATGGTCAAGATAGAGGACAGGCCAAGAGCTGAATCCTCATCTTCCCATTTCTTGAAAAAGGCTGCCATTATGAAATTACCTCAGTTTCGTCACCGTTCTTTACATCCATCACCTCACACAAGTCTGCCACTGGTTCAGTGATACTGTAGTTTTTTATGTATTGATCTAAGGGCATAACATGTAATAAAGAATTTACCTCTTACCTGAGTGACTTCAGACTCTTGTATGACGACCCTACCCTCTACCAATAGCAGATATCAGAATGTTCTGCTGCATCTCTTATAAGGCAACCCAGTCTGTCCACATTATGACCTCTTTAACGTAGACCACCATCATGTTATTTCTCACTATCTATATGGAGAGTGCAAGATGCTTGGTTTCTGCCCAGTCGCTAGCTGGGCTGATTTGACATCAAGGGAATCCTTCTAAATGCAGAATAAGAATCTCTTGACATACCTCATTATAAAAGATCCCCTTCATTCCTCGGTCATGAACCTGGGGACTCATCCGATGTCAAGCAATCCTCAAAGGAGTATCTAGGAGGAGGCTTAAAGACCTGTTTTATAGACTCCAGAATGCCCTCATTCATTCCAGGGTTCATATTTGAGAATGCATCCTAGAATACATGCACATAACTTTGAGGCTTGAACCTGATGGTGACTGGCAGAAGCCATGTTCTGTGAGCCTCTTATTTGTCTTTTGCATTACCAGTTTCTTAAGGACAGAACTTTCTGCCTTCATTTCTTTGCCTTAGTTTGCCTTCTCTGCCTTATGTTGAGGTGTGGTCCCCTAGGGACATTAATGGTGCTTAGTCTTGTGGATCTGATGGGCAAGCCAGTTTGGCACATGCCATTAGAACCTGCTTAGCTCCGCTTGTTGGATCTCCAGAGCTGAATCTTTCAGGTGGTACCAATGGGTCATGCAGATGACTAGGGGCCTGATCTAGAGTTTGGCAGATGTGGGATATCTGACTAAAATGGTAGATGACCCTTTGGCTCTATTTTGAGTAAATAGATATCTATACACTCTGAATAACCCAGACAGGACATCCATAGCTTTTTCGCAGATGTTCTGCATCTGCTAAACTCTAAATCAAGCTTTAAGTTCTCAAAGTCATTACTGATTCGTCCCTCACAGATGTAGACTCAGCTATAGCATGCCAACCTTAAAAACTACTCAGGTGCGAGCCTTCTATAGCCCCCACACACCACCAACCTGTCAGGGACTGTCCGGGACTGTCTGGGACACAGTCCGGGACTTGGGCAAGGACTAGTGACTTGGTAGAAAATGTAAGCAGAAAGATGAGCACAGCACTGCCCAGGATCACACAAGAAGTCAGAGGAGAAAGGGTATCCAAAGGGGAAGTCTGCACAAAGGAACAAGATAGCTAGAACTCAGAAAGGATAGGCACTCAAGAGGTGAATCAGCATTCTGAATAACTACACCCAGGACAGATGTGCAAGACATATATATATAAAACAACATTACCATTAAAGGTAACAGGGGCGGTCCCTCCATTGAGGCAGAAGAGCGTCGCCCCACTGCTTTCTCGCAGTGAGAGAAGCAGAAACATAAAATGGTATTTTAAATACAATTTTATGTTTCCGATTCTCGTACTGCGAGAAAGCAGAAGGGTATGCCTGGTTGGGAGCGGGCAGGTGGGCGGGTCAGGCAGGAGTGAGCAGAAGGGTATGCCTGGTTGGGAGTGGGCAGGTAGGCGGGTCGGGAGGAGAGGCTTTCCCAATGCTGTGTGCCCTGACTGTTTGGTCGGCCCCACTCATGGTCACTCTGCCTTTTCTCTATGTAGGCTGCATGCTGCCTACATAGAGAAAATCGCCCCCCCATAGGCGCCCGGCTGGGTGCTGTCCTCGCCGATCACAATGCTGCCATTGCAGTGTTGTGATTGGCTTAGGGGAGGGGGGCTGCCTGTGGCTGCTTCCTGTTGGGAAAACGCCGGACCCAGTCAGGAGCTGAGGCGGCTCAGGACCCAGTAAGGTAAGTTTTTTTAAATTTTAATTAAACCCCTCGACTCCTCTCCTGTGAACCTGCGCGAATCCCGCACCCGCCCCAACCCCCAAGTCATGCCGGCCGCAACTGAAAGGTAATGTGAGGTAAAGCACTTGGGAGCTCCACCCGGTAAGACTGAAGCTCAGTAAGTTCCTCACCCACAATTGCTGTTACAGATGCTGACTGCAAATACCCACATATAGGATTTAAATGCCAAGGCATGGTCTGCGGAGCTGATACCTATGGCGATGTTATAAAAGTAACTGAAAGACAATAGTCACAGTAGACAAGAAACACCTCCTAGGTAGTCAGCTGTGCCCACGGATCCTGGCAATCAAACAGGAACACGCAAGGCGGTAACAGCAAGGAGGTAGAACTAAACACAAGAACGATAGACAAGGAGCTAACAAATAGGAGTGCTTAACAGGAAAGGAAGGAAATCATAGGGTGCACTTGGCAGGAAGAAACATAACAACCCTAAAAGGTAATATAAGCACGACAGCAGGAATAGAAAGACAGTAAACTAGGAACTGGAAGCAAGGAAATGAGAAGAAAGGTAGAGACTGGAAAAGGATGTACAGAAGGGGAGTGTTATATCCTCAGAATTACATTTACATGTAATCTGCCTAGGTCCGGTCTATTTATTATGTGTAATAGTCACTACTCTTTTAGAATATTGTTGAAGGATACATATGTGATGTGCCATTATTTCCTCAATTTGTGCCAGGGATAATTTGCATTCCTATTTTGTAAGCATAATCTCACCTACCCATGGGTAGTACTGACCCAGCACAACTCGGGTGAGAGATCGCTCACCGGCATGTAATCTAGTCTAAAGACGCACTATATTTAGTTGTTGTCTACTTTGTCAAGAAGTGGTTTGGGGTCGTGATGTCACAATTTATGCTTTACTGATGTGTGACCATCACAGTTTTATCCCTTACATGAGGGATGGATTGGGGGCAATGGCAATAGTCCCATCGCAGTTGTATCCCTTACGTCAGGGATGGGGTTGGATTTTAGTACCAGTTAGTGACCTCTATATGGAGGTAGGCATATGGGTGTGTTTCTTTACACACAGTTTTTGGGACTTTTACCTTACACAAGGTTGGGTTATGGGATTTTTCCCATGTACATGCACAAAGATATATACCCCTTCAGGGGGTAAGTGACCTCGACAGGAGGTTTGGGCCATGGGTTAGTTCCCATACATAATTGTAATTGAGTATAACCCTTACACAGGGTTAGGATATGGGTTTAGACCCCATTTACATGTTGCGCGCTGTACTAAGGTACAACCCTAAATAGGGTGTGTGTTATGGGTGCTAGCCCTTTACACAGTTTCCATGGGTCGCTGTCCCATATCTTGTTAGTTCCCTTGCAGTTGGGATTGGTGTCGCGTGGTGTTTTACCCTTTGCGACACTCCACATATCTTCTTTGGGATTGGTTGTGTAACAGTATTACAATTTACGCTTCAAAATGTTTTGATAGGGGAGGAGCCTAGCGCGCAACCAAGATGGCCGCGTAGGTGCGAGGCTCCCGAGGACCTCCGTGACCTCCTACATAAATCCTGACAATATCCTGTCCTAGATGAGGGGACTGTGTTGGTGAGCCCGAGCTGAGGTGTCACCCGTTTTCCGCTTCCAAATTGGACCTCGGACACCGGCGGGAGCACCGAGTGAGGTTTGCGGCCTTCTCCACGCCGGCCCCCCGGATTGGAGTTGTGGGGCGATCCGGAGACAAAGTGATCAACAGCGGCGGGCAGGGCCGGGCGACTCGCGTACCCCGCACTTTCACTTTCGCTTTTGCACCCTCCTTGCTGCGTAGGCGAGGTTGGGTTGCGGGGCGGTGTGCGGTGGTGTGGCCTCGTTGGGGTGCCCTGCCGGCCCGCCGGCTGTGATCCGTCCTGCGGACCTGTGGTTGCCCCCCCCCCCGGAGCCCGTGAACTGGTTTGTCGGCCTTTTCCGAGGTGATTGGCACGATTTGGGGACTGAAACCATGTCCACAAAGCAAGATGGCGACCGGGCAAAGGTGAAATCGACCCGCCGTGGCGCAGCCCATCAGTCCAACAACATGGACCGCTACACCCTCCAGAAGGGATCTCCTGAGGTGCCGCGTAGGTCCCCTGAGGGCCCGACTGATGCTCCTGCTCTGCCCGCGGATCTGACCCTGCGAGATGTCATGGGCGCTATCGCCGAGATGAAGGCCTCGGTGGACCAGCGCTTTGACACACTGGCGCAGAAGATTGACTCGGTCCACGTGGATGTTGGCCTGGTGAGGGCCGATCTATCCAAGACCAATGACCGGGTCGATTCTTTGGCCCACACCACCTCGGGCCTCACAACGGACGTGGCGGCCCTCCAAAAGGAGGTGCGCCGGCTTGGCCAGGCGAGCGCCCTGATGGATCGTCGACTGGAAGATTCCGAGGGTCGGGCCCGGAGGAACAATGTCCGCATTGTCGGGGTGCCGGAGGGACGTGAGGAGGCGGCGGCGGACCTGTTTGTGGAGGACCTGATTCTCACCCATCTCCAGCCCCGGGGGCTGAGTAAATTCTTTGCGGTGGAACGTGCCCACAGGGTTCCCGGAGGAAGACCTAAGGCCGGAGCCCCTCCGAGGCCTCTCATTGCCCGGATTTTCAACTTTCGGGACAGAGACGCTATCCTGCAGACTTCTCGGCTACAAGGACCGGTCAGACTCGACAATATGGACGTAAACTTCTATCCTGATTTCACCCCAGCGGTCCAGAAGCAGAGACTGAGCTTTCTCGGAGTTAAACGTCGTCTACGGGACCTGAACCTCAAGTATGCGATGCTTTTTCCAGCTAAGTTGCGGGTGGAGGTGGATGGCCGCACGCACTTTTTTGATCGTCCCGAAGCGGCCGGGGACTGGTTGGACTCTTTGCCCGGGGATCGGGGCCGGGGGGGTGGGAGGGGGCGCGGTTGGAGGGGAGGGCTCGCCGGATCAGGACTGAGGGACTAATAGTAGGCCTCGCTCTGGACAACATTATCGTCACTTTTGACTGTTCGTGTAAGTTCCCCTCCTGTGGAGGTAGTACGGGGTCTCCTGGGGGCTCTCCCTCCTCCTCTGGGGGACTAGTTAGTTTAATCATTTATGGGGCGACAGGCACACTGCACTTTGGGGGGGCTGTTTGGGCTCATGCAGGGGTGCAGGGAGGGGGGAGTTCTGTTGGGATGGGTGGGTTGGGGTGGGGTGTTGTTTGTTTTTACCGCAAGGCAAACCCTTTATTGTATTGGTGTTTTTAAGGTGCTCTCAGGGGGACGAATGATGGCTTCTGTACGTGATGGAGGGTAGGGACCTGACTTTATTGTCTTGGAACGTTAATGGACTGGGGGATAGGATCAAGCGAGGTGTGGTCCTGCAGTATCTGAAACGAACTTCGCCAGATGTGGTCTTTCTGCAGGAGACACACCTTATTGGTAATTCCTTTTGTGCCATGAATCGGCGTGGCTATCGTTTGGTGGCCCACTCGGGCTTCACGTCGGGCTCACGGGGGGTGGGCATCATGGTGAAGAACTCGCTCCCGTTGGAAATAGACGAGGTGCGCCATGATGAGAGGGGACGCTACACTGTCTTAGTGGGGAGAATGGAGGGCAAAGTAGTTGTCTTTGTATCAGTGTACGTCCCACCGGGGTTACAGTCTACCGCTTTTGCAGACCTGGGGCGCCTCCTTCTTGACCTTCCGGGGGGGCTTCTGGTGGTAGGGGGGGGGACTTCAATGCGGTGGTTTCTGGGACCGTGGATCGCCACCCCCCTAGGGACCTCCCCCGGGCGCAGGCGTGGCTGTCCGGCTTTCTAGATACACTGGGATTGGTGGACTGCTGACGCTTAAAACATCCCACGCAGCTGCAGTACACTTTCCACTCGGGTGCCCATGGTAGCCTCTCTCGGCTTGATTATGTCCTTGTCCCTGCGGCCTATGTGGGGAGGGTAGGAGAGGTACGCCATTTGGCGCGGGGTATTTCAGATCACTCCCCGCTCCTGTTGCACTTTGATGTCTTCCCGAGGGGGGAGGGCAGGGTAGCTCCAATCAACGCCTGGTACCTGCGCGACCCCACCATTCGCGCTGATTTGATTAAATCCTTGCAGCGGTATTTTGATGAGAATGTGGGGTCCGTCCCTTCGGCTATCTCCCTGTGGGAAGCCTTCAAGACAGTTCTTAGAGGGGAGGCCCTCTCCTTTATCTCCCATGCCCGGAGGCGCGAGCAGGAGGAGGTGACCCGGGTGGAGGCCGAAATTGCTGAATTGGAGGGTGATCTAGAGGGTGGGGTGACGGATGCTGCACTACATGTCCTACAACTTAAGCAGGCGGCCTACAGGGCCCTCGTCACGGAGGCGGCCAGGGGCCTCAGTAGAGAGCAACAGGGGCGACTGTATGGTGTGGGTGATAAGGCTGGTAAACTGCTTGCGTGGTTGGATAAGAAGGAGAGAGCGAGTCGTGTGGTCCCGCTGATTGAGAGGATGGATGGTGTGCGTGTCACCGAGCCAGAAGACATTGTCTCTTGTTTCGCGGATTATTTCCGCGATGTGTATTCCCCGGTTTCTCCCTGCTCGGAGGAGGATTCCCATGCCCTGCTTAGGGATATCGCGCTGCCTTCCCTTTCGGTGGAGGACAGGGTGTCGTTAGATGCCGCTCCCACCTCCAACGAAATTGCCCTCGCCATACGCTCGGTCGCATCCGGCAAGGCCATGGGCCCGAA